>NC_088377.1:77007500-78257500 GCF_037993035.2 Macaca fascicularis
GATGGGGTTTTGGTGTAGGTGTCCTTCCTGTTTGATAGTTTTCCTTCTAACAGTCAGGACCCTCAGCTGTAGGTCTGTTGGAGGTTTCTTGAGGTCCACTCCAGATCCTGTTTGCCTGGGTATCAGCAGCAGAGGCTGCAGAAGATAGAATATTTCTGAACAGTGAGTGTACCTGTCTGATTCTTACTTTGGAAGCTTCCTCTCAGGGGTGTACTCCACCCTGTGAGGTGTGGGGTGTCAGACTGCCCCTTGTGGGGGATGTCTCCCAGTTAGGCTACTCAGGGGTCAGGGACCCACTTGAGCAGGGAGTCTGTCCCTTCTCAGATCTCAACCTCCGTGTTGGGAGATCCACTGCTCTCTTCAAAGCTGTCAGACAGAGTCGTTTGCGTCTGCAGAGGCTTCTGCTGTATCTCATATGTTTTAGTCTATTTAGCATTGCTATAAGGGAATACCTAGGACTAGGTACTTTATTTTTTTAAAGTTTATTTAGCTTATGATTCTGCCAGCTGTACAAGAAGCAAGGCACCACTCTTTGCTTCTTGTGAGGTCTTTATGCTGCTTCCACTAATGGTGAAAGAAGAGAGGCTAGTGTGTAGAGACCACATCATGAGAGAAGAAAGCAAAAGAGAGAAATGGGAGGTGCAAGACTCTTTTTAACAACCAGCTCTTACGGGAACTAATAGAGTAAGAACTCATTAATTAACATGAGGGTGGCACCACGCTATCCATGAAAGACCACCGTCGTAACCCAAATATGTCCCATTAGGCCCAACCTCTAACATCAGGGCTCAAATTGCAACATGAAATCTGGAAGAGTCAAACAAACCAAACTATAATATCATATGAATGGAATTGTATAGTATGTGTCTCTTTGTTACTTATTTCATTTAGTATACTGTCCTCAAGTTTCATGCAAGCTACAGAATGCATCATAATTTTCTTTTTTTAGGGGTACTATTCCTATAGATATAGATATTCTGTTTAGCTATCCATCCAATAATGGACATTTGCATAGATTCTATGATTTGGCTATTGTGAATAATGTTGTTATGAACATGGGCGTATGTACAAATATTTTTTCAAGACTTCAGTTTTTTTGGATATACACTCATAGTTAAAACTTGTTCATCATGGGGTAATCCTATTTTTAATTTGTTGAAGAGTTGTCATACTATTTTCCAAAGCAGCCTCACCATTTTACATTCTTACGCACAGTAGACAAGGGTCTCTAGGTAAAGATGCTTGTATTATTAAAAACATACTTTGTTAGCAGATAAATGCCTAAAATACATGTTTGGCCTGTTGAAATGTGTTTCTTGCTCATGTCATGGCTGAATTAAAATAAGCAGGGTTGGCTGGATTTCAGCTTCCAACATTATTCTGCTTTCCACTTCATTATTTTCAGGGTTTTTTTTTTTTTTTTTTGTAGTAGTCATCCTGATATGTGTGAGGTTATATCTCAACGTGCTTTAGATTGCATTGTACTTATTATGAATTATTTTGAACATCTTTTCAGATATTTAGTGGCTATTTGCATGTCTTCTGAAATGTCTATTTAAGTAATTGGCCCAATTTCAATTGGGTTCTTTTATTTTTGTTGCAGTGTAAATGTTTTAAAAATATTCTGCATATTAACACTCATCAGATATATGACTTGAAAATATTTTCTCTTATTCGGTTGGTTGCATTTTCACTTGCTCGATTGTGTCTTTTAATGCACAGAAGTTTTAAATTTTAGTGTAGTGTACTTTATCTATTTACATTTTTGTTGCTTGTGCTTTTGGTGTCATGTCAAAGAAATTTCGCCAATTCAAGTCATAAAACTTTTCTTCTTTGTTTTCCTTGAGTGTTTCATAGTTTTAGGTCTTATGCTTGTCTTTGATCCATTTTAAATTTATTTGTGGATATTGTGTAAGTTAAGCATCTAACTTCATTTTTGTGTGTGTAGATTTCTAATTTTGCCTACACCATTTGTTAAAGGCTGTCCTTTCCTATTTCAATTTTGTGTGTGTGTGTGTGTGTGTGTGTGAGAGAGAGAGAGAGAGAGAGAGACAGGGTCTCACTCTGTCACTCAGGGTGGAGTACAGTGGTGTAATAATCATGGCTCACTGCAGCCTTGACCTCCAAGTCTCAGGCAGTCCTACTATCTTAGCCTCCTGAGTAGCTGGGACCACAGGTATGCACCACCACACCCAGCTTTTTTGTTGTTTTTAATTTTTGTGCAGAGATGGGGGAATCTCCATATGTTGCCCAGACTGGTGTCCTTACCCACCCAATGAGCTTTGCAATTTTGTTTAAAATCACTCTTCACCATTGATTGTTATGTTGTTGTCAGCTTGACATATATGGCCTTTATTATGTTGAGGTAGTTTCTTTCTATTCCTAGTATGTTGTGTCTTTTTATCAAGAAAAGTGTATTGATTTTTTGTCATATGCTTTTTCTGATCAATTGAGCTAATCATATTTTTTTTAACGGAATGTTGTTCATTCTGCCAATATACAGTATTAAATTGATTGTCTTTTGTATGTTGAAGTATCTTTGCATTTCAGGAATAAATTCCACTTGGTCATAGTGTAGAATTCTTGTAATGAGATGTCGAATTCTGTTTGTTAGCATCTTGTTGAATATTTTTACATCAGTATTCATCAGAGATATATCTTTGTTTATATTACAAAGCTTTAATTATCCAGAGTGTAAAAAATGGAAAACATCTATTAATTTTAATAGTGTTTCTCCTACTTTAAAAAGACAAAAATTAGAAAATAAGACGGTCACAATTCTACCCAAAATCCAATCCTGAATTGCTTACACTTAACTCAGAAAGTATTTAAGTATCTATGGCTTACTACTTGAGGGAATCCAATATTGCTACCACTCTCCTTCACAAGTTAACTCCAAAACCCACAATGTACGAAACCTACCCCATGTTTGCTTCATGTCTCCTGGGAATGCTTTGCCTGTTTCCGTTTCCCTGTTTTTATTTGTGCGCTTTTCATACTCATCTTTTCCCACCGTATCTAATATTCCACATCATTTCAGATCCAGCTGATACATAAGCTAACAAAGGACTCTCCTCTGATCCTTGGGTGCATCAGTGCTTTCAGTGTAGGAATGCTTTGTATTCTCTCCAAATCCCAGTTTTTGCCAGGGATATAGAACTTACATAGCCATGAGGTCAATTTCAATATAATTTTTCTTCAATTGATAAAAATGTTTCTTTTCCATAACTTTTCTTCCTTTTTGTCTTCTGCAATTAAAAAAGATTTAGCTCCTTTTTTTTTCTTACCCACTGATTCATTCAAAAACTTTGAAGGTTATTATAGATGTCTTAAGTTACTATTTTCTAAACTAAATACATTCATTTTACTTTATGACATGATTTATAGACTCTTCCAAACCCGGTCACCAGCTTTTGATGTACTATAATTATGTTCATCTGGTGTAATAAAATAGTATAGACCTTTTGTGATGAAGTGATTAAATGGAGAAATACATCAAGTTCATGAATGGGAAAACTTGATTCTATAAAAATGTCAAATTCATTCACATTCATATAAAATCTTAATAAAATTATAATCTCACTGTAAGATTTTAAAATTAATAGAAATGAATAAATGCCCTAGGAAAACACAATGATATTTTTAAAGGATGGATGAACGTATAGAGCCAAATATTATTACAATAACTATTTCTTGTAGCTCAGAAATAGACATTGTGTAATCATACATGTGTTTTGGTATAATGCTATATACATATTTTTATACATTAATATGAGTAAAAGGTATACAAAATTAATAACCAAAGGAAATATTCCTCCATATATGGTGTTAGAATATTTATTACTTATTTGAAAAATATAATTTGATTCATAACTCATCCCATTTAGATAAATAAATTTCAGAGTACATAGAGACCTAAGTATAAAAAAGAAACTATCCTAGGAAAGCCTAAATATAGAAGGCCAGTCCTTGGGCTTGTGTCCTTGAATCTATGCCTTCTGAAGGTTCCATGGACACTGTTACTGCAATTAAGCTCTCCTCTCCCACTGGATTATTGCTGTGATTATCAAAATGCATCTCAGATTGTACATATTTAATCCCCTCCCTTGAGTCTTCAATTCTACCACTGCCTCATTCTTTTCTGCCACTTGAAGCGTAGCATCTTCAAAAGTTTTCTATGCCCTTGCCTTCAATTGTGCAGCATCCTTCAACTCATTTTAATTATATTTCATTTCATTTTTTACTTTGAATCTATTTTTTAAATATAGGTCATTTTTACCCTATATCTGCCACAGACTTTGACCAGACTCTGACCTAATTGCAATCAGTTTTGCAGCAACACTGGACATTTGCTTTATCTCTTCTGTACTTTTTCATAACCCCACATTCTCCTAGTTTTCCTCTGAATATCCTGTCTATCAGGACCTCCTTCCTGAGATCTTTAAATTTGATATACCCCTGAACTTCTTGCTTTCACTTTTATTCTTTCCTCTCTCAGACAAAAATGACAAATTGAATGGTTAATGCTGTACTGAAGAAGCTGAGGTATATACCCAGCATGCCGAGGGTGAAATCCAACCATTCAAGAACATGTTCAATGCTGAATGCTATCTATGTCCAGGTGTGTACCTGAACTGAAATAGGGCATATATATATATATATGTGTGTGTGTATATATATATATATATTTTTTTTTTTCATTATGCTTTAAGTTCTGGGATACATGTGCAGAATGTGCAGGTTTCTTACATTGCTATACACGTGCCACGGTGATGTGCTGCACCCGTCAACCCATCATCTACATTAGGTATTTCTCCTAATGCTATCACCCAATGATAGGCCCTGGTGTGTGATGTTCCCTTCCCTGTGTTCATGTGTTATCATTGTTCAACTCCCACTGATAAGTGAGAACATGTGGTGTTTGGTTTTCTGTTCCTGTGTTGGTTTGCTGAGTATGATAGTTTCCAGTTTCATCCATGTCCCTGCAAAGGACACGAACTCATCCTCTTTTACGGCTGCATAGTATTCCATCGTGTATATGTGCCACATTTTCTTTATCCAGTCTATCATTGATGGGCATTTGGAAGTCTTTGCTATTGTAAACAGTCCCACAATCAACATGTAGTAGAATGATTTATAATCCTTTGGGTATACACCCAGTAATGGGATAGCTAGGTCAAATGATATTTCTGGTTCTAGATCCTTAAGGAATCTCCACACTGTCCTCCACAATGGTTGAACTAATTTACACTCCCACTAACAGTGTAAAAGCGTTCCTATTTCTCCACATCCTCTCCAGCATCTGTGGTTTCCTGACTTTTTAATGATCATCAATCTAACTGGCGTGAGATGGTATCTCATTGTAGTTTTGATTTGCATTTCTCTAACGATCAGTGATGATGAGTTTTTTTATATGTTTATTGACCACATAAATGTTTTCTTTTGAGAAATATCTGTTCATATCCTTTGCCCACTTTTTGATGGTTTTTTTTTCTTGTAAATTTGTTTAAGTTCCTTGTAGATTCTGCATATTAGCCCTTTGTCAGATGGATAGTTTGCAAAATGTTTCTCCCATTCTGAGGGGTGTCTGTTTACTTTGATGATAGTTTCTTTTGCTGTGCAGAAGTTCTTTAGTTTAATTAGATCCATTTGTCAATTTGACTTTTGTTGCCATTGCTTTTGGTGTTTTAGACATGAAGTCTTTGCCCATGCCTGTGTCCTGAATGGTATTGCCGAGGTTTTCTGCTAAGGTTTTTATGGTTTTAGGTCCTGCGTTTGATTGAATGTGTCTCAGTATAATAAGAGCTATTTATGGCAGACTCACAGTCAATATCATACTGAATGGGCAAAAGCTGGAAGCATTCCCTTTGAAAACCGGCACAAGACAAGGATGCCCTCTCTCAGCACTCCAATTCCACATATTATTGGAAGTTCTGGCCAGCTCAATCTGGCAAGAGAAAGAAACAAAGGGTATTCAAATAGGAGAGAGGAAGTCAAATTGTCTCTGTTTGGAGATGACATAACTGTATGTTTAGAAAACCCCTCCGTCTCAACCCCAAATCTCCTTAACCTGATAAGCAACTTTAGCAAACTCTCAGAATAAAAAATCAATATGCAAAAATCACAAGCATTCCTATACACCAATAATAGAAAAACAGACAGCCAAATCATGACTGAACTCGCATTCACAATTACTACACAAAGAATAAAATACCTAGGAAAACAACTTACAAGGGAAGTGAAGGACCTCTTCAAGGAGAACTACAAACCAGTGCTCAAGGAAATAAGAAAGGACACAAACAAATGGAAAAACATTCCATGCTCATGGCTAGGAAGAATCAATATTGTGAAAATGGCCATACTGCCCAAAGTAATTTATAGATTCAAAGCTATCCTCATCAACCTACCATTGACTTTCTTCACAGAATTGGAAAAAAATCTACTTTAAATTTCATATGGAACCAAAAAAGAGCCTGTATAGCCAAAACAATCCTAAGCAAAAAGAACAAAGGTGGAGGCATCATGCTGCCTGACTTCCAACTACACTACAAGGTTACAGTAACAAAAACAGTATGGTACTCATAGCAAAACGGGTCTATAGATCAATGGAACAGAACAGAGGCCTCAGAAATAACCCCATACATCTAAAACCATCTGATCTTTGACAAATCTGAGAAAAACAAGCAATGGGGAAAGGATTCCCTATGGTGTTGGAAAACTGGCTAGCCATATGCAGAAAACTGAAACTAGACCCCTTCCTTACACCTTATACAAACATTAACTCAAGATGCATTAAACACTTAGAAATAGGCCATATTTTTAATGCCATTGTTAAAGTGCTTCTCAACTGTCAGGCATTGTACTACAGTAATTTTATCTTTAGGAATGTGGTATAAAATTATCACTTTTTAATATTTGTTCTATTATTGAGGTGTTCTTTGAGTAAGACATCAGATTTTCCTAAATAATCCAGAATTCTAAGAAGATTCCATAAGCCTACGACTTCTCTTCTGCAGCTTACTGTTGGTAGCTTAGTTTTTTAACCATAAATTTAAATGCATAATTGACTCATTTTAAAACTGTGGTGAAATAGTTTAACAATGGCATAGCCAGGCATTTTCCATACAAAACAATCAGGATCCTCAAGACTAGCCTGTATTTTCCACCTTCTTCCTTCTGTATGTTTATATTACTCCAATGATGGTAAGTATTTTCAACCACTCTGTTTTATACATGTTCCCTTTCATAATCTCTTATATACAGGTCTTCTAGAATAGTAGGCTATAGCACAAGTTTATCAGACATTGTAATTATGCCACAATTGTTACTTGATCTTTCGTATCTCTCTTAGAATTCCAGAAGAGGGAGAGAAGTTTAAATAGTACAAACCATCCTCTTTTCATATAAATTAAGTCACATGCTCCCATAATTTCATTCTAAGTTATTTTATGTATGTACACGTTCTTCCAAGATGGTCTCATTCTGTCCCATTGTTTTAAGTATTACATGTATACCTCAGGCTTCCTACTTGAAACCTGAAGTTTAGTTGTCTCTTAGACATCTTCCAAGTAACATAATCCTCCCTTCCATTCTATATGTTTGCCTCCCTAGTGCTTCCTACTTTGACAACTGAGTGTGCCATCCACTTATTATCTCAGACCCCAAATTTCATAGTCACTCAGCATTCTTACTTTTTCTCTCATCTTCTATCTCAATCTGATAATAAATTCTATTTATCAAGCCAGATTAAAATAAAGAAAACTTTAACCTAGCTCTTCTTTATATATATATATTTATTTATTTTTTATTTTTTATTTTTTTCTTTAACATGGAGTTTCACTCTTTTTGCCCAGGCTGGAGTGCAATGGTGCAATCTTGGCTCACTGCAACCTCTGCCTCCTGTATTCAAGCGATTCTCCTGCCTCAGCCTCCCAGTAGCTAGGATTACAGGCACCCACCACCATGCCTGGCTAATTTTTTATTTTTAGTAAAGATGGGGTTTCACCATGTTGGTCAGGTTGGTCTCGAACTCCTTACCTCAGGTCATCGCCTGCCTCGGACTCCCAAAGTGCTGGGATTACAGGCATGAGCCACTGTCCCTGGCCTCTTCTTACAACTTCTACATCTAAAATCTATTCTCAACCACCAATTCTTTCCTGGAAAACCTTAAGAAGAAAAATAAAATCTCCTCTCAAACGAGAATCAGCAAAGCATAGTCTCTAAAAGCACTTGGTCTGCAGCCAGGTGCCTAGATTCAAATACAGACATTCCCACTCACCATGTGTTAGGTATCTCGCATTCACATTCTGCTTAACGTCTTTGTGCCTGTGTCTCTGTGACTTTGTTTCTTCAGTTACAATATGGGAATACTAATAGTGCATACCTGATTGGGATTTTTGGGGTATTAAATATGCATATAGATATATGTACATAGTACAGTATAATATGCAATACATGATTTTGAGTTAAAGTAACATTCTTTAAATGCTGCCACTTCAAAAATGACATTCTTATTTCACAAAAGATTTATAAAGCAAATTACATGATGAATTAATCAGAATAAAAATATAGAATATCAATACTTAATATAAAAATATAATGTCCAAGAGAGTGTGCACTAGAACAAAGATAAATTCATATATAGTCTAGAAATAGACTTTGGCATATTTAGAGAAATGCCTGATTCAATGACAGACTGGATTAAGAAAATATGGCACATATACACCATGGAATACTATGCAGCCATAAGAAAGGATGAGTTCATGTCCTTTGTAGGGACATGGATGAAGCTGGAAACCACCATTCTCAGCAAACTATCGCAAGAACAGAAAACCAAACACCGTATGTTCTCACTTATAGGTGGGAATTGAACAATGAGATCACTTGGACACAGGAAAGGGAACATCACACACTGGGACCTGTCATGGGGTGGAGGGAGGGAGGGAGGGATAGCATTAGGAGATACACCTAATGTAAATGACGAGTTAATGGGTGCAGCACACCAACATGGCACATGTATACATATGTAACAAACCTGCACGTTGTGCACATGTACTCTAGAACTTAAAGTATAATAACAAAAAATAAAAAAAAATTCAAAAAATTCTAGAATTTTCTAGACTTTAGGGAGACTGAGCAATACAGGAGGAAAGCCATGTCAAGAGACCTTTGTTTCTTTCCTACAACAGCAATGGATATAAGTGGTCTTTTAAATAAATAACGCTGAATCAGTTAGATATTTATATCAAAAGAGAATCTTCATTACTAACTGCAACATATACAAAAATCAATTTCAGATGTATTGTATACCTAAATAAAAGAGGTACAACAGACCTCTTTTGGAATATAACATTGGGAAATATATTAGTGCCTGTAAAGGAGATAAGCATTTGTTAACCTCGTTGCAAATATACAAACCATAAAGAAAAATGATGATATTTATTAAAATAAAGAAATTATGTTCATTATTAACAGCATAAAAATAAAAAGCAAGCTGCAGAGTGAAGTAGGAGTGAATATATGCATACATATAAAATTGACAAAGAGCTCATATCAGTAATATATAAAGAATTCAATTAAACCAGTAAAAAATGACCAATAAAAATGGATGAAATACTTGAACATGTATTTAGAAAAAGAAGATAGCCAAATTGACTATAAAAATATGAAAAAAGTGCTCCCCATCATTAGACATTACAGAAATTAAATTATAATATAATGTGAAATCTCTATACATCCCCCAGAGTGAATGAAATGAAACAGGAAATACTAAATGTTTGGTGGATGTACTAATATCTATTATAGCTGCGTATACTGCTTCCTATGATTCAGTAATTCCTCTCTCAGCATACATTTGTACATTGAAAAACATGTAAAAGAATGCTCACAACAGCCTTATTTGCATTAATCAAACACTGGAAACAGGAATATTTATTAAGGGAATAGATAAATAAAAGGCATGCTTCTCACAATGAACTAACAATGAAAATGACATAAATAGTTAAACTGAGGTTAATGTCTCAATCATAATATTGAAGGAAAGTAAATGAAAAAATACATGTGTATATGATTTTGTTTATGTATCATACCAATACAAAAAAAAGACTCTTGAAAAAAATAATGCTTTTTAACATCAAAGGAAATTTGGGAGTGTTGGTAACATACTATTTCTTCATGAGGGAGTTAGACAGATATCTTTTTGGTGAAAAATTATTAAGCACTACACTTAGCTATTTCCACACCTAGAACAAAACGGAAATGAAAAATAAAATAAAAGCTATAAAATGGCAAATATGCAATTGAAGACAATAAGAGTAAAAAATTTCTGAATGTCTGGCGGGGAAATTAAGCAAATAAATGAAATTGTATCAGCTAGGGAGGAATGTGTAATTAGAGAAATGTTTAATTTTTAAAACTGTTTTATAAGGAATATATTAGAAAATATTTGTATGTAAAATAAATCACTCAATAAACTGGAAAGCTAATAATAGAATAACCGATGCAAATCTTAGAAATTCAAGAGGATATAGTATCCAGATATTGGCTATTGAAAGAAGAATGAGCATTTTATCTGTTGACATTTTATGTTGTTATAATACATATTAAAAATATAAAACTTGGCATTCTATTGGGAATTTTTAGCAAAGTGAAATTTGACATATGAAAAAACTTTTTAACTCATTTAAGTAGAATTATGCCCTGAGTTTTATAATTGTGCTTTTTGACATGATTTCACACATGGTAAATGGTTTAAGGACTATGACTTTCAAAAATAGTACAAACTAACTAATTCATGAATGAATTATTCATCAATATATGGCAACTCTCTGTGGCAGCACATTTCTACTTGTTTATTTATTTTTCTTTTTATTCAGAAGATTATTTATAGGCCAATGGAATTTTCTTCAAAAAAACTTCACCCTTCACTGATTTCTAGGGTTCTGGCCTTCTTTTTCTAAACTTCAACTTGAAACAACTGTAAGTTTCTGTGATGTACATAGGCTACCTATCAGTTACCTAATCTGATGGGTAGATTATTTTGTCATCCTTTCTTCAATAAAATGCACTGATAAGTTATCTTCTTTCTATTTGAGAAGTTTCTTTATTATTCCAAATCATTATCTCATCCATATTCATCACTTTTCTGCCAAATTTTATTTTTTAAGAACTAAAATTCACCCTTAAATGCCCAGTTTGTCAGCCAGTTGGACTTTCAGGCTAGAAGGTATATTTAAGTTTTGCCAAGCTTGATTTTATATACTGCACTGACACTTTTGTCACAATTTCCTAATGCAATTAATCTAGTACTTTCTTGGTAAAGCTGAAATTTATTCTTCCTAAGTAATCTCCACTACACAACAGATCTACTACTATCCATACCTAGAAAAGAACATTTCATATTTTTTTTTATTTGTGAACATTATCTGGATCAAGGTATTTTGTTTGACACAGCTGTGCAATAACTTGGAAAACATCATTTCAGAGATTTGGACCTTAGTCTTCTGTACCCTCTGCTAAGGACCTTCTAGAAAATGTCCCTATGTCTCGATGCCTTCTTATTTCATAACATCACAACATTCTCACACCATAAAATAGCTCATGAGCAGTCAGTGTGTGTCATTATCTGTTGAAATGTGCCCCATTAACCTGTTCGAATTCCAAAATTGCAGCGTAAACAAAGGATATGAAGTGTGTGGACTGCCAGGAATGCCGAGCCCGTGGCTCAGCTGAGGACTCACCTCCACAGAACCTGACATTCAGAAAACTAAAGCCAGTGCTTGAGGAAAAATAGCACAGTTAGGGAACTCTCAATCCCTATTTTCACAGATGATGAATGAGCACTTGCCTCCTCTCAACTCCAAGTCGTGAGGTTCCAGGTTCAATTGGTGGCAGAAGTGGGAGCCACAACGTTTCTTGATGTCCACACATGGGATCCACCTTTCATATCCCACGTCTCCTTTGTTTTACTTTTCTTTACCCTCTTTTTTCTCTGTTGTCACACCTTCAGTTTCAATCTCTGGGTGGTGTGTAGTACTTTCTGTGGTACTTACATGTCTCTTTTCTTTGTCCTGCAAATCAACAAGGGTTACAGTCAAAAATAGAATATGTGTGAACATTCACACCAAAAGTGATGCTGTGATTAAAAACCCTTTTTGATTTGAGAAATTCTCTTTGAAATGAATTAGGATGTTTTGGAACGTGGTGGTCGTGGGGAAGAAAACAAACCAAAACACAGAACGCTGCCTAAAGTATTGATCTCAGGTTGATACTGATTTGAAAAAAGAAGTTCTGTAATTTGGGGTTGAGGCAGAGTTAGGTCAAAAAGCATGAATTGGCTTGTTGAGTAAGTGCAGCCAGGAAACATGTACACTTTAAGGATTACTCATAAATTAAGCAATAAAGAATGAAATTAAACCCCCTTGCACAGGGTTTTGTGTCACTTTGAGTGACAGTTGATATAAAATCATTTTTTGTTACCATTCTAAATTGAGAAATATACAAGTAATGTGACAGACTTATTTTAGATGTATGGATTCCTGAAGAGCTGACGTTGTAGAATATACGAGCTGCAATCAGTTATTTTATAATTGCACTAAATTATCAGGAACTATCTAATTCCATGATGCTCAGGGCTGTGTGGCAAGGAAGACAAGCCTCAGCTTCCTTGTGGATTTATTTTACTTCATCTTGATTCTAATAAAAGCAATTTTTGACGTATGAGAGAGGAAGAAGTGCATATTATTTTACTTTTTATTTAAAATATTAATTATCATTATAAAAATATTCTTCTAGCTCCATCATTTCATATTTCAATTACTTATTAATTCATATTTAAAATGTGTAAGCTCTTCTGTGTAAGTTCTAGGAAAACATAAACAGTTTGTACTTGAAAAGCTTTTATATAATTTTTAAATAACTATTTGAAAAGTATACAATGCATTTTTACTTTAGGGATTAAAAATATATTACTCAACTGGAAGTGGGGTAAGTCAAATATGCTACTTAATGTTGATTATTAAGCAAATTAAAATATATCCAGACTTCAAAAGTGTTTAGACATAAAAATATTTTCTAGGCTTTAAAATTATAATTTGAAGTTTCAACTATTCTCATTAAAAATTTATAATTTTGTATGCAATTCTTGGTGGAAAGAGTTTAAATAGTTTTCTTTTTAAACTATAATCTATATATATAGACATGTAAGTATATAACATAAGTATATAAGTATATATTATATACACATATTAGTTATATATTTATATGTTAATATATGTGTTGTATATACATATTACTACATATACAACACATATAAAGTATTATTTTCCATCTGATGGTTACATATAGTTATATTTGTAAGGACTCTAAGATGTAGAAGTGGGCAAATTATTAACATGTTGAAAATATATAGCAATAATTTAAATTTCAGAATAAATATGTATTTTTTCAAAAGAAAAGTAGTGGGTGAGCCAGATGAAAAGTGAAAAATAACTATAGAATACAAATTTAAATTTGAAGAAGCATGAAGGATTTCTGATGGTTAACTTTTAAAATAATTTCTGGGAATTTTAAAATTTATTTAATAAAATCTCAATATTTTTACTTAATTTTGGTTGGATTTTTACAAGTATTTAGTTGATTTTTCTCACATATGTGTATTTTCTCCTTTACTTCTCATTTGACTTATTTTCCTTAACTCAGTAGGCTAACAATGCCAGTAGTGAGTCAATGCTTACTTAGCTTATTCAGCACATTTCATTCAGAGAAAGAAACACAGGGTAGGATACAAAGAAAATGTTATTACTCAAATGTTTCTTATTGGATAATTTTGTTTTGGAGGATTAATCAAATACCATCATTTTGAAGCAAATGTGAGGAGTAATTTTTTGCTCTGCTTCTGTTAATCTGCTTTGGAAAGCTGGTGAGGATAGAAGGTGAACTTGTTGTTTCAGTGAGCAACCTCTATGACCCTTTCCTTCTTGTGTGCAGCTTCAGACACAGAAACCATTGATCATCTGGCCATTCCTTAGAGAGACTGAACAATATAGAAGAAAAGCCTTGGCAAGAGACCTCAATTCCTTCCTCAGAAACCCATTATTGTCTGTCCCTAGGCAAAACCCTCAACATCCCTGCACTAGTCTCTGCCTGTATGTGCAGAGGTTAGATGAATCCTACAGGTAAATTTTTACAGAACAGCGTTTTGTCCAGAAGAAGAGACACAGAGCAAGTTGTTTGTAAGCTTGTCAACATACGCCCATCACAGCTTCAGAGACAGGAAGATCCCCACCTGAGAGGTTAAATCCATTTTACGGACAGAGGAAAATTCTTCTCATCTTCAGTCTTCATGGAATCACTTCTCTGGATTTAGTTAATCCTGTCTTGCCCAATTTTATAGTGCATTGTAGCCTTCCTCAGACACCATCAATGTCCCTCAACACCATCAATATCTATTGTTGTTGTTGTTAGTGGTGGTGGTGGCGGTTTGGTTTTAATCACGTTTGCACCCATATCACGCCCTGCTGTTAGATCAAAGCGCTGATGTGATAAGTCTGCTTATGAAATTGAGTATAGACTAAAACTGATGCATTGATTATATGTGGAAGTAAAGAATGGGGCCTTAAAAATAAGGCTTTTCATTATTGTCTCCTGAGATGTTTAAAATTAGGTGGGTATCTCATAGCACAAATCAAGTTATTGCAAAGATATCCTTCAGGGTCTACATAAGAAATTCCTAGTGTTCTATTCACATAAAAGACTCAGTTTCTTAGAAATTATTTATTTGTTACATTTTGTATGCTAAGTGCTTTGAACCTCTTTTCAGTTCCCTCACATCACAGAGCATGCTACATTAACTTGCCAATGAAAGGAAACTCCCCAATTTATATTCCTGTTAGTCCCCAGGAAGAAGAGGAAAAAGCAGGCAGAAAGGGAGAAGTTTAAGTTTACTTGACTATATCATCCTAATTGTTTTAAGATAGCAACAAAAAGCAGTCTCTGAATCTCATTCAACTTAAACCCATTTCTTGCATGAACACTTGAGATACTTTTTAGGGTTCTTCTTGGCATGTATTATATACTTGCAGGGGGTTTAAATAATATTCAACAATCTATAATGGTCCTCTTTAAAAGTAGAATCTGAGAGTCTAGGAGGGCAAGTAAAGTTTACACATTAAAGGTAGTGAAGTCAAGACTGAAACCTGAGTCTTCTGATCTCACATGCGTGCTGTCTTGTAATGCACCACATCTGGATCAAAAAATGACAAAGGGAACATAGTCCACGCCTAGTGTCAGCAGTGAAAAAATTTGCTTATCCTCAAATCTATAAGAACTTGACGTTTTGGGAAAGACAGTCAACTGAAATAAAAGAGCTAAGAATTCAGGGTGTGTGTGCGCGTGAACGTGCTGATGAGAAACTTGCTCATTGCAGCCCTCCAAAACAAATCATTAATTATTCATCTCATTTGGAAATTGAGATGAAAATAAGTTCCATATTTCTGTTTCCTTTTCTTTTGGTCATTACTAGTTATTGGGCAAGGTAACCACATAACTGCACTATGGAATTCGGGGAATTGATTTGGGAAGCAAGCCTACATGAATGCAATAGGTAAATTAAGCTGAGAGACAGCAACCTACATTAGAGTTTTCCAGAACTGATGATAAAAATTACTAACACATATTCGTGAGCGTATCTTATATGCAGCAGTTAACTTCAGGAAAGTAGGTGCTCCTATCATACCCTGAAGAGTGGGAACCATGATTCTTAGTTTATACTACCTGTACGTTACTGCAAACACAAGGGCTTGTTTAAGAAAGGTAAGTATGACATATTAACCCTCTGTCTTGTACAAGGATACATCACTAGGAGAGGGGTCATTTAAAAACCATTACCTCATCCTCAGTGTGTTAGCCTCATTCAGAGACAGGCAACCCTTGGCTGTGCATGATTTGAGAAAATGCTTTCCATTTTAGAGTGGCTCTCCTTCTCAGATGTTATTCTGCCATAAATGCCCCTCATAGCTACTTCCTAAATTAACAGACTTGTCTTCTGAGAAAGTTTGAGTTTCAGAAAATTTGAATAGAAAATTAAGTCCCCCTTTACTCCCACACTGCCCCTTCATTCCCTTTATTGTTATCATCTTGTTTTGGTGTGGTGCATTTGTTAAAACTGATGAGACAATATTGATGCACCATTATTAACTAAAACTATAGTTAACATCAAAGTTCCCTCTGTGTTACACAGTCCTGTGGGTTTTGAAAATTTGTAATGACATGCATCTAACACTGTAGCATCATAGAGAATAGTTTCACTACCCTATTTCATCCATCTTTTGTGCTCCACCTTTCATCCCTTTCATCTCTCTCCTGGAAGTCCAGGGCAGCCACTGATCTTCTTACTATCTCCACAGTTTGGACTTTTCCAGAAAGTCATACAGTTGGAGTCATACAGCAGCCTTCTCAGATTGGACTCTTTCACTTTGCAATATATATTTAAATTTCCTGTATTATTCTTGTGGTTTCCTGGCTCACTTTTTTCTCTTTTTTCTTTTAAACAAAAAAGGATTTTATTACTTCTCATAAAAGGAAGTCTGGCTCCATGATGTCACCAAGGAATTGAGTTCTTTCCATCCGTCTGTGTCATCCTCTCTGAGATGGCATTGTCCTGGGCTGGCTCCACTCACCGCTGAGCAATGATTGCAGCAGTTCCAAGGATCATGTTTCCATATGATCCTATATAGGAAAATAAGTGGGACCACGTCTTTCTTGCGTTATAAAAAAATGTTTTTTTCTTTTTGTTGTTGTAAATATGCATAATATAAAATTTACCATTTTTACCAGTACATAAAATTTTAATCATTGTAAGTGTACAATTTAATGGCCATTAGTTTATTCGTGTTGCTGTGCAACTATCACCACTACTCATTTCTAGAATATTTTTTATTATCCCAACCTGAAATTCTCTAGCAATTAAACAATAAATCCTCCCTCACTCTAACCCCACAGTAACCTTTATTCTACTTTTGTCTTTATGAATTTGTCTACTCTGGGAAGATCATAGAAGTGGAATAATGCAATATTTGTCATTTTGTATCTAGTTTATTCCATGTAACATAATGTTTTCAGAGTACATCCATGTTGTAGTATATATGTGAATTTCATGGTTTTAAAAAATTTCAATAGTTTTTGGAGAACAAGTGGTTTTCATTACATGGATATGTTTTCATTACATGGTGATTGAAATTTTGGTGCACCTGTCACCTGAGCAGTGTACACAGAACCCCGTGTATAGTCTTTTATCCCTCACCCTCCTCTTACCCTTTCCCCTTAGTCCCTAAAGTCCATTACATCATTCTAATGCCTTTGCATCCTCATGGCTTAGCTCCCACTTATATGTGAGAACATATGATAGTTGGTATTCCATTCCTGAGTTACTTCACTTAGAATATTGGTCTCCAACTCCATCCAAGTTGCTGCAAATGCCATTATTTTATTATTTTTATGGCTGAATATATACACTGCATTTTCTTTATCTTCTCATTGATTGATGGACATTTAGGTTGGTTCCATATTTTTGTAGTTGAGAATTGTGCTGATAGAAAAATGTGTGTGCAAGTGTCTTTCTCATATAATGACTTATCTTCCTCACGTAGATATCCAGTAGTGGAATTGCTGGATCAAATGGGAGATCTACTTTTAATGCTTTAAAGAATCTCCATACTGTTTTCTATAGTGGTTGTACAAGTTAGCATATTTACCAGCAGTGTAAAAGTGTTTCCTTTTCCTCACATCCAGGCCAACATCTATTATTTTTTTATTTTTTAAATTATGGCTATTCTTGCAGAAATAAGGTAGTATCTCACTGCAGTTTTAATTTGCATTTCCCTGATGATTAGTAATGTGGGGCATTTTGAATATGTTTTTTGGCCATTTGTGTATCTTCTTTTGAGAATTGTCTATTCAATCCCCGCTTTGCCCACTTTTTGATGGGATTATTTGGAGTATTTTCTTGCTTATTTGTTTCAGCTCCTTGTAGGTTCTGGATATCAGTCTTTTGTCAGATGCATAGTTTTCAAATGTATTCTCCCACACTGTCTGTGGGTTGTCTGTTTACTTCTCTGATCATTTATTTTGCTGTGCAGAAGCTTTTTGGTTTAATTAGGTCCCATTTATTTATTTATTTATTTATTTATTTATTTATTTATTTATTTTTGCATTTGCATTTGCTTCTGGCTTCTTGGTCATGAACCCTTTGCCTGAGCCAATATCTATAAGAGTTTTTCAGATATTATCTTCTAGAATTTTTATGGTTTCAGGTCTTAGATTTAAGTCTTTTATCCATCTTGAGTTGATTTTTGTATAAGGTGAGAGATGAGGATCAGTTTCATTCTACTACATGTAGCTTGCCAATTATCCCAGCACCAATTGTTGAATAGGGTGTCCTTCCCCACTTTATGTTTTTGTTTGTTTTGTCAAAGATAAGTTGGTTGTAAGTATTTGACTTTATTTCTGGGTTCTCTATTTTATTTGGTCTACCTGCCTATTTTTATACCAGTACTATGCTATCTTGTTAACTATAGCCTTGTAGTATAGTTCGAAGTCATGTAATGTGATGATTCCAGATTTGTTCTTTCAGCTTAGCATTGCTTTGGCTATACGGGCTCTTTTTTTGGTTGCATGTGATTCTTAAGATTTTTTTTCTAGTTCTGTTAAAAATCATAATGTTATTTTGATGAGAATTGCTGTGAATCTGTAGATAGATTTGGGCAGTATTGTTATTTTAACATTATCGATTATACCCATCCATAAGCATGTGGTGTGTTTCCATTTGTTTATGTCATTGATGATTTATTTCAGCAGTGCTTTGCAGTTTTCCTTGTAGGGATCTTTCACTTCATTGGTTAGATAAATTTCAAAGTTTTGTTTTGTTTTGTTTTGTTTTGTTTTGTTTTTGCAGCTGTTGTAAAAGGGATTGAGTTCTTGATTTGATTTTCAGCTTGGTCACTGTTGTTGTATAGTAGTGCTACTGATTTCTTTACATTGATTTTGTATCCCAAAACCTTACTGAATTCATTTATCACATCTAGGAGCTTTTTGAATGAGTCTTTAGGGTCTTCTAGGTATACAGTCATATAATCATTGAACAGTCGCAGCTTGACTTCCTCATTAATGATTTGGATGCCCTTGGATGCCTTGATTTCTTGCTCTTATCTGATGTTCTGACTAGGACTTCCAGTAGTATGTTCAATAGAAGTGGGGAAAATGCACATCCTTGTTTTGGTTCCAGTTCTAAGGGGGAATGCTTTCAACTTTTCCCCATTCATTAAAATGTTGGCTGTGGGTTTGTCATAGATGGCTTTTATTACCTTAAGATATGTCCCTTCTATGCCAATTTTGCTGAGAGTTTTAATCATAAACGGATGCCAAATTTTGTCAAATGCTTTTTCTGTATCTATTGAAATGATCATATAATTTTTGTTTTTAATTCTCTTTATGTGATGTATCACATCTATTGACTTGTGTATGTTAAACCATCCCTGCATTCCTGCTATGAAATCCGGTTGATCATGGTGTGTTATCTTTTTGATATGCTTTTGGATTTAGTTAGCCAGTATTTTGTTGAGGAGTTTTGCATCTATATTCATCAGGTATATTAGTATGTAGTTTTCTTTTTTTGTTGTGTCCTTTTCTGCTTTTGGTATTAAGGAGATATTGCCTTCATAGAATGATTTAGGGAGGATTTCTTCTTTATCTTTTGGAGTAGTTTAAGTAAGATTGGTAACAATTCTTCTTTGAATGTCTTATAGAATTCAGCTGTGAATCCTTCTGGCCCTGGACATTATTTTTTGGCAGTTTTTTAATAATTATAGTTTCAGTCTCATTACTTGTTTTTTGTTTGTTCAGAGTTTCTGTTTCTTCCTGATTTAATCTAGGAGGGTTGTATATTTCCAGGAATTTACTCATCTCCTGTAGATTTTCTAGTTTGTGGATGTAAAGCTGTTCCTAGTAGCCTTGAATGATTTTTTTCTTGATTTCTGTGTTATCAGTTGTAATATTGTAATATATCTTGTTTCATTTCTAATTGAGCTTATTTGCTTCTTCTCTCTTCTTTTCTTGGTAAATCTTGCTAAAGGTCTATCAATTTTGTTCATCTTTTCAAAGAATCAGCTTTTTTGTTTCATTTATCTTTGTTGCTGTTTTTGCTATTTGTTTGTTTGCTTCCATTGCATTTAGTTTTGCTTTGATATTTGTTATTTCTTTCCCTCTGCTGGGTTTGGTTTTGATTTGTTCTTGTTTCTCTAGTTCCTTCAGGTGTGATCTTAGAATGTCAATTTGTGATTTCGCAGATGTTTTGATGTTAGACATTTATTGCTATCAGTTTTCCTCTTAGCACTTCTTTCATTGTATCCAAGAGGTTTTGTTAAATTATGTCACTATTATTGTTCAGTTCAAAGAATTTTTAAATGCCCATCTTGATTTTGTTGTTGATCCAATGATCTTTCAGGAACAGGTTATTGAATCTCTATGTATTTGCCTGCTGTTGAAGGTTCCTTTTGGAGTTGATTTCCAATTTCATTTCACTGTGGTCTGAGAGTGGTTGATATAATTTTAATTTTCTTAAATTTGTTGAGACTTGTTTGTGAGCTGTCATATGATCTATCTTGAAGAATGTTCCATGTGCTGATGAAGATAATGTATATTCTGCAGTCGTTGGGTAGAATGCTCTGTAAATATCTATTAAGCCCCTTTGTTGTAGGATGTAGTTTAATTCCATTGTTTCTTTGTTGTTTTTCTGTCTTGATGACTTGTCTAGTGCTGCCACTGGAGTATTGAAGTCCCCCACTATTACTGTGTTGCTGTGTATTTCAATTTGTAGGTCTAGTAGTGCTTGTTTCATAAGTTTTGGAGCTACTGTATTAGGTTCAAATATATTTAGGTTTGTGATAATATCCTGTGGAACTAATCCTTTTATCATTATATAATAATCCTCTTTGTCTTTTTTAAAAAACTTATTGCTTTAAAATATATTTTGTCTGATATAAGAATAGCTACTCCTGCTCAGTTTTGGTTTACATTTGTGTGGAATTTTTTTTCCACCACTTTACCTTAAGTTTATGTGAGCCTTTAAGTGTTAGATGAGTTTTGTGAAGATGGCAGTTACTTGGTTGGTGAATTAAAATGCCTTTCTGTCATTTTGTATCTTTTAAGTGGAGCATTTAGGCCATTTACATTTAATGCTAGTATTGAGATGTGAAGTACTGTTATATTCATCATGTTAGTTGTTGCTGAAATACCTTGAATTTTTTTGTAGTACATTGTTGTTTAATAAACCCTTTGAGATTTATGCTTTAAGGAGGTTCTATTTTGGTGTATTTTGAAGTTTTGCCTCATGATTTAGAACTCTTTTTAACATTCTTGTAGTGCTGGCTGGCATGGTAGTGGCAAATTCTCTTAGTCCATGTTTGTGTGAAAAAGACTGCATCTTTCCTTCATTTAAGAAGCTTAGTTTCACTGCATACAAAAATTCTTGGCTGACAGGTGTTTTGATTTAGGGCTAAAGATAGGACTCTAATCCATTCTGGTTGGTAAGGTTTCTGCTGAAGAATCTGCTGTTAATTTGATAGGTTTTCTTTTATAGGTTAGTGGATGCTTTTGTCTCACTGCTCCTAAGATTCTTTTTTTCATCTTGACTTTAGCTAACCTGATTACTACGTGCCTAAGTGAAGATATTTTTGCAATGAATTTTCCGATTGTTCATTGAGCTTCTTGTTATTTGGATGTCTAGATCTCTACCAAGGCCAGGGAAGTTTTTCTCAAGTAGTTCCTCAGATAGGTTTTCCAAACTTTTATGTTTCTCTTCTTATTCAGGAACATCATATTCCTAGGTTTGGCTGCTTAACATAACACCAAATTTCTTGAAGACTTTGTTCAATTTTTTGGTTCTTTTTCTTTGTCTTTGTCTAATTGGGTTAATTCAAAAGCCTTGTCTTCAAGATCCGAAATTCTTTCTAATTGTTCTAGTCTATTATTGAAACTTTCCACTGCATTTTTTTTATTTCTCTAAGTGTGTCTTTCATTTCTAGAAGTTGTGATTGTTCTTTTCTCTAAGATAGCTGTCTCTCTGGAGAATTTTTCATCCATAGCATGTATTGTTTTTTAATTTCTTTCAGTTGGTTTTCACTTTTCTCTGGTATCTCCTTGAGCATCTTAATAATCTACCTTCTGAATTATTTATCTCACAATTCAGAGATTTCTTCTTATTTTTTCTTGGTTGGGATCCATTGCTGGGGAGGTAGGGTGATCTTTGGGGGTGTTATCAAGTCTTGTTTATTTCATATTACCAGATTTACTTTTCTGGGTTTTTTTGTTTGTTTGTTTTTTGTTTTTTGTTTTTTTTTCATTTGGGTAGACTAGAACAAGTAGAAGAAAGAACTTCAGATCTCAAAGACAAGGCTTCAGCTATTTTTCTTATATATTTAGAAGTGAAATTGCTGGATTACATGGTAATATCATGTTTGACTTTTTGAGGAACCACCACGATGTTTGCAACAGCTGCTGCACCATTTTGCATTTCTAACAGTAATGTACAAGGATTGCAATTTCTCCACAACCTTGCCTTGTAATTTTCTTTATGTGTGCATGTTTTGTGCACAAGTGTGTTTATAATAGCTTTCCAAATGGGTGTGAAGTGACATATCATTTTGAATTTGATTTGCATTTCCTTAATGATTAGTGCCTCTCGGTTACCTTTACACGTGCTGATTAGACATTTGCATATCATCTTTGGATAAATGTCCATTCAAGTCTTTAGCCCATTTTTTAATTGTTTATTTCACAATATTGCTAAAATGAAGGAATTATTTATATATTTTGCATATTAAGACCTTATCAGATATATGATTTGCAAGTAACTTCTTCCATTTTGTGGGTTGCCTTTCCAGTTTTTTGATAGTATCTTTTAGTGTACATGAAATAGAATTTATTATATGCCTCCTTTTTGTTTTCTATACTCCCAGTGTTGTATTTAAATTATTGCTAAATACTAATTCATGAGCTTTACCTTGCAATTTTTTAAGAGTTTTTGTTTTGTTTAAAATTTTTTATTTTTAATTTTTGTGGCTACATAGTCAGTATATATATTTCTGGGTAAGAGTTTTTTAAAATAGTTTTTGTAGTTTTAGCTCTTTTGTTTAGTTATTTTATCCATTTTGATCCTTTCTGTATATGATATAGGATAAATTTCCAGCTTCATTCTTGTACATGTGAATATTTAGTTTTCTCAGTATCACTTGTTGAAAAGACTATCTTATCTCCAATGAGTGGTTTTGGTACATTTGTCAAAGTCATTTGACATTATACATGAGTTTTATTTCCAGGCTCTCTTGTATTCCATTGCTCTATGTGTCTGTCTTTATGGCAGCATTACACTTTTTTGTTAATAAATATTTTAGTAAGTTATGATATCAGGTTGTGTAAATTCTCTGACATTGCACTGCTTTTCAAAACTGACTATTTCTTGAAATTCCACATGAATTTTTGGGATAGAATATTGTTATTTCTGCAAAAAAATTCTAGTTGGGTTTTTGAGAGATTATTTCATCAAATTTGTAGATTGTTTTGTGTAGCTTTGACATCTGAATAATATTAAAACTTCTAATCTATGAACAAGAGGAATCTTTCCATTTATTAATGTTCTCTTTCATTTCATTCAGCAATGTCTTATAGTTTTTAGTATAAAAATACAATGTCTTCTAGGTTAAGTTTATCCCTTAATATTCTCTTTTTTCTTTTTTTTAGATGGAAATTTGCTGTTGTCACCCAGGCTGGAGTGCAATGGCAAGATCTCGACTTACTGCAATCTCTGCTTCCCTGGTTGAAGTTATTCTCCTGCCTCACCCCCTGAGTAGCTGGGATTACAGGTGCCTACCACCATGCCTGGCTAATTTTTGTTTTCTTAGTAGAGATGGAATTTCATCATGTTGTCTAAGCTGTTCTCAAACTCCTGATCTCAGGTGATTTACCCACCTTGGCCTCCCAAAGTGCTGGGATTACAGGCGTGAGTCACCACACCCCGCCAATATTTTATTTCTTCATTCTATTTTAAATAAAATAGTTTTCTTAATTCCATTTTAAGACTGTTCATTGTTAGCATATAGAAACACAACTAAATTGAATGTATTTATTTTGTATCTTGAAACTTTATGGAGTATGTTTACTGGTTCTACCAGTATTTTTTTCCCCAGGAAGGTTGAATCTTGAGGGTTTTCTACACATAAGATCATGTCCTTTGTAAACAGAAATAACTTTAATTCTTTGTTTACAATATGTATTTTATTACTTTTTTTGTCTAATGTTCTAGCTAGAACTTCCAATACTGTGTTGAATAAAATAAGTGAAAGTGGCATCCTTGCCACACTTCTCAACTGAGAGGAAATATTTTCAGTCTTTCACCTTTAGTTTGGTGGTAACTGCAAACTTTTCATGTGTAGCCCCTATTATTTTGAGGTAATTCCTATCTGCTTCTTCTTGGTTGTATGTTTTTATCATAAAAGTATGTTGTATTTTTTCAAATGCTTATTCTTCAACAATTGAGAATTATTTGTACTCCTTTTACTTCATTCTGTTACTGAGGTATGTTATAGTCACTGATTTTTATATGCTAAGCCATCCTTGCATTCCAGGAATAAATGTTACACCACTTTCAAATGGTGTGTGATCCATTAATATCCTGCTAAATTTGGGTTGCTAGTATTTTATTGAGGTAAGTTTTGCATCAATGTTCATAAGAAATACTGGTTTGTAGTCGTATAAATTTATATTTATATTTACATGTATGGAAATATTTATATATACATATATAGAGAGTGATAGAGAAATCATTAGTCTGAGTATCAGGATAATTAATGCTGAACTAACAGGATGAATTAGGAAACATTATCTTCTTTGCATTTTTCAGTAGGTTTGATTATTGGTTTAATTTCTTTTTAAATATTTAATAGAATTCATTAATGAAGCCATCTGGCTAGGGCTCTTCTTTGTTGGGAAGTTGTAGATGGCTAATTAAATCTCTTACTAGTTGTAAGTCTATTCAGACTTTTCTATTTCTTTGTGGTTCACTCTTGAAGGATGGTATATTTCTAGAAATGTGTCCATTTCATCTAGCTAATTTGATCAGTTTGTGTGCAGTTTTTCATTGGTCTCTCTTACACTCCTTTTCATCTAAGTTAAATAGTATTGTCCCTACTCTATGATTTTAGACATTTGAATATTCTTTCTCTCTCTGTCTTTTTCTAGTCAGACTAAATAATATTTTTCAATTTTGATCTTTTTTGAGAAACCCTCTTTTTGGTTTGTCGATTTTCTCTACTTTTTAATTTTTTATTTAATTATCTTCACTCTATTTTAGACTTGGGTTAATTTATTGTTTATCTAGTTCCTTAAGGTGAAAATTTAAGTTATTTATTTGAGGTATTTCTTTTTAAAGTAAACATTTATAGCTGTAAATTTCCTTTTTTGCACCGCTTTCTCTACATCCCACAATTTTTGGTATGTTTTGTTTTTGTTTTCATTTTCCACAACATATTTTCCAATTTTTTAATGATTTTTTTCTTTGACCCATTGGTTTCTTGAGTGTGTGATTAATTTCTACACATTCGTGGATTTTTTCATTTTCCTTCTATTGATTTTTGTTCTTACTACATTATCATTGCAAAATGTACTTTGTATGGTTTTAATCTTTTATTTTTTATGAACTAATATATGAACTATCTTCTAGAATATTCCATTAACTTGAGAAAAATGTGTATTTTGCTATTGTTAGGTGGAGCGTTCTACTTACGTCTCTTGGTTCTAATTGGTCTACACTGTTTCTCATGTCATTTATTTGCTTGTTGATTTTCTATCTCTCTTTTCTATCCATTATTTAAAGTGAGATATTGAAATCTAGAAGTATTATTGGAGAGTTGTTAATTTGTCCCTTTCATTCTGGCAACATTTGAATCATGTATTTTGGAGCTCTGGTATTTGCCATATTTGTGTTTATAATTGCATCTACTTAGAGAATTGGCTGGTGGGCCAGAGCTTCTGTTTGTTTTATAATAAAACTAAGCAACTTCAGTCTCTGAAGTAATCAACCCAGTCACCAGAAATGAATCAGAGCATTTCTTCTTAATTCATATTTTGTAGCCCCAGCTCTTCACTAATATGCTGTCAGTCTGTTTTCTGTTGCTATAACGGAATACAATATATGGATAATTTATAGAGGAAATAATTACTTCTTACCGCTATGGGGGTTGAGATGTCTAAGGCTGAGGAGCTGCATTTGGTGAGAGACTTCTTGCTTAGGGAGACTATCTGCAGAGACCTGGGGCAGTGCAGGGCAACACACGGTGAGTGGACAGAAGGTACTGACATACTAGCTCAGGATTCTCTTTCTCTTCTCATAGGGCTATCGGTCCCACTCCCATGACAACCTATTAATCCACTAGCCCATTAACCTGTTAATCCATTAATGCATGAATGAACTAACCCACTCATGAAGGCAAAGCCCTCATTACCCGGTCACCTCAAATACCTCATCTCTCCACACTCCCACATTGGGTATTGTTTCAACATGAGTTTTGGAGGAGACAAATATTAAAACCACAGAAATGAGAATTCTTTCTTATCACAGTTTCATTACCAACCTATCATGTCCTCCGAAATCTCTGCTTCTCTTCAAGTTATACCTCTGAATCTCACACAGATGTGTTTTTTGTTTGTTTGTTTGCTTTTTATTTGTTTGTTTGTTTGTGACAGAGTATCGCTCTGTCGCCCAGGCTGGAGTGCAGTGGCACAATCTTGGCTCACTGCAACCTCAGCCTCCCAGGTTCAAGCAATTTTCCTGCCTCAGTATCCCGAGTAGCTGGAACTATAGGTGCACGCCTCCATGCCCGACTAATTTTTTATATTTTTGTAGAGACGGGGTTTCACTGTGTTGCCCAGGCTGGTCTCGAACTACTGAGCTCAAACAATTCCCCTGCCTCGGCATCACAAAGTGCTGGGATTATAGGCATGAGCCACCGTGACCAGCTCACACAGATGTTTTCACAATATATTTGAAGGTATTTTTGATTCTTTTGCTGAAAGTGCATCAGTCCACTTCTACTTCAATGTAATATTTTTGTTAAGAATTTATTATTAAACAAATGATTTTGAAATGCATTAAAAATACCTGTGAGAAAAGGTATTTGAACTATGGGGAAGAAATAGCAAATACTAAGTGAATTAGTTTTATTATATTAGGACACTATATTCCACATCATCTTTTTTTCAGCAATAGTCACTTTTCAAGTAGCAATGCCTTTGGACAGCTGGGTAGATTTCACAGTAATTAGCTTAACATTTAAAAACAGGTAGTGTCTTGTTTGTAACACTTAGAGCTTGGATTAAATTCAGATTCCCTTTTACTAGAGAGATGTATGCAGCTATTCACTTAAACAGATGCATGTGTCTGAACAGCTGCTGATTTCAAAGTTATTTCCTGCACTTATTTATAAACATTCTGAACACATTCTCCAGTGCTACCACAGCATTGCTATAAAACTAAAAATAAAAAGGGAGAAAATCTTCCAGATGCTGCTGACTCTTTAAGTAGATCTGCTGTAGAAAATGGGCACATAATTTCAATACTGTGCACATAGTTTTTATTGGATCTTGTGAAGCATAGTTTCCATCAGAGGATTAATTGGAATTAAACGGTTAAAAAAAAATCTGCCATGAGCATTGCCACACATCAAAATGTAAGTTCTTACTGTTTGTTTCTTTTAAGAAACAGAAAACCAGTTAGTAATTTAAGGATACAAATAAGTCAATTTCCCCAGGTTACATTTTGTCTTTGTGCAGTATTTCTATTTCAAATGCAAGTGTTCATGAAACTCATATTTTCAAAGTTAAACTGTTATGCTATGTGTTAGTTCTCAGAAATATCCTAATTGATCAGCCATAAAGAACCAATTTAACACAATCTAAACCTTTGTACTCTGCTTAAATAACTATATAATAAACACATTTTTATATTTAAGTAGATTACCAAGAAATTGAAACAAAAATACAACTAGCAAATGTTTAATTTTTGCTCTTATAAGCACAGCCATATAAAGCATATGACAAAGAACATTTTTCTTTCACATATTATAGAATGATGTATGACTACATATCTTCATTCCAAAAGGCAAACCAACCTATAAAACATTCAAAAATTTAAACTCAGAAATGATCTAAAAATAAGTTTTTACACACACACACAGACAAGTTTTAAAACCTACAAAATGTATGCACTGCATTTTGGCAGAAAATTATGCCGTGTATTTTCTTCAATCAAAATAAAAGGGGAAGTTGATTATTCAAGTCTTTGAAAAAAAAGTGGGACTTCTCACACAAGGCAAACCTTGTCTTTGTGTTAAATTACAAAAAATCTACGACTTAGTAAATGACTTTTAATGTTGTCTAAATGAAAAACACATTTTATTTACACAAACATTTCTAGTAGTGATTCTAAATAAGCTAAAAGTAATATATAAAATTCAATCAATTGTTAAGATAAAAAGAATTATGACAAAATATTATGTTGTAAGTAGTGATTATCTCTGGGAGTTTTTCCTTTTATGAGATATTATTAATTATATCATTAACACGTTTACTAAAAAAGCAAGAATACTTTGCATGAAGTCTAATAAAATCCATGTAGCTCACAAGGAACCAGTTATATTTTTCTGTAAATAACACTCATAAAATGATTTACTGTATTATTTTTCCTTCTTAAATTTTGTTAAAATTCCATTGAGATATTTAATATGTAACTCACCTTTGAGATTCTGTATCTAATAAATTCGTAAATTTTTCATTTTATGGGCTTCACTCACCTCTTTTATTTCTCTAAAATCTTTTTTTAGTTTTTAAAGTTATAGTTTTTTAAAAGTCCCCGAGTTTTACACATAGTGAACCTCAATTTGTATCGAGCACTGTTTCTGCCAGAAACTGTGCTAAAAGCTTTATGTACTTACATCATTTAATTCACAAAAGAATTCTATTAATCTTACGAAAAATGAAGCATATAAGGATTTAGTGACTTTTCTCAGTTACGTAGCTCAATTATATTAGAGAACTAGAACATAAAACCAAATCTATTTGTTTCAGAAGCTTACATTCTTAACCACTACAATAAATTGCGATAAAATATTTAACAGTTTGCCCTACAGTGAATACTAAGTATATGAGCAAATTTTTCTGCCATAATAAAATGTGGAAAAATTGAGAAAAGCTTGAAAAGCGAATAAATTATGCACTTTCTTTTTCTTTTCTTTTTTTTTTTTTTTTTTTTTTGAGACGGAGTCTTGCTCTGTTGCCCAGGCTGGAGTGCAGTGGCGTGATCTCTGCTCACTGCAAATTCTGCCTCCTGGGTTCAGGCCATTCTCCAGCCTCAGCCTCCCCAGTTGCTGGGACTGCAGGCGCCTGCCACCACGCCCGGCTAATTTTTTGTATTTTTAGTAGAGACAGGGGTTTCACCATGTTAGCCAGGGTGGTCTCGATCTAATGACCTCATGATCCACCCACCTCGGCCTCCCAAAGTGCTGGGATTACAGGAGTGAGCCACCATGCCTGGCTGCACTTTCTTAATAAAGACACTTTTTAGAGTGTTTTTAGTAAAAATTTTCAATTAATAAAGCAAGACTGTTCAGTGGCCTAATTTATGTCTTTTACTAGATTAATGATTCATGTTATTGATGATTTCTGGACTTTTCTTTACAGTAAGCAAATTCCTTCATAAGGACAAAATATCTAAGGCAAATTTTAAAGCAAAACAGTCTTCCTTCTCTGGATTCCAGAAAAATACAAGAAGCAGACACGATTGCTCTTGGAAGAAACTACTACATTATTTCTATCTGTAAGGTACTAAACAGCAAGGATGTGACTAAGTTGTCTATGCATTCCCAGGACATTCTCAATGTCGTATACAAAGTGGCTGATCAGTGTGTGCTTGTTGCATTCATCTATGAATTCAGTAGTCTGAACAGATGTTTCACTATGATAAAATTAGTCATTTTATTATAGCAGAGATTTCTAGATATTTACCAAATCCCAATTCCTTTCCTTCTATTGGCACAGCTAGAGTGCATATTACCAGAATTATAGCATGGCTGCAGCCATGTTTCCACTAAGAGAAACATACAACAGTTCTATAAGATTTTTATATGACTCTCCTAAACAATAGTTTTATATGTCTCTCAATCTCACTTTCTCAGTGTATTTTTGTTTCTAATAATAAAAACTGATATTAATATACTATCAATAATTTCTCTTCACACATACAGAATTTTTAAATATTAATTTGCTGTGTCTTACTTTGTCCAAATGAGTTCTAGATAAACCAATTTAAGTCATATGAACAAACATTCAAGGTTCCTTGGGTTTCTGTATTTCACAGTTTTATCTATACGGGAAATGCAAAATATATGCAAATGATTAGAGAAACAATCCTGCCATGCAGATTGTGAATAAACACAATGAACTACTGGCTCACAGACAGTATATAAAATGGGACAAAATGATGGCTTTTGGATTAGTCTTTTTGAATAAATTTAATTGTGCAGATGTAAGATACACAACATGAAGTTATGTGAAACATTAGTAAAACGGTTACTATAGTGAAGTCAATAGTGAGACAATTTGAAATATGTCTCAATATGAATTATGAGACATATTCATAATCTCACACATTTACTCTTCCTTGTTTTTCTGGCAAGAGCCACTAAAATCTACTCATACTACAGTAATGCAGTAGAGTACAGTTTTATACATCCAAATACAGTTTTATACCAAATACAGTACAATTTTATCATCCATAGTTTTCATGTACTTTTTTAGAATTGTTCATCCTGCATATCTGCCACATTGAATCTATCCTCTGACCTACATCTCCCAATTTCCCCCCCACCCCTGCCACTTGTAATTACTTTTATTCTCTTTCTCTCTATATTTGACCTTTTGAGATTCCACCTATATGTAAGATTGCAATATTTTTCTTTCTGTGTCAGGCTTATATTTCACTTAGTATAATGTCCTCCAGGTTCATCCGTATTGTGGAAAATGGCAGGATCTTCTTCTTTTAAGGCTGAATAATATTCTATTCCATATACATTTGATGGAATAAGTATTCATGTTACTGTTTCTTTATTCATTCATCCTTCAGTGACCACTTAGGTTGTTTTCATATCTCAGCTATTGTGGATAGTCGAGATATGGAAACAACCTTAGTGGTCACTGATGGATGAATGAATACAGATGATGGTAGTGGGAATGAAGTAGATGCCTTTTATTATTTTGAATTATATTCCTTCAATGCCTAATTATTTGAAGGTTTTAACATAAAGTGATGTTGAATTTTACCAAAAGCCTTTGCTGCATCTATTGAGATACTCATGTGGTTTTGTTTGTAGTTCTGTTTACGTGATGAACCACATTTATTGATTTGCATATGTTGAACCAACCTTGCATCCCAGAGTTAAAGCTTACTTGCTTGTGGTGGATTTCACTGCAACTTCTGCCCCCAAGGTTCTAGCAATTCTCCTCCCTCAGCCTCCCAAGTAGCTGGGATTACAGGTGCCCACCACCACGCTCGGCTAATTCTTTTGTATTTGTAGTAGAGACAGGGTTTCGCCATGTTGGCCAAGATGGTCTCGAACTCATGACCTCAGGTGATCCCCCTGCCTCAGACTCACAGAGTGCTGGGATTACAGGCGTGAGCCACCATGCCCGACCAATGGATTAGCTTTTTGATGTGCTGTCATGAACATGAGAGTGCATCTATCTTCATGAGGTGGTGATTTCATTTCCTTTGGGTATACATCCAGAGGAGGGATTGCTGGTCATATGGCAGTTCTATTTTTAATTTATTTAGAAATTTTCATACTGTTTTCCATAATGGTTTCACTAATCTACATTTCCATGAAGTGTACAAAGGTTCACTTTTCTCAACACCCTTACCAGCATTTCTCATCTTTAAATTTTTTTTTAAATGGATGTTCCTTTTATATTCATTAAACTGTACAATTATAATTAAAATCAATTAAAATCCATATTTTATGTTCTTACTAAATTTACATGTCATTCTGAAAAGTTAGATACATGATTTTTTACATGTATCTAACTTTTCAGAATGACATGTAAATTTAGTAAGAACATAAAATATGGACAATGGAAAAATGCAAAAATATCTTGAGAAACTAAAATGTAATGATTTCATGACATTGCACATTTGCCTATTTTTCCCTTATAATTTAGTTTTCAGATAGCTGTATATATTTGGTCATCATCAAATATGTAGTTTGCAAAGATTTTTCTCCCAGTTTGTGGAGTGGCTTTTCAGTCTATCAACACTGTGTTTGATTAACAGGCTATTTTATTATAATGATACTATATGTATTATTTTTTTAACTTTTAGGTTTAGGGGAACATGTACAGGTTTGTTATACAGGTAAATTGCATGTCATGAGGGTTTGGTGTACAGATTATTTCATCATCCAAGTAAAAATCATAGTATGTGATAGGTAATTTTTTGATCCTCACCCTCCTCCCACCCTCCAGCCTCAAGAAGGCCCCAGTGTCTGTTGTTCTCTTCTTTGTGTCCATGTGTACTCAATAATTAGCTCCTAATTAAGTGAGAAGATGTGGTATTTGGTTTGCTGCTCTTGTGTTATTTTACTTAGGATAATGATCTCCAGCTTCATGTTGCTGGAAAGGACTTGATCTCATTCTTTGTTTCTGGCTGTATAGTATTGCATGGCATATATATACCATATTTTCTTTATCCAGACTACCATGAGTGGGCATTTAGGGTAAATTCATGTCTTTGCTATTATGAACAGTGTTGCTTGCAATAAACGTATATGTGCATGTGTCATTATGGTAGAAGATTTATATTCCTTTGGGTATATACACAATGATGGGATTGCTGCATTGTATGCTAATTCTGTTTTAGGTTCTTTGAGAAATCGCCAAACTGTGTTCCACAATGGCTGAACTAATTTACCTTCTGATAATCAGTGTATAAGTGTTCCCTTTTCTCCACAACCTTGCCAGTATCTGTTATTTTTTGACATTTTGATAATAGCCATTCTGACTGGTATCTCATTGTGGTTTTGACTGGCATTTTTTTAAAATGATCAGTGGTGATAAGCATTTTTTCATATGTCTGTTGGCCACGTGTATGTCTTCTTTTTAAATGTGTCTGTTCATGTCCTAAGCTAGTCTTTAATGGGTTTTTTTTTTTTTTTGAGACCGAGTCTCGCTCTGTCGCCCAGGCTGGAGTGCAGTGGCCAGATCTCAGCTCACTGCAAGCTCCGCCTCCCGGGTTCACGCCATTCTCCTGCCTCAGCCTCCGGAGTAGCTGGGACTACAGGCGCCCGCCACTTCGCCCGGCTAGTTTTTTTTGTATTTTTTAGGAGACGGGGTTTCACCGTGTTAGCCAGGATGGTCTCGATTTCCTGACCTCGTGATCCGCCCGTCTCGGCCTCCCAAAGTGCTGGGATTACAGGCTTGAGCCACCACGCCCGGCCAGGGTTGTTTGTTTTTTTGCTTGTTGATTTGTTTATGTCTCTTACAGTTTCTAGATATTAGACCTTTATTGGATACATAGTTTTCAAATATTTTCTTCCTTTTAGAGGTGGCCTGTTTACACTGTTGATTGTTTCTTTTGCTGTGAAGAAGCTCTTTAGTTTAAGTATGTCCCATTTGTAAATTTTTGTTTCTGTTGCAATTGCTTTTGATGTATTCATCATGGAATCTTTGCCGGGGCCTATATCCACAATGGCAATTCCTAGGAATCATTAAAAGTTTCTATCATGTTAGGTTTTGAAGTCTTCAGTTCATCTTGAGTTGATTTTGTATATGGTGTAAGGAGAGTCTGGTTTCAATTTTCTGCGTATGGATACCCAGTTATTTCTGCTTCATTTATTGAACAGGGAGTCCCTTCTCCATTGCTTGTTTTTGTTTACTTTGTCAAAGATCAGATGGTTGTACTTGTGCAGCATTGTTTCTGGGCTTTCTGTTCTGTTTCTTTGGTTTATGTGTCTATTTTTTAATCAGTACTATGCTGTTTTGGTTATTGTAGTCTTATAGTTTAAAGTTGGGTAACATGATACCTCTAGCTTTGTTCTTTTTGCTTAGGATTGCCTTGGCTATTTGGGCTCTTCTTTTGATTCCTTATGAATTTTAATAGAGGTTTTCCTAATTCTGTGAAGACTATCATTGGTAGTTTGATAGGAATAGCATTAAATCTGTAAATTGTTTTGGGCAGTATGGCCATTTTAACAATATTGATTCTTCCTATCCATGAGCATGAAACATTTTTCTATTTGTCTGTATCACATTTGATTTCTTTGAGCAGTATTTTGTAATTCTTATCATAGAAATCTTTCACCTCCCTTGTTAGCTGCATTTCTAGGTATTTTATTCTATTTGTGGCTATTGTTAATAGAATTATCTTCATTTGGCTGTCTGTTTGGATGTCGTTGATGTACAGAAATGCTACTGATATCTGTACATTGATTTTGTATACTGAAACTTTGCTGAAGTTATTTTATCAGATATATCAGCTTTTGGGCAGAGACCATGGGGTTTTCTAGGGATAGAATCACATTGAAACAGAGGTACTTTGAATCCCTCTCTATTTGGATGCCTTTTATTTCTTTGTCTTGTCTGATTGTTCTCACTAGGACTTCTGGTACCATGTTGAATATGAGTGGTGAGAGGGGGCATTCATATCTTCTTCTAGTTCTCATAGGAAATGCTTCCAGCTTTTACCCATTCAGTATGATGTTGGTAGTGGGAATGATATAGATGCCTCTTATTATTTTGAAGTATGTTCCTTCAGTGCCTAATTATTTGATGGTTTTAACATAAAGGGATGTTGAATTTTACCAAAAGTCTTTGTTGCATCTATTGAGATAATCATGTGGTTTTGTTTGTAGTTCTATTTATGTGAAGAGCCACATTTATTGATTTGCATATGTTGAACCAACCTTGCATCCCAGAATTAAAGCCTACTTGATCGTGGTGGATTAGCTTTTTGACCTGCTGCTAGGTTCGGTTCGCTAGTATTTTGTTGAGATTTTTGCTGTGTTCATCAGGATATTGGCCTGAAGTTGCCTTTTTTTATTGTTGTGTCTCTGCCAAATTTTGGTAGATATCAGAATGATACCAGCCTCATAGAATGAGTTAGGGAGAAGTCCCTCTTCTTCAAATTTTTGGAATAGTTTCAGTAGGAATAGCCCTGCTCTTCTTTGTATATCTAGGAGAATTTGGCTGTGAATCTGCTGGGTCCTAGGCTTTTTTCTGGTTGGTAGGCTTTTTGTTACAGATTCAATTTTGGAATTCATAATTCATCTGTTATTGGATTCAATTTCCTCCTGGTTCAATCTTTTGAGATTGCATATTTCCAGAAACTAGTCCATTTCTTCTAGGTTTAAAAAAAAAAAACGTAGAAGAAATAGAGGCGTTTGTAGTAGTCTAAGAGAGGTTTTAATACTTCTGTGGGGTTGGTAGTAATGTCCCCATTGTCATTTCCAGTTGTGTTTATTAGAATCTTCCTCCTTTTTTTTCTTTATTAGTGTAGCTGGCAGTCTGTTGATCTTATTTGTTCTTTCAAATAACAAATAGCTAGATTCATATCTCAATTTCCTTTGGTTGAGCTCTGTTTCTGGTTATTTCTTATCTTCTGTTACCTTTGGGGTTGATTTGCTCTTGTTTTTCCAGTTTCCCTGGGTGTGATATTAGGTTGCTAATTTGAGATCTTTCTGACTTTTTGATGTGGGCGTTTATCTACAATCTTCTCTCTTGACTTCTCGTTAGCTGTGTCTCCGAGATTCTGGTATGTTGTCTTTTTGTTCTCATTAGTTCCAACAAATTTCTGGATTTCTGTCTTAATTTCATTATTGACCCAAGTCATTCAGGAACAGGTTGTTTGATTTCTATGTAATTCTTTGATTTTGAATAAATGTATTAAGTATTGATTTCTATTTTTATTGCAATCTGGTCTGAGAGTGTGGTTGGTATGATTTTTTATGTTGAATTTGGTGAGGGTTGTTTTATGGCTGATTGTGTGGTAAATTTTAGAGTATGTTCCATGTACACGAGTAGAATGTTTATTCTATTTTTTTGGAATGGAGGGTTCTGTAGATGTCCATTATGTCCATTTGGTATGTTATTAATCTGCCTTAATGATCTAATTGTTTCCGTGAGGTGTTGTGATATCTCCTACTATTATTGTGTGGTTATCTAAGTCTTTGTAGGTCTTGAATAACTTGCTTTATGAATCTGGGTTCTTTCGTGTTGGGCGCATATGTATTTCAGAAAGTTAGATCTTGTTGTTTTAAACCTTTACCATTATTCAATGCCCTTCTTTGTCTTCTATGATCATTGTTGGCTTAAAGTCTGTTTTGTCTGAAATCAGAATAGCAGCCCCTCTTTTCTTCTGTTTCATTGGTAGGTTTTTCTCCATCCCTTCACTTTTAGCCTATTGATGTCACTGCATTTGAGATGGGTCTCTCAATGACAGCATACAGTTGGGTCTCACTTGGGTGTCACTTCTTTATCCAACTTGCCACTCTGTGCCTCTTAATTGGAGCATTTATCCCTTTTACACTCATAGTAATATTGATATGTGTGGATTTAAATCTATCGTTGTGTTGTGAGCCAGTTATTATGCAGCCTTGCTTGATTGTTTAGCTGCTTTATAGTGTCAATATTTATGTCCTTACATACATAATTGTATTAATACCATTAATAAATACTGATTGATTAATTGTATTAATAAAATGAAATCAATATTTAATGCTTTTGTGGTGGCCGGTAACAGGCTTTTATTTCTGTATTTAGTGCTTTCTACAGTACCTCCTGGAAGGCAGATCTTATGGTAATGCATTCCCTTAACATTTGCTTGTGTGAAAAGAACTTTATTTCCTCTTCACTTATAATACTTAGTTTAGCTGGATATGAAATTATTGATTGGAATTTCTTTTCTTCAAGAATGCAGAATATAAACCCTCAATGCCTTTGGGCTTGTAGGGTTTCTGCTGACAGGTTAAAGGCAGCTAGAGAGAAGGGGCAAGACACCTAAAAAGGAAACCAAAAAGGGATTTGTTTCCTTTTTAGGTGACTTGTCCCTTCTCTCTAGCTGCCTTTAACATTTTTTTCTTTCATTTTGATCACCATGTGTCTTGAAGATGGTCATCTTGTATAGTATCCATGACATGGATTCTTTACATTCCCTGAATTTGAATGTTGGCCTTTCTTCTGAGGTTGGAGAAATTTTCATGAGTGATATCCCAAAATATGTTTTCTAAGTTGCTTGCTTTCTCGTCCTTTCTTCCAGGGATTAAAATGTGTCACAGATTTGGTCTCTTTACGTAATCCTGTATTTCACAGAGGGTTTTTTTTTTTTTTAATTCTTTTGCATTCTTTTTTGTTTGTTTGTTTTTCTCTGACTATTTCACAGAATTGGTCTTCAAGCTTGAGATTCTTTGATCAGCTTGGATGATTCTGCTGTCAATAATTGCAATTGTATTATGAAATTCTTGAGGTAAAATTTTCAGCTCTATCAGATCATGTTGATTCTTTCTTAAAATGGCCATTTCATCTTTCAGCTCTTGTATAATTTTACTGTATTCCTTAGATGCCTTGGTTTGGGCTTCAGCTTTCTCCTGAATCTCAATGATCTTCATTCTTATCAATTTTCTACTTTATATTTCTGTCATTACAGCCATTTCAGAATGGTTACAAACCATTGATAGGAAATTAATGTGGTTGTTTAGAGATAAGAAGAAGCTCTGGTTTTTAGAGTTGCTAGAGTTCTTTCTCCAGTTCTGTCTCATCTGTGTGGGCTGATGGTCCCTTAGTCTTTGAAGTTGCTGTACTTTGGATGAGGTTATTTTGCCTTTTTTTTTTTTTTTTTTTTTTTTTGATGTCTTTTGGGGGTGTGATTGTGGCTTAAGGTGGGTTCAGTTGACTGGTTTCCTTTAATCCACAAACAATAGGGTGCTCTGAGCAGCTCCTCACTGTCAATTATTATTAGAGAATTGCAAATTAATCTACAATAATATTGTACTACATACATATTAGAATGTCTACATTAAAAAAAAACTGATATTGCCAATTGCTGGTGAGGATTGAGAGTAACATGAGCTTTTACTGCTGCTGAAAATACAAACCGGTATAGCAAATTTGGAAGGCAGTTTGACAATTCTACATCAAGCTAAACATAGTCATTTCATATATTCCAAAAATCATAATTCCTAGGCATTTGGCCTATTTATTTGAAAATTCATTTTCACCTAAAAAACCGTACATGAATTTTTATATCAGCTGTATGCATAATTGCCAAAAATCAGAATCAACAAAATGGCCTTCAATAGGTAAATGGAAAAACAAACTGTGATACAGTTATACAACAAAATATTATTCTGCGATTAAACAAAAATGAGCTATCAAGCCATGAAAAGATATGAATAAATATTAAATGCATGTTCTGAATGTAAAAATTTAGTCTGAAAGTCTATATATTCAATGAATTCAATCATATGACATCCTGTAAAGGGCAAAATAATAGAGATATAAAAAGATCAAAATGGTTGCTTGGAGTCTGAAGTAGGGAGTTAGGTTTAATAGGTGGAGCACAGGGCAATTTTAGGATGGCTATTTGGTATGATATTGTAATGGCGGATACACAAAACTCTGCATACCCAAACCCTGTAAAGTTGATTGTACAAATAATATTAATGTATGTCAATTTTAACAAATTACTTAAGAGCTTTGAGAATCCCAAATGGAGTGCAGAATGTGGAAAAACAATATAAATATAGTGCAGACATATGAAATATATGAAACACCTCACTTAGGGAGGTAGAATAAAACAATGCCTATGTAAGTTACTTTGAAAATGAGTGGAGCCTGTCAGACTAAAAGCAAAGAATCCTATACATAAGCACTGTACTCTAGTTGATGATGTTGCTTCCCATAGGGGTAAGGGTAACAATTAAGATACTGTTGTGCAAATATGCTGGAAGTAAACACTTAAGTAAATGGTGGTAGGATCTAGGCTACTCACTACACTTCCCAGAGATACATGAGGGAAGAGGCTATCATACTCTATGTAGTAATAGATTAGAGTTGAAGACATTAGTATAAACTCATGTTCAGTTTAATTCTGATGCAGATAGTACATATATTCCCTTACTCTGTAGCTGAAAGTGTCTATGAGCAAATGTAATCTAGTAATAATGAACACAGCTAGTGCCCAGAGCTTGGTTCCTAATACCATTCTTTCCATAAAGGGAAGTAGGTCTCTTGGAATAATTGGCTGATTCTAGGCTGGGGGCAGGAAATGCACAAGGTAAGCCCGGAGTATCTTGTAGTGCCAGAAGGTAAGAAAGTGAAACAAACAAACAAAACATGATGGGGAATGTCAAAGGGATGCAGAAACTCACTGAAAGAGCTTCAGGTGACCAAAGCTGCAACAATTTCAGTAGCATAATAATATTTGAATATAAAGAAGTCCTATAAATGAATGAAAATAATAAATAGAGGAGAAAAAACAAATTTCCTGTGAAGAATTTCAAGTAATTTATGTAGACTCACCACACTTTGAGAGCCAGAGCTTAACTCCCCATGATTTAAGTGTGGTCTGCATATAGTTACGTCCTTCCAAAGAGTACAGTGTGGGAAGGTGTTAAAAGAGTGACCTTGTGGCAGTGAAATCTGACAAACCCTACCTCAGCCAGATGATCAAGAGTAATAACAACAGTGATGTCATGTTGCGAAGCATGATACCCTTGTTATGATGTCATAACAGTAGCTCTTTACTTCTGTGATCTTCCTCCCAAAAACACATAACCACAGTCTAATCATTAGAAACAAATCAGAAAAACCACAAGTGAGGGACATTATACAAAACACCCGACAAATACTCCTCAAAACTCTTTATGCCATCAAAAAACAAGGAAGGTCTGAGAAACTAGCAGAGCAAAGATTTGCCTAAGGAGACACGTTGACCCAATGGAAAATTAAGTAAAAATTAAAGAAACTGAAAAAAATATAGACTCTAGTTAATAACCATGTATCAATATTGGTTCACTCATTGTAAAAAAAACTTCATATTCATGTTAGATGCAAATAATTAGAGGAACTGTGAAGTATGTGGAAACGCACTGTCTTTTCAATTTTTCTATTCACTTAAAACTGTTCTAATAGAAAAATATGTAAATATAATAGTACTAAATATGTCTATTATATAGAGCTGGCCAAGATTCTTGAAAGAATTACAAAGATTACAATTTGTTGCTCATTTTGTAGCATTTAGCTAGTTATGAAACTTTACAAGTCATTTATTTTATTCCTCCTCTCTGAAAGAATGTGGATAGCTACAAAACCTGAATTATCCTATCTACTGTTAATATGTAAACATATTTTAAACTACTAGAAAGTTCTATTGCTATTCAGTTTACTTAGTAAACAACCATTTCACTGCAGTCACTCAAAAGCCTACAATATATTTTTGAAAATGTGGTCCTCTTAGTTCGGGATTAGTTGGAGGAATTGTGTGGAAATGGAAAGTTAGTAAGAGGAAAGTCACAGATTAACAAATAATGACTGAAACAAAACTAGTGAAAACTAAACTTACACAAAGTAATTATCCTACTTACCTATGTGTCTGATTATTATTTTACACAGTCCAGAAAATGTAAAATACAAAATGCATTTGTGTTTTTTTATTTTTTCCAGCTGGCCTCTTTCCTTCACTTTTTCATAATGCTCTTTCTTGCATTAGTTTCATTCTATTTTGTGCTAAGCAATGTTAAATATGAATATTAAGCAAGGTTCAATCTCAGTTTCGTTCAACCGTTCGAATGTGGTTTACCATCCAGCAGACCCTCCCAAGTTACATTTCCTTCAGACTGCTCAAAAGCAAACTTCACTTTTTCAGTCAGATGTCTCCAGGAATGAACTTTTCTTTCTCAGTTGCCAACTGAACGAGCTGGTGTTGCTTTATCTAGTTGATTGTTTACAGATACATTATTTCTTATATTTCTCCATTTTCAGTGTGCTTTACTCTTCTGTACATAAATGTTAATGTAGTATGCCACTTTTTAATAAATATCATGAATTAGTTAATTTTCGTTTCATCTTATAAAGTAAGTTGTTTATAATTTCTAATCCTCATAACACTCTACATTCTACCAACACACCTTTCAAAACCACATCTTCCAGGCATTTGGCTTTCAAAACTATTTTTAAAATTAACTTTGATTAGGATATATTTTGCCTTTATTGAGTATTATAATATTAGATGTATTTTAAGTAACATTTCCTTCACTTTGTCTTACTGTGATTGGGCAGACATGTAGATAGAGCCCATTTCTGGAGCATGATGGAAATCATGATTTTTCTCACTAATCTGCTTTACAGTTCATGAAAGCGCAGTCTGAGTTGGCATTGGGTGCCCTTCATCATTCTCTGATCTTCCCTGCTCTCTTGTTTGCTCCCCTGGCCTCCAGTCCAGTCTCCTGGATGTATATCAGTAGTTTGCTCTAAACTGCTAGCCTTTCAAAATTCCACTGGGGAAGAGTCCCGGAGTCCTAAATAGCGATTAATCTTGGGTATTAAGACACTTTAAAGTTCAGGCCTATCAGGTAAATAAACTTGTCTTTTTGGTGAATATTAACTTGCACTCCCATCAGACACAAATTTTGATTCCTGTTGGTGTTAAGCAGTCAACTGTTTCACTAGAATAAGGATAAAAAGGACCACAGTTGATTTTTATTCCTTCTCATGTAATATATTTTGTTGTATACCTACAATATGATTTAAACACTTAAACGTTCATGAAGACACGTCAGCTATTTCATGGTATACTATCTCATTTACCAGACATAAAGCAGTTCTAGAAGACTTTGAAACACGTCATCAGACTGTTCTGGACTTCACCAAATCTTTAACTCCCATATGATGAGAGTGGAAGCTTATTTTCTGCCAGAATTTTAGTAGACGAGCATAGGTAATTTAAAACATCACTACTGCTTCCCATGGGTTTGAATTATCTTTATTTATATAATTTACCTAGTTTTGAAAGTCGAATAATATATAAAGGCTCCAGGAAGCTTTTATATTGATAAGTGTTAGTGGAGAAAAAAGAAAAAGGACATGGCAGACAGTGAATGATAGGCATTTTCAAATTACGTAAAATCATAAATATATTTGTTAGTGGACCCACATCTATTGTATACATAGACTTTATCATATTTGAAAAATTGATTTTAAAAAGAGCTGTTTGAAATAGCGTTAAGCTTTTTCTGTCGGAGGCTGTAAGTGATAACATGTAGTAGCTGATTATGATGCCCTAAGGAGACTGTTTTAGGAAGTGGAAATTGATGTGGTGAATGGAATCAAACATACCGCACTCAATTCAAAGCCATTATTCAAACTGGGTACTAAAGGCTCTAAAAGGTGAAAATGAGAGGTCCTTCCTGTGACAAAGAGGTCCGATTCTTCCAAGAAGATTGTACTTCAGAAGCCAGAGGCCATGAAGAGCAAAGCCTGCTCCTCCGAGTTTGCTGTTAACCATGAAGTTCATGACAAGTGCCCTTGTCATGATACTAATACCCTTGTTATGACAAGCGATTTTTGAAAATTTCTACTTGACAAAACAAAGGGTTAACTTTGAAAATCTAATGCAATAATTAAGTTTAAAAATGATGTCGTGATACTCCAAAGAGTTAATGCTGTGCATCTTAAGTAAAGGCAATATTCCAATGTGGCCAGTACATGACATCCTTGTGGAAATACCCCTGCTTGAGGACTAAGAGAAAGGGATCCTTACTTATCAATATGGCCAGAGGAATTGTCAAAGAGTGTAAATATATGCACTTAAGAGCTTGGCAAATGCAGAAACTTTAAGGGGAAATTACACTGAATATGGAAAAGGTTTTTTTTTTTTTTCAAATTAATAATTTAATACCTGGACCTGCAATCATTTACTATGCTGGCCACCCTCTCCCACTACTACTACACACACACATGCATGCACACACACATACATACATATGTGCACACACACAGGCACACACACATAGAGCTCCTTTTATTTCTTCACCAAAAAGGCAGGAATTAAATATTTTTGTATTCTTTAACAACTCTGTGACATTTAAAAAAATTTTTTTTAATGGCAGCAAAAAGGTGTCTTTTTCTGTCTTAACATGAACAGAAACAGTTGAAACACTTGAGCCACTAAGTCATTTCTGCTAAGCTGACAGCCATGTCGTTTTCATAATGGCTGTGTTTTTGGCTAAGAGATGCAATTGAGGTTGGTAATTTCCTTCCAAAATGAGAATTAAGAAAAATGATAGCAGAGATTACAAATGCAAGATCTAAGGATAAGAGAAAAGTAAGCAAAACCATTTCTATGCTAAAATAAGAATAAAATAAGGAATAAGCTTTTTTTTTAAAAAAAGAAAGAAACAAAATCCTCATTAAATAATTAAACACTCTACTACTGGTAAGTTGCACAAAAAAAGTGATTATTCCTTAGTACACTGTATGCTAAGCTATACCTATTTGATTAGAGGAAGTAGGTATTGGAGAAAGTACTGGAACAAACAGATTATTCCACTTTCACATCAGATATTCAAGAGTATCTTTCATGTGACAAGTTACTTGGGGCAAAACTGTGGAAAATAAGACATAATGTTCTCTATGGAAATATTGTCTTCTGTACTTAGTTGCAGAAATTAGTAATTTCATTAAAATGTGATGAAGATTAAAATCATATATACACACAGCATATTTTCACCAGATTAACAGAGAGTCCACAATTTTGAATAATCATGACTCTTTTGTTAATCCAATGAAAACCATTAGCCTTCCTCCAGGAAAATTATTTATATATATATATATATATATATATATATATATATATATGTGTGTGTGTGTGTGTGTGTGCGCGCGTGTGTGTGTGTGTGTATATACACACACGCACCCACACACACAAGCACACACATATATTATATATATATATAATTACACACACACACTTATATATACACTTATACATATAAAATTATAAATGTTGTATCCTTAAATAGTGAAGACCCTACCAGCTCAATGGAATGCCAGAATTTGTGTCTACCTGAGATGGAGGGTTTCTAGCTCTTCAGAATCCTCCCTGTTGCCTCCACCACAGACACACACATAGAGATCTACAGGGGTCCTGCATTTTTGAAACAGGAGGATAGTATTTAGAAAGAACCAATTTCCTCAGAATTCTGGTAGCTGTTTTTTTTTGGTTAAGAAGATAGCATCCAAGCAGTATTGTTCAATTAATTATCAGAAATGATTCTATAAGTAAAATAAATCAAAATCTTATATTGAATTAAGCATTATCTTTTGTAAAATATTAGTATGATAGGAAGCTGATACAAAATTATTGACTACTGAATTATATCCAAGTTAAGAAAATACACTCAATTATCATAAATGAGAAAATTAAATGATATATCCCTATTACAAAGGCACAACAAAGTATTTCATGCAAAAGATATGTATTCAGCACCTTCTAGTATAACTTGAGAAGTAATTATGCCATAGGGCAGTCTAGAGGTATACTGAAGAAGATCAAATGGAATGTCTGGGATTATAAAGCATTATAATATCTTCATAATAAAGATAAGGGGTGTTTTTTAAACTCATAGGAAAGGTACATAAATCCAGTAAAGTTTGAGGATCAGGAACCTTTACAAAAACGTTAACATTTGGGTAAGGTTTTGAAAATATATTGGGATTAGACCGAAGAAAAAGATGAGAAGAACAAAATTAAAAGTTGTTTACATTTTGGATATTAAAAAGCAGTTGATAAACATGGAGTGAAAACTCAATGAAAGGCCCAGGTAGATGTGTAGGTGGTAAGGTTATCAAATACATAGGATCATTGTACAGCAAGTAAAATACTTTGTCTTTTAGAGTATAGTTTGCCTTTTAGAGTATACATTCAAATAATAATTCAAATAATAATTTGAATTTACTCTAAAAGACAATTGGTAACACTGAAGGATTTGATGAGGTGGGTGGCAGGATTAGATAGTGCATCAGACTATTCATTCTGGCCGAAACTGAAAAGTGCACTGAAGAAATGTAAGGCAGAAACAGCAATTAGATGAATGGTTTCAGATTTTGTGAGTGTAGTTTAGGAAATAGAATTGGTGGGGCATCACAATTAATTAAACATACTGGGGAGAAGAGAGGATTCAAATGTGATATTCAGGTTTCTGGTGCAGGATATTGCCTGGGGCAGTAGTTCTCAGTAGGATCCTCCAAGTTATCTTACCGACAAGAAAGATTTTCCTAAGGTCACAAACCTGAGTTACTACCCTGCCGAGTCCCTGGTAGAACCAAACACAAAAAAATATGTCAGTAAAACCTAGAGTCTGTGCAATCTTCCAATCTGCTCAGCTGGTTTGGCTACTTATGAAATGTCAGTTACCTTTTAAAAAGATAATTCCGATTGTACTTAGGAGAAATGACGGAAAGAGAACAAAACTGGAAGCAGAGAGATCACCCATTAGTGCATTCTGGGCAAAACATGATGGGGGCTTGCACTAGAGGAATGAGGAGTGTCTGCATTTTGGATGTGTTGAAGGCATGGCCACAGGAACTTGAGTGCAAGCAAATAAGCAAAAAATGTACTGGGTATCCATGGAAACCAAGATTCATCCCAGATTGTTTAAAAATAGATATTTTACTGAAAAAATGTCTTCAAAGTTTAAATGAAAAACAAAGGTTGTTAAGGCATCCAGGTCCTAATGGAATTAATTATGATTCACAGGGATGCATGCAGCAATGGAATGAAAGGCTTTACCTGGAGTCTGATGAAGTCTGCAGCCGTGCAGAAGTTATAAAAGGGCATAGCTGTTGTTCATGAGAGAGCGCAGAAGAGGAAGGGACCATGGAGATGGACAGCAGCTCCCTCTTTCTGTCCTCCCTCTCCTGGCTTTGGCTGAATACAATCAGAAGCCCCTTTGCATGAGGACCTGGACGACGCAGAGGCCCCTTTCCTGGGGCAGAGGGTCAGAGGGACACAGCCAGTGGGAGATGGTTGTGGGAGGATAAGTGGAGAAAGAACACATAACAAACACACACACGTACAGGCACCCCAGCAGCAAAGTCAAAATAGAAATGACAGAATGAAAAAAGAAATTGCATAACTTGTGTCATAATAAATGGCTATTATTAGAATTCTTAGAAGTCAATAACAAAGTATCAGCTGGGGGTGGTGGCTTACACCTATAATCCCAGCACTTTGAAAGGCCGACATAGTTGGATCACTTGAGGTCAGGAGTTCCAGACCAGCCTGGCCAACATGGTGAAACCCCATCTGTACTAAAAATACAAAAAAAAAAAAAAAAAAAAAAAAAAATTAGCCAGGCATGGTGATGTGTGCCTGTAATCCTAGCTACTCGGGAGGCTGAGTCAGCAGGATCACTTGAATCAGGAGATGGAGATTGCAGTGAGCCAAGATCAGGCTACTGCACAAACTGTCTAGGTGACAGAGAGAGGGGGACAAAAATGGCCTATTTATGCATGTACGGGGCACATATCCCAGTCCTAAGCAGGAAGATCCTGCAACTCTAGTGAAATTCCAGTTTAGTGAAAAGAATTCTATAGATATCATTTTATATGTGTAAAATAACTATACATTAAATAATTGCTTTGCTCTTTGTGAGGTCAAAAGTTCAGAAAATATTCATAAATAGAGCATTTGGTTTATCTGTTGCATAACCACACAACAATTTTCTATGCATCTGTAAAGCAAGCAATAGGTAAGCTCCTGTATACAGCTATTAAAAAACTCTCTAAAAGATAAGAATATAGCACAGGACTAATCTCCAAAGTACATTTTGAAACTAATAAATTATTTATTAGGTTATAGGGGTAGATGTTGAGCAATCAGTGAAAAAGGTGATTTTGATGTATGTATTTATACATAATGAAGAAAATATGTAACACGTATACTATATATGTACATATATATTTCTGTATCTGTCTCTATCTCTGAAAACACTGGCATTCAAAATTTAAAACTTGTTGGAAGTGAAGGCAACGATGCAGTGTTTCCTAGTGTCCTTCGTCAATCCTCATCTGCAGTGGCAGCGCAACAGTGAGCATAACCTAAACCACAGTAGCGGCAGTAGACATTGCGGGCGAGGAGAGAGTGAAAGAGGAAGATGAAGCTTATAACATTAACACTAACATCAGTATTAATAAAGAGGTTTTTTTATATAATGTATTAGACATTAATCTCTTTGTCCCCTTTTTCATAAAGATTTTCAATGAATTTTAAGGTATTTCCCAATTAAAAAAATACCATGACAAGAAGTCAAGAAGAATCAGAGGGATTCATGTGGAGGCACATGTATGCACACGCAAAAAATACTCATTAAGTAGGCATGACCCAATCACCTCCCAGAGTCCTCATCTCCAAATATCATTGCATTGTGGGTTAGGATTTCAACATATCAATTGGAGCGGGTTCAGTCTATTGCTTGCACCAGCAACTCTAGCCCTAGGAATTAATCCATGAGAATTGCACATATATAGCCTCACAAAAACGTATGCATAATTATTTATGGTAGTTATTCATAATAACTGAATTCATAATCATTATTCATAACTGAAAAATAAAAAACACAATGACAACAAAGCAAATATTAATCACATGATGAGTGTACTAACAAAATGTTGCCACATTATTCATACATATATATAGCCAGACAGTAGAATATTATTAACCCATAAAATCAAAAATAGAATGAAGTAGTTTGTAAGATGAATGAATTTTGTAAGTATTACGGTAAGTGAAAGAAGCCAAGGTACATATTTTATGATTCAACATACATGAAATATCGAAAGTAACCTAATCTATAGCAAGTCAACTAGTAGTTGCCACAGGTTAGGGGAGAGAGAATGTAAAGTAACTGTTAATGCACACAAAGTTTCTTTCTGAGCAGATAAACATGTTCTGAAATTAGAGAGTATTTATTCTTGCATAACCCTATGAATGTACTAAAATCCAATGAATTGTGCACCTGAAAACAGAGACTTTTATTACATGTGAATTATATCTCAACAATTTTGCTATTAAAATATATGTAGTTTTAGCTGAAACACATTAAAGCTTAGTCATTGCTTTGTCCTCACAATAAAAAATCAGAACAAACTGAAAATCATGACTTTTCTTGAATCCATCAAAGAACTCTGGAGAAACAGCAAACTGCTACCCTGCATCTGGAGAAACAGGCAAATTCGGAGCATCACAGCTGAAGTCTTCTTACTTGAAGCAGAGCCACCTGAGCCATAAACTGTTGAAACACTTACGTGGTCATTTTGATGAATTGCTAGAGGATAAGTGTGAGCTGGCATGAGAGTGAAAAACTCTCGAGTGCTGCAGTTTTAGCAAGACTCCCACGCATTCATGGTTTCATCCTCAGGAATCCCACAAGGTTCTCACAGTGAAGAGCCGAGAAAGATGCCCTCCTGACTCTGGCAGGAGCATTCGATGTAAGGAAGTCCTACTATCCGGAGGAAAAGACCGATCTATTACAGTCTAAAATAGACTGCATTATTTTCCCTAATGGCTGGAGACACTAAGGAACATTTGAGAGGGTCACTTCCCAAAGACAAAGGGCCACTAAAAGATTTAGACTTCCATGTTAGACTATAGAATGCTTTCCCTTCACCACGTCTTACCACTACTGCACCAGGGCTCCAGTGCATCTGGGGTTATGTCCATAGTAATCAGATTCAGCCTAACGAACAGCTTCGTAGGGAGCCCCAAAACAATAGGGGGTGACAAAATCAAGTGCAATAAAGGAATTTTATTTCTTGGCACCTACAAATATTGCAAACATTAAACACAACCTAACTCCAGCAGGATTAACAAAAATGCAAATATTAATAAAACACATCCGGGCACCTACAAACATTGCAAATATTAAACACAACCTAACTTCAGCAAGATTAACAAAAATGCAAATACTAAATAAAACACATCTGTTCCCATTATCTGATGCAACATATCTACTTTCAACAAAAGTATATAAGGCGTGTTAAAAGACAAGTAAAAATACAATCTGAACACAAAGAAATTACCTTTAACAGTCTCAGATATAGCACAGTAATGAGACAAGGAATGCAAAATAACTATGATTAATATAAGATCAAATGCAAGATATAAGCAACAAGATAGAAACTTCACAATTTTAAATCAAAAGAAAAGGCTAGAATTCAAAAACACTGCACCAGCAGTAAGGAATGTCTTTGAAGGGGCCATTAATAAACTAGATATAAATGGTAAAAGAATTTAGTGAGTTCATAGTTAGGTTAAAAGAAACTCCCCAAACTGAAATACAAAATAAAATAAAGTAAGAAAACTGAAGAAAGCAAACAAAAACCACAAAGAATATCCAAAAATTACTGGACACTTCCAAAAGGAGTAATATGTCCATAATCAAAATATGAGAAGGAGAAAGAGCAAGTGGAGTAAAAAAAAAAAAAAAATAGGGGGCTGAAAGTTTTCCAAAATTAATGACATGCACCAAGCCTTAGATTCAGGAAGATCAGAGAACATCAGACATGGTGAGTACAAAATACTTATAACTAGACATATTATATTAAACTGGAGAAAACCAAGACAAAATCTTGAAAGCAGCCAGATATAGGAGAAAACATTGAATAAATAATCAAAAAACAACTCATAATATGCCTATAAAGGGACCAACTTAAGAATTACAGCAATTTCTCATCAGAAATCAAGTGAGAAAAAAAGAAGAAGAACATATAAATATCTATAATATATTATAGATGACATATATAAATATATATATTTATATTATATATGTACTACATAATAAATATTATATATTTATTTTGTTTATATATTTATTATATAATATAAATATATGAGATAAAATAAAATTATCTGTCTATATTATGCTTATTTGATCTAAAAGATAACTTCTTAAAGTGATAGTAGTATCAATGCATCACATGACTTCAGGGCATTGATAAGAGAAAAGAATGACAGCAAGCCATAAGGGATGGGAGAAAGGAGACTGGAAATACTTTGTTCTAAGGTGCCTGCACTACAAGGGAAGTGGTAGTGTATTATCTAATGGTGGACTTAGAATACATAAATTTGCTAACTCTAAGACAACTACTAAAAAAAGTTAAAACTGTAATTGATATGGCAAAAGAGCAACTACAGTGGAATTATATATAAAAATACTCAGTAAAATATAAGAAAAGAAGGAGGACAAGACAGAAAAAATGAAATAAATATACAGGGCTGGGTGTGGCGGCTCACACCTGTAATCCCAGCACTTTCGGAGGCTGAGGCAGGCGGATCACGAGGTCAGGAGATTGAGACCATCCTGGCTAACACAGTGAAACCCCGTCTCTACTAAAAATATTAAAAAAAAAAAATAGCCAGGCGTGGGGGCGACTGCCTGTAGTCCCAGCTACTCGGGAGGCTGAGGCAGGAGAATGGCGTGAAACCAGGAGGCGGAGCTTGCAGTGAGCCGAGATTGCGCCACTGCACTCCAGCCTGGGTGACAGAGTGTGAATCCGTCTCAAAAAAATAAAAATAAAAATAAAAAATAAAAAATAAAGAAATATACAACAGTTACAAATACATTAAATATTAATCTAGAATCAATAGTTAACTTTATATGTCAGGTTTATACACCAATTAAAAGAACAAGGGTTGTCAACACAAAACTAAATTATATGTCATCTGTAAGAAACCCACTGTTAGTATAAATATTTGGATAGGTTAAGTAAGTGGTAGAAAATGATTTGCCATATTAACACTAATGAAAAGAAAGCTGGAGTGGCAATATTAACTTGAGCAAAAGGAGAATTTAGAACAAGATTATCAGGGATAATGTTAAATATTGCCTAACGATACAGTCATCAATTCTCTAAGAAAATATGTCAGTCCTAAATATTTTTACACCTAACAATAGATCATCAGACTATGAGGTTTCAGACTGTTTCAGTTGTCACTGAAACAGTTCCCAGAAAAAAATAGACAAATACACTATAACAGTTTGATACTTCAACACTTCTCTTTCAATAATGGTCAATCCATCAGACAAAAATCAGTAAATATATAACTGGTACAAGTTCTCTACAGTCTCTTGCAGAAAACAGAAGCACAGAATATATTTCCTAAGTCATTCTATAAAGACAGTATTACTCTGATCCCAAAATCAGATAAAGATACTATACGAAAGGAATACTACAGACTACTGATTAATGTAGATGCAAAAACCCTCAACAAAGCTTAGATCAAATCTAAAGAATTTGATTAAATAAAAAGAATTAAATAAATAATTAAAATAAGATAATTAAATTAATAGATCAAGTAAAAAGAATTATACACCACAGCCAAATGAGATGTGTCAGGATGTTTTAACTTCAGAAATTAAGTAACTGCAATTCATTACAACAGGCTGAAGAAAAAATATCCTATGATCGTATGAAATATTAACACACAATTTTAATTAATTACATTTGAAAATCAGCAAATGGAAGCACAAAATACGTAAATCTTTAATTTAGCTGTAAACCAAACTGTTTTTTATTGAGAAGATGTATCTTATACCTTAAAAATTATCTACTTTTCCAAAACTCTCTGTAACGTTTTGAAGAATGTTGTCCATAGGAAGAGATGCATATAATCACAAACCCTGAAGCAAAATGTTAGGGACTGTATGACAGAGAAGAATGAATGTCAGCTGGGGGTAAAATTAAGAGGATCATTCACTTCAATTAGTTGAAAATAAGAAAGACTTTAAAAAAAAATGACAATGCTATGTTGCTTAAGTGTCTCGATCTGCATGTGTTAATCATAATAAGATAATATCTGCTAGAAGGAAGGAGAAGAGTCCAGATGCATAGATACAAAATAATTCATCTTCAGGAAGGGAGTTTGCCAGTCTTCACAGAGATGGAGAATCCTAATTTTTCAAGTTGTTTTCAAAGCTCCCTGACTTGGCTTGGGAATGGGAAAAGTGTAGATCCTCTTCTGGAAGCCAGCAATCTTCTTAAATGCAATCCTTTTCACCTCCCTCTCTTTAATTCCCCCTAAAGACTAAAGATAGGCATTGGATTACAGCTCTGGCCTTCTGTGAATATTTCTCAACATAAGAAAAGTTCCTTTTAATGACTTGTTTTATGTGCAAGTGGGTATTACTTCTCTAGCTCCTTCTATCAACTGGATCACATGCAGTTGCAAGTTCCAGTTATTTGCAGTCACATAACAAAATCCAGATTCCTTTTAAACATTTTTATTATTTTATTTCAATAGATTCAGGGGTACACATGGTTTTTGGCTGCATCGATGAATTGTATAGTGGTGGAGTTTGGGTGTTAGTGTATCTGCCACCTGAATACTGTACATTGTATTCAACAGGTAATTTTTCATTCCTCATCCCCCTCCTGATTTTCCCTATTCTGAGTCTTCAGTGTCCATTAAATCACTCCATATGGCCCTGCTTAACCATAGCTTAGCTCCCACTATAAGTGAGAACATGAAGTATTTGATTTTCCATTCCTGAATTACTTCACTTAAGATAGTGGCCTCTGGTTCCATCCAAGTTGCTACAAAATATACATTTCACTGTTTTTTTATGGCTGAGTAGTATTCCATGTGTGTATATACACACACACACACACACACACGTGTAGATAGATAAATAGATATATACACACACACACACACACACACATATGTGTATATTTATATATATATGTGTGTGTATATGTGTATATATATATCTCTCTCACATATTTTGTACCCACCCACTGGTTGCTGGGCACTTAGGTTCATTTCATATCTTTGCAATTGTTTTTTATTTTTCTCACATAACAGGAATTCAGGGAGAAGCTAGGAGAGGAGGGAGGCAGTACATGGCTGGCAAGGCAGCTCCCAGGAGGTGCCGGAGATCCAAGCTCCTGTTTCTTTCTTCTCTAATCAGCCAAGCTGAGGACCTAGATTTAGTCATTCTGCTTTTGTCTGACAGTTTTTCCCCCCCATATGCTACATTTCATAGAAATTCACAAAAGGGAAAGGTATATAGGGCGGGGTGTGCTATCTATCTTCTTTTGCAGATCTGTGTCTTCTGCAGATACCCATTCCGGGAATTAAGTTACCTACTATCCTTTGTCATCAAGGGATGTTGGGTACATTGTTATACTTAACAACATCGAGGTTCTGAGAGTAAAACATGAAAAAGAAAAAATTAATATTGGTTTATCAAAAAGCAATTTCCATCCAATCACACTAAAGCTTTAAACACACACACTGACACAAAGTTGGTTAATGTCCTCATTATACCTACACAAATAAGAAACCTACCATTTGACTGACTGTACAAATAACTTCATAGGTTCATTCAGTTTAGAATTGGGGGCCTGGGCCACATACTGCTGAGGCTTCATCTGTATAGCACAGATTTATTCTGAAAATAATATTTCTTTTTTATTTTTTTTCACTCAGTTGCAAACACTACTATAATATAACACAGGCCTTCCTCTATGTGGATGGAAGGGAATTGATCTCACACCAAAAAACATTTAAAAGAAAGAACTAAACTAAACGATGATCATTTCTATTGATTGAAGATTATTTATTATGGGGCTCTGGGCATGGTAAATGGCCAAATGAAACGAGTTGTGCGAAAGCCCCATGCTTTTCCCTTTATTAACAAAAAAGATGAAACTAGTAGAATTAGTCAAGTCAGAACTGTAATGATTTTTAAACTCAGAATTAACAATCTATGTTAACAATTTTCTTTCAAATAAAGGTATATTTCATGGGCTTTAATTTACTCTGCAGTTTCTCTTAATCCCAGACTTTCCTGGGGCTTCTGCAGGGGTGGTGTCCCTTAGAGAGAACAACACAAATGCTTATTAATGCCTCATGTGTGGGAAGAACCTGCACATTCATGACTGTCTAATAATCACAGAAGCCTGGAGAAGTTAATATCATTATCTTCTTACTACTAGTAATATTATGATCAAAACCTAATAATAATGGAATGGGAGCATCTAAGTTGAATTTAGGATAAACCAAAGCAGTCAGTCATTCTGAGATATTAAGTATTAGTTCACAAATGATTTTACAATTATTTGACAGTTTGGGTTATGTCAGAGTTTAATTTAAAGGAAATATTTGGATTCACTTTAAAACTCACACTTTTAGTGAAAGAGTATTTTGCTGTTAAATTTCTTGTCTATTACACATCCTCCCTCCAAGTCTGTTTTTCAAGAAATCAAACAACATGTGCTTAGTTAAGAAATCTCTGGAAGATTTTATCAGCTCGGAGAAGGCCCTCGGCTCCCGTTGACCTTTCAAAATTGTATTTTAGGATAGTAAACTCTCTTCTCTTCAGAGCAAGTCTCATTATGTCGGTAGCAGTTACTTTCCTCTCAAGCCAGGAGGAGGCTATTAATATCTTTCAGACAAAAATTTGTGGAGTAGTCATAAGAGATGCTTATCTTAATATGGACTGGTTCAGTCTTCTTTTTGTCATGAAAAAAATCACTGTTGAAAAATACCAGCAGGTGTTGAAAGAGCAGGATTAATTTGTAAGAGTTGAATGACATCATTTTCAAATGGCTTATTAAACACTAATTAGATTTCAAATTGTGTGACTCTCCATATACTTATGTGAGGATGGGAAAGTTTAAGCATCTGCTTTCTCTAGCATGGGGGTGAACAGGGTTACAGTTCAATTTCCATAGGTGACAGTTTATCAAATGAAATCAAAATGGAGTTATCCTAATTCATGTTTCATAAAACGAAGAGTGTGTCTGAATCTTTATTTCTATTCTCAGTAATCTTAGCTAATTAAGCAATTTTACTAAACAGTACAATTTCTTGATCTGCTTTCTGTAATTCAAAGCATTTTTGTAATGAGATCACTTCAAATGTATTGTCAAAAAAAGAACACAATACTACTCAGCCAAAAAGCATTTTCAAAGAGTAGTCAAACTCAGTGCTCAATAATGTCACATTTTACCTTTATAAACTTAGTCAATAAACATGTTTTACTCATTCAATATAACATTTATTGTGTTAATTGTATACACATTGTAAAGGCTTAGATACAACTATATATATAAAAGCATTTTAGCCAACAAATGTAACTCTGGGTAGAGTATTAACCTAATGCAATCTTTTTAAAAATAACTTGAATAATTCTAACTATATGAGACTTTAAATAAAAGGTTTATTAGGTTTCTACCAGTTAGACACACCAGAATACATGCTTGAACTCAAGGCAAAGATAATATCAGATATATAACGAATACATTATATTCTGAAGTATCAAAAAAGTTGCTTTATTTATTTATTTATTTGATAAATAAATAAATAAATAGTTGAAGAGCACAGAATGCCAATTGGTTGAATGTAGTTCACAGACAAAACTCATTTCACTTTTATTCCTCCAAATGAACTGGGAAAAATCACAAAGAGTAAAATTTTCCTAAACTCGGCCTAGTGACTCTACGAAGGTTCTGGCATGATGTACAAATTTCTGTTTCCCCAACTTCCTCCTCAAAATCCTCTGCCCACAGTTGCTCCTGTGGCATTGCCTGAACCATTTTGAAGGAGACAAAAGGTAAATTGTGCGCCACCATACACACTTCTCAAAATGCCTCCCATACTTTGAACCAAGTGGAAGAGTTAATAAACATCTACAATTTAACAATAGCGTTGCATATTAAAGCCCTGTGATGTACAATCTCTTCCTGCGCCCTCGTCAACACTCCTGAAGCTGTGTCATGGAGGACAGCAGAGCTCAGAGGTGGCAGACCACACCAGACAGACTGCTCCTTTACATAATAAAAGCATGCCACGATAGCCTGCCTCTGGAAAATATTTAATACTTTGTTTATCATGAATATTCTGCATTAAGTCTGCTTTGCGTTGTAAAATATATTGCATTACAATACTTATCTTCATCATTGAGTTTTTTTTAGCATTCCTTTAAACGTTGCTCCTGAGGCAAGTGTCTTAATCTCCTCATTCATGTGACATCCTTGGTCTTGGTATTCCATGCATATTCCAGATTCATGTTCTATATTCCATATTCAATCCCATTTCAAGAACATTGCATTTCTTTTCAAACTCACGCCCAGAACATCTCATAAAAGACTCCTCTTCATTCAGGGATGAGCAAAGGTGTGCTAGGCATCTGTCCCATTTGATTCCCTTCTGTAGCTACACTGTGTATTTATCAATTATGTGTTTATTATCATTATTTCCACTAGAAAACCAAGTTCCATCTGTTTTGTACTCTGGTCATTCATCATCCTTCCTTGTACAGAATGGGCATTTGATGACAATGTTTTGAATGAACGACTGTATGAGATTTTTTTTTGGCATGGAGCAAGTCCTTTTATTTAAAAAAAAAAAAAGCAAATTTAGTTATTATTTTCCTGGGGTAACAATGGTCATTCTAGGTATTTAATCAAAGAAAGACTAAATGGAAGTGGCATTTGTCTGTGATCACTCGCCAGCTCTGTTGGTTGTTTTGATAAAAGAGTGGAGAAAAAAAATTCCATGTGGAAAATGGTTTAAGCAAACAAAGCACCCACTGGACACTGTCAACTGCTGAGGGACACACTACGACTTAGGTAGAGGTTTTGTTTTTGAGTCATGATAGTGGAGGCAGAGAAGTAGGTACAGTCCTCTGTGACATATGTTATCTGCCATGGTCAGTATTTTATTATGTAAGCAGAAGAAAAAATGAAGATTTGAAAGGTCCAATATCTTTGTGTAAATGTTGATCTACCTACTCTGTAGACAAGGAGCTACTTGACAGTGAGGATATTAAAGCAAAATCCAGCACAATTTTCTGATTGCATGTTACAGGGAAGGTAGTCGATCTAGAACAGAAGCAGCTTGAGAAGACGATATAGGAAAAATCTTATCCTTTCAATTATAGTAGACCTGACATTGACTGCCATTAGACCATGTACTTACTCTTACCTGAAATATTGTATCATTTTTTCATCAACGGTCCATACATTGACTGATTGAATGATTCATTAATTCATTCAAAAATATACATTTAGCAAATTCTATATGCAGGATACTGAGCTATACAGTGGGGACACAAAAAGAATGGTAGAATTTTTTAAGTGACCAAATATATGAATAAATAAATACTGAATAATGAGCAATAATCTAGTTCTAAACATAGTGGAAATATAAATAGAGTTCAGCTTTGGACTATGCCAATATTAATATGGATTGAAATACTTAAAGGATAAAAGGCAAAATATTTTTCACTGTGACATATTTCTAAGACAGTATGTGGGTGGCAAGAGCAGAGAACAGCTGTACTCCTATCTCCAATCAAAATATAATATTAGATGATGGAATGTGGCTCAGACTCCGTGTCTATTGCCCTGACTAAATTTCATCAACTGCATGATCTATCCAATTGGCTGTGCAAAAATCAATAGTGAAGATTGATGAAAGCACTGAGTGAGTGAAAAACGACCCTGCAGCAACATGCAGCAGTGATGAAAGTCTTTATCCACATAAGCAAAATGAAGGTGAAAATCGAACATTTCTACAAACTAGTGGAAAAATAAAATAATCTAATAATAAAACATATGCAGCCAAACATCCTGTATAATTGTGACTTCAGTTTTCAATTCAATATTTATGTTAAAATAGAAAATAATTTTTATAAGAATGCTAATTAATCATTCTGATATTTCTATTTAAAACCTGTTTGGTGAAACAATATTACTGACATCTTCACTCGGAAACAGGCTTACACTCATGATGGAGTGGCACGCACGGCCAGCGAGACTAGTTTGGTGGTTCTAATCCAAATATTTTGCTTTTGTCATAGTCCTTTAACAGTCCAGGCAACAAATAGTAGTGACCTTTCCCAACATAAATGGATGGTCTTGGTAAGGTAGCAGTTGCCTTTATTTTATGTGACTTTGATGGCACAGTATTTAATATTAGTTAAATACAGCAAGCCAAATTATTTGAACGGTTAAATTCCTATGTGAAGCACAGTGAATACATCAGTTAATCACTGAAAATACTGGTAGAAGTGGTAGTAATGACGTGATCATGCATTAATCTATTGAAAAGTCTCTTGTATGGTATTTTGATGGCTGCAGTGTTTTACTTTAGTTTTTTTTTTTTTTTTTCATTTTGCTATGGTTAAGACAATTTTATTCCTAGCATTTCTACTATCTTATTTGTTACTCAAATTCTTGTGGAAAACCACTCCTATGAGAATAGTGGTCCGTTCTATATTTCTATCTACTTTTATTTTCCTATCTATATAGAAAGGTTGTAAGTTACAAAAAAGTATAAAACATTAAACTTAGTATCATTGCCATCCCAGTGGGTAGCGCTGTTTATATGTTAATGTATCTAATGCATGTCTGCAATTAATCAAGCAATTCCATGTTGAAGATTTGTGTAAAGTTGTACATCTTTTCAAAATTTACCTACAATCCTAACATAATTCCACTAAACACAATATTTCTAGATCTTGATAAAATGATTTTTAAAGTTCATCTTTAAAACAAAAGGCTTTTATTTCACTTTCTAATATGGCAGCTGATAACTCCATGTGCTTGTTGAACACTTAAAATATGTCTTGTCTAATTATTCAGATACACACACATATGTAATTGCATACAGACGTCACTTGATGATGGGTTATATCACAATAAACCCATTGTAAGTTGAAAGTATTGTAAGTCAAACTGGATTTAATACACCTAACCTTTTCCTGAACATCATAGCTTCACCTAACCTACCATAAATGTGCTCAGAATTCTTAAGCTAGCCTACAGTTGGGTGAAATCATCTAGCAGAAAGCCTATTTTATGGTAAAGTGTTGAATATCTCATGTAATTTGTAGAATATTTTACTAAAAGTGAAAAACAGAATGGTTGTATGGGTACTTAAAGTGTGGTTTCTACTGAATGTGTATCACTTTCACACCGCTTTATAGTCTATAAAAGTCATAAGTCGAACCATCACAAATTGGGGACTGTTTGCATCCAGTAAGTGTAAAACGCTGGCTTTCAATCTTAGTGGGAAAACATGTAAAATATTTCATTAATAATTTTATATGTATTCTAAATTAAAGTAATAAATTTTAAAGTATTTGACTAAATAAAATTTATTAACATTAATTTTTAAAATTCTTTTTATTTTAAAATATTTTAAAATTTTAAATATCACTAGTGACGTTTTTTAAATGTCATTAGTTCAAAATTTAAAAGTGCATGTGTTGCTTTTTTTTTTTTTTTTTTTTTGACATGGATTCTCACTGTGGCACCCAGACTGTAGTGCAGTGGCGCGATCTCTGCTCACTGCAAGCTCCGCCTCCCGGATTCAGGCCATTATCCTGCCTCAGCCTCCCTAGTAGCTGGGACTACAGGCGCCCGCCACCACATCCGGCTAATTTTCAGTAGAGACGGGGTTTCACCGTGTTAGCCAGGATGGCCTTGATCTCCTGATCTCGTGATCCGCCCGCCTCAGCTTCCCAAAGTGCTGGGATTACAGGCGTGAGCCACCGCGCCCGGTCCCATATGTTGCTTTTTATATATATTAAGCAATATAGATTGCTTATAAGGATAGATAGTGCTGTATTAAGTTATAAAGCAAGCACTTAATAAGTGCTATGTTAAGCAATTTAGGGAAAGACAGCACTGAGATAGATTGACCACAAATAATAGAAGTGCACTTGAAACTTCACATATGAAAGCAGACAATGTACTAAATGAAATTTGGAGTGGAATATATAGTGGAAAGGGCAGAAGAATAGTTAGGTCCATTGACTTAAACGACCACCCAGGAACAAACTCAAGTGTATGCATAAGAATACCATATTAGAATACAATAGGATAGCATATCAGATATATCAGTGTTGTCATAATAGAACATCACTGAAGAGTACTGAGGCAATTTGGTAAGTATTTAGTTATACACCCATGCCATCTTTTTAATATTTTGCTTTATGCTCTCCAAATTATAACATAAATAGTAGAAAATAGTGAATTGATAAATCGAAAGGTGAATATTACCAACTTCATGAAAAATTGGGATAGTAATAAAAAGGCAAATGGGAAATCACAGACTAAATATTTTGTAGCGTATTACAGGAAAAACTGTCACAGAAGAGCTGTGCTTACTATGTGAGCTAATTAATAAATAAAAGGTATTGAGGGAAATAAAAAATGCCCATAAACTGCCACTGGATTTCCCATCAGTATCATCAGTCTGTAGAATAACTTGAAAGATTTATAAAATCCAGAAATATTTGTTTAAAATTATATATATAATTAAAACATTATTAATAAAAGAAATATAATTAACTAACCCCAAAATTGAATATTCTACCTAATGTAAGATAGTGTATAGTCATCTGTTGAAATATTCCATAATGACAAAATGTTATAGTAGTAGAAAATTTCCAAAAAATTAAAAGCACATATAACCCATATGCACAGGTATATGTTTCTGTAAGAATACTCATACATATGTGTGTGTGGTGTGTGTGTGTGTGTGTGTGTGGTTTAATACACATGTGTAAGAAGCAGGCCCTATGCCTTTAGAAAGAGGTTATGGTTGTGGCAGTGGAGGAGAGGAAAATGGCAACACGTGCAGTAACAAAGTGAGTTAGGGAAGGACGTGTGATTTTGTTTCTTCATTTCATTAGTGTATTTTATTAAGGACATTTTCTTTTCATAAACTGAAGAAAATTTAAAAGAAGAAAAGACAGCATGGAAAAAAGAAAACAGCCAAACTTCTAACACTATGGGTAAGTCTTCACAGATTGTAGCTTTCTTTCATGTTTTCCTTCAGTTTTAGTTACTTTCATAGAGTTGCATTCTTAGCATTCCGGTTCATGTAGACTACTTGAAGTATTTGTTGACGTGATAGCTTTCCAATTAGAAGTTTGAGACGATTCCTGTATTCATACAAGAGCCCAGACTCTAAAGACTGCCTGATCTCAAATTATAGCCCTCCTGGTAATGTCTGTCGCCTTGAGCAAGTTACTTAACCATTCTGTCCATCAGTTTCCACACCTTTTCAAATGGTAGGATATATTCAACCCATATATACATACAGATATAGATATAGATACATACACATAATGTTTTATGAAAAACTCATGTGTACTTCACTTTATTATCCAAAGTAGAGAAAAGATGTGTTGACATTTACTCTATTTGTGCTTATGGTAAATGTTTTCAACTGTTCAACCAGAGTACGAACTTCTGTGATTCTTCATTCATTGGAGACTTCACATTGTGACATTGTGAAAAAATATATTGATGCGTGCTGTCATACTTAATGTTATTTTTCCTTCATTTTTATTTTCCTCATATTAAAAATAGTTCCAATATAATATTTTTATTATAATTGCCTTTTGACCACTTTTTTATGATAATTGTTTTGCTTTATTTTTAGTTACGTACTTTTTAGAAAAAATCTGGGTGGATATTTTTGTTTCACTAAATACGAGAATATTTTTCTTTATAATAAAAAACTTAATTCACAGTTAAATTATGGCAAATTTCTATTTAAAGAGAAGTATTTTACATTAGAGTCATATTTAATTCCATACTTTGTTTTTATGGCTTCTTTATTCTTTCATTAAAACATGTTGCCAAAAACATGTATTTGTTAATTACTGCTAGTTCAAATGCATCCATTATATCACTTTTCCTGGATATCTTTTATTATATATTTAAAAATTTTAATTTCAATAATTAAACTTTAATTTGTATTCAATTTTAGGTATGTTTTCAATTTTCAGTTGGCATTTTTAACCACGTATATGCCAGTCATTTCAGAACAATAATGTATAATTCTTGTGTAATTTTTAATTTCTTCATTATGAAAGTTTCCCTTAGAGATATGAGACCTGCTTCCCCTTGCTTTCTGCTGTAGTCATTTAACCCTGGTCTGAAATTCTTTGTCTGAAAATTCATCTTTAAAAATCTCTAAAATTCGCCTTGCTCCCTTGCCCCCAAAAGTGAATTTTTCGTTTGTTTGTTTTTTTGGAATGTATTGTTATGTCTGCATTTACATAATTTAAAGTTTAGTTTGCATCTGAAAAAGTCTGTGGTAGACTGTCTTTATTCACAATATTCAGATATGCCTTTGACCTCCTGAAAGTCTTTGAGATGGGATGTGGCCCAACAAACCTGGGGCAAATTCAGGTTTAGAATACAAACAAATTAGAAAATGTATTACAAAATAGAAGAATTACGTATTTATTTTCATGTAGTGATATATTCTTTTTTTCTTCTTTTGAGACAGAGTCTCGTTCTGTCTCACAGGCTGGAGTGCAGTGGCACCATCTCGGCTCACTGCAACCTCTGCCTCCTGGGTTCAAGTGATTCTCTTGCCTCAGCCTCCCAAGTAACGGGAATTACAGGTGTGCAACACCGCGCCTGGCTAATTTTTGTATTTTTAGTAGAGACAGGGTTTCACTCTCTTGGCCAGGCAGTTCTCAAACTACTTACCTCAAGTGATCCGCCCACCTCAGCCTCCCCAAGTGCTGGCTGGGATAAGTAATGTAAACTTAAAGCCAACATGCAATAGGAACAAAAGTACAAAGTTTTAAGCATAAGTCTTCCAAAATAAGTATGTATATAAAAACATTGTAGTGGTCAATAAAAGAGATGAAAGCTATTGATTAAAAAAAAATCATATCCAAAGAAGACTTGGTTGCAGGGTACACTTGATTCATGATACTTCACAAGAAATCATTGAAAAAGGATAAGAATAAATATGCAGGTATATAATGCATATCAATAATCCATCTGGCGACAACTTTCTGATTACAATTTTTGACATGAATTTGAGAAATACTGAACAGTTGGTGCTGGGGGATCTAGAACAGACTATGGAGGAATGGATTATAACAGAAAACAGGTAAGAAAACAGAAATGTGTACAGTCAGGAGTAGTAGTGGTGGCAACAGTGAAGAGTTACACCCAATAAGACAGGGACAGAGTGTGACAAAAGAGTTTTGGTAAGAAATAATAATCAAACAAATTTATGATAGCAGAAAACTCAAGGAGCAACAAGTCAAACAAAGCAGCCTGTGAGCCCTTATTGGACTATAATTTCTTGGAGGGCAACGATTAAATCTTATTTTCTTATGTGTATCCTATTGTCCTATACAGTGTTTGTCACTAAGGGAGCGATAATAAATACTCAATGAATGAAAGAATGACATTAAGCACCAGAATCAAGGTAATCTACACATCATTTTTATTTAAAATATCTGGTATTACTTCTTAGATGGTTTGATATGGCATTATTTTAAAGTATAGGTTTCTTTCAAAGTTTCATTAATTATAATTTAAATAATCATGTTATGACTAAAACCTATTAATATGCAATTTTAACAAACTTTTCAAAAAATTGTTTCTTGTTTTCTTTTTGTAATTTACCTACTTTCATTCTTTATGTCTTAAAAACACACCATGAACATTCCTAGAAAATATATTTCAAGTTTCAGTTACCTAATTTATTTCAAATGAGTGTACTACACTGGAGTCTCTGGGCATACATTTCCCTAATTAAATTCAGATCTTGTTACAAATGGAAAAGACAGACTTTTACTTACAAAGTGTGAAATTACCTAATAATGTCTTTCAATTCATAAATGTAGTGAATTTTCTGAGGTATTCTAATTGCCTTCCCAAGGCCAGATTTAAATTTTATTTCCATGAAAAAATTTAAAATAACCGCTTTATAGCTGCTAAAAATGAGATTCATGGTGAAAGTGTTCCTGTTCCCTTAAGTTTCACATAATTCATTGATGCTCTAATTATTGCCAGTCAGGCAATGCACCTACCACTAAATCCCAAAATAAATAATAAAGAAGTTGAAGTAATTAGTTTAATGTCCTCAGTAAATAATAATTATTTCTAAAATGTTAGGATTTGACCTTTTAGAAGTGAAATGGATTCAATGAAAGAAAATTATCTAAAATATATTACTGTCAAAATAGTTGTTTCTCTTTTAAAGTCTAATCAATACAGAAAGAAATTATGAGTCTGGTCTCTGGGTTTGCATTTAACTCTGATTAATTTTATCAAAAACAAATGAAAAGTGTAAAACACTTTTAACATTATGGCTGCCTCCAACGTAGAAGATATTGTATTTTATCATATAAGTCCTGATGAAAAATAGCCTGTGCATGAACAATTTTAACCATTAAATTATGTGACATAAACTTTATATATGCTAATTTAAGTGAAATGCATTGCTTTTTAATATTTTAAATTTTTGCTTTTGCTTTTTGTAATGATCTAACTTACGAAACCCAAGTAGTCTATATCATTTAATGTCCAAAACTTGCTGTGGCTTTTCTGTTTTATCTCTCCATATGCTACTAATTTAGAGATTTACAGTCATTTGCATAAAAATTACACTTAGCATTCAATAAATGTTTCCTAATTGTATTTGAATGTACATTTCAAAGGACAGTACAAAACTCGGGTGTGGAAAATGAAAGGCTAAAATTCACTAAGTATAGTCGGTGGCCTGAATTAAACCCCCCTATCTTGCCAAATTCCTTCCCTCTGTGCCTTACTGAATTAGTATGTCATTTGCTTCATCAAATAATCGACATGTAATGCTACCTTCTGTATAACTCCAGGTTGCTTCTTAATTGGAAAAAATAACTACTTTGACTCACAAAGTGTCAATGGACACAGGGTCGATGGAGCCTGGTGTTACAAAGTTGGGCAACATGTGTGCAGCACAGCTGATCCTTCTGAACATGGACAAACAGGACAAGAATTTACTAAGTAAGAGTAGCTTAATGAAGGTACATTTTACACATACATTCTCAGAGAAACAGCTGAATGGCACATTTAATTAATGATCTGAACAAATTCTAATGTGGTCCCAACACACTGGCAACTTTGGGATTCAGGAATCTTGAGTAGGTTTTCTTGAATATCATCACTTCTTTCCTGGTAGATTATTAGAATTCTTACATCAAAATGCCATTCTCAGGGGATACATATTTACCTGTGTTTAGCTCTCAGTAATTCTTTGATACCAAATAACATTGTAAGCTGTTTGTCAGATGTGATATAGTGTGGTGGAAATAACACACAACTGCGGACCTGGAATGATTCACTCTAATCACAGCTCTGTTGGGATCTATGTGATGTCCGTGAAGTTGCCTTTGAGTGCATCCTCAAAATGTGACTATAACTACAGTGTTCATAAGTTACTTTATAATTTTATTTTCCATCACTCAGAAGAGAACTACATTTATCTAACAGCTTCTTGCCTGTGATTTCTATTTTTGATTTCTTTTAAAAAATACAAATTTGTTCATATCTCTATGTTCTTCTCAACACCTCACATGAGCATTTATATTAACGTCAGTTAATTTACAAAAGATTTATATGAATAGCTTATTCAGTGACGGTAGAGTGATTTCATAAACAGCAATGAGTTTTGAAGTAACATAGTCTGGTTGCATATTAAGCTTTACATTCTCTTGTGACCACAGGCAGATTTCTCAATGCCTCAGTTTCTTGTATGTAAAGTCAAAATAATGATTGTGCCTAGCCAAGAAGACATCATAAGGAATAAGTTACCATTATCATCATAATTACTGTTAAAAATATTATTAGCTTTATACAGGTAGGTATGAGTCCAACTGAAATTATGGTATCTCAACAAAGCATATTTAATTCTGTATTTCATTTATATATGAAGAAAGTAAGTATTCTCAAGGTGATTAAAATTTAAGTACACAATATATATACATCCATATGTATCTTTCACTATAGGGTAAATTATATTTCCCAGAAATTTTCCTCATCATAATTACTTTGAGATTCCTCCATGGTAGAGCATATATCAACAGATAATTCCTTTCTATTACTGATATGGTTTGGCTCTGTGCCCCCACCCAAATCTCATCTTGCAGCTCCCATAATTCCTATGTGTTGTGGGAGGGACCAGGTGGGAGATTACTGAATCATGGGTGTGGGTCTTTCCCATGCTGTTGTCATAATAATGAATGGTTGTTGAATGGGTGTCACGACATCTGGTGGATTTTAAGATGGGAATTTCTCTGCACAAACTCTCTCTTTGCCTTCTGTCATCCACGTACGATGTGACTTGCTCCTTCTTGCCTTCTGCCATATTGTGAGGCCTCCCTAGCCATGTGAAACTGTAAGTCCAATAAACCTCTTTCTTTTGTAAATTGCCCAGTCTCAGGTATGGATTTATCAGCAGCATGAAAATGGACTAATACAGTAACTTGGTACCAGTAGTATGGGGTGCTGTGGAAAAGATACCCGAAAATGTGGAAGTGACTTTGGAACTGGGAAACAGGCAGAGGTTGGAACAGTTTGGAGGGCTCGGAAGAAGACAGGAAAATGTGGGAAAGTTTGAAACTTCCTAGAGACTTGTTGAATGGCTTTGCCCAAAATGTTGATAGTAATATAGACAATAAACTCCAGACTTAGGTGATCTTAGACAGAGATGAGGAACTTGTTGTGAACTGGAGCAAACGTGACTCTAGTTATGTTTTAGCAAAGTGACTAGTGGCATTTTGCCCCTGCCCTACAGATTTGTGGAACTTTTTACTTGATGATTTAGGGTATCTGTTGGAAGAAATTTCTAAGCAGCATAGCATTCAAAAGATGACTTGGTTGCTGTTAAAGGCATTCAATTTCAAATCTGGGAAATTTTCAGCCTGACAGTGCAATAAAAATGAAAATTACATTTTCTGAGGAGAAATTCAATCCTGTTGTGATAAATTTGCATACGTAATGAGAAGCCAAATCTTAATCCCCAAAACAAGGGGGAAAATATCTCCAGGGCATGTCAGAGGTCTTCATGGCTGCCCCTCCCATAATAGGCCCAGAGGCCTAGGAAGAAAAAATGGTTTTGTGGGCCAGACCCAGCGTTCCTGTGCTGTGTGCAGTCTAGAGACTTGGTACCCTGTGTCCTAGTCACTTCAGGCACGACTAAAAGAGGCCAAGTTTCAGCTTGGACCATGGTTTCAGAGGGTGTAAGCCCCAAGCCTTGGCAGTTTCCACATGGTATTGAGCCTGTGGGTGCCCCAAAGTCAGGAATTGAGGTTTGGGAACCTCTGCCTAGATTTCAGAGAATGTATGGAAATGCCTAGATGTCCAGGAAGAAGTTTGCTTCAGGGGCGGGGCTCTCATGGAGAACCTCTGCTAGGGCAGTACAGAAGGGAAACATGGGGTAGGAGCCCCCACACAGAGTCCCTACTGGGGCACCACCTAAAGGAGCTGTGAGAAGAGGGCCACCACCCTCCAGACTACAATCCTCCACTATCCACCAACAGCTTGCACTATGTGCCTGGAAAAGCCACAAGCACTCAATACCAGCCTGTGAAAGCAGCCAGGAGCAGGGGCTATACCCTGCAAAGCCACACTGGGGAACTGCCCAAGGCCATGGGAGCCCACCTCTCGCATCATCATGACCTAAAATGTGAGACATGGAGTCAAAGGATATCATTTTGGAGCTTTAAGATTTGACCACCCCGATGGATTTTGGACTTGTGTGGGTACTGTAGTGCCTTTGTTTTGGTAAATTTCTCCCATTTGGAATGGCTGTATTTACCTAATGCCTGTACCCCCATTGTATCTAGGAAGTAACTAACTTGCTTTTGATTTTACAAACTCATAGGCAGAAATTTCATTGTCTCAGATGAAATTTCAGACTATGGACTTTTGAGTTAGTGCTGAAATAAGTTGAAACTTTGGGGGATTGTTGGGAAGGCATGGTTGGTTTTGAAATGTGAAGATATGAGATTTGGGAGGAGCCAAGGGCAGAATGATATAGTCTGGCTCTGTGTTCCCACCCAAATCTCATCTTGAAGATCCCATAATTCCCACATGTTTTGGGAGCTACCCGGTGGGAGATGATTGAATTATTGGGGTGGGTCTTTCCAACATTGTTCTCAAGATAGTGAATGGGTCTCAAGAAATCTGACGGTTTTAAAAATGGGAGTTTCTCTGAACAAGCTCTTTCTTTGCCTGCTGACATCCACGTAAGATGTGACTTGCTCCTCCTTGCCTTCCACCACGATTGTGAGGCCTCCCCAGTCATGTGGAGCTATAAGTCCAATAAACCTCTTCTTTTTGTAAATAATCCAGTCTCGGGTATGTCTGTATCAGCAGCATGAAAATAAACTAATACAATTACTAAGTGATAATTCAATCTGTGGATATTCCACAGTTTGCTCATTCACTCTAATGTGATAAAAACATTTAGGTTGGCTTCAGATTTAAACTACCATGAATCATTTCACATAGGTATTTGAAAAAGTTATGCTTTCACCTCTCCTGAGTAAAGAGTTATGAGTGGAATAGCAGTATCATTAAGGTGGACATTGAACTTTCTAAGAAACTCTCAAAATCTTTTCCAAAGTAGTTGTTCCATTTTTTATTACCTCAACAGTATATAATAGAGTTCCAGTTGCTCCATGTCTTTGCCAACACTTGTTTTGGTTTGTCTTTTTAGCCATTCCAATAGGTATATAGTGGTAACTCATGTTTTTAATGTGCATTTTCCTACTGAAAAATCTTAACTATTATGTGCTTATTTTCCATATGTATATCTACTTTGAGGAAGTGTCCAAATTGTTTGCCCATTTTATTATATTTTTTACTATTGTGTATGAAGAAATTTTACATATTGTTCATGTAATTCTTTTAACAGATATAATATTGGAATATTTTCTCAGCCTGTATCTTGTCTTTTAAATTTTGTTGGAGATGTATTTTGAAGCAAAATAGATTTAATTTTAATAAATTCTTATTGTATATCAGTTATTTTAAAGATCATAGTTTGACATCACGTAAGAAACATTTAATCCAAAGCGGTACTGATGAGCTCCTATGTCTTCTAAAAGTTTTACAGTTTGAGTTATATAGTTAGATTTATCTTCCACTTTGTCCATGATCTCATTAAGAAAATAGCACTTTTATGTACCAAAATGAATAAAATATGACACTATTATTTAATGAGCCCCGTGTGCCAAAATAAGGTAAGGGTGATATGGAATTGTAAAGAAAATATTAAGTGGAAGATGCTTATATAATATTAGAAGTCACAGTAATCTATACAATCAGGTGTCTGTATTTTATGTTTGTAGGTTATCTATAGAAAAAAATAAATTGAGGAGAATTGTATTTATAAATCAGGATCTGGGTGCTGAGTGCATTCATTTCTCCTGGGATGTCACTGCCTCTAGGATATTTCAGTGAGCAGTGTCAGGTAATACACAGTTGATTCTTGAGCACACAAGCTGGAATTGCCTGGAACCCTTATGTATAAATTTTCTTTCTCCTCTCCTACCCCTGGGCCAGCAAAGCTAACCTCTCCTCATCATCCTTCTCAGTCTACTCAGTGTGAAGATGATGAGGTTGAAGACCTTTTCGATGATCCACTTTCACTTAATGAATAGATGAATAGTAAATATATTTTCTCTTTCTTATGATTTCCTTAATAATGTTTTCTTTTCTCTATATTACTTTAAGATTGTGATATATAAAATATATAACATACAGAACATGTGTTAATCAACTTTTATGTTATCAGTAAGGTCTCCAGTCAATAGTAGGCTATTAGTAGTTAAGTTATACACAGATTTTTGACCTTACTGGTGATCGTAATCTTCAATCCCATGTCATTCAAGGATCAACTGTACATATGCATACTAATCCATGTATACAAATACATCAGTTATTATTTATGCACACACCCACATATACACAGATGTTCTTCACTTTACAGTGAAAGTACATCCTGATGAACTCATCATAAGTCGAAATATTGTAAGAGGAAATTGCATTTCATAGATCTAATATACTGAACATCTTACCTTAGCCTAGCCTACCTTAAATGTGCTCAGAACACTTACTTCACCTTACAATTAGGCAAAGTCATCTAGCACAAAGCCTGTTTTATAATAAAGCATTGACTGTATCTCAGTGCTTTATATATATATATATATATATATATATATATACAAAAAAAAATACACAACACACATATATCTCTCTGTGTGTGTATATGTGTCTGTGTAACTATAGCTATACACAAGTTCATGCTAACTTCTCTGACCGTAATGAAGTACTTCTATGACTGGAATATGTCTCCAAATTTCAAGTGTTGGAAATTGAATCTTCGATGCAACAGTGATGAGAAGTGGCATTTTAAACAGGCTATTAATGCCATTATCATGGGAGTGGGTTAGTTATTGCAGGAGTAGTTTCCTAAAAGGATAATTTCAGTGTCCTTTCTCATGTACGCTAGCTCTCTTGCCCTTCTGTCTTCCACCATGGAGTGACCCAGAAAGAAGGCCCTCACCAGATATGAACTTTAGATCTTGGATACCCAGAAATGTGTGCCAAATAAATTTCTGCTTATTATAAATTACCTAATCTCAGGTATTCTGTTATTGCAGCACAAAGCAGACTAAGACAAGTACAATGAATTTATTCTAGCCTTTCCACCTTGTTTATATGTTACTTCACCCTCCAACAGTAAGACATCTGGTTTCAATCATCCTTTATCCATTTACTTATTTTTTCAATCTGTTTCAGAATTGCTAACCCGTATCTTCATATGAAACAACTTTACTTACTAGCGTGCAGTATTTTTGTGCAGTTTCTTTAATTTTTTGTTTTCAACTGCAGTTAAAACATTTTTTTCCAAAGCTGTATAGCTCAACTGCTCTCCCCTCCCACTTCATTGAGGTTATGTCAAACATTTATAATACAAAAAGTTTCATTTGTCATGATCTGAATTCCAGCCTGGGATCATCCGGCATCCAATTCCTATGTAATTTGCATGTAGTAAAGTTTACTTTTTGTGGCATATGTTGGTATTGGATTTATAAATGCGTAGAATCAGAAGTTTACCACCAAAAAGTATTCAAAATAGATAAGTCACCCCCAAATTTTCCTGTGATATTTGAATTAAAATCTTAAAAGATGAAGACACAAAGTACATGACAGAATAAAATTTGAAGAAAAAATGGCTAAGAATTTACCAAAATTAGTGACAGACACTAAGCAGATCCAAGAAGCTCAAGGAACATTGCATAAATAAAAAGACAATTACAACTAGTAATAGTATTTTTAAATTGCTGAAACCAAAGACAAATAAAATCTTAGAGGCAGCTAGTCGGGGAAAAATTACTTTCTCTACCAAGTTACAAGAATATGAATTATAGCCCGCTTCTCATCATAAATGATGCAAGCAAGAAATGATATAAGGAGCACATTGTTAAAACGTTGAAGAGAAAACCCATCACCCCAAAATTCTATACCCAGAAAAACTACTATTGAATAATAAGGGAAAGAAAGAAGAACTAAAACTTAACTATTGAAGATTACTTCAATAGTTAAAGGGAAAAAGACTTTCTGAAACAAATGAAAGTAACTACCCTTTGTGAAATGTTAAATTTCTCCAGGGCTGAAGGAATATGTTTGGATAATTTTTATTGCTCTCTCATATTCAAACTCATTAATTCTTTTCTCAGTTCTTTTAGATTTACTGATGATTCCTTGGAACATATTTTCCATATTACTTACTGTGTTTTTGATTTCTGGTGTTAATTTAATGAATTTTCATAGATTCCAATCTTTTGCTGAAGTTATCTATGTGCATATACATGTTGGTTATTCTTTTTATTAGCAGCTTTAACATATGAAATACTGTTTTTTATTTAAAAATTTCCAGGCTCATAAATCAATATAGATTTTATATTGACACCAGCTTTGTCTTGTTAGACCGTGTTATCCTTGCCTTTTGGCATGCCTTGCAGTTTTTTTCTGGCAATATATACATGTTTAGGGACTACAGATATTAAGACAAATGTTATTTTATGCTTTTAGATGAGCATGCTTTTTTTCTGTTTAGTCTTTAATGTGGTGATTTGCATTGATCTTGTTAGGATTTGGGATGGGGTTGTTTTTATCGTTGCATTCAGTGCATAAGGCTTCAAACTCCCCTGAGGTTACTTTGTTTTGGGTCTCGGATTGAATTTCTATTAATGGCACTACACTTCTTAACAGCAGTACAATGGGAATTAAGTATCAATGCATGAATTTTGGAGGGACATTCAGGTCATAGTACTTCCCTGTGTCTGCTGCCTTCAGGAACCTCACACTCTCACACTAGCTCATACTGTATCCTCAGATACTCATTTAAAATTTCTAGCTATATTAATTTTCCATTGCCTCCATAACAAGTTAACACAAACTAGGTACAAGCAGTGAAAACTCATTTTGTCAACTTATAAATGAGTCACAGTCTGGATAGAGTAGCTTGGTGGTTCTGTGCTTAGGTTCTCACAAAGCTGAAATCAAGGTGGCAGTCATCCTGAGCTCCAGCCTTATCCATGTTGCTGGCAGAATCTAGCTCTTGTTGCTGTAGGCCTGAGATGTCTACGTCCTTGTAGCTGTGAGCCAGGGTCTGCCCTAGGTTTCTGGAGGCTTCCTTCCAGTCCTTGCATATGGGCTTCCACATCTCAGAGCCAGCAACAACAAGTTGAATTATTCATATGCATGAAACATGTCTTACTTTACTTTCTGCCACATTTTTCTGGTTACAAGCCAGATAAAGGTTTTTTTTTTTTTTTTTTTTTTTTTTTTTTTTTTTGTGGCTCATGTGATTAGATTGAGCCCATGGATAATCCAGGATAATCTCCCTATTTTGTTATCTGTAACCTTAAATACAGCAAAATATCCTTTTAGCCATGTAACAGCATAGCCACAGTTTTTGGGGATTATGGCATGTGTGGGGGTGTCATTATTTTGCCTCCCACACTAGCTAAATCTTCTTACTGGCTTATATGTTTTTTGATGTTGTCTGTCCCAAGCAAGCAAATATTCAGGACCTGTTTTTCCTTGTGGGCTCGTCATTTCTTAGATTTTGAGTTGGATTTTTGCCCTGTAACTTCACCTTCTGATGAACTTAAGAAAAAATACTTTTTAGTTCGTCTTTCTTTCCCTTATTATAAATGCTGGAGTGATGCCCTTATCAGCTCTCAATATCACACCTGGAAATCCAAGCCCATCTGATTTGTTATTTTATATTGATATTTTAACTCTGTTCAGAGAAATTTCTGTATTTTTATTAAAGTTTACATCACAGTCTCAAACCAGTGTCATTTATATCTGCCCTGTTAGCAAAGATGAATTTTAAAATTCTAATTATACATGTAGAGAGTAATTATATAAGTAGAAAGTTTCCAAATTTCATTCTGGCTCTCAGAGTGCTATTACAGATAATGCAGTCTATCTTCAGTAATAATTTCAGTATTTCATTGTTTCAACATATTCCTAATATAATCAGCAGCCTCTCTATAATTTTATCAATGAATCGATTTGAATACTCATATCAAAATCCTGATATTAAGGTATGTAATATTTCATATATAGAAGCTAAAAATTGAAATGTGGTAACATTTATATATAGTTCTAATTTTTCAATAGTTAAAAATTGTAGTTGATTATAAAATATTTTAGTAAATCAATTCCCATGCGAAGAAATCGAGACATTAATCTTTTCACCTTTGTAACATTCATATAAAAGGATTCAGATTGCTCAAAATTTACATTTATATTAGGTATAAGATTTCTTGGTAAAGAAAATAAATGGATTACTACTCATACAACAAAAAGTATAATGGGTGGTGTGAAAAGGTCTGCTAGAATTCTTCTGTGAGGTGTGGCTAAACTGTGAGAAACAGAATAGGACTTGAAATTTGGGAAATATTATGGTTAATATCTGACCTGAAGACTCTGAAATATACCAAATATAAGTACCTGGAAACCTTCACATAATAAAAATCCAGGTGACATTTCCAGACCCTGGCAATTAAGGGAAGCTTTACTTGAAAGGCCACAGAAACTTCTTCTAAGTGTGGGACCTTGAGAGATGAAAGTCTGGGATAAAGAAATGAAGAGAAATGAAATAATCTATTTTTGCAAATGTCAGGGACAAAGTAGTGAAAATGTATTGCTTGTCGGGAAGAAACATTAGCCCCTAAAAATGTTCAGATGGTATTAATAAATGAATTAAATTGCTTGTATTTCTTCAACATGAGCAATTTAATTTTGCAGTAGGAGAATGGAATCCAAGTACCTATCAGTCTCTGCAATGGCTTACCTGTTAGCAGTGCAGAATGGCCAGGCTGCCCTACCCTCAAAGAAGAGTAGCCGCTTTTGAAAAAGATCTGGATTCTCCCTTTGGCCAAACTCATGGCTCCTAGCAGCCTATGGCCTTGTCCCTGTGATAATCCAGGCTCCCTTGAGTTCCTGTCTGGAAAACTCAAGGGTACCAAAAGAATTTCCCATTGTTCCAATCAACATTTGATAATAGCCTCTTGACCTCCCTTTCTTAGAGCATTTTTAAAAAAATTACATACATTTGCAAATGCTTCCTCTATTCCTTTGAGATGTTTGTCTATCTCCTTCAAATCAGGAGTGTCCTTTTCAGGGTCCTGAAAGCTACTCCTCTGAAATGGCATCATTAGGAAGGGTTAAGGCCATGTCTCCCCATCTCTGTGGGAGGGTAACGGTCTAACATTGATAAGCTCCAATAAGCAGACACAGTTGGCCTATCTGTATTGACACTGATCAGCTCTCATAACAACTTTTTGGAATTTTAAAATTCTCTGACTCTGCTGAGCTACAGACCACCCTCCAACTTCTCCCTCACCCTCCTTTTGGAGTACTGTATCACCTCCATACCAATCGAAGTCATGCTGAGTACACAATGGACCCTTTCCCACCGCAGCAGTTATAACTAAATAACATCTGTCTTTATTGCTTGTAACTAGTATCCAGCTTTGCTTATCTTTAGCAATTTTAGCTTCCCAATAATTCTGATTGTGTGCCTAATACACAGTAAAACTTTTCTATGAACAAATAATGGATGAATATTGAGAGAAATAAGAGATATGTAGAAAGGAGTCAGGGGAGGTGGTGGGGTTTTCTGATGAAATAAACGTATTTTACAAACCTGAAAGAGTGAAAAGCCTGAAAGTTCTGAATGAGGAATGGTGACTGACTACTTCAGGAGCTTGTTACAGAAGCAGTGAAACCAGCAGGTTAGCTGTGGGTCAGGGATAGTGGGTGCCTTAGAGGGACCAGTGGTGGAGAGCTGACATGGAATTAGAATCCCACTTTCCCACTGCCTCACTCATAGCACTCTCTTGCCAGGAGAGACCCAGCATCTTGGCACCTTAGGCTAAATATTTCCCTTGTATGTGGGGTGAAGACACAAAGTAAAATTATCTCCACAAGGTAAAGGAGTACAATTTTTTTAAATTTTTGTTGAAGGCAGATATTTATTTGTATTTAAGAGTGAATTTCATTTGTGAATGTACTAGACAAAAAGAGTTTGAGAAACCAAATTACTTTTACATTTTGAAAGCTTGCTATGAACTGTACATTGTTATAATCATGATGCTATGCTTAATAATAATGTAACCTTAGATTAAAACTGTGAGGCTGTTTGTTGACTAGAAAATGACAATCATCTTTGTTTGAATGCATGCCACTCGACCATGGGTGAAATACTGAACTTGCCTTGGTCTCTGCTACTTTAGAACTATCTATTTTAAAGATGCCAGCTATCACTTTATCTGAGACTATTTAGCAACTGTCAGAAATTATTTAATTTTATAAAGCATAGAAAGAAAAAACTTAGATTAAATTGTCAAATGTGTACAGTAAGCAATTTGGTTGAAACTGAGAACAAGATTTTTGAATCTGGGAAGAGTAAAAGCTAGAAACTATGATTGCATGTCTGTGAAGTTTTCCTCTCTGGCTAGGAAAGAGGGCTTGTTGTTCAACATAAACATCATTCCTTTGCTCTAGGGAAACTATGAAAATGTGCCATTAAGTTATGCAAGACCCTTTCTGGCATGAGAATATTTGAGAAGCTCAATAGGAGTTCCTCTGAGGCTCAGTTGCAACTCAATTGTTTCAAGTAATAGAGTGAAAGGTTAGCTGTTTAAGGAAGTGCCAAAACCTTTGAAATAGCTCTCTTTTCCTAATATACATGTAGGCCAAACTCTAATTAAAATCCATCGTTGACTCTTGCGGAGACAAGTGCTTGTGTTCAAGCATATATTCCTAGAAACCAGGAGCTGGGGCTAGAAGAGCAGAGGGCAGAGTGTCATGGGCAGATCCGTGCCATTTCCAGAGAAGAGTGTTAAACTGTTAGGCACAGAGAAGAGGAGCAGAGACAAGTAGATTCGGGTGGTCATTGGTAGACTATCCATTTAATTCAACACCTTTCACTTTATTACTTGAAACTGTTGAGTTGCGGTTGTTGTTAATATAGATTTTAAGAGGAAAGAGAAACTGGAAGATCACACATGAAGGTACTGTGTTATAGCTTAATTTGGAGGTTTTTCAGTGATATACAATACTAGTAAAATGTTTGCAGCTTCTGGCACAAATTGTAAACTGACTGAATTAGAAGAAATATATAGATAACTTTAAATTTTCTCTTAAATGATGAGGAAGCTGTATCTGGGATCATTTTATAGCCAAAGTGGCAGATGATATTTTCAACAGAGTAGGATATTTCAACTTTCTCATGTAATCTAAGTTTCTGTATTTTTTTAGAGTATTTGATTACTTGGATGTTCTCTGTGAGAAACAGCAGTATCTAAACACCTCTGTGATAGGACTGATGCAGATCAATACAGCTATAATATTGATGTTCTACTTCTGGCGTAAACTAAAGATCCCACCTCTGAAAGATCTATTGAGACCATCATAGGGAAAGGACTCTAAACTTGTCACATCTTGGAACAATATAAGTTAAACTCATTGTAAAATGTCTTTGTAGTATTATTTTTAAAATTAATTTATTTATAAAATATTGCAGCCTTTCCTAAGATGTCTAGGGAAGACTTAAGATGTGCAGTGGAGAAAGTTCTACATAATCTCTGGGCTTCTGCAAATCTCGTGAAGAGGTACTGATGCTTTGACTATAGACTCATTTTCATGATATTATATGTTAATAGCAAATAACATTGGAAGATAGAGATAGTGTCTCCTTCCTAGGCAAAAAGAAAATTTGTTTCCTGACCAAGATAAGAAATGTAATAAATATGTCCCACTGAAACAAAAGGTGGGCATATTTGCAAGCATCCCTTCTCTAAGAAAGGGCGTTTCTTAAGCTCTGTTTTTCAAGCTGTTACACAAGCCCTCTGCTGATGCAGCATCAGCATCATCTCAGTCACTCCCCAAAGAGACTTGGAGGTAGAAAACCAGTGTGAGGTGAAGCTCACACTGCCTACAGTGCCATAAGCCATGAAGTCCTTTGTCTCTGAACTAGGATTCTCATGTCTTCTACCAACATCAAGAAATTGTGGCTGGCTAACTTGTTAGCTTAGAAATAGGGGAAAGTGTTAGATCCTTGTTAGTTCTCGATCATAGGATTCTTTACTTCGGGCAATAGGCACATGGAAACAGCTCCTCTTCACTTACAAAGAACACACAGTGATGACTGCACCTCAAGAGAGCCTCTCATATCTGACACTGCGGAGGGGATAGTGGAAGATTATGGTTTTGGTGAGAGCAATAACTCATGAGCATGAGTCAGAGATGATTTAGCCACCCCGTCTCCCAACACACACGTAATTCAAAGTAAAACTTACAATTCATAAAATATATCAAGTACAAAAAGGCCAGCAAATCTTTTTTCCCCATTGTGGTAATTTTAATGGTTTTTCAAATAAATCAAAGATACATATTTATAAATAGATATTTTTATCAACTTTTTGGTGGTGATGCTTCAGGACTCTAATCACCTTCTGTACTGCTGGCGAGATGCGTTGGCTATAGGAGCTGCTGAGTAGCTGGAACATGGTTCCTGATGGTCATCATGACAGCTGCAAAGCTCAGTGGTTTAAATGTTTTGATGATTTTTTTCTTCCTTAGTTTCAGGAAAGGATTAATAAAACATTCTGTTAGAATATTTAATGGCACCTTGCTCACAATGTTACCCCTTTGCTGCTGATCTCTCTTATTTAACTCAATTCATATCAAATCTCTTCCATTTCTCTCATCTTACAGTGTACATTGATTTGCTATTCAAGCTCAAAATATTCCAACTAAACTCCTATGTTCACCTGTAAATCTGGTTTAATGCATTCAAATCCATCCAATCTGGCATTGAGGCCCATTGATAATATATCTGTAATCTTGTCCCATTGCATCTCACTATAAATGGCCTATTTAGAGTCCTTAACACTTCCTCTTTCAACTACTACCACGGCCTCCAAAAGTCTGGAGGCTCACCTCAGGTTACCCACCAACCGCATTCTTGCTTTCTCCTCAGCTAGCGTATTCCTTTTTTGTTTTTGTTTGCTTGCTTGTTTTTCTTTTTTGAGACAGTCTTACTCTGTCGCTCAGGCTAGAGTACAGTGGCATGATCTAAGCTCACTGCAACCTCCGCCTTCCAGATTCAAGTGACCCCAGCCTCTGGAGTAGTTGGGATTACAGGCGCCTGCCATGGCACCTGGCTAATTTTTCTATTTTTAGTAGAGACAGGGTTTCACCATTTTGGCCAGGCTGGTCTCGAACTCCTGACCTCGTGATATACCCACCTTGACCTCCCAAACTGCTGGTATTATAGGCATGAGCCACCGCACCCGGCCCCAACTAGCATTTTCTAAACTGTTGTTTCTACCATTCCCCATAATTCTCAACGTTCTGTCCTGCTGTAACCTGGATTGACACTCTAACCTCAGGCTGCTTCACTGGCCTAAGCTTCAGTCATAGCAGCCTAAGCTCGTGAGACATGTCCTTCTCCCATGGCAGCAAAACAGACGCATACTTCTTCTGCCCAGGAAGCACTTCCCTCCTTCATCAGATTGGCTAAACCTGTGCTTCTTCAATTCTTCACTCAAGCAGCACTCTTTCCTGGGAGGATTTTCATCTCTTCACCTGAGGGGATCCTTCTTCCAGATCTCATGTTGTTGTATATTTCACATTTTGTAGTCTCTTTGCATTGTGGTGGGCTTTATTTTGGGGTTTGCCATGTCCTGGCAGTAGTTTGGTGTCAATTATTCTTCATATCTCTAGTACATCCTAGATGGGCAACATGTTTACTGAAAAAAGTTTACATATATATATGTGTGTGTGTGTGTGTACATATATATAAAATTTTATGTATAATTTATTAAATGATTTTGATCCCAATCACATTTCATTCCTCATGTAATATGCTGTATTTTGTAATCATGTTTGTGGTTGGGTGAATGGGGAGGGGGTCCATTAAGAGCAGTAAACTTTATTTTGGAATCCAATAAATATTTACTATGATTAAAATATAAATATGTTTAACATGGAATCATGATGAATAAAAATCTTGAGTTCATTTTATGTAAGACATGAGTGATTGATTACTGTGGCACTCTCTGGGTCTTCCTTTTGCTGAGGGTCCTGCCTGTACTCTGAGATGCACTGGATGAGTGGTGGAGGGCAGTGGGCGCACCAACAGGCTCCACAGTGACAATTTCTTGTTTCTGCAGAGACCTTCTGGGGCCACCTTTCTGACAGGGGATTTTCTTTTGTTTCATTTTGCTTTCCTCTTGTAAGTGGAGAACATCTTTAGCTTCCTCCAGGGAACCGAGTGATGGAGCAATCAGGAGTTAGTTTTGTGATAATTACAGCTGTGTCAAAGCAGTGACGGGGAGAATTTGTAGAGAATCTCATTTACTCTTCTGGAAGCAGATCATTTCATGCAAGCACCACTTCACAGACTGATTTGCTCGAGTCTGTCTGTGCTGAATTTACAAAACAGAGCCATTTGTTTTTTTCCATTGCAAGTTTTCCTGGCTCATCAAGTAAAATCTAAATAATACCTTCATTTATTTGTCAGCACCTTGTTACATATATAACCTCTATTTTTCCATGCTTTACCATGAAGTGATTACTTAGAAAATAGTTAGTAGGAAACTTTCCACTCTTCTGAGTTACTTTATTTCACAAAGCCTGATGTCCAAAATCACCAACATTTTAAATATCCTGTTATAAAAAAAAACTGTAGTGATTAACAGTGAAAATGTACAAAATAATATTCTTTAACATGCTATTTCTGAGTATTAAAACCAAAAAAATTCATTTTTTTAATCTTATGTGTGTGCGTCTGTGTGTGGGGGTGTGTTCATAATTCTGTATTTCTTACGGTCAGAATTCAGGGGATTTTTCTATCCCAAGATAACCCTGCTCATTACCAATGAACTATCTGCAATGATTACTAATCCCTTGACAAACGACAGCTATTTTCTGAACACTATACATGTGTTATTTTATTTATTAATTTTGTAGACATCCAATTAAATTCTGGTTTGGTGAATATGCTGTACACAGGAAATATATACTACACATTGGAAAAATTAGTAAAATCAGGACCTTCAAAAATGCATCATTTCTTATGAAAGGTAGGTAAATATCTAAAGTACTTATTATAAATATGTAGTGGTAGGGGTTGTCTAAAAATATGCTGTAGAAGCAAACGTTGCATCTAATGACAAGCTAATACTATAATAGAATTAAGTGGTCAAGTAAAACTATGAAGCAGAGATAATGGCTAGCTGATCATTATGAAGTTATTAATCCCAATTACTGGGCAGATGAAGAAGTTAAAAAGCAAGTAAGTTTAAATAGATGGTGATATGAGAGAACATGTTAGAGCTCAAGAACTGCAAGTAATTTGACGAAAAAAGAGGAAAAGAGAAATGGAAAGTCAATGTGTCAAGGAGTATAAGTAAAGATCAAATTAAGAGCAAATATGTCATGGTAGGAAGTTTAGGAATATCAGAACAGACAAGTCACATATAGCAAACAGGGAATTATATTTTATAGATTTTTTTTATTTCCATGTGAAATCAAATAGAAAAAGAGAGTAGGCCGGGCACGGTGGCTGACGCCTGTAATCCCAGCACTTTGGGAGGCCGAGGCAGGCAGATCACCAGGCCAGGAGATAGAGACCATCCAGGCTAACACCGCGCAACCCCATCTCTACGAAAAATATAAAAAATTAGCCAGGTGTGGTGGCGGGCACCTGTAGTCCTAGCTACTCGAGAGGCTGAGGCAGGAGAATGGTGGGAACCCAGGAGGTGGAGCTTGCAGTGAGCCAAGATCAAGTCACTGCACTCCAGCCTGGGCGACAGACTGAGACTCCGTCTCCAAAAAAAAAAAAAAAGGTAAAATTTCCTGTCAAAATTTTGTTATGAAATTAATATAAGATTATATGACAATTTCGAGTGTCAGGCATTAGCAATGGGAAACTATTTCGAGAAAGTAAAAGTATTTTTCGATGTATTTAAAAGCACGTGTTTATATATTATGTTAAGCCAGGTATAAGCCTATTTGCTTTATAAACATTTACTTCTTTATACTCCTTAAAATAATCATATTATTATCATTCTCTCCCATTTATAGATGAAGGAACATAAATAGACAGATGAAGTAATTTCGCTAAGGCTTCACACCTGGTGAATGAAAGAGCCTTGGGTTTGAAGCCTGGTAGTGCAGCACTAGTATGTTCCCTTAACTGCACATGCTGTTTTTCAGGTTTAATCTTCTTTTTAAGTGAAGTGTAGCAGAGAAGAAAGATCCTGGGCTAACTTTCTGATAACTGATTGAGCAAAAGTTACTAGCTGCTTATAATTAACTGGAATAGAGTGCCCACAAAATAAACTAGATTTGGGATACATTTCAGATGTACTTAAGAATCTATCACAGCACTTTAATGTCTTTAGGTTAAAGACAGAAGTGTGAGGGAAAAAAATGTTGAGAAAAGCAGTTTGAACTGCATACACAGGTTTAAGGGCTGCAATTTCACTCAATTGAAAAAACAATAGAAATAGTAATATGAGGAAAAAGCACATGTTGGAATTTCTGTTTCCAGCCAGTGTGGAGTAATAAAGACTTAACTTTTCATCTAGTCATTAAAAAAAATAAAAACTAGACTTAATATTTAGCACAACTCATTGCAAAATGAAGAACTGTGACCCCTGAGAAAAGAGAAGCACAGGAGAGGTGCCCTGTTGTCCAAGCAGTCTCCTTAGAACCATTACTATCAAATTCTTGGAGCCCAAGATAGGGGTTATCATGGTTTCCAGAGGTGGAGTTGAGATTCTGGGGTGACAATTGTAGCTGAAATTTTCAGGCAGAGTACCAGAGGAAGCTAGCAGAAAATGCTTTCCAAAAATCTTCCTACAAGTCTTTTTGACTATGTGGCTAAATACAAGCTACCTGTGCATAAGGTGAAACTCCAAAGGCTGGGAAAGATGAACCTGAGAGCCTTAGGCTGCAAATGTTCCAAAATTCACCCAAGCGAGAAGACATTTAAACCCACCAGACAGAAAGGAATATACTTGGTTAAATACCTGCATTCAGAAAAGACTCAAGAAAGTTCATATCTTAATAGTAGGTCACAACTAGCCTTAGAATAAATGCTAACACAAAATGACCAAAATCATCAGCACTTGCCAGAACAAACTTTAATATCCATTAAGAAAAATGCTATAAAATGCAGAATATTCAAAGCATTTGACATCAGTCAAAATTTTTTATATTTGCAAAGAAATTCTAAAATGTGACCCATAATTAGGACAAAATCAAATCATAAAAACAGATGCAAAAATGAAAGAGGTGAGACAAGGATTTTGAATTAACTATTAATATTATAAATGCACAACAGGATTTACAAGCAAATATAAACATAGTGAGGAGATGAATGACAGCCATAAAAATGGAATTTCTAGATCAGAAAAAGAACTGGGTGTGACTAAGAGAAGATTAGAAAATACAAAAGAAAATAGCAGTGTTTTTGAAGACAGATCAATGAAAAATATCTAAGATGGAGTGATGAGAGAGAAAAGTTCCATTCCCCCTCCTTCAGTGACAAAACTGGAGCCTGTATTGCATCTCTGTGACCCACTGAGAGTCTCACTAATGTTCACATTATACACCCACCCCACCTCATCTCTCGTTCTATTTCTTACACACACACACACACACACACACACACACACACACAAAAAAAACACACACACACACACACATTCTCTCTCTCTCTCTCTCTCTCATTAGAAAATAAGAAGGCAATCCACGTCTTTTCTGCATTCTGGCAAACTTTTATTATTTCTGCTGGTCGATGTAGATAGCCTGTAACTATGTCTTGATTATTCTTCTCCAAATGCCATCCCTAGAAAGTGCTGCCTATTCATTACTGATTTGCCAAATGCTTCCATCTTGCTTTTCTGTCATTACTCTGTCAAGCAAATTAACAATGATTCTAATGTACATCCAGAAGTAAACTTTATATTTGAAATTATAGAATATTCCTCATTTGTCAGTGAAATACGTCATAAAGCACATTTGAAACTGTGGGTATCAAAATTGGAAAAAAATATTCAGTTTATAATTGAGAAATATGACTGCCACTACCTTTAATTAAGTGATCATTCAACCTCCCCAATATTAAGACAAACTGACCTTTCTTCCCTTCATTGATGGACCGAGAGGGACACATCAACTAAGTAGCAGTCCTGCTAAATGTTTAGACTCTAGTCATGAGAAATCAATCTAATGAATGCAAATGGAGGGATATAAGGCCTGAAGTTGTAAAATATCAGTGTTTTTAATTTCGATGTACTAAACAAAGAAAACTTCAGGCCAAAAAAAATGGAAAATACAAAGAAACAACAGAAAGATAGAACATTATTGCACAAATGGAAGAAAACTATGTGGAATGCATATAACATAATTGGATCAGTGTTACATTTCCTGAATGTTGCATTGGATGTAGTTATGTAGATGAATCTTCTTGTTCTTAGGAGATATATACTAATGTATTTTAGCATGAAGCAATAGAGTGAAAGCTAGATCAACATGGCAAAATGTTAAGAACTGAAGAATTTTGTCATTTTCATGAATAGAATGATACTGAGATATAATATGAACCATAAATAAATATGTATGTGTGTATATACATATTTTAGATATATATATATATACACACACACACGCACAGAGAGAGAGAGAGAGAGAGAGAGAGTATACAGACAGAGAGAAAGAGAGAGGGAAAAAAGAGAGAGAAGAGAGAGAGAGAGGTACATGTATTTGGTTCTACCCCTGATTCCTGACACAGAGCTGCTGAAACCCTTGTATTGTATTAATAGCAGAGATGCTAGGAGAATCATTTACTCTACTATTTGTTCTTTAACTCCAGTTCCTGACACATAGCTCCTAAGACCTTTGTAATTTCCCGAATGATAGGAGCACCTTTCGTTCTAATGGGGTGGCTCTCAGTGGTTGGGGCTGGTTGCCAAGGAAATCATTTGTGTGATTTGGGGGTTGGAACTTTCAACCCCCACACTCCAACCTCTGGGGAGGAAAGAGGAAGTGAAGGTTGAGTTGGTTATCAATGACCAATTATTTAGTCAATCACGACAATACAATTTCATTAAACCCCCAAAGGGCTGGATTCAGAAAGCCTCCAGATTCTTGAACAGGTGGCAATGTCTTGGGGGTGGGCCCAGAGAGGGCATGGAAGTTCCGCCCTCCTTCCAAGCTTCCTTGCTCTGTGCATCTCCTCTGTCTGGCTGTTCATCTGTGACCTTTGTAATATTATTTATAATGAATAGATAAACACAAGTATTTCTCTGAGTTCTGTGGAAGACTTCAACAAATTAATTGAAGCCAAGGAGGGCATCATGGAAACCCCAGATTTATGGCAGTGTGGTCAGAAATACAAGTTCTCCTGGAACTTGCAACTGTCATATGAAGTGGGGGCAGGCTTGTGAGACTGAGCCCTTAACCCTATCCCCTGAAAGACAGTGTCAGAATTTAGTTAAATAATGGAAAACCCAGCTGGTCCCTGCTATAGAATTGCTTGGTTTGTGGGGAAAAATACTCATACATTTAATGTCAAAAGTGTTCCGCAAGTATTGAGAGGGGTGAGTGGAAAACACTTGGTTTCCCATTTCTTACAAATGAGAGCACACAATATCTTAAGATGTCTGTTCTTTCCAAATTTATATACAAAATTAATGCAATCCAAAGCAAAATTTTATCCGATTAGCTTTAGAGACTGACAAATTGTAAAGTTATTAACAAATACAGAGGAGCTAAGATAGTTAAAACAAAGTTGAAAAGAACAAAGTGTTATGACGAAATAACCTAATTTCAGGATTTACTATACAGCTACAATAATCAACATCATATGTCATTGGCAGAAGGATAGATACATAGATCAGTGGAGTAGAATAAAAAGCCTAGAAAGAAATCCATTTATATGTGAACAATTAAATTTTGACCAAACTCATACTTATCTAACACAGAAAAGTTAGTCTTTTAAAAAATACTTGGAACAACTAAGTATTCATAAAAAAAAAACTCAATCTTTACCTATCATCACATATAAAATTGACTTGAAGGTGATCAAACCTTAAACTTAAATCTGTAAATAAAAAAGTCTACAAAAATGTGGGATAAAAATTTTTGTCCTTGGTATAGCCAAAGATTTCTTTGCTAGAATATAAAATGCATTGGTAACTTAAAAATTATAAATTGTACTTTATAGAATTAAAGCATAAATACTCCCAAAATGCCCACTGGCACCCACTGATAATACTACACTGATTATTTTGAAAATATAGATGAAATGGATGATATTTTCTGGGAAAGCTAATTAATAAAAATAATACATCAAAAGCAGAAACCTATATAAACCATGAAACAAATTGGGCTAATTAATGTCAAAAATTTTAAACAAAGGTAATTCCCATATTATTCTGAGAAAACTTTTAACAGACTGTAAAATTCTCAGGTTATAAGCAAAATGTTCTGTATTATTGAAAAAGTTGGAAAACTTCCTGATTTATTAAGGAATACCAGAATAACCTTGACACCAAAAACTGACAGGATGAGCAATGAAACTCTAGATATATCTTACTGTTGAATATAGTTGCCAACACTTTAATTTAATTCTAACAAATCAAATTCAGCAGTATATTAAAATTATGGCAAAGTGCAATTTATTCTAAGAACAAAAGTCTTGATTCCATGTTAATTTTTTCTTTTTGTAATTTACAGCTGCACCTCTCAGCACTTTCTGAAGTTTTTGCCCTCATAGGATAACATTTGTATTAGTGAGAGGTATACATCGGCTGAATTTCTTTATTTAAAACATTCATAAAGTAGAAGAGGGCTAAGAGTAAAAACAAAGTAGAAAAGCCTTTTCATTTCTTTCTGCTCTTCCTTCATCTCTTTTGCATGTGCAGCTACCCCTCACATCCTGTGCCTATCCATTCCTAGGTAAAGATTACCTTACAACTTTTCCTGTGCAGTTCACCATTTCCAGGGTGCCTCCAATTAAAGAAATGCTAGTCTAGCTGCAGTTCCCCAAGGTAAACTAAAAAATATCCTATATGATTACATTGTTCCCTATCTGTTCTGAACAAATGATAATGGTTTCAGTGTTTAATACACTTATTTTTTATGTTACCAGGAGAATGCAGGTCAGGGATTATGGGCATTAATATTCAGATAATTTCAGTTATTTCCCAACTGATATATCCTAGGTGCAGCATGTTCTCTAGTAATCTTCTTTAAAAATACAATCTTATTTTGGTGCAGAAATCATTTTTAATAATTTGCCTATTGTATTGTTGAACTATGTCTTTGCAAAATGCATTATGAACTAATTCGAATTTAGCAAAAGACACATGTACCCAAGCTTAAGAAATACCACAAGTAGTAGTATTCACATGTATCTTTTCTAATCAAATTATCATACCTCAATTTTCCACCAAAGAGTCAAGTGTTGATTTCACATGCATTTTTATCACTACATCAAATATGTCACAATCATATGTAGCATTATTTTGCATGCTTCTAAACTTCATAAAAATGCTATCATACTGCATGTTTCTGCTGACAATTTGCTTTATTCTACCCAACAGGGTTGTTTTTTCTGTAAGATTTTTCTAAGTTAATATTTATAGCTTTACAAATGTATTTTCACAATGCATAGTTCTTTATTATATCAACAATTTAAAGTGTTGATTTGCCTGTTGACAATTTAGGGCATTTATAGCTACTATAAAGGGTGTTACAATGATCATCTCTGCATATGTCACTTTGAGCCACACAAGCAAGAATGTTTAAGCAGTTGCATTGTTTAAACAGTGGAAACATGCATCTTCAGCTTCCAAATTTATTGATGAACTTCTCTACATAGAAGTTGGGTAATTTTTACAACCTTTATTATGTGTATTTTCAACTAAGTTTCTCTTTGCCATATTTCTCTTCATTCATCACTCCCAGGAATTCCTTCCTTTTTTTATGTGACTTTTCTATGTGAACACATGTCCTAAAATGGCTGTAATCGTTATAGGAGTGTGTCCATCCTGCTTCCGTGGGCGAGACGCAGGAGCTGGGGATTGGTTCCAAAGTACAAGTAATTCTTTTGGGTGGAGTCAGGATGTCAAGGTGAGTGCTTCGTACCCCTATTCAGAGGTATCTATCAAACTACATTTTGGCCTTCATCTTTTTTAATCCACTGCTGTTTAAATTCAAGGGTCTGTGCTATAGAGTTCTGTCACTTCTTTTTGTAAATGAGATAATCTGTAGTTTACCTTAACACAGCTCCATTTAACCACTCTTTTATGGTAGGATTATAGCCACAGTATAGTGTTAAATATTTGCGTCAGTAGAGATGTTTGCATTAAGTTTATTCATAATGTTTTAAAAACTCATAAAGCAGAAGAGGTCCAAGAAAAAGAGCTAATCTCCCTAATTTTTATACACTTATGAAAGGATTCTGTTCACCTTCATATGTATCTGTACTATTCTTCTAACCCAAGCCATTACAATATTCCAATTACCTTGTCTCTATGTTTTTCCTAGTACCCAATTGCATTAGCAAGAATTTTCAGTACCATATTAAAAATAAATAAGCTAAATAACATAAAGAGTGAGCAGGCTTGCTTTGGCCCTGATTCAGTGGGAATAACCTCTATTGTTTCATTACTTAAGTGACAATTTTGCTAAATTTGGGGCTGAGGTAAAGGTTAAGTAACAGCAAACCTGTCTTTTCTTTTAAAAAATTCTAATATGAGGGTTTATTTATTTATATTTTTAACTTCTATTTTAGGTTTGAGGGTACATGTGAATATTTTTTATATAGGTAAACTCATGTCACAGTTTGTTTAACAAATTATTTCATCACTCACGTACTAAGCCTAGTACTCAGTTATTTTTTCTACTCCTCTCCCTCCTCCCACCATTTGCCCTGCAATAGGCCTCAGTGTCTGTTGCTCCCTTCTTTGTGTTTACGTGTTCTCATTTAACTCCCACTTCTAAGTGAGAACATCCGGTATTTGGTTTTCTGTTCCTGCGTTAGTTTGCTAAGGATAATGGCCTTCAGCTCTATTCATGATCCTGCAAAGGACATGATCCTATTCATTTTCTTTTTTTTTTTTTTTTTTTTTTTTTTTCTTTTGAGACAGAGCCTCCCTGTGTCCTCCAGGCTGGAGTGCAATGGTGCGATCTGGGCTCACTGCAACCTCCGCCTCCCGTGTTCAAGTGATTCTCTTGCCACAGCCTGCTGAATAGCTGGGATTACAGGCATCCACCACCATACCCAGCTACTTTTTGTAGTTTTAGTAGAGAAGGGGACTCACCATGTTGGTCAGGCTGGTGTTGAACTCCTGACCTCTGGTAATCTGCCTGCTTCAGTCTCCCAAAGTACTGGGATTACAGGTGTGAGCCACCACGTCTGGCCAATCCCAGTCATTTTTATTGCTTCATAGTATTCCATTGTGTATATGTACCACATTCTCTTTACGCAATCTGTCACCGAGGAGCATTTAGGTTGATTCCTTGTCTTTGCTATTGTGAATAGTGATGCAGTGAACTTTCATATGCCTGTGTCTTTACGATAAAATAGTTTATATTCCTCTGGGCATATAATGAATAATGTATAATGTAATGGTATTTCTGTTTTTGCTCGTTGAGGAATTGCCACACAATTTCACACAATGGTTGAACTAATTGACGCTCCCATCAACAGTGTATAAATGTTCCCCCAGGATCTGTTATTTTTTGACTTTTTAATAATCACCATTCTGACTGGTGTGAGATGATATGGCCTTATGATTTTGATTTGTGTTTCTCTAATAACCAGTAAAATTTAGCTTTTTAAAATATGATTGTTGGCTACATGTATTTCTACTTTTGAGAACTTTATTTTCATGTCCTTTGCCCATTTTTTAATGAGGTCATTTGTTTTTCTCCTGAAAATTTGTTTAAGTTCCTTATACGTGCTGGATATTAGACCTTTGTCCAATGGATAGGTTTCAAAAATTTTCTCCCATCCTGTAAGTGGTCTGTTTACTCTGTTGATAGTTTATTTTGCTGTACAGAAGCTCTTAAATTTAATTAGATCCCATTTGTCAATTTTTGTTTTTGTTGTGATTTCATTTGGTGTCTTTGTCATCAAATCTTTGCCCATTACTCTGTCCAGGATGGTATTGCCTAGGTTGTTTTCCAGGGTTTTTATGTTAGGTTGGTGCAAACATAACTGCAGTTTTTGTCATTGAAAGTAATGACCAAAACCACGACTACTTTTTTGCACCAACCTAATAGTTTGGGGTTTTACATTTAAGTCTTTAATCCATCTTGAGTTGATTTTTGTACATGGTGTAAGGAAGGGGTCCAGCTTCAATCTCATGCATATGGCTAGCCTGTTATCCCAGCATCATTTATTGCATAAGGAGTCTTTACCCCATTGCTTGTTTTTGTCAGCTTTGTAGAAAATCAGATGGATGTGGGTGTGCAGCCTTATTTCTGGGCTCTCTATTCTGTTTCATTGGTCTATATATCTGTTTTTGTAGCAGTACCATGCTGTTTTGGATACTGTAGTCCTACAGCAAGTTTGAAGTTGGGTAAAGTGATGCCTCCAGTTTTGTTCTTTTTGCTTACGGTTACCTTAGCTATTTGGGCTCTTTTTCGGTTCCATATAAATTTTAATTTTTTTTTTTTTTTTTTTTTTTTTAGTTCTGTAAAGAATGTCATGGGTAGCTTGATAGAAATAACATTGAATCTGTAAATTGCTTTGGTCAGTATGGCCACTTTAACAATATTGATTCTTCCTATCCATGAGCATGAAATGTTTTTTCATTTGTTGGTGTCTTCTCCAATTTCTTTGAGCAGTGTTTTGTAATTCTCATTGTAGAGACCTTTCACCTCCCTGGTTAGCAGTATTTCTAGTTATTTTATTCCTTTTATGGCAATTGTGAATGTGATTGTCTTCCTGATTTGGCTCTTGGCTTGGCTGTTGTTGGTGTATAGGAATGCTAGTGATCTTTGTACAGCGATTTTGTATCCTGAAACTTTGCTGAAGTTAATCAGCTGAAGGAGATTTTGGGCCAAGACTATGGGGTTTTCTTGATATAGAATCATGAGATTGAGGGCATTTGACAACAACAAATAATATTTTCCTGCAGTCTTTCAACATTTAAGGAATTATCATCCAATGTTTTCATTATATTTCAATGTAGTTTATTATTTTTTACCAATATATTGCTAGAATCTGTTTAATAACTTTTGTCATTGTTGCATGATGTTGTTACATTTTGGTCTTTTACTTCAGTGTTATGCAATTAACATCAGTTTGAGGTATAAATATTATATTTGATTAATAAAAATAATTAGAAGCATTTTTTACGTTGTTCTCTAGATAATTTTAAGCAGCATTGAGATTATCCAGACCTTAAAATGCTTGAAAAATTCCCTGGGGAATTCATCTGGCTCTGGCACTTTTTTTTTGAAATAGGTATTTTTACCTGTCTCCATTTCATCTCTATTAATTGGCATCCAATTGCCACAAATTAGCTCAATGTTTGAATTTTACTGGGGCTGATTTTGGTAAATTAAATTTTACTTTGAATTTTTAAATTTTATCTGCATTTTAAAAATGTTCTTATTTTTATAATAACTTTGTTTAAGTCAATGACTATTCCCCTTCCAATATATTTTTGAAGTATTTTTACTTTTTTCTTGATTCTCCTCTTTTTGCTGGCATTCTGTATTGCTTTTACACAGAATAAAATTTAGTTTAAGTTTTGTTTTTCTATTTTTATATATATTATTTTCCGCATTTACTTTTTAAATTTGAATTATAACTTTTCTAGATTATTCAGGTATGCATTTAGTTCATTTACTTTTATTAGTTAATATTGAACAATAAAGCATTTAAAGCTATACATTTTATTTGGTGATTGCTTCTATTTTATATAAATTCATATAGATAGTGTTTCATTGTCATTACTTCTCAGAAATTCTACAATTTTACTTTATATTGACTCACTTTTCCCAAAAGTTGTCTAGTAGATTTTCCCCTGATTCTGATTTCCTGATGGAATAATCTCTGTTTTTTGCTTCACTTTTGACCGTTAGTACTGCACTATAATTATAGAAAATTGTTTGTATTATTCCCAGATTATGGCATTCTTAGGTTTTCTTGTTGTCCTAATATTTGATTAATTATTGTGAATGTTCTATGTGCAATGAGAGAAGTTTTATTCTTTAGTAAAGTCATATAATATCTATATGTACATGCATGAAGCCTACATTTAGTTAGATTAGTAACATTTTATATTTTCATACTTAATCTTGTTGCTCTGACCTTTTATGCGATAAAAATGGGATGATAAATTCTGCTATTGTGAGTACTTTTCTATTTCTCTTTTCATCTTAAATACTTCCTTTTTTTCTTATAATTTTGAATACATGTGACTTGATGCATAGATATATATCAAGGTCAATGGTAACTTTTAGCATTGACAAGTATTCTTTTTTTCATTTAAATTTATAAAGCATAATTTGGTTGGGTGTGGTAGCTCATGCCTGTAATCCCACTACTTTGGGAGGCCAAAGTGGACAGATCACTTGAGGTCAGGGGTTCAAAACCAGCCTGGCCAATATGGCAAAACCCTGTCTCTACTAAAAATACAAAAATTATCTGAGCATGGTGGCCACACCTGTAATTCCAGCTACTCTGGAGGCTGAGGTGGGATAATTGCTTGAACTCGGGAGGTGGAAGTTGCAGTGAGCCCAGATGGTGCCATTGTACTCCAGCCTGGGTAATGGAGTGAGACTCTGTCTCAAAATAAATAAATAAATAAATAGATAAATAAATAAATAAATAATTTAAACATTTTTGATGCTGGATTTCCTATGAATAATTGTGTTTTTAATATGCCTGGCATATCTGCCCATCTTTTGTTTAGGTCGAAATCCCTTTGTCTATTATTTGTCTCTCATATATAGCACACAGTTGGATTTTACTTATTAAGCAAATTTGAAGATAAACCACTTTTAATGAAAGAGCTGTGCTCATTTACATCAATTGATATGAATGACATATTTGGTTCCAAAGCTTTTGTAATATTTTTAAAGCTTTATTGAGGTATACTTGGCCTAAATAAATTGCATATACTAAAATAAACAGTGTGAGTGATAAACTTTGACATGTGAATATACTCTTAAATCATCCCCACTTTGAAGACACAACACATACATCGCCTCGAGGTTCCTCCTGTCTCCTCCTAATCTTATCATTGATGTCCTCTTTCCCACCAAATGCCATTCAAAATTACCTATTGATCTATTTTGTCACTGTAGATTAGTTTGCATTTTCTAGAATTTTCTGGAATCAGAATTCTAAAAAGTATGATTTTTCACCTTTTAAATACAACACAATGATTTTGAGGTTTATCCATATCCTGCACATCAGTAGTCCATTTCTTTTTATTGTTTTGTGGTATTCCATTGCACGAATACATGACAGTCTCTCTATCCACATGTTAGTGATATTTGGATTGTTTCCAATTTTTTGGCTGTTACAAATAAAGTTGCTGTTAATATCACTGCACAAAAATTTTTATAGAAATAAGCTTTTTTCTTCTTCTCTGGGGTAAATATCTAGGATGAGACTTGCTTAACTATGTGGTAGGTTTATGTGTAATATTTAAATACACCACCAAACTTGCCTATATTGTCTCACCTTTTCTCATTTACATTATCAGTATAGAAGAACTTTAGTTCCTTCATAGTCTTATAAACACGTGGTATTGTCAGTCTTTTTAATTTTAGCTTCTTTAGCGGGTATGTAAGTCATACCTCATTCTGGTTTTAAATGGCATTTCCGTACTGATTAATATGTTGAGTATTTGTATATATGCTTATTTACCATCCATATATTTTCTATATAAATTGTTCAATGTATCTTTTCTATTTTAAGAGTATTGATTTTTATGATTATGATTTTTTTGAGAGTTCTTATATATTCTGGATACAAGTCTTTCTTCAGGTATGTAATTGGCAAATGTTTTTGTTTCATATGTGATTTTTCTTGATTGTTAATGGTGTTATTTGAATAGCAGGCTTCTTAATTTGATGAGGCACAGGTTATCCTCCTTTTCTTAAAAAAATGTTTATGGTGTATCTAAAAATTCTTTCTTTAACCTAATGATGGTCACATTTTTTTTCTCCTGTAAATTTTTCTAGAAGTTTAATTCTTTTAGGTTTTATATTTGGGTCTCAGAACAACTTTGAGTTATTCAATGGATTGGAGTTTTGTTTATTTTTCTGTTTAAGTTTTTGTTTGATTGCTTGTACATAGTTATCCAATCGTTTCAGCACTATTTATTGAAGAAATCATCTTCTCTTTACTGAATTGCCTTAGCACATATGTCAAAAATTTCCAGATGTACAGGGACCTATTTCTGGATTCTATATGCTGTTCTACTGATTTATTTGCATATATTTACACTAAAATTGAATGGACTGGATTACAGTAATTTAATAATTAATATTGAAATCAAGTGGTATTTGTCTTCCAAATTTATTTATTTTGAAACAGGTTCTCACTCTGTCACCCAGGCTGGAGTGCAACAGTGCAATCATGACTCATTGTAGCCTCAGCCTCCTAGGCTCCAGCAATCCTTCACCTCTATCTCCTGAATAGCTGGGACCACGGGCATGTGTCACCATGCCCAGCTAATTTTTGTAATATTTTTTGTACAAGCAGGGTCTTGCTATATTGCCCAGGCTGGTCTCAGAAATAAGATTTCTGAGGGTTAAGTGAAAGTGATGTTTACGTAAATAACTTGAGAAATGAATTGAGTCTGTAAGACTAGAAGCAACAAAATCTGCATATATATATTGTACTCTATTGACAAAGTTGCTCCCTACGGGGTTACGGGTGAACAATTCCACAACCACTAAATATGCATCTGAGATTGAAAAATTAAGTAACTTGCTGGCAGATGGTATGAGCCAGGTTTGGTGGAAGGTTACAGACAAGGAAGGGGTATGGCTAGAATAATGTATGTCATACTTCATTACACTTCATTAGAGTTGGAGACATTAGCATGGATGCATACTTAGCTTAATATATAGATGAATATAATAAACATGTTTATAGAAGTGTCTATATACACTGATTAATATATACGTGTATATTTTCCTGCTTTTTCAGCCAAGAAAGCCTAGAAGCAATGATATTTGACAGCAAGAAGTACATCCTAACCACAGATCTTGTTTTCTAACAGGATCCTCCAATGAAAAGCAACAGGGGTCTTTTTTTCCATGGTTTATCTATTGCTATATTGTAGAGTTGGGGTAGAAACTGCCAAATTTGAACCTGGATTATTGTGTAGTGCCAATAACTAAAGGAGTGTTCAAACAAAAATAATGATGGCATATATCAAAAACGCAGAGGAGCCAACAGAATGAACTTCAATTGTCAAAACTTGAATAATTTGAGCAACAAAACAAATAACATAGTATTAGAGTACAAGTCAAAGGTAAATATCCTTGAGTATATGCAGATATAAGAAAATATTTGTCATGCCTATAATCCCAGCAGTTTGGGAGGCCGAGGTGGGTGGATCATGAGGTCAGGCGTTTGAGATCAGCCTGGCCAACATAGTGAAACCCTGTCTCTACTAAAAATACAAAAGTTAGCTGGACATAGTGGCACATGCCTGTAGTCCCAGCTACTTGGAAGGCTGAGGCAGGAGAATCGCTTGAACCCAGGAGGCAGAGGTTGCAGTGAGCTGAGAGCATGCCATTACACTCCAACCTGTGTGACAGAGTTCTAGCTCAAAAAAAAAAAAAAAAAAAAAAAAAGCACTTGAACAAATAAATAAATAAGAAATGATAGACAAATCTCCCATGTGGTAAAACTTCAAACAGTTTACATAGACATTCCCCACTCAAGAGGTGATATATCTCCCCATCACTTAGGAGTAGGCTACACATATTGACATTCTTCTAAAGAGTACCATACAGAAAGGGTAATGGAGATTAAATTTATAGTGTAGAAGCCAGACCAACGTTACCTAAGACATATGACCAAAGATGGCAATATAACTGATAAGTCAGGATCATAGCACATACTCTTGATACAATGTAGTCATTCTTCTAATAAATCATAATTCCAGGCTATTTATGAGAAAACCCCAGACAAATCTTAATTGAGGACCATTTTACTAAAACTGACAATATTTCCCAAAATGCTTAATGTCATCAAAAACAAATGAAAATATGAGAAATTGTCAAATCCAAGAGATGGCTAAGGAGACATAATGATTAAATAAAATATAGTATCCTGGATAGGATATTGGAACATCAAAAGGACACTAAATAAAAGCCAAGTAAATATTAACAATGTACATGCTTTGCTTAATAGTGTGCCAATATTAATTCACTTGTTGTGTCAAAGATACCACCATAATATGATATATTAACAACAGAGGACATACAGTGCTGGGTATGTGAAATTTCCTGTACTATCTTTGCAAATGTCTGCCTAAACTACTCCTAGGTAAAAGTCTGTCTAAAAACAAACAAACCAAAAGCAATTTCAAATTCTTAATATACCACATAGATTATTATCTGCTGAAGAAATTCTGCATAAATGGTTATCGATCTTATTAATAAGGCAGTACATCTGAGAGATGCTTAAAAGTGCACCAATGTTTATGTTTCAGGATATCAGCAGGGTTGATTTTTGAAGTTATCAGTTTATATTAGGAATAATGTGTTACCAAAATACAGAAAAGTCTGTCAATTTTAAAGCAAAATATGTCTCTCTTGAACATGAGGGGAACAATCGGGAATTGAAGCTATAATTGAAGAATACATTCAAAACCCACAAGGCATTAGCATACTATGCAGCAATGTCTCCAAAAAAGTGTACATACTGTATTATTTCTATATGATAATTTATATTTAACCGTATTCTATGTATTTTACATTGAAACTTTTAAACACCACATTTCACTGATTTAAGACTAGATTAATCTTAAAAGTTTTACATAACCAAAAGCAATATACAGACTCAATGTAATCTATATCAAAATCCCAATGACATTCTTCACATAATAGAAATAGCAATCCTAAAATTTATATGGAACCACGAAAGACCTAAATAGCCAAAACAATTCTGAGAAAGATAAACAAAGTTGAAGGCAGCACACTGCCTCATCAGAATTATATTACAAAGCCTTAGTAATCAAAAGAGTATGGTACTGGCACAAAATCAGATGCATAGACCACTGGAACAGAATAGGGAGCCCAGAAATAAAACCAAACATATGCAATCAACTAATTTTTGAAAAGGTCACCAAGAGGACACAGCAGGGAAGAGAAACAGACATACCTTGGTTTTATGGTGCTTTGCTTTATTTTACTTCATATATATTGCATTTTTTAAATGAAATTTTGGGCAACCTTGCATCAGGTAATTCTATCAATGACATCTTTCCAAGAGCATGTGCTCACTTTATGTGTCTGTGCCACATTTTGGCAATTCTCACAATATTTCCAACTTTTTAATTGTTACTTTAACTTTTATGGTGATCTGTGATTTGTTATCTTTGATATTACTATTGTAATTGTTTTGGGGTGACACAAACTGTGCTCATATAAGATAGTGGACTAAATTGGCAAATGTGTGTGTGTGTTCTGACTGCTCTACCAATCAACCATTTCAACTTTTCTCTCCATATCCTTGTTCCTCCATCTTCCCTGAGACACAATAATATTGAAATCAGGCCAATTCATAACCCAACAATGGCCTCTAAGTGTTTGTGGGGTAGAAATAGTCACATGCCGCTCATTTTAAATCAAAGCTAGACATGATTAAGCTTAGTAGGCAAGATAGGCTGAAAGCTAGTCTTCTTGCACAAAACAGTTAAGTTGTGAATGCAAAAGAAAAGTTTTTTAAAAAAATCAAGTGTTACTCCAGTGGACATAGAAATAATAAGAAGTGAAACAGCATGATTTAGTGGTCTGGATAGAAGATCAAATCAGCTACATTTCCTCAAGTCAACATCTAATCCAGAGCAAGGTTCCAACTTTCTTCAATTCTATGAAGGCTGAGAGAAGTAAGGAAGTTGCAGAAGAAAAGTTTGAAGCCAGCAGAGGTTGGTTCATGAGGTTTAAGGAGAGAAACTATCTCTATAACACGAAAGTGAAAGGTGAAACAGCAAGTGCTGGTGTAGAAGCTGCAGCAAGTTTTCCAGGACATCTAGCTAAGATCACTGATGAAGGTGGCTACACGAAACAGGAGATTTTTAAATGTAGATAATAGAGTCTTCTATTGAAAGAAGATGCCATCTAGGGCTTTCATAGGACTTTCAGAGGAGAAGTCAATTCCTGGCTTCAAAGCATCAAAGGACAGGCTGATTGTCTTGTTAGAGGCTAATGTAGTTGGCAAGTTTCAGTTGAAGCCAATGCTCATTTACTAATTCAAAAAAGCTAGGGCCCTTAAGGGGCCCATAAAAGCTAGGGCTCTAATGCTAAATCTACTGGATCAGTGCTCTATCAATGGAACAACACAGCCTTGATGACGCACATCTGTTTATAACATGGTTTGCTGAATATTTTAAGCCCTCTGTTGAGACCTACCATTCAGGAAAAAAAAAATTATTTCACAATATTACTGCTTATCGATAATGCACCTGGTAACCCAAGAGTGCTGATTGAGATGTACAGGGAGATGATTAATGTTGTTTTCACAACTGCTAACATTCTGTGTATTCTGTAGCCCATGGATTAAAAAGTAAGTTTGACTTTCAAGTCTTACGATTTAAGAAATACAATTTACAAGGCTATAGCTGTCATAGATAGTGATTCCTCTGCTGAATCTGAGCAAAGTAAATTAAAAGTCCTTCAGAAATAATACACCATTCTAGCTGCCACTAAGAACATTAGTGATTCATGAAAGAATGTCAAAATATCAATATTAACAGGAGTTTGGAAAAAGGTGATCCCAACGCTCATGGATGACTTTCGTGTTGCTCAAGACTTCAGTGGGGGAAGACACTGCAGATGTGAAAATACCAATAGAACTAGAATTAGAAGAGGAGCCTTAAGATGTGGCTAGATTGCCACAATCTCATAATATAATTGGAGTTGATGAGAAGTTGTTTCTTACGGACGAGCAAAGAAAGTGGTTTCCTTAGGTGAAAACTACTTCTGGTGAAGATGCTATAAACACTCTTGAGATGAAAACAAAGGGTTGAAAAAATTACATAAACTTGGTTGGTAAAGTAGTGTGGCAGGGTTTGAGAGGATTTACTTCAATTTTGAAAAAAACCAAAAATGTTGTACTGTAAGAAAAATGCTGTCAAACACTATTTCATGCTATGAGGAATTTTTTTTTAATTTATTTTTTATTATTATTATACTTTAAGTTCTAGGGTACATGTGCATAACGTGCAGGTTTGTTACATATGTATACTTGTGCCATGTTGCTGTGCTGCACCCATCAACTCGTCAGCACCCATCAACTCGTCATTTACATCAGGTATAACTCCCAATGCAATCCCTCCCCCCTCCCCCCTCCCCATGATAGGCCCCGGTGTGTGATGTTCCCCTTCCCAAGTCCAGGTGATCTCATTGTTCAGTTCCCACCTATGAGTGAGAACATGCGGTGTTTGGTTTTCTGTTCTTGTAATAGTTTGCTAAGAATGATGGTTTCCAGCTGCATCCATGTCCCTACAAAGGACAAAAACTCATCCTTTTTTATGGCTGCATAGTATTCCATGGTGTATATGTGCCACATTTTCTTAATCCAGTCTGTCACTGATGGTCATTTGGGTTGATTCCAAGTCTTTGCTATTGTGAATAGTGCTGCAATAAACATACGTGTGCATGTGTCTTTATAGCAGCATGATTTATAATCCTTTGGGTATATACCCAGTAATGGGATGGCTGGGTCATATGGTACATCTAGTTCTAGATCCTTGAGGAATCGCCATACTGTTTTCCATAATGGTTGAACTAGTTTACAATCCCACCAACAGTGTAAAAGTGTTCCTATTTCTCCACATCCTCTCCAGCACCTGTTGTTTCCTGACATTTTAATGATCGCCATTCTAACTGGTGTGAGATGGTATCTCATTGTGGTTTTGATTTGCATTTCTCTGATGGCCAGTGATGATGAGCATTTTTTCATGTGTCTGTTGGCTGTATGAATGTCTTCTTTTGAGAAATGTCTGTTCATATCCTTTGCCCACTTTTTGATGGGGTTGTTTGTTTTTTCTTGTAAATTTGTTTGAGTTCTTTGTAGGTTCTGGATATTAGCCCTTTGTTAGATGAGTAGATTGCAAAAATTTTCTCCCATTCTGTAGGTTGCCTGTTCACTCTGATGGTAGTTTCTTTTGCTGTGCAGAAGCTCTTTAGTTTAATGAGATCCCATTTGTCAATTTTGGCTTTTGCTGCCGTTGCTTTTGGTGTTTTAGACATGAAGTCTTTGCCCATGCCTATGTCCTGAATGGTACTACCTAGGTTTTCCTCTAGGGTTTTTATGGTATTAGGTCTAACATTTAAGTCTCTAATCCATCTTGAATTAATTTTTGTATAAGGAGTAAGGAAAGGATCCAGTTTCAGCTTTCTACTTATGGCTAGCCAATTTTCCCAGCACCATTTATTAAATAGGGAATCCTTTCCCCATTTCTTGTTTCTCTCAGGTTTGTCAAAGATCAGATGGCTGTAGATGTGTGTATAGAAGGAAGAGTTAATGGTTGTGGCCCATTCATTTTTACCTTATTTTAAGAAATTGCCACAGTCATCTCCAACCTTCATCAACCACCACCTGGATCAGTCAGCAGCCATCTATATGGAGGCAAGACTCTCTACTAGCAAAAATATTATAACTTATTGAATGCCCAAAAATTATTAGCATATGTTAACAATACAATATTTTAAATTAAGGTATGTATATTGGTTTTCATTAGACATAATGCTATTGTCCGCTTACAGTGTAGGGCAAACATGACTTTTATATGCAGTGACAAACCAAAAACTTTATGTGACTCACTTTATTCCAGCATTCACTTTATTGTGGAGGTCTGGAAATGAAATAATATTATAAACTATCCAGGCAAAACTGGATTTTCACAAGGAAAAGAATTAAATTAGACCCTTATCTTACACCATAAACAAAAAACAACTTAAAATGAATAAAAGACATATATGTAAGACCCGAAACTATAAAACTCATAGAAGTGAACATAGAAGCAAATCTCCTGGACATGGCGATGACAATGAATTTTTGTATGTCATACCAAAAGCACAGGCTACAGAAACAGAAATGAAAAGGTGAGATTAGCTTGAACTAAAAATGCTTCTGGCCAGCAAAGGAAACAATCAACAAAATGAAACAGCAGCTTAAAGACTGGAAAAATAATATTTACAAACCATGTATCAGATATAAAGAACTCATTCAACTTAATATTAGAAAAACAAATAACCTGAATAAAAATCAGCAAAGGACCCAACTAAACATTTTTTTCAAAGAAGATATAAAAATGACAAACCATTATATGAAGTTACTCAGTATCATTAATTTTTAGAAAAATGCAAATAAAAGCCACTATGAGATACCAGCTTGCACCTGTTAAAATAGCTATTATCCAAAATTTAAATGCTAGCAGCCCCACTTCATCTCCATGCCACCACTGCTAACACTGCAAACACATGCATGGATGCTGGCAGCTCTGCACCTACTGATGCTGCAGCCACTGTCACAAACACAAGCATGGAGCCTAGTATTCCCATCCCCATCAGCACACCAGCCCTGCCACATCACAGCAGAGGAATGCCACAGCCCTCCTCCAGCCAGTGCCCCACTCCAGCTGACATGTGTGCTCCCCACCGCACTCCCATGGCTACTGGCATGCATGAGTAAGCGTGGTCCTCATTGTGACTTCTCTAACAAAATGCTTTGGCTGGCCCCATCCATCAGAGTATTGTGGCCAGTGGACTAGGAACACCTTGGCAGCTCCAATTCAGCAGGTTCCTAACCTCAAGGAGCCAGAGAAAAAAGGTAAGGACTGGTACCAATCCCCTAGAGGTAAAGCATGCAGCCCAGGAACGCTGAGCTCAGCCTTGGCCCCACAAAATACTCCAGAAAGACAGCCAGTTGACTGAAACCCCCTTATACCACAATCAAAAACCCAAGGGCATCAAAGAAGCTAAAAGCAAAAAAAAAAAAAAAAAAAGAAAGAAATCTACCCAAAGTATAGCAACTTCAAAGATTAAAGGAACGTCAGCCTTCTCAGATAAGAAAGAACCAATGCAAGAACTCTGGCAACTCCAAGAGCTCGAGTACCTTCTCACCACACAAGTTCCCAGGCAGTGATTCAGAATAGATTCAGAATACAAAAAATAGAATTCAGCGTAGAGATAGCAGGAAAGATGATCAAGTTTTAGGAAGAAGTCAAAACCCAATCCAAGGAATCTAAGAAATACAATGAAAAGTTAAAGGAGATGAAAGACAAAATGGCCATTTTAACAGACACCCAAACTGGCCTGATAGAGCTGAAAAACTCACTTCAAGAATTTCAGAATACAATCACAAGTGTTAACAGCAGAATTGACCAAGCTGAGGAAAGAATCTCAGATTGCAAAGACCAGTACTTTGAAACATTGCGGCCAGACAAAAATGATTAAAAACAAATAAAGAAGAATGAATGAAGCCTCTAAGAAATAAGGGATGACGTAAAGAGACCAAACCTGGTTCATTGTCATCCCTGAAAGAGAGGAAGGAAAAGCAAGCAATTTGGAAAACATATTTGAGAATATCATCTATGAAAATTTCTCCTACCTTACTAGAGAAGACAACATTAAAATTTAGGAAATACAGAGAAGCCCTGTGAGATGCTCACAAGATGTCTTCAAGGTACAAATAAGCGTTTTTTTTTCAAAGAAGATATAAAAATGACAAACCATTATATTAAGTTTCTCAATATCATTAATTTTGATTTGAGATGGGTACTAGATTCTCCAAGGTCAAAACGAAAGAAAGACATGTGAAAGGTAGCTAGAGAGAAGGGACAATTTACCTACGAAGCAAACCCCATCGAGCAAAGGGCAGACCTTTCAGCCCAAAGAGATTTGTTGGGCTGGAGTACAGATCAAAAGAAATTACCCAGAATGCACATAGAGGTGTAAGGAGATGATGAATTAGAGAAATAAAGTCCAGTAAACATCTACACAGATCTACAGAAAGAAGGAAGAAAGAAAGTTATGAGAGTAAGCATTTCAATATATAATGGCTAAGAAAATTCTAGAATGTATGATAGACTGGCCTTGTAGATACAGGGAACACAACATATGCCATTAGAATAAATGAAATATTTGTGTGAAACTAAGAAACAGTGAAATGAAGTGAGAAAGAGTGAGAGAGACTATTTTTAAGGTAGAGAGAAAAATTGCAAAAAATAAGTATGTGAGAGTGTAATCATTAAAAGTTAGAAAGAAGACAGTAAGAAAATATCTTAATTGTATGTTAATGGAAAATAACTTTCAATTAAGAAATGTGTACCAAAGTGTTTTAAAAATAATGACAGGATAAAGATGATTCAATTAAAAATTTAACTGAAAATATTTACTTTCAAAATAATCTCACTAAAGAACTTCAAAAAATATTTTAAGAAGTAACAAAATTCCAGACAAAAGTGTGAAATGGAGGAAGAAATGAAAAATAAAATAATAAACATGTGGCCAAGATAAAGAATTATTGGGCCAAGTGAGATTGCTCATGCTTGCAATCCCAGCAATTTGCTAGGCCAAGGAGGGAGGATTGTTTGAAACCAGGTCTTTGAGACTATCCACTGAAACAAAGCGAGACCTCATCTCTACAAAACTGAAATAAAATCAAATTAAAACTTATTCACGTGAAGTAGAGTGTGCCTGTAGTTTTGGCTACTTGGGAGCCTAAGGCAAGAAGACTGTTTGGTCACAGACTTTCCAGGCTGCAGTGAGCTATGATTAAGCCCCTGCTCTGCAGCCTGGGTGACAGTAAAAAAAATCTCTAATTAAAAAAATAAATAAACAATTAAAAAGAAAATAAAAATAAATATTCATTTATTGAACAATACATTTAAATCCTAAATCTAGAAATTAGGATAAAGATAAAATACAGAGCAATGAGATACTAAACTGTAATGTATACCTTATATAACACTATGCTAATTTTAATCTTTTAATAGAGAAATTAACATTTTAGATTAACCACTAAAATAGCATTCTAAGCTGGTAGGAGGTAAAAATGGAATAAGGTGCAAAACATCTATTAGTATAAAGGGTAGGAAAGAAACAATGAAGCAGAAAGAGAAGAAGGAAGAAAACAAAGTATAATTCCTAAATATATTCAAGAAAAGCAAGAAAGTAGGAAAATAGCTTAAAGCAAACAATAAATAAAACAAAATAAAATGAGATTCAAGTCAAGGCAGCAGATTAGAAGCAGCTCTTGAGCCACTCTCAGGACTAGGAAGCGAGGTGGATAGTGAACACTGGCCCTGAGTGATGACTGTGAGCCAATCACCTAAGAAACACTGCAGGATCCATCAAGGCAGGAAGGGACGCAGAGGACAGAGAAGAGCAAAGCTGGGCAGCAGCCCATCTAGGATCAGTGCAGAGCCAGGAGAAGCTCCCAACACAGGAAAACAGTGAGTGAGTAACAGCCCTCAGGGGATTCACGCTTCCCACAAGGACCTGTGCAAGCCTGTAAACGGGAGGAACGTCCTGAACTCCCCGGGGCTTCTAAACTGACACAGAGAGCGCCCAGAGTTTTTGAAGAGAGAGTATGTAAATTTATGGGGAACTCCACAGGCCTTGGACCTCAGAACAGCCTGACGCCACTTTCACAGACACAATAAGGACAAAGGCACAGGGCCCAGGAGCAGTAAATTTTTCTACTCCCTTCACCACACAAGGCTCAACTGTGCCTGTGGGCAGGCACAGCCCTGTGTTCCCCCGGGAAACAACCAGACAGCATAGCCAGTGATTCCACCCACCCTGCAACCTGTAGCCATGTGGACCACATCTGCGGAGACGTCCAGCACAACAGTCACACTTCTGCCTGAACTCTGTGGGTATGGGCAGTTCTGTATTCCCCCAGGAAACACCTGCACAGTGGATCGGGTGACCCCACTCACATACGCTCCTCCTAGGTGAGCAAGACACACCAGTGGAGAATTCCAACACTGTGGACTCGCCTCTACCTGAACTCTGTGGGAGGGTGCAGCTTTATGTTGCCCTGGGTAGCACTGAGATGACAGAGCAGGTGACTCCACCCACCACCACTGCTGCTAGCCCAGTTGGATTTGCAAGTTTGGGCATTGCCTAAGCAGGGGGTAGCCCTCACTCTTGAAACACTGAGAGGTATGAGATGCCCAGGTTTGCAGACTGGTTGAGGAATAGAGTGTGCCTCCCTCTACAGGGCTGTCCCAGGAAGCATAGGCTGGTCTACCAACTGTGGACTCTGCCTGCGGGAGTTGCATGAACCAGAACATTTAACAAAGAAAACATGGGTGTGGTGCTCATGACTGGGGGAGACACATCTAAGGCTCAGGAGCAGTTTAATATGAGGGTCGTCTCTCTCTTCCCCACCCACAGAGCACTACTGCCAACTGTGCCAAAACATAAAACAGTCTGTGGCTAAGAGCCTATCTGCCGGCCAACACTGTTAAGCACTACCTACTGGATCACAATCCAGAATACAACACCGAAATATTTTGCCAGTATAAAGTGCATGTGAAAACAAAAGCAAAGTCTCATGCCACAAATCAAGATTCTGTACTGAGTCCGGGCTCTCTAAAAACACTCAGAAATGAGGCCAACTGACTATATTCAACTTATGTCAGTTAAAGCAACACCAGTCTTCACATATAAGAAAGAATGAATGCAAGAACTTTGGCAACTCAAAAAACCAGTATGTTCCCTTACCTACAAATGAGCACACCAGTCTCCCAGAAATGCTTCTTAGCCAGATTGAGACGACTGAAATAATGGACGTAGAATTCAGGATCTCAATGGCAAGGAAGCTCATCAGGATTGAGAATAAAATTGAAACCCAATCCAAGAGATCCAAGGAATCTAGTATAATCATCCAGGAACTGCAAGACAAAATATCCATTTTAAGAGAGAACCAAACTGAACTTCTGGAAATCAGGAAATTATTTCGAGAATTCCACAATGTAATAGGAAACATCAACAGCAGAATAGAACAAGCTAAAGAAAGAATCTAAGAGTTTGAAGACCAGTTCTTCAAATCAAATCCATCAGACAAAAATAAAAAAAAATTTAAAAAGGGATTTTTTTTTTTAATGAGCAAAACCTCCAGGAAATATGGGATTATCAAAAGAGATGAAATATGTGACCCATGGGCGTTCCTGAAAGAGAAGGAGAGAAAGTAAGCAATTCAGAAAACATCTGACGATATAGTCCATGAAAATTTCTCCAGTCTTTCTAGAGAGGAGGACGTACGAATTCAAGAAACAGAGAGAAGTCCTGTGAGATACTACACAAGATGACCATTCCCAATGCACATAGTCATCAGATTCACCAAAGTCACCACAAAAGATAAATCCTGAAGGAAGCTAGAGAGAAAGCTCAGGTCACTTACAAATGGGACCTTATCAGGCTAGCAGATAACTCTCAGCAGAAACCTTACAGGCCAAAAGAAATTGGGGGCCTATATTCAACATTCTTAAATAAAAGAAATTCCAACAACAAATTTCATATCCAGCCAGACTAAGGTTAGTAAGCAGAGGGGAAATAAGATCCTTTTCAGACAAGCACATGCTAAGGGAATTCATTACCACCAGACCTGACCTGCAAGAAGTTCTTAAGGGTGTGCAAAATAAGGAAAGGAAAGACCATTCCAGCCACCACAAAAACACACTTAACTACATCAAGCATTGACATTATAAAGCAGCCACAAAAACAAATCTGCAAAATAACCAGCTAACAACACAATGACTGGATCAAATCTGTATTATTAATATTAATCTTTTATGGAAAATATTAGCTGTTTATGTAAATATCAACCTTTTATGTAAAATTAACCTTTTATGTAACATTTTAATTGAGGCTAAAGCTCCAATTAAAAGATACAGAGTGGCAAGATGGAGAAAGAAGAAAGACACAACTGTATGCTGTCCAGAGACCCATCTCAAATAGAATTGCATTTGCAAATGCAATAGCATAGGCTAAAAGTAGAAGGATGGAGAAAAATTTACCAAGGAATTGAAAAACAGATAAAAGCAGGGTTAGCTATTCCAATTTTCAGACAAAAACGGACTTTAAACCAACAAACATAACAAATGATAAAGAAGGGCATCATATAATGGTAAAGGGATCAATACAACAAGAACACCTAAGGATCATAAATATATACGCACCCCCCACAGGCACACTCATATTAATAAAGCCAGTTCTTAGAGATTTAGAAAAAAGAGATTTAGATAATCCTAAACGGGAAACTTCAACACCCCACTCACAGTATCAGAAAGATTATCAAGGCAGAAAACTAACAAAAATATTTGGGACCTGAACTCAACACTTGACCAAATGGACCTAACAGACATCTACAGAATTTCCTACTCCCCAAAACAGAATATGTATTCTTCTCATTTGCACATAGCACATACTCTAAAATTGACCACAACACTGTCCATAAAGCAATCCTCAGCAATTAAGAAAAAAACTGAAATCATACCAACCACACTTTTGGGACCACAGCACAATAAAAATAAAAGTAAGTAATAATAAACTCATTCAAAAACCATACAATTACATGGAAATTAAACACCCTGTTTCTGAATGACTTTTGGGTAAGAAACGAAATTAAGGTAGAAATCAAGAAATTCTTTGAAACTAATGAGAACAAAGTGACAACATGCCAGAATCTTTGAGACATAGCTAAAGCAGTGTTAAGAGAGAATTTTATAGCACTAAACACTCACATCAAAAAGTTAGAGTAATCTAAAATTAACAACCTAATATCACACCTAAAAGGACTATAAGAACGAGCAAATCAATTCCAAAGCTGGTAGACAACAAAAAATAAACAAAATCAGAGCTGAACTGAACGAAGTCGAGAGGGAAAAAAACCATACAAAAGATGGGTGAATCCAGGAGTTTGTCCTTTGAAGGAATAAATAAGATTAAAAGAATAAATAAGATTTTATGAGTCTAGACACTAGCTAGACTAATAAAAAAGAGAGATCCACATAAACATAATCAGAAATGAAAAATGGGACATTACCACTGACCCAATAGAAATACAAAAATCTCTCAGAGACTAACATGAGCATCTCTATGCACACAAACCAGAAAACCTAGAATTAAAGGATAAATTTCTGTAAGTATATATCCTGTCTAGGAAGAAATACAATCCCTAAACAGACCAATAATAATTCCTAAAATTGAATCAGTAATAAAAAGCCCACTAACCAGAAAAAGCCTATGACCAGATAGATTTACAGCCAAATTCTCCCAGATATATAAAGAAGAGCTGGTGTGATTTCTACTGAAACTATTCCAAAAAAATTGAGAAGGAGAGACTCCTCCCTAATTCATTCTATGAGGACAGCATCATTCTAACACTAAAACCTGGCAGAGACACAACCAAAAAAGAAAAGAAAAAAAAATTTCAGGCCAATAACTGATAAACTTAGATTCAAAAATCCTCAGCAAAATAATAGCAAACTGTGTCTAGCATCACACTAAAATGCAAATTCGCCACAATCAAGTAGACTTTATTCCTGGAGGCAAGGTTAGTTCAACATACACAAATTAATAAATTTAATTCATCACATAAACATAACTAAAAACAAAACTATATGATGATATCATCAATAAATATAGAAAAAGCTTTTTATAAAATTCAACATCCTTTCATGTTAAAGACTGTCAACTCCCTAGGCATGGAGGGGAAGATATTTCAAATTAATAAAAGCCATCAGTGACGAACCCACAGCCAACATCATACTGAATGGGCAAAAGCTGGAAGCATTCTGCTTGAGAACCAGAACAAGACACATGTCCACTCTCAGCACTTCTATTCATCATAGCATTGAAAGTCTTAGCCAGGGCAATCAGGCAAGGGAAAGAAATAGAAGACATCCAAGTAGGAAGAAAGGGAGTCAAACTATTTTCTCTGTTTGCATATAAGGTGATTCTATAACTAGAAAATCCCATAGTTTTCTAGGGTTTTCACAGTTTTCAGGAAACCTCATAGTTTTCTCTGGCCAAAAGCTGCTAGATCTAATAAGCAACATCAGCAAAGTTTCAATATAAAAAATCAGTGTAGAAATATCTGTAGCATTATTGTACATCCACAATCTTCAAGCTGAGAGCTAAATGAAGAGCATAAACCTTTTCACAACAGCCAAAAATATACTAAAATACCAGGGGATACAGCTAAGCAGGAATGTGAAAGATCTCTACAATGAGAATTACAAAACACTACTCAAAGAAATCATAGGTAATACAGAAAAATGGAAAAACATTCATGCTCATGGACAGGAAGAATCAATATCGTTAACGTGACCATACTGCCCAAAGCAATTTACAGATTCAATGCTATTCCTATCAAACTACCAATGTTAACCTTCACAGAATCAGAAAAAAAAAAAAAAAAAAAAAAAAACTATTTTAAAATTAGTATGGAACAAAAAAAGAACACAAATAGTCAAGGCAATCCTAAGCAAAAAAAAAAAAAAAAGAATAAGGCTGGAGGCATCACGTTACCCAGTTTTAAACTATACTATAAGGCTACAGTAACCAAAACCACATGGTACTGGTCAAAAAAAAAAAAAAAAAAAAAAAAAACACATAAATCAATGGAACAGAATAAAGAGCCTAGAAATCATGCTGCACATCTACAACCATCTGATCTTCAACAAAATTGACAAAAACAAGCAATGGGGAAAGGACTTTCTATTCAGTAAATTGTGCTGAAATAATTTGCTAGCCATATGCAGAAGATTAAAGCTGTACCCCTTCCTTACACCATGTACAAAAATCAACTCCAGATGGACTAAAGACTTATCTGTAAGACCTAAAACTATAAATACTGTGGACAAGAACCTAGGCAATACTATTTAGAACATTGCCCCTTGCAAAGATTTTATGATGAAGATACCAAAAGCAATTGCAGCAAAAGCAAAAATTTACAAATGAGACTTACTTCAACTAAAGAGCTTCTGCGCAGAAGCATAAAGTATCAACAGAATAAGCAGACAACCTACAGAATGGGAGAAAATATTAGCAAACTATGCATCTGACACAAGTCTAATATCTACAATTTATAAGAAGTTTAAACAAAGTAACAAGCAAAATCAAACAACCCCATTAAAAATTTGGCAAAGAACATAGATACTTTGCGAAAGAAGACATATATTGACCTATAAGCATATGAACAAATGCTCAATATCACCAATCATCAGAGAAATGGCAATCAAAACTACAATGAGATGCCATCTCACACTAGTCAGAATGGCTATTATTAAAAAGTCAAAAAATAACAGATGCAGGTCATGTTGCAGAGCAAAATGAATGCCTACACACTGCTGGTGGGAATGAAAATTTGTTCAGTCATTGTGGAAAGCAGCTTGGCAAACTCTCAGAGAACTTAGAACAGGACTAACATTCAACCCAGCAATCACATTACTAGGTATGTACCCAAAGGAATATAAATCGTTCTGTCATAAAGACAAATGAATGTGTGTCATCATTACAGCACTATTCACAACCACCAGGTCATGGAATCAAGCTAAATGCCCATCAGTGGTAGACTGGATAAAGAAAATGGGGTACACATACATCATAGAATAGTATGCAGCCATAAGAATGAATGAGTTCATGTTCTTTGCAGAAACATGGATGGAGATGAAGGCCTTTATACCAAGCAAACTGATGCAGGTATAGAAACAAAATACTGTGTTTTCTCACTTATAAGTGAGAGCTAGAGCTAGATGTTGAGTACGCAAAGAGGAGAAAAACAGACACTGGAGCCTCCTTGAGTGTGGAGGCTGGGAGGAGGGTGAGGATCAAAACACTACCTATCAGGTACTGTGCTTATTACCTGGGTGACAAAATAATTTGTGCACCAAACCCCCATGACATTCAATTTATCTATATAACCAACCTGCATATGTACCCCTGAACCTAAAATTAAAGTTAAAAAAATTAAAAAGTTAGTATGTTTTTGTGTGCTTATTATCTATTTGCATTTTTTTTGGTGTGATCTTTTGTCCAGTTTTTATTAGGTGCATTGTTTTCTTATTTAGTGTTATGAGTTTTCCATGTATCTAAGAAACAAGTCTTTTATCTGAATCATGTTCTGTAGATATATTCTCCCAGTTTGTGCCTTGAATTTAATTATCTTAATGGTGTCTCCACCAACCACAATTTTTTAATGTAAATATAGTCTAATTTATCAGCTTTTTCTTTCATCGGTCATGATCTTAGTATTGCATCCAAAAATTCATTATCAAACATACATTCACATAAGTCTTTTCTTTTAGAATTGTAAAGCATTTAGATTCCATATTTAAAATTATGATCCATTTAGAGAAAACTTATTTGTGAAAGATGAAATGTCTGGGTTTGCTTTTTGTTTATTTGCAGATGGACTTCCAAATATATGCACCATTTGTTAAAAAAAAAAAAAAACCAACAACAAAAAACAAACAAACAAAAACCTAAGCTTTCTACACTGGACTGATTCTTTAATAATAAATAAATTGACTCTATTTGTATGGCTCAATTTCTACGCTATCTGTTCTACTAACCTATATGTCCGTTATTTTACCAATACCATGCTATTTTGATTACTATAGCTGTACCATACATATTGAAATCAGGTAATTTATATCATTCTATCATCCTACTTTGTTATTCTTCTTCAGTATTGTATTGGCTATTTTCTCTTCACAGGAAATTTAGAATCAGTTTGTCAAATAATTGATAACAATATTATGTCTTAAAATCAGTGAACATATACTATCTGCCTACTTATTTAGACTTTTGATTTTTTTATCAGAGTTCTTAGTTTTCACATATAGATTCTATGCATGTTTTTAGACGTACATATGTTTTTTTATATTTTCCAATTTACTTTTGCATAGTAATGCTTTATCGTTTGATGAAGCTGTGCTCATTTTTTAGTTCTAGGAGATTTTGGATATTTTTTGTAATTTTTTTAACTTACAAATTTATGTAATCCACGAAAAGGACAGTTTTAACTCTTCTTTTGCAATGTTTCTATGTTTTCTTTCCTTTAATTTTGTCTTGTTATACTAGCTGATATATTTAGTATAATTTTGAATAGGAGTAGGGAAAGAACACACTTTCCATGTTCTCAGATATTTGGGGAAAATTGTCAGATTTCTCACCATTACTTATAAGTTTTCTTTATCTAGTTGAAGAAGTTCCCCTCTTTTCCCAGTTTGATCATTGTCTTGATTATTAATGCATGTTAGAATTGTCAAATACTATTTTTCATGCATCAGTGGTAATGAGTATACAATTTTTGCCTCTTAATATGGTATACCATTGCATAGGTTGATTTTTGAAGGTTGAATGATCCTTGCATTCCAGTACTACATCTCATTTGGGTTTAGTATACAATTATTTTAGACATCATTGGATGCAATTTAGTAATAAGTTCCATCCAATTTATTAATAAATTTATTGAAATTTTTTGCATCTTTGTTCATCTTCAGTCCAGGGAATTCGTCCATTTCATTTAGCTTATCAGTATTTGTCTCTACATTTCCATTCCTGTCATGTCCTTATCATGTTCTGTTTTTAGAAAAATGCTAGTTTCATAAAATAAATTTGGAAGTGTTTCTTCTGATATAATTTCTGGAAAAGATTGTGCAGAATTGATACAATTTATTTCTTAAATGTTTTGTAGAATTCACCAATTCAGGCCTTGTATTATCTGTTTTGGAGTGTTATTAATTATATATGCCATTTATTTAGTTGACATATATCTATTCAAATAATCTATTTTTCCATGTGTGGACTTTGCTAGGTTTTGTGTTACAAGGAAATGGTCCAGAGTTTGTTCTGTGGAAGGGCCATAAACGTAAAGCAACCCCCAAATGCCAGAGGAGCCAAGAAACAAAAGAAGGCAGGCAAATCCAGTTTGTTGGTATTGGTTGATTTATTAAGGGAACTTACAGACAGAAGCATGGTTTTGGGCAGCCATCTGGTAGGTAGATCTTTGAACTGTTACTCCCCAGAAAAGACTCATATACCATAGGAAAAAAGTATGTGCTCTAGAGATACAATTAAAGGTGACCCTCCAGAACAGGCAAGAGTGTTATGAGCTTCATAGCCTGTAATTTGTGTGATAACATCAAGGTTGCTTTGTTCTTACACCAGGGACAGTAAATGATGTAGGAATCAGGAGGCATTTATGGAATTAAGTAGAGGTCAACATGGCAGATTAACATCCAAGACAGGGTCACTTTTGTCTCCACAGAGTTCGCAATATATATTTTTCTTATATTCTTAATACCAGCGGGCTCAGTAATGATGACACTCTTTTCTTACTGGTATTATTAACAGTAATGTGTGCTTTCTCTCTTTTTCTTCCTTGGTTAGCGTGGCACAATTACTAATTTCATCAATCTTTTCAAAGAAGCAGCTTTTGGTTTCATTGACTTTCTTGATGTATTTTCTATTTTATTGATTTCTGCTCTCCTTTATATTATTTGATTTCTTCTGCTTGCTTTAGGTTTAAATTGCTCTTCTTTATCTAGTATCCTCAATTGAAAAATTAGCATATAGATTTTATATCTTTGCCTTTTCTAATATATGTGCTCGGTGCTATACATTTCCCTCTAAGCACTGCTTTTAATACATCCCACAATTATATCTTCTGAAACTGCCCTGCAGTTCTTGGAAGTTTTTTTTCTTTTTGTTTGATTTTAATTTTATTTTCCTTTTGCATTTCTATTGGGGTAGATTCTGTGGACTTATTATCAAGCTCACTTATTATTTTATTCAACTCTGTCTAGCCCACTTATGAGCCATTAAAGCATTTCTTTCTGCTCTTAGAACTTTCCTCTGTTACGGACTAAGCGTATGTTCCTTCAAAATTCATAATTTACAACCCTAACTCTTAATATGATAATATTCAGAAACAGGGCTTGTAGGAGATACAGAGTCGGATGAATTCATAAGGGTGAGTCCCTATGCAGGGATTATTACCCTTGTAAGAAGAGACACAAGAGAGCTTATTCGTTCTCTCTCTCTCTCTCCACCATATGATGACACAGCACAGAGGACATTTCGAAGATGCAAATAACCCTCACTAGCAACTTAATCGGCTGCACATTTATCTTAAACTTCCAAGCCACTGGAAGTGTAAGAAATTAAATTCTATTGTGTAAATCACACAGTCTATGGTATTTTATTATGGCAGCCCAAATAGACTAACACAGGTTTTGGTACTGGGAGCGAGTGCTGATGTGTTATAACAAATGCCTAAAAATGTGCAAGTGTTTATGAGAATGCATAATGACTGGAAGCTGAAAGAGTTCTTAGGTACTAAGAGTACTGAAAATATGAATGTTAAGGTTGATTCTGCTGAGGTCTCAGATGGAAATAAATAAAATCTTATTGGAAACTTGAGGAAAGGTGATCCTTGTTATAACGTGGCAAAAAAAATGGACTGAACTGGGTTCTAATGTTTTATGGAAGGTAGAATTTGCAAGTGATGAAATTAGATATTTAGCTAAGAAAATTTATAAGTAAGACGTTGAAGGAGTCGCTTGGTTCCTCCTGTATGGTTATCATAAAGCGTGAGGGTGGTAAGATGGATTGAAGAAAAAATTGCTAAGCAAAAAAAGAACAGGCCTTGAAGATTTCAAAAATTCTCTGCCCATCAATATCATAAGCAAAAAAAAAAAAAAAAAAAGAAAGAAAAAAAGAGAGACAAAGCCTATCCTGAAGATCACCAAAGGAAGTGGCTGCACTATTACTTGATAAATAATTTATGAGATGATACGAGCAGAAACACTGCCAGTCTGAATTGAAGGGGATGGAGACAGAATGAAACAAATAAAGGCTGTTGGACTTCTTGGATTTTACAGGATGTGATGGTAGAGCCATTTGGCTGCAAATTGTGCACTGTTCTTCAAGAGAAAAAAAAAATGACCTCAAATGTGAGTCAGAGATTACCAGGGCCACTACCTTGCTTTTAACAGGAGGCTTGGTTGTGGGACAACCCTTCGTGGGTTTTGGAGCTGAGCCACCCAGCATTCTGGGGCCAGGCCTTCACTTCATAGAGCCTTGGGGTTTTCACCCCTGCTTAACAAAGCCATGGAGGCAGGAACATGGTCCCACTGGGTACAGAAGTTGACATCGCCTCTCAGCTGGACTGCAGGACAGAACATCAAGCCAAAATAATTATTCTCATGATATAAGATCTAATGTAATTTGCTTTGCTAGGTTTTGGACTTGCTTGACTCCTGTCAACCCTTCCTTCCTTCTTATTTCTCCCTTTTGAAATGAGAATGTCTATCCAATGCATATCTCATCATTATATTTTGAAAGCACAAAATTCATCTGGTTTCACTGGTTCACATCTGGAGACAAAATTTATGTCAGGATAAATTCTACCAGGAGCCTCACCCATATCCGATTTAGATGATATTTAAATGAGAATTTGGACTTTAGACTTTAAAGGTGATATTGGAATGAGTTAAGAATTTGGGGGCTGTTGAGATGCAATATATGTATTTTGTATGCAAAAAGGACATGAATTTTGGGTGGCCAGGGGCAGAATGTTAGGGATTAACAATTTGTGTCTCCCAAAATTTCATAAGTTGAAGCCCTAACTCCCCAGTGTGATGTATTTGGAAATTGAGTCTTTGGGAGCTAAATAGGGTTAGACGAGCTCATGAGGATGGGATGCTCATGCTGGGATTAATAACCCAATGAGAAAACAGGCCAGAGTGTGCTCTCCCACAATTGCATTTGCAAGCCAGAAGAAAGCCTTTGCTAACCAAATGGCCATCCAAATGGGCCATCGTAACCAAATGGGCCATCCCCTTTGTTTTGGACTCCCCAGTGTCCATATCTCTTTAAAAAAATAAATTTCTGTGGTTCAAGGCACCCAGTGCACGGCATTTTTTTAGAGCAGCCCAAGCTGAAAAACACATCCTCTCTTTGCTTACATTTTCTGCTTATGCCATTAGCACTGCTAACATATTAATCACAGATTAATTCCCTCTTTGATATTTACAATGTTGGTGTCATACATATGTCTGCTTTTGATTTTTGTTTTCTCTCTTCAGACTGTGTTTTCACTTGCCAGTGGATATCCTTTTAGGATTTTGTTGTCAGCTAGACACGTTATGTAGGGTAAGAGAGGTAAAGTGATTTTAGAGTTTGGATTTCTGTAATTCTTCCTAGGAATTGGTCTTTACTCTTTGCTCTTGTTGTAGGTGCCTAAGGCATCAAGTTTTACTACTGTTTTATTTGCTTGTTTTTCCTCTTGACTTTGGGCTACTCTAGGTACTTCCCAGAGAGAGACTGCTTACATTGCTTTTTCAGTTTTAATTTACTATTACTATACTGAAGACCTGCTGGTGTGATAGTAAGGTGTGATGGAGGGGAAGCATTCTATAATATTATTATAAACCTCAGTCTTTTAGTTGGCCTGTGTTTGTGTGCTGTGGCCTTCATAAAAGTTTTTCCAGTGGTATAGCCCACACACACGTAGACTTACCCACGCACAGACACATGCACACATACACATGCATGCATGTGCACACACACCACTCTTTCTTGAGATGTGAAGGCAAAAATGAAAGAATTCCTTTATGAGGAAAGACTCTGGCAAAGAATCTTTCTGGGAAGAGGCTTTTGTATTGCAGAATGCTCTGAGCAAATTTCACAATGATGAAATTTTCATCACTTTTCTTCCCCTGCTTGAGCCAGAAGAATAACTTTCTCAGCTCTTCTTCATGAGAACATGTTGGGGTCTTGGACATAAAACCTATGAATAAGTGATGTTCCTTTTAAGACAACAATCCCAGAAGCCTTTTTCTGTTATGTTAGTCCATACTCAACCTCCTCCAGCAATTTGCGGAAATTCCCATTTGAGTGCCTCCTCCTGCTAAGGTCCCAATCTCTTACAAGCCACAAAAGCAGCTCAGGATGCCACCCTTTGGAATTGCCTGCCTCTCCAGAGTTTAGAGTGACTGTTGGCTCTGCCAACTCGGGTGTCCGATGGATCCAAGAAAAGCTGCTGATTCTCATCTGTTCAGCATTTACTTATTATAGAAACAGGAGTGCTGACTTCTACACTATTTCCTGTCAAAGCGAAATTCAATTCCCTGTATTACTTTTTAAAAATATTTCCATTTTCTACATATTTTTGCCTCAACTCATCATCTTCAGATTTCATGCAGAAATTCAACCTTCATTTGATTGAATATTAGTGCATCACTTGTTGATACTACTTCATAACCTCATCTGTGTGTTGACTTCAAGCCTAAACAAAATGTTTCCAATCAAATAGAGATACATACTTAAGTCTTGCATTGTATACCTTCTACCCCTCTTTGAAATAGTAATCAGAAGTCATTCACTAATATAAGGAGACGATACACACAAATATCTCTAGCAAAATTAAAACAACAAAACATATTTACAATCTAATAATCTTGTAGCAGTTTTTAATGTTATCTTTTGCTGCTAGTTTATCGTTTGACAGCTTCTGTACAATTGGAGAAACTGCCTCTCATGCACACTTGAGTGTGTCGTCCCTGTATGCGTCTCTTTTTCCAGGTGTTGCTCTAGTGCTCTTGGTGCTGCTGCTAGCAACCCCCTGCTAGGTTGCCATGCAATTGTAACTGGAGCAAGAGGAAAATGAGAGGTGGGGTGGTGAATAATTTTTTTTCTCCCATTCTTTTCATCCTCATACAAGATCTGAAGATGCCTGTAATGAGGCTTCTCTGCAAATGTTCTGTAGAACAAAAATCGGTTGCACTTAGTTTTGGCCAGCTTGATGATACATTCTAAGACAGCTGTCTCTCCTTTCTGGCTTCACTCTGTCTCTCTCTGCTGTTCCTCGGGTATATTGTTCTCAATATTAGCATCAGTCTATGCTTTCTTGGGAGGCTAGGCTAAGCTAAGTGAAGCACCAGGTGATGTCTTTGCAAAAATAGAAGTAACTGTCCTTGGGTTCTAGTGTCTAACTATTCCTTCCTAAGGCCAAATTTCTGAACTTAAACCAAAGTGAAGTTACCATGTAAAAATACCAAAGCCAGATGCTGATTAAGGCATGAGATGCATCATTTCCTCAGCTTTAAAATATAAGAAAAATTCAAGTGCCTTCAATTCTCTTATCTGTTTTATGTAACTCATCATTTCACTGAAACAAACAAACAAACAAAAAAACACACACATGCATAATGAGTGAGAAGAAATGAAAGTCACCTCATCTCAACTAGTCTTCATAAAACACTTTCTCCCATGTGAAAGTCTGTTTTGCCAAACAGAGGCCTTTAGTTCTCTATAGATATGACCTCAGTAAGCCAAGGAGAAATGCACTCTTAACTGGTCATCTGATTTTTTAAAAATAGAAACCTGCCAGCCTTCTCTCCCAGTTGAACACAGATTATTTTATTCACACTAAAATGTACAGTAGTTTCATTCTTGATAAATTTGCCATGTGAGTGCTGACGTCATAATTATCCACATGGACCAGGAAAATCTGGCATGACTATTCCTTTATAGCTATACATTCTATCACTCTGTGAAGAATCTGTGTGATCAAAATGGACATTCATCACTCAAACTTTAATTCTGTCTGTACAAATCAATAAGAGAGAAGCTGTAGTAAATCTATATGATCTCCTAAATTATCTTCATATAGACAAAGGACTTGTGTCTTAACAAAATGAGTCAAAATACTTGAGTTAATATTTTAACATAATGCATTTTCCCCTACTTTATAATTTTAATTGTATTTATAATATTTTAATGGCCTAAGTCTACTTTAATGACTTAAACCCAGTTTTGAATGAATTTAAATGGTCCTTCTTGCTATTAGGTGGAAAATTGTATGGCTTCTTTCAGCACTATGTATAAAGGTTTTATTTTTGTCTTGTGTAAGTGGACTCAACAGACAACTAGTTCTGCAACCTCATTAATTGCAGAAAGAATGGTACAATGGCACAGTGTCAAATATATTTAAATTGTAATACTTATTTTGGCAGATGTCAGCCAATATTTAATTGGCTTTTTTCCAACAAGTGCATAAAACATATAAAATCTATAAGTTATATGTAGGTGAATGTGTCAAATAATTCATCTTGTAGTTCACCAAGAAGTGAAATTACTTAGCAACATTGTCCATAGGCTTAATTCAGTTTGCATGTATGTGGGTTTGACTGTAATGTGTAATTGCAATCAGAAGTCACCAACTGTAAAATTAAAAATTCAATAATGCAAAAATTTAGTTCTTCAATTATCATTTGTGAATTGCTAAAGACAATCTAAAATGAAATCATATTTCTTTTCACAGGCCCTTGTTTCATTCCTTGTAGAGGTAAAGTGGCTATTTAAGAATGTGTCTATTTATCTTAATTTTCTTAGGAATGTTCGAAATTTCCATTGTTGATTGGTTGACAATCCATGTTAATCTATCTGAAGTAGCTCTTTAGAGGAAATGTAATCTTAAACCATCTGCTTATTAATCTTTATTAATAATAATTTCAGAGAAATAATATTTGTAGACAATGTTCTGACATAATGTATGGTAAAATATTTTCTCATGTATTCTAAATTTTAGCCTTAGGTTACATCTACAACATTAAAGAATGGTTCCTTTGAACAATAATTTAGTCCTTCATAGATTGTATGTTATTGAAATTTTATTTGGCATTATTCTTTTAACCTATCTTAAGGGACATTACAATAAATAGCTCCATAATCTCTTCATTACATAAATTTTAGCAATCATGTCAAGAAACTTGTCCAATAAATTGTTACTCTTCGCAATGTAGTCTGCACATAAGTTTAGATCTATGAAATTTTGTTACTAGTCCGTGACTAGAGAAGGAAAGAAACTCAAGTAAAGCATTTACCAGTGTTTGTGGAATAAAGTAATTTTATGTCTGTTGATTATAATAATAAAAATAAGACTTTATATATCTTTAACATTTTTACTTTCATCGTCATTGTGTCATGCAAAAATAATCAGCTACAATGTATTGGAACTAAAAAGTAACAACAGAAAGGTCATTCACTCTAGCTAGTTTGAGAAGCACTGCACCACCTCTTGTGGTAGATGCCTCAGCAGAACCCATAGACACTTCTCAGACTTCCCTTGAGGGAAAACTTCCCCAAAATAAAATTTCAACATTATCATCTATTTGTTCATTTCTCTTTCACCTTTGTTGTTTGTGTTAACTTTATGATACTAGACTCTGAAGCCCATGTAACTTTTTTATCTTTTTTTTTTTTTTCTTTTTTCATTGAGACGGAGTTTTGCTTTTGTTGCCCAGGCTGGAGTGCAATGGTGTGATCTTGGCTCACTGCAACCTCCACCTCCAAGGCTCAAACGATTCTCCCGCCTGGGATTACAGGCATATGCCACCAAGCCTGGCTAATTTTGTATTTTTTGTAGAGACGGAGTTTCTTGACTAGGGTTGCAGTTATGCTTATCTTGTGGGATCCTATAAGTACCAAATGAGACTATGAACAGAATTGGTTTTGCTATTAATGCCCTAGCCCAGAAGATGTATTTAACTTTTCACACTTATTATTACACTTTTGCACTATTAACTTCTGGTGGGCAGAGGCAGTATTAAAATCCTCATTTCATCACCAACATTATCAGAACATTGATGCTCTTAGAAGAGATAATGATTCTTGGCCAGCTCTTTGTGGCTTACCATTGCTTGGTGAAAGGAAAGCTGCAGAGTGAAATGGTGAGAATCAGCAGATGAACAGACAGCCAGTGGCTGGGGAATGCAGCAGGTAGCTCTCCTGATTTGCCCATAGTCACATAAATGTTTATAGGGACATAACTAAAGGCCAGGCACCTACATTCACAGGGGGCAAGAATCAGAGAAACACCCCTGTGCCTTCACAGTTTAACATTTCTTCCTCTTACGTCTACAGTGCCACGTGCATACTTTATCCAGTTCAGGTTTCAATGTTCAGCTCCAAAGAGAACAAGAGAGAAAAGGACTAATTTTACAACACTGAAATTATTCCAGCTAAAACAAAATGTTCTTGTAACAGACGTAATTTGCATAGGCTTTTTTCCTTTTTCCTTTTTTTCCTTGAATTCATTTGTATTCCAATTAGTATTTTTCCACTGAATTCTGTTGGATGAAACCCAAGTAAGTGGATTGTCTCATGACCCTTATGTTCTTTTTGGTCTTCTAATAAATCTGGATAAATCATTGTACATTCATATCTAGTATGATGGTTAATATAAAAGAACTGTGGTAAGCAAGATGGGTTGCCAGGAAATTTTTCAACTATTCTGAATCTACCATATCTTTGCTTTTTTATTTCTTCAGATGTAGAGACAAATTGAAAAGGGGGATCAGATCATCAGAAAAGTTTGGGCATACATATAAAGCAAATTCCTCTGATATTATATTAAGTTGTCTCTGAAACTAAATTTAATATTTGATAAGTGCAAATTGCATTATAACATGAAGTTCCAAAATTGAGATCTGTAGGCTGTGCTAAGAATATGAGGGAAATATATATGTAAACCTATTTTAACATTTCTGGGTATGTTTAATAGCAATTAGAGCAACTGACTTATTTGTTTGAGTTAAGACTCGCTTCAGGACTTCTTGAATGCTTTCCTTTCTAGTTTAAGTAATCTTTAATTCAAAAATATATTATCATTTCCAAAAAGTTGATGATTGATTCATTTCAGCCCAATACTTTCTTTTTCATGACTGTTTGTTTATTTGCATTATTCTATATATTCAAGTCATATTGTACGTTGTTTATTTACTGTCATAAGATATACCTTTACTGCTGTGGCAGATGTACCCTCGGGTGACTCCCAGTGATCCATGTGTCATGCCCTCCCATTGAATGATGAGTACTGCCACTTATTTCTGACCAATAGAATATTCTAGCCAATAGAATATTCTAATCAATAGAACATAGTAAAGGTGACAAAATAGCACACATAACGTAGCGTTTTTATGATTATGATTATTATTTTATTATACTTTATGTTCTAGGGTACATGTGCACAACGTGCAGGTTTGTTAGGGACACAGATGCAGCTGGAAACCACCATTCTTAGCCAAATAACGTAGCAATTTTAGAGAATACCAATCTTGTCTTACCTAGAAAGAGAGACTTTGCTGCTGGACTTGGAGAAGCAATGAAGGTTTATAGTTAGGGCCCCCTGGCTGAATTGTGGGCAGCTTCTGGGACTGAGGAAGGTGCTCACAAGTAAGAAATCAGGGCCAAAGGCATAGATTTGGAAGACAAGACTGGGTTCCAGAAAGAAACACAAACACGGTAACTCCCTTGAGTTCAGCCTCGCAAGACCCTGACCACAGGACCCAATCATGGACAGACTCCGCACCCAGTACCACTAAGACAAATGTGCACGTTTTAAGCCATTAAATGTGATCATTTGTTATGTTGCAATAGAAGAGTAATAAATGATAGTTTTAAAAGAAATCTTCACAACCACTTTTTTAAGGCTATATATTTTCCTGAAATTTTGAAACATGGTAGTTTTCATATTCAGTGTTTGAATGCTGGGCATTGAATTGGTTTTTAATATTTTCTCTAATAAATACTATTATATTAATATTACAGATTATAGATTATACTCATAGAATAAAAACTCAGAAGTATGGTTTTTTAGTAATATTGCATTGATGTTATTAACAAATGTGTTGACACCTATTTTTAAATTGCTTTCCAACATGTTTTTCTAATTAAGAGTATCAAGAAAGTATAAACATGATGTAGCATTTTGTGCATTTTATATATATATGTACACACACACACACATACATATAGTTTTAATTATAGCTTTCAAGAATGTGAAACTGTCTAATTATTAGTTATTTACATTATCTTAGTAGACATTTTTAGTATTTTGGTTCAAATTTTGGTTGTTAGCATTTTGTTCTCCATACATAGTTTATTTTCTGTGCTTAGAGATTATGTTATTATTAATGAGTTGTTTTACAAAAATTTTTAATAGTCTACTGAAAAGCAGAAAAAAATACCTTAAGAATGAGTAACTATGTTTTAAAATCATTTAGGTTTAACATTGTTTCCAGAAAAAATGGAGAAGAGGAATGCATAATTTTCATCCTATTTTATTTTACAGCTACTTAATTCCTTACCCAGTGTATGTAATGCTTATTATACACAATAAAATAAATGACAATTAAATGAATTTAATAGAATATATGCAACTATTTTAAAATTAGACAGAAGTATGAATTCAAATTTTCTATTCAACTTCAATGCAGATAAAAAAAATATTCACAGTGTGTAAATTTTTCCCTGACCTTGATCTTGACCCAGCAAATCTACTTGGAAATCATGGCAATCAATTATTCCTTTCATTCACTTGTCTGTGGCTTTTTTTAAATTTTATTTTTTCATATGCTATTGGGGTACAGGTAGTATTTGGTTACATGACTAAGTTCTTTAGTGGTGATTGGTGAGATTTTTGGTGCATCCATCGCCCAAGCAGTATACACTGCACCATATTTGTAGTTTTGTATCCCTCATTTCCCTTCCACTCTTCCCCCTAAGTCCCCAAAGTCCATTGTATCATTCTTATGCCTTTGCATCCTCTAGCTTAGCTCCCACATATCAGTGAGAACATATGATGTTTGGTTTTCCATTCCCGAGTTACATCACTTAGAGTAAGTCTCCAATCTCATCCAGGTCACCACAAATGCTATTCATTCATTCCTTTTTTATGGCTGCATAGTATTCCATTGTGTGTATAGATATCACAGTTTCTTCATCCATTCATTGATTGATGGGCATCTGGGTTGCTTCCACGATTGTGCAGTTTTGAATTGTGCTGCTATAAACATGTGTGTGTGTGCAAGTATCTTTTTCAAATAATGACTTCTTTTCCTCTGGGTAGATAGCCAGTAGTGGGATTCCTGGATCAAATGGTAGTTCTGTTTTTAGACCTTTAAGGAATCTCCACATTGTTTTCCATAGCTACTGTACTAGTTTACATTCCCACCAGCAGTGTAAAAGGGTTCCCTGTTCACCACAAATGAAATAAAAACTAAGATATTTATTTATCTAGGACCTAATTAAACTAAAGAGCTTTTGCATGGCAAAAGGAACAGTCAGCAGAGTAAACAGACAACCCACAGAGTGTGAGGCAATCTTCACAATCTATACATCTGTCAAAGGACTAATATCCAGAATCTACAACCAACTCCAACAAATCAGTAAGAAAAAAACAACCCCATCAAAAAGTGGGCTAAGGACTTGAACAGACAATTCTCAAAAGAAGATATACAAATGGCCAGCAAACATGAGAAAATGCTCAACATCAATAATCATCAGGGAAATGCAAATCAAAATCACAATGTGGTATCACCTCACTCTTGCAAGAATGGCCACAACCAAAAAACAGTAGATGTTGGCATCTTTGGCTTTTTCACCCCTGTTGGCTTGTGCCTCAAAGATGGTGAACTTTCTTTTTTACTTTATTTCTTTATTTTGTGTGTGGGCGGGGGGTTGGGGATGGGAAGGGGTGATGGAGTCTTGCTCTGTCGCCTTGGCTGGAGAACCACCTCCCAAATTCAAGTGATTCTTCTGCCTCAGCCTCCTGAGGAGCTGGGATTACAGAAGTCCACCACTATGTCCACCTAATTTTTGTATATTTAGTAGAGACAGCATTTTGCCATGTTGTCTAGGCTGGTCTAGAACCCATGAGCTCAGGTGATCCACCTGCCTCAGACTCTCAAAGTGCTGGGATTACAGGCATGAGCCACTGTGCCTGGCCTGAGCTTTCTTAATTCTTTCTGATCCAATAACAAAAACAATGTGTTGGTTCCTATTTTCAGCAACAATCTTCATAAGGTTCTGAGAAATGATGCATAATAACTGTGATATCAGTAAGAGATTGCAATTTTCCCATTTTTTTAAAGACTTCATTTTGTAGACCAATTTTTTTTCTCATTTTTTAAAATTTCCAACTTTAAAGTCATGGTTTCATGTGTGGGATGTGCAGGTTCGTTACACAGGTAAATGTGTGCAATGGTAGTTTGCTGCACAGATCATGCCATCACCCAGGTATGAAGCCCAGCATCCCACCCCCCATCCTCCCTGCCCCCATCTTCCCACAGGCCCCAGTGTGTGTTGTTCCCCTCAATATGTCCATGTTTCTCATCATTCATCTCCCACTTATAAGTGAGAATGTGCAATATTTGCTTTTCTGTTGCTGCATTAGTTTGCCAAGAATAATGGCCTCCAGCTCCATTAACATCACTGCAAAGGACATAGTCTCATTCCTTTTTATGGCTGCATAGTATTTTATGGTGTATATGTACCACATTTTCTTTATCCAGTCTATTATTGAGGAGCATTTAGGTTGATTCCATGTCTTTGCTATTGTGAATAGTGCTGCAATGAATATACATGTGCATGTGTCTTTATAATAGAACGATTTATACTCCTTTGGGTATATACCCAGTAACGGGATTTCTGAGTCAAATGGCATTTCTGTCTCCAGTCTTTAAGGAATCACCACACTGTCTTCCACAATGGTTGAACTAACTTACACTTCCACCAAAAGTGTAAAAGTATTTCTTTTTCTTGACAACCTTGCCAGTATCTGTTGTTTTTTGAATTTTTAATAATCGTCATTCTGACTGGTTCATTCTCACTGTGGTTTTGATTTGCAATATTCTAGTGATCAGTGATATTGGGCTTTATTTTATGTTTGTTGGCTGCATGTATGTCTTCATTTGAGAATTATCTGTTCACATCCTTTGTCCACTGTTAGTGAAATTTTAGGTTCACAGCAAAACTGGGCAGAAAGCACATGAATATCTCACATAACCCCTCCCACTACACAGGCAGAGACTCCCTCATTATCAACTCCTTCCCAGGAGAGGTAAATTTTTCCAAATTTATGACTTGCATTGATGCATCATTATCACCCAAAGACCATAGGTTACATTAGGGTTCACTCTTGGTGTTGAACATCCTATGGATTTGGACAAAGGTATAATGTTGTGTACCCACCATCATAGTATTATACAGAGTATTTACACTGCCCTAAAAATCCACAGTTCTCTTGCCTATCACTTTCTCTCTTCCTTTAACCCCTGGCATCACTAATATTTTTACTGTTTCCATAGTTTCACCTATTTCAGAATGTCATAAATTTGGAGCATAGAGCACCTTGCCTTTTGGACTCTTCCACTGATGCACTTACTTCTCCTCCATGTCTTTTTATGGCTTTCTTAGCTCATTTCTTTTCAGCACTGAATAATATCCCATGGTCTGGATGTTCCACAGTTTATTCATCCATTCATTGACTGAAGGACATCTTGGTTGCTTCCAAGTCTTGGAAATTATGTGTAAAACTTCTGTAAACCTCCATGTGCCTGTTTTTCTGTGGGGACATATATTTTCAACTCCACTGGGTGAACACCAAGGAGCACCATTGGTAGATGGTGTGGTAAATCCAAGTTCAGCTTTATAAGAAATCTCCAAGCTGCCAAAAGACTGTACCATTTTGCATTCCCATCAGCAATGAGAACTGTTCTACATCCTCAAGATTATTTGGTGCCAGTGTTCTGGATTTTGGTCATTCTAGGAGATGCACAGTGGTGTCTCATTGTTGTTTTAATTTCACTTCTCTGATGAACATCTGACATAGAGCATCTTTTTATGTGTTTATTTCCTACCTGTCTATCATCTTTGGTGAGGTGTCTTTTAAGGTCTTTGGCCCATTTTTCAACCAAGTTGTTACTTTTCTTATTGTTGAATGTTGAGTTATTTGTCTGTTTTGAAACTGAGAGGCAAAATAATGAAAGCAACTCCAGAAGTGGGAATCCAATTAGGGCTCAGAGAGACTCTAGTAGCAACATCAGTGCTCAGCTTCTGATACACATCTACATTCTTGTCTTGGGAGTCCATTGAATATTCCTGTTTCCTTCTAATTAAAGTTTATTCTAAATTAAAAAAAAGGAGTTATTTGTATATTTTAGACAAGAGTCTTTTGTCATATGTTTATTTTGCAAATATTTTTCCTCAGTCTAGTCTTTTCATTCTAGTGACTGTATCTTTCACAGAGCAGAAACTTCCATTGTGTTTCTTTCTGCCATAGATTGGGCCATTGGAGTCATAGCTAAAAAGCCATCCTTAAACACAAGTCATCTAGAGTTTCTTCTACACTATCGTCTAGGAATTATATAGTTTTGAATTTTACATTGAGTTCTGTGATCTATTTTGAATTAATTTTTGTGAAAGATGTAAGATGTGAGGTCTGTGTCTAGACTCCTTTTTTTGCGTGTGAATGTCCAATTGTTCCAGCACTATTTGTTGAAGAGACTATATTTTCTCAACTGAATGGCTTTGCTCTTTTGTAAAAGTTTGGTTAACTATATAAATATGTGGCTTTCTGTTTTGTTCCTTTGATCTATTTTTCTATTCTTTCGCCAGTGCCACAAGGTCTTGATTACTATAGGTTTATGGTAAGTCTTGAAGTCAGATAGTGTCAGTCCTTTAACTTCATTGTTCTCATTCAAAATTGTGTTGGCTATTCCGAGTCTTTTGCTTTTCCACATAAACTTAAGAATCAGTTTCTCAATATTCACAAATGAACTTGCTAGAATATTGACTGGGATTGAACCTACAGATCATGTTGGGGAGAATTAACATCTTGACAATATTGAATCTTCCTATTCATAAACATAGAGTAAGTATCCATTTATTTGATTCTTCTTTGATCCAACTTTTATTGTAAGAAAATCCACATAACTTAAAATATACCATCTTAAGTATTTTACGTGTAAAATTCAGTGGTATTAAGTACACTTGTATTGTTTTGCACCCATCACTTCTATCCATCTCCAGAACTTTCATCATTCCAAACTGAAACTGTATACCCATTAAACAATGGCTACCTATTCCCTTCTCCCCCAGGCCCTGGTAACCACCATTCTATTCTGTCTCTATGAATGTGGCTACTATAAGTAGTTTGCATAAGTGAAAATATACATATCATATTTGTGTGTGTGTGTGTGGCTGGCTGTTTCACTTAGATTAATGTCATTGAAGATCACTTCTGTTGTAGCATGTTTTAATATTTCCTTCCTTCTTAAGGCTGAATAATATTCCATTGTATGGATGCATCACATTTTTTTTAATCCAACCTTCTGTCTGTCTACAGGCACTTTGGGTAGTTTTCACCTTTTAGCAATTATGAATAGCTGCTATGAACATAGGTGAACAAATATCTTGTTGAGACACTGCTTTCAGTTCTTTATGGTATATATTCAAAAGTGGAATTGCAGGATCATATGGCAATTCTATCTTTCATTGTTTTGAGAAACTGACAAATTATTTTCACAGTAGCTGCACTATTTTACATTCCTACGATCAGTGCACAAGGGTTCCAATTTTTCCACATTCTTGCTAACAATTTTTTCCCTGATTTTGTCTGTTTGGTTTTGTTGTCATCCCAGTGGGTGCAAGATATTATATTTTAAAAAGTAATATTAGAATAATTAGTAAAATAAAAAGTAATTTTCACAAACCTTTGTCACTTATTCATCATAAAACACCTATACTTTTGGTACATGTTTTTATATCCCCATTTTAAAATTGTGAAAATTCACTTCTCTTATCTAGAAACTTGCAGAACAAATACTGCAATACAAGTCGTGTGACCCGAAATCAAGGATTCTCTCCACCATGCTATTTTACTATGTCCGCTACCAGTACATTTCACAGAAGGACCTAGATAACCAATAATTTGGCTGAGTGGCAGTGTTTTAGTTGTAATTTTGATGAATATCAAATGCTAATGTTTCATTAAACTAGAGAAATGCCTGCTTGAGTAGCATAGACAACTTTTCATGTTTCTCTCCACATTTTGAGGGCAGCCAGTCCTTTTCAACCGCTTTTCAGAAAAATGTAGCAGGAAGCAAAAACACATCTTCAGTGTTCTGAGTAACAACTTGACACATTGCTTAAAAAGAATCCCAGCTGTGCTGTTTCATAACTCATATGTTTGAAAGCTTCTGCTGATTTTTCTACATGTGAGGAATGGTTTTGCCTTATTTGCCACTTCAGTTTGCATGATTTCAAACATTCTGCTCAAAGACAATTTCAAGCACTCAGCTCTTTTCAGAAACAAGGTATGCCTCTCTGCATAGAAAGAAATGTCACCATAAGCAAGTATTTCCTTGGACAAGTTCACCTTCATGACAGCATGTGCTCAACTCTTGCTCACTCCTGGTGCTAGCCACTTACCATCACTCAGCTCTGGGGCCTCTGAGGCATATTCTAGGAATGGTGGGTACCATGATCAGGAACATGTCTTTGTACCACACAAGACACCTCTCTGTCTTGAAAACTACTTGACAAGCAGGGGCAGACCCTCACCACTCTGAGAGGGAATGAAGCTTTATGATTTCAGAAGGAATTTCTGTTTTCTGAGCAGCTACATTCTCTAGCTGCTTTTTAAGCCTCCATTCTCTGATGTGTGCAGATCACAGTACAGAGCTGGCAGCACTTTATTAGGAAAAACAAACTCTTTCAGGCTTCATAGCTCTCCAGTTTAAGCAATCCAATGATATAGTAGCAAATTTAAAAATGCACAGACCACAAAACGGTGTCTACCATATTATCTTACATTTTCTTAATTGCTTTAAGCTCACCAAACGCATCGTTTCTCACCAGATTTAGCAGCAGAATATACTTTGTGTTAGATTAAGTTTTCCAAAGAAATAATCACATGGTATTTATTACTGTCTGATTATGTAATAGATAATCAATTAAAGATAAAATATATGGTTTGAATTACAAAGTTAGTGTTGACAGAAGTAATGCATGACAGTAAATATTCAAATTCAGTCCCACTTATATACTTAGATTATTCACTGGTAAACATGACAGTTGGAAATGCTGCACTTAGCAAAAATTATTCCAAGGTTATTGAACACTTAAAAATATTATTGGAAGGTAAATGTAGTTTAAAAAAAGGACTGTGAAATCAAGAAGAATGTCTTAATCTACTTTATTTCCCATGTACACCTCCCATTGTGTCCTTTTTGTTTTGCAATGAGATGAAGTTGAACTGTGGCTGTCCCACTGCTTCCCTGATCCAGGATTTTCCTTTTCTCCCTAATACCAAACTTCTGTTGAAGAAATATTTACTGACAGCAGAATCCATATCTCAATCTCAGACATCTCCCTGAGGTACTGCCCTCAAATATTTAACTTGCTTGAAACTCCCTTTGGGATGTCTACTTGGCACCTCAAACCTTACAGGGGCAAAGAAAAAACCCTGATTTCAACCCAACACCCCCTCTTCTACCCCCTCACTTGCTCCAGCAGCAGCTTTCCCTGATCTCTTGCACAGAAATTTCTTTCTTACTTGTTCATGCCTGCAACCTCAATGTCAACTGACTTGTCAGTTTCTCTTCTTCTCCAAATCCAAATTTAGGATATGCAGTTGCTTCTCCCATCAAAAAAATATCCATAATCTGACTATTTTCCCTACTCCACCTGTTCTGTGGTCCTGGTTGCCACTACACTCATTGTCATCAATATCTCACCTGTATTACTGACAACTTCCTAGGGATCTCCATTTCCTTCCCCTTCTCTACTTCCATCCACACACAGAGTAGTCTCAAGTATTTTCAAGCATAAATCCGCATTATATCATGCTTGTATTCGTTTGTTTTAACGCTGCTGATAAAACATACCTGAGACTGTGGAATTTACAAAAGAAACAGGTTTAATTGCAGTTCCACATGGCTGGGGAAGCCTCACAATCATGGCAGTAGGCAAGGAGGAGCAATTCACATCTTACATGGATGGCAGCAGGCAAAGAGAGAATGAACGCCAAGCGAAACGAGTTACTCCTTATCAAACCATCAGATCTCGTGAGGCTTATTCACTACCATGACAACGGTATGGGAAAGACTAGCTCTCATAATTCAGTCATCTTCCACTGGGTCCCTCTCACAACATGTGGGAATTATGGGAGCTACAAGGTGAGATTTGGGTGGGGACACAGAGCCAAACCACATCAACAATTTTTACTTTTTACTGAGACAGGATCTTACTCTGTCATCCAGGCTAGAGTGTGGTGGTGATCTCAGCTCACTGCAGCCTCCACTTTCCAGAGCTCAAGTGACCCTCCCACCTCAGCATACTGATTAGCTGAGACTATCGGCATGTACCACCACACCTGGCTAATTTTTGTATTTTTGGTAGAGACGAGGTTTCACCATGTTGCCCAGGCTGGTCTAAAACTCCTGGGCTCAAGTGATCTGCCTGCCTCGGCCTCCCATAATGCTGGGATCATAGGTATGAGCCACTGGACATGGCCATCACTCTTTTTTCAAATCCTGCAATAAATTTCCATTTCACTCAGAGTAGATGCCATATCCTTTCAATGGTTTGTGAAGCCACATGTCATCTGGACCTCATCAGCTCTCCAACATCCTGTGCCATTCTCCTAGCAGCTTAGCTCTCCTCTGCCACCTCCCCTTCCTCATTATTCCTGGCAAGTGCCAGGCACACCTCCACCTATGGCTTCAGCACTGATGGTCCTGCTGGTAATGCACATTCCCCAGATAGTATCTCTGCTTGCCCCTTCACCTTCTTCAAGTGTGTCACCTCCCCTCTCTGTGGGGCCCACCATCCCCACTTCATTTAAGATCTCAGTTGGCCTTCTCATTTCTCTTCCTTGCTCTGCACTTTTATTTTTCATTTCTATGGCATTTATATTGTTCAAATATACCATATAACATTTATTTTATTGTCTGTTGCCCATGTCCCTCTGCTAGAGAGTAAAATCCATAAGAGTAGAGATCTCCTCATGGAAGACAAGTCCCTTTCTAGTGGCTCAATGAACAAGTTCTTAATCAACACAAGTTCTTCTAGGCTTGGTGCTAATCAAAAATGCAAATTAAATCTCACTCTCAGTGAGCCCGCAAATTAATTTTTACTCATGTTTTAATACTCCTCCCTAAAAAAAATTGGAAGAATTTAAAATATCTGCATATATGAGTAATGTCAGGGCTTGTATGACCAGATAAGGATTACATTTGGACTTAACGGTCGCCATGCATGGGAAAGAATGCCAAAGCAGGGCAGACACAGCTGCTCTCTCGGAGAACCCTTTTGGGCATATCCAGTGATGGTTGAAATCACCGTGATCCCTAATCCTTGTAGCTGTCTTGCTTGCGGTTTCTGTTTTCCTCAGAGTACTTTTTTCAAAAATACCTGGTGGGCTAAAAAAGAAAGCTACCTAATAGTGTTCACTTTGAGCAACAATTCACTGCTACTGGCCAGAGCCAAAGCCAGAAAAAAAAAAAAAAAGTCATGGCCGGGCGCGGTGGCTCAAGCCTGTAATCCCAGCACTTTGGGAGGCCGAGACGGGCGGATCACGAGGTCAGGAGATCGAGACCATCCTGGCTAACACGGTGAAACCCCGTCTCTACTAAAAATACAAAAAAAACTAGCTGGGCGAGGTGGCGGGCGCCTGTAGTCCCAGCTACTCAGGAGGCTGAGGCAGGAGAATGGCGCAAACCCGGGAGGCGGAGCTTGCAGTGAGCTGAGATCCGGCCACTGCACTCCAGCCCGGGCTACAGAGCAAGACTCCGCCTCAAAAAAAAAAAAAAAAAAAAAAAAGTCTATCTTTATCTTAAATCACATAGGAAACTTGAAGGGATAATGGAAATATATGTGAATAAAATGTTTGCCTTTCAAACGCTTTTTGCTAAAAGTACTTAGCATTAAAAGTTCAGTGGTCTTTACATGATGGTGTCATCAGGTTCTGTGATAGGACCCAGGTCAGGTCCCAACCTCGGGTGCGGTTAGGAAAAAGCCTGGTTGCAGGGCCTCCTCTCTCCCCAGGCCATCACTTCTGATTTTAAGTGCTTTACCCATGAAGGTGCTAATGGCCTGAACCAGGTTTCTGATGGACATATTGTTTTAATAGTGGGTTTAAATATAATTACTTGCAAATTTATAACTGACATGTGGGGCAAGGGGCACAGTGACAGTTGTGACAATTCCTCCTGCTAGTTTTACTGAGAGGTATCCACATTTCCAGGAGAAATGCCAGATCAGATGACCATATTGTCAGTTAAAACTAGGTACCTTCAAAAACTTTGCCTTGTGGAAAATTGAAGTCAATTAGGGCCTCAGAGATATCCTGTTCAAATTTCTGTTAAAATATGTCTATCCAAACATGAAAATACAGTGATGGCTTGCATATTTAGATGTATCTATATCTACGTATTTATTTATATCTTTCTCTCTCATATGGTTATCACAGGCATCATATCTATATGTATATCACATAGATAGCATATCTATATATCATAGATATATCAGAGAGAGAGAGAGAGAGAGAGGGAGAGATGGAGATTGTTTCTGTAAGCTGATTTGAGTCTTTCTGATAAACTGGCATGACTTCACTTGACCAATATGATTTTCTCAGGGAATGTATTTTTAACTAACAATTCTCAACAGCAAGAGTTCAGATATTTTACAACCCTATCAAGTTAGAAGTTAATCTATATAAAGACGGATGTCATCCTAGTTTTATAGTCTGCTAGAGAAAATGACCTTAAAGTTAGAGTTTTAGTTCCCTGGTGAACAAGAATCAGTTTTGGAATTTAGATAGTAATGGCATTTTGGCATCCCTTGCCTGCCCCACTCCTTTAATTCTCTTTGAACTTTGTCTTTCCCATGATTAGTTCACAATGAGTTACATAAACCTTTGGCATGTGCTCACAAACACATTTGTTTGCTTCTTGAAGTTCTGCTCTTCACATCCACACCCCTCAGCATAGCCAGCTGATGGTAGAAAGCTCCCAGTTCTCCTGGGCCTGTAAATGTCCTGAGGAAACAATGTCAGTTTCGTTTTGTTTTGGGGACCTCCAGCCACGGCAAGGGAACCTAGCCTATCCTTGAGATCCTTTCAAGCAGAGAAGAGCCATCCTTCGCCCTGGATCTCGCACTTCACACCACCTTCCTTGAAATATCTGAGAATGTTGTTCTGCTTTCTAGCTTTCTTGATTATAAGCCAAATTTAATGATACACATTTCTTCTTGTGAATAGAAACCTAGAAAAATATTCTTCTGATTTGCCAGTCCTGTGCACACCCTGAATGATCTTTTTGCTTTCCCCCAAGAGCAAAGTACCCATTGTTTATAAATGTCTGAGTGATTCCCAACCCTGGAAACAGAATCTTCAGGAGAAAGTAGGTGGAGGCCACAGTATACTTGTAAGAACTGCATGAGAGAAATATCTTTCCCAGCTTTAAAAATATTCCTGCAGTGGGGAAAATGAGTTATGATTATTTTGGAGCAGCTGTTATTCAAGATACCATATTTAACTGTGGCAAGAAAAACAACAAATAAAAGATCATAGATCTCTTTCTCATAGTGACTATATTCCAGCATGAGCCACAAACATGAAGGGAAAATTTCCAAATTCATTCATAAAGGACACTCCACGGCAAGTGCTACACCAGAAGTTGCCAGGAGGAAGAGTAAGAGTCCTTCTTTTGTCTGGTCTGAAGAGTGCTGGAGAGATTCTTTGAAACCCTGGAAATGAGATTTGAAGAATGAGTAGAGCATCACTATTAAGAATGTTCATGAATGGCTTATTTCAGACAATGAGGCAGTATTCTCCACTCCAAGAGGCTACCAAGTGCCTTATGGAAACAGGAGAATATCTTCCTCCCCCGAATGTCCCTCTCCAGCTACAAATCTATGCTTCACTGTTTACAACTGGTACCGTCAGAGGAAAAACCAAGATGCTTCCAAAAGACAGTTTCTAAGGGCAGGCCTTCCTCCACAGGCCTAGACACCGTTAGTGTGGATCTGTCTTGTTTTCTTCTATTGGGGTTTTAGGCAAGTCGTGTGAAGCTCTTACTTGCTTTTCTCTCATTCTATGAAGTTAGAGAGGAACACCTCTTTAAAAGAAAGATTTTCAAGAGGCTATACAAGGACATTTAAACACAAATACAGATGAAAGCAAGTAATCAGTCCCTTTTTTAAAAAAGCAGACAAAAAGTAAAAATGAAATTAACAGCGTAAAAAGGAAATAAGCAAATTAAAAAATTTATTCTGTGCCTTTCCCATGCAGTTAAGCTTCTCATTGACTTCTTACAGTCATTTCATACCAGCCTCCAAGATCGCCCTTTGCTCACTCTCACCACAACGCGGAGACTGCAGGGGTTTTACCATTTCCCTTCATATTAACAACCTGGCTGTTACACAGGCTGGGGGAGGCAGAGGAGAAAAGACAGCTTTCTTTGCATTTCTCACCTCTTCATTGACCAGTCTTCCCTTCATTGGAATTAGTGATAACACAGGTCAGCACTAGTACATTTTCTCTGCATGTAGATATGATAAACTCCACAAGTAACATAGTCAATGAGCAGATGTGAGGTTAGCTGCACAACTTTTGAAAAACTAAAAGGTGATATGGACATTGCTCATTCATATTTCCATACAGTCCATCTTGAATGAAACTGAAAGATGAACCAGGCTGTGGGGGAACTAAGGCCTTAGTCACAATTTTGTGAATTCTAGAGAAAAAAAATCATCAAGAATTAGATTCTGCGTAACTATTCATGTGCTACTATTTGCAAACACTTCATTAAAAAATGTGATACTTTCAAGAAAGGTTGAGCAAATCAAACCATTTTTACCTATGACTGACTTCCCTTAAAAATCACCAAAACAAAAATATATCACTGTGAGTTTTTGTGTCCCTTTCAAAATTCATGTTGCAACTTAACCCCCAGTGCGATGGTATTAAAAGTGAGACCGTTAGAAGGTGCTTAGCCCATGAAGGCTCGCACTCGGGATGAGAGTAGTGCTCCTATAAAAGGGTGTGATGGAGCAAGTTTGTCACTTTTTGCCCTCCAGTCACGTGAGGACACAACATTCACTCTTTCTGCCAGGTGAGGACACAGGAACAAGGCACCATCTGTGAAGCAGGGAGCTCTCACTGAGCACCAGATCCGCTGGCACCTTGATCTTGAGCTTCTCAGCCTCCAGAATTATAAGCAATGCATTTCTATTATTTATAATTACCCAATCTAAGGAATTTCGTTAGAGCAGCATGAATCAACTAAGACACTAAAATATATATCTTCAATTAAATAAGGAAACACCCAAAAAAAGCACATTGTAAATAACGTACTTGATAGTGTAAACTTTGGCCTAAAACAAGGGAAGATGTTAGGAGTCGTTGTAGATCTCCCTACATATCTAACAATGTGAATATCTCTCCCAAACTTAGCTATAGGATATGAATGAGCCAAATCAGAATGTCATTTATGAAGAAAAGTGAAACAAAAGAATTTAAGCATGTCAACACAGATCTAGATGTGCACTACAGAATATCAGAGACTTGGACAATGACAGATACACATTCAGCTATTCAGACACCCTACCTTTTCCCCCCTGAAACTTAGATATTGTTGTTTTGTTTTGTTTTGTTTCCCACAGAATCATCCTGAAAGTAAAAAAAAAGAAGCAGGAGAGAAAAAAATTTAGAGTTAATTAGGCTATCACTGACCAGAGTCAGTTAAATAAACACAAATAAGCCTTTTCCAGAAAAGAAGGAGTTGGCATTCCAGGTTGAATTTTAGGTATGCAAACCTTTGCAGCAAAATATGCTTTATGCTAACATAGAGAATTTCCAAAAAGCAAAGGGGAATAAGTCCAAAAATGGACATAGATCAGAGCAAATTCATATTACATTTTTTTGGAATACTGAAGTTCCTTTTTTATTCCAGTCCATTGTCTCAAATTCTTAACAAATGATTTTAGAGAGAATTGAATTGATACAATTGATTATTAGAAAAATGAGTTGAAAACAAACTATTTAGAACCTACTTCTCTTTTTCATGCATAAAAAACCGGATCAGAATATAATGAATATAAGGCTAATGAAGAATGCATGTGTAAGGACTTGCTTCAGCAAAGCTAAGGAATGTTAAGACAAAATTTCTCCCACCCAGTCTGAGGAGCAAGAGATTAAAGAAGAGAATCCCTTCTAGGTCTTTTGGTTAAGACCAAGTGTAGGATCTGTTTTTATCAGTTTAATATCTGGTATGTCCTTTATCCCAGGACAATATATGAAGTGGATTTTTGGAGCAGGGAGATGGTTGAAAATAATACACCATGCTTAACTTTGACCATTTGCTCCTGCTAATCAGATGTTCTGCATAAAACTGGCAATTGGGTAATGATTTTCCATAAACTGAAATGAGGAATGTTAGAAACACATAACCAGTTAACAGTGAGTGGCACAACAAACACAGAAAAAGCCCACACCTAAGCAGCAAACTGACATGCTGAGGTGTAACCGACTTTGCGTATGAGCTCCTTTGCACTTACCAACTCACACAGCTGTTACCAGGTGCTTGTTTGCAATAACGTCTCTCCCCTTACTACTGTCCTTCCTTCTGGACAGTTTCCTTTAGCATTTGCTCTGCCTTTATGTAGCTCATTTTATAATACTGGGCAAAAACAAAGGTTCTATCAGAAAGTCATAGTGGAAGCAGTTTAAGGACGAGTGCAGTAAACAATAGAGAATGGCTCCTAATAAGTGGGCACAGCAAAGCCTCTCCTAATGAAAGTCACTGTCCACACACATTTTCTATTTGCCTGCACTTGGTGCACAAATTTTCTTTCAGTATCTGGGTGAGATTGTGATGTTCTGTGAATCATATTCAGAATATCAATGTAAGTTTTCTGACATTTTCTTTTAGTTTGGTAAAACCACATAAAATTTAGAATCCTAACCATTTTCAAGTGTACAATTCAGTAACACCAAACACACCCACAATGTTGCACAATCACCACCACAATCCATCTCCAGAACACTTTCACATCCCAAACAAAAGCCCCCACCAAGGAATGATACCTCCCCTTTCCCCTTTCCCTTGGCCCCTGCAACCTCCATTCTGCTTCTGTCTCTAGGAATTCACCCAATCTAGGTGCTGATAGAAGTCAAACCGTACAAAACACATGCTTTTTTGTGTGTAACTTATTTTACCCAGCACAATGTTCTCAAGATTCATCAGTGTTGGAGCATGTATCAGAACATCACTACTTTTAAAAGGAAAAAGTATTCATTGCATGCGTACACCACACTGCATGTATCCATCCAACCGTCTGCTGGAGGAAACCTGGGCTATCTCCACTCTTAGGCTACTGTGAATAATGCTGCTATGAACACGAGTGTACACGTTTGTGTGAGTGCCTGTTTTCAGTTCTTTCCACTGTATACCTAGAAGTGAAACCACTGGATTGCATAGCAATTCTACGTTTAAGTTTTTGAGAAAACACCAAATTGCAGCAGCTGCCCCATTTGACATTGCTACCAGCAATACAGCAGGATTCCAATTTCTCCACTTCCCTGCCAAAACTGATTTTCTATATTTTTTAAGTAATAGTCATTCTAGCAGATGTGAAGTAGTCTTTTATTATGGTTTTGATCTCTATTTTTCTAAAGACTAGTGATGTTGAACATATTTTTATGTATTTATTGTCATGTCTATTCAGTCTTTTGCTCATTTTTAAGTTGTGTTTTCTTGTTGTTATTCTTAAGTTGTAGGAGTTCCATCTATATTATATTAATTCCATGTCATTTGTGTATGGTTTACAAATATTTTCTCCTATTTGTGGAATGTCTTTTCACTCTTTTGACAGCATCCCATAATAAGTAGAAGGGTTTTTTTTTTTTAATTAGAAAGTCCAATTTAATTAATTTTTTGTTTCAGTGTTTTAAGTGTCATATCTAATTAAAAAAAAGGATTCTGAATCAAATGCCATGAAGATTACCTCCCATATTTTTTCCTAAGAGTTTTATCATTTTAGATCTTAAACTGAGATGTTTGATGCATTTTGAGTTAAATCTTGTATATGGTTGTAAAAGTTTGGGGTCTAGGTTTACTCTTTTGGATGACTACATGTGATTTTTGTATAATGCTTTGAAAAGTGTGTATTGCCTATAGGTCTCCCTGTATCAACACTGGTTGAAAAGCATATTTAGAGTTTCTAGCATTCTATCATGTTTGAATTAAGAGTTCAGGAGGCATTCTGAGAAAATCAATAGCTTGGGAGATGTTCTATGAGGCCCCCCTGTTACAAATGGTATTCATTTGATGGCAAGAGTATGTTTTATTCAAAATTACTTACATTGTTTCGTTTTTCTTTTTGCAAAGGCTATGTTAGGTCACTAGGAACACCACAATACATTCCATAAATTATGATGCAAGTGACACTTGTTTTATAACAGTGTAGTAATATTTTTTATAACTACAAAAATAGAAACCAAAATTTAGACCAGGCATGGTAGCTCACGCCTATAATCCCAGCACTGTGGGAGGCTGAGGTGGGTTGATCTCTTGAGGTCAGGAGTTCAAGATCAGCCTGGCCAACATGGTGAAACCCCGTCTCTACTAAAAATGCAAAAAATAACCAGATACGGTGATGTGCGCCTGTAGTCCCAGCTACTTGGGAGGCAGAGGTGGAAGAATCACTTGAACCTGGGAGGTAGAGGTTCCAGTGAGCCCAGATCACATCACTGCACTCCAGCCTGGGTGACAGAGCGAGACTCTGTCTCAAAGCAAAACAAAACAACAACAACAACAAATAAACAACAACAAAAAATAAGTGCTTGGCAATTCACTGTCATCTTAATTATTTTGTTGCTTTGAAACAAAATCGATACCCCAAATGCAGCATATCTGGAAAATAATTCAGAAGAAAATAGTGCATATCAGATTTTATAGCATATAAGTTGCCTGGTTCAGAGGACTTCTTCAACAGAAGATGCTTTACTACTCCCAGGATATACAGCCAGACCCTGCACAGTTGAAGTCAACATGTAATGAATCAGCAGCATCCCCAAGAGAGCTGCTTGGCTCGGGATGTAAGGTTGCACTGGTCACACTTGACTGAGGCCCAGAGAGCAGATCAGAGCAGCCCCGGCCCATAAAGCTCAAGAACTGTGCAAGGACAAGTACACATAAATAGGATGCCCACTGTCCCCCATTTCCATAGAGCAGTTGCCCCAGCACACAAAGAGGAGAGGGTCATTTATGAGAAGAGACAGTCACTTGAAATAGGGTGAGTGAAGTGACTGACATGCCCTCCATATATCTGCTGGCCTTATGTTTCACCACCAAACTCCAATCACATCTTCACTGCCTGTCAGAGTAGGATCAGGACCACCTGTGTCAGGGTGACTCGGGATGCTCTATACAAGACCTACTGAGTCAATATTTCTTTTGGTAGATCTCAACAGTCCACGTTGCTACAAGAGACCTGGACCTGAAAATTAGAGTTTGAGATTCCCAACTCTCTTTTCATTTATGTTTTGCACGCTTGAGATACGAAGGTTACCATGCAATTATTAGTATCATTTTGTTTTCAGTAAGTTTTTCATTATTTATTTTCTAGGCATGCTTTTCAATGTTCTAATATTCACAGCTATTTTGTTTATTTTCTCCATTTTTTATCCAGAATTCCGTATTGGCTGCCTCAGGGCTCTTGCTTCTGGTCAACTCACAGCTAAGTGGTATGGCGGGTGGCCCCAGTGATCTACACCTGATGATGGAGACCACGAAGTGTGCAATCTTAGGAGGTAAAATTCTGTCGATGATCAGCAACAACTGATGTAGCTCCTGGAAAACATAGCCCTGTCGCCTTTGACAACTATTCCTCCAAAGTTATAGTATATGGACCAGTGAAAATTAGCTTATGGGATGCAAGGTGGACGAGAAGACTATCCTACCAAGTAGGTGTCTTACCTTGAGAGTCTTTAATGATTTGAAAGTGTCCATGTATTTCAAGGTGTTCCGACATGTCACAACGTTGCTTCAACACTCTTGTAATCCCAGGGGGACTAAATTCAAAGTCAGAAATAACAAAGACACAATTTAGAAACCAAAAGAGAAAATGCCGACTCCAATCATTTACGCACAGGATTTAACCCTAGGTAAGAAATCAGTGTTATTAAATACCTGAATATTTGGCTTTCAGCCGTGAAGTCCTCAGCAGTGTTTGAAGAAGTTCCTAGAGTAGTTCTATGCCCATCCCTGTCAAGAAGGAGAAGCAGCAATGTTTGCTGTTGAGAATGCCAGAGTCCTGACCTTCATTACTGAATCCTATCCACCAAATGAGTTTAGCCTTTCTTAGAAATGCTAAGTCCGATGCCCTGACAAGCTTTGTTATAGACTGTTTTTTTTTTCACTGAATTATTTTTAACCTCCTAGCAATTTTAAGATTATTTTGATAAAATGGAAGAGTTCATACTTTCATACTGCGTTAAAATGTCTTCCTAAAATGACAACCTTCATGAAGCCTTGTTTTTCAAAAGAAACTACTCTTAAACAGATTGCTAGCCAAATATCTTCCAAACTTGCTTACATTATTGTGCTGTGAGCACTAAGCACTAAGCTGTTTAAAAGACCTTTGTGTTTAAAATGACATACCTTCTGAATTTACGAAATTTTCTAAGTAATTTTCAGACCTGTAAAAAGTACATTCTCTTGTCTAAACATGCCCCCAAAATGCCATAACTAAAAAACTCTAAGCTCACTACAGGGTTGATATGAAACTTCTTCCAGATTCATTTCACCTAGGTTGGACCACAGTACCACTTACAGATCCATAGATCAAGGGAGCTGTTGGCATGGGTGTGGACAGAGCTGGAGTGCCTGTACAGATGAGTCCTAAATTACAACATTGGATAGAGCTGGAGGTAGAAAGATTTAGTGTCCTGGCTGCAGCAATACAGGGAATCCAAAAATGTAAATTGTAACCTAGACCTTAGGTTATTATAGAGATACATTTGTAATACATTACAGATCATACTGTTTCATGTTCTAATTTCTCCTTTCTAGTTAGATATAGTGATAATAAAAGGTTTCTCAGAGGAATTTTGTGAAAATTAAAATAGATATTATGTATACAACAAAGCATAAAGTGTTAAAAAAAAAAAACCCTCAAGTGATAGCATGCATTAGTGTTAAATATTATTACATAGAAAATATCACACTCATTCGAAAATGCCAAAACCTGAGAAATCCAGAAATAGCATATAGGTATAAGGGAATCCCTATTGAAAGGGAAGGAAAGGCCGGGCGCGGTGGCTCAAGCCTGTAATCCCAGCACTTTGGGAGGCCGAGACGGGCGGATCATGAGGTCAGGAGATCGAGACCATCCTGGATAACCCAGTGAAACCCCGTCTCTACTAAAAAATACAAAAAAAAATTAGCCGGGCGAGGTGGCGGGCGCCTGTAGTCCCAGCTACTCGGGAGGCTGAGGCAGGAGAATGGCGTGAACCCGGGAGGCGGAGCTTGCAGTGAGCTGAGATCTGGCCACTGCACTCCAGCCTGGGCGACAGAGCCAGACTCCGTCTCAAAAAAAAAAAAAAAAAAAAAAAAAAAAGGGAAGGAAGAACAGAATTGCAGAAATAAAGCCATGTTTTCAGGAATAAGATTGAAAAAGAATTATTTTGTTTTTAAGGATACAAAAATACCACTTGAGTTTTCTTATTTAGGAAACAAATAAATTTTGGCTTTAAAAATGAAAAGGTTATTTTTGAAGACAGGGATAGCTTTATTTTATAAAGGCTAAGAGTAATAGCACACTGAGTGGTCCTGCAGATAGATTTCTGTTCCACGTAAGGAACGTTATTTTATTAATTTGAGTCCATGAATTGAAGCAGTGTGTTGTCCGTAACCTAAGAGCCCCTATTTTCCTGGTGGAAGGAGTTCAAACTTTGTAGATAGCAGCTGGCACTGGAAGTGGCTTCACAACTTGAGTGACTCTGATTCTAAGAAAACTCAAGAGAACTGTTCTATGTTAAATCAGTCAATACCTTTGGATCAGGATACATCACTTTTCAATAATAAGAAGGGCCCTTTCAGATAAACTCAAGTGAGATTGTGAGACTGAAGGATTTTAAGGAATTAAAGAGAATTTGTAACGTATTAGAATACAAGAAAATAAAAATGGTGATTTTTTTTTTAAAGGAAATGTGCTTGCTAGAGATCTATAGATTAGTTAGCTTGAATAATTTTGGGGCAATGTCTGAAGAAATTTTCAATATTTTGAGTACTTCAAGAGAAAATTTCTCATGTGGGAGTAAGTGAAGCAATTTCAATAAAATCTGCACCATGTAGAATATTATTTTATCAAATAATCACAACATAGTAAAATGAGACCCATAATATATGTAAATATTATTCATGTGTGTATGTTTTCATGTGTGTATGCATATACTTGAAAAAACTGTTCCTAATAATTAAATTGAATCACAGGCTCATATCTTCCCAAAGAAAACGATTTCAATAATAAAATTATTATCAATAACTATTGGGAAAATGTTGGTATGCCATTTCCAGAACTACTGATTCTTTTAATGTGACATTGGCAATTTAAAAGCTATAATTTTGTGGCTTCTAAGAAGCCATTGAAATACTTGAAGAGAGGAGTCAGCAAAAAGTCTTTCACAAGGAAGGTGAATTACTATTACTTCTCATAGCAGGGAAGCTGTTCTAAACTTCTCCATTAGATTTTTCTGAGAAAGGCAGGAATCTCATGGCAGTTTTAGAATTAATTTTAATGCACACTAAGAGCAACAAAAATATACATTCTTAGACTCTGAGTGAAAGAAAGGCTTTTTTTTTTTTTTTTTTTTTTTTTTTTTTTTTTTTTAAGACGGAGTCTTGCTGTGTCACCCAGGCTGGAGTGCAGTGGCACAATCTCGGATCACTGCAACCTCCGCCCCCTGGGTCCAAGCAATTCTCCTCCTCAGCCTCCCGAGTAGCTGCAACTACAGGTGTGTGCCACCACACCCGACGAATTTTTTGTGTTTTCAGTAGAGACGGGTCTCGAACTCCTGACCTTAAGTGATCCACCTACCTCGGCCTCCCAAAGTGTTGGGATTACAGGCATGAGTCACCACGCCCCGCTGAAAGGCAGAATTTTTAAAGAAGGATACAGACTTGTAACATGGAAAGTATTGGTTCAAATAACAGTTCCACCACTTATTAGTCTTGTGAATTGGATAGGGCAGTTAAGTGTTCTCAATATTTTTCTAACCTTGAAGATATGAATATTACCACTCTAAAATGGCTATAATAAGGATTAAGTACAATAAAGTTGATGGGGCACCTGATGAAAAGCTGGGATCACAGTGCTAGTTGCTCTTTTCTCACCTTTCAATTTTATCTGAGAATGAAATAAGAACCTGCATATGGTCTTGTTCCATAGGGAGCAACCCAGCTTTCCCTCTGCATTTTAAATTTGAGCAAAACTCCAAGATCAAGAGCCTACCTTAAATATTCAAAAAATGTATCATAAATAATGAAAATAAAATGAAATTGACTTGGACTTCAATGAGCAAAGCTCCATGCCTTCCACAAGAGTGTTAAATAGATGGATATCTTCTTTCATGTCAACAAGAAATAGTTTTGAAAGTGGATAACTTATTCTAATATAATGAATTAAAAATTGAAAAAGCATCTGCACCTGTCATTTCATTGTCATTAGAAGGAAAAGTAGATTTTACAGCACCAAAGTCAAAATTACTAGAGAAATGAAGAATATATCCTACACCAACACTAAATAACTCCATCCTGCAGGTTAATTCAGTGTCTTATTTGGAATCATGTTTCATTGATAAAGTATCTTGGTGGACCCCTAAAGTAGTGCAAATTAAAACAAGATATTTCTCCTGGTATAGAAGATAAATGAATAGCACTAATAAAAATAATCCAAAATGAAACCATCTATGATGTCATGGTATAGATTGTGTGGAATTAAAAGTAAACTACATTTTGGGGTATGAATAAAACTGATTGTTTAGTTAAAAAAAGATAATATTTCTGTTCATAGTAACATATAAAGAAGGCCTTTGGGTGATATTGATTGATCGAGAAGAGATAAAAAATCACTCTATTAAGTTTATTGCCAACTTTGTTCCAGAGTGAAGCATGGTACATCATTTGTAACAAATCTAGTGGTGATGGCTTTCTAGACATTTTACTGTTTAAAACATAATGTAAAGTAAATTCTAGAATGATTGGACTCATTTTAATAGCTATAATCTACCAAAAATTCAGTATAAAAGAGAAAATATTAAGGACCTACGAGGTATTAATCCACTTAAACTAATTTACATAATAAAAAATAAAACGAGAAAAATTCAGGCAACAAGTCTTCCTTAAATAAGGAAGGTTATATAAACTATTAGAAAATAAAATATAATAAAAGATAAAACAGTAAGTTGAAGATTAAAAATAACAATTTCTTCAGTAAGCATTTGAAAAATATATTGTTTTACATATAACCTTTACATATATAGTTGAGATTTAATGTAATACATAAATGTGTGTATCCACACATGTATACTAAAGATTTTTAAAATGAACATTTAAAAACATGCTTGTAAATAATTTATGAATCAAAATATGTCATACTGGAAAACTAAATAATTCTCAGAAATGAATAATAAACAAAACACTACATATCAATTCTAGTAGAATTCTAGCCATTCTGGTAGCAATGCAACTGCTCTTGAAAGAGTAAAGTATATTCTGTAAATTTTTTTTTATCAGAAAACAATAAAGTCTGAAAATAAGCCCAGAAACGTACTCGAGCACAAATAAATGAAATTGAGAATGTAGGAGCAAGAAAATAAATAAAATATTTGCAGAAATTAGTAAAATAGAATATAAATCTACAATAGAAAGCATGGAAAGTCAGAAGTTGATTATTTGATAACTCTAACTCAAAATGCATATAAATTCTTTTAAAATGAATGAATGAATAAATATAAAGAAATAAGATAACACTGGCAAATTTAATCAGAAACAAAAAGGGAAGAAGGCACCCATAAAAATTAAAAATAAAAATAGGAATGTGGTTAGGGATAAAACAGAGATTATAAAGTTAGTTAGAAAATTTCAATTACAAAATTAATTGATAAACTTGAAAATTTGTATATATTATACTATCTCTATAAAATTAACCATATAACTTCTCACAATTGATTCAAAAATATCTGAAGAACCCTACATTTTAAAATTTCAATCAGTAATTTAAAAATCTTATAATACCAGACTAAAAAAAGATAATTTACATTCCACCTCTTCCTATGAAGCTAATGTAACCTAAACATATAAACGAGATATGACTCTTGTAAGAAAGGAGCATACAATTCAATTTTCCTCATTAACATAAATGTACTAATCCTAAACATTTTATGATTAAACCAAGTACATTAACATATAAGACAAATCATCACATACATAGCTAATTTTCTGCTGTTAAAAAATGTCTGGATGAAAAACAGAATAAACATTAATCAAATTGATGTAATTCACCACTTATGAATTAATATGATTATTTCAATAATATGCAGAGTAGCTATAAGATGAAAATTAACATTCATTCATTATAAAATTTAAAAATAATTAAGTGGCTAGAAGAGAACTTCCTCAACTTGAAAACGTGTTCTATATATTTGAAAACCTGTCCAACCCTGTAGAACATGTATTTCTCATAAGTTACCTGTAAAAATAATTATTTAACAGATCAAGGAAAAGACAAGGATGCCAACAATCACAGCTTCCTGAACATGTTATGCAATCTCCCAACCAATGCTGTAACTTTGTCTTAAAGAATGAGGTGAGTTTTAAAAGAAATAAACGTAATGAAAATAGTTGAATATGTAATTGTCTACAATGAAAATTCAAGAGAATCTTTAGAAAATGTATATTTCATTAAAAGATGTATATATAGCAATATATAAAGGTATAGATATAGGATTAATATATAAGAATGAACTGCATTTTTATGTACAATCAGGAGTTAGGCAATTAAACTTTTTAAAATAACAATCATAATAGACATAAGTTACATAATGGGCTAGGAACAAATTTAACCAGGATAATCCAAAATATTTATAGAAAAAAATTGAGCCCTTTTTTCTATGGCTCTATTTTTCTATTGTATAAAGCTAGGCATTTTTTTCCAATAGAAAAAGACAGACAAGGAGGAAGAGAATGAGGGCAGTTGAGAGAGAGAAAGAGAGAAATTGGAAGACTTTTGACCTCATGTTACTAAATGCAGAAGATTATTTAATATAGTATTATATCCATTGATAGTAAAAAAAGATAAATGATATATAGATGACTGATAGAGAGATAGAGACATGATAGATGATAGATAGATGATGATAGATAGATAGACAACTTCCTTAACTTAATAAAAAACATTCACTCTAAACCTCAGAACATGATTACATGGATTTGCAAAGTTAAGGATATGTCATTGCATGTTTTGGCAAAAATTTGAAGAGATGAGCAGTCACTTGCTATTGCACTTGTTCATGGGATATATCTTTGAAAAAAAATTAGAGTTTATTTTACAAATAAACATTGCCTGTTCCTTAGAATCCTGCAGCAATTTGACTTCTCTAGATATAGTTTCTATACAAACCATTACATATAACTGTCAAGGAATGTGCACATGAATGCTTATAGCAATACTGTTTTTACAGCAAAACTTGGAAATAGCCCAAATGCTCATCAGGAAGATTAGGAATACAGAATAGGCATGGAGTATATACAATATACTCATAGTGTAGATGAAACAACATGAATGTATAGTAGAAGCATAATATTGGAAAAATATTTAAGAGATATACATGTATATATACATATATATGCTTTTTTGCATAAATCTCTAGTGTAAGAAAAACTTTTGAAATAGCATATACATTGGTGTGGTAGCATTATGTTTTTTGACAAAGCAAAGCAATGATGAATGCACCCAAGGCAAGGGCAGTGTTTGCTGAGAAGCACTAAAGGTTGTCTCAGTGCTGTTTATGATATGCTTGTACTGAAGTAATATGTTGAAGACCTTGCCTTTCTCTTTTGTATCAACTGCTAGACAACCTAATCACAAAGAAAGAATGTCAGGTTTAAAATACAACTAGAAACATTATACATGTAAATGTGATCATTAAAAGCTCAATGTATAGATTAAACAGTAGATTAGATAGTGGTGAAGAAAGAATTATTGAAATTAATGATTACTGAATTGGAGGATATATTGTGGAGATTACAGAGAATTCAGCAAAGAGAAGAGAGCAAGTCGAAAAAAGCAAGATATGCAGAGGCATGTTGCACATGCTCTGAAAACACAAGCCATAATATTCAGGTCTTGTAAATCTAATAATATTTTTTATAATGTATATGTTTTCTAAAAATTATCTATTTTGCTGTGGTTTCAAATTTGAGCAGTTAAGTGAGTTATGTTTTTACATTTTCTACTATGATTAATACATTTTTATACGTATCTATTTTTTTCTTCATGGTTCCTGTATTTTTTGTATGTTTGCTTCTTTCCAGAAACTTAAAGTTTGATTTTGCCAGTTTTTTCATTATTTTCCAACATTTTAATTAATGTTTTTTCCTTCATTTAAAGTTATTCTTACTTTTTCTGAATTCCTGTATTGAACACTTAACAAAATTATATATTTCTTCTTTGTTTCTAGGTGAACACCCTGAGGTAAATATATTTCCTCTCTAAGTACCATGTTAAATAAACTCCATAAGTTTGCCTTTGGTTTATTTTTTGGTTAATTTAAAAAATTTGTAATTTTTGTTATTATGTCCTGTTAAACCCATTAGTTATTTAGATTTTTAAAAAATTTCCAGTTTTGCTTGTTTATTTGCTTTACTACCATTTAGATTTAATTCTAAATATGATTGGTTATAGTTAGAAAATATATTCTTTGTATATTCTTAGACATTTGTTGACATGCATTGAGACCTATTCAGGCTCAATTTTTCCAAATAAGTGCTTTAAAAATGTACATTATCACTTTGTTGAGTACTGAATTATATAAGCAGGTAAGCCTTCATATAAAAAGGGTATATTGAGTCCAAGCAAAATTAAAAAATAAATAAATCCACAACGTGACACCTCCGTATCTCCAAAAAAAAAAAAAGACAATTTTAATATCACCAAAACTATAGATTGCCTAGACAAAAATAACAATTAGACTGACAACATACTCTACAACTCAGCATCCTATTTTTTTATAACTTCATACATATGGCTTGGGTAACTTCATGCTTCCTGAATATCAATATTCACGTCCTTCAACAATTAAAAAATTCTCAGCCATTCTCTCCAAATATTGCTTGTCTTCCAGTCTCTCTACTTTATCTTTCTCAAATTAGGAATATGTTTTACTGTCTCATCCTGTCAGACATGTCTCTTTTCCCTTCTACATATTTTCTTTTTTTTTTTTTTAATTATACTTTAAGTTCTAGGGTAATGTGCAACATCGTGCAGGTTTGTTACATAGGTATACACGTGACACGGTAGTTTGCTGCCCCCATCAACTCGTTATTTACATTAGGCATTTCTCCCAATACTATCTCTCCCCCAGCCCCCCAGCCCCCAACCAGCCCCAGTGTGTCATGTTCCCTGCCCTGTGTCCATGTGTTCTCATTGTTCAACTCCCACTTATGAGTGAGAACATGTGGTGTTTGGTTTTCTGTCCTTGTGATAGTTTGCTTAGAATGATGGTTTCCAGCTTCATCCATGTCCCTGCAAAGGACATAAACTCATCCTTTTTTATGGCTGCATTGTATTCTGTGGTATGCCACATTTTCTTAATCCAGTCTGTCATTGATGGACATTTGGATTAGTTCCAAGTCTTTGCTATTGTGAATAGTGTGTGTCAATAAACGTACGTGTGCATGTGTCTTTATCATAGAATGATTTATAATTGTTTGGTATATGCCCAGTAATGGGATTGCTGGGTCAAATGGTATTTCTAGTTCTAGATCCTTGAGGAATCGCCACACTGTCTTCCATAATGATTGAACTAATTTACACTCCCACCAACAGTGTAAAAGTGTTTTTATTTCCCCACATCCTCTCCAACATCTGTTGTTTCCTGATTTTTTAATGATCACCATTCTAACTGGCATGAAATGGTATCTCATTGTGGTTTTGATTTGCGTTTCTCTGATGGCCAGTGATGTTGAGCATTTTTTCATATGTCTGTTGGCTGCATAAATGTCTTCTTTTGAGAACTATCTGGTCATATTCTTTTACATATTTTCTATCTTATATTACTGTGGTGCATTCTAGATAGTTCCTGCATCTCTATCTTACAATTTATTAACTCATCTTCAAGTTGTACATGATCTACACTTTTAGGCTATTGGTTTTGACATACATTTGGCTTCTGTTTGGTTCTTTTTTCAAATATGCCTGCCTCTTATTCACTGTTCATGTCTTTTTATCATTTCCTTTTGTAATGCCTTTAATCACTTCAGATGTTTTTGTAATTTTCACCTGCAGTTTGACTATCTTAAATTATCCAAATTCTAATCTGCTGTTACTTTGCCTGCTCACTCTTTACCCATGACATGCTGGCACTACACCCACGTGCTGTGTGCTTGTGCATTTGATCATTTTTAATGAATGTATAATTTATATGCAGTAAAAGGAATAGAACTTACATAGTTTTCTGAGTTTTAATAAATCAGCAAACCTGCAACCATCATTATTTAAGAAATTTTATTTACAAACAGCCCCAATAAACTGCTACCTAAAGGTAAGTACTGTTTCGATTTCTTCTACCATACATTAGTTTTGCCTGTATTTGAGATTTACATAAACATACATCTTGAGCATATATTATTTTGTATCTGCTTTGTTTCTGTTCAGCATAACTTTTAGCTTCATTCATGTTGCTCCGTGTGTCCATATTTTTTAATCTGAATTTCTATGTATTAATTCAATTGTATGAGTACACTCCAATATGCTTATTCATAACATCCAGATTTGGCTAAAGTGAATAAACTGTGATGATCATTCTAATATAATCCTGTATGTACATTTGCTTTAATTTATTTTTGTAAACACCTATCAGCTGAATTTCTGGATATTTGTGTAGGCCTTTTTAAATGTTATAAGAGACTGCCAAACTGTTTTCCCAAGTAGTTGTACTATTTTCTATTTCACAGACAACGTGCAGGAGTATCAGTTGCTCATGGTTCTCACCAGCATTTGATATTGTTTGGCGGATTTAATTTTCATCATTGTAATGCATGTGTCCCTGTGATTTAATTCCTAATTTTGTATTATGAGCACATCTTTGAAAAAGGTCTTATCACAAAGAATCCTATGTTTGGTGTTGAATATTTCTGTCAGGTATCTCAGTGGCAGAACCAGCCTCCAATTACATTTTACCCAAATATCTGCTTGAAAGTGACTAAACTGTGCAGGTATTAAAAGCATGAACATTAAATTTCTGAGAAAGATCATCATTTAAGGACTTTCACTGAAGAATATTTTTCTTCCCAAATCCAGACTGAGATAGAAAAGACTCTGCATGATCTCCTTTTGCCAGTGGGTGGATTTATTTTTTCTAGTTCTCATTTATCATGTAGTAATGTACTCATTTTCAAATAACAGGAAAACTGGTCCAAAATGACCTAAACACAGAGGGGTTTATTTGTTCATTGTGTCAAAAATTCAGAGGTTCGAATTCCAGGCTTGGCTGGTTGCATGTTTCATCTGCATGGCTAGCAGACACCTGTGGCTTCTCCAAGTATCACAAAAAACTCCAAGTTGGATGAAGGGGGTTGGGAAAATGATCCAAAACCATTATTATTAGTAAGGTTGTGCTTTTTGTTCTTAAAGAGATACATACATACCTCACCCACAAAACCTCCCTTGATAGATGTATATGACATAGTTACCTTTATTTGCAAGAAAAACTTGGGAAAAGTGGATTGTGATGGGAGTTACATTTCAATTTGTCTGTCATAGCCCAGAAAACAGGGTAACAGTTGCCCATGAACAATCTCAGTTCCTCCACATGGAACATGCTCACATCTTTAAGGAAGAAGTAATATCAAAATTCACCTAGATTACCTTTAGTTTGTAATCTATTATCTGTGGTTTGAGCCAGTCTCAAGTTCAATGATAACCTATCTGTCTCTGCAGTGTTGGAGCACACATAGAAGAGTTACAACCAAATTCCCTTTAAGAATAAAAAATGTAAAACAGGCATCCCTGGCACATGATAATCCTGCTGGTCAGGAAGAAAAAATCTCTAACCCCTAACAGGAGATCCAATGCTTTGTTATTACCATGGGATCCTTAGGGAGTCACTTCACCAGCCAGAAATCTCTGTGGCTGGAGTTGCTTTCTGCCTGAGTATTAATTGCTGGGCTCATTCTACCCACTCAGACTGGCAGCTGCGTTCAGCTCACGCTACTGTCCTGGATCCCACACCTGCCAAGGGCAAGCAAGGTATAGAGCAGCAAGGGGTGTGTGGGTGACTGAGCACGGGGTCTGTCCACTGCAGACAGCCAGGCACACTAGCTGCTCTGGTGGGGCAGGTAGCTGCAGGTGCCAGCACAGGTGCTAGCTCTATGTGAGGCTGCAGCAGGACCAGATTTACTGCACGTGGCTTCCGCTGCAGCCCTCTGCCTCTGGATGAGGGGAATGCAATGGTATCCAGAAGCTTGGAGATGCCAGGAGCCACAGAATCCCAAAGAGGGTGACATAGCCCTAGCTCAGGGAACCCCTAGGTCTGGAATCCCTGAAAGACCACAGCTCTTCTGACCTTCTCATCACCCGCAATGTGGCAAGTGGCGGGAGCATGTTTCAGCCCTGTTTGTGTTACAACTTTTACATTCCTGCCGTTTGGAGATTCCTAAGTTCTTGTCCCACGTCCAGAAAAAGTGAGCTATGTGGACAACTGGAGGGTGAGCAAGGTGGAGAGGAGCTTCGCTGAACAACAGAACAGCTCTCAGGAGACCAAAAGTAGAGAGCTGTTTTCCACAGGCAGGTGGTCCCGATGAGGGTCCAGCTCTCAGCAGAGAGGAGAACTGGAGTGAGTAGCTCCTATCTGCAGAGAGGTCATCTCACAGAGTCAAGGAGACCTGAAGTGGGTAGCTCCTTTCTGCAGTTGGTAGTCCTGACATCTGTCTGAGTCTGGCTGAGTCCAGGGTTTTTATGGGCTCAGAAGGAGGAAAGTATATGCTGATTGTCCATGGGCAGGCCCAGAAAAAGCACCACAAGTCCTCACTCTGGACTGCAGACTCTACTCATAACTGGCAGCCTGACCCCCAGTCTTCAGGCAGTCCCTGACTTGAAGGTGGGGTTTTACCAGGGACCTGTCCCTTTCCACCCATGAGTCTGTCTACCTCCTGCCACCATCAACATGCCATCTATGGTGCCCAGGTAGTTTGTGCCAAGGGGCATCTGCAGGCCTGAACTGAACCGCTCTCACTCCCCCTCAGCCTCCCTCCTGTGCTTGTTGGCACCCAAAGTCTGGAGAGAGCTGATGCAGCAGGCAGTTGGCATGTCAGTGCCAACCCAAGCATGTGCACAACCAGCTGGGTAGTGACAGCACCCAAGTTTGGCCTTAACTTTGCTCCAGAGCAGGTGCTAAGAGTGAGGAGGAGTGGAAGCAGACATTTCTGAGGCTGCCTGGGCAGGGGGATTCCTGGGCTCCCGAGAATGCAGGGATGCCTGGGTGCAAAACCATGGCTGGGTGGAGGCAGCTGCAGCTGGAAGTGCAGGGCTCCTCACCTGCCAACTCAGAAGATGGCGGGGATCCCTCCTGTCCCTGGCCCCTGCCTGCTCCGCGGAGTGCACAGTCCCAGCCACGCCTCTGCCACTGCAGCTGGCATCCCCACTGTGGCTGCTCCAGATGGGCTGCTGAGGCCATCAGTATCTATTCTGGGAGACCCAGGCTCTGTGCTCTGAGAGGAGCTCCCTTATCCACTATCAATCATAACTACACCTTCATTGAGCTCTAGGGCAAAATACCCTGTATGAGCTGTTCAGTCTCCACACCAAGTTCTGTGTGCATGGCTTCATTAACAATCAGATTTCTTCAAATTTGAATTATCATTGAAGGCAAGTCTTATTTTTTTAATCCCCTGGTTCATTTTTATAAGAATTTGCCAACGTCTAATCTATTTGCTTCTTGTCAATTTCATGTGTGAACTACTAGGACTAAGACCACAGAGAGGCCTAGCTATTTGTTCCTTTGCTACCTCAATTTCCCAGTGATGGGTGTTTCAAGATGAAGGAAATATTAGCAAGACGACACATCATTCCTCTACTGCTTTCTGTAAGACAGACACTTTCTCTCCCACTGATATTTTCGAGGCTGCTTTTTAAAATACATCAAACTTAGCCTTTCTCTCCCTGTGTGTTTGATCGGTGTTCACAAGTATCAAAAGCTTTCGTTCATTTTTTCTCTCATTTTATACCCAAATAAACATCTGAGGTAGACAGGACTGGCATTATTTGTGCAAGTAACAGCTAAAGACTTCAAGGCTGGAGGTATTTAACTCATGCCACAAGGCAACACAGCTGGGTGTGTGCTGGCCCTGGTGCAAAACCACTGGTGTTTTGATTCGTAGTCCAGAATTGGTGTACTGCACCGTGAAGAGTACTAATACTATAGCTTAATGACGGTCGTCACAACTTCCTGTTAGTAGCATATTAAATGTACACATTGAAAACTATCCCTACCACATCTGGCCCCGTGATGTAATGGTTAGCAATCTGGACTCTGAAAATTATCCTTAACAAGTAATAGATGTCTCCACTCCTTGGGCTAATAGGCCATGGAGTTCACCCAGTGCAGATGTGAACTGCAGGAAGCACCCTGAAATAATAACTCTCTTCTCTGAACAGGTAAGTTTCAATGTGAATGAGTAACATCTGAGAGAAGCAGGAGCAATCCTGTTGCCACTGGGTCTTAATCATTAGCTTGCATCAGAATTGCCTGCAATGCTCTTGAAACCACAGTCTGCTGTGCTCCATCCCCAGAGTTTCTGAGGCAGTAGATCTAGGTTAGCACTTCAAAATGTGGATGTCTAGCAATTCCCAGATAGTGTTTATCTGTCAATCCCAGGACCACATTCTGAGAGCCACCTGTGAGAGCTAATTTCATATGTCAACTTGAGTGGGCCATGGGGTGCTCAAATATTTTGTGAAACACTAATCTGGATGTTTATCTGGGGATGTTTTTGGATGAGTAGACTGAATAAAGCAGATTGCCTTCCTTAATGTAAGAAGGCCTAATCCAGTCAGGTAAAGGTCCTGAGTAGAACAAAAAGATCAACTCTGCCTAAGTAAGGGAAAATTCCTCCTGTCTGAGTACCTTGAAGCCGGGATATCAGCTTCTCCCTGCCTTCAGACTAGAACTGAAACATCCAGCTTTTCCTTGGACTGAAACTCATACCATGTTCCACAATGGGCATGTCTATGTAAACCCACTCCCAAAGGCCGAGGAAGCTGAGAGGCTTAAGACAGAGTCTGACATATCGAGTTTCTCAGAAACACTCAACAGGGACTTACAAACAGAACCATGCACTGAACGGCCACCAAGATGAGATGGTGGATTCTATGGAGTTATCCCCAAGACCAAGGGCTTATGTACCATGGAGACAGAATGTCCATGCTTCAGAAGGGATGTGTAGGACAACTGCTTAAAGGCAAGATTTATGGTAAGTACTTGTTTACACAAGGAACAGTAGGTAACACAGAAATCTTACAGGCATTCCCGAAACCAGAGTTAGTCAGAAGTCAACATGTTGGATGAGCATCCAGGATAGCATTACTTTAGCCTCCACACACCATCAGCTCTCCTGGGTCTCCAGCTTGCCAGGCCAGCCTGCAGATCTTGGACTTGCCATGCTCCGTAATCCTGTGAGCCAATTCCTATGATCTCTCTCTCTACATATATGTATATAAACACACATCCTATATCCATATAAACACGCACACACTTGTATGATGTATGCATATCCTATAAGTTCTGCTTCTTTGGAGAACCCTTACTTATACACCACCACTGCAGGAACTTCACCAGGTGATAATGAATATTGGAAATCTGATGGCTGATGTTCTAAAGAAGCATCACCATTGGATAAAATAATAATTACAAGAATAATAATAATGAAGCCAAGTTAGCAACAGAGCCAAGGCTGAGAAATCCATACGCTTTCCATTTATAAGCAAATAGTCCGTTTTTTTTTTCCTTTAGCTCTTGGTAAAGTAATCAAAATGACCATTCACAAAATGTATTTGTCTACCCAGCTGTATTTGAGGATTTTTTTTTTGTCAGAGAATGAATTTCTCTCTTTACACAGGCCTCTTCCCAGTTCCAACCCTCGAATCTTTGAAAAGCATATTGATTACACAGCAAGCAGCTGCAAGCCCAGATTTCCCCACCCGCCTCTCTGGGGATCCAATCCTCTCACGCTGCGCTGCACCTCAGCCTTCCCCTCCCCGTGGCTCTGGCCATGTCAGCCACGTTATGGGTTTTGTATGTCTCCCTCTGAGAAACGAAGGGCAAAATCCATGCTTCTTCATATTTGTGCCCCACTGGCTCTCCACGTGACAATTATTCCTGGTAGATAGCTTGTGAGCAGTGGATACAAGAGAATAGATGTTGGATGAAGAGCAGAGGTGCCCCAATAACTGATCATGCTAAACTTAGTGAGTGAACAAGTAAAAGTCTGAACACAAGAAGAAATTAGTGAGTAAACCAGGACGATGGAAGTGTTACTGTTTAAATTTAAAATTTAAGCCAAGGGAATCACGATGGGATCATGATTGTAATCCTGAGCTTTAGATTAGTCTAAGTGAGAACTTAGAAAAGTTGCATAAACTCTTTCAAACTCAGTGTCCTCAAATATAAAGTTAAGGTCATACCAGTGCTTCCCTCGTAGAAATAGTGTATGTGAGGGGAGGTAAAACACATAAATCCCTGGGACTAGAATCTAACCAAACTTTAAATATTAGCAAGTGTTATTTTATTATTTTGTGTATTTTTTGTGACCTGTAAATTGCTTTGAAAGCCTCTTCTGAGATATAAACTTTCCTTCATACTCTGATCAACAATTAGGTTAGAAGTTTAAAGTAGCAAAATTTATTCTCAGAAGGTGAGACTGTCTTAATGAATTCAGAATCTGTTAACTTCTGTGGTAGGCATGCCTGGGCTTTGGAATAAATTTAACATTATCATAGCCAAATATTTTTATAGCTTATAATCCCCTCTTTCTTCCTATGTACAAAACATTCAGTATTAGGTGGGGATGTGACTGGTGGGAACTTTTGGTTTGACTGTGAAAAATGCAGTTCTCAACATATGCTACAGATGAGTTAATAAATTGTGTTAAGCCTCATCAATCGTAAAGACCCTTGCATCCCACAAAACAGGGAATATTAAACAGTGTCACTGCGAGCATCATTTTGAAGATCTTCTCCTTGGCATCTGTGTATCTCCAAGTCAGTGGACAGATCATGGAGAGTAAAGGCCTGGGCATAGCATGGAACTTTAGCTTCCATGCATCCTGATTTCCATCTGGCTGATCAGGAGTCAGCCAACCAATTTCATCTCTCCCATATGGCCCAGTGCTTGTCAAAGAGACGTTTCATGATGTAGAATTTCTAACGACCATTCAAGTACCTCACAAAAACCCAGAAAATCTGGTGAGTCAGTTGGTCTGTATAGAAGATTCCTCCATATCACTGAGGAAGCTCAAGATGCTGTGGTTTATTCAGAGGAACAAACAAAGACTTGATAAAACAGAAATAGTTCAGAAGAAAAAGGTAAGCACCAGACTTGAATGTTATGTTTGCGCCCTAGGGACTAGTTGTAGGCATTCAGTGGTAGAATCTGACACTGGGGACAGATAATGAGATTTTTATGTAGTCCTGGGATACATACACTTATTCTTAGCTCCTAGACCAAGCATTGAGAAACACAGGAGTGAATTTTGAAGTGCATTTAACTCTGGATTCCACCCGAAGTGCCATTACTTCATGCCCCTAAAGCCTCATCTCAGCTAAGGGCACTCCATAATGGCAATTAAACATTTGAACATGAACCTTTACTTACTTAGCATAAAAATAAACCAAAATGGAAAGTAAGAAAAACACTTTTAAGGCAATGCACTCAGTATCAGTAATACCATTGCAATACTGATATAAAATGAAACTCAATCAATCCACTTCATACTCTCCAAACTCTAGAAGTCTGCACCTGCCATGTTCTGACGCCTAGAACACTGCACAGCACTCCACCACCACTGCTAATATGCTAAAATCTGTTCATCCATCTCATCTTAGGTTATTTCATTCCACCATGGAAAGCCTTATTTGACTTTCAAAAGGTATCAGCTGCCTCTTTATGTTAATCTTCTATTTTCTCTACATCACACAGTGTTTTACTTTCCTATACACTCATTTGTATCTCTGAGTGGGCTGGAAGTTCCTGGAGGACAATGCTCATGTCTTGGTCCCCGTTAGTCTCCAGTTGAATGATGTGCCTGGCAAATAGTAGATTTTTCAATCAGTATTTCTTGACTGGTTGACTGAGTGAATGTCTAACAAACATTTTAGAGAATTACATTGTACTAAACCATATGCTTAATACTGACATGTAAGGTATCTGCTGAGTTTATCTGAAAGTGCTAACTCCTGAATGGCAACTGGTATCTTAAGGTCAGCTGGCTTAGTGAGTTCACTGAAATGTATCTACAACTTCATCAAAATAGTTCTATGTCTCAGAAATTTGCGGCAATGGGTATGTACAACCACAATATAGAGTAGAATCTTCATTGTCAAATAGTCTTTTTGACTCTAGGCCCTTCCTCTGGGTAGACAGGACACCCCTTTTTATGTGCAGGTATATAGGTAAATAAAATGTAAACCTTGTTCACACATATGAGGTACAGAAAGATCTGATTTCCCCAAGGTTACACTAGAATTAGAAAAAACAAGCAAACAAGAATTCGAGAGGTGAAGTGACATAAATCATTAATAAATTAGTAGCTTTAAAACAGAAAACAGCTGATTGAATGTTTTCAAAGATTCTAAATGACAGCAATTAAATCAGAGTAATGACTAAGAAAAAAATTAAATGGTTTGAAGTTGTAGCAAATGAGTGCAAAACTTTCAGAATGTGGTTTTTACATTCCTTTCATATGTTTCTTTAAAATGTCCTCTTTCTGAGGAATGAGGCTAAAGAAATATAAAATATGTATTGGACTTCACTCTTTTGTGAGAACTTCATCCCACAAAAAAAAATTTATTAAATCGGACTAAAAATGAAGAGTTTTATATTAACCACTGATTTTCATCCCTAACAACTGCTTTTCCTTGATAACTTGAAAATAAAATGCCCACATAGAATGTTTCAACTGGCTAGAATTTGGAAGTTTTGACATTCCCTATTTTAGCAAGTGTTAGTGAAAACTCAGAAATAAATTTTGTGCAAATGAAATGTACAAGAGAAACACATCCATTTCTCCTTATTCTCCTGAATTCTCCCACAATGTATAGGCAGAATTTTAGTGAGTTCCCTGCAGGACTGAACCTTTGTGTCATGAAAAAATTTATATATTGAAATCCTAACCCCCAGTGTGATGGTATTGGGAGGTGGGACCTGTGGGAGGTGATTTGTTCATAGGATGGAGCCCACGTGAATGGGATTAGCATCTGTGTAAAAAAATCCCAGAGAGCTCATTCCCTGCTTCTGCATGTGGGGATACAGCTAAAAGGAACTGTCTGGGAACCAAGAACATTACCTCACAAGACTTTACCTTGGATTTCCCAACTCCCAAACTGTGAGAAACACATTCCTGTTGTTTCTAAGCCACCTAGTCTATGGTATTTTGTTATAGCAGCCTGATCATATTGGAACCGACCCGTGCCTTTTATTTTCACATGTGAATGAACTTCTTTTGATTGACTTTCAGAGTATGTAGATCTGACCTAATCCCTAATAAGTACAAAACATATCCAATGTTTTGTTATAGAAATACTACTGGCTGGGCACGGTGGCTCACGCCTGTAATCCCAGCACTTTGGGAGGCTGAGGTGGGTCAATCATCTGGGGTCAGGAGTTCGAGACCAGCCTGGCCAACATGGTAAAACCCCCATCCCTACTAAAAATACAAAAATTAGCCAGGCATGGTAGCGGGTGCCTGTTATCTCAGCTACTCAGGAGGCTGAGGCAGGATAATTGCTGGAACCTGGGAGGTGGAGGTTGCAGTGAGCCTAGATCATGCCATTGCACTCCAACCCCAGGCCAACAACAGTGACACTCCGTTTAAAAAAAAAATACTAAAGTTTAGATGGTATGTCTAATTGTTACTAATTTTAGCTATGGATCAAACCAGATTATCTGAAGCATGTATATTTCAACCTTTTGTAATTACTCATAATGAATTAACCATCAGTGGTATGATACAGGCCTTTAAAGAAAATCATCATTAAATAAAAAATAACTTTCACATTGTATTATTTAAGAACGCATTGGGAGCATTAAGGGCATCTCCTCCTGCATCCCATAGGCCACATTCCTTCCCCGGCTCCATGCTCTTTAAAGTGAATGAAGGGAAAAATGCACTTTTCATTCCTCAGTTTCTGAAATCACTGTATATTTTATCGAATAGATTCCATATTGTAAGTTGTCTAGTAATGTAATAGACTGGGGCAGTGATTCTTAAATTGTAGTATATATAAGAATCACCTGGATATCTTGTAAACTGTTGATTTCCAACCCTTGTCCTCAAAATTGCTTATCCCAGCAAATCTCATCAAAGGAATTTACATTGCTAATTGGCACTGAAGGTGATTCTGACACAAGTTGTATTTCGCCTTTGATTCTACATTCCCACCCCATACTCCAATGCTTTTGACAAGTTTGAAAGAGGATGTTCTTTAAAGTTGACTTTATATTCCTTAATTTCTCGACATCAATCTTAAAATGTGTTTCTGGGGCCTCATTACATTTTTTTAAAGTGTGTACCTATTCTTGTTTTAATATTTCTAGTATGAAATAACTCTATAGGGCTTTATTTGCCAACAATATCCTATTGTTTGCCAGTATAAACGTTGTAGGCAGATATAGCTCCTACACGTATTCATATATATTCTATTTATTTAACGAAGTTTTTAAAATCTAAGTATCTAATATCACATGTCTTTCACTGTGACTCCATAACTATAGGCAATCAGTCATGCAGCGCATTAGCTACTGTGTAGCCCTAATTTTCTTTCTGAGCAATTCCATTTCCTTTTCATCATCATTGCTCATTTCCCACATTTCTGACCATGATATTTTCTACACTTACTGCATCAATTATAAAAACCTGTAATTGTTAGCCTATAGCTTATTTTTGTCCAAAAATTGCATTTTAAAATTTAAAATATGAAAATATTTTCATCAGATTCCCATTAACTCAATGTTTCTTTCTTTCTTTTGTTTTTTGTTTGTTTGTGTGTTTGTTTTGTTTGTTCGTTTGCTTTTTTGATGGAGTCTCGCTCTGTCACTCAGGTTGGAATGCAGTGGTGAGATCTCAGCTCACTGCAACCTCCGCCTCCCAGGTTCAAGCGATTCTCCTGCCTCAGCCTCCTGAATAGCTGGGATTACAGGCACGGGCCATCAGGCCCAGCTAATTTTTGTATTTTTATTAGAGACAGGGTTTCATTATGTTGGTCACGCTGATCTCGAACCTCTGACCTGGTGATCCGCACTCCTCAGCCTCCCAAAGGATTGGGATTACAGGCGTGAGCCACCATGCCTGGCCGACTCAATGTTTCAAATCACTTAATCAGAAATGAGCACCCCTTGTTATTTTATTTAGCCATGGAATAGTGATTCTTGTAGCAATTCAAGGATTTATAAAACAAGCATATTGTGGTTAAATGCAATATCCCCAAAATGCCAACCCAGTCAAAAACCGCAGCTAATCATCCTATCCTGCCTATCATATCTGTATTTTACCTACAGATTTAAAATAAATGAATATCAATTCGAATAATAGAGTTCAAATAAGAAAAAATAAAACTATTACTGCATACTAAATTTCTCCCAAAAATAAATTAAAAATCAATAATCATAAATGCAAGATATTTTATGGCATTAAAAAAAAACTTATCTGGTACGTTAAAACTCTTCATCACTTAATAGTATCTTCTTTCCCCCACCCAGAGAAGCATTAGGCTTAAATGATCATTTCTAGGGCAATATTCTTTACGTGGTAGAAAAACCAAAAACAATGTTCATTTCACCAGAATGAATACAAAATAACTAAAAAATTATCTATCACATTTCTTCTACTCCTTTTTCTCTTCCTTGTCAACTCCAGAGTTGAAAGAATAGAGAGAAGGTAGGTGTTGTTTTCCTGAACCACATTAAAAAAAAAAAATTAAATACCAAGGAACCTGTGATTATTTTACATGAATAACAAATAAGAAGCAGTGTTGATGGGCATTGTATATTCAATAGTGATCGTTTTAAGAATACATGAATAAATGCTTGTAAATCTATTTGTAAAAAAATACAAAAAGACTTCTTCTAGCCATGTTTTATCTTATATCAGCTGATGGGTCATCGGCCTGCTATTCCATTTTCTCTAATTCCTTTCCCTGAAGCTGAGTTCTGAAAATGATTACAAGGGTTTGAATTGTAGTAAAGTATACTCATCTGTAATTACTATCTTTAGACTTGAAGTTTTTGTGGATGTTTCAGTTTGTGTGTCACCACAGATTGAAAACAGACAACACAAAAAGGTTTTTGAATGAAGGCATGAGAAACCTTACAGAATCTTTTTCCCAGACAAATGATCATAACCGATAAAAATTATTTTTTTAAAAAAAGAACTATTTAAAGTCTCTAGAAACTGTCTTATGGGCAAGTAGGAACGGAGAACAAGAAAACTTAAGGAATCTACCAAATCTTAGTATGAACAGGCAAAGTCAGTGGTCAGCGGCATTTGAACCATAGCTTGTTCTGTCTTCCTGCCTTGTGGCTCAGAATGACAGAAGCTTGAATCCTAGTGGCTATGGCCAAGAACGCAGGGCTCCCTTTCCCTCTACCTTTTATTCTAAAATTAAGGCATCTCTGCATGAAGAGTAGAATACCGTCATTTCTCATCCTCCACCCCTGCTTTGTTTTGCGTAAGCTCTATTCCAGACAAGAGTGGCTAAGAAGCACAAGACTTTCTTCTTCCATCCAGGCCTCATTTAGAGAGAAAAAGCCCTAACAAAGGAACAGCAGGCCAGGAACACTGAACCCCTATCAGTCTCACCCCAGATGACTTATAAGTTGTCTGTTCCATGCTGGTCAGGCAGCCCAAGAAGACTAGAAGTGATCACCAGTTGTCATTGCCCTATTCATAAAGCGAGGAAGTAACTCGAATAAGAAAAGCATCTCATGCCTACCCATGCTTTGGAGCAGGGTTCGGAGCTGCTTCTCGGAAGGAGAGGAACAACATAAGAGCAGAGAGCTCCATGGGCATCCTTGCCTCTGTTTGGAACAGACTGTGAAGAAGTTCGATCCTAAAGGTGCTTTCAAAAACAGTGGAGACTTTAGTAGTAAACAAAGAGGAAGCTGGTAGCTCCTTATTAGCAACAAGCTAAACATTGGACTAGCTAGAAGTTTATCAGAGAAAATCAGGAAAGAGAAAGATGAGGAGTCCACCTAGCATGTCAGTGAAAGCCTCAAAGACCAACCTTAAAGTCTATAAAAGGGCCCAACATCAATTATATCAGAAGTGGAACAATTTATGCTCCACCCAGGCCTTGTTAAAAGCAATAGAATCAGCTGGCAATTAGTGGAGCCTAACTTCTGGGTATGATATCAGAAGATGCTGGCAGCATAACTGAGATATCAAGGAAAGCAACTTTTTGAGTCCACTCTTTCATAGTGAAAGCCCACATGCCAAAGGCTGACCCATCTGAGGGCAAACATTAGATATTTCACACTGTGGTTGAAATATCCTTCACTAGAAGACACTTACAGGCTTTTATTATAAGCCCCAGCCTCTGCTCCACACAAGGTTATCGCACAGATAAATTTTCTATACTAGCACTCTTGTTTCTATTCTTTCTTGCTTGGGCTCACACAATCGTATTAACTCCTATTTAGCAGGTCCAATTAATATAGCTTTAAAGGCAGATTTCCATGTTTCTGTTTTATAACACTACATAGAGGAAATGTCCCCTAGTCAGACACACTAATTATCTCCACAATACATTTAGGTAAATTAAATAAAACTAGTTACACATTCGAACACCAGTTTTTCTCTAAACTTAATTTTTTTTTCTATTTTACATTTTCTTATACACCCAGTAATGCAACTCTCTGGGAGAAGAATCAATCATACCTGAATTTCATTTGTAACCTTTACTTTCAGAAACTGACTACAGCATATCTGCTATTTTAAACCATGGGGAACCTCATGGCCACTTGTAAATCAAGCTTCCCCATCTCCTTCCCTTTCATTACTTCTCTTCTCAAAGCACAGATTTCAATGAGCCAGGGTCATGCTAGTGACTCCCACATCTGACACCAACTATTCTGACACCGACCCTAACTGAGGTAGCACAATTCAATTCTGGCATGAACCACATAGAGTTAACACAGACTCAAGAAGTTAAAGGGCATAGTCTACAAGATTGTCTTCAGTTCATATCAACTGGCTGCAAATCGAGAATATTTCCACCACCCTCCTCAGGTTGGATAATTTCACTAGAACCACTCATAAGACTGATGAAAACACTACACTTAGCATTACAATTTTATTATAAAGGACTCCACTCAGAAACAGCAAAACAAAGAGATACAGAGGGTGAAGTTTCCAGGGGTCTGGTATACAGAATTTACATGCTTTCTTAGGTTGCATCATTCTCCTTGCATGTCAGTGTGTTCACCAATCAGGAAACTCAACTCCACTAAGCATTAGTGTCCAGAGTTTTTGTTGAAATTTAATTACATAGGCATGGTGAATGCAATCCATTGGTCACATAATTTAACTCAATGTACTGCCTCCCTCCCTTCCACAGAGGTTAAGGGTAAGGCTGATATTGTTGGCACAAACCTGCAAGCCTCTAATCGTATGAGTGGCCTTTCTGACATTAGTAGCCCCAATCTTTTTTTTATTATTATTTTTTATTTTTTTTATTTTTTTATTTATTTTTTATTATTATACTTTAAGTTCTAGGGTACATGTGCATAACGTGCAGGTTTGTTACATATGTATACTTGTGCCATGTTGCTGTGCTGCACCTATCAACTCGTCAGCACCCAACTACTCGTCATTTACATCAGGTATAACTCCCAATGCAATCCCTCCCCACCCCGCTCCCCATAATAGGCCCCGGTGTGTGATGTTCGCCTTCCCGAGTCCTAGTGATCTCATTGTTCAGTTCCCACCTATGAGTGAGAACATGTGGTGTTTGGTTTTCTGTTCTTGTGATAGTTTGCTAAGTAGCCCCAATCTTAAAAGCTATTTAAGGTCTTACCATGAGTCACCTCATAAGTACAATTTCACGTGTATTTCAAGGGCGCGTTGAATAATCAAGATACTTCCATCATTGGAAAGTTATAAGAGTTTTTAGAATTGTTGTGGTAAGAAAGTGAAAGAAAGGCCAGACAATTTTTAAATTATACAACAGGAACTTCAAAGTTGAAAAGTTTATATTAAAAAAAAAAAGAACTGATATGAATAACCAGAACCACCTTCTTAAAACACTGAGAAAAGTAAACAAACACACATACAGAAAGCAGAAAAGGGTAATAAAGGTTAGAGCAGAAAGTAATAAAATAAAGACTGGGAAAATAAGACAGATAATTAATGATATCAAGATTTGGTTCTTGGAACAGACCAAAATATTGACAAACCATTAGTTATATTAGTAAAGAAAAAAAAAAAAAAAACAGAGACAGGATGCAACTTAATATCAAGAGTGGAAGTAGAGGAGACATGGTTACAAATGTTGTAGAATAATAAAGAAGCTTATAAGAAAACACTAAAAACAACTTATGCCCCAAAATTTGATCACTTAGACAAAATGAACAAATTCTGAGAAAGTACCAAAACTGACTCACAAAATTATATCAAATGAGAATAGATCTATAACAAGAAACTGAATTAAAAATTTAAACATTTCTGCACATGTACCCTACAACTTAAAGTATAATAATAATAAATAAATTAAAAAAAAAAAAATTTAAACATTTCTTAAAAAAAAAAAAAAAAAAAAACAACCTCAGTCCTAGCTGGGAAAGGTGACTTACACCTGTAATCCCAGCACTTTAGGTGACCGACGAGGGTGGATTATGATGTCAAAAGATCGAGATCGTCCTGGCCAAGATGGTAAAACCCCATCTCTACTAAAACTACAAAAATTTAGATGACCGGGCATGGTGATATGCACCTGTAGTCCCACCTACTCATGAAGCTGAGACAGGAGAATCACTTGAATCTGGGAGGCAGAGGTTGCAGTGAGCCAAGATTGTACCACTGCATACCAGCCTGGGCGACAGAAACAAACAAAACCAAAAACAAACAAAAAAACCAAACAGCAAACAAACAAACAAACAAACTCGGTTCCAAATTGCTTGATGAGTTCTACAAAACATTTAAATAATAAATATAAATTCTTCACTAACTTTTACAAAAATATTAGGAGAGAGCACTTTCCAAGTAATTCTATGAGGCAAGTATTATGCTGTATCAAAACCAGAAAAAGATAGCGAAAAATAAAACTAGAGGCCAATATCTCTTACTAAACTATATGTAAAAAGTGTCAGGAAAATACTAGCAACTGAATCCAGAAACATAAAAAGATTATACACAAAGATCAAGGGCAATTTCTTCCAAGGATGCAAGAGTGCCATAATATCTTAAAGTTAATTGATGTAACACACACAACACACACTATCTCAAAGGACACAGAAAAAGTCATTTGACAACAATTCACACTTCATTTATATCAATTATATAAAATGTCCAGAACAAGCAAATCTATAGAGGCAGAATTTTTATCAGTAGTTGTCTAGAGTTGAGGGTGGGGGTGACTGTAAAAGTAGAGTGACTGCGGCCAGGCACAGTGGCTCACGCCTGTAATCTCAGCACTTTGGGAGGCCAAGGCGGACAGATCACAAGGTCAGGAGTTCGAGACCAGCCTGGCCAATATGGTGAAACCCCGTCTCCACTAAAATTACAAAAATTAGCTGGGTGTGGCGGCGGACACCCGTAGCCCCAGCTACTTGGGAGGCTGAGTCAGGAGAATCACCTGAACCTGGGAGGCAGAGGTTGCAGTGAGCCAAGATCATGCTACTGCACTCCAGCCTAGGCAACAGAGTGAGACACTGTCTCAGAAAAAAAAAGAAAAGAAAAGAAAAAAAAAATTTACAAGTAGAGTGACTGTTAATGTGGGATGGAGTTTCTTTTACAGGGAATGCTGGTAAAATGCTCTAAAATTGATGGTGGTGATGGCTGTGCAACATTGTTTATATATTAAGATGCAATGAATTGTACACTAAGCAGTTAAATTGTATGATATATTCATTATATTACCATAAAACTTTTAGAGAGAAAAACTGCAGAAGTGCAAACGTAAAGTCAAGTGGAAATGACACTCCAAGGTATATGAATAGAATAAAAGGAAAGAAAAATATACAAGTATATATAGTAATAAGACCTACTTAATGAGATGCATAGAATTATATGATCTATTTCAGTCACCATATTAAATCTGGCATAATACAAAAGACATGTAAGAAAACTAATAAATCTCTTAGATTCTCATTTGAGCAGACCCCCAAATGAGATGTTTTTTATGTCCCAATTTTAAAGGTTATTTTGCTCCGGAGGATTTAGGATCTATTTTTTTCATTAGTTTTTACAAGAAAAAATCATTTACTTAAATCAGAGCTGGCTTTATTTTAATAACCACAAATTTTATGCAGTCATGTTAATATTTGAGAAAATATACATTTAAACCTAAATATTTCACCCAGGGAAATATTATAAATTATGGTATTTTTACCTTTGGCTTTACAACGATTAAAACAAAAAAAAGACCTGAATGTTTATTGAAATAAATACTAAATATATTGTTAAGAAAAAAAAAAATCTCAGCAGAGTCCTACTTTGCGTTATAATAATGTTACAGCTACTACTTTTTCCTTTTTAATGTTCAATAAAATGAATTATCATCAGAAATCTAAGAATAATTATCTAAAACTGCACTGCTTTCTCACAATGGGTAATTCATACAAATACGAAGAAAAAATAGCTTACAATCATACACCAAAAAATTAGTATCCTCTAAACACTTTCATCTCATATACAATACATATTTTTGCTGTTGTGTACTTATTATCCTGAAAAATAAGTCTCTAGAACTTAACAAATAGAAAGTAGTCAGTAAAAAGTAACTTCATTATAATTAGATTTGCAGTAATAAAGTAGTATGGAGTTTACTAAATTTAAAGAAAGTGAACATATTATATGATGCACTGTACTAATTAGGTTTGTTTTTATTTTATATGTTTTGAATTATGCATTTACTATAATTCTGCAGGGTGAAAGCAAAACAAAATTCACCTTTTATTTTTTGAAAGAGTGAAATGAACCAATCAAGTTCAAGCCACCTAAAATTTATAAATGTTCAACTTTTGTGTCTTCTAACAAAATTAATTCAATCTATCCCTTTGTTATTTTATTGATTTATATATTGCTGCTGAACACATTTATTAGCTGCCTAGCTTGGCACTATAAATATGTGTGTGTGTGTGTGTGTGTGTGGTTGTCTGTATACACACGTTAGAGAGATATGTTTTCTATATATTGGAACAGATGCTGTGACTTAGTCTCCTCAACTAATAAATACAACAATTTTTCAATGTGCTTTGTTATGGAACAATTTTACCTGTAACATGGCGTACCTTGAATTTAATTTAAACTTCCTTACCATAGTTTTGTAAATAAGACTAAAGGAAATTTGTGCTGGAGGAATAGCAATGTTGCAATTATTGCCAATATTTCCAAATAACTAAAAGAATGAAATTGGAATGTTTCCAAAACAAAGAAATAATAAGTGCTTGAGGTAATGGAACCCCAATTAGCCTGACTTGATCATTTAACATTGCATGTTTGTATCAAAATTTTACATGTGCCCCAGAAATATATACAACTATTATAAATACATAATAATTAAAAATTGTAAATTTATTAATAAATAAAATGTTGGGAATATTAAAGAATGGACCTATAAACTCACTCTTATTACTGTGGTTCCTATTTATTCATTTATTTTTATTTATTTGTTTTTGGAGGTGGAGTTTCCTTTGTCACCCAGGCTAGAGTGCAGGCGCGCAATATTAGCCCACTGCAACTTCCACCTCCCTGGTTCAATTCATTCTCCTGTCTCAGCCTCCCGAGTAGCTGAGATTACAGGTGCCCATCGCCTCACCCGGCTAATTTTTTTGCATTTTTTTAAGTAGATTCGGGGTTTCACCATGTTGGCCTGGCTGGTCTCGAATTCCTGACCTCAGGTAATTGGCCTGCCTCAGCCTCCCAAAGCGCTGGGATTACAGGCGTGAGCCACTGCGCCCAATCCCTGTGGTTCCTATTTAAATAAAGACGCTTTTTTTCCCCTTCATTCCCCTCTTTTTGGTTGTATAAATCTAGCACATAGCATAACGTCCTGAAATTACTCACTTATCTTAGGTTTTGAAACGATTGCTTGCTCAAATGTCTTTCCTTCTAAATTGATAGCACAAACTCTGGTTTTTCACCATTAAATCCCAATTCCTTGGCAAAATGTTTGACAGATACTTCGTTTTCAATAATGTTTATTAAAAGAGTAAATTATGAATATGTTTAACACCTATGTTAGGGTTCCAGAGAGACAGAACTATATATATTTTATCTTTTATTTTATACATATTTATGCCATTATATATAATATATATGAGATTATGTATATTATATATAATATTACATAAAATATATAAGGGATTATATATACTATATACAAGAGATTATATAAAATATACATGAGATTATATATTATATATAACAGATTATATATGTGAAACTATATATTATATATAACAAATTATATGTGAAATTATATATTATATATAACCGATTATATATAATGAGATTATATATTATGTATAATATTTTACCGATTCTTAATTAGCAAGCGATCTCATTTTCTTAATTGCTTAGTTAATGGTGAACTCTGTATTTAGGTTAAATCATTGGTAGCTTGGAAAACATTTTATTGTATCTCTGACAGTTTGTCTAGTTGCTTTTTTTTAATCTTCAAAAAATGCCTATCATTTTAATAAAACAGATATGAAGTCCTGGTAAAAATTTGACTTACTCTTTATAAATCCTTATCAAATTTTGATTCAATTTTGTAAAAAACACTATAAAATTTGTTTAAGTGATGTTTGACTATTCATGACCTTCAGATATCCTGTCACTCTTCAAATAAATATTATGTGGCACAATTATCCATACTTCATAGATGGCAAAACAAAGTTCCCCAAATGGATGATGAGTTTTAAAAATCATGAAACTGGTGTCAGAACTACAACTGAAGCCCAAATTTGGAAGCCAAGGTACCAGTTATGGGCTGCCCACCTTCCCTCTGTACCACAAGCTTAAAGATGTTGTACATAAAATCACATTTATGCACATACCCAAACTGTCTCAGGCAATTCTCGTAATCCATAGGATAAGAATGTTCTTGGAGTGGACTGCTCCATCTCTCCCGTAACACTCTTTCCTCTGTGTGTGAGTTCGAGAGTGGTAGTGAAAGTCCCGCAGAGGGACAGAACCAACAAGCTATCAGGCGTGTGAGCAGGGAGTTTACTTGGGGAACTGGCTGGCGGTTCACCGCGACGCCCGGAACAGGCCGCAGAGAAGCCCCAGGACTCGGCCACGTCCCAGGCCCCCAAACCAGGGAGGCCCACAGTGTGCTCCCAGTCAGTCCTCCCAAGTCCGATAGCCCCAGGGGCCACAAGCTGAAGAACCTGGAGTCTGACTTCCAAGGGCAGCAGGAGAGGAAGCAAGCGCCCAGCACGGGAAGAGAGAGTGAGCCAGAGGATGAGGACCTTGCACACTGCTCATCCCCCATCTTCTGTTGGCCTGGTTCCAACCGCGCTGGCAGCGGATTGGCTGGTCCCCCACACTGAGGGCAAGTCTTCTTCTCCCAGTCACCCACTCAGCTGTCAATCTCCTCTGGCGACGCCCTCACAGTCACTTGAGAAAGAACTTCGCCCAGCCTTAGGCACCCTCCTCCAGCCACGCTGACTCCTAGGATTAGCCATCACAGATAGTATTTGTCTGCGTGAATATTTATTTTTTATTGAGCATCACTCTGTCGTCCAGGCTGGGGTGCAGTGGTGTGATTTTGGCTCACTGCAACCTCCGTCCCCATGGTTCAAGTGACTCTTCTGTTGCAGCCTCCCGAGTAGCTGGGATCACCAGCGTGTGCCATCACGCCCGGCTAATTTTTGCATTTTTTGGTAGAGATAGGGTTTCGCCATGTTGGCCAGGCTAGTCTCGAACTACCGACCTCAAGTGATCCGCCTGCCTCCGCCTCCCAAAGTGTTGGGATTACAGGCACCAGCCACTGCGCCCGGCCCCCCTTGAAGATTTCAACTGTGATTTACAGCACATGCTGGTTGACAAAATGGAAGCCTTTTGATTAACTTAATGTGTGTAGACAGATTATGTTTAATTTAAAAATCTTTCTTCAACCATTTGGGTTAGATTTCCCAATACCCGGGGTGTCTTTTAACATCAATGACCAAAATTTCTGAATCAAAAAAAAAAAAAAAAAAAAAAAAAAAAACATTGGTTTGAAATATCTCAAAAGTAATACTCTTTTCTGGGTTGATAAAGGATGGAATATTGTCACAGAATATTAAAATTTATGAGACATCTTGGAAATGATGGGTAAATGTGAAGAAAATACTGTAGAGAAATTTTCTGGAAAACCCAGGATTATGATTTTTTAATATATTTGGGAAGCACTGAAGTATAGTTTAAAAATCACAAAATTTGATTTTGCAATAAGCCTTCTAAAATTCATATTTTCTACTAAATATAATTCAGAAATCCATTTATACCATCCTGACTTTTGCAATGAAATAAAATTGGCTCTAGACTTTCAGCCTGTATTTTGTGTGAAGTCCATCACCTTCCCAAGATTTCTGCGAATAGACCTGACATTGCTGCGGTCTCTGCCGAATTGGAGTTTCTGCTGTCACTGAATTTATTTATTTCCGACAAGATTGCTATGAAATTAAAACTATGTTGTTTTTTGTTTGTTGGTTTGTTTGTTATGTTTTGTCTGGTCTTTGTATTGTATAAATCAATCTCATCATTTGCAGGAATTTACAGCTCTATAGATAGCAAGGACTGAACATACCGTTTCCTCTAATTTCCTAATTTAGAATGTTTTCCTTGCATCTTTGATATAGATTTCCATGACTACAATCATAATACTGCTCCATTCCTCCATCCTTTTGTGAGTATACCATTTCTTGAAATGCATCTGAAATGTAATATGTAGTGTGCAATATAAGGAAGAGAATCTAATCTACTCTGCTCACAGGTTCAGGGTCTTTTCCAACTTACCACTTCTTTAACCCCACACCTACATCCACCATTGGAAGCCCAAGGAACGTTTATACCCATAAATCTTCAAGAGTGTTACACAGCACTTTGGTATTTGTCTTCATGACATCATAATAACTCATTACCTATTAAAAAGTGACCTTTTTGTTTTTTTCTTTTTAACTATTGAATTACATACAGTTTGTTGCTGTAACAATACCCAAAACACAATGGTTTCATAAAATAAACATTTACATCTTACTCACTGGACAGCCATCTAGGGATCTCACAAATGCTAATGCTTAGAACATAGTGAAAACTTGTATAGGAGACTATAAAAATGTCTTTCGTTGGTCCCTGATTCCACCTGTTATAGCTCCTTTGGGAGCTGAGAATCACCACTGCACCCTAACTTCTTCTGAAGGGATCATTGATAGGCACACTTTCTGCAGAACTCTAAAGCTTTCTCAGCTGTTCTCTTGTTAGAGCTCCTAGATAAAAAGTTATAATGTTGTTTTAAAACCTGAACAAGCAAAGAATTTTTAGTCTAAAACTCTTGCCGTATTTAATTATAGTCAGATATCTATGTTGATTAAAACAACCAAAATTATATCAAGACATAATTACAGTTCCTGATTTTATTTCTTTGTTTTTGTTTTGTTTTGTGACACATGGTCTTGCTCTGTTGCTCAGGCTGAAGTGCAGTAGCACAATCGTGGCTTACTCTAACCTCCACCTACTGGGTTCAAGCGATCCTCCCACCCCAGCCTCTCAAGTAGCTGGGACTACAGGTGTGCACCACCATGCCGGGCTGACATTTTTTGTACTTTTTGTAGAGAAAGGATTTCACCATGTTGCCCAGGCTGGCCTGCAACTCCTAGGCTGAATTAATCTGTCTGCCTCAATCTCTCAGAATGCTGGGATAGCAGGTGTGAGCCACCATGCTAGGCCTGTTCCTTTGTTTCCTTACCATGGTGTGCTTGTTGTCTGTTTACCTCTCTTCTACTAACCCCCCACCCACCTTTGCCCTCTCAATTCAAAGGACACTTCCAAAAGTAGGCTTTTTAACACTGCAGCACCATGCATTCCAAACTCAGCTCCCTTTCATTCATACTTTGTGACCTCAGTCAATTCTGTCCTATGTACATATGTTTATTTATAATCTTGTCAAATAAGAATCCAAAAGTTTTCCCAGTATAGCATGAGTCTCCATCGATTCAAACTGGTCTACCTGTTTTCTGGTGCCTGCTGTCCTACCAAATAGGTGGTGTTACATATTTTAGGTGTTTTTGTAAATAATATGATTAATGGGACATTGTGAAAAACACAATGTAGATCTCAGAAATAAGAAAGGGTACAAGTCCAGACACCACTATAATAAAACCAAGAGTTTCCATAGTTTGGAATTTAATGATGAAGAAGGAAGGAAGGAAGGAAGGAAGTCTGAAAGAATCTAAGAATAATCAAATTTATATAATAACATACTAATAATAATGATATTTGTAATTTTGGAGCTCAACTCTGTGCCAATATTATGGTAAGCTCTTAAAATATACTTTCTCACTTCATCCTACATATTTACAGCATGTATACCATTACACTAATTTTACAGTTAGAGAATCTAAACTTCAGAATGTTGCTTGCTGAAGATCATACAATGCTAAATTTTTTATTCTTTGTTTATAATCTTTTCATTAAGCAATGTTGGGTCCCTTCAATTATCATAACAAACTCCTATGAATTTGATTTCAATTTATGGTAGGTAGAATTCTAAGATGACTCCCATGACCTTGTATTAATCACGTTTTTTCCCCTATATTTTATGATGGTTTCACATCTTGAGAGCCTTCCTGCCTATGGAGAGGTTGCTCATTCCAGTGTAATTCAAGCTAACTCCTAGGATTTTTAGAGATAAAACACAACTTGCCTTTGAACATACTTTTCATATAGATATCGAGTAGTACAGCCCATGCCTCAAATCAGCTTCCTTATCTAACTCTCACACACAATGCCAATTCTTTCCCTACCCTATATCACCCCAGGGCCAGGAGCAAACTAGAGACTACCCTTATGTTCCAGAGCCCATTAAAATTATTCCACCGGTCCCATCTTCCCTTCTTTCCCATAGAAAGCAGAATACAGACTCTGGAGCAGGCTTTCTCTTGCACGTTCTGCCTCCTGGCTGACCATGGTGCTTCGCCAGATGCCCTTGCATGATGCAGCCTGGCTACCTTCTCTTGGACAGTTTCAGTAATATTCTTTCAATGATATTGACCTGTCACCTCTGTAAATTAAAATTCCATGGGTTTTAGAAAGCCTTCTTTCTTTTACAGCCTCCTTCCCCTTGAGTGTGGGTGAAACCCGTGGCTGAGATATTGTTCCCTTGATTATATTACGTATTATGACAATGGGGGAGGTTTTCCTGGGCATGTGGGCTTTAAAGATGCCACTTTTTTCCAGCTTGTTACAAGACATTCTCTGATTAGCCTGGAAAATGACAAATATCATGTCACTCATTACTTAAGGGAGTCTAGTGGTAAGAAACTGGTGGCCTCAAAGAGCTGAAAGTTTTCTCAGCCAATAGCAGGAACACAGTGAACTTAGCCTTGCATCCCCAAGATAATGAATTCTGCCAAAAAAAAAAAAAAAAAAAAAATTCAAGACTGGTAAAAGGATCTTGAACCTCCAATAGGAACTGCAGCCCCAGTGGATACCTTTATTTCAAGCCCAGTGAGACTCTGAACAGAGAATCCAATCACCCTGAGGAGGAATTCTGTCCACCATATAGAGTGGAGCCTTGAACAACACCAGTTTAAACTGCATGGGATCACTTACACAAACATTTCTTTTCAACAAATACATTAAAATACTTTTTAGGGAATTTGTGACAATTTGTAAACAACTTGCGAATAGCATAGCTTAGAAATATCAAAAAAATTAAGAAAAAATTAGATATGTCATGAAGACAGAAAATATTTGTAGCTACTAGTCTATTTCACTATCACTACCATAAAATGCACACAAATCTGTTATAAAAATTAAAATTTATCAAAATTGCACACACAAACACAAAGCATACATGGTACCATTCAGGCCAGAGAAATGTAAACAAACATAAAGATGGAATGTTAAATAATAACTGCATAAAATTAGCTGTAGTAATTCTGTACTACTGTAATAATTTCACAGCCATCCCCTGTTGCTATTACAAGGAACCCAAGCGTTGCTAGGATCCACTTAAAACGCCCTGTGAAGATAATCGTCTCCATGTGAGCCTCTCATCCCTTCAGTAAATTGCTTATCCCAATAAAAAGCAATCTCTCATGGCTCTTGTGTATTTTTTCACTGTGTTCCATACAACATGGTACATCTTGAATAACCTATACAAAGTACCACTGTTTAAGCTGGAAGTGTTCACAAGAAGCAGAGAAAAGTTATGGCATCACAAGAAAAAGTTGAATTGCTTGGGATGTACCACAGACAAAGGTCTGCAGCTGTGATTGCCCGCCATTTTAAGATATATGAATTCAGCATAAATATCATTGTGCAAAAAGAAAAGAAAATTCATGAAGCTATAGCTGCACCTCTTTCAGCAGTCATCAAAATCTTACACTTTTTGGTAACTATTTTTTTTATCTCATATTGAAGATGCAGTTTTTATGAGGGTGCATGCTGATTATGTAAAAGGCGTAACTATAGACTGATAGGATTTATGAAAAAGTAAAGTCATTATATGACAGTTTAAAGCAAAAGGAAGGAGAAGAATCTAAAGCTGAAGAATTTAATACCGGTGTAAAAACTGTTTGATAATTTTAGCAAAAGTTTTGGCTTAAAAAATGTCAAGATAACTGGAGAAGCAGCTTCTGCCAACCAAGAGGCAGCAGAAAAGTTCCCAGATGCCATTAAGAAAATCATTAAGGAGGAAGACTATCTGCCTGAACAGGTTTTTAATGCAGACAAAAGTGCCCCATTCTTGGAAAAAAAAAAAAAGCCACAAAGGACATCAATTAGCAAGGAAGAGAAACGAGCATCATGATTTAAGGCAGGAAGGGATAGGCTAACTCTTCTGTTTTGTGCAAATGGCAGTCCAATTTATGATCAGGATTGCTCTTATCTATAAAGCTGCTAACCCCAGAGTCTTCAAAAGAAAAGATAAACACCAACTGCCAGCTTTTTGTTTGTACAACAAGAAGGCCTGGACAATGAGAACCCCTTTTCTATATTGGTTCCATCAATGGTTTGTCCCTGAAATCAGGAAGTGCCTTGCCACTAAGGGACTGCCTTTAAAGTTATTTTAATATTGGACAATGCCCCTGTTCTCCAAGAAACTCATTAGTTCAACCCCAGAGGTGTCAAAGTAGTCTACTTGCTCCCAAACACAACATCTCTAATTCAGCCTTTATATCAGGAAGTCATAAATTGGGTTCTTATGCACAGTAAGAGGAGGATTGTCAATCCTCTGTGGAGAGGACGGTCAAGGCTATAGAAGAGCGTCTTGATAGAACATCGTAGAAATCTGGAAGGATTACACCATTGAAGATGCCATTGTTGTTACAGAAAAGCCTGGAAGGATTACACTATCGAAGATGCCATTGATGTTACAGAAAAAGGTGTCAAATCCATCAAGCCAAAAGCAATACATTTCTATTGGAGAAAACTACGTTTAGATGTTATACATGACTCCACAGGATTAAAGACAGAGGCAAATCAAGGAAATCATGAAAGAGATTGTACATATGGAAAAAAATATGGGACTGGTGGTGGTGTAAATGGTTTCAAGTTATGAATCTTGGAAAAATCAGGAACTGATAGACACCACACCAGAGGGATTAACAGAAGATGACTTGATGGAGATGAGTGCATTCAAACCAGTGCCAGATAATGAAGAAGGCATAGAATAAGTAGTGCCAGAAAACAAATTGACAGTAGACAGTGTGGCAGAAGGGTTGTCCGTATCCAAGAGAGCTGCTTTTGACTTCCTTGCAACATGTATCCTTTTATTATAACTGAGCCCTGACACTAAAGCAAATGGTGAAAGAATTTGTGGAAGAAGAAAAATATAGAAACATTTTTTAGAGAAACAAAAAAGCAAAAAACGTAAGACAAAAATTACAATGTATCTGCATGGTTTTGGGGAGTCCAAAATTATACTCAGATTTTCAACTGCACAGGGGATTGGTGCCCACAACCCTCACATCGTTACATGGAGTGTGCCTGCCTCTCCTGCTTCCCCTTCCACATCTACCACCTCCTCTTCTGCTTCCACTCTAGGACAGTGGGACCAGCTCCCCCTCTCCCTCCTCCTCTTCAGTCTACTCAACACGATGACCATGAGGATGAAGACCTTTATGATGACCCACTTCCACTAAATGATTATTAAATATATTTTCTCTTTCTTATGATTTCCTGAATAACATTTCCTTTTCTCAGACCTAGTTTAATGGAAGAATAGGTAGTTTCCTTTTTTCGTTTGTTTTGCTTTGTGTTTTTTGTTTGTTTGTTTGAGACGGAGTCTCGCTCTGTTGCCCAGGCTGGAGTGCAGTGGCATACTCTCACCTCACTGCAACCTCTGCCTCCCAGGTTCAAGCAATTCTCTGCCTCAACCTCCCAAGTAACTGGGATTACAGGCATTTGCCACCACGCCCGGCTAATTTTTGTATTTTTAGTAGAGATGGGGTTTCACCATCTTGGCCAGGCTGGCCTTGAACACCTGACCTTGTGATCCACCCACCTCAGTGTCCCAAAGTGCTGAGATTACAGGTGTGAGCCACCGCACCCGGATAAGGCAGTCCATGTTATTAATAAGGCTTCCAGTCAACAGTAGGTCATTAGTAGCTATGTTTTTGGGAAGCCAAAAGTTATACTCGGATTTTCAACTACTCGGGCATTGGTGCCCAGATTGCATTGTTCAGGGATCCACTGTGAATATGAAGCTGCCAATTGTGTGGTAGTTTGATAGACAGAAACGTAAAACTAATACAGGAATTCTACTATATTGAGTTATTTATTTTCTATTTTGACTCCCTCCCTCTATGATATAATATTATATTACCCAATGATTCCAATATAATTGCTATTGGTATATGTTAAAAATCTTTCAAATACAAATACAAATTTACAATTGTTCTTTAAAATTTTTTCCTTTTTACATTTCTTGAGAGGTAGGCATATGAGTGTATTTCCTCATGATTTTAAAATATATTTTATTATCTGAGTTTTTGTTATTTTTGTTGGCTGCTCGAATTAAATTAGGTCTGTCAGAAAGTAGTCATGCTACCATTTGAAAAAGGATCTAGCATGTACAATGATTAAGTTACAAAGTTTAGTAATTACTAAAGTATGTCAATCACTCGCAAAATATCATGTCAAAATCACTTTTGATTTTTATCTCATTCTCCAAGCTTTAAACATATACTACGTAATATTCTATGCAAAAATATCATTCCCTTTTTCAAGTATATACACACACACATATATTACACATATATACACACATATATACATATATATACACACATATATATACACACACATACATATATGTATTTTTTTCTTTTTTTTTTTTTGATACAGAGTCTTGCTCTGTTGCCCAGGCTGAACTGCAGTGGCGTGATCTTGGCTCACTGCAACCTCCGCCTCCCAGATCCAAGCAATTCTCTGCCTAAGCCTCCCAAGTAGCTGGGAGTACAGGTGCCCATCACCACACCCAGCTAACTTTTGTATTTTTAGTAGAGATGGGGTTTCACCATCTTGGCCAGGGCGGTCTTGAACTCCTGATCTCATGATCCATCTGCCTTGGCCTCCCAAAGTGCTGGGTTACAGGTGTGAGCCACTGCACTAGGCCTCAAGTATATTTCTAGTACATTTAAGCCCTATGTAGATATTTGAAAATTAAAACCAAGCACTGAGAGAAAGAATTAAACTTGATTTTCCTAAAATCATGAAATGACTGCAATTTACAATAGGAAGATATAATTATACATTTCATGATTTAAAGCATTTGAACACTTCTACATCAACTTTTTTTTGAAAAAACCTTCCAATTATCAGACTAAAAGAATTAAAAAATAAAACACAGCTGTATATAAATACATATACATTAATGAACATTGAAAAATAAAAGGTTTATATTAAATTTTTAAAAATAATATAGCAATAAAAACAAATTATGGCATAACATATGACACAGAAATTTTAAAAAGCATGGCTGTTATATCAATACAAGTAAAAATATTAACCCCAAGTATTAAATGGGGAATCTAAAACAAAAGTTAATTTTCAGTCTTAAATCAAGAAACATTAGAAATGGAATAAAAGAGAGCAACTTGTAATGATACAAAAACAATCTGATGGTAACAAATAAATTCTGTATTTTTAGTAGAGATGGGGTTTCACCATCTTGGCCAGGCTGGTCTTGAACACCTGACCTTGTGATCCACCCACCTCAGCATCACAAATAAATTCTGCAAATATATATTGATTTGCAAAACTATAAGTAACTTAAAGAAGCATTGGAACATCATTTTGATAGTATGAAAATGTTACTCATCTCTTCCACTCTGCTTGATAATAGACTATTATTTTAGCTATTTATTGATAAAGAGAAAACAAATATTAATTAATTAGAGCTTAGTATTATTACATACACAGGAACAGATATGCAAATTCAGTATTACAAAATCCTAGATAACACCATGAAACAGTCACAGAAGCTGACATTGAGGATAATGTAATATTTTGTGAGAAATGAAAATGCTTCAGGAAATATCCTATTTTTACAATAAATTTAACTAAATGTTAATGACAAAACTAGAAACAAAAATATCTCTAGTGCATAGAAAGGTAAAACCTTCTTAAATATAAGTAGGATTAAAGAAGAAATAAAAACAAAATGATGTGATATATAGAAAACCTTAATAATAAAGATAATGTTGGCCGGGCGCGGTGGCTCAAGCCTGTAATCCCAGCACTTTGGGAGGCCGAGGCGGGTGGATCACGAGGTCAGGAGATCGAGACCATCCTGGCTAACATGGTGAAACCCCGTCTCTACTAAAAATACAAAAAACTAGCCGGGCGTGGTGGCGGGCGCCTGTAGTCCCAGCTACTCGGAGGCTGAGGCGGGAGAATGGCGTGAACCCGGGAGGTGGAGCTTGCAGTGAGCCGAGATCGCGCCACTGCACTCCAGCCTGGGCGACACAGCGAGACTCCGTCTCAAAAAAAAAAAAAAAAAAAAAAAAAAAAAAGATAATGTTAACAATAATAAACCATCCACAAAGATTCAATGGAAAGCAATTAAAATTCTCCTCAGAGGAAAATGTACTGTTTCATACATTGATAAAGATGAAAGTAAAATGATTAATTTGAGATATTAATGAGAAACAATAAATAGGTCAAAAAGAAAAAAAGAAATAGTTTGAGTATAAATTAATGAAAATATTAAAAATTTATTTCTTAGATATATAAAAATTCATTTAAAAATATAGATTGAGGCCGGGAGTAGTGGCTCACACCTGTAATCCTCCCAGCACTTTGGGAGGCCAAGGCAGGTGGATCACCTGAGGTCAGGAGTTCAAGATCAGCCAGGCCAACATGGTGAAACCCCATCTTTACTAAAAATATAAAAAATTATTAGCGGGTGTGGTGTTGCACACCTGTAGTCCTAGCTACTCAGGAGGCAGAGGAAGAAGAATTGCTTGAACCCGGGAGGCAGAGGTTGTAGTGAGTGGAGACTGTGCCAGTGCACTCCACCCTGGGTGACAGAGTGACACTCAGTCTCAAAAAAAACCAAAAAAATGTATATATATATTTTATATATATATAAATATATTACATATTATTTATATATATACACAGAGAGAGAGAGAGAGAGAGATCGAATGATAATGTTATGGTAAAATATAAACTGATACAAATGAAATGAAAAAACTCTGTAGAATACAAAAGTTTAATGTACATCTCCCAAGAAAAGTTCATGCCCAGAAAATTTTTCAGAAAAGATTCTCCAAATATTCATAAAACTAGTTATGAAAAATGCTAATAAATGTATCATAGCTTATCAACAGCTGCAAAACTTGAAAATCAATTTTATGAAACAAGCATAACATTGGTCATAAACTGAGGATATATTTAACACAGAAAACAATACTACAGATCAGTCTAAGTAAGTACATGATTGTATAAGTTCTAATAAAACAGCAAGATGAACTAACTGCATTATAAAAAGATATATCATGACCAAATAAAATTTTTCCAGGAATACACAGATGATTCAATATTATAAATTATGTAAATTATTTCATGTTATTAATAAAATTATTTTTCTACAAAAGCAAAAAAGATAGGTGATAAGAGTCATATTTCAGTTTTGTTTAAAAAATTGTATACAGGAATATAAGGGAAATAAAAAATATATATTATTCTGTTTTTAAAATGTGTTAAACAGTGTGATATTTACCAATATTCCAATTAAGTCTGGGAATAAAAAAACCCTTTAATTATGTTATGAATATACTACTTAATGGAATTAACCAAGAAAAAGCTATAATCATTATTAAAATTATAATGTAGGTTAAAATGGGAATATGATGGCTTAATTGATTTCAGTTTTAAAACAATAAAGTAATTCAACAACTTGAAAATAACTGTAATATTCAGTATTTTTACAGCATTCCTTTATACAAACAAGAACAAATTAAAAAGAAAATGGAAGAAAATCTATTAAAGTGGCAAGAAAATAGTAAACAAGAAATTTTAAGCTAGAAATAAAGTTAAGACAATGACAAACATAAAAAATATGGAACAATCACATTAAATGTATTTAAAAGAATATTATTGTACCCAAATTAAAACATTTAATGTGATGTAATCTCAAAACTAGTAAGAGACAATCCACTAATTGAAACACAATTGTGAAGAAAATACTCAGAATATAAATACAATAGAGAAAGATAAAAATATGAGAAACCATGTAAGAAATGCAAATAATAAGGGAGGGGCCAAGATGATCAACTAGAAACAGCTGCAGTTGGAGGCTCCCAGCGAGAATGAAAACAGTGAGTGAATCCTGCACGGGCAACCAAGATATCCAGGTTCTCTCATGGAGACTGACTAGGCAGTTGGTGCAACTCAGAGAGAGCCAGGAAAAGCAGGGTGGAGCAACAGTTCATCTGGGAGCTACATGGATCAAGGGGAGCCCTCACTCCCAGCTATGGGAAGTGGTGACTGATTGTGTTACCTGCCCGGGAAACCTGGGAAACCATGCTTTTTCCACAGAAACCACGCTTTTTCCATGGATCTGTCAACCCACGGATCAGGAGTTCCCCTGGTGAGTCAGTGCAACCAAGGCCTTGGTTCCCAAGCACAGAGATGTGCAGATTCTCAGTGGCCACTTGGCTGGAGACTACTTAAGGCCACCGAGTTCTTGGGGGAAAGGGTGGCTATCATTATTATGGATGTCTGCTGCCTAAGACAACTGAATTGCCAGGGGGAGGAATGGCAACCATCACTGCAGCAGTAGTCTGCCATTTTGACCTGCTGGTACAAGGGAGAGTGGGTGGTTTGGACCTGGGAGGAATTCCCCACAGGGCAGCACAGCAGCTCTCACAGATTGTGACCAGACTGCCTCTTTGGTCTGGATCCTGACACATCCCTCCACACAAGGTGGGGCCTCCCTGTCAGAATTTCAGCAATTTCATCCAGGGATTTACCAACAGAACTCCGATCTCCTTGGGATGGAGCCCCTGCAGGGAGGGGTGCCCACAGTCTCCATGAATTAGTGGACTTAGTCTTTCATCCTGCTGGCTCCAAGGAATCTGGGCAGGCTGAACTAGAGGGATTCCTCCCAGCGTGTCACCCCCTCTGCCAAGCAGCAGCCAGAGTGCTTCATTAAGCCGATCCCTTATCCTGTGACTCTTGACTGGGTGAGACACCCAACAGGGGTTGCCAGACACCTTGTACAGGAGATTTCCCAGTGGCATCAGGTCAGTGCCCCTCTGGGACAAAGCTCTCAGAAGAAGGAGTAGGCAACCATCTTTGCTGTTCTGCAGTCTCCACTGGTGACACCTCCAGGTGCGGGAGGGACCCAAGTGAATAGGTTCTGGAGTGGAACTGCAGCAAACCCTACAGAAGAGTGCCCTATTAAAAGAAAAGCAAACAAACAGAAAACAACAGCAGCATCAACAAAAATGCCCCCACAAAATCCAAAGAATTTCCAACCCAGAATTTCATATCCAACCAAACTAAGCTTCATAAACAAAGGAGAAATAAAATCATTTTTAGACAAACAAATGCTGAGGGAATTTGTCACCACCAGGACTGCCTTGCAAGAGCTCCTGCAGGCAGCACTAAATATGGAAAGGAAAAACCATTACCAGCCATTACAAAACACACTGAAGTACAACACTGACCAATGACACTGAAGAAACTACATCAACATGTCTGCAAAATAACCAGCTAGCATCATGACAGGATCAAATTCACATATAACCTCATTAACCTTAAAAGTAAATGGGCTAAATGCCACAATTAAAGGAGACAGAATGGCAATCTGGATAGAGTCAAGACTCTTCAATGTGCTGTCTTCAAGAGAGCCATTTCACATACAAAGACACACATATGCTCAACATAAAAGGATGGAGAAAAATTTACCAAGCAAATGGAAATCAGATAAAAGCAAGGGTTGCAGCTCTAGTTTCGAATGAAACAGAATTTAAACCAACAAAATCAAGAAAGACAAAGAATGGAATTACATAATGGTAACAGGTTCAATTCAATAAGAAGAGCTAACTATCTTAAATTTATTTTCACCCAATACAGGAGCACCCAGATTCATAAAACAGATTCTTAGAGACCTACAAAAACACTTAGACTCCTACACAATAATAGTTGGAGACTTTAACAGTCCACTCTCAATATTAGACAGATCATTGAAACAGAAAATTATCAAAAATATTTAGGATTTGAACTCAACTTTGGATCAAGCAGACCTGATGGAAATCTACACAACTCTTCACCCACAGAGAACATAGTATATATTCTTCTCAGCACCACATGGTACTTACTCTAAAATTGATCACATAATTCGAAGTAAAATATTCCTCAGCAAACACAAAAGAACTGAAATAATAACAAACAGTCTCTCAGACCACAGCACAATCAAATTCAAACTCAAGATTCAGAAAGTCACTCAAAACCATACAACTATACGGAAATTTAACAACCTGCTCCTGAATGACTCCCGGTAAATAATGAAATTAAAGCAGAAATCAAAAAGTTCTTTGAAATCAATGAGAGCAAAAAGACGATATACATGCCAGAATCTCTGGGGTGCAGCTAAAGCAATGTTAACAGATACATTTACACCAATAAATGCCACATGGAAAAGACAGAAAGATCTCAAATCAACACTCTAACCTCACAATTAAAAGAGCTAGAGAAGCAAAAGGAAACAAACCCCAAAGTTAGCAGAAGACAAGAAATAACGAAGATCATAGCTGAACTTAAGGAGATACAGACATGAAAACCCTACTTCAAAAAATCAACAAATCCAGGAGTAGTTTTTTTTTTGGAAAAAAATAATGAAATAAAAAGACCACTAGCTATATTAATAAAGAAAAGAGAGAAGAATCAAATAGACACAATAAAATTGAAAAAGAGGATATCACCACTGACTCCACAGAAACACAAACAGCCATCAGAGAATATTAAAAATGCCTCTATGCAAATAAACTAAAATATAGAAGAAATAGATAAATTCCTGGACACATACATCCTCCCAAGACTGAACCAGGAAGAAGTTGAATGCCAGAATAGAACAATAACAAGTTCTGAAATGGAAGCAGTAATAAACAGCATACCAACCAAAAGGAGCCCAAGACCAGATGGATTTACAGCTGATTTCTACCAGAGGTACAAAGAGGAGCTGGTACCATTTCTTCTGAAATGATTCCAAACAAATTAAAAGGAGAAACTCCTTCCTAACTCATTTTATGAGGCAAGCATCATCCTGATAGCAAAACCTGGCAGGCAGGCAGGCAGGAAGGAAGGAAGAAAGAAAGAAGGAAAGAAAGGGGGGGGGAAGGAAGGAACGAAGGAAGAAAGGAAGGGAGGGAGGGAGGGAGGGAGGGAAAGGAGAGGAAAGGAGAGGAGAAGGGAGGGGATGGGAGGGGAGGGGAGGGGTGGGGGAGCAAAGGGAAGGGAAGGGAAGGGAAGAGAAGCAAAGCAAAAGGGAGGGAGGAAGGAAAGAAGAAGGAAGAAGAGAAGGGAAGGCAAGGGAAAGGACGGGAGGGGAGGGGAGGGGAGGGGAAGGGGAGGGGAGGGGAGGGGAGGGGAAGGGGAAGGGGAGGGGAGGGGAAGGGGAGGGGAGGGGAAGGGGAGGGGAGGGGAGGGGAGGGGGAGGGGAGGGGAAGGGGAGGGGAGGGGAGGGGAAGGGGAGGGGAGGGGAGGGGAGGGGGAGGGGAGGGGAGGGGGAGGGGAGGGGAGGGGAGGGGGAGGGGAGGGGAGGGGAGGGGAGGGGGAGGGGAGGGGAGGGGAGGGGAGGGGAGGGGAGGGGAGGGGAGGGGAGGGGAGGGAAGGGAAGGGAAGGGAAGGGAAGGGAAGGGAAGGGAAGGGAAGGGAAGGGAAGGGAAGGGAAGGGAAACTTCGGGCTAATATCCCTGATGAAGACTGCCGCAAAAATCCGCAATTAAATACTGGCAAACTGAATCCAGCAGCACATCGACAAGCTTATCCACCACGATCAAGTCAGTTTTATCCCTGGGAACCAAGGCTGATTCAACATACACAAACAAATAAATGCATTTCATTACATAAACAGAACTAATAGTTGCAGAAAAGGGCTTTGATAAAATTCAACATCCCTTCATCTTGAAAACTCTCAGTAAACTAGATATTGATGAAACATTCCTCAAAATAATAACAGCCATTTATGACACACCTACAGCCAATATCATACTGAATGGACTAAAGCTGGAAGCATTTCCCTTGAAAACTGGCACAAGACAAAAATGCCCTCTCTCAACACTCCTATTCAATATATTATTGGAAGTTCTGGCCAGAGCAATCAGGCAAAAGAAAGAAATAAAGCATATTCAGCTAGAAAGAGAGAAAGTCAAACTGTCTTTGTTTGCAGATGACAGGATCCTGTATCTAGAAAACCCCACTGTCACAGCTCAAAAGCTTCTTAAACTGATGAGCAACTTCAGCAAAGTCTCAGGACACAAAATCAATGTGTGAAAATCACAGACATTTCTACACACCAACAATAGAAAAGCAGAGAGTCAAATCATGAATGAACTCCCATTTACAATTGCTACAAAGAGAATAAAATACCTAGAAAGACAGCTTATAAGGAAAGTGAATGACATCTTCAAGGAGAACTCAAAATGACTGCTCAAGGAAATCAGAGGACACACAAAAAAATAAAAAACTATTCCATGCTCATGGATAGGAAGACTCAATATTGTGAAAATGACCATACTGCCCAAAGAAATTTAAAGATTCAGTGTTGTTCCCATTAAACTACCATTGATATTCTTTACAGAATTAGAAAAAAACTACTTCAAAATTCATATGAAACAAACAAAAAGAGCCCGTACAGCCAAGACAATCCAAAGGAAAAAGAAGAAAGCTGGAGGCATCATGCTACCCAACTTCAAACTATACTACAAGGCTACCGTAACCAAAACAGCATGGTAGTAGTACTAAAACAGACACACAGACCAATGAAACAGAATAGAGAACTCAGAAACAAGACCACACACCTGCAAAACAATCTGATTTTTGACAAACCTGACAAAAACAAGCAATGGGGAAAGCATTCTCTATTTAATAAATATTTCTGGTATAACTGGATATACATATTCAGGAAATTGGAACTGGACCCCTTCTTTACACCTTATACAAAAATAAACTCAAGTTGGGTTAAAGACGTAAATGTAAAATCCAAAAGTACAGAAACCCAAGAAGAAAATCTAGGCAATATCATTCAGGACATAGGCACAGGCAAAGATTTCATGACAAAAACCTCAAAAGCAAAAATTGACAACTGGGATCTAATTAAGCTAAAGAGCTTCTGCACAGCAAAAGTAAGTATCATCAGAGTGAACAGACAACCTACAGAATGGGAGAAAATTTTTGCAATCTATTCATCTGACAAGGGGCTAATTTCTAGAATCTACAAGGAGCTTAAACAAATTTACAAGAAAAAGACAATTCCATTAAAAAGTGAGCAAGGGACATGAACAGACACTTCTTAAAAGAAGACATTTATGCGGCCAAGAAACATGAAAAAATCGCAACATTGCTGATCATTAGCAAAAGCACAGTGAAATACCATCTCAGGCCAGTCAGAATGATGATTATTAAAATATCAAGAAACAACTGATGCTGGCAATGCTGTGGAGAAGTAGAAACACTTCTACACTGTTGGTGGGAATGTAAATTAGTTCAATCATTGTGAAAGACAGTGTGGCAATTCCTCAAAGATTTAGAATCAGAAATACAATTTGAACCAGCAATCCCATTACTGGGTATATATATACAAGGGAATATAAATCATTCTATGATAAAGATACGTGGATGCATTTTTTCACTGAAGCACTATGCACAATAGCAAAGACATGGAATCAACCCAAATCCCCATCTATGACAGACTGGATAAAAAAATGTGGTAGATATACACCATGAAATACTATGCAACCATAAAAAGGAATGAGATCATGTCCCTTGCAAGGATATGGATGGAGCTGGAAGCCATTATCCACAGCAAACTAATGTAGGAACAGAAAACCAAACACAGCATGTTCTCACCTAGAAGTGGGAGTTGAACATTAGGAAAAATAGCTAATGCATGCTGGGCTTAATACCTAGGTGACAGGTTGACCAGTGCAGCAAACCACCATGGCCCATGTTTCCTATGTAACAAACCTGCACATGTATGCCAGACCTAAAAATAAAATTAAAAAAAAAAGAAGAAGAATATAGGAATTCCTCAGAGACACTGCAGGTTTGGTATCAGACCACCACAATAAAGCAACTATCATAATAAAAAATAATAGGTGGGAGCTGAACAAAGAAAACACATGGACACAGGGAGAGGTACAACACTCACTGAGGCTTTTTGGTGGGGATTGTTGGGGAAAGAGAGCATCAGGATAAATAGCTAATGCATTCTGGGTTTAATACCTAGGTGATGGGTTGATTGGAGCAGTAAACCACCATGGCACACGTGTACCTATGTAACAAACCTGCACATGTATCCTGGAACTTAAATTAAATTAAAAAAAGGCACTCAAATAATAAATTGAGATGTTTCAGTTTTGTTTCAAATGGCATTCCATAGGGAAAAAACATTAGAAATAAAAGAAAAGTAATATAAAAATCAATGAGAATTATTGAATTATTGAAAGTAATTGAAATGCAATTGATAATTGGAAGTACAAAATAATTAATGAAAGCTTCAGGTTTTCAAAGTGGAATGGTATCTTCTATCATAAGCTAATTGAAGTAAAACTAGTATAGTGATATTGTGGAGTAATTGTGGAACATCAAATATTGTCACTGTCATAACAGGAGAAAATATATAGATTAAGTGTAGTGACCATCATGCTATAAACAAATATCTTATTACAGTAATACAAACAATTTACAAAAAGTGTAATATTTGTACATTTTATAACATGCCTAAGTCTGTAAATGAGTCCAAAAATAAATTTAAAAAATTAAAATCTATGTTGTCAGAAAAATAAAGGAACAATGCTAAATTCAGAGTTTTAAAAAATGCCAAGATGGATGTTTTAAGTTGAATAATTAAAGCTTATGAATGCTATGATCATTAATTTAGGAAGATACAATTACAAAATAGATGTACATACTTATTTTAAAATATTTAAGCATACATATTAAAAATTCAAGAGTGACCAACCAGGCGCAGTGGCTCACCCCTGTACTCCCAGTGCTTTGGGAGGCCAAGGCGGACGTATCATGAGGTCAGGAGTTCAAGACTAGCCTGGCCAAGGTGGTGAAACCCCATCTCTACTAAAAATACAAAAATTAGCTGGGTATGGTGGCAGGCACCTGTAGTTCCAGCTGCTTGGGAGGCTGAGGCAGGAGAATCGCTTAAGGCCGGGAGGCGGAGGTTCTAATGAGCCAAGATCATGCCATTGTACTCCAGCCTGGGCGACAAAGGAAGACTCCATCTCAAAAAAAAGAAAAAAAAAACTTCAAGAGTGACCACAAAAATTATAAAATACAATTGTTCACTTCCAGAAATACCAAGGTAAATAAAGTTTCTATGAAGAAAATTTCTGTCAATCCAACAGAAGGCAGAAGAATGCAAAAATCCATAAATTAAAAATATCAATCTGACTTTGGAAATAATTCTTAATAGCTCATTACCTAAAATATGAGTAAATATTAAAATACATCAAATAGCAGAAAAAAAAGTATATTTGAAAACTAATATTTCTCAAAATCAAAACACACAGACACAGAGACACACTCATGTGCACACATATTTGCAGACAGTATTAGATCACAGAGGAAGTCTCAAAAATTTTAGATAATAGGAATTACATAAAACAGGTTATTTTTATTATAGTGGTATCAAATTTGAGTCATTAATATGAAAGTATCAAAAATCAATAAATGAAGTTTATCAAGCTTAAATCTTACTCTTAATTAACTCAGGATGTGAAAAAGAAAACACAATTGGAAACATAAAATGTTCAGAACTACTTAATTAAATCTACAGGGTGCATATATATTGCATTAAAAATAAAACAAAATAAGTAAGATATCTAAGAAAATAAATAGTTACATATTTAAATTCAGTGGCCCTAATATTGACAAGATATACCTAGTATTTACAGAATAAAATAAATAATTAAAATATAAATGAGAATTAATAAAACCAGAAAGGAATGAAATAATGAGAATTTTAACTCAAATTGGGTGCATTAGAAAAAAATTTACAAAGCTTATGAAATATACAAACCTGCAGCAAAATAAACCACAAAACCCAGAGAAACTATATGACAATAGGTAATTAATGAAAATAGTTTAAGAGCTGATAAAACTACAGATAAAAGCATTAATATAGAAAGTCTTAATATAAAGTACTACAAGCAAATAAATGAAACAAACGTTAAAATGTAGAAAACATAGTTTTTTCTAAAAAAATTTAACAAAATTATAGGAAAGTTAGAAAAAGTAAAATTAAAATATATAGAATAAGTAAGATGATGATAATAATAATAATTAAGGACATTATTTTAACGAAATGCCACAAATATTTACATACAGGCAGAAAACATTTTAAGGAAAATATTATAATGTCATTAATAAGGAGATAATGCTTACTCTTTTTGATACTTTCGAAGCAATTGTAAAGGATGAGCGCTGATTTAAATCAAAACATTCTAGGAAACTGGTCTAAACTTGTCACAAAATAAGACGACAACAGCAAGAATGGAAGTTAGAAAGATGGGAGAAGCGGCACCAGGCCACTGCCCACATCTTTAAGACTGACTTAACAACAATATATGGATCAAGTTACCTTTCTGAGAATTCCAGAAGCCAGTGAAAAAATTGTAGCACATAAATGAGGTCAAAGCCAAGAAGACTCACACCAAAGCAGGGATTTACTTATTCCAGATCCAAGCCCTATCTGCCATTTTACTCCAAAATTTAAAGAACTACCAGCAACCAGCTCTTCCCTCAATTGGAAAGAGAAGAATGGGCTATATGTTCTGGCTTTTTGGGAACAAACATGCTATAGGGAGTAGTTTCTGTCTAGCCTGACTCAGAACACTGATTGGAAAGGCAGCATAGGATAGATGCCAGCTGCAAAGAAAAAATTACTGTGTGAATTACAGCCCAAGCAAGACTGAAGTAGTATATACAAATACAATGAAAAGTCAGAGAGTATAGACTACTGAGAAGAAAACAGTCAAGCCTCTGTCACAAGAAAATTACACACGCAAGCCCGGAGATGACGCATATCCAGGGAAGGACTGAGAAGCTCTAGCTAGGCTGATTGGTGGAAGTGCTCTCCCGTACAAATGCAGTTCAGAAGACTGGAGAAAGGTTTTTTTCATATAGTCAAATACCAGGAAAAGATTACATGGTACACGGAAAGAAAGAAAGAAAGAAAGAAAGAAAGAAAGAAAGAAAGAAAGAAAGAAAGAAAGAAAGAAAGAAAGAAAGAAAGAAAGAAAGAAAGAAAGAAAGAGAAAGAAAGAGAGAAAGAAAGCGAGCGAGCGTGCGAGGGAGGGAGGGAGGGAGGGAGGAAGGAAGGAAGGAAGGAAGGAAGGAAGGAAGGAAGGAAGGAAGGAAGGAAGGAAGGAAGGAAGGAAGGAAGGAAGGAGAGAAAGAATATGACTTAATCAAAGGGTGTAACAATGAGTTTCCAAAAACTGACCTTAAAGAAATGAACTATGATTACCTAACAAAAACTCAAACTAAGAAATCATTTTTTATAGTACAAGAATACTATATCCACAAAAAGTGTCCTTCAAAAATGAAGAAAAGTTTAAGACTTTCACAGATAAATAAAGGCTGAGGCATTTCACCATCTAGATCTGCCCAACAAGAAATTCTAAGAGAGTTCTTTGAGTTGAAGTGAAAGGAAGCTAGACAGCAACTCAAACCATATGAAAAATATAAAACTCCTTTCTAAAGGTAAAAACATGGACAAATAAAGAATCTGGTAGTATCATAATACTGGTGCATAGATCACTTTAAATTCTGTATAGAATTTAAAGCATAACATAATTATAAATCTGTGTTAATGAATTAATATTAAAAGATTTAATTGGGGATATTAACATAAATGGGGTGTGTAGAGACGTAAATTAGAGTTTTAATATGCTATTAAACATGTTATCAGTTAAAAATAAATTTTACATAACCTTATATTGTTTATGTAATCCCTATGGTAACCACAAATAAAATTCCTATGGAAAATACATAAAAGACAGTTCACTCACAAAAAAATCCAAACAGTTCACTCACAAAAAATCAATGAAACATAAAGAAAGGCAGTGAGACCATGAAAAAAGGACAACATAACTATGAGACACACAAAACAATTGATAAAATGCCAAAAAAAATTTTTAAAAAGAACCTATCATGTAAAAAAACAAATAGCATTCCTACATTATTTTCTAACTATTGCTCCATTGTTCCATTTCATTCTTGCCTTTACAGGAGTTTTTTCAAAAAGGTTTTCTCTAGTCACTTTCTCTACTTGTTTACCTTCCTAAATTCATCTCAACTTTTAACTAAAGCCACACAAATATTTATGAAGTATGCATAAAGTGTAGAGACTGAAGAAACCATCTACCCGCTATTACCATTAATTTTGAACATTCCCATTAACGTTAAAATTCCCCTTATGCCACTCCTAGATCCAGTTCACTTCTTTCTCCTTTAATCACCATCCTGAATTTCTTTGCAGTTTCCCATATGTATATATTCCTAACAAGCATATCTCAATATATGTTTCATTTAAATGAGTGAAGTTATACTGTATCTGTTAGTGACTTGCTTACCTTGCTCAACATTATGTTTCTGAGATTCATTCATATATAAATACATATTAAATGTAACATGTTGTAAATACATTGCTGTATTCTGCCATATGGGTATATCGAAGATTTTCCATTTTATTGTTGATGAGCATTTGAGTTGTATCTAAATTTTTGCTAACCTAAACTGCACAGCTATGTGCATTCTTGTTCTTGTCTCCTTCCATCAAACTATAGCGAAGGACCAGGCTTTTGGGATTTTCCCTAATATTTTGTGGATTGATGCTTTTGTAAAATACACTAAAAATGCCTCATCAGTGTCAAATTGCTATAAAAATACATAAACCTTTACTCTGAAAAAAATGTCAACAGCAAGTCACTTGCTATCAGCAATTACTTTAAAAGTAAATGGATTAAACATTCTAATGAAAAAACAGGTTAGCTGAATTGATAAAAACAAAAGAAAATATAACTATGTGATCTCTGAAAAAGACTGAGTTTTGATTTAACAATGCATATAGGGTGAAAGTGAAAAAAATATAAAAAACTGTCGATGCAAATAGTAACCAAAAGAAAGCAGAGGTGACTATACTAATATCAAAGAATATTGACTTTGAGCCAAAACTGTCATTACAGAGAGAAAAAAGACATTATATAATAATAAAAAGGTCAGTTTGATGGGAAGATTGATATACTTTACATATTTCTTCTCACCTAAATCTCTTGTTGAAATGTAATCCCTAATGTTGGAGGTGGAGCTTGGATTCACCTTTGGATCATGCAGATTGATTCCTCATGGGTAGCTTGGGCCATCATCTTGGTTATAAGTGAGCTCTCACTCTGAGTTCACGTGAGATCTGTGAAATATGTGGCACCTCTCATTTAACTCTCTCTCATTCCTGCTTTCAACATGTGACATACGAGCTCCTGCTTCACATTCCACCATGAGTAAGAAGAGCTTCCTGAGGTGTCCTCAGAAGCCTAGGAATGTTAGTACTATGCTTCCTATACTGCCTTCAGAACCATGACCTAATTAAACCTTTTGTCTTTATAAATTATCCAGTCTCATGTATTTCATTACAGCAATGCAAGAATGGCCTAACACAGAAAATTGGTACCAAGGGTGGGGTATTGTTATAAAGATACCTGACAGTTTAAAAGCAGCATTGGAACTGGGTAGAGATTGGAAGAATTTGGAGGGCTCAGAAGAAGACAGGAAGATGTGAGAAATTTTGGAACTTCTCAGAGACTGGCTGTATGGGTTGTGACCAAAATGCTAATAAGGACATGAAATGAAGTCCAGGCTGCTGAGGTCCCAGGTGGAAATGGGGAACTTATTGGGAACTGGAACAAAGCTCATGTATGTTATGCCTTCGCAAAGAGCTTGGCTTCGTTCTGTTCATGCCCTAGATACCTGTGGAAGTTGGAACTTAAGAGTGATGGTTTAGGGTATGTGGCAGAAGAAACGTCTAAACAGCAAAATTCAAGATGTAGCCTGGCTGCTTCTTACAACTGTGCTAAGAGGTGGAAGCAACAAAATGACTTAATAGTGGAAGTTAATTTAAAAGGGTAGAACAGAAACGTTTGAAAAATTTGCAGCCTGGCCATGTGGCAGAGAAAGAAAACACATTTTCAGGAGAGGGTATGGACGAATCACTTATTAGAGAAATGTGCATGATTAAAAAGGAAGTAAGTGCTGATTGCCAAAGCAATGGGAAAAAGTCCTCAAAGGTGTTTCAGAGACCTTCATGGCAGTTTGTATCATCACTGACTTAGAGGTATAGGAGGGAAGATTGATTTCCTGAGCCAGGACCAGCCCAGAGCCCTACTGACCTGCCTAGTGTCAGAACACTGCTCCCCGTATCCTAGCCACTAAGGCTCCAGCCTTGGCTCTACAGGCCCCATATAACACTTATGCGGCTGCTCCAGAGAACACAAGCTACCATGAGCCCTGGTATTTTCCACATGATGTTAAGCCCGTGGACACACAGATTGCAAGAGTAAATGAGGCTTGGCATCGTCCACCTATATTTCATAGGATGTGTGGAAAAGCCCAGCAGAAGCCTGAATGGTAGAACCCTCACAGAGAACTTCTACCAGGGCAATGTCAAGGGGAAATGTGGGGTTGGAGCACCCACACAGAGTCCCCAGTGGGGCACTGCATAGTGGAGCTCTGCAAAGGAAGCCACAATTCTCCAGACAGCAGAATGATAGATCCACTGGCAGCTTGCACTCTGTGCCTGGAAAAGCTGCAGGCACTCAATGCCAACCCATGAGAGCAGGCTTGGGGTCTGAATCTTGCAAAGTCATAGAAACACAGCTGTCCAAGGCCTGAGGTGTCTACCCCTCACAGCAGTGTGCCCTGGATGTAAGGCATAGTGTCAAAGGAAATTATTTTGGAGCTTTCAGACTTAATGACTGCCCTGTTGGGTCTGAACCCTGCAAAGCCATAGAGGCACAGCTGCGTAAGGCCTGGGGAGTCTACCCCTCACAGCAGTGTGCTCTGGATGTAAGAGTTAAGAGTCAAAGGAGATTATTTTGGAGCTTTAAGACTTAATGACTCCCTGTTGGGTTTCAAGACTTGATGACTGCCCTGTTGGGTTGTATGGCGACTGTAGCCCCTTTCTTTTGGTCAATTTTCTCCCATTTAGAATGGGAATGTTTACCCATGCCTATACCTACATTGTACGTTGGAAGTAACTAACTTATTTTGATTTTACAGGCTCAGAGGTGAAAGAGACTTGCCTTGTCTCAAATGAGACTTTGGGCTTTGGACTTTTGAGTTAATGCTGGAATAAGTTAAGACTTTGGGTGACTCTTAGGAAGGCATTATTATGTTTTGCAGTGAGAAGGGCATGTGATTTGGGAGAATCCAGGGGCAGAATTACATAGTATAGATATTTATCCCTACACAAATCTCATGTTGAATTGTAATCCCCAGTGCTGAAGAAGGGGACTGGTGGGAGGTGTTTAGATCATAAGGGTGGAGCCCTCATTAATGGTTTGGGCCATCCCCTTGGTGATGAATGAGCTTTCACTCTGAATTCACACAAGATCTGGTCATTTAGTGTGTGGCACCAACCCTTCACTCTTTCCCTCATTTGCTCCTGCTTTCATTGTGTGAAGTACTTGCACCCACTTCACCTTACACCACAACTGAAAGCTCCCCAAGCTTCACCAGAAGCAGAGCGGATGCCAGTGCCATGCTTTCTATAAAGCCTACAGAACCATGAACCAATTAAACTTCTTTCCTTTATAATTTACCCAGTCTCAGGTCAGTGCAAGGATGAATTAATACACAGATATAGTGAATTTAAGCATATATGCACATCACAGCTTCAAATTATACAAAGCAAACATTGACTGAATTGAAGATAAAAATGGAAATAAATAGAATGATACAAGGAAACTTTAACACTCCACTTTAAATAATGACTAGAACAACTAAACAGAAGACCAAACAGAAGAGAGAATTTGAATACTATAGACCATTTGGACTTAACAGATCAATAAAGAACACTTAACTCAACAAAAGCAGTTTAAATGCACAAGTAATATTCTACAAGACAGAGTATAGATTAGCTCATAAAACAATTGTAAACAATTGTAAAAAAGCTGAATTCAAACAAAATACCTTTTCCAACCAAAATGTGGTAAAACTAGAAATCAACAACATAAGAAAAACTTGTAAAATCAATGAATGTGTGGAAATTGTACAACATATTCTTAAATAATAAATCGATAAAAAATTAATCACAAAAAAATTACAAAATATTTTGAGACAAAGAAAAATCTACTATATCAGGCTTTCTTGAATTTCTATGAAGAAATACCTAAGACTGGATAATTTATGAAGAAAAAATATTTAGTTGGATCACAATTCTTCAGGCTATACAAACATGGCACCTACAAGAGTCAGCTTTTGGGGAGGTCTCTGGAAGCTTTTACTCATGGAGGGACATGAAGCACATTATATGGCGAAAGCAGGAGTGAAAGTGAGAGGGAGGTACCACATGCTTTAAGCAAGCAGATCTAACTACTATCACAAGGACAGTATCAAGAGGATGCCACTAAACCATCCATGAGAAATCAACGCCCATGATCCAGTCATCTCTCACCAGGCCCCATCTCCAATACTGAGGATTACAATACAACATGAGATTTGGGTGGGAATGAATATACAAACTATCTCAACTGCAAAATGCCAAATTTAAGGGACACGGTGAAAACAGCAGTAAGAGGGAAGCTAATAGCTGCAGACACTTACATTTGTAAGGGTGAATAATATTGTATTGTGTGTATATACCACATTTTGTCTACTCATTCTTTCATTCTAGGGCATAGAAGTTGCTTCCATATCTTGGCTATTGTCAATAATGATGCTAAATTAGTCCGTATATCATTTTGAGGTTCTGTTTTCAACTCTTGACTATATACCCAGAAGTGGGGTTACTGGTTTACTGGATCACATAAACCAGCTGGTTAGATACAGCTCCTAACCTGGCATCTATCCTATGTTGCCTTAAAAAGTAAACAACTGGCCGGGCGTGGTGGCTTACACCTGTAATCCCAGCCCTTTGGGAGGCCGACGCAGGTGGATCACAAGGTCAGGAGTTCAAGACCAGCCTGGCCAGGCCAATATGGTGAAACCCAGTCTCTACTGCAAATACAAAAATTAGCCAGGTGTGGTGGTGGGCGCCTGTAGTCCCAGCTACTCGGGAGGCTAAGGCAAGAGAATTGCCTGAACCTGGGAGGCAGAGGTTGCACTGAGCCAAGATCGTGCCACTGCACTCCAGCCTGGGCAAGAGAGTGAGACTGTGTCTCAAAAAAAAAAAAAAAAAAAAAAAAAAAAAGTAAACAAATTTAACCTCAAGAAATCAGAAAAATAAGAAAATGCAAAACAAAATTTAGCAAAAACAAAAAACAATAAAGAACAAAGAAGAGATAAACAGTATGCATAAGCAATAAAAAATCAACAAAACTAAGCATTGGATTTTTGGAAAGATAAAAAAATTGGCAAACACAAAGCCAGATTACTTAAAAAAAGAGACAAGCAACAAGACTCAAATAATTTCAGAAATGAAAGAGGGAATATTACAACTGATGCCAAAGGAGTTAAAAAACAGATTATAAGATAATACCGTGAGCAACTGTGTGCCAACAAATTGAGTGATGTACATAAAAAAAGATACATTTCCAGAGGCATACAATCTTCCAAGAATGAATTATGAAGAAATTTTAAATGTAAAAGATCTATAACTAATAAGGTGAATGAATTAGTATTTTTTAAAACATAGCAAAATACTAACAAACAGAAGCAGTGAACCATTTGGCTTCACTGGAGAACTATACTTAAAATATGTAGAATTAACACTAACCATCCTGTAACTCTTCAAAAGTTGAAGAAGTAGAAACACTTCCAAGCATTGTATGAGTTCAGTATTATTACCCTGATTTTAAAGCCAGGCAAATATACCACCACAAAAGAAAAATACAGGCCAATATCCCTAATGAACTTTGATGCAGCAGTCCACAACAAATAATTAACAAAATGAATTCAGCAGCATATTAAAAATATTATATATTTTTACCAATGAGATCAATTTCTGATATGCAAAGATAGGACAACATACAAATATTAATTAATGTGATATATGCCACATTAACAAAACACAGGACAAAAAAATATGATTGTGTAAATTAATACAAAAACCCATTTGATAAACTCCAGCACCCTTTCATAACAAAAACACTGAATAGATTAGCAATAAAATGAAGCCACCTCCACTTAATAAAGGCTATATATGAAAAGCCAGTAACTAAGATCATGCATAATGGTGAATGACAGAAAGCTTTTCCTCTAATAGCAGGAAGAAGTCAATGGTGCCCACTCACATAACTTTCATTTAACATAGTAGTGGAAGTCTTAGACTAGGTAATTAGACAAGACAAAAACATGAAAGACATCCAAATTGAAATAAAACAAAGAAGTAAAATTATATCTGTCCAGAGATGACATGATCTTATATTTAGAAACCTATAGATTCCACAAAATACAACTACTAAAATCAAAAAAAGGATTCAGTAAAGTTGCGGGATATAAAATCAACACAAAAAATCTGTTGTGTTTTTATATAATAATAATAAACAAGAAATCAAAAAAGAAAATTAAAGAAACAATCTCATATACAATAATTTGATCATGGTTTGATATGGTTTGGCTGTGTCCCCACTCAAATCTCATCTTGATTTGTGACTGATACAGTATTCAAAATAATACAATGCTTAGGAATCAACTAAGTGGAAGAGACTAAAGACTTGCACACAGAAACTACAAAACAATGCTTAAAAAATTTAAAGACACAAATAAATGGAAAGACATCCCATATTCATGGTTTGGAAAATGTAATATTGTAAGAATGTTCATACTAACACCCCAAAATCTAGATATTTAATACAATCCTTATCAGATCCAAATGACATTTTTGTGGAAGTAGAAAAAAAAATTCTACAATTCATATGAATTCTCAAGGGACTCAAATAATCAACACAATCTTGAAAAGCCAGAACAAAGTTGATGATCTCATATTTCTTGATTTCAAAACATATTACAAATTTACAGTAATCAAAACAGTGTACTATTGGCTTAAAACCAGATGTTGAACAATTGAACAAAATAGTAAGACAAGAAATAAACACTTGCTTATATGGACAATAAAACTACATTATGTCAAGACCACTCAATGTGGAACAAGTTTAGTCTCTTAAACAAATGGTGTTGGTGAACTGAAGTTAGCATACAAAAGAACAAAGTTTGATCCTTACCATACACTATATACAAATATCTCAAAATTGATTAAAGATCTAAATGCAGGACCTAAAACTATACAAATCCTTGAAGAATACATAGGGGGAAAAAAGCCTCATTATACTAAATTTGGCAATGATTTCTTATATATTATACAAAAAGCACAGGTAAGAGCAAAAATATGAGAATGAGACTACATAAGGATGTAATGTTCAAATGCCCATACTACCCCCTCAAAAATCTGGATATATAATCCTATCCCTATCAAATCCAAATGATTTTTGCAGAAATGGAAAAAAGTCCTACAATCCACATGACTTCTCAGGAGACTCAAATAATCAAAACAATCTTGAAAACAAGAACAAAGTTGATCTCATACTTCTTGATTTCAAAACATATTATGAAGCTACAGTAAATCTATAGTAAGCTATCGTTTTTACTGTAGCTACTGTAAAAAGCTACAGTAAAAAGTTACAGTAAAAACTTAAAATATTTTTTGCATCAAAAAAAACAATTAACGAAGTGAAAAGCCAACCTACAGAAAGGAAAATATTTGCAAATCACATGTCTGATAAAAGATAAATACCCCAAATATAACAATATCTCCTACAATTCAATGACAAAATATATAAAAACTCAAAAATAAGCAAAGAACTTGATTAGATATTTTTCCAGATAAGATATACAAATTGCCAACTAGTATATGAAAAGATTCTCGACATTACTAATCATTAGAAAAATACAAATTAACAACACAGTAAGATATTATCTCATACCCATTAGGATGACTACTATGAAGGAAAGAAAAGGAAAGAGAAAGGAAGAGAGAGAGAGAGATAAATAAAGAAGAAAGAAAATAACAAGTGTTGAGAAATTTGAATGCTTGTAGACTGTTGGTAGGAATGTAAAATGGTGTATCTGCTGTTGAAAATGGCATGGGAGTTCCTCAAAATTAAAAAAGAACAACAACAACAATAAAAAAACTACTAGGTGATCCAGTAATCCAGTAATCCTGTAATCCCACTTCTGGGTATACAGTCAAGAGGTGAAAACAGAACCTCAAAATGATATACGCACTAATGCTAATTGCATCATTATTGACAATAGCCAAGATACGGAAGCAACTTCTATGCCCTAGAATGAAAAAATGAGTAGACAAAATGTGGTATATACACACAATACAATATTATTCACCCTTACAAAGAAGAGAATCCTGTTACATACTGCGACATAGAGAAACCTTGAGAACATTTGATCAATTGGTCTAGTTGTGGAAGGCAAGCTGATTAGTCAAATATAAAAGTTCTAGAATACTACAAATGGGCATTGTATATAGTCACGTATGCTTCCTTCTAAATAATAGTTCAAACAAATAAATTAATATTAATACATAATTTTAAGTCCCCTATAAAGTTAACATTAATTCCTAAAAAATTAGAGATTTTTAAAAATCTTCAGCTTCTTTATTATTTGGCAATATGTTCTTTAGCATAAAGAAATCACACATTAATGTCATTTAATGGTACCAGGTTTACATTGAGTCCAGACAAATATTTCTAGATTTTTTTTTTTTTTTTTTTTGAGACAGAGTCTCATTCTGCTGCTCAGGCTGGAGTGCAGTGGCGCGATCTCATCTCACTCCAACCTTTGCCCCTGGGTTCAAGCGATTCTCCTACCTCAGCCACCCAAGTAGCTGGGATTACAGGCACCTGCCATCGTGCCCAGCTAATTCTTGTACTTTTATTAGTTTCACCATCTTGGCCAGGCTGGTATTGAACTCCTGACCTCATGATCCACCCGCCTCAGCCTCCCAAAATGCTGGGATTACAGGCGTGAGCCCCTGCACTTGGCCTAGATATTAATTTTTTCAGTTGTTTTTTTCTTCCAACATCCGAAGACATAGAAGGAATTAAAATTAAATAAGTTAAATAACTAAGATACATTAATAAATAAGGTGTCTAATAATTAAGATATTTATTCAATTGAGATGTTTAATGAATTGGAGGCTATCAATAGTTCCCCCCCCCGAAACATTATCTTCAATGTAACATTAGTAAAATATTTGAAACAAGTAAGGAAATAATTCAGGAAACTCATGAAGGTAGTTCTCATACTCATTATTATTCACTCAATTTTGACTGTGCATGTGGGAAGTGCTAGGAACCATTTTTGAGACTGAAGGGGTAATATTAAATAAGGTCCTAAATTTTATAAGCTGGTATTGACACCAGTAGAAAAAACAGGTCTCATCATGCAACTATGTATTAACTTTTCAGAATATCTAGAAATATGATTTGTTAATTTTTATTATTTATTTATGTATTTAGTTATTTTTGAGACAGTCTCACTCTGTCGCCCAGGCTGGAGTGCAGCGGCTCCACTACAACCTCCGCCTCCCGGGTTCTAGCGATTATCCTATGGATAGCCTGGAAAATTTTCCTCCTGGAAAATAAAAATAGTTAACCATTTTACAGAAAGATGTATCATAGAAATAATGTGGGTTTTGGAAACTGCAGACAGACTTTCCTCTGCAATTTCCTTTCCCAATTAACTTGGGAAAAATACTCATCAATGTAAAGCAGGTGATACTTTATTGACCAATCAGGTTGAGAAAATATTAAGTGTGAGATTGTGTCAAAATGCCTAGTACATTAAAGACATAGTGCCAATCATTAAATAGCCTTTTCCTTCCTTTTTTGTTCCTTCATAATTGGTTCTCCAAATGTTAAGCCTTATATATTCAACAAGAAAAATAATCTGTCCTCAGAAATTGATTTAGAATGGGCTCTATTTGAAGGCAAGTCTTACTTTCCCCATATGAGAGAACATTAAGCCTGAAAACCATTTTGTGATGGGCCAGTTATGTATACCAGAATAGACTACTAAGTGCATGTAAAAATAAGGCCTCTGTTTTTTAAATTAATACCCTAGTAAATTTTCACATGAGTAAAAAATATGATGAAGAAACTACGTGTTTCATATTAACATTTCATTTTTGAAGATGACTTAAGTGAACTGATGAAGACATTAGTTACTGTGCTTGAAGGAAGCCTCCCAGTTCTAATTCAGCACAGCATTACCTGCTGAGATAGTGGTGAAGTCTTTTCTTACCTTCTCAAGACCATGCCAAACTGTTGGGTGGGACTTTAATCTGTGTGCTAATTCTGTGGCAGCAAAGGTGAAACGATCTCAATTACTCTGAATGTACCTTGACTGAATGTGAAAGATATTGTATTAACCAGTCACCTGTGGGGCCATGTTATATGCTACTTCCTGCTTAGTTCAATAAGGAAAGTGACTTGAATTCTAATGAATTCAAGTTGCAACAAATTAGCCAACTGATAACTCTTTATATTTGAATAATTGCTCCACAAGTCCTGAGCTACTTTCTCTCTCTGTTTCTCTCTCTCTCTCTTTCTGACACAGACACACACACACACACACACACGCACACACCTTTCTTAACTATTTCCATAAAACTGGTTAGAGTAGAAATTAATTTAAAATAAAAACAAATTTATCATTGACTTATCACTAAGACAAATACAGAGTACAGAAGACAAACCAAAGCACTACTTTTTCTATTACATTGCTGATACTCCATTATCAACTCACTGGATAAACAGGAATTTTCTCTGCTCTGGTTTTCCTGTTCAATGTCCCTTCCATCTTTATCCTAAAACTTTCCTTCTAACACAGAGTCTATAGTTGTTTTGCCCTGTTGCAATATTTTTTAAAATTTAAAACTCAAAGGAAGTAATTATTTTTAATTTTTTTGGCTAATAATCCTATTTTTTTGAATACTTTTAGATTTACAGAAAACATTAATAGGTAGCACAGAGCTCCTCTATACCTCCACACAGTTTCTCCTATAATTAACACATTATTAAGTATGGTTCATTTGTTATGATTCATGAACTAATATGACTACACATTAAGTAATTTTTAAGTCAGCTGGTTAAATACCTTGGAGTGCAGTTACTAGATTGTATGCTAAGGATATGTTTTTTGTTTGTTTGTTTGTTTGAGAAGGAGTCTTGCTCTTTTTTCCAGGCTGGAGTATAATGGCGCAATCTCCTCTCACTGCAACCTCCACCTCCTGGGTTCAAGCAGTTCTCCCTGTTTCAGCCTCCCGAGTAGCTGGGATTACAGGCACACATCACCACGCCCGGTTAATTTTGTATTTTTAGAAGAGACGGGGTTTCACCATGTTGGCCATGCTGGTCTTGAACTCCTGACCTTAGGTGATTCGCCTGTCTCGGCCTCTCAACGTGCTGGGATTACAGGCATGAGCCACTGTGCCCGGTCCGGATATGTTTAACTTTGTAAGAAACTGCCAAATTGCCTTCCAAAGTTGCCATATCATTTTGTATTTACATTAGCAATAAATGAGAGTTCTTGTTTTTCCATATCTGCATGGGCATTTGAAGTTGCCAATTTTTGGTTTTTAGCCATTCTAATAGGCATGTAGTGGTGTCCCAGTGTTGCTTTAATTTGTAAATTTCTAGTGCCATATGATGCTGAGCATGCTTTCATATGCTTATCTGCCATCTGTATATCTTCTTTGGTGAGGTATCTGTGCATATCTTTTCCCTACTATTAACTGATTTTCTTTATTGTTACATTTTTATATTTACTTGTATATCTTTGATGCCTGTATCAAATATTTAAAAAATACTTTCTCCAATAATGTGGCTTTTTTTTTTTAATAGTGTCTCTTGCAGAGCAAAGTTGTTAATTTCAATAAAATCCAATTTATCAATTTTTTCTTTCATGAACTGCACTTTTGCATTATATCAAAAAAGTATTGTCAAATACATGTTCACCTAGATTTTTAAGTATGCTAAGTTTTAGAAATTTTATATTTCACATTTTAGATTGAAGTCTGTGATTCATTTTTAGTGAACTTCAGTAAAAGCCATAACACTTGCACCCAGATTTTTTTTTTCTTTTTTTTTTTTTTGCATGTGGGCGTTCAATTGTTTCAGCACCGTTTGTTGAGATGATCCTCTTCATTGAATTGCTTGGCTCTTTCATCAAAGATCATTTGACTACAAATATTATTTGTGTACATCAGTTTCTGAACTCCCTATTTTCCCCATTGATCTATGTGGTTATTCTTTCTCCAGTATCAACCTATCTTGATTATTGTAACTTTATGGTAACTCCTGATGTCAGGTAGTGCCAATTCTCCAACTTGACTCTTCTTCAGTATTGTCTTGGCTTTTCTGTTTCTTATGCCTTTTTACATAAACTTAAAAATCCCTTTATTGACATACCCAGTAGAGCTTTATCAACATTTTTATTGGGATTGTGTTAAATTTGCAAATCACATTGGGAAGAATTCACATTTTAATAATATTGAGTACTATTTTATAATACTAGTCAATGATTTCTCAATTATTAAGCTCTTCTTTGATTTCCTTTAACAGATTTTTAGAGTTTTCTACACTCACAGCCTGTACATATTTTGTTAGATTTATATCTATATATTCATTTTAGAATTTTTCATTTTTGTACATTGTTTTGTTTTATTTTACATTGCTTTTATGTATTGTTGACATATAGAACTAACAAGTGCCTCTACTATATTAACCTATATCTTGCAACCTAACTATACTCATTTGTTTCGGGAGGTTTTTGCTATCGTTACGGGTGTTGTTGGTTCTTCCAGATTTCAGTCTTTCACTTATGATAGCTGTATTTCACCTTTTTATACCTGTATGAGTTTTATTACATTTTTCTTGTCACATTCACCAGCTAAGTCTTCTGGGATAATGTTAAATAAAAGTGGTAAGGGAGGACCAGGTCTACTGAGAGGCTGATGAGCCTGTCAGAGGCACTCATCATTCCTGTTACAATGCTCTTTTTGTCTGTCATTGCCTTTTGATTCTTGTGTTTCTACCTCTGCTTACATTTCTCATTCATCCGTGCATGTTGACATTTTCCCATTAGATCTCTTAACATGTAAATCATCATTATCTTAAATTCCCTATCATATCTTCAAACATCTGCGTCCTGTCTGAGTCTGGCATGATGCTTATTTTGTCTCTCCTTTCAGTGTTGTTTCTTGCCTCAGCTTGCCTTGTGAGATTTTTGAGTTCTGGACATAATGTGTAGAGTAACCAAAACTGAGGTAAAAAGCCTTTAGCTTGAAGTTTTCTGATTACTGGCTAGTAGCTGTGCAGTGTTTAATGTCTGATATCGCTGTAGGTCCCTGAGGCTTCAGTTTCTTTATTGTCTTCATTTTTCCTTTCTCTTTTTCTTAACTTCAGGTATCCCCAGTATCTCCCTCTTAAATAGAGTGTGCCTTACAGCTCTGTCATTGTAATTCATTGTTATTTTATTGAACCCTGTTGATATGGTGTTAAGATATGGGAGAAGAAGCATTTTTGATGTTATGACTAAATTTCCATCTTTCGATGGGAATAAGTACCTGGGATTTGAACTTCAGATGTGTTTCATAGCCTTTTTTATTTTCTCATAGATGAGGCAGAAGGACTGGAGGAGTCTGGGGTAGGCTGATGTTTCTTCCATCAGGCAAGGAAGGCTTTGGTATAGTCGTTGTCCATGGAGAACAAGTCTGTGCTATGGGGAACTTTCTGAGCATATTTCAAAACGGTGACTTTTCCCTATTCCCTGCATAAAACATGAGGTTTTTCTTTTTCTTTTCTTTTTGTTAAGAAAAGGCTTCTCTGTAAGAAACTGGTGTGATTCCCTGGAATAAAATCTATGAGAATGTGAATCCTCTCCATTAGGCCTCAGCACCTAGGAGTTTCTCAATGGAACTTGATCAGCACCAGCCTCCAGAAATTCATAAAACTGCCATTAAGTGTGTCTACCTGTTTATGTCACTAGCAATTTCTATTCCAGAAAAAATAATCTCAGCCGTGATTCTATATATTCACCTGTGTCTTCAGAATAATTCAGTGGTGTTTTTCCCTGGGATCTTCAATTTTCCGATGGGTATAACAGAAGTCATTAATTTGGCTTGCTCATGTATTCTTTCTTTCTTCTTTTAAGGATGGGAATGATGGCTTCCAAGCACTTTAAATATTGGAGCTGAAACTGGAATTCAGTGAACTTTTAATATCCTAAGGATCTGTAGGAGTGTTCCCCTTTACTTTCATGGTATTTCTAATTACAGCTTTCTTTCTTTTTTTTTTTTTTTTGATCTGTCTAGAAAAGATTTATTAATTTTATTGATCTTTCAATACGGCCCTGTGAATAAATAAATTACCCTGTGGATAAAATTTCGTGTTCTTTCCAGATTTTGCTTATTATAAATGGTGACTTTTTCACACATATTCAAGAATTTAAACCTAGGAGCAAAGAGTGATATCTTAGGTTTTCAAAAGTTCAGTTTTACACAATGATGTCAATGTAGTGCCTGAGTACATTTTACCAATTTTCACTCATATTGTGAGTGTATAAGGGTACACACAATCTACATCAAGATCAACATATACACTATAGGACCACTTAAATTTTGGTAGCATTATGATTGTAGAATGGCATGTCTGCTTATTATCATAATTTGCATTTTTAAATTTATGACTGCCATACACACACACACACACACACACACACACACAAACACATATATATGCTATATCTATATCTATATAGTTTGGGTTTGGCTACTAATTCATTGCTTTCCTTGGGAAGTGAGATTCAATCCTCCCTATATTGCATTTTAAAGATAGTAAAATTAGCACTGCCTTACCAAAATTTGACCAAAATCTTTGGCATGATTTTTAAAAATTTCTAGTTCAGAATTTGATTTTTTTTCTTTTTTTTCTTTCTTTCTTTAAAAAAAAAAAAAAAAAAAAAGCATGTCTGGAGGCATGCAAATTTAAATACCATAGAAGGGGATTCAAATGTCTCTCCTGAAGTGACTTATTTTCCCCCGCACTGAAAGTGTGGAATGGCTTTTGGTAGCCAGCTGGGATGGTGGACGGTGCAGGTGCAGCGGTAGCTCAGTGCCTGCTAGATAGAGTTCATCTGATTATGAGATGTGCATGTCAACCTGTCTACGAGTTTTAAATAAGAGAGGAAGCTTTTTCCACTACCAAAGTGCATAAAGAGAATGGCCAAGGGATGCCAATGCAATTTTTCTGTTGGAAAATACTATGTCTCCATTGATGTTTTTCCTCTTTTAAAAAAAAGGTAGTAAATATGAAAAAAGCAAATTGGGATTCAGTAGAGACGGGGATGCAAGTTTGGAATGTAAGTGAAGTAAGCATAGGCCTGTTTGTTCAGTCCTCTAAGTTGACTGCGTCACATCGATGGGATAGACCTCACTATGCCAAGACACTTTGTTCATTTCATTGTGCAATAAACATTCTGGAAAGAGTGTTTGCTATCTATCAGATTCCCTGACTGGTAGACAAGCATGCAGCAAAAATCTGCAGAGCAATAGGTTTTGGTATGAAAGGTTAAGTGGAGGGGAAAAGAGAAAAAAAAAATGCTTGGTAAAGAATACACACTGAGTGTGCTTTTCGCTGTCAGCCGATGTTCATTCCTGTGGAGAATTCTGGGAAACTATAGAAGCAATCTGTGAGCCGGTTAGCTTAAGCCTCCTCATTCGTGTAGGCTTGAGCACATAGGTGTTTCTTCATATTTTGCTTAGAGCCTTTAAATGTTTTGTTATTTAGTTGGTCAAAAAATCTTTATTCTTTTCTGATACCCACGCTTATAGAAAACAGATCATCTTTTAGAAAACTTCTAAATTGTGTCTACTATAAATTTAAAAAATAAGAATAGAAGGTGATACGAATATGTAGGAAAGGAAACAGTCTAAGTGTGACTGAAAAAAAAAGAGCTTGCTGAAATTGAAACAGAAAAGGTGATGGGGATGCGATTGAGTCTAAGTTATTATTTCCAGGCAAAAGTAAATTTCACAAGTGTACTCTTTAGTTATCTTTTCTCCTCTGTAGTGTAGCTTGTCCAAAGACCGAGACCAATGTCTGTAGAATTTTGCTAAGGAAGCAGACTACCTAGAAAAGTCTATAATAGTCAAAATACATTTATGTGTAAACACAGTAGAATATATTTCTCTGATACTCAAGGACTCAAAAAATACAGTATCCCTATATATTTCCTTAATATCTTGTTGTATATGTACTCAAAATTCACTGCCATAAACCTTGATTTCAAAGGAAAATGAAAACAAAGATCTGAGGTAAGCAGTGATGTAAGCTTAATTTGAAAAGTAAAGTCTCATCCATCACACACTTGTTTTAAAGTTAGAATAATGGATTGCTAAAAGCTGAGTTAAGCCATTTGACATACACATCTCTTTATAGAATTGAATGAAAATCAATCTTCGCTGAGGCTCGTTGTAAGAGAACCCCCTACGCTATGCCAGATAAATACATACAGTTACATTTAATTAATTGTTGAAAAGGTAACAATTGCCTTATTTGCTAGTTGAGACAGATTTGTGGTTCATAGTAGGATTAATGTTTATATTTCTTCCCTCTTTATATTTAATCCAGGTTGGCAGAAATGTGCCACTGGTGGTAAGATTTTTTTACTAAATTGATTGTCAATAAAATTATAATTTAATTTAAGTATGTGAATTATTTGCTACTTTTTGCTAAAATGCAAATATCCTTGTTTTTATTATATGTAATTTAAAAGGAAATATGCAGGGACAAAATCTAGAACTGTTATTAACAAATGCCATCTAAAACATAACTTTTGCTTTTTATATACATTAAATACTCATTGAATGTGATAATCCAGTCGCATTTTTATACTATCTTTTATTTCGGTTCTAAAAATATAAGACAAACTTCAGAGAAGTATCTATTATACAACAAAAGCTGGAACATTACATTGGTAGCATTTTGCTACTAGAAATTTTTAATTTGTTTATATATGAAGAATATTTTCCAATATTTTAAACACAGTGTTGAATAATTATCTTTCCTACTTGGATATCTCTTATTTTTACTCCTTTATTCGCTAATTATACCTAAATTTTCATTTTGTAAATAACATGAGATTTACAGTTAGATATTCATATCTTCATAAGAATATAAATGGCAATTAAGAGTGTCACTTTTCTAATATGATCTACAATTAGACAGGGCTTCACCATCCTCAGATTGCAATAAGTACTTGGACTTTACTTGCACATATATCACTGTATCATTTAGAGTAGACATCTTAAAATCACATTATTAGATAGAAAATGCTGCAGTTTTAAATACAATGAAAATTGCTGAGCTTTACAGAATCTCCTCCTGAAAGCCAAATATAACCCTAAATTGAGGCATTTTTCAAGTGAAAAAAAAAGAGAGAGAAAATGACCTGTTGAGATAATTTAGACAGTTTCCTTAAAATAATGTGAATAATTGCTGCTATTCAATGACTTTTTTGACTCAAAATTTATATAAAATTTAGCCTTCAAGTTCATAAGTATTGGTTGTATTGGCTTTCTGCTAGTGAGAAAGACATTAGTAAAAAACTAATTTTTCTGCTAGTTTTATATCAGAAAATAAAAACTCTTTTATCATTGATTGGTTTTCTTCATTAACCTTTACAATGGCTTTAGCTAATTACTAAACTTAAAACATAGTTAAATAACCACAAAATGTGTTTATTTGGTTGGCTTGCAGTTGGACGAAAAGAACTGTAGTCACAGATTTATTTAGTCAAATTTAAAAGTAGGATATTTCCAACAATGAGAATTTTCAGGTAGTTTATACAATTTTGGAGGAACCACATTTGTTTTCAAAGTGTTTTTTGAATTAAAAGAAAATTTAACTCCAATTTATTCTATTTGCAATGGTTATTTCTATCAAATGACAAAAAGGGAAAAACCCAAATTCTTATCATTTCTTTTAACTCTGTAGTGTTCGAATTGTTTTATAAACAACAACCAAAAAACTCTACAGTTTTTTCATTATTTTTCTTCTTCTGCATTGTTTCCCATTTATCCTTTTTAAAATATACTATCATGCTTTATAAAATTACGTTTTATGATGTGGTTCACCAAACTGGATGTTTATTGAAGATGAGGTCTAATTGGCCCGAGTACAGGAAGATTATTTTCTCCCTTTCATTGGACACGGTGCTTTTCTCAAGGTCTAAGATGACTTTGTAGCATAGCTACTCTACGTCTGTTTCCAAAATAATTTAAGCAATGTGTGGAAGTATTTAATAATGACAATTTATAAAGTTAAGGAGAGTCATAATAAATTTTATAAAAGAAGTACATTATTGGTACCAAATCTCAGATAATATTGTTTATCAGTGAAACAAGGTGTTAAGAGTCCCTGGAAACAAGTATATATACAAATATATGTTGAGATATATGGCTACCATCAGCTAGCTTCTTAAAAATTTTATTTCAAAATATTTGATTGAGATATAAAAATTGTATTAAAGGTATACAACAGGATGATTTTATATGTGTGTACATGGTGTACTGATTACCACAAATTAACTCAACTGTCATCACCCGTAGTTACTATTTTGTGTGAATACATGTGTGTGTGGTGATGAAACTTATATGCTTTCTTATCAAATTTCAAGTAAGCAATACAGCATCTTTTTTTTTTTTTTTTTTTTTTTTTTTTTTTTTTGAGACGGAGTCTTGCTCTGTCGCCCAGGCTGGAGTGCAGTGGCGGGATCTCAGCTCACTGCAAGCTCCGCCCCCCGGGTTCCCGCCATTCTCCTGCCTCAGCCTCCCGAGTAGCTGGGACTACAGACGCCCGCCACCTCGCCCGGCTAGATTTTTGTATTTTTTAGTAGAGACGAGGTTTCACCATTTTAGCCAGCATGGTCTTGATCTCCTGACCTCGTGATCCGCCCGTCTCGGCCTCCCAAAGTGCTGGGATTACAGGCTTGAGCCGCCGCGCCCGGCAATACAGCATCATTAACTATAATCACCATGTTGTACATTAGGTCCCCAGAACTTATTCATCTATTGACTGGAAGTTTTACCTTTGACCGCATCTCCCAACTACTGCCCCTGCCTAGCACCTAGCAACCAACATCCCACTCTGCTTCTATCAGTTTGACTTTTTAGGTTTCCACATATAAGTGAGACAATACAGGTTTCTCCTGTGCCTGGCTTATTTCACATAGCATAATGTCCTCTAGGTTCATCCATGTTGTTGCAAATGGCAGGATTTCCTTCTTTTTTATGGCTGAATAATATTTCATTGTGTATATGTGTATATATATACCATATTTATCCAACAATGAGCATTTAGATTATTTCCATGTCTTGGTTATTGTTAACAACAATGCTGAATGAACACTGGGGTGCAGATATCTTTTTAGCATACTTAGAGATACTTCATTTCCTTTGGTTTTCTTTGGTTATATACCCAGAAGTGAGATTGCTAAATCACATGGTAGCTCTGTTTTTTGTTTGTTTGTTTGTTTGTTTTGGTAGGGGGGCTTCCATACTGTTTTTCATAATGACTGTATTAACCTTTTCTCTACATCCTCACCAACACTTGTTATCTTTTGATCCTGATAATAGCCATCCTAATAGGTAATTTTCACTGGAGTTTTGAATTGCATTTCTCTAATGATTAGTGATGCTTACCACCTTTTCATATGCCTATCAGCCATTTTTATGTCCTGGAAAAATGTCTATTCAAGGCCTTTACCCATTTTTAGATTGGGTTTTTTGATTTTTTAATTTTAATTTTTACTTTTTGTAGTTGTATTGTGTGATTACCTGATATATTTTAGATATATAATAACACCCTAACAGATTTATGGGTTACACATATTTTCTCCTATTCTGTAGGCTGCTTTTCATTTGTTAATTCTTTGCTTTGCTGTGCAGAATGTTTTTGTTTAATGTAGCACCATTTGCTTATTTTTGGCTTTGTTGCTTATGATTTTTGTGTCATATCTAAAAAAATCATTGAAAGACAAATGTCAAGGAACTTTTCCACTATGTTTTCTACTAGGAATTTTATAGTTTTAAATCTTACCTCTAAGTATTTAATCTAATTTGAGTTAATTTTAGTATATGCTATAAGACAAGGGTCTTTCATTCATTTGCATGTAGAAAAATAGTTTTCCCAACACCATTACTTTCTCTATTATGTATTCTTGGCACGTTTGTCAAAGATTAGTTGAAAATCTTTGTATGGGTTTGTTGCCTACTTTTATGCCAATATGATACTGTTTTGATTACCCTAGCTTTGTAATATAATTTGAAAGTAGGTATGTGATACTTCCAGCTTTATTTTTCTTTCTCCAACTTGCTGTGGCTACTTGGAGTCTTTTGTGATTCTATAAACAATCGTAAGCAGTTTTAGAATTATTTATTCAATTTCTGTAAAAAAAAAGTAACTGGAATTTTCATAGAGATTGCAGTGAATCTGTATATCATGTTGGGTAGTTTGAACATTTTAACAATAGTAAGTCTTTCAGTCTATCATTATGGGATATCTTTTCATTTATTTGTGTCTTCTTCAAGTTCTGTCATTAATGTCTTATAATTTTCATTGTAAAGATTGTTCACCTGTTTGGTTAAAGTTATCTCTAAGTGTTTTATTCTTTTTGATGCTCTTGTAAATGGGATTTTTTTTTAAAGAGGAAAAGGGCCAGTTGCCTCTAGGTAGTAGTTTCTCTGGGAAAGTCCTCCACTGCAAGATAATCTGTCCTTCTCTTTCTCCATTTTTTTTTCTTTCTTCAGTAAAATCTTTAGAATGGCTTGTTTCTCTAGTTGGCTAAAATGTTTTTCCTCTCTGTTTGGATGTTTTCCTGAAATTCGCAGTCATCCTGAATGGTGCCTGCTATGCAGGCGGCCTCCACATGTGCTCCTGTCTGCCCCTTACCCTGAGAGCTGCCTCCCTCTCTAGGGTATCCCAGTTGACCTCATGAGGATGGAAGGATAAAGAGCACTAGAAGAAATGGAATGCCGCAATGTAGAGCAGCACCATCATCAGTGAGATGTTTTGGCTTCCTGTGAAGCAGGGTCCCCCTCTGTTTGGAGAAACCTACAGAGTTTCAGCATACCACCCACTGATACAGTGGCCATGCACATGAGAGTCTCCCAGTTCCAGTGTGCAGGGTTTCACTAAGCACTTGGTGTTCATGCCTGATGGCCTCAGCACCAAGGTTGGGGTTGCCCCTCTCCTGTCCCGGAACATTGCCACATGAATTGGGACCTTCAGACAATTTAGCCAGTTTGACTCTGGTCAGTAGTTCTCATGTGAGGAGTGAGAGCAATCATGGTCTTCCCTTTGCAGTAGTAGGCTGGCAATTTGTGCACCTTGGAGAGGACTTGCATGAAACAGAAGAGATGTACTGCTTAAAGTTCCTAGAGAGTTTAGGGTGTGACAGGGACCGACAGGAGGTCTGGAGGTGGCAAGAGGCTCAGTCAGTGGGTGAGGAACGAGACAGAAGGAGAAACTTGGGTGTCAGGGTGTCACGGTGCCTGGATGTCATTTCTTAGGCTTTCCCGTGGGTTGTGGATCAGCTGGTCTAAAGAAAGCATGTGAGAAGTGGATACTTATTACATGACTCTGATGTTGACCAGTAGGTTTGATCCTGATCAGCTGTGTGAGATGTATTGAGCTTTGAGTTTGTGCAATGAAGAATGAGTGGACTATCTTGCAAATAACCACAAATGAGGATAAGCTTTAACTAGGCCAACAGTGACAGGACGCTAATGGGTTTGAAACAACTTATGTCAGGCCTGAAAATGGATGCTGAGACAGCAGCTCTATCATACAAATGTGACATGAGATACAATGGAGGTGTGATATTAGATCTGACATGAGAAGACAGGTTCATGAAGAAAAACGAAGGGGAATATAAACTATAAATACATAAAATTTAAAAATATGGTAGTTTAGATCAAGTTAAAGAACATTTTAGAAAGTAGAAATATCAGATTAAGGAACTATTCTAGAAGGCAGCAGAAATGTAAAAAAATGAGAAATATGTATTTTTAACAAACTAAGCTTGATGGAATGGCTGAATAGACAGAAATGTGCTAGGGCATATATAGAAATGCTTAATTATAGAATCTAGATTAATGGCACATGTGTATACAACTTGCAATGCTTTCAATAGTTTAATTGCAAATGTGTGTAATACATTTTGGAGAAGAAATGAAGAACATAACTGAGGAATGAAAGCCAATATCTAGCAAACAGGATTTTCTGTTAGATAATATATTTTAACGGACCAAAGAAAAAAATTGTTATCAAATAATGAAAATAATGTAGATAAATCTTATAAAATTTAATAAATAGAAACTCAGATTAAAAGATAAAAATGAACAATAATGAAAAAGATACAATTATAAAGTATCCTGAGAGACAGGAAAAAATAGCAAGCAAAGAACAAGGTCAAATACTCTACAGATACTTTAGATATAAGAGGTCATTGGAGAAATATGTTTAGATAATAAAAAATTATTAGAGAAATATTTTTAGACAATAAAAATTAATCTTATAATTGGATATAAAGGTAATTGTCATTTCAATCTGAGGTAATGAAATTATTTTCAAGTAGAAAAAGCCTCAGAAAATTTGCCACACAAAGATATAGGACGTTGCCCTTTTTCTCAAGGCATTGGAAGTATCCTTGGAAGAAGTATCTAAATAAGGAGAGAGACACATACAGGAGATGCCACAGAGGTATGGTAAGGGTGATTAACTATCATGATGAAATACATTTTGATAATTTTCTAGAAAACAAACTTGTCACATGTTACAATACTTCTATAATCAATTTCTGTCCAATAGGCAATGGCTTTGAGTGACTCTCACAATACTTGACTCCTAATGATTGCTCTACAAATACCTCTTTAGTGAAAGATTCAAAATAAAAATTTAAGAAAAGTATTAAAATTATTTATGCAATCAATTGAAAGTGCTATTGATGGTGCCCAACTCTTAATAGGCATGCGGTAAGTATTAGCTGAATAAAAGAGTGTTTGACAGATCTGAATTTATGAATGAACATAATGAGTAATAGTAAAACAAGGCAGTGCAGCATTCAGATCTAGGACATGATATGAATGCAAAAGACACCTGAATGAGAGAGGGAGGCAACAGATGTGAATTACTCATCATGTTTAACTGTAGGTATACAAAGAGGGGAAAGACTAAACAGGCTTATGTAAAATTAAAAGTTAATACGAATATCTGACCAAACATACATTATTTTTAATTTAAAATATCTCCTAACCTGGGTAAAGCATATTGCACACAAAATTCAGCATTTATTTTATCACATTACTGATTTGTTTTCATGTATAATTCCATAGTATTTATGTCCCAGCATATGTTCATGTAGACGGTAATTTTGTGAACATAAAGTTCACAGATACATCATTAATGTCAAAATTGCTGAACAACAACAATAAACCCTAGAAGGAAATAAGCATTGTGAAACCTCATCTTAAAAATCCAAAAATATAAATAAACTAATCTGCTCAAAATATTCCAAATATAACTGGAACCTGTGCCCCACCTCATTTTTGCCAGCCAAAAATACTCAAACCTGCAGGCTTTCCTGCCCATGCACACACTAAAACAACATAATATTTTAACATGAATTTAATACGATTTAGACATTTAAACTTAAATAGGTTAGCAGCAGCAGATACATACATAGTAGTTTAACCCACCAGATTGGACTGTCATTAAAATAAGCAAAGACTAACCAGGAAATGTAATAAGGGAACAGCAAAGAATGCCCAGCTCTGAGACTAACATCATCATTCTGCAATGTTCATGTCTATCTTCCTAAAGTGCCCGGAAGAACAGAGTGGTAAATCATGTCATCCATGTCTTGTACTTTTCCCTGTACCTAATTTAAACATAGGAAATTTAGAAATAGAAACATCTTGCAAATTCACTTTTATTAGAAAAAATAATGTGAATAAGTTGGTAGCTTTATTAGCCCTAAGAAAATAAAAAACAAAATGATCCTGAGAGAGCTGGCGGTATACCTCCTTTTCACAGGAGTTACCGGCAGTTACTTTGTAATGAATTATCTTAGACAAATCATGTAACCTTTCAAAACTACCATAACCCCGCCTGAAGGATTTGTCCAGCCTCATTGTATTTCTTCAACTCCCACCTCTGTCTTCTGTAGTTTGTGAGTGAGTCTAGCCACCAAATCAAGCAAGGTTTAATGGTGATTGTGAATTCACTGTGCACCCACCTTTACCCACAGAAATCTAATGCAACAGATAGAGCAGAGAAAACTTACAAAAGCAGGTAACATTGCACTCCCATGTCATTAGCTCTGCATCAGAAATGTAATTTCTGGAAATATCGAGTTTGCTGAAACTTTGATTTATATTGCTTATATTCATAAGATCCCTATACTCATCAGGTAAATAAAAATAAGCACTCATTTCAAGATGATGAATCATTTATAGACAAATCATTTGAGTGTTAAGGCTAAAGCAGAAACTTTCACTGTGGTGCCAGTTTGCTCAAGAAAGTCAAAAATAAACTACAAACAATATATAAATTTGACAGCTCGATGTAAGTTTCCAAAAATCTCATTTGTAGTTATTCCAAAGGAAGAACATATTTCCCAGGTTTGGTCAAGATGTTGCTTACAATAGAGTAAGTGATAGTTTGTCTCATTCCTTATAAATTCATCATTTTCAAATTTCGTACCTAAATCTCTAGATTCATCCCTGGTGCACATGTCCCTAACGAGGATATGTCCATTCCAATTGGTTTCTTCTCCTCCACTGCTACCATCCCAACCAGGTCTAACCCACTATGTCTCTCGGCTGCTCATCCCAGGAGCTTTTTACTGAGGCTCCCTTATTCTCTTTTTGTACGTTTTATTCAATTTGCCACACAACCATCAGTGATTTCTTTTTCACAGGAGTCAGATCCTGCCATCCCTCTTTAACACTCTCCCATGGCTCTTCATTTCCATCAGTGTAAAGTCCCTACAGTGACTATAGAAAGATGAGTTTGTGTGGGCAATCAAGTCACACCTGTTTTCCAGCCAAAATTATTAATCCACCACACTTTCATTCTTAAAAGTGTCCCTGATTGGATGCTCGACTCTGTGGCCAGTCTCCCACAGGACTCTCTATGACCTACCTCTGGTTCACCTTACGTCTCTGAGCTCATCATTGCAGCCATCCTGTCTCCGCCCTCAGTTACACTCTCCTCTTTACTGTTCTTTAATCATGCCAGGGAAGACCTTTCACATTGCCTTCCATCTCCTTTTTCCTGGGCCTAGAATACTCCTGCATCAGGTTTTTCATTAGATTCCTCTCCCAGCACTTTGAAGACTTACCTAAATGCAGCCTTCTCCATGAGCCTTCCCTTGCTTCCTATTTAAAACTGCAACCCTGTCCCCACTCCACCACTCCCTATCTTTCTTCCTACAGTTTTTCTTCTCAACACTCATCAACATTTATATATCTGCCTACATGAGAACAAATGTCCCTGTGGAAAGCTATGTTGTTTTATTTGCTTATTGTGGTTTTCCTAGTGTCTTACACATGGTAGATGCTCAATAAATACTTGCTGAGTGAAACAAGGAAGGAGTTGAATTAATGAATTGACACATTGGGATCCTATAATCCTTTGAATTCTACTTAGGGTTTCCTGATGTTTGTCCTTATCTGTGTGTTTCAGTGTGCTCTAGACCAGTGTTTTTCACCCTTACCTACTGAATTGCTCCAGCAGAAGTTTATAGCGACTCAAACATCCACAGCAAAGTAAACGGTAGATCAGATCACTATGTTGCAAAAAGGGAAACTTCTTTAAAATCTCATAGTTCATTGTAATTGTCATTCCAATTCTGCATTGTGCACCATTATAGTTACATGTTTGTGCACCATTATAGTTACATGTTTACTACATACCCTGTTTTACTTATCATTGATTAAAATCCACATCCATGATGATGGACCCTGTTAATCCTGAACTTTGCATACTCCCTGACTATATGCTACAAACCACTGAAAGAAATCGTGCCATTTTATTAAAAACAAAAATGCATATTAACTAGTTCTGATTTACAATGTTGTCCATGTTTTCTAAACTTTCCATTTCTGATATTATGCAGATTCTCTAAAGAAACTCTTACAAGTATGCACCAGGAAAGAGGTACAACATATAGGTGTCATTGTCAACATAAACAATAACAAAATTTGTAAATATCTAGTAAGAGGAAAGTCAATAAACAGTGAGATACTCTCACAACGGAGCACTCTATATAATGGAAAATTAATTATTTGATTTATTGTATGATATGCAAATTTTTGGATGGAACAAAGTATGTTATAGATGAATATATGCAGAATACACTCAATAAACTTGTATTGACTGCCTAACATATACCAAATACTCGGAAGGTAGCAGTGAACAAAGCAGTTAAACGCTGCTGTCTTTGAATATAAAATTTTAGTAAGGGAAGAAAATCAACAAATTAGGTCATTTGTACAGATATTTAAAGGAGACAAGCAGTATAGAGAAAATAAAATAATTTGACAATGGCTACATAGGGTGTGAGAGAAGAATATCCAGAAAGATTAATGCAGCATTTTTTGCCCGAGTCACTAGAAGGAAAAGGTTGTAATAAATATCGTGAAAAGACTGTGAAAGGGGCAGGTTGAGAAGACATGACATCCAGTTTTGAATATATGCCTCTGTGTTATTTAAAATGTAACAATACTATTTTATACACATCTTGCTTTCTGAATCTTAGGATGCATATCTGAAATCAATTTTGTAAAATTCACAACCATTAATTCTATGATATTTGCCTCTCTCCTAGTTTCCCTTCTCTAATATTTTACAAACTCATTTGATCTATATCGGGATTTTAATTTCTAACGTCTAAACTTAACAATGCTGTTTTTATTTTTTTTAACTTCCTTATATTTCTTTGCAGCTTTCTCTCAAATTTCTGATTTATCTTCCACTTAACTAATGCTTTCCTAAGCTACGTTTAATCAACTGTTAATAGTTCCACTGAGTTTATAAATGCATATACATACGCACACACATTTCTAGTAGTTTAATTTTTACATATGTACTTTTTCAAATTTTTACTTTCTCAATATGTTCATTTTTATTATTATTCAATATTTAATTCAGTTTTAATTTTTAAAATATTTTCTAACATTATTTTATACTTATAGTTTATATTATATATCTGATTATCCCACTATTATAATGAAGGGTGATTATAATTCTTTTTTTTTTTTTTTTTTTTTTTTTTTAGATGGAGTCTCACTTTGTCGCCCAGGCTGGAGTGCAGTGGCACCATCTCGGCTCACTGCAAGCTCCGCCTCCTGGGTTCACACCATTCTCCTGCCTCAGCCTCCGAGTGGCTGGGACTACAGGCACGCACCACCAAGCCCGGCTAATTTTTTGTATTTTTAGTAGAGACGGTATTTCACCATGTTAGCCAGGATGGTCTCGATCTCCTGACCTCGTGATTCGCCCGTCTCGGCCTCCCAAAGTGCTGGGATTACAGGCGTGAGCCACGGCGCCCGGCAGGTGATTATAATTCTATTGCATTTTTAAAATTTGTGGTCAAGTGTTTTCTCTTTAGTTGAATTTTTTATAATTACATATTCATATGCTGTTATAATAAATAATACACAGAGATTCCATGTACCCTTTACTCAGTTTCCCCCAATGGAAACATCTTGCAACACTTTTGTATTATATTTCAACCTAGATATTGACATTAACACAACAAAGACACAAAAGATTTTCATCACCCCACAGATTCTTCATGTTGCTCTTTTTTATCCACATCCAATTCCCTTCCCTTATCTCTCCCTGAACATGGCTAACCACTAACCTGTTCTCCTTTTCTACAGTTTTCTCATTTTAACTATGTTATATCAGTGAAATCAAACAGTATATAATCTTTTGAGACGGTCTTTTTTTTTTTTTCACTCAGCATAATTGCATGGAAATTCATTCAAGTTGTTGTAGGTATCAATTGTTTGCTTTTTTTGTTGATGAATAGCATCTGATGATGTGGCTTACCACAGTTTAAAAATTCACCCATTGAAGGATATCAGGGTTGTTTCCAGGTTTTGGCTATTACAAATAAAGCTGTTATGACCATTTATATACAGGCTTTTGAGTGAGCATAAGTTCATATTTTTTTTCTTATATCAATATAAATATCCAGCAGCACAATTGCTAGGCTCTGTACTTATTTCATGTTTAGTTTTTTTTTTTTAAGAAATGGCTTAATTATTTTTTCTGAATATGATGCATTTACCTTATCACCAGCATTGTATGAGTTTTCCAGTTCCTCTCTATCCCCTCCAGAATTTGATATTATCACCATTTTTAAATGTTTACCCATTATACCTTATTGTGACTTTAATTTGCATTTCCCAAATGGCTAATGAAGTTTAATACTTTACATGTGCTTATTGTCATCTGCATACCTTCTTCAGTGAAATCTCCATTGCTATTTTGATTGTTTTAATTGAATTGCATTTGTTTTAGTGTTCTTGTTGAGTTTTGAGAATTCCTGATATATATTCCAGATACTGATCCTTTGTCATGTATGTGTTTGCAAATATTTTCTCTCAGTCTATGGTATGTCTTTTCATCCTTGTAATAGGGTTATTTTCAGAGAAAAAAATGGTTAATTTACATAAGGTTATTAATTTTCCTTTTAATAATAATGCTTTTGATGTCATGTCTAACATGACTTTGCTTAGCATTAATATCAAATGTGTTCTAAAAGTTTTATAGTTTGAATTTTGCACTTATTTCCATGAACCTGTTGAGTAGGTTTTCATGTGAGGTGTGAGCTTCAGTCCGGGCTCATTTTTCACTTTCCTATGGGTGTCTAGTTGTGCCAACAGCATTTGTCGGAAAGGCAACCCATATGTTAACTGCATTTGCATCATTGTCAAAAATCAATTTGACATATATGTGTAGGTCTGTTCCAGGCCTCCCTAGCTGATCAAGTACCTTTTTTATATTTGTGGAAATAACTTTGTCCTCAGGTCAGTGAGCTTACTCTGTAGAGACTGAGGACCTTGGTTTGAGGAAGCTTTCCTCCTGAGACCATTTTATCTTAGCAGAGCAGAAGGCTAGCGATATGAGACAAAATTAATTTAATCAATTTTATTAGATGTTTCTTTTTTATACATTATCTTTCTTTAGCTCAAGTTAAGCTGTTATTCTCCACCAAGCCTACCCTGAGTGGGAAGACAGGCAGCCAGCTTCCTACATAAGTTATTGGACTTGCCAAACGGTAATTATTATCTTAAGACTACAAGCTTACTGAGTGTATGTCTATTGATCTACACTTCGTGGTCAGTGCCTACTGAAGCAGGATATTTCCCTGACCCCTTCATGGGACTCATGACAGGGGTTCCTCCTTTGCCCAGCCTGCCATTTTCAACTACTCAAGGGAGGGAGCTTGCGAGCAAACAAGGTGACAACTGGAGTGCAGGAGCGCTAGAACCAGCCGCTTCAGCACTGGCAGGTGCTAACCGCCACACCCCCCGGCAGCCACTCGGACCTCCTGTGCTCCACCCCTCGCGTGCTAGAGCGTATGGGTGACAGGGTGCAGGAGCCAGGACGAGCACTTTTGGGAGCCGACAGGAGCAAACTGCGTGCAGGCACAGAGGCAGCTTCTGGGGGTAGGGGTTTCCCAAGAACCCCAAAGCCCAAGAGAGAGTGTTTCAGTCTGGCTCTTTTATCTCTGCCATCCATGAGCAGCTAAAGTGTTAACAGCTCACTGGGCCCTCTGACTTTTCGTGTGAAGTGGCTGCCTTCCGCCAGCGAGGGTGAAGGGCAAGTGTGGCTGAGTTGCACTTGCACACTTGTCCAGTGTCTATGAGAACTGAGTTTGCTCAAACCAACTGAAGCATGGTAAATGTGGGGAATTTTATTTCCCACATGATGAAGGTGGCTCTCAGCGGGAAGGGGAGCTGAAAAGGGTACAGGGCAGGAAGGTCATCTTTCCCTGAAGTCCGGCCAGCTCCAGCCAGATTCTTCTCTGAAGTTATGCAGTCAAGTTATGCCTTAAAAGTCAAGCCCCTTCGCTCTGACATCCAGCTTCTTCTCCTCTCTCTGCCAGCTGATTCTGAGGTTTTTCTAGAAACAGTACGGGGTGGGGTGGGGCCCTGGATGGTTTTGGAAAAGGCAATGTTGGCTCAGGAAAACAGGGATGGAAGTTCTCACTTTGGGCCACAGTTTCAGGCTTGAGAGTGGGGTTTTGTCTGAGACCCGCCCTTTTCTGCCTAGAATTTATCTGCCTCCTGTCTGTGCCACTACCTCAGGGACACCTTGGCAAGGCTTTGTTTCCCATCCACATTTCTGTGGTAGTTAGTCCCAAAGAGTATTGGATCTGGACGCAGTGTTTGCTCTGAGGCAGTCCTTAAACTTCAGTTTTGCTTTCCTTGCTCTTCTGATCTCCGAACTTACTTTATTTAGTCCTTGGCAAATATTGGCACTTTCTCTAGAGGTCAACAACGCATTTAATCTTAAGTTTATGATAGAATATTTAGTATTTCTGGAGTTTTGTAGCAGGAAATATTGCCAATGATTTCCTCTACCTAACTGCCAGATTCAGTACTTCTAGAATTTTAAAAAATCTTTTCTTGACAATTTGTACAAGGGTCTTTATTTTGCTGACTAAAATTATTAAATATTTTTAGCATGCCCAAATAGACTAAGACATAATTAAACTGCATCTTCCACAACTTATAGCTATTTGTTATTTTGTTGGAGAGTAATTTGGTTAATCATTTTATTGTCTTCTTTGCTGTATCATATTTTTCTCTCATGACTTATGGTTATTCTTCTGGTAATGATTTCATATGGCCTTGCTGTCATGTTGACTACAACATTCTACACGTCAGTACTTCAGAACTGATATTTGACCATGTCTGACGAAACTTCCTGTTGGAGCAAATTCTCACCACCTGTCTCAGTTCTATGGAAAGTCTCTAGTATGAGTGAAAAATTTGATTTGAAATAAACTAATTGATTTGAAATAAATCAAAATTGATTTGAAATAAACTAAGAAATTTATACTTCACATGCATGATACATTGTTGTTTGTTGCCTCAAAACCTATTACATTTTGGTATTTTAATTAATCTACACAAAAGTTTTCTGCTGTCATTCAGCAAATTCCAGCCCCCAGTGCCAGAGATGTCGAGTCATGATGCTGAAGTGTAGATTTCATATCTCTAGATTTAACAAGCACTGCGGGAGATTCTGATGCAGGTCTTCTCAGGTTCATTCCCTAAGAAATATTGCCAATATCAAACCTCTAGGAAGTTACGTATAACTTGCCACAAAATGCAGATTCAGCATGGAAACTCCTCTGTGCATAACTACTTGAATGAAGGGACCCTCAGGGTTTTATAAACAGGGTCATGTTTCTTTAGGAGCAGTTATCCGCCAGCGCCAGCCTATTTGGAAGTGTGTTTCATCACCCCAGGACTACCAAAGACAGAGCCTAGCCTCCATAAAAATAATCCATCTGGTCTAGGGGAGAGAAAATCCAATTTGTCTCTTCATAGGAAGCCCCCTGCCCTCCTCCAAAAAAAAAAAAAAAAAAGGTTAAGAGAAAGGGACCTTTCTAGAGTTATTTTACTATCCATCAATTTAGGAAATTCACTTAACTGTTACAAGTTGGTCATTGCCCTACTTGTAAAATGAGATATGAAAATGACCTAAATCGTAGGTTGCTAGAGAGGTTTAAGTTAGGTAACACTTACAAGCATTTATGAAGTACAGTTTTCAGCTCATTACACAGGAGATAATCCCCAAACATTAGCTAGTAGGATGGCACCACTCAAGTAATGTTACCCATAATGGAAATGGAGGTTTTAAATCCATTTCTCAACTTTCTAATTAACTCTCTCTTTAATGTCTTGGTTAATTTGTCAGCTGCCAAAATGGGTGCACTTTGTTTCAGAACTGAAAGCTTTCTGGGAAGTCCCTGAAAACCTTTGAAGGTCTTCTCTGACAACAGAGAAATTTTCTTCAGGAGAACCATAAACATCTCTGATGTCTTTCTCAGTAGGAATTGGAAGGCATTTAAACCTGGTAACCACAAACGATCTCATATGTAGCTTCCATATCTGGTCTTCTGAACCAACATAGGGAACTAAAATAATTCACCAAACTGCAACTTTGGGTAATATTGCCAGAAAAAGGAAAGGTGAAGAAAAATATTTATTTTAGTATTCGAAACAATCTGAGGCCTACCCTAGGCTCTTGATTTCCCCAAATGTCATCTAGGTGATCATCAATAAGGTAACTCATGTCTTGTTGGACAGAATAGCTAAGTGGTAAAAACAGAAACAAACAAACAACAATGACCAAAAAAAAAACCCAACTAATTCAGCACCTATAACTTACAAGACACAATTATCAACTCACAACTAATCCTGGTCAATTTATGGTACCTACTGTTGTCCCCATCCTGTATCAACATTTTACAACTTGACTTATCACAACATAATAAAATGCATATAATTAATATGTACAATTTGATGAATATTAATATATGTGTAAACCTATAATACTATCACCCCAATAAAGATAATAAATATTTCTTTCACTCCCAAAAGTTTTCTCCCTCTCCTTTGCATTTCCTCCTTACCTGCCCCCACCCAACTTCTACTCTGAAACAACCATTGCTACGCCTTTTGTCACTATAGAATATTTTGTTTTTAAAGAAATTTCGTATAAATGAAAATACGTAGTAGAGACCCCGTTTTCTGATCTACCCTTTTTTTTTTTTTTTTGACACAGAGTCTTGCTCTGTCATCCAGGTTGGAGTGCAATGGCACCATCTCGGCTCACTGCAACCTCCGCCTCCCAGGTGCAAGCAATTCTCCCACCTCAGCCTGCCAAGTAGCTGGGATTACAGGCACATGCCACCGCACTTGGCTAATTTTTGTATTTTTAGTAGAGATGCGGTTTCACCATGTTGGCCAGACTGGTCTTGAACTCCTGACTTTAAGTAATCAGCCCGCCTCAGCCTCTCAAAATGTTGGGATTACAGGCACGGGTCACTGCGCCTGGCCTGATCTACCTTTCTTTCACTTACTATTTACCTTATTTTCATACTCATGTATGGTTTTTGCATCTATCAATAATTTGCTGTTTATTCCAGTATACCATACCGTGATGCTTATGGTCCTTTTATTTACCGTACACTTTATTATACTCTATTTGTTTATCCATTTGCCTGTTATTGAACAATTAATTTGTTGAACGTATTTGACTCTTAAAAATGTAGCTGTTGTGAGTTCATGTACTAGTTGTTCTCTGCTCATACACTTTCCTTTCTCTTGGATTTCTCCTATGAGTGGAATGTCGCGGTTATATGGTAGATATATGTTTAACTTTTTTAACAAGTCATCAAACCCTTTGCAACAGTGGTTCTACCATTTCGTGTAGACTTGTTCAAGTTGTCCTATATTCTTAGCAACCCTTGCTATGCCCAAAGTTTTAAATCTAATCATTCTAGTAGGTGTGTAGTTGAAGACCACTTAGTTTTATTTTGCAGTTTCTTAATAATGAATGATGTTTAAAAAAAAATTTTTTTTTGAGACAGGGTCTTGCTCTTTCACCCAGGCTGAAGTGCAGTGGCAGGATCATGGCTGAGGTGTAGTCTCAACCTCCCTGGGCTCAGGTGGTCCATCCACCTCAACCTCTCAATTAGTTGGGACCAGAGACATGCACCACCATGCTTGGCTAATTTTTTTTTTTTTTTTTTTTTGTAGAGACAGAGTCTCATAATGTTGCCCAGGCTGGTCTTGAACTCCTGGACTCAGGTGATCCCCAAACTTCGGCCTGCCAAAGTGTTAGGATTACAGGAGTGAGCCACCACACCCAGCCTGAACATCTTTTAATGGGCTTTGTTGCCATCCATATATTTTGCTTCGTGAAATGTCTGTTCAACTGTTTCCTTTTTTTGTGAATTGGGTGATTTCACTTTGCATTTTTGAGATATATGTGTTTCTAATATGTTCTAGATAAAGAGTCTTATCTGGATATATATGTTAAAAATATTTTCTCACATATTGTGCTTACCTTTTCACTTTTTTGACTGTGTCTTTTGACAAATTCAATTTCTCTATGTTGTTCCACTTGTGTTTCATTACATTTTGGCCCATATGAGTAATCTTTGCATAGTCAAATGTCACTAATTTTTTCTCTTAGTTTCTTTTAAGTATGTTTCTGCTCTTGAATTTAGTCTGTGATGCATTTTGATCAAAAAACAAGGTTTTTTTGGATATACATTGTCACAGCAGGAGTTGTTGATAAAAATATAATTTTACATATTAAATTCCCTTGTCATCTTTGTTGAAAATCAATTGGAAGTCTGTGTTGGAGTCTATTTCTGAATTCTTTATTCTGTTCCGTTGATCAGCGTGACTATCTGTATAACAAAACCATACTGTCATGCTTACTGTACCTTTACAATAAGCGTTAAAATATGGTAGCGCATGCTCCTCATCATTGTTATTTATCAAAGTTGTTTTGGATATTTTTGGTCCCTTTATATATATAAATGTTATTATCTGCTTGTCTATATAAAAAATGCACACTGAGATTTTAGTTGGCCTCACTTTGAAATTATAGATCAATTTGAAGAAAATTAAGAAATCTTGAAGGTATTAAACACTTTAATCCATGAGTATAGTTTATTTTTCCATCTATTAAATTAAAAAATAATCCAGCAATGCATTTCAGATTTAATAAAACTGAAATTTTGTTGTCAAATTTATCCCAAAGTAATTCATATTTTTATGACACTGTAAATTATTTTCTTTTACAATTATTTTCTAAAATTTCATTGTTAATAGATAGAAATATATGGATTTGTTATATCTACCTAATTTCCTGTAAACATGCTGAATATATTTATTAATAGCATTTTTTCCTAGACAGCATAGGATTTGTTACATACACAATCATATATCTTTTAAAACTAAAGCCATTTCTTTCTTTTTAACAGTGGCTAGAACTGAAATTGCAACATTAAGTAGAAGTGATAAAAGAAGACATATTAGGTTGGTGCAAAAGTAATTGCTATTTTTTTCAATTGGAAGTAATTGCAAGAACCATAATTACTTTTGCACCAACCTAATACTTACCTTGTTTCTTATCTTAGAAAGAAGACATTTAGTGTTTCATTATTAATTCTGAAGTAATCTATAGGTTTTTATGGATGCCCTTTTTACATTGAGGAAATTCCTCTATATCTCCCTTTTACTGAGTTCATATATATGTATATATAATGATGTTAATTTTTATCAAACAGTTTTCCTATATTGTTAAAATAGTCATATTTCCTTTTAGGTTACTAACATGGAAATTACGTTAAATTGACTGACTTTTTAATGCCACTCCAAACTTGCATTTCAGGGTTGAACCACACTTGAGCATCATATATCATCTCTTTATGTATTGTTGGACCTGTCCTATTAAATTTTGTAATAATTTTAAAATCTGTATTTTTAATGGATATTGATCAGTAGTTTTCATTTTTGTAATTTCTTTGGTTTGGTATCAGGCTAATGTGAGCTTCACAGAATGCACTGGGAAATGTTTTCTCTTCTGTTTTCTGGAAGAGATTACGTAGAATTTATATTATTTCTTTTACATATTTTGAAAGAATCCAAAAGCAAAGATCATTAGTTTGGTTTTATGAAAAGTTTTAAATTATAGATTTAATATATTTATGTTAAAGAGCTATTCAGGTTACCTATTTTGTAAGTTTTGGTGAATTTTGTCTTTCAAGGAATGTTTCCATTACATCAAAAGTTTCTAATTTATTGTAATTATTTCCTTAGAATTTCCTTATTATTCTTTTAATGTCTGTTGGATCAGTCAAGATGTCCCTCTTTTTTGTACCTTCTGTAGGTAATTTGTGACCTTCTTCCCTTAGATTTTGTAATTTTTTTTTCTAATTTCTCTTTTGATTTCTTCTTTGACCCACAACAAAACATAGAAATGTGCTGGATATTTTATAAATACTTAGTGATTTTAAAGGTGTCTTTCTGTTATTAATATTTAGTTTAATTACATTAAAGTCAAAGAATATAAATAACTTTATATGTTTAATTATTTTAAGTTTATTGAGAATAGACGTAAGCTCCAAAATGCATTCGATTTGGAGACATTTTCACATGCACTTCAAACTCATGTGTATTGAGCCTTTTGTATGTGGAATATAAAATGTTCAAGTTGACTGACAATTTTATTCAAGTCCTGTATATCTTGACAAATATTCCTACTGATGTAAATTAGTATGAGTGGACTGTTGAAATTCAAAATCTCATTATAAATTTGTCCTTTTTCCTTTCATTTTCAATTTTATATTTAATACACATTGAAGATCTCCATTTAAGTGAATACATATTTGTGGCTCTTCTATTAAAGTTAGTTAATGATACATTTTTAGACAAGTTAAAAAATATGAGTCTGAACATTTTAATTACAAGATAGCTAGATTCTTCGTCATATTTGTATATGCTGAAAATTGATGTCACCTATAATATTTGACTATTTCTAAAATTATGGAATCAATTTCCTCCTTTGACCACTTAACAAAACTACGTATTTTAGTTCCTATTAGTCAGCTTCAAAGAACTTTTGAAAAAACGTACCTTTTTCTGTAATTGGAAAGTACAGAGAAGACTAATCAACTTTCCAACTACTGTTTCAACTAACCTGGCTTCTGCATTATCATTAGCCACCTTTCAGAAATAAAATACTTTCTGAAAATTATTTTCAATATCATTTCATTTCAAGAAGGCATCCAACTTTCTAACACTGTCTGTGTGATTTATTTTCCTCTTCTATTTTAATGAATCTTGAAGATGAAGTTGGGCAGTTTCTTCCTCCTCCAACTGAGGGTTAAATCAGCATGTTCAGAGATTTGAACTACACATTCAATTCTATGCTGGGATACAGACTCAAAAGTCTTTTCTTAAAACAGTGGAGATCCATATTGTTAGAAAAAGATAATTTGGAGATGCATTCTCTATTTTATATGATCTTTATTTTTTATTTATTTATTTATTTTTTGAGACAGAGTCTCACTCTGTCGCCAGGCTGGAGTACAGTGGCACGATCTCGGCTCACTGCAACCTCTGCCTCCTGGGTTCAAGCAATTTGCCTGCCTCGGCGTCCTGAGTAGCTGGGACTACAGGCGTGTGCCACCACACCCAGCTAATTTTTGTACTTTTTGTAGAGACGGGATTTCACCATGTTGGCCAGGATGGTCTTGATCTCTTGAACTCATGATCCACCTGCCTTGGACTCCCAAAGTGCTGGGATTACAGACGTGAGCCACTGCACCCGGCCATGATCTTTATTTTTAAACATTTTTTTCTGGTGCACAGTACATTATCGTTCACTATGGTACAAAGCTGTACAGCAGAGTCCCCAAATGTTTTGATCTTTTATAACTGAAACTTTATATCCTTGAACAGCAACTCTTCCTTCTCTCCCCGACCAGACCCTGGCCACCACCATTCTACTCCTTATTTCTATGAATTTGACTATTTTGGAAATCTCATCTAAGTGGAATCATGAAGAATTTGTTCTTCTATATGTGGCTTTTTCATTAGCATAACACCTGCAGGTTCATCCATGTTTTCGCAAGTGGCAAGATATCATTCGTTTTTAGGATGATGCTTATTTAATGCATTTAAAACATTTATTCACTTCTCATAGAAATGTATGTTATTGTCATAACTTGGCTATCTTGAATACTCTTACAATGGTCAGGAGAGTGCAGGTATCTCCTTGAGATTGTGGTTTCCGTTCTTATGGACATATATCCTATAGTAGGATTGCTGGATCATAAAGTAGTTCTATTTTTAATTTTTAGGGAATATTCATACTTTTTCCATTGCTACTGCAACATTTTACATTTCTACATGGTATGCAAGGGTTCCAGTTAACTCACATCTTTGCCAACGCTTGTTGATTAGTGGTGTTGAATATTTGTCAGTATATCTACTGGCCAATTTCATGGGTTTTTTGGAAAACTGTTGTTTCAAGTCCATGATCCATTTTAAAATCAGGTTATTATTATCATAATTATTGTTATTATTGCAATTATGTTGTAAGAGTATCTTGTGTATTTTATATATTAACCCCATAATAGATGTGATTTGCAAATATTGTCTGGGTTGACTTTTCCCTCTGTGTATTGTTTCCTCTGATGTGCTGAAGCTTTTCCATTTGATGTAATCCCCTTTGTCTATTTTTGCTTTTGCTGCTTGTGCTTTTGGTGTAAAACCCAAAAAGTCACTTCCAAGACCAATACCATGAAGTTTGCTTTCAATATTTTCTTCAAGGAGTTTTATAATTTTGGTTCTTACATTTAAATTTTTAATTTTTTGTGAGTTAGTTTTTGTGTGGTGCAAGATAAAGGTTTAACTTCATTATTTTGCATGTGGATATTCAATTTTCCCAACACCATTTGTGGAAGAGATTTTTTTTTTGGAAACAGTCTCCCTCTGTCACCCAGGCTGGGGTGCCGTGGCACAATCTCAACTCGTTGCAACCTTGGCCTCCTGGGTTCAGGCGATTCTCCTGCCTCAGCCCCCTGAGTAGTTAGGATTACAGGAATTCACTACCATGCACAGATAATTTTTATATTTTTTGTAGAGACGGGATTTCACCATATTGGCCAGGCTGGTCTTGAGCTCCTGACCTCAGGTATCCATCTACCTCGGCTTCCCAAACTGCTGGGATTACAAGCATGAGCAACCGTGCCCAGCCAGGAAGAGACTACTCTTTCTCTATTGTGTATTTTTAGTATTTTTGTTGAAGATTAGCTGACCATATATGCATGCATTGATCTCTGGATTTCCTAAATATTAGAGCCGAAATAAATAAAATAGAGGATATAAAAAAAAATAGGAAAAATTCAACAAACCTGAAGGTTGGTTTTTAAATAAAAACCAATGAAGTTGACAAATATTTAGCTGGAATTACTAAGAAAAATGGGAAAGACCCAAAAAATAAATCAAAAATGAAAGAAAAATTATTGCATCTTATAACACGGAAGTAAAAAGGATCATAAGAGATTATTATGAACAATTATACACTAAAACTTAAATAACTTAGAATAAATGAATAAATACCTAAAAACATGCAACCTACCAAAACTAAATTGAGAAAAAAAGAAAATATAAACAGGTCAACAGTAAGTAGAGACTCAATCTATAATTAAAAACTGTTCAAAAAAGAAAAGCCATGTCAGTTGACTTCACTAGTGAATTATACCAAACATTCAAGAATGAACAATAATTTTTCCTACTCTTGCAAAAAAAAAAAAATGAAGAAAACTTCTAGACTCATTTTATGAGGCCATTAGCCTGATATCATTACTCTGAAGTTGCACAAGACACTACAAGGAAATAAACTACAAGGCAATATCCCTAGTGAATGTAGATGAAAAAATTATCAACAAAATGCTAGCAAACCAAGTTCAATACCACATTAAAAGGATAATGTTTGACAACCAAATGAGATTTATTTCTGGAAGCAAGGATGATTCAACATATAAATATTAATTGATATGATATATCACATTAACAGAATAACGAATAAAAATCACATGATTATTTCAATAAATGCAGAAAACGTTTGATAAAATTCAACACTCTTTCATAATAAAGTCTTAACAAACTGACTGCAGAAGAAATTTATCTCAACATAATAAAGACTATTTATGAAAAGTCCACATGGTATTCAAAGGTGAAAATCTTCAACTTTTCCTCCAATATCAGAAATAAGATAAATGTTGCACACTCTCTCTGCTTCTATTCTTCAAAGTACTAGAAGATCTAGCCAGAGAAATTAGATAATAAAAATAGAAAAACACACTTGAATCAGAAAAAAAAGAAATATTATAGTTTTGCTTGCAGATGATACGATCTTATATGGAGAAAACTTAAAAATTACACAAAGAAATTGTTAGAACTAATAATCAAATCAAATCCAGGAAACTCTCAAGTCATAAAAATCAATTACATTTCTATACATTAATAGTGAACTATCCAAAAAAGAAAGTAGGGAGGCAATCCTATTTACAACAGCATTACAAACAATAAAATACTTAGAAATAACCTTAACCAAATAGGTAAAAGACATGTACTGAAAACTACAACACATCAATGAAGGAAATTAAACTCACGAATAAATAAAAAATATATTTTATGTTCGTAGATTGGAAAACTTCATATTGTTAAAATGTCCATATTACCAAAAATGATCTAAAAATTAAATGCAATCACTAAGAAAATCTCAATGGCATTTTTTTTTTTACATAAGTAAAGAACAGTTCTAAAATTCATGCAAAACAACAAGAGAAACTTTAGTAGCCAAAGCAATATTGAGAAGGAATAAAGCTGGAAGTGTTACATTTTCTGATTTCAGAATACATTATAGACCCACAGTAATTAAAACTGTATGGTTTCGTTTGTACTTTGATGGCTTAAAACTTATGAGAAGAACTGGGATACAACATTCATTTGAAACGATTGAGAGCTACAATTCAGGGAAATATCAAATTTATTAAAGATTGAATATAGAAATAAAACCACAAATTTACAAGTATTATATTTACCATATTTTATAATCCTAGAGGTTGAAAGGGCTAAGTTTGAAAAAATTTTAAAAAACTATAGAGTCATAGATTGTAAAATTTCTAATATCATACTAGTGTTTATTCTAAATAATGTAAAAAGGTAAAAGACTAGCTAGTAGAATATGTATTACATAGTAAAAACAATGGTTAATATGTGAGAAAAATTTTATTAATAAATTAGGAAAATAAGAAATTAAAAGTTCTAACTTGAGTAAGAGTCATAAATCAGAAATTTATACTAGAAGATATATGAGAATAAAAATGTTTTTAAAAGATATTCACTACAAATAAATGAATAAGTAATAATTATATACCTATTTATTGCATTATATTATAGTTTATTTGCCTATAATTTTAAAAAATATTTAGAATAAAACATATGTCTGACCATAATTAGTTTGGGTTCTGCTATGGGGAGCCAGGCACTCTTGGTCAGAGTATAACAATTACAACTGTATTATAGAATAATTTGTTTTTATTAGAAGCATTAATAAATTTAACTCTGCAAGCAAGCCAATAGACATATGGTGAAAAGCATAAGTAGGAATCTCACAATAGAAACTTGAGCAAACAAACATAATAAAGTGCCAGGAAAAATGAAAGAGTGAGAGTATTTCACAATCCTAAATTATTTAAACATTAAAAAAAATGACACTATTATGTTTTTTATGAAAATGTGGAAGAAGAACCCAGTTCCAAAGAGTTGGTAAACGTAACTAATTTTTATTAACCGTTGGAAACACGTTCTCACCATAAAATAAATTTTAAATAGACGTATCTTGTAAAATCATAATTCTACTCCTGGATATATAAATTTAAGCAGTGATTCTCAAATGAACTTTAGTGAAGGATTATTTATTTTCTGGTCTTCCAGGAGAAAATATGTTTATAAAATACAATGAAAATAATTCCTTGATACTGAAAATTAAAAATATATCACTAAATAGCCAAAATTCATAAAATCATTCTAACCAGTTTCTATAAGCTTTTCTAAATGATTACTCTCACTTTATGCATTCACGCTGTTGTAGACAGATCACCATTTCAGACTCTCCTTAGTCTGCAGATGGTACCTTCAGTGGTACTGCATACCTTGCACATATACACCAGGATCCTTGAAAAAAAATTTATTGATGCATTGTTCAAATACCAAAATACCAAAAATTTAGGACCTCATGTGCCCATTTATAAATAATCGTACAAATAAATAGTACATTAATAAAATACAGTGATATTTAAAATTGAGTATTAAGGACTGAGCAACATATTTCAACCTGAATATATCTCACAAACATAATATTAAGTAGAAACAAGAGACAAATGATCCAAACTACACAAAAAGAAGAAAAAGAAATAACATCACATTAGAATGCATATGGTATATCACCACCCATATAAACAACAGAATATTAAGCAATATGTAATTATTTCATGAAGACATTTCTATGTGGAGCCAAAACATGATGAAAGACGACACAGAATAATGTGTAGGTTGTTTCAGTCTTTTCATAATCTTAAAAGGAAGTACTATGTCAATGTATTTTCAATAGTACTGTAAGATAAAATATACTATATGAGCTCAGAGATTCCACTCACAGAAATATATCCAGAATAAATAGGAATCTCACAATAGACACCTGCATAAACATTAAAAATTGCAATGAAAATTAAATAAATGACAGTATTTCACAATCACAAATTTTTCAAAAATTCAAAAAATAAAACGATTATGTTTTTGTAAAAACATGGAACAAGAACCATCTCATACAGAGCTGATAGGAGTAGAAATTTTTATAAACACTTTGGAGAATAACAAATGTATAAGGCATTTTAATATTTTCATAAATTAAAAAAGGAATACCATGTCAATATATTTTCTAATAATATCATGAAATAAAAATATTATATTTGTTCATTCTATATAGAAATATATCTAACACAAATAAGTGAATAATTACAAATATTTATATGAAAGGTTTTTATTTTTATGTTATTCATAGAACACAAATTTACATAATTTTGAGTGTCTAGCAATAGTGGCTTGAGTTTGTGATACAATAATCATAGAGTAGAATACATAGAAATTAACATGCTATACACTACGATTAAAATTAAAATAAGGATCTCTATTATTTACTTGAAAATAGCACTGCAATATTTTTCAGTAAAATATTTTTCAGTAAAATATTGCAGGTGTAAACTCTGAATTATAAGAGTAAGATTTCATTTTTAAGAAGTTCACAGTCAGGTGGGAATATAAAAGTAAACAATAAAATGAAAAAATACAAATACATTTACATTGATTGTATGTGTATAATGGAATCTGAAGTTAAAAATGATTTTTATATTCTCATAACTTCTTATAATTCATTTAAATACTATACCGTAATTTTTAACCAGAAAACTGTTTAAGTAAATCTCAGTATACATTTAATATATATCACACACATCTTTCCTTTGATTCATGTAAAAATATACATTATTATTAACTGCATTAACTACATATTACTATGTACATTTTCCTGCATGATCAAAATTTATAGTAGGGTCTGTTTTTTACCGACACCATGGATGAACCAAGGATGCTTATTAATTTTTTTTCTTGGCATCCTTCTAAGAATATTTTAGTTAGACTAATTTCTAAAAACAAATTGCTATTCAATGGCTATACAGTTGGCCTTTGCACAACAGGGGTTTGAACTGTGCAGGTCCACTTAGCAAAACCAACAATTCTACATCCTTCTCCACACCCTGCCCATGAAAAGGATGAGGATGAAGACCTTTTTGATGATCTACTTCCATCTAATAACTAGTGAATATATTTTCCTTATGATTTTCTTTTTCTTTTCTCTGGCTTATTTGTTTGTAAGAATACAGTATATAAGACATATAACTCATATTAAATGTGTGTTAATTGACTGCTTGTGTTATTTGCAAGGCTTACAGTGGGCTATTGGTAGTTACATTTTGGAGGAGTCAAAGTTGTAGTGGATTTTCTATGGTGCAAGGGGGCCAGCACCCCTAACCTCCGTGTTGCTTAAGGTTCAACTGTACATGTTATTTCCTTTCCTGTAAGAGAAAAATGATGAGAAGTTCTTTTCTCCAGTAAGTGTACTCAAAATGTAGCAGACTTGAAATATGTTGGCTCCACCATTGTGTGTCTCACTTTAAAAACTTATTATTAAAAATCATACTAAAGCCTACCTTACTTTCCCAACCTTAGAAAAACTGGTACAAAGAAAAGGGATGGAAACATGCTAGTTTGCACTGAAATTTGAAATTATCTCTCAAAAATATATTTTCACTTTACTTCCAAAATGGAGATCAATTTATACAGATGGCAGGTCACCCTAATCCACCCTATGACTGCACTTAGATTCCTGAGGAATTGTGCCATCTAGAAAGGACAGAGAAGAGGAATAGAATGCTCCGCATCTTGGAATATAAACATGCGCATTGCCACGTGCTTTGATTCTGTTGTCACTGTCACTGTGTACTTACTGCTAGGAAGAGGGCAGATTTGTGTATTTTTATTCTAATTATTATATAAGTTGTTAATGATTTAGGCTTTCAGAACCATATAAAGATTTTTTTTCCTTTCAGATATAAACTATCTTGCATTGTTCTTCTGATCATATGAGGGATAAATTTATGCAAATATTCTTCAGACCATAATATTATGTCCACATAAATGCCAGTAGCAAGAGTAGAATCAACCACAACTGCCTTTGTAATTATTTAAAGCATGTGTGCCTAAAAGCAACTGGCATTTTAATAATCAAGAATCTTTGATATAGTAAGTTCTCAACTATTTGAAACATGGCTCATGTGTTTTAATTTTATATGCATATTATATATATAATGTAATTGTTTATGAAACTAAATTTTGGACTTTAGAACAACTTCCTAGAATCTTGACTTAAATGTCTACAGTAATATTTGACTTAAAAAAATTTAGCACAATGTCACTATGATGAAAAAAATTACTATAAAATTATTTTTAAAACTTTTCCACCCTGACATTTAGAATATTCTCACATTTGCAGTTAAAACCTATTGTGATTATTCTTAGAATTTAGATAAAAAATGTTCCAGAAAGTTTGAAGAGAAGCACTTTAGTCAATTTTTAGTTGTTCAAGCATGAAGAAATGGCATTTCATTGACATTTTAAAAACTATTCAGATTCTCTCTTTGAATTCAAGTGTTTCAAAGATATCTTATTCTAAAATACCAAAATAGGAATAGAATATGAAGGGCCAGTTATGAGTAATATGATACACTTTTATGAGAGGATGAGATTACAATAACAATACCTCACAATAACTGCTCTCATAGAATAGCCAGCAAGTCTCCACTAAATAACAGTGCCTTGGTTTTATAGACGTTTAATCATGGATATTGAGTTAATCTGAACCATTTGTAGACACAGGAGCTTATTAAAGAATTATATAATATCTTCCAAATATTTAGAATAGTGTTGAAATTAATACTGCATCCACACGTTTTTTCAGAGATGCTGAAGCCTAATAAACTCAACCCCTTGAAGCTCAAAATCGGCTTAAAGCCAATCTGTTACCCAAGCTGCACTTCAAGCATCAAGGTTCAAAAGTGTAATTTTAAATATGCAAGAGTTTGAGGAATTCGCTACTCACACTTTCTTGAACAGTCTATCCAAGTGCATCAAGCAAAATGTGAGTAGAGAAATTTTGACCAAAGGATTGATAGTAATGTTGAACATATTTAATAGTAGATCTGAGATTAAAAGGTGAGAGTGAGGGTGGGAAGAGTGTAGAATGCTTCATGTTCTGACAAAGAGAATGTAGTACACATGTCCTACCTGCTTGGTTGCATTGCCAGTGCCCACAGTAGGCTATTTTATCCGGGTTTTTAAGTTTTTTTTCTTTGCAGGAGAGTTAGTTCAAGACCAGTAACTCCATAACTGGTAGAACTGGAAGACTTTAATAGTGCTTAACATTTTGTACATAGCTTTATAACAGTTTTCTTTTCTTTTTGTTTTTGAGAGATTCTTTTCAATATACCCCATCATGGTTGAACTCAAAGTCACTGCGTATTTAAAATCTACAGCTGCTGACATTTTGTATCCTTAGCATTCCAGGTAGTTGGTTATTTGTGCATTTTCTCTATTTTTCTCCATCAGCCTACCTAGATATTTGTTAGATTTAATATTTTAATATTTTTCTGAGAAAGTGAGTTTTTGAATTTTTAAAATTGAATGTAAGTTAGAAACATTTATTAAAATAAGTGAGTCTAACCAGTATGATAAAAATTTTAAGTTTTTAAGAAGATGTGATGACTTAAATGTGCATTAGCCTGATATATATACATACACACACACACACATTTAGAGAGAGAGTCAAATTATATAAAGCAAAATATCAGAAAGTAAGTAGAAATGGATAAGCCCCCAAATCATTACAGATATTTCAAACACACATCTTTCAGTAATAGATAAAAGAAAAATTAAAAGAATAAATTTTAAAAGAAGCTAGTGGATTTTAAAAAGCGCAAATGTTATATATGGAACACGAATATTATAATTCATGTTATTTTCATGTTCATACAGAATACTTACAAAAATCAACATTTTCTGGACCATACCACAAATTCAAACAATTTTCACAGAAATAACGTGACACAGAATATACAGTAACTTTTTAAATTGCTTACGATTTCTCTAGGAGATACTTAGGTGTAGGTTAATCTCCATGTAACTTGCTTAGCATGCGTTGAGTTTTTGAATATGTGGATTAGTGTCTTACAAAAGTCTAGAGAACTTTCAGTCAAAATACCATCACATATTATCTCTTCCTAGTTCCCTTCTATGAGAACACTCACTAAATACATGCTACATTTTCTCACTGCAACTTCCATGTCTTTTAATGATTCTGTCCACATTTTGCATTTTTCCAAGTTATCTGTAATGCATTCTGAAATATTTATTAACTCTCACCATGGCCATTTCTAATCTGATGAGTTCATTTTTGAGTTTTTAATTTAAAATACTGTATTTTTATACAAACTACTTTTCAGATTTGCTACATCAATGTTTTTAGTCTCCTAAAATATGTTCATTTTTTTTTTTAAAGCAAATGTGCTTTATGATCTAACAGTGATATTTCTGGTAACAAACCTTTGCAGATCTGTTTGTACTCTTTTTCTGCTTTCCTTTCAAACAGTGGAATATCATTTCCTTGTGTACTTAGAAGCCTTTGAATGATAAATATTTATTTTTCTTAGAAAATTATTTTTGTGCACTTTTGAGGATTAGTATGAGGAAAATATGCCAAAGAGAATTTCAATTTTTTCATGAGTCTACTAAAGGCACCCCTATTCTGGGACCACATTATGTTAATTCTTGGCCTAAAGGTGTTTTGGACTTCCCAAGTGACATATGTTTGGACTGCACATTTAAACAATTTTTAAATTAATTGCTGTAAATCATTAATGATTGAGTTTCTTTAAATCTGTCCAATCTCAAGTCATTTTTATTTGCCATTTTCAGGGAAAGTGAAATGGGACTAATTTACCTCTGATTCTTCTTCATATTGAGAATATAAATTTTGGTACTAGCTTTAGGGAGGAGCTCCTGTGTGATGCCCTATCTTGGGAAAAGCTATATATTTCTTTACTGTCCTATGTGATGTATGACAGTAGGAAATCCACACTCATTCATTTTGGTACATGTCCGTAGGGAAAAATCAGTCTCGGTGTTTAGGTATATTTTGTCTGCTCCCTGCATTCCCATGGTTTTGACCTTATATTTTACCTTTTTTTGTGAACATACCAATGCTTCAATTTTTTCCAGTAATATAATCAACTATATTATAAGAAAGAGAAAAATTTTGATAAAACACAAATTTCATGTTTTCCTACTCTAATTGGCTTTTACATACAGGTAAAATTTATTTGTTTGTGCTTTTTTTTTGCTATTTCTGCTTTGCTATTCTCTGTTTGTCTATGTCTTCTCCACATAGCCACAATTAGGGAGTTTTGTACACTCTAGTGTCAACTGCTTTGATAGTAACAAAATATATTTCTCAAACTCCTAGGTATAAAACTCAAATATCCACAATTTAAATTCTTTTTCCCTCACTTCTATTATGCTTCCAGTCTCAATAGAAATCAATGCCTATCCAGAAATACAAGCATTATTCTAATGCTTCTCACACATTACAGATAGATTAATATTTCTAGATCTCCTTAAATATTATCATTTTTCACTACTTTTATCTTAATTGTTAAGTTCAACATTTTCTATAATATTAATATATTGTGAAAATTTCCTTACTTTCTTGTTTGTCCCAGGTTAAATGTTTTGCAGTCTCTACCTTACCTTGTGAAGCATAAATATTGTACATACTGTACAAATAATACAAAGTTCATGTGCTTAGAGACTGTGCAATTTCTATTCGGTTGACAATAGCTAATGTTTTCTTCTTCATTTTCTATTTCCTGATTTTTCTTTATTTTGTATATAATACATTATCATAAAAATAAGAACGTCTTACAAACTAAAGCAAAAACAACCCTAGGAATAAAATGCACAAATAAAATATACAAATATACAATTAGATGTACCACATACCCTTCTAATTTATTTAGACATTTAATTTTAGTACAATTTTAAAGTCTGTGTATTATCTATCATCTTCTTAGTATTTTTATATAACAAATTTTGTAAATCAAAAAGTCTCCATGTCATTATAAATTATCTTGGCAGGTGTTGATCTCCAAGGAATAATTCCTCTCCCAAATTATGCCAATCAGAATTTCACTATACCATAATTCTTTTAATCAGTTTCAGATGAATAATAAATTTCAAAATTGTTCAAGGTACTTGTTGTAGTTCAAGTACATTTTTACAGGTGTAAAACTGTAGACAGATTGATACAAACATATTCTAATTGACTCAAAAATATATATGATCTATTTTAAAATCTAGATTTTAAAAGGTCATGTCAACATATACATGTGCTCCTTGTGAAATAATTGCTTTTTATTCTCTGGATAGAATAATTTAATCTTTAAACCTTCAATTCACTGTTAAAAAGAAAATATTACATAAGGATATGCTTATAAACATAATTCACAACTAGTTTTTCAATTCAGAAAAATCATCAAGCCTTTAATGGATTTCAAGAAGAAATGGGTTAGTAATTTATTCCATATGTCTCAATTTTTCCTAGATGCAAGACTTCCTTTAAAATAATTGTAGGCATTTGAGAAATCATGTAGACTCAAAAGAAGATATTTTGTCACTGCCTGGCTAGGTTTTTTAAATCTTTAGACATGAATCAATATATATATTTTTTATTTTGTCTTAACTTAATTAGATGTTGTGAGTTCACCATCTTACTGTCAGTATAGCATCCAAGCTGATTATCATAAATTACAACGTCAACTGTCAACTGTGTTCTGAGAGTTAAAAAAAAGAAATGAATATATTTGTTTGGATATTCTTAAAGCAGGAGTGAGGACACAGTGAAAGTGAGACGAGGAAGAGAGAGAGAGAGAAAAAAAAAAAAAAAACAGGAAAGATAGAAAAGCCGATACCATATGTGTTAAGAGGCAAGTTCTTGTGTTAGATATCTGGGCTTAATTCTATGGGAAGCTACGCGGAACATGCCTCAGAATTACATCACTGAATCTAGGGAGAATCTTCTTAGTTACCCTCACCTCTTCTTCCCACTCCATGCCCAGTAATAAGCTCCCATGCTGCTAGAGAAAGTCCTCAGGTAGAAACAGGTGCAAATACTGGAGATGAGACCTTGTAGAGTGTTAACAATGGTTTTCTTCCGAGCAGCTACAGGTAAGGGAAAGGGGCTGGGCATCCGGTACAAATCAATATACCCCTTATGCTCCTTTTGGTGATCGACAATGTATTTAAAATATTAGATGATCAAGAAGGGCTGCAGAAAGGAGGAAACAGAAACAAACAGCACACCTCATGGTTTATTTTTATTCATTTCATCAGTTTCAAGGAAAATGCATCGGGAGTTCCTGGCATAGAGAACGTCACAAAGACATGTTTCCAGTAATAATGCTATCCCTAGGGCGAAGAAGACCCGGAGAAAGCCCAAGTGGCTGCTGGAACAAGGTCACAGACCGTGCCACCTGTCCACACTCCTTGGCTCTGCCATCATGCTGAAGATCAGTTTAAAGGACTGGCTTCCCTCCCCCCGAAATTAAAAGAGCACAAACTGAGAAACTGAATGTAGGAGACAGCAGTGAACTATGCTGTTCTCAGGGGTCACCTCAGGTTTGGAAGCATTCTTCAAATTAACCCATCTCAGGCTATCTGCAGAGAAGAAAGGTGGTACCTAACTTTTTTTTTCCAGCATTTAGTAGGGGTGTTTTATTAAACAAATATGGTCCCACAACCTAGTTATTTGGAACTAACTAAATATAGTAATTTTTAAATTTCATCATCAAAATCTGTAGACAATTTTGATTAAAATAGACTCCACACCTATGTCCTGCTTTCTTCTTATTATTAATTACATTGCTGTATGAAATAACAAAACTTCAGAATCAAGAATATCTTGTCTCTTGGCATTGAATTCATACAAGGTGCTCTTTCTTTAATGCTGTTTCAGAGGACATATTTTTACTCATTAAATAGGAGGGTCAGAATCTAGTTGTATGCACTGCTTCAACATACTAATAATTAAAATTAGGAGATAAATGTGGTTAAAGCTATAGAAAGACTTGAGATGTCATCTATAATGATTACTGTATGGCACTCTACAAACAGAAATGGTTAAATAATAGTTTATATAAATATTTTGTAGCATTTCAAATATTTTAGTGCCTGAAGTTTCTCCTCTTATATAGTTCAGATTGTCAATTTTAAGACTTATTCCACTAGTTAATACGTTTTTAGTCTCGTTTGAATACTACATAAAAGTAATTTTCAGTTAAATGTGTTCTTGTTACATAAAACATTACAAATTAGTGAGTAGTTACATTTTCATGTTCCTGTAATGTCTTTAGAAGATTTTCATATTATTACCTATCACTATATGTATGCTTTGTCAAAGACAAACCAAACATATATATCATTTACATTGAAAATATTTAAAAGTACTTATGAATTTTATTTGAAAACCACATCCATAGGAACAAATACAATATACTAGTGTGAACATGTAAATATATATCCTATGTCTATTTTACATATAAGCATATATGATCAAAAATATAGTCAAGAATTTTTAAATCTAGTATTACAAAGTAAAAATTAGTTAACTTCTGATGATGATTTGTTAATTAAGATATAATAATTTTGATTTGGGTGATTTTAAATAAACAAATATATTAAATTACGTGACAAAATGTTTTTAATAAAATGTTTATGATTTTTACATTGGTTTTATCACTTTATTCCATTATTTTATTTTAAATGACCTGTCTTGTTTAAAACACTGTATTCATCTTAATTAAATTAAGGTGCTTCCATTTGTAAAAAAATTCACAAATGATTTGCTCTATTATACAATGAGGTTATAAACTGAGTCAGTAGTATCTCAAGATTTGATCCCCATTATCGTAATCTATGGCCCTACTTGTTTATTAAGTGTATTGTCTTTCTCCATGTCAGTCACATCACTATTGCTCATTCATTTTTCTCTTTGTCCCTTATAAGGAACATTGCCTACCTCTAGATTAAGCAAAAGTTGCTTCTTAAAAAAGCACAATAACCTGCTCAATCTTTCTCACACACAGAAATGTTTGTTAAGTAATTAAAGTGTAGATGAAGTTATAAAGAGTCTGATTAAATTAGATGCCAAAGTACCCTTGTGATTCAAAATATGAATGACATTTAATTTATTTGAAATCAATAATTACTGAGTGACATTAATTAATGCCAATATTTCAGGAGTTGTTCTAGTTAGCAAAATGTATACAACACGCAAAACGTTCAGAATTCTGAAGGGCAACATTATTCTATAATTAAGAATTAAGAATTAATTCACATTAGTCATTGGGGAGAAATAAGAATTACTAAGAATTAATGACTGAGAAAATGTTTTTATTTTCTATTTAGAAAATTATTTTGTGCATGAGCATTACTGCAAGTTTTGCAAGAAACATAAATTTAAAGGAAACAAAATTATGTGCACAAGATGAATTTAATAACATCTTGATATTTTCCACTATTATAGTTTTTATTTGGTAAATCTTTATATGCACATCATCTAAAGATAATAAATGAATCTTGGAAATCTTGTAGGTAAGGGTAAATGTTAGGAGGCATCCAATTACATTTACACACACATACAATTACATTTACGCACACATACAATTACATTTACACACACATACATGCACACACACTCACTGATACACGTGTGTGTATCTATATACATGAATTTACTAATTGATTTCAACTAATATTATATTTATAAAAGCCAGTAGGTTTGATATATATTGTTGAACCTGAAAAATATTTATTATATACATGTTTAATATACACAAAGAAATAAATAGTAATTAAACTAGGCATTTAAAACCCTACTAAAATATAAGTTGTGAACATTTTGTGATCATTATAAGTTCTTACACTGAATAAATATTTATATTTTTATAATATTAATATGTTTGATACATATGTGTACATTTTTTACTATTATTTTATTTTTGTCGTATAGAGTCATGTCGTGCATAATAACATTTCAAAGATAGAATACATATACAAAAGTGATCCCATGAGATTATAATACATAGTTTTACATACTTTTCTATTAAATGTGTTTAGATACATAAACTCTTACCATTGTATTCTAATTGCCTGCAGCATTTAGTACAGTAATGTAGTACACAGGTTTGTAGCCTAGGAGAGGGAGGCTATACCATATTACCTAGACATGTGGTAGGCTGTACAATCTACGTGTTTGTAATATTCTCTCTGATGTTTGCAAAATGATGAAATTACCTATGGATGCAGCTCTTAGAATGTATCCCCATCATTCAGCGATGTGTGACTGTACTAAAATGCTCAATCTAAGTTACAATGCCCTCCATAAAATTGTTGTACTGTGAAATACAAATTTCTCACACATGGCCTGAATATGTTTGCAAACTAAGTAGATCATGGGAAGAAGAATGTGCTCGTATCACTGGGATGATTTTCTCACACTGCATTAATAATATCGCCAGACTTCCCAATATGAGCCACTTGGATAGAGTTAAAATAGGCATCTATTTGCTGAGAAATTTATCAAATGGGAGTATGAAGTGTTTTCAAAAGATACTTGTTTGTTTGTAGCTGGTAAGCCTACAGTGGCTCATGGCAATGGTTGACGTTGTTAAGATTTGGTGGAAGGAGGTGAAATGAAATGGCCACTTAAACGATATATGGATCACTTGTTTCTGTTGAGTTACAGATTCAGCTGGCTATTTCTCCCAATGTTAGTTATTTGGAGGAAAAAACATCATGATGGTAATTTTGGGGTAATAAATACAATATTTGATGAAAGCAAATTTATTGAGGGTTAGACAAACTACAAGATACTTTAGGCTGCAAAGTCTGCATGAGAATTCTGGCCCAAATTGTTCAGACTTTGGGTCCAACAGCAAAGTTCAAAGGAAGAGGCCATATAAGACTGCACTCACTTCTGACACCAACTGCCAATTCAGGGGTTTCCCCAGAGTGCCCTCAGTTTCAAGAATTTACTAGACTCACAGAACTCATTGAATGCTATTGTATTCATGGTTTAAAATAGAGAAAGGATAGAAATTAGGACCAATCGAAGGAAGAGACATATCATAAAAGTGGTGGAATCTAAGAGGATTTTGAATGTTAAGTTTCCATTGTCTTCAGGACATATTACCTGTCATTGTTGTAGAGCAATAAACATGGAGTATTACCAACCTGGGGAGCCCTCCTGATGAAGACACTATTTAGAAAATGAAAAGACAAATGAAAGGCTGAGATAATATGACCTTCCACATTAAGGTACTGGAAAAACTAGCAAAAACCTAAAGCAAGCAGAAGGAAGACAATGAAAATTAGAGAAATTAATAATTTATAATAATAATATTTGTTAATATTGAATAATTGATACTAATTATTGACTAATTTTTTTAAAAAAGAGAAATATTCACTTCCTACTTTGTTCTGTGGGGTCAGCATTACCTTGATACAAAAATTAGTCCAAATATCATAGAAAAATAAAACTACTATATCTCGTAAGTATAAATGCAAATGTTCTTTAAAAATGCTAGCAAATCAAATCTAGCAACATATAAAAGAATTATACACTATGACAAAGTGAGATTTATACTAGTCATCCCAGGTTGGTTGAACAACCCAAAATCCATAAATGTAACATATCTTATCCATAGAATAAGAAACAAGAATTGCATGATCATCACAAAAGATTCAGAAAAAGCATTTAACAAAATCCAAATGCTTAATAATTAAAAATAAAAACTCAATGAACCAAGAATAGAAGAGTACTTCCTACGCCAGATACATGGCACTTGTGAAAAGCCAAGAGCAAACATTCAGCTTAATGGTGAAATAAAGGATACTTTCCCGCTGTGGTCAGACACAAGAATAGAATATACAATTTTACCTCTTCTAATCAATATTGTACTAAAGGTTTTATGCAGGACAAATCGGCAAGTAAAGAAATAAGAGTTGTCCATATTGAACAGAAAGAAATAAAACTTTGTTTGCAAATAGCATATTCTTGTTTATAGAAAATGTTAAGGAATCCCCTGAATAAGTGATAGAACTAGTAAATTATTTCAGCAATATTACAGCATACAAAATAAATATACAAAAATCAATTGCACGCATCTACAATGAAAACGTCAAAATGAAATTAAGAAAACACTTCAATTTACAATAGCATCAAAAAAATGAAATAATTAATTTGGAAAAATGTAATACAATATTTTACTCTGAAAATTAAAAAGAATTGTTTAAAGAAGATCTAAATAATTAGCAAACATCTTACAGCCATTAATTGGAAGATTTAATATTGTAGCACTTGACAATTTGAACTACAGATTTGATGAAATCCCTGCAAGTATCCTATCAGACTTCTGTCTAGAAACTAACAAACTGATTCTAAAATACACATGGAATTGTAAGGGACTCAAAATAGCCAAAATAATCTTGAAAAAAGAAAACATATTAGAATAATTCACACCCCCATACTCCAAACCTTACTGCAAAGCATCAATAATCAAGACAACACGCTATTGATGAAGGAAAAATATATGGATTGATGGAAGAGAATTGAGAGTCCATATATAAAACTACGTATCTATAGTCAATGGATTCTTACAGTGGTGCCATGTGCAATTCAATGAGGAAGAGATAGTCTTTGAACAAACTTTGGGTCAACAACCTACATGTGGATCACCACTCGCAAAATAATAAATTTGAACCCTTACCCCAAAGCATACAAAAATATTAACTCAAATGAATTAAAGGCATACATGCAAGAGCTAGAAGAAAGCATGTGGGAAAATCTTCATGATTTTGGATCTAGCAAAGAAATAGCTATAACACCAAAAACATGAGCAACAAAATAAAAATTAGATATTTAAAATTTCTTAAAAATTAAAGACATTGGTGCTTCAAAGGACAACCAAAGAAGTCAAAAGGCAGCTCAAAAATTGTGAGAAGATATTTGAAAAACACATATCTATATGTCTACATATATATATATGTATCTTGAATATAGAAAAATTGTTTTAACTTAGTAACAAATATCCCAACTTAAAACTGATAAACGATATGAATAGATATATTTCCCAAGAAGATACACGAACAGTCAATAATCCCATAAAAAAATGCTCAATAGCATACTCATCAAGCAACTACAAATCAATACCACAATTAGATACTCAATGGTTAGAACTGGCCACTTTGGAAAATAGTTTGATAGCTTCTAAATATATTAAACATAGAATTGTCATATGACCTAGAAATGTATTCCTCGGTATATACCCAGATTATCGGAAACAGGTGTTCAAACACAAATTGCACACAAGTATTTTTAGCAGCAGTATTTAAAATAGCCAAAGACTGAACACAACTCAAATGTCAATAAAAATATTATTGGATAAACAACATGTTGTATCCATGAAATTGAATGTTATACAATTATAAAAAGAAACAAAGTACCAATACATATATGAACCTTGATAGCATTATGCTAACTGAAGGAAGGCCACCTAGGCACAAAAGACCACCTATTATATGATTCTATTTACATGAAAATATTCAGAATAGGAAAATCTATAGAGAATGGAAAACAGAGTTGGGGTTGCTTAGGATTGAGTAGGGGATGGGTGCATAGGAGTTGAACAGTTAAAGAAGGTGGGGTTTCTTTTTGAAGTGATGAAAATGCTCTAAAATTCATTGTGATGATGGCTTCACTTATCTGTGCATATACTAAAAGCCATTGACTTGTACACATTAATGTGTGCACTCTATGCTATGTAAATTATATCTCAATAAATCCTTTCAAAAATACACAGAAGAGTAAGTGGAGTGTTGCAGCTGGGAGGCAGTTTGAAATACTGAATAGGTCTCCTTAAGAATGTGAGATTTCAGTGAAGACTTGAGGAAGTTGAATGAGCTGATCGATGGATATATGGAGGGCTATCTTTCCAGACCAAGAAATTAACAAGAGTCTGGGTCATAAGGCAGCAGCATGTTGGCATGTCCAGAGGACAGTGAAGTGGCCAGGACCACTGGTAAGATTAAGGGTGAAGATATAAAGGAATTTTGGCAGTTAGCATGAGTCAGATCATGATGGGCTTGCAGAGTGTTGTAAGAATTGTGGCTTTTAGTGTAAATGAAATGGGGAGACAAATCATTATCCCATTATCAATATTTTAATAAATTGGATCCATGAACCAAATCCAGTGAGATTAAATGAATTAGTAACAATATACAAATTTGTATTAAAATTACAAGAATTACTTGCACGTTTCAGAACAGGAGAGTCATGATTGTTTATCAGCAATAATAAACATTATTAATTTTATTTGTGTTCAGCTAATTGAGATTAATTGCAATACATCATGCTTTATAATGTGACTGTCAAAAAGAAAATATGATTGTAATCTTATATTACATCTGTCAATGTTTTTGATTCATAAGAATATAGAGTAAGCCCCTAGTTTTCGAAGCCAGCTTGTGAGGCAGTGACATCTTATGCAAGTTTGCTGCTTTCTGGCACAGTGGTCCTTGGTCACAAATTGTTTTAAAAACACCACTAGGTCTAAAAAAAAGTTTGGATCACAATGAACACAGACACACCCTCATCCTTTCAGAAATACCTATCAATTACTTCCAATACAGAATGAAAACTGACAAAGGAAATATGTTGATTGTAAAAATGTCAGTTAGCTTGCATCTACATGAAAGAAAATGCCATTTTTATTACATTAGATCATTGTTTTACATGAGTTTTGGTATAGAACAACGTTGAACCAAGGGTAAAGACAGATGAATTAATTAAGTCTTACGATATCAAGAATTTAAAAGAAAAGGAAGGTCATCTTTGAAGTTTAGTGACATAGCATTCATCTTCTGTTGTCACCTTTCCCGTCATTCCCTGTATGCCTGATGGACAGCTTTCACTCAAGTTCAGAGAACAGCTTGCAAAGATTAGCTACCAATTAATCTTTATGAAGGGAACTTAATTTCTAGCCAGACTGAGCTTACGTTTTAGCAGGAAGCATTTTTAGGAAATGTTTATGTTAGAGTTTGCCCTTCTTGACAAGGTGAGACATAAATGTCTACTTTATAGACATGAATTAAGATGGGAAGATATGTGGGGGAAATATTTACTCAAACGCTAAATAATAAAGGTACACAAAGGGCAAGTTATATTAGATTTCTTTCCCATTTGTTTTCTGTATCTCGTGCAATTCACCTTGATTCCCTTCAGTTTCTGTTTAATGGAGAAAGTGGTATTTTCATTATTTTAAGCTTCTAGGACAATGAAAGAATTTCTCTTTTTCATGAACTGAATCATAAATGAAAGGTAGGAAGAGTGTCCTATATCATATTTATTGTTCAACAAAACACTGCTCCACGGCTTAAATTCAGTTTGAAAAGGAGAATTTATTGAACGTCTAACACATACATAAAAGGCAGTAAAGACAAATGAAAAGAGGGCAGGATATTGAAGTATACAGACTTTAATGCTGAGTTCTGTAAGTTACTCACTCCACCTTACAGAGGCTCAATTCCCTCTGATTTAGGAAGGCGATGCTAATGGGTATTGCATAGCTGTAAGTATAAAAATGTTATATTTAAGATAACCCCACAAGCTTCATATAAGGAATAAATAGATGTAACGTTAATAGTTTATTACATTTCTATGCTACCTGCAGACTAGAGGAAGCAAGAAACATAGCCACTCTGCTTGATTAGCATTATATTCTAATTTGGAGTATAAATTAGAAAAGAGAAAAATAGAAAGCTATGCATAAACATATGCATTAAAATGAATTTTATGTGAACTCTTTCATGAAAATGTTCCTAAGGTATTTTATTTTTTTATTGTCGTAAAATACACATAAAATGTACTCTGTTTACCATTTTAAGTATATAGTTCAGTGGTACTAAATATAGTCATAACATTGTGCAGCCATCCCTACCATCCATCTCCATAACTTGTTTCATATTGTAAAACTGAAACTCTGTACCCGTTAAACAATATTTCCTCATTTCTTCCTCCCCCCAGCTTCTGGCAACCATCATTGTACTGTCTCTACAATTCTGTCCATTTTAAGTCCCTTATACAAATGGAATTACACTGTATTTGTCCTTCACTGACTACTTATTTGACTTGGCATAATACCAAGTTTCATCCAAGTTGTAACATATGTCAGAATATTCCCCTTATGTTTAAGGCTGAATAATATTCCATTGTATGTATATATCATATTTTGCTTATCCATTCATCTGTTGTTGGACACTTCAGTTGCTTCTACATTTTAGCTATTGTCAGTAATGCTGCTGCAAACATGGGTGTGCAAATATCTTTTCAAGACTCTGCTTTCAATTCTTTCGCTATCCTGAGATGTGGCATTGCTGGATCATATGGCAATACCATTTTGATTTTTTGAGGAACTACCATACTCTTTTCCACAGCAGACATAGAGACATAGCGTTTGGCATTCCCTCCAAAACTGCAAAAGCAGTAGCCATATCCTTGCCTGTGGATTTTATTCACAAATCCTTTGGCTCTCTCTACATTCCGGCCACCATGTATTATTTCCTGTTTATATATATGATATCAAAGATGCAGGAAGTAATGAACTAAACTGGAAGGATAAGCATGTAGAAAAATAGAGGTAAATACTTACTACATAAAGTCATAAGAATAATAACTTTAGATGATTTCTGTTATATACCTATTTATCTAACATCTATCTGTTCCTCCATCTGTAATTAAAATACATCAGAGTTAGAGAACAGAGAAAAACGTAGGAATACATGAATTTAAAGTTTTAATTATTCTTAGATTGTCTCACAGCATCATATGAAAGAAAATTTATAGATCAATATCTCTTTTAACTATAAATAACATTCTTAAAGTATTCAGATATACTGAATTACAGTATGAATAATATATTACAATCCATTCAAGTTTATTTTATTCCAGGAACACAAAAATACAAATTTCATTTGCAATTAAAAAAACAAATTGATACACATGATTGATGTATATACACATTTAATGTATTTTTAAATATACATTTTTTAAAAATAGAAATTTTTCTAGGTCAAATATTTGTAATAAAATATCATTGAAAATAGTGTTAATAGCTAATACCTTCCTAATAACTGTGGTGTTACATAAGAAACCAAAATTAAAAGTTCAGATAAACTTAGAAACTAAAAATTTTAAAAATATTATTCTATTTTCCATATGTTCATATTTAATCATATTATTTCTGTTTTCATTCTCCTTCAGTGTTTCTCTACTAAAATTTAACACACAATCCTAACTTTTGATTTCTGTTCTTATTACTCATTTTGTATACATTTTCTTATGCTCTTAATTTAGTTATGCTACTTTTCTGTACTCTTGGAATTTTCACATTTGTGTTCACCCTCTTTTGAGTTCCCATATTATCAGATAAGCTTTTTGCCCTCTTTTTGATTTGAAGATTCATCTTCTCATAATTATTTTGTCCACTCAGTTTCTTTTTATTCTCAGTTAAGTGTCTCTCATCTGGCTTCTTTCCACTTATAAGGTTTCTTTTCATCTTAAGCCAGTCTTTTATTTATATTTTGATACTGGTTTGTAGAGGGCAAGCTTCCCTGAATTTTATGGAAGAGGCCAAAAGGTTTGTTCAAATTTTTACCTGATACATTGGACTAAATTATCTAATGTACACACTCTTAAGTCTAGAGGCTACTGTCTACTTTTGATTTTGTATAGTATTATTTTTCTTACCATCCAAGTTCATCTTCATCTATTTGTATATTATCAATAAAATTACATTTGTCCAGAACCTTGCTTTGGCGGAGTTACTTCTTTCTAAGAAGAAGAAGTAGCAGTTAAGATATGAGCTGGGTTCTGGGTCAGTTTAGAGGGCTGGGCTACATTCCTCTTTTTGGTCTGTATGACAGCATGAATGCAGTTCTTACTGTCTCACTCCTCTCCTTGACACATTGAACCATTGCAGCAGATGAGAAGGAATAATCTTGATCTGCCATTCAGGTAGAACACATGTTCTCTCCAACCACAACCATACGTTGTACTCACACTCGTCCAGAAGGTATCCTGTCAATGATATGTAGATGTATCTATCTAGATAGATAGATATCTACTTTGGTTTATGCTCTCTGGTTTCCCATAAATTATATCTCCTTAAAACAAGTATCAAAAGAGAGCTTGGTGATGGCAGCGTTATAAAATCCTCAAAATGCAGCAATCACACCCAGAGGAATTTGCAGATTCCAGGATTCTAATTCAGATACCAAACTATATAAAAAGGGAATTGGTCATTGAGGGTTGCTAGGCTCTTTGTTGAGCATACTTGCTCTTTTCATGGCTTTGAAATTATTTTAAAAATCTAACCTTTTTCTCAGTGTGCTGCAAAATGATATAATTTTAATGCATAAGCACTAATTTTCCCCTAAGATTTGTACAACATATTTGCTCTGACAAGCCATAGCCAGCAACTCACTTCACAGGAATTTATAGCATTTCCATGATAAGTTGAATTATTTTTAACTAGACACTCTTTGCCTTAATAAAAATATGAAGAAGCAAAATACTTGTTCTAATTAGGTTCAAAAGTTGACAGTCTCTCTCCTCAAAAGAATAACAAAACTTTTCAGCGGCCGAATATGCATCTATAGACACACATAGACACACACAAACACAAACACACACACACACACACACAAGCACTATTCATAATATTTAAAGCACATTCTATTCAGTGACTTCATTTGTCTAGCACAAAATAAAATGATCTCAGTATATGTCAAGTACCAATTTTTTTGTATGGTCAATTATAGATATTTTATTTTTTAAAAATTAGGGTGTTCTTGAAGCTCTTTATATTTCTTTGTCAATGAACTAAGCATTGGCAAATATGTAGGGTTTTCCACATAAGAACATTATTAACATCAAAATAGAAAGCTGGTGGTAGAAATAATGATTGGGAACACAGAATCTCTACTCAACGCTCTAGTTCTGCCATATCATAACTTCGTGATCTCAGGAAACATCTCTGCATGTTGTCATCTCTACTTATAGTTCTGTCATTTTTCAATAAGAGCTTGTTGCTTGATTATGAAGTACTAGTTACTATAACCATTATTTTGAGCTTCATGTAAATCAAGAACACATGGACTCCATTTGCAAAACATTGAAAATGTAGTTAGGGATTGGGGGCATAAAGCAACATTTTAAAATATGTAAGGACAATGAGTAAGCAAAAATTTTCTCCCATTCTGTAGGTTGCCTGTTCACTCTTATGGTAGTTTCTTTTGCTGTGCAGAAACTCTTTAGTTTAATGAGATCCCATTTGTCAATTTTGGCTTTTGCTACCGTTGCTTTTGGTGTTTTAGACATGAAGTCTTTGCCCATGCCTATGACCTGAATGGTACTACCTAGGTTTTCCTCTAGGGTTTTTATGGTATTAGGTCTAACATTTAAGTCTCTAATCTATCTTGAATTAATTTTCGTATAAGGAGTAAGGAAAGGATCCAGTTTCAGCTTTCTACTTATGGCTAGCCAATTTTCCCAGCACCATTTATTAAATAGGGAATCCTTTCCCCATTTCTTGTTTCTCTCAGGTTTGTCAAAGATCAGATGGCTGTAGATGTGTGGTATTATTTCTGAGGACTCTGTTCTGTTCCATTGGTCTATATCTCTGCTTTGGTACCAGTACCATGCTGTTTTGGTTACTGTAGCCTTGTAGTATAGTTTGAAGTCAGGTAGCGTGATGCCTCCAGCTTTGTTCTTTTGACTTAGGATTGTCTTGGAGATGTGGGCTCTTTTTTGGTTCCATATGAACTTTAAAGCAGTTTTTTCCAATTCTGTGAAGAAACTCATTGGTAGCTTGATGGGGATGGCATTGAATCTATAAATTACCTTGGGCAGTATGGCCATTTTCACGATATTGATTCTTCCTATCCATGAGCATGGTATGTTCTTCCATTTGTTTGTGTCCTCTTTTATTTCACTGAGCAGTGGTTTGTAGTTCTCCTTGAAGAGGTCCTTTATATCCCTTGTAAGTTGGATTCCTAGGTATTTTATTCTCTTTGAAGCAATTGTGAATGGAAGTTCATTCATGATTTGGCTCTCTGTTTGTCTGTTACTGGTGTATACGAATGCAATCTACTCATCTGACAAAGGGCTAATATCCAGAACCTACAAAGAACTCAAACAAATTTACAAGGAAAAAAAACAAACAACCCCATCAAAAAGTGGGCAAAGGATAGGAACAGACATTTCTCAAAAGAAGACATTCATACAGCCAACAGACACATGAAAAAATGCTCAGCATCACTGGCCATCAGAGAAATGCAAATCAAAACCACAATGAGATACCATCTCACACCAGTTAGAATGGCAATCATTAAAAAGTCAGGAAACAACAGGTGCTGGAGAGGATGTGGAGAAATAGGAACACTTTTACACTGTTGGTGGGATTGTAAACTAGTTCAACCATTATGGAAAACAGTATGGCGATTCCTCAAGGATCTAGAACTAGATGTACCATATGACCCAGCCATCCCATTACTGGGTATATACCCAAAGGATTATAAATCATGCTGCTATAAAGACACATGCACACGTATGTTTATTGCAGCACTATTCACATATCAAAGACTTGGAATCAACCCAAATGTCCATCAGTGACAGACTGGATTAAGAAAATGTGGCACATATACACCATGGAATACTATGCAGCCATAAAAAAGGATGAGTTTGTGTCCTTTGTAGGGACATGGATGCAGCTGGAATCCATCATTCTCAGCAAACTATCGCAAGAACAGAAAACCAAACACCGCATGTTCTCACTCATAGGTGGGAACTGAACAATGAGATCACCTGGACTCGGGAAGGGGAACATCACACACCCGGGCCTATCATGGGGAGGGGGTGGGGGGAGGGATTGCATTGGGAGTTATACCTGATGTAAATGACGAGTTGATGGGTGCTGATGAGTTGATGGGTGCAGCACAGCAACATGGCACAAGTATACATATGTAACAAACCTGCACGTTATGCACATGTACCCTAGAACTTAAAGTATAATAATAATAAAAAATAAAAAATAAATAAAAATAAAAAAAAGACAATGAGTAAGCAACAAAGTGTCCAATTTTTTAGGGGACAGATGCATACCTTAGGAAAAGGCAGGATTAGTTAACAGAGAATTTGAATGATAACTGACCGATTGGTGTCATTTACAGTTGCAAGTAATACAAATGAAGTTTGCTTTTTTAAGGAGAAAAGGAGTTATTTAGAATGGGTCAACCCATTGGGGAAGCAATGTAGTTAGAGACAATGCCCAAAACCATGTGAGCTAATACTCTGTAGAGCGCACCCCTGCAGTGCTGCCATTGTGAGGCCAAGTCTCTCCTTGTCTTGGTACTGAGCTCTCCATTCTGCCTTCATCATTGCCACTGCAGCTGTCACAAAATGATCCCTGGACTACTACTGCCCAGGAAGAAAGAAAGAATCCCGTCCTTCGTGCTCTCAGATCAATTTCCAATATCAAGTAAGTTCCTTTGATGGGCACCATTCAGTTTCCATATCCATGAAATAGAGGCAGTAAAAACTTAGAAATTGTGCATTTCCCAATAAGACACATATGAAAGCCTGTTTCCCACCACAGGAAGGGGTTTGCATGATGGTGTTCAAAGGAACAATATTCCCTGTAAACCATACTTTGCCCATATGAAGAAAAGCAATAAGGATTATTCAGTAAATACACATGGAAACTCATCCAGGGTTGGCTGATGAGAAGCTGGTTAGCACGGGGGTCTGCCTTCAGTCAGGACAAGATCTTTGCTTCTCACAGGTTCTCTCCACAGCAGGAGGGATGCAAACTTCCCTTTCCTCCCCTGCCCCTACCCTCAAATGGCCCAGAGGTCTTCAGGTGCTAGAATTTCACAGTTAATGCTGCACAAAATAACAGACAGCCTTGACTGCCACAGTCTATTCTCATGAAGCTAGTCTCCACTCACTACATAAAACAGGAGAGTAAGAACAAGGGTGTTTAATGCTACCCTAGCTCAAGCATGTTTCTCTCTGTAGGATGCCAAGAACCTGGGAACCAGTGCATCTGCTGCTTTCCCTTCCTGGATTCTAGCCCAGACAAAAGGTGCAAGGGGCATTTCCTCAGAGGCCTTGAGCTTCACTACACGATGACCCAGATTCTACATGCACCCTCTTTATATATTTTTACCTTGAAATATATTTATACTTTAAAATATATATATTTATAATATATATTATATAATATTAATATCATTTAATATTAATATATTTATATATTTTCTATTATATAAAATATATAAACACATAAACATGTATGGTTATCTATTAGATAGATAGATAGATAGACAGATAGATAGATAGATAGATATAGATAGATACTTAGTCAGTCTTTTTTAAGGCTGGGCTGATTGTGCTGTCTCAGAACTATAATCCCAGCACTGTGGGAGGCCAAAGTGGACAGATCTCTTGAGTCCAGGAGTTGGAGATCAGCCAGGGCAATATGGTGAAACCCCAATTCTACAAAAATCAGCTAGTGTGGTGTCATGCACTTGCAGTCCCTGCTACTCAGGAGACTGAGGTGAGAGAATCGCTTGAGCACAGTATGTGAAGGCTGCAGTGAGCTCTGATCACATCACTGCACTCCATATTGGGTGACAAAGTGAGACCCTGTCTCAAAAAAAAAAAAAAAAAAAAAAAGTGGCTACCACCATTCTCACAGATAAGTGTGTCAGGTATATTTGCAGCTATCTTTCCTATATTCTATTCTGTAAAAAAAAATTGCAAAGAACTGTTCTCATTCTAGATTTTTGTATTAATTGGACAATTGAAGTTTATAGCAGGTGAGCTATAATCATGTGAGCTATGTGTACCGTATAGACCAGATAGTGCAAACTGATATCAATGCTTTTTAAAAATATATGTTATTAGAAATATTTTAAACTACCTATAGGTATATATGTATGTAATTGAACTATCAAATGCAAGTAAGATTATTTCCCTTAGAATGAGAAATCCACTCCGTTTATTAAAATATTTTCTAATAGCTATTACCATATTAATTAGCTAACATAAGAGGAGTTTTAAGATATTTATTTATATGTAGTTACTAGATTCAAGCTTGATTCCACTATTTTCAGATATCACACTCTGAGAGAAGTCCTTTTTTTATCTAACTATATTTCAGTCTATAGTAAAAGATAGATATGTCAGTTTTGCTAATCATGCTGTTCCAAACCTCTATATCCCGATTATTTTTCTGTTTGTTCTACCAGTCATTCAGAGAGTTATATTCACATTTCTCTCTAGGTTTATCATTTGTGTATGTCTTCTTGTGGTAATGTCTATTTTTGCTGTATATAATTTAAGATATTTTATTGACTTATATCATATATCCAGAAAATTACAATGATTACACACAGCTTGATTAATGAACACATTTATTTGCTTATAACCATATATGAAAATAGAACATTACTAAAAATAGTGTTACTTCTCCTGCCCCTTTCCAAACACTAACCCTCATCCTTAATAGTAACAGACTTTCTTTTTTTTTTTTTTTTTTTTATCATAGTGTAATTTGGTCTATTTTCAAATTTTTATTAAATAAATCAGAGTATATACTCTTAAGGCTATGTTTATTTCGTTGTTGTTATTTTACCTGTAGTATTTATCTGCTAATGGACATGGTAGATTAAAGATGGCTACATACACATTTTTTAATTAATAGACTTTTTGAGCACTTTGTCGCTCATGCCTCTAATCCCATCACCTTGGGAAGCCGAGGCACGTGAATCATGAGGTCAGGAGATCGAGACCATCCTCGATGTGATGAAACCCCTTCTCTACTAAAATACAATTAATTAGCTGGGATGGTGGCATGCTCCTGTAATCCCAACTACTCCGGAGGCTGAAGCAGTGGAACCGCTTGAACCCGGGAGGCGGAGGTTGCAGTGAGCCGCGATCTGGCCACTGCACTCCAGCCTGGCAACAGAGGAAGACTTTGTAACAAAATGGAAGAAAAAAAGGAAAAAGGCACTTTAGATTTAAAGAAAAACTCACCAGAAAGTATAAAAAATTTCCATATACGCCCACATGGCTTCCTGTTTCTGCTAATACTAACACCTCGTTCTAGTATAGTGCATTTATTACAATAGATGACTCACTGAATTATAACTAATTAAAGCCCATACTCTACATTAGAGTTCATTCTTTGTGTTGTACACTCTATAGATTTTGAAAAAGGCATATATGTGTCCACCATTACAGTATCATACAGAATAGTTTGTGTCCTAAAAATCTCCCATATTCTACCTACTCACCCAGCTTCCCCCTTAATCCCGATCGTTAGACTATCTCCAGAGCTTTTCTTCTTCAAGAATGTCACATAGTTGAAATACAGTTTTCTTACGGTTTGATAATTTTTTTTTTGACAGAGTCTTGCTCTGTCACCCCGGCTGCATTGCAGTGGCATGATCTCCGCTCACTGCAACCTCCACCTCCCAGGTTCAAGAAATTTTCCTGCCTCAGCTTCCCAAGTAGCTGGCATTACATGCACCCACCACCACACGCGGCTAATTGTTGTATTTTTAGTAGAGACAGGGTTTCACCATGTTGAGCAGGCTGGTCTCAAACTCCTGACTTCAGGTGATCTGCCTGCCTTGGCCTCTCACAATGCTGGAATTACAGGCATGAGCCACCGTGCTAGCCTAATAGTTCGTTTTTACTGCTAAATAATACTCTATTGTATGGATACACTACAGTTTGTTTACTCACTTATACAAAGAAAGCTTGGTTATTTCCAAATTTTGTATTATAAAGAAAGATGCTGTAGATATTCATGTGCAGGTTGTTTTGCGGACAGAAGTCATTTTAGCAAATGCCTTGGAGTATAACTGCTGGATAGTATGGTAAGAGTATGTCTGGAATTGGTTGGTTATTGGTCTTACTGACTTCAAGAATTAAGTCATGGCCTCTCGCTGTGAGTGTTACAGTTCTTAAAGATGGTGTGTCCGGAGTTTGTTCTTTCAGACGTTCAGATGTGTCCGGAACTTTTTTCTGCTGGTGGGTTCCTAGTCTCACTGCCAGGAGTGAAGTTGCAAACCTTCGTGGTAAGTGTTACAGCTCTTAAACGCAGCATATCTGGAATTGTTCATTCTTCCCGGAGAGTTCATGGTCTCGCTGGCTTCAGAAATGAAACTGCAGACCTTCGTGGTGAGTGTTACAACTCATAAAGGCAGCGTTGGCGCAAAGAGTAAACAACAGCAAGATTTATTGCAAAGAACAAAAAAACAAAACTTTCACAATTGAGAACAGCACCACTGCAGGCGGCTACTGGCAACCCCAGGCAGCCTGCTTTTATTCCCTTATCTGGCCCCACCGACATCCTGCTCATTGGTCCATTTTACAGAGAGCTGATTGGTGCATTTACTATCCTTTTGCTAGAGGCAGAGTCACCAGAGTGCTAGTTAGCCAGATACAGAGTACCAATTGGTGTATTTACAAACCTTGAGCCAGACACAGAGTACTGATTGGTGTATTTACAAATCCTGAGCTAGACACAGAGTGCTGATTGGTGCATTTACAATCCTTGAGTTATACACAGAGTCACGGAGTGCTAGTCTCCACTAGGTTAGCTAGATACAGAGTACCAATTGGTGTATTTACAAACCCTGAGCTAGACACAGAGTGCTGATTGGTGCGCATACCATCCTCCCGCTAGATATAAAGGTTCTTCAAGTCCCCCATACAGTTCAGGAGCCCAGCTGGCTTCACCCAGTGGATCCTGCACTAGGGCTGCAGGCGGAGCTACCTGCCAGTCCCGAGCCGCGCCTGCACTCCTCAGCCCTTGGGCTGTCGCCAGGACGCGGCTCCACGGAGCAGGGGACAGTGCCTGTCGTTGGGGAGGCTCGGGCCGCAGGGGAGCCCACGGCAGGGAGAGGAGCTCAGACATGGCGGGCTGCAGGTCCTGAGCCCTGCCCTGTGGAGAGGCAGCTAAAGACAGGTGAGAATTTGAGTGTGGCGCTGGTGGGCCTGGCACTGGTGGGGGACCTGGCACAACCTCTGCAGCTGCTGGCCCGGGTGCTAAGCCTCTCACTGCCCTGGGCCGGTGGTGCCTGCCCCCCGCTCCATGTGCTGGGCCGCCGAACCCACGCCCACACCCACACCCACTGGAGCTCACACTGGCCTGCAAGCGTAGCCCCGGTTCCTGCCAGCGCCTTTCCTTCCACACCTCCCTGCAAGCAGAGGGAGGCGGCTCAGGCCTCAGCCAGCCCAGAGAGGGGCTCCCACGGTGCTGTGGCAGGCTGAAGGGCTCTTCAAGCGTCCCCAGAGTGGATGCTGAGGAGGAGGAGGCCCTGGGAGTGAGGGCTGCTAGCACATTTTCACCTCTCAAAAGTATGTTTATCTTTATGAGAAACTACCAAATTGTTCTCCAGACTGGCTGTACCATTTTGCATTCCCACCAGCAATGAATGAGTTCCTGTTATTCTACATCCTCACCAGTCATTTTAATAAAAGTGTGGTTGTAATTTATTGCTGGTGTAATTTGCAATTTCCTAATGACATACGCTGTTGAACATTTTTATATGCATATTTTTCCCTCTGTGTATCTTATTTGGTGAGGTGTCTGGTCAGATGTTTTTGCTAATTTTTCAAATGAGTTGTTTTCCTGGCATTAAATTTTAAATATTCTGTGTATATTTTGGATACCAATCCTCTGTGTTTCGCAAATATTTTCTTTCTGTCTGTGACTTGTCCTTTTATTTTCTTAACAGTGTCTGTTGCAGAGAAGAAAGTGCATACACTTTGGCACTCCTCTTATGGAAAGATAATCAGTTTCCTTTCCCTTTGAATTTGCATGGGCTCTGTGGCTTTTTTGATCTATAGAATACAGGAAAGTGAAGCTGGGCTTTTTCTCGAAGCTTTTGGTCCTAGACATTGAGACAGGCAGCGTTCACTTCCAATTCCTTAAGACACTCTATCTGAGGGCCCTGAATTGTCATATAAGGCCTCTGATGATGCTATGATGTGATCACCATGCTATAGAGGTCATGTGTAGGTATGCGGGTCAACAGTGCCAGCTGATTAAGCCTTCCAGTCATCACTACGAATGTAACATGCCAATGAAGCCATGTTAACTTTCCCAGAATGGCCCTTCTTCCTCCCAGCTGGGTATTTCATAGTGACCTCAGCTGGCAGTACATGTCTGGAGCAGAGTAATTGCCCAGCTGGTCCCATGCTAAATTCCTGATGCACAAAATCTTGAGATAAAGTGGTTGTTGCTTTGGCAAGCTTGCCCAACCCACCTTATTTTGTTGTTGTTGTTGTTGTTTTGTTTTGTTTCGTTTTAGGCTTTTAGCAGCCTGAAGCCATGGTTTTTAGTTTCAGTCTCTAGCGATAAGTGGAAAAGAGGGGTGAGGAAGGAGCTCTATTGGCTCAACCAGAAACACAAACTGAGAGCCCATGAGTGTATTCTCTCCCTTGGACACCTTTGCAAGGTAGTCAGTTTTGTACTGGTTACTTATGCAATGATGGATAACCAGAGAGATGGATATTGGGGCCATTTCCAGTTAGAGGGGGACTTGTACACAGTGTGTGTGTGTGTGTTTGTGTACATCACACAGTCATTTAGTTTGTGTATATTATTCCAAATATTTGTCCAAGTGGTATTGAGGTATAAGGCAAGACTAGACTCTAGAGGTGAGGATCAGACACTGGACCAGATGGAGGACTAGCTAAAACAGCATCAGGATAGAAGCAGCTTTCCATCAGATGCACCCACCAGTGTGCCATGTCAATTTACTGTTGCCATGGCAACTCCCAGGAGTTACCACTGTCCCTTTCCACGGCAATGACCCAATGACCCAAAAGTTACTGCCCCTTCCCTAGACATTTCTGCATGAACTGCCCCTTAGTCTGCATGCAATTGAAAGTGGGTATAAATATAACAGCAAAACTGCCCTCAACTGCTACTTTCAGCCTACAGGGTAGCCCTGCTCAGCGGGAGCAGTCACAGAGCTGTAACACTGCCGCTTCAATAAAACTGTTTTCTTCTACGTCTGGCTGGCTCTTGAATTCTTACCTGGGCAAAGCCAAGAACCATTACAGGCTAAGCTCCATTTTGGGGCTCACCTTTCCTGCATCAGTTTTTAACATTTTCCTTGCTATCAGCAATATACTTAATATGAGAGATCCAGTTGATTTATATCCTTGTCAAGAATTGATATATATATATATATATATGTCAAGTATGTATATAATATGTATATGTCAAGAGTGTATATATATACACACACATATATATATACTTACAGCACGGTGGTTACATGATAGCATCGAGGTCATATATATATTATATATATACTTTTTTTAATATTAGCCATTATGTATTGAATGAGTAGCAATTTCATTTCATGGTGATTTTGTTTTTCATTTCCTTATTTCTGACTGGGTGGAACACTTTCCACGGGGAATTTGGATATATTTCTTATGAAGTACATGTGAACATCTTCCTATTTATTTTTGATATGAAGTCTTTTGCCTGAAATGGCACACTAGACAATTTGGAAGAATCCTCTTGCTCAAAAAATCTGAGATATGGATCTTTTAAAAATATATATTTGAAGACATAATGCTGACATGGCAGTGAAGAATTACAAATCCCAGGTCACAGGGAAAAGAATCTCAAAGAGAAGAGGTCAGAATTGAGGACTAAATGTTTCCTGGGATCATTTTCACATGTTTGCTTTGAGACAGCAGACACCTTGAGAAGAGCTTTAAGCAAAAGTATAGTCAGGGAAAGGTCTGGGCAGGGGAGGACAGGATTAAAAGTCCTGCCAAAGAGAACGAAGCATTGGTAATTACCCCAAGCCTTACACTGTATTAATTAGTTAGTCTATTATGAGGGTAAGCAGCAAATAGCCCAGCTTTTGTAAGGGCTAAAAAATTAGCTTTGAATCATCTCAATCCTGGATTCGTTGGAGAGGCGCAATGAACCGAAGCTTGGCGTCTGGTAAAAAGTAAACGGGGGAAATCACATCAATCTAAGCCTCAAATTACATCTAAAAGTATTCATAATAAATAGATGGCATACTTGGAAAATATCCAGGCAAAAGAAGAAATAACACAATATGACTAGAAACAGATAAAAGGGATAAACATTAGCTATAAGCGCACGTAACTGCATGAATAACAAATTTATTAAAACTGACTTTAATAACTCATTATAGTCAAGCAAATAAAAGATTGAGAACTCCAACAAATACTTTTTTAAGTATTACATGTTAAAAAAGAAAAGAATTTGATTTTTAGAACTGAAAACTACAATAGTGAAAATTCAGATAATGTCTGATGTACTTCGAAGGCATACTAGAAAATGAAGTGTGAAATATAACTTAAGTCAGAATAAAGCATTCAGTTTAGTGCACAGAAGTACAAAAGAAATGAAAATTTAAAAATATTACAGGGCAGAGATAAAAAGAGAAAGATCATTTAAAAATATAAAGGATACAATAATAATCTAACACATTGAAATCTGAGGAGGAGAAAACAGCTGGTCTGAACAGCATTTTAAGTGGCAGTGTTAGAGGTTTTATCAAAATTGACCAATGATATTAAACCACAGGTTCAGGAGGTTTAGAAAACCAAAGGAAAACACACACAGAGGACACACCTGGAAACATAATGGGAAAACATCTGAAAACTAAAAGAAAAATGTAAAGAGCACTTGACGAAAAAATTGGGTTAACTGCAAAGAGAAAGAGTTGACGGACAACAACTTTCTCAAATGAAACAATGAAAGCCAACAAGTGAGGTATTGATATCTTTCAAGTCCTGAAATAAAATAAGTGCCGACCTAGAACTGTCTACTTCGTGGACATACCCATCAAAAGCAAAGACACAATAAAGAATTTCTCCCAAGCAGACCCACAGGAAAAGAAATACTAAGTTATTCTTCAGGTAGAATAGTAATGATCCCTGATGAAAGTTTGCAGTTAGAAGAATGATTTTTTTAATGAAAGAAATAAACATGGAGAGAAATTTAATTGGATATCGACTATATAACAGAATGCTATCTCATAAAGTTTAAAATGTTTCTTCCATACAATAGCAGAAGTAAATAAGTTGTGAGTTGGATAAATTAATTTTAAAATCTAGTCAGATATTATTTTTTTGCAAATAGACTAATGTACCAATTATATTAGACCCTGAAGTCAAGAATGCACATTGTAATAAACCGGTTAAAACATAATCAGACCAGATTTTTAAAAATGGACTCTCTTAAAGATTGTGTAATTTATATTTATATTTCACATATGTTGAAAGTAAATAATGGAAAAGCATGCAATGCAAATATTATCCAAAATATAGCTTTAGTTGTACTTATATTCACATTTAAAAAGTTGGACACAGTTAAGTCTCAGTGATTTTTTTACACAAAGGAGGCAAGCTGTGCAGCTATAACTGTTAATATATTATGCTCTTGACCTGATTACAGAAGGGAAAGGGGCGATCATACGAGACAGTGGCAGAATGAAGAAACAAAGAGTAGAGTTACAGAACATGATGCTTTAACTGGTGCTGGAGTTACTCTTTTAGATTTAAAGAATAGTAAACTGGAAAAAATATATGAAACATTTTTTGAAGTACTGAACATCAGGCAGCACAGGACTGTGTTCTGCAAGAGAAGAGAAAGAGCCAGAATGAGTCCTGCTTTCTTCCCAGGTTCTCCGTGACAGCAGTAGAGAGGTATCCCATAGAGAGCAGAGCATTGTCATTGCATTGAGGAACCAGATAAAAATCAAAAAAGTTTAAGCAGCTGGAATTTGTAGTAGAAGAGAACGTTATATAGAAAAATGAACCAGGAATCAACATAAGGTTTCTGCCAAGTCCCCAAGCCAAATATACATAGGATGAAATTCTAAGGAGCTCAGCAAAGGACTCTACCAGGGAGTTGGAAGAAGAACACTTCATTGGCATCACATGACAGGAAGACATGTTAGCTCTGACCAGCCAGAGAAGGAAATCCCCTCTGAACATCCAAGATATTCAGTAAAGACCACGGGAGGTTCATGCCCTAGTAATAGTGCTCAGTTAGCTCTAAATTACAGATGGCTCTAGAATAACTCAACAATGTTTAAAGAGAAGATTTAAAACAGCAACAGGAAAATACTCATCCTAAAGTTACTGAACTGCCTGCCACAACACTGTTCAAAGGTAGCCAATAAAATCCAGATATTGAATAGCATAACATCAAAATACCCCAAAATTTCTGACATGCAAAGAAGCAGGAAGATATATATTATTAAGATATATATTAACAGGATAAAAATAGGTCATTTATAAATGACAGAGAAGAAGGAATTTTCAAGGTCCTTAAAGTAATATATATTTTATAAAGATATATAGATAAATATATATGTCAAATTACTTAAATGAAAATTGAACATAGGAGAAAAATAGAAGATATAAAATGAAAAGTGTGACATGTATAGATGAAAAATAAATATTTGAAATAAAAATTCCATGAGATACAATAAGTAATGGATTTTACCCTAACATCAGAAGATTTATAGACAAAAATAGAAGCTTTACAAACTGAAGGACAAAGGGGAAACTAAGATTAAAAAGCCAGAAACTCACTGATACATGAGACAATATGCAGCAGTGTAACATACATGTAACTGGTATCTCAAAAAGGGTGGGTGGGGGAATTACAGTTGAATAAAGAATGGGACACTCATTCCTGAGGGAGGGGTATTATCCGTTCCTGAGGGTCCATTCCCATGACCCAACACCTCCCAGTAAGCCCTACCTGCAACACTTGGTATCAAATTTCAGCATGAGATTTGGAAGGGGCAAGCTTTCAAACCATAGCAAGAGTTAAATTTCCATTTAAAAAAAATCACTGATGTGATTCCATTTAGCCATAGATAAAAACTAATACTTCAACCTACCACTGAGTGTACTTATAGCTAACCCACAGGGCACTCAGTCTCGGGAATATGGTTTTGCCTAGAGGTATCCTATTGCAGTCAAAGAAAGAGCAATGAGGGATAGAAAAGGTTAGTGATGGAGACAGCAACACTGCATTTTACAACAAACCATGTAAGAACTTTACAGATTGCTTCAGCTAACTTACTACAGTTTACATTCCTCTCAGGTGGGAGAATTGTTGAGTTTTTTCTTAAGACAGAAAAGCAATTCAGAGAATCTGAAATCTCTACAAGCAGGATAAGAAGCACAGTAGAAACTATTCTAGGCAGGAAGTCAATCCTTTCGACTGTCTGTGCTCCACAGAAACAATTGTCTGCACTGGGAGTCATATGAGGTACGGACAACAGGCAAACCTCTGATCCTCTCATTTGTGACTCCAGACGAAATTACCAGTCAACTGAGTAATTCACTGAGTAAAGTAAACATTTGGCACTGAAAGAGGTTAGACGGATAACTATTTGCATCACCATATTCATGAAGCTGGAATATTTTCCACTACTGGTATCACATCTGAATGGAAGATGTTAAAAGGCCTCTCATCTTGTAAGATGGATATGAAAGAATATTTTCTGAGAAATGAAATTATTGACACACCTGCAAGGTAGATGGAAGAGGAAAAAAAAGAATAATCAGCTTGAGTTCTTCTTCTTGATAAGACAACTCACTAAAAACATAAAGAGAAAAATACAAGTTTAAAATAATTAACCAGAAGAAGGCAACTCTAGATTTTTTTAATTGCTGGTAAGATTTTAATTTGCTCCAAGTTGAAAATAACTATATTGCTTGTGTTTTAAGGCACATAATGAGCAATTATATCACACATGATAGATTCAGTGGTAAAATATTATCTGTTAACAGCTGGAACTCATAAAGGCATAGCACAATGTGAAGATGGAATTTGCTAAAATAAACCATCTGCTAAAAATTATTATTCTGCAAATTTAAAAATAAAGTTAAAATGTTATTTGTATTATTTAATAGGCCTGTGAAAAAAATGAGATATTTGAAAAGGAGGTGCTACCTTAATTAGTTCTTTATATTAGACACTTGGTTACAGTAATGCACTGTAAGGTGCTACATACAAATATTGCTAAATTTTCTGTATATATTGTGTATTTAGCTTAAATTATTTGAAATTTTATAAAGTAACAAATGTGTATTTAAATGTTTTGACACAAATTGCAAATATACCTTTAAAAAGCTTTCAGCGACTTACACTCTAAGTATTATTTGTCATATATAAATTTGTCTTTTCTCTACAGGAAACTTTCAATTTTTCCCTTAAAACTTCAATTATTTGAATCTATAAAACAAATTGATAATGTACAAATTCACAGAAAAAAAGGCTTACAGATATTATGTGCACCAGTATGCACTTGGAGTTTACATAATATATATAAATATATATACACAAATATATACAAATATTTGTATATTATAAACATATATACAAGTATATACTATATATCTAAACTCCAGGAAAGGCAAGGTAGTTAATACGTCTAGCCTGTTTTGAGGTTACAGAAAACAGAGCTGTATGTTGGTAAATCAGACTTTGCGGAAGACAGCTGACTATGAGGAAGGAAAAGGAACCTGCAAGCAGAGGTGATCTTGCTTTGTGGATGAAACCTCACAGGGAGCAGCCCTCCCCTTGGGAAGAATAGATAGCAAATGATTTTTAGAACTTTAAACGTGCCAGACTCAAGTTAATCTTTCCTAGACCCAGACAAGGGAGTATCTCAGGGAAAGCCTGTCTATATCAATGCAGATTTTCTCTTCCAATGCAAATCTCCCCAACAAAGCTAGGTTTTCAGCTATTCTTGTAGAAGAAGCTATTTCCTGTCTTCCGAGTAGCCATCTTGAAATATGTCAAAAAGTTGGCCCCGTGCAGTGGTGCACCCCTGTAATCCCAGCACCTTGGGAGGCTGAGGTGGGTGGATCACCTGAGGTCAGGAGCTTGAGATCAGCCTGACCAACATGATGAAACCCCGTCTCTACTAAATACAAAAAATTAGATAAGTATGACAGCACATGCCTGTAATCTTAGCTACTTGGGAGGCTGAGGCAGGAGAGTTGCTTGACTCTGGGGAGGCAGAGGTTGCAATGAGCTGAGACTGTGCAATGGCACTCCAGCCTGGGCAACAAAAGCAAAACTCCGTCTCATAAAAAAAAAAAAAAATGTATTTTAGGGTAAATTTGAGTTTGTTTACCTCCATATGTACAATAACTATTATTGTGATTTTTAATCTTTACTCTTGTGTAGAGAAAAAAACAGGTGTGATTTCTAGTGTAGCTGAACATCATGTATTTATTTGACAATATTGCACTTGTGTGTGTGTGTAGCTACTCTTTATCTGCAAAGAATTGATGTTCTCACTTAATGATTAAATAAGAATATTAACCATTAATACAGTAAAAATGTATATTTTGTAATATTTCTCCATGGATGCTTTAGTTTAATTATACCAATATAATGTGTACATTTTAATCATTTACTACAGCTCTCAATCTTACTTTTGCTCCTGTATTTGAATTTATGCTAATACAGTCCTACGGCTAAAAAGGATTATATAAACTTACTTACATTTTTACTAGTAGTCTGGTGTCATTTTAAATTATGTAATTAAATCAAATTTTAATTTGGATTATTGTTATCTGAGTTAAGGATTTAAATTTTTAATTTTCTTATAAATATTACATCATTATTTCTGAACCATATATTGACTAATCTGCCCTTTATATGATGTGCACTATAAGAGATTAAGATTGATTCATTTGCTAAGATGAATGCTTGAGAAGTAGATATTTAATCATAACATTTCAAAATCTACTGGATAACCTAGAATTGAAAAATTGCCTCTAGGTTGAAAAACTCCTGTAGTGAAAAAAGAAAATAACTAATATACAGTGACAATATAAATAGTAGAAGTATTTATTTTATTATTGCCCTGAAATTTGATAATACAAACATGTAATACCTACATATCATCCATATATTAGGTCATAAAAATCAAAACATTCTTGAAAAAATTAGCATAATAGAAAATGCACTATCCTTGATGGAATTAAGTTACAAATAAAAGTAAAAATAAGTAGATAAGTAGACGGAAGTAGAAGTTTTAAAACAAAGAAAAATATTTGTTTTTGATAACATAAAAACTCAATTGACAATTCCAATATTTCAAGAACTTGGGTTCTCAACTGGTGGAAATTTTTCCCCAGGAGACATTTGGCAATGTCTAGAGTTACTGTGGGAATGTCAAGACTGGTGGGCGTGTGAAATTTGGAGGTCAAATGAAACATCTAGCATTGCTAGGGCAGCCTCCCACAACAAATAATCCTCTGGTTCTAAAGGTAAATAGCACCAAGGTTGAGAAACCATATTCTAGAAAGTAAACACAATGTAGCTACTCGAAGTGCTCAGGAAAACACATCAATGCCCTTGAGGGGAAAAGTGTAAACATTTTAATTGCGGTACATGGTGACACAAATCCATGTTGTTAATCTAAGTGGAAGAGGCTGAAGCACAAAACGTAATTCAAAGAGTTTACCTGAGCCAAAATAAGGACAGTTGCCTGGAAGAAACAGACCCAAGTATTCTTGGATATGAACTCCATTTGGAGTTTTGCAACAAGCAGTTTCTTAAAGGCTGAAAAGGGACAAGGAGTGGGATGATGCAAAGAGGTTTGTCACAAATTCTCATTGGCTTATGGAAATAACATTGATTAGTGACTGGCTATACACTGTTATGCTGTTATTGGGTGTGGATTATGGTGTCTGGTGTGGCATTATTGATTAATTTATAGCTACTGTGGCAACAGGAAGCAGCCTAGATAAATACACAGCTCAAAGAGGAGTTGGGCACGACTGCTGTCTCATTTTAATATCTCTCTGGGCCTGATTATTTAAAAGGACTAGCATTTCTCACATAAAAGTTATTTTATTGTCTCAATGTCAATAAATGAGAATAAATAGACATAAAATAGATCTTTTTGAGGATGAAGTAAATGCAGTAAAAAACAAAACCCAAGCTGACCAGAAATCATAGGGGGAAGAAAAGGTTATAAATATATAGATCTTTCAAAGTGATGTTAAGCTACCAGGAATCAGTTAAATGTTGGGGGATTTTGCCTGGGTATGGGCTAAGGGAGAATGTCCCTTTTGCCTTCTGAAGATTCCCTGAAAATCACTAACAGGAGGCAGATAAATAGTAGAAAAGGCTTACAGATTGCTGTAATGTGTGTACACTGGAGCCCTTAGAATGAAGACCCAGGACCCAGCCACACGGTGGGTGCAGAAGCTTATCTACCATACTGAGTTTACAGAAAGAATGGGGACTTGGATCACAGGAAAAAAAAAAAAAAAAAAGATTATGAGAGAAAAGGACCTTGGCTAGTAACAGTGGTCTTGTTACATAGGTGAAACTTCATTGGGAGTGGCCCTCGGAGAGAACAGATAGAAAAAGAAAATGTTTCTCTCAGACCTATGGAGGTCTCAGACTCTCAGTTAACTTTTCCTAGATCCAGACAAGGGGGCAGACCTCAGAGAAAACCTGGCTGCATCAAGGCAGATTCTCTATAGATGCAAATCTCCCTGAGATAGCTTTTTTGTTTGTTTGTTTGTTTGTTTGTTTGTTTGAGACGGAATCTCGCTCTGTTGCCCAGGCTGGAGTGCAGTGGCGCGATCTCAGCTCACTGCAAGCTCCGCCTCCCGAGTTTACGCCATTCTCCTGCCTCAGCCTCCCGAGTAGCTGGGACTGCAGGTGCCCGCCACCTCGCCCGGCTAGTTTTTTGTATTTTTTAGTGGAGACGGGGTTTCATCATGTTAGCCAGGATGGTCTCGATCTCCTGACCTCGTGATCCGCCCGTCTCGGCCTCCCAAAGTGCTGGGATTACAGGCTTGAGCCACAGCGCGCGGCCCCCTGAGACAGCTTTGCAGCTTTTTTTGCATTTCCAGCCCTCTGAATAGCCATTTGAAATATATCAAGGAAACATATTTTGGGGTAAAATATGTTGATTTCCTTCATACAGCTATAAAACATAAAGAAATAATTTTTGTCAATATCTACTACAGATCCAATATAGCAGTAATTATAAAATCCACCAGATATTGAAGAAAAAATATGTAGAGTATCTCACTTACAAATATTGATACTAAAATGCCAAATAAAATAAAAATAATCTCCGACAATATTTGAAACAGTAAGACAAGAAACTGCAAAACAATAAAGCAAATATCCACCTTGGGGATGAAAGTGTGATTCCAAATTTGGTAATCCAATAATATTAATAATCATATTGATTAGACCAAATAAAAAATAAATAGGAGATTCTCAGTACATGCTAAAATATATTTGTTAAAAGGTAATATTCATGTATTTAAAGATTTAAAATGCTATAAAGAGTCCAATATTCTATAAACAAACGTGTATGTCTATTAGAAGAAAAGAGGTCTCATTTTCATGTTACTACATAGAGATAGAGAAGTGGATAGATTAATTTGCATATGCATAGAGAAAGCATAAAATACAAATTTACTATCATATGTAAAAGAATTTAAATTCAACAATAAAATAATTCGATGGTAAAATTTTAAATATTTTTACAGTTACATTATTAATATTAGATAATATTTATAATAATTGTGAAAATAATGTAAAAGTACATTATTAATATTAGATAATTATAATAATTGTGAAAATAAAATAGAACATCTAAACATCAGTATTAAAACTAGTATAAATATTTGCATGTTTATGCAAGGAAAATTCAAGCTCAACCTAAAAATATATAGGAAACAAAAGAAAAATTTTAAGGGAGCTCTTTAATAATACAAACATATATATACACACACATACACACATATATAACATGTATATATGTTACATGGGATAGATACAGATTTAACATGTTATATCTATATTTGTATCTATCTATATCTATATGTATCTACATTTCTATATGTTTACTCAGTTATGTAAATATAGACTGGAATAAATATAAAGACACATATGATTCTTGGACCCACCAGTCATCTCTAAACCCTGTTGTTCCAAGACAACATACAGAACTCGAGTGTGTATCTTTCACCACTGGATTTGTCTTTGCTCCATAAAGCTTAATGCTTAATAGGGTTTCTGTTAGCATTTTCTCTATTTTCCCATAAAATATCACAGGCCTTCTTAATATGGAATTATGGGTGATTTCCTTCAATCTGCATCATATCAAGTTGAAATTGCATGTTTATGGAAAGTAAAACATAGTTTTTAAATATCAGTAATGATGTTTTTCCCTCCTTTTTAGCACATGTGCTTGTGAGAGTCATTGTAACACAATTCTAGTCTCACGCTTTGATCATTCCTAAGATGAAAATAACATTTTTAGATAAAATATCTGAGCTTTATGAAGCCTTTAGGATATGATGTGATAGAATATCAGAAGATCATATTTTTCTCAGTTTTCCATGCAATTCTATCATTGTTTCATCTTTACTCCTACCAGAGTAATTTTCCAAAATAGGTATCTTGTCATTCTTGTTGTTATCAGTGAATAAGTGAAATGAAAAGCTAGATTACATATTTTATCTAGAACAAGAAAGTAGAATTGAATCTATATACATTAATGAGACTAACCAGTCAATTACACAGATAGGCATTTTACATTTTGCAGATCATATGGACCCGTTGCCAGATACATTACTATTTATACCTACATTGACCTCACCTGTGCATATTTATGCAAAAATCAATGAGAGCTGATTTTTATTTTTATTGTATGTATTTTTTCAGTTAGAGTCTTGCTTTGGTGCCCAGGCTGGAGTACAGTGGTGCAATCACTGCTCACTGCAGCCTCAACCCCCCAAGCTCAAGCAATCCTTCCACCTCGGCCTCCCAAATAGCTAGAACAACAGGTGCACACCATCATGCCCAGCTTTTTTTTTTTTTAACTTTTGGTAGAGACTGGATCTTGCTATACTGCCCAGGTTGCTCTTGAAGTCCTGGGCTCAAAGAATCCTCTCATTTCAGTCTCTTAAAATGCTGCTATTACAGGCATGAGCCACCATATGGGCTGGAAGCTGATTTTTAAAATACTGAAATCATATAGATGACAGCACCTGAAAACTAGACCACACGAAGCTTTATGTTAAAAGGTGTGGGGATATCAATATTGTTATGGCTATTGTGGAGGAAAAATTAGTAAAACCAGTGAGTTAAAGCTGTTGCTTGAAACTTTGGTTTTAATTTAACAAATGTTTTCTGGGGTGACAGTATATATGTACCCATGTTATTCCCATTCACAGATGCACTAAAGGGAAGAATTTCTCCAAGACAACTGTTCTAAGATTGAAATTAAACCGTACTGGGTTTGAAAAGAGAAAGTCCAGGAATTACCAAATATTTTAGATGTCAGATAAGAGAGAATGCCAGGTATGCGATGATAATCAGCAATGGTTGTTAACACGATATATCAAATCAGTATTTGAATTAGCTTTTGAATTACAAGGACAAATGGATCAAGTCTTGACTCTTTAGTAGATTAATCTTATTATGCTGAGATGTCTTTCCCCGTTTTTCCACAAGGAGATTACAAATTTGCAAACCTCAGCTGCTCTCATTTTATGCTCTCACCAAGCCAAAAGCTGAAGTTCATCAACCAATGTCTCTAAGTGTTCACTAGTTATATACAGTTTTGTAGTTTAAGCTATCTTTTCAACTTCCTAAATCATCACCTTCATTTGTTCTTGCTTTTTTCCACTATCACTTCCTTATTAACCATATAAAGAATGTTATTTTTTATTGTTCATTTTACTCTAATTTCATCAAAATTTAATAATCCTTTAATTTCATTTTAATTTCAAAGATTAAATTAAACCTACATATAAATGAATGTAAGATTTGCATTTGCATTATTTTTGGCATCAATTTGCTGTCCTCCGTCATACACATAGAGATCATATCCATGTACCTCATTTCAAATATCCAAGCAAGAAGGCGGGAAGGTTGCAATATTAAAAGCAGTTGTAAATTATGGTTCTCACTTTCATGATAAAGTTACTATATAAACTTCCTCTTGCTGCTGCAACCAATTACCACAGACTTCATCTCTTAGAATAAAGTGACTGTTAATCCTACAGTTCTGGAGTTCAGAAGCCTTAAATGAGATTCACAGGGCTAACATCAAGTTGTGGGCAGGGCTGCAGTCTTTCTGAGGGCTATGTGGCAGAATCTATGTACTTGATTTTTTCAGCATCCAGAGGCCACCTTCATTCCTTGGAACATGGCCTCATTCTTACATCTTCTTTTTTTTTTTTTTTTTTTTTTGTGACGGAGTCTCGCTCTGTCACCCAGACTGGAGTGCAGTGGCGCAATCTCAGCTCATCGCAACTTCCGTCTCCCAGGTCCAAGTGATTCTCCTGCCTCAGCCTCCTGAGTAGCTTGCTTGGACTACAGGCACCTGCTACCATGCCCAGCTAATGTTTTGTATTTTTAGTAGAGACGGGGTTTCACCATGTTAGCCAGGATGGTTTCGATCTCCTGGCCTCATGATTCACCCACCCCGGACTCCCAAAGTGCTGGGATTAGGTGTGAGCCACCACGCCAGGTCCTCATTCTTACATCTTAAAAGTCAGCGATGTTGAGTTATTCCTCACGCTGCCACCTCCATGGTTATCTTTCTTCTGCCTCCTTCTTTCACTTACAAGGAAGCTTGTGATTACATTGAGCCCACCCATTTAAGATAATCTCTCCATCATTTTATTGCAACCTTAATTTCATTTGAAATCTAATTTCCTACTGCCATGCAACCTAACATATTTGTATGTTAGGCTCTGGGAATTAGGACATGAACATTTTTGGGAGGCCATTATTTCGCCTACAGCAGACAAAATCTATTTACCTGCAGATTAAAATATTCTTTATTTTTCTGCTTCCCTCTCTTAATTTTTTAAAAATAATATGGATTGTAGTAAAGAGAAAGAAAGAAAAAGAAAGAAAAGAAAGAAAGAAAAAAGAAAAGAAGGAGAAAATGAGAGAAGGAAAGAAGGGAGGGAGGAAGGAAGGGAGAAAAGCAGGAAGGGAGAAAAAAAAGAAAGCAAGAACACCAGAAAGCAAGAAAGCAAGAAGGGAGGAAGGGAGGAAGAAAAGGAGGAAGAGAGAATGGAAAAAGGGGGGAAGGGAAAAAAAGTAAAGAGAAGGAAGGAAGGAAGGAAGGAAGGAAGGAAAAAAGGGAAGGAAGGAAGGAAAAAAGGGAAGGAAGGAAGGAAAAAAGGGAAGGAAGGAAGGAAAAAGGGAAGGAAGGAAGGAAGAAAGGAAAGGAAGGGAGGGAAGAAGGAAGAAAAGGAGGGAGGAAGGGAGAAAGAAAAAAGAAAAGAAAGCAAGAAAGTGGGAAAGAATGAAGGAAAGAAAAAGAAGAAAGAAAAGAAGGAGAAAATGAAGGAAGGGAGGGAGGGAGGAAAAGAGAAAGGCAGGAAGGGAGAAAAAAAGAAAGCAAGAACACCAGAAAGCAAGAAAAAAAGAAAGAAAGAAAGAAGGGAGGAAGGAAGGAAGGAAAGGAGGAAGAGAGAATGGAAAAAGGGAGGAAGGGAAAGAAAAAAAGAGAAGGAAGGAAGGAAAGAAGGAAAGAAGGAAGAAGGAAAGAGGTAGCTGGAAGAAAAATGTATTGTGATAAGGTAATTACTATAGATGGTAAAGTAATAATTATTCAAATGTATTATTGATTTTGTAACTTTAATAGATGTAATGTGTAAAGTGATAATACTTTAAAATGGAGGAAAAACAGAGATTTGTATAAGAATGATGTTTCTATGTATTACTAAAATTCAGTTAGTACAAATTGGAAGTTGATTTGAATAATTAATTTTCCATATACCTGTATGGTAAACTTACAATGACAACAAAATTCTCAAAAATATATAGTAAAATAATTCATTAGTAAACTAAAGTTCTCTATTTTAGGAAATACTCATTCATTGCAAAATAAAGCAACAAAGAAAAATATTTGAGAAATACACCAAACAAACAGTAAAATGACAGACATAAATAGAATAATACCAATTATAATATTATATGTGAGCAGATTAAATAATCCAATCAAGAGGTAGAGATGGTCAGACTGGATTAAAACAAGTGATCCCAATATACGCTGTCTAGAGAAGGCACATTTGAGATGCAAGGATACTAATGGATTGAAAGTAAAAAGATGACAAAAAATATCATACAAAGAGCAACCATAAGAACACTGAACTCATTATACTCCTAATACACAATACAGACTATTAAAAATGTGAATAAGATTTTAAAAATTTATATTGTAGTAATAAGGGGGTCAACTCTTCAGGAAGACATAGCTATTACAATCATATATGCACTGGTATGAGCTAAATTGTTTCCCCTATATAGATGCTGAAATCCTAACCTCTGAATATGACCTCATTAGGAAATAGGTTCTTTGCAGGTGATCAAGTTAAGATAAAATCAGATGAGCCTTAATCCAATATGGCTGATGTCCTTATAAAAAGAAGAAATTTGAGTAGAGGGAGACACACACACAGGGAGAGTACCATGTGATTATGAGGGCAGAGATTAGCCAAGGAATGCCAAAGACTGCCATTAAACCACCAGAAACTAGAAACAAGGCATAGAACAGACTTTCTCTCATAGCCCTTGAAGGGACCATCCCTGCTGATGCCTCAATCTCAAACTTTTAGCTTCCAAGACTATAAGACAATAAATTTATGTTGTTCAAGGCACCCAGTTTGTGTACTTGGTTGAGGCAGCCCTAGAAAGCTAATACATGAACTAATAACAGAGTATAATAACACGAAGCAAAAAATGACAAAAGAGGAGCATCAGCAAAATGGCAGTGGAGACAGCTGCAATCTTTCATTTCCCCACAGAAACATCAGACAACTAAAAGAAACTGCCAGAATGAACTTACCAAAACTCTGGAAAATGGTGAAAAGATTACAACAACCAAGTGAAAGTAGACTCAGAGACAACTTGAAAACTTTATGACATTTTTAACTTGCCTGTGCCCCACCAAATTGGCAGTTTTGAAGTGTCAGAAGCCCACGTTCCCAGTGTGGAACACTGGTCCATGGCTCCAAAGGAACAGGAGAAGATCTTACCTGCAAATTATTATGTATGTCTGTTCTGACTGGTCTGGGAGATACCTAAAAGACTAATGAAAGGCATTTTTTTCTGTGTTGCTAGAATGCAGAACAGATAAGGAATGGACATAATGAAGAGACTCTGCAAAGAGACCTAACAAACTACAGATCCTTAGGGCAAAAATTAGAGTTTACACATATAATAGATCACCTTCAGCACGGGAAGAAAAGTTGGAGAGGAGTATTTGGAAAATTAAGACATTCAAAATCATTCACGTACATGGGAGAGCCTAGAAAGTCACATGTATGCATAGGTTAAGCCACAAGCTGACAAATGTCATAAGAAGACTCTACACTTTTACCTTGGCTGATCCCTACCCTCAGTGCCAGTTCTGTGCAAGAGTGAACTTGAACTTCACTCAGTGCAAGAGCGAACACACACTTTCTGCCAGCTTCAAAGGGCCCAGCACAAAGCCAGTCTGTGTGGCCTAGACACATATTTTGCTGGCTAATGATTACTTGTTTTTCTTTTTGTTTTTGCTGTGTTTACCTGTGTTTGCTTAGTTCCTGATATAGTAGAAAATCACTGTCAAATAATAGCTTAACATTAGTTAAGGAAACAAAATGACTTCAGTGATCACACCTGATAGAGCAAGCAGTTTTGTAAAATCACTTTGGAAAATTTCACTAAAAAAAACTAACCTTAACAATATAATAAGTAAATAAAAATTAAAATAAAAAAAATTAGTATGTTTGTTGGGGGGGGGACTGATTTACAGAGTAACCACATAGTAATTATAATTATTATAATGTCCAGTTTTCAAAAAAAGTTACAAGGCATACAAAGAATTGGAAAGTATGGCTCATTCAAAGGAACAAAATAAATTGACAGAAAATATCTATAAGGAAACCCAGACATCAAACTTACTAGACAAAGACTTTATAACAACTCTCTTAATTATACTCAAATGTCAAAAGGAAAACATAAACAAAGAAATAAAGGAATTAGAAAAATATGAAAAAGTAAGAATATCAAGAAAGAGATACAGTAATTCTAGAACTGAAAACAACAATGATAAAAATTTAAAAATCACCAGAGGGATTCAAGAGTATATTTGCACACACAGAAGAAGTCATGAGCTTGAAGATAAGAAAATGGAAAATATTGACTCTGACGAACAGAAAGAATAACACATAAAAAATGAACAGAGACTAAGGAATCTGTGGGACATCATCAAAAAGACCAACATTCATATTCTAAAAGGATAAATTATGTTGTTAAAAACTTTACCATTCTTTCTTTTCACCTTTCTCTCTTCCTCCCTCTCCTCCTTCCTCCTTCGTACTTTTTTTCCTCTTCCTTTCTCTTCTTCTTTCTCTCCTTCATTATCCCTTTTGCTCTGTTTCTCTCTCCCTCCCTTTCTCTTTTTTCTTTTCTTTCAATTTTCTCAATTACTAAGAGATGTTTAAATACCCTTACCGTGTTAGTAGATATAGTTATTTCTCCCTTCATTTCTCTTTTGAGATTTATCATCACTTTAAGTATAGAGATAACCCAAACATAAGGCTCACAAACAGACTTCCATACCATTCTTAATTTGGTTCTGTAATTCTTCATTGCTGTATTAACTTTCTGATGCTTTTAAGGCTTTTTTTTAAACAAATTGTTTAGTTTTTTCCAATGGAATGTTTATTCTGAATTATCTAATTCACATTTTAAGTATATAGGGAGTTTAATATAAAAATTTTAAACTGATACTTGTGAAAGAATGTATTTGTCCATTTAACAAATATATTAATCCTCAAACTGTTATTGGTCAGCTGAGCATATAGCAATAAAAATAACAATTTTTATGTGTACAAATTTATGTAATTACTGAAATGAATAATTTAGTTAATAAATAACATGACAAAGAACAGAAATTGTATACACTATAGAACACAGTAATAGAATAATGAATGATTAAAATTATTAATATTAGAAAATGAAAAGAATCTTTGAGAGCAGACTTCAAGGAAACAAGGAATTAGCCTTATGAGGAAAGAGTTACCTGTGGATAAAGGAGAAACTGAAAAATGTATAAATCAAGACTTTTTGAGCAAAAACAATAATATGACTATTACTCACCAATTCAGTACAGTGAAAAAAAAGTTGAAGAGCTATCTTGGAACTAAACCATGCTATATAAGAGTATGTAGGGTTTTGATTATCATGGGATTATTTTGAATCAATTTTAAATGCAATAGGAATATGTGAGATAATTTCACCAGAGAATAACATGATTGTGTTTGCATTTCGAAGGGATATATATGGTACACTGTAAAGAATAAATATGTTATGTGGGCAAACAAATTGGGAGGCTATTGTAATCCCAGAGAAAAAAGGTAGTGACTTAGATGAGAATGCTGTTGGTATGAGTGGTATGAGTGGTGAGAAGTCGTTAGGTCATGGATGTATTTCGTAGGACTGGCCAAGAGAACTGCAGCTAAATTGGAGTGTAGGGAGTGAAATGGAGAACTCAAGGATGACTCTCAGCACTGGAAGGTGACAGCTGTCACTGAAGCATGCTGATGCCTCTTATTAGGAGAATTACTTGGGAATGGCAAGATCAAAACTTCTCACTTTCAAATTTATGAAAAATATTGTTTTCAGAATGAATGACTTTGGGATCAGAAAGCCATCATTCTAATTGATGGTTCCATGACTACACAGGCTCAGACTCACAAAAGCAAAATTAAATCATCATAAAAGTGCTTCGATGCAATTCTAGAGAACAGAGAATTATTGTAACATCATTTTGATTTTAGGAGAGGTAGCAGTTCCCTTTTTAGCTTCAACACTATTTTTTTTTAAAGCTCAGTCAAGAGACTCCATTATAATTTTCAAAAATTGTGTAACAACTTCTCATATTAATAAATACCACTATGCTTAAATTAGTCAAAACATTCCCCCATCTGCAACTCTTATCTTTTCATTGCAATCATTTTCACAAAGTGACTGCAACTAACCGACCCTAAAAGGTGAAAATCTTGGGTAGGTTACCTGATCTAGTTAGTTTTGGAAACAGGATCTAGAGATTATTTAATATGGAATAGGTCACCTGAAATGAAGTGTTTACTGAAAACTGCTTGGATCAGCCTAGTTTTCTACCATTGAACCATATATTTGGTTTAAAAAACACAACTCTGGGGAACATTGACTACTTCCAACCTGCTGAAGATGTTTAAGAAAAGAGCATAAAATTATAAATGACCATCTGAAGCCTTTATAGTCTCTGCTCAAGAGACTAGAGTCTTCCATTCTTAACAGAACACCCAAATGTTAATAATTAGGCAAAATCTAAATATCAGAGAGATAATTTTATCTTGAAGATTGTTAAATTACAATGGTGATTCACTACCTTGCCTCGTCTCTGAGTCAAAAATTAGATCTTCGTTTAGGAATCAATGGTACTCTGCAACTTGGAAATAGGAAGATTTTAGAAGACTCAAACATTGACTTTGTTGTGTGCAAAAAAAAGATGTATTGGGATAAGACAAGTCTTTCCTTGCAAGGATACGTCTAATTCTCATACACCACCTCCCCTAACCTAAATATAGCTTCAAGATCACTAACCAGTGTCAGAGAGCAGCCTATGCAACTACAAATTCAAAAGATGTCAAATACAGGGTCAAGCCTAGAATGAGAAGTCTTAGCTAATTAAGTATGCTTTTTTCCCTAAATTCATATTAACAAAAACATGTGGATAAGTCAGAGAATGCATTCTAAGTTCACTCAACATAGGAGGGAGAAACATAATTTTAAATTAAGAGCTGACACACTCTCTTCCTAACAAAATAGCAAGTAAAATGAAATATCACACCACAGGAGGGATTTCACCAATTAGTGTCAACATCAAAACCTTAAAATAGGCAAGGAAAATGCAGATTCACAATTAACTCTTCTACTTGTTTTGTTCAGAAAAGAAATGGTTCTGAGAGAATGATAGTGAATTAATACAAGCTGGTTTAGTTGGTGCTTTCAGTTGCTACTTCTGAAGAACTCCTTCAGCTAGAATAAATTTATGAGGATTTTGGCCTGTGGTATTAGATATGGTTATTAATATTTTCCTCTAATTTGCATCGTTCAATGTGGTAAATATGAGCCGTATATGGCTTCTTAAATTCAAATTAATTATGATGAATACGCTTAAATATTCCATTTTTTAGTCACTGTTGGTTCATTATGCAATATCTTCAGCTAAGATTTTCCATCTAAATACACTAAGAGGTGGCTTAGTTAACTGGTTGTCTCACAAATATTGAAGCTGTTGTTAGCTCCTGATATATTGTCTGCAAATAGAATATTTATGAGCCTCTTCCTAAAATCAGCAGTCTGGGGATAATTTTATAAATTGGATACAAGTTGGAAATCTATACTCTTTAACTGTTTGAAATATTAGCTTCCCGGGGAAGAAAATCAAATTCATAGGATATGTTAGGACAATTTAACTCAAGATGTTCAAAACTGAAACGACATATTCTACAACACGGAATAAAGCCTCCCCCAAACAACCGAAGCAGAAGAGGGATTGACCTTAAAGACCTGCCTTTCCCTAAAAACCTAAAGCAAACCAGGGATTGACTTAAAGACCTGCCTTTCCCTAACAACCTAAAGCAAACCAGGGATTGACCCTAAAGACCTGTCTTTCCCTAACAACCTAAAGCAAACCAGGGATTGACCCTAAAAACCTGTCTTTCCCTAACAATCTAAAGCAAAACAGGTATTGACCTTAGAGATCTGCCTTTTCCTCATCCCCCAGCCAATCAGCTTTCAAATATTACATTTTATTTCGAAAGGTCGTTATCCCCCCAGTCTCTTGTTTCTAGACTTGGCACATATCTAAGTTTGTTACCTCTATCTACTGACTTTCCTCTCTTCAAACAGTATCTATGCCTGCCAAATGTGAACGTACGAAAAACAAATCAGAATCTGACATTCTGATTTAAACTGCTTATTAGTTAACACCCTCAAGATAACATCTGGGTTCTTAGCTGCGCTGAGTCAAGCCTACTTACATCTTTTTTTTTTTTTTTTGTCTTCTGCTGCACTTTTCCTTCCACATCACACTCCAGCAGTGCCAAGCTGTGCAGGCTCTCTACCCCGTTTCCACTATTTTCTGTCTGCTCAAATTTGACTCTGAAATACCATGCACACTTTAATCCCCCTGACTGGCTCTTAGCCAGCTCTAATGATCCAGCTCCAGTGTTTGGGGGAGAGGCTGCTGTGTCACCAGGGCCCTCTTCAGCCAGACAAACTCACATTTCCAGTGTCCGCAGCAAACGGACACAGGAAGACTCATATACCACGTAACTGAAATATTTAGAAAGATTGATCAAGTTGAAGAACTGCTAAATAAAAAGTGTTTTGCCCTACTAGAATGGCAAAAAATAGTTGTATATTTACTAATTGAAAACTAGATGCAAAGCTATACTTATGGGACCTCCAATTGCTGAAATATCAATGGCTGTTATTGCCATTGGTTGTTCTGTTATGGGCAGGAGAGGTCTGGATGAATAAAATAAACTTGGTTAATAAAATAAACTTAATGTATTTGATTAATAAAATATAGTTAAAATATATTATTAATGTAACCACATAATTATTTGATTAATAAAATAAACAGATAATTCATACATTTATATATGTTTCCTATGTATAATTTGTTTCTTCTACTTCCACTGTAACAACATTACGAATTACATAATTTTTATTGAGGTGTTTACATAATATGTTCTATCAAAAGTAGTGGTCAAACTGATTAAAAACATAGATATATTCAAAATGTACAAAATTTGAATTTGTTTTTTTTTTGGACGGAGTCTCACTTTGTTGCCCAGGCTGGAGTGCAGTGGCACGATCTAGGCTCACTACAAGCTCCGCCTCCCAAGTTCATGCCATTCTCCTGCCTCAGCCTCCTGAGTAGCTGGGACTACAGGCGCCCACCACTACATCCGACTAATTTTTTGTATTTTTTCATAGAGACGGGGTTTCACCGTGTTAGCCAGGATGGTCTCCATCTCCTGACCTCATGACCCGCCTGCTTCGGCTCCCAAAGTGCTGGGATTACAGGCGTGAGCCATCATGCCCAGTCTCAATTTTTTAAAATACAGTTATTAAACACAAAACCTTCTATATAGGCTTTCAAAGTTATTTTTATTCTAATATTAAAAATGGCTTCTTATAATAAAAAGGCAAAGGTGAATCACAACTAACAAATATTTAAAATGTGATTAGAGCTAAATTGTGTAATTTTTTATACTTTGAGTAGATCTAATTAACTGTTTCATAAAAACAATAATGTTCACATTCAGTGTCAATGTGGAGACCTGTGTGAGCAATCGATAGGATGCTTCAAGCATGTTACATGCAGAACTAAATCTATGCAAATTTAGTGATGACAGAGGTTGTACAGTATTCCAAACTAGTCTTCAGATACCATATGTTACTGCTACAATGAGCACACTAACTTCTCAGTACTTTAACACCCACAGTCTGGAAAAAGTGGACAGCCATGAAGATGGATGCTGTACACTACTGAGAAAAGAGAATTTAATATATAAGATTTGATTGCATTTATATGATTTATAAAAAAAGATTTAACAAGTTAAATAATGCATCTTTTCTATTAACTAAACACACCTCACTCAAACCTTCTCAAATTTCTCATTCTGCTCACTTCAATCAACCTGATGTATATGAGGTTTGTTCATTATTGCTTGTTGAACAGTTCTTGCCAGCATCTGTCTCTGCTGGCACAGGTGCAACACACAAGCTTTAATGGCATTACTTTTCTCTTGGGTACAAAGGACAAGAAATGTTGGAGAAGCATAAGAAGCATGTGTTTGTGGACTGATTGCTGTTATTCACAAGAGGGAATGTTTGTGGTATAAATCACGCTGAGCCAGAGCCAGTTAACCCTTCATTTTAACCAGTTCCTTAATGCAGAATGCACTTAATGCAGAAACAGGGCCATAAGGCTTCCGCAACCCTAAGACCCAGGTCCTGCTTGACTCTCCTTTGCTTAGTGATAGCTTGGTGCAAAGCTTATGTTGAATGAAAGAAGTCTGGGTCAGGAAAAAGCCAGTTTGACTCTCAATAAACAAACTCTCAAGAAAAGCTTTCAGATCAACCTTAGCAAGGAGTACCTTGGAATGTACTCATTGCGAATGATTCATTGTGGAAAGAAGGGGTTATTCTTAGCCAGACAGAAGTGTAATGTCCTGAGAGGTAAGTAAAAAGTAGTGGCAATTCAGTTCTACAACTAAGAAAGGCAGAACAGAGTGATAATGTTTATCAAAGAGTGTAATTCAAGAGAAAAACTAAAATCACAGAAAGAGCAGCTAAAATAAATTTTTGTTTTGTTTTATGATTTTTGAGTTAAATGCTATTTCTAAGTCAGAGAAGACAGATTCTTTAAAATTTACATGAAGGGCAATCAAGAACAACATTTTAACTAAGCTACTATATATTTTGTTTAAAAATCCTATAATTCGATTTTAACAGCAAAATATATGTTGCTTGCTGAAATAAAATATCAAAAATAAAAAATGTGTCTGTGTTTGTGCATATATATATATGTGTGTGTGGGTTAGTCCATTTGTGCCGCTATAACAAAATTCAACAGACTAAACAGTAGAAATGTATTTCCCTGAGTTCTGAAGGCTGAAACGTCTTAGGTCAAGGAGCCAACAGGTTTAATGTCTCTGGAGGGCCTAACCTCTACTTCCAAGATGATGCCTTGTTACTGCATCCTCCAGAGGGGCCAGAAGCTATAAATTCACATGGTGGAAGGGATGAAAGTTGGGAAGTCACCCCATCCAAACCCTTTTATAAGGTTGCTAATTTCATCCATGAAACTGTACCCTCATGATTTAATCACCTCCTAAACGCCTCACTTCTTAATAATACCAAACTGGCAATTAAGTTTCAACATATACATTTTGGGGGACAGTAATACAATGTAATATGATTTTCTATTTAGTTATCTACCTATAATTTTGTATAAATTTTTATAAAAACGATTTTTACTGTATTTAGCATGTTTAGCAATATTTTTGTATAAATTTTATAAAGTACTGAACATTTCATTATCAATTTTAACAAGTGGAATATTTTAATTCAATTCCACATCCATGAAAGTTTACTTCCAATATTTTACGAATATGTCTTGCATCTAATTTTTTTCAAATGTCCTTTACTATTTTATTAAGGTAAATTTCTAGAAGTGAGAAGACTTTGTCAAACAGCATACATCTTATTAACCTTCTGTTAAATGTTGATTGCCATCCCCAAATATTAAACTAATTTAGGATCCCATCATTAGTGCATGAGACTATTCAGGGCCGTAATTGTTGATGTATTCATCTTCAACGTGCGAGTAACCTTTCTTTTTTGCACATCCTGGAGCAGGAAATGACATGCAGGGAGGAAAAAAAATCACATAGAAGCCTTTTGATTGCTTGAAGCAGTATAGTTGTAAACTCTCCTTTTGGACTACATGACAAACAAATAAACCTAAAATCATTCTGTAAGGAGGGTCTTACCTTGTTTTCTTCCCTTTTTAGGCCATGATCATGGCTGCATTTCTCTGGGAGTACATGTTTAGCCCGAGTATATATGCGTAATCCAAATAATTGGGAATAAACAATAAAAAGGAATTCTGACAATAGTATTTGGGAATGTGTTATTATATTTTACAACCTAAAACCTTGGATAAACATATTTACATGTGCATCTATAAACACTGGGGTAGCTACCCCATTTCTGTTATTACCATCCTAGACCATGTCACCATCATCAACTACAGAGACGATTGTAACAGGCACCTACCTATTCCCCCACTTCTTCCTGTGTCCAGTTGACACACACGCATGCATGCACATGCACACACACACACACACACACACACACAGTCTTCTCCATGGCAGCCAGAGTGACTCTTTTAAAACATGTACCCAATTGTATCACTTCTCTGCTTTACCTTCCAATGTGTTATCTTCTCATTTAGAATGAAAACCAAAGACTTTACATGAACTTCAAGATTCTTTTAAAAATCTGTGTGTCTATTACCTTCCTGACTCCACCCCATCAGTCTCCTTCTCACTCACTGGCTTTGGCTACATTGGCCTCAACATTTCCCAAACAGCTGAAACACACAGCTGCCTCAAGACTTTTGCATTTGCTTTTCTGTTTGACTGTAATATTATTCCTCTCAGGAATTCATGCTTCACTGCCTCACTTTCTTTAGGTCCTTTCTCAGTTGTCACCTTATCAGACGGGCTTTTCACTAAATGCACACACACAGGCACACAGATTTTCTTGCACTTCTAGAGTACTGACAGTCTCTTGATATGGTACAATCAAATATTTTCATTTGATGTCCCCATTATTCAACAAGATTTATATTGTCAGCAATGCTGGTAACGGAGGTTTATTTTCAAATCCTTGTGTTATTACTTGCAGATTGAGGAGCGAGCTTAAAAAATAAATTATTTACTGTCAGAAATATAAATGACATTATGTCTTTTTAATAATATAATTAATTATCCTCACTTTCTCCACATATCAAGAGTTGTTAATTTTGCTCATTTGAGCCTAAGTCTCTGTACTTAGATAGGAAATGATTATTTAGTTGGTAGAATGCTTTTCTTGAAACATTAAGAAATGGACACTGACACTGATCACTGTTTGGTGATAATGTCTTTTAGCAAAATGATCCCAGTTTATCTTCACAACAGTCTTTTGGGGTAGATCCCACTTATGGTTAAACTGAGAACCCTAGGGTTGAAATGACTAGTAAGAAGTCACAGAAAGTAGAAGTGGCTAAAATGCGTATTTAAAAAAAAAAAAAATCTTAATCTGTTCCTACTGTTATACCACTAATTTTACAGGAAGGAAAGAATTTTTTTCCCATATGCCTCCTCTCCCCCAACTTTCAGATACAAGCATAATTTCCACCTATTTCTACCCACGCTCCTCTCTGCTACTCTTTTTTGGGCTGCTGATATATTCAAAATATTAATAAAGTCTTAAAGAAAAAATAAATGTGTGCCCTGCTATGACATATTTTCATGATATAAAATCTCACTAATATTACCACACCAAGAAAACTAATTTAAACACATCCAATGTTTCTTCATCTCTTTTTTTCCAGAAGCTCTAAGCCTTTCAAAGAGCAGATTTATTTTAGAATTTTGTTTATTGGTTTGAGGAATGATGTCCATCATGAAATTTAAGTTATAATCCGTCAATCTTCTAGTTGTTTTTCAAGCACATTATATATAATTTTAATTCTTTTTTCTTTATTTGTGCAGTTTCTTGTCTCAAATGCTCTCATCTATTTATACACATCCTTCTGAATCTACTAATCTTTAGAGGTTATTTCAATAAATCCATAAAATCATGAATTTCAAAAGTATGCATTGAGCTCCCCAATCTGAGAAAGCCTGTATTAATTCCTCTAATATTTATAATATGTATACATATGCATACATATGTATATGTATACATATTATTGTATACATATTGTATACATATTATTGTATGCATATGTATACATATTATTCTTACATATATGTAATATTTTATATATACATAGTTATAGAACACCATTAATACTATCTATAGTGTTATATATACGTATATGCATACACTCTATGTAACTCTATATATACAATATATAGTAAATATAATATTATACACACACACACAATTATATAATAAACACCAAGGTAGCCAATAAACAGAATTACAGATGTTAAATTGTGACATTTTTAAATTCCAATAAATTGTAAGGAAATAAGAGATTACAGTTATGTGTAATGCATTTCTGTATTCTTCTTCATTCTTAATTTCAGTCCACTGCGGTAAACTTTATTTTGAGATCATTGATTTTACCTCCTAGAAATTCAGAAATACAATGTTATGAGGTTATATAACATAAATATTGTTATATTTATACAAAACGTGATATATCACCAAAACACATATAGCACTATGCTGTGTGATTATTAAATTTCCTTAAATGATGCTACAGTACACATATAACTTTGAAATATTTTTAAATGATCATTATACTTTCAAGAATTACAATTGAGAAACACATGTAGATCTAGTTTGTAGTTTTATACTAATATACTGTGTGCAATATTTTAATAATAGACATTTAGAATTTTGTTAAATTTGCAGCTAGAATTGGAAGTTCAAGATCACAGATATATTCATCTTAAAATTCTTGCCACATGGATCTTCAAAATGGCTCTACTAATTTACAGCCCTCTCCAAAATGCACGTGAATTTCTATATGTCTGCATATATCCCAAGTTATAAACATAAAATTGTTTTACATTTTGCATAAGTTTGTATTTTCTCATTACTATTAAATTTGAGCATCTTCTCATACGTCAATTGGCCATTTGGTTTTCTTTCTTATAAATTACCCTGTCATGTAATATCATATTCTCATTTTTTTATGAATTGTTTTTCTTGTTTGGTCATATACTTATATCATTAATTAGTTTGTGATTTTTTAGCTGTGTGAGGTAAGGATTAACTTGATTTTTCCTGGACTTATTAAATTTTCTCAGAAAAATTAAAATACATTTAGGAATAAAGTAATTGCCTATCTTTACCAGAGTTGTATGTTGCAACATCTGGTTAAAAAAATAAAAATTCCATTAGTTTACTTGTCTATTTCTATGGCAATTCCATTCTATTTTAATGATGCAGATACATAATGAGTTTTGTAATTTTAGACGGAAGATTTTTAATGGTGATATATTTAGACTAAATTTCAAATTTTTAATAACCTTGCTAATTTTAAGTTTGAGTTATAAATTACTAAGAAAGTTGATTTTTAATTTCTGCTGTTATCTATTTCTTGTTGTTTTCAATATTATCAATTGTTTCTATGTGTTTGTAATTTGAGACTAAACTTGGTTTTGTTGTCACAAACCCTATGCTTATCATTTAAACCAGACATGTTGGCTCTAAATAACATATTATTGTTTTCCATTTAAGCATAAACAATTAATTTCTAGAGTATTGAACGTATTGTTCTCTGACAGGAGCATATTATTATACTCCTATTGACCTAAAGCTTTGCATATACAAGTATATACTTATTTTATGTTTAGATACATTTCTTGTTCTTTAAATATCATGGTATTGTATCTTCATTATTTCATTTGATGTTCCTTGTATTTAAGTTCCATTTGTATAAAAGTGTTACTATATGAACATCTGATTATAAACCTCATTATTAATTGAAAAGTAAAGTGAATTGGTCTTGGATAGACAACACATATACTGAATATAGACATTGTCATAAAGGGAAGAGTAGCATGAGCAACCATTCCAGTTAGAACAAGACTGGACAACACTATGCTAAAGAATCAGGATTTCAAAATAAAGAAGTTGGTTTGCCAGCAATATTTTAAAATAGTCCATTTTATTTAAGTCTATTTTATTTAAGTTGGGAATTGGTAGGAATAGTTAAAAACTTGTGTTTTGCTTTCTCATGAATGAAACTCATATATAAGATTACTTTTGTTTGTTTTTTGTTTGTTGGTTTTTGAGACGGAGTCTCACTCTGTCGCCAGGTTGGAGTGAAGTGGCGTGATCTCAGCTCACTGCAACCCTCACCTCCTGGCTTCAAGTGATTCTCCTGCCTCAGCCTCCCAAGTAGCTGAGACTACAGGTGCATGCCACCGCACCGAAGTAATTTTTGTATTTTTAGTAGAGATACGGTTTCACCATGTTAACCAGGATGGTCTCAATCTCTTGACCTCATGATCTGCCTGCCTCGACCTCCAAAAATGCTGAGATTACAGGTGTGAGCCACTGTGCCTGGCCAAGATTACTTTTAATGTAATATTTTAGTTTTCTTTTTCATCATCTGTCATTCTTCTAGTAATGTTTCACAAAATTTTTTAATGACAGCCAGATAAAAAAGTCCAAATCCCTTGGCCTGATATTTCAGGATCTGTACACTTTATTTCTAACACCATTTCCACATACAATTTAGATTTCAACCTCACACTCTCCTGGGACAAAATGTAAAGCCACTGTTCATCTGTTGAGATAGAGGTGTTCTAAAGGGTAAATATTGGTTCACTTTGTCACCTCAGAGTGCAACACTCACTGATAAGGAATAAGGTATAGCTCAACACCCAAAAAAGTCTCATAAGGTGATTATGCTGCCACCTCTAAATAATGGTTACCTGGGCATGTCCACCAGCATGGCTAGAGTTGCATCTGTCAGAAGAGAGGTCCTGCATTCCTCCCTATTCTTTGTCAAAGTTAAGCTCAGCTCTCCTTCTCTGGAGACCTTTGATTACTTGCTTTCAAGCCATGGACAGTTCATTGCCCCACAGTAAACAGGGCATGTGAACAATTAGAGTCTTTCCAACAGGACTGGGCTAGTCTAGGAATCCAGAAGGCAGGGGGCACTAATCTAACGCACTTGACTGCACCCTTGGCTGTGGAACATTCCTTTTTCCTTTGCCTGCCTGACAATATCACATGAGGGTGTCTGGGTGAGAGTAGGGGGAAGGTAGTGACTAAGACGGTCTTATGATATCTCTCTTTTCAGAGTAATTACAATCCAATCTTGAACACACACCAACCACATACTTTTTTCCAAATGAACCAAGCAATTTCCCTCTTGTTTGTGTTATTTTATTTTACTTTATTTTATTTTTGAGGTGGAGTCTTGCTCTGTTGCCCAGACTGGTGTGCACTGGCATGATCTTGGCTCACTGCAACCTCTGCCTCCCAAGTTCAAACAATTCTCCTGCCTCAGCCTCCCCAGTGTGCTGGGATTACAGGCGCGAGCCACGAAGCCCATTCATTTGTGCTTATTTTATAAACTTTCTACTATATATTCTCAAATTCCAAAATAATGAATTGCTACCAGCAGTCAGTTCTCTACTTGAAGATCTCATAATAGGAGTATTTATACACCTCTTCCTTTCAGAGATTTGAGGATTTTAAGGGAAAAAAATGACAACCTGTAGTGTCAGAGGATAATATTTTTAAAATGATAAAATCATACTTCTTGTAGGAATGTATAATAAATATATATAAATATATTTTATCAGTTTCATTTTAATGAGAGAACCAGTAAGATATTAATGTGGCAAAAGGGAATTCAAAACACACACATAAATAACAACAGAGATGAACCTAAGGAAAGTATGCTAAATGAAACAAGCCAGTCACAAAGAAACAAATGCTGTATGATCCCGGTTATATGAGGTACATAGAGTAGTGACATTCACAGAAACAGAAAGTAGAATAGTGGTGCTGGGGGCTGCGGGAGAGGAGAATGGGTTGGTATGTTTCATAGTTATGGAACTTCAATTTTGCAAGACAAAAAGAGTTCTGGAGATTGGTTGCATGACAAAACAAGGCGAACGTACCTCAGGTTACTGAACTACAGACTTAAAAGTGGTCAAAATGGGCCAGGTGCAGTGGCTCACACCTGTAATCCCAGCACTTTGGGAGGCCAAGGCGGGTGGATCACGAGATCAGGAGATCGAGACCATCCTGGCTAACACGGTGAAACTCTGTCTCTACTAAAAATGCAAAAAATTATCCGGGCGTGGTGGTGGGTGCCTGTAGTCCCAGCTACTCGGGAGACAGAGGCAGGAGGATTGTGTGAACCCGGGAAGCGGAGCTTGCAGTGAACCGATATTGTGCTACTACTGCACTCCAGCCTGGGCGACAGAGCGAGACACCAGCTCAAAAAAAAAAAAAAAAAAAAAAAAAATTGGTCAAGATGGTACATTTTATGTATTTTATGTTATGTATAAATTCCCACAATTAAAAAGAAAACACATGTAGATAATTGAGGATGCTGAAATAAATTCAAACATACATAGATATCTGTAAAATAGCTCCACACAATCAGAGTTGCATACTGCTTTAGAAACAGATAACTTGGAAGGCTGTACCTGAACAAGAAATGGCAAGCTTTTTCTAAAATGGCCAGATAGTGTTTTAGGCTTTGTAGTCCAGAAGGTCTCTATTGTAATGACTCAGCTGTGCTGTTGAAGAGCTAAGGTAGCCGTAGGCAATATGCAAAAAAAAAAAAAAGTGTGTGGCTGTGGTCCAATAAAACTCTTTACAATAGCAGGCATATCTGGCCTGCAGGCTGTAGTTTCCACCAAACCAAACCTGGCATTCCCTAGGACACTTTGTTTCTTTTTGGCTATTTCAAAGCCTCTTTCAATCTTTCCTGAAAGTCTCCCACCTGTTGTGATTTTAACATTCACAAAGAAAGAAATATTCAAAATCACATGGAGAGCTGGTCTCACTAGGCATGACCTGTTATTTACATAGGGACAAGTAATAATCATGTAGGCCACCCTGAGTTTCCTTTGCAAGTCTACAACTGTGCAATGTTGAGCCACTACTGATGCTACAGGTCTATCTTCCACCTGGAAGTTTTCATAAGGAAACATGGGATGTTTAAATACTTTTGATATTTGGTATGTCAAAACTAAAAAGCAAGCCCCAGAAATGTTCTTCATCATAATTCATCTATGGTCATCATACATTTGGGAGAAGTCTTCATTTCTTGAGTACCTCAATTTTCCTAAAGCTCATGGCCTGACCTTTTTTATACCTGTGAGGCTAAGAACCAGAATTGTTTTTCTGGAAGTTCTTTGTAGGCAACAGTTCCATATGTAACATCAATCCTTGTCCCTCAGAAGTGGCTGGGTCTATCTGATTAAATGAGCACCATTGTCAAAGATGACACCGCAAGGGAGACCCACATAATTGATTATCCAATATCCAATATTCTTATTGGGCCCGTGCAAATAACCACTTTGCCATAAAAAGTAGAGACTTAGTAATAAGTTTCTGAATTCCGAGGCATGAGTGAGGAACAGGACTCATTTTTAAATCTCATTTTATTTCACAAAAGTATCATCTACTAAATTGCTGGGGATTATCTATTAAGAAAAAAGAGAAGGGGCTTCCTCATATACTCAGAAAATAGACTACTAAGACAACATAAACAACTTTACAAACAAATAACTCTACTAAAATTTATTTCCCTCATTACTTCTTACAGATCTGTGTAACGAGTTCTTAGTTCACTGGTTGCTGTCTATTAAAAAACAGTCCTGTTTATCCGGACTCAGTCCACTGCTATAATGTGAAATTTTCTAAGCATATCAGTTTCAAATGATTCATCTATTCTTTTTTTTTGGAAACAGAGTCTCGCTCTGTCACCCAGGCTGGAGTACAGTAATGCAATCTCGTGTGACCGCAACCTCTGCCTCCCAAACTCAAGCTATTCTCCTGCCTCAGCTTCCCAAGTAGCAAGTATTACAGGCACGCGTCACTACCGCCTGGCTAATTTTTGTATTTTTAGTAGAGATGAGGTTTCACCATGCTGGCTAGGCTGGTCTTGAACTCTTGACCTCAAGTGATCCGCCCTCCTCGGCCTCCCAAAGTGCTGGGATTACACACATGAGCCACCGTGCCCAGTTTATTCTTTGAAAGGCTAGTAATTTAAAGTAGCTGGCATTATAATTTTTTTCCTGGAACTCTGGCATGGTAATTGTTTACTAAGACACAACATCTGGCCTCTACCTTACAGGAGAGCATTCCAGCAAGCATTAGAGAAAGGGGGTAAAAAGTGCAGATGAAACAAAGCAAGACTATTTTATTCTGCCAGCATCTTAATGGAGGTGATTAATTTAATAACTTACAATAGTAAAGTGAAGGCAAGTACAATATTCTATTGGGCTACAGAATATAACCATTTCTTGAGAGTTTTGAGCAGTGTTTCCCTTAGGGCAGAACATGTTATCAGTGGTGAGGATTTGGGGAATTCTCTAGGGACTTCCCACAAAGCAATTTCTGAAATATTCATGCTAACAAAATGTTGCCTACAGATGATTAGGGAGGGCTGAGCATCTCTTCGAATAGATAATTTTTATTTCCCTCTTACAGTAGTAACATATCAAAAAACAACACTTAGTTTTTCTATTATCTTTATTTTATGTTGTGAAAGAATAAAACTTTGTGATTTTTCAGGAACCCTACTGGGAATCTCAAAGATTGTTTTATATAAAAGGTATCCAAAAGTTATTATTATTTTTATTGTTAATATTTTTATTAGGATATGGCAATGTGCTTATTACAATCTGAATTGTCAGATGACATGTGAGCAATTGACTAAGGGTCATGGGTGTTAGAGAAGAAATTACACTGACAAGTATTTAATTGATGTGATAATAAACATTCAAAACCAAATATTGAATCAGGTGAGGCTGAGGCCCTGCCTGGCACGCCACAGGACAGCTAGTTACTTGTTTCTGTTTCCAAACCTTTCACAATGAAAATACAGCAGAGGAATTTACAGTAAAGGTGAAATAAAGGTTGGAAAATAAAATAGATTCAGGGCCAATATCATTAAATATCTATTAGTGATAGTTCTTAAATATATGTATTTCTTTCCTCTTTAGCCCAGTACTATACAATGAAAATATGTGAACTGGCCGGGCGCGGTGGCTCAAGCCTGTAATCCCAGCACTTTGGGAGGCCGAGACGGGCGGATCACGAGGTCAGAAGATCGAGACCATCCTGGCTAACACGGTGAAACCCCGTCTCTACTAAAAAAAATACAAAAAACTAGCCGGGCGAGGTGGCAGGTGCCTGTAGTCTCAGCTACTCAGAAGGCTGAGGCAGGAGAATGGCGTGAACCCGGGAGGCGGAGCTTGCAGTGAGACCAGATCCGGCCACTGCACTCCAGCCCGGGCGACAGAGCGAGACTCCGTCTCAAAAAAAAAAAAAAAAAAAAAAAAAAAAAAAAAAAAAAAAACGGGGACTACGAATGTAACTTTGAATTTCTAATAAGAACTTTTATAAAAGTACAAAGAAACAGGAGAAATCAACTTTTGGTATATTTTTTAAAACTTTACCCCCATATATACAAAATAGAATAATTTCAACATGTAATTACATAAACGTCTTAAGACATTTTATATGTTTTATACTTCATCATATCTAAACACTTGGTCTCTATATACATTACATAAAATTTGCAGGTGAAAAGTAGACCCACATACACAACTTATCCCAGATAGAGTTAGAAGTTTCCCCATAACTAAATTACATGTTAGTTTTAAAATTCAAACTAATTAAAATTTTTAAAAATCTGTCGTGCCACACTACATAGTCCACCTTGCAGTCGCTCAGGAACCACTTGGGCATGAAGCTACCGCACTGTGGCAGCACGAAGCTGCCTGAACTTCCCTTCTCTGTTCCTCTCCCTGTGCTTCCCCAGCTGAAGGCAGGAGCCAGTTTCATTAGTCTAAGAAGGAAGATGTGGATGTGGAAGGTGTGCAGTAGGAGAGCCATGGGAGAGAGGAAGGAAGAAACAAACAAAATTTGTCTAATTCATTTTAGAAAAGGTAGGTAAAGCCAAACTTCTTTTCAAAATAACAAAAGTCAAGTAATGGTGAGGACTTTTGAAAGGTGGGGGTAAATCAGCATTTGCACACGTGTGTACATGTGCACACGCTTGTGGGACTGCTTACATATACCCTGCAGCTGTGTGGGTACATGGGAGTGAGTAGAGTTGGAACTGAATCCTGGTTTGCCCTGTTCCAGCCATCTGACCTTGTGTAAGTTAATTACACTTATCTGAGCTCAGGATTCTCATGTGTAAACTGAGGACAATCACATTTACCACCCGTGTTCACTTTGACAATTAAATGTGATAGATAGGTAACCTGGCTGTGTAAACTGTAAATTCCAAAGACCTTATCAGTTCCTCCTTCAGCTTTGGTGTCCTGTGAGTATACAAAGTCTTGGAACAAAGGGGCACTTCTTTGTTCCAAGATCTTCTGCCCTTCCAGCAGCGGGATCAGGGATTCCATGCAGGTCCACTTATCCCTTCTGGAGAGATGCATAATTTCAGGATGCTTTGAAGGCAAGAAAGCCAGTAGAAAAATTACACAAGTTATAGATTTGACTGTTATTTCAGGCACCAGTTAATGGGGTTTCGTAAATATCTCTCAAAGCTTTAAGAGGCTCTTAGGAAGCAGAGTTTTGGCTGCTCTTATGGAGAGGCAGTTGATGTGGAAAGCGCACTGAACAAGTAAGTCACTGGAAGCCCCTGGTCTTGTCTTGCTCGTGATTTACTTTGATAGTTAGGTCAAATCCCTTCACCTCCCCGGGCTGCAATTCTTGCTCATATTTTGGTGGTGATATTTGTGTTCATTTGCATATTAACAGCAATAACAGCTGTCTTCTATAACGCTTAAAAATAATATGAAAATCAGATAAGATGGCACTTATGGAAATATGTTAACTGTCTGTAAAGCCGTTGGCAGGAGAAAATATTTTGTTTTTAATTTTTGTTTTTAGTAATGCCAGAGAGCACCAGGAATCCACTGTGTCCTCAGATCAGACTGCCTTTTCTAGGACACAGCGGAGTTGGGGGGCAGAAGGAGAATTACAATTTTACAGAATAAGTCAGCATAGGGCTTCCCTCCATACAAGGTTCACAGCCAGCTCACTGCTGTCAACCGCTGTCACTGCTGTCAAAAGCACTTCAACAGCAAGTGGACATCTACTGAAAATGGAATGCTTTATTACTGAAAATGGAATGCTTTATTACTCTTTCTTTCTTTTCAAAAGCAAAAGTTTATATATTAAAATGTGACTTTTATGGAAGTTCATCAGTGATAATCATTAAAGTTTTCTTAATTGTACTTTTAATTAGATAAAAGAGATTATTTTAAATGTTTCCTTTGATTATGTGTTGAGTACTGTGACTTGTTGTCTTATAGAAATAGCAGAATTGACATTTCCTTCCTTATCTTCTTTAAAGGATTCAGATAAGGATTATTTCATTAGTTTTGTCTAAATGATGTTTCAGATATAGGCCCTCAAGTTAAGAAAACAATTTGTAATAGACTGCATTATTTAGTCTATTCATTTAGACAAATTAAATTAATCCCAATATATAGAAAAAGCTCCAAAGATCCATAATTATGAACAACAAAAATCTCTTCATCTTTTTCTTTGAAAAGATTACGACATTAACAAAAAAATATATAACTGATACTCAAACAAAAGTGAGCTCTTGTCAATCTCTAGTGAGTTTGCCAAGGGAAATGTCAATTTCATGCTATTTTTTATCTTTAGATGTTTGCTTCATTATCTGCATAATCAATTATTTATTCTGTAGCACAAACGAATTAGCTTTTCATCAGTAAAGTATCTTGAAGTTGTAATATACTTCTAATGTTAATGTGATTATATCAAACAGATCAAACCTGAATATGAGGGTGAAAATGGGAGGTTTTGCATTAAATGATGGACAATTACAAGTCTGTGAAATACAGCTATCAAACTGCTGACACACATTAAAGCAAGTGGCATGACTAAATTTTAATGACTTGTAAAGTGAAATGTAGAAAACACTGTTCACTCTGTTTTGCTGGATTTTGACTTGCAAGAGAATTGTTGATGGTTAAATCAAGAGACATTCTGGGTTCAAGTTTTCATGGGTCAAAGTAAAGTCTTTGGGTCAAAAATATTTGACCATAAAATCTGTTTTAAAAAATAAATGGCATGAAATACATACACATTTGTAAAATGTGAGAAACAATTCTTTTAAGGCACCTAAAAATATTATGTAGAAACCTTCCTACATCAGAAACTACATGTGCATATCATATAGAGAAACTTAAAACTTAATAGTTAAGGGAGAATATATATGATTACATAAATCTTGGAATAGTCTTCTATTTATTATTTATTACAAAAATGTAATAGAAATGAGATCATATGATAGGCATATAAATTTGTATATTTGTCTTAACTAAACACAACATAAGAATACCTTCCCTTATACTCAGAAGGCTGCAAAATAGAGCTATTTTTCTTGAGTTCTGTTTTCGTGCGACAGTGATGCCTGTCTGTGTTTTGCCTTGCATAGGAACTGGCTCTCCTTGTGGATTCCTTTGCTTGGCTTTTTCCCGCATGTGGTTGGTTGGGAAGGATTCCCCTATATGATAGGGATATGCTTGCCATGAGTAGGTAAGTTAGGACAACTTATATGAATTTCATTGCTGTAGGTAGGAAACCTTATTCCAGGACTATGCTTAGGGTCTTCTTCGCCTTCTGTGCCTTGGTTTCAATGACACCAAACCCATGGCAGCAGCCCTGCCCTCATCGCCTCCCAAGCAACTAATAATTCTGGAAAATGTCATTTGTACTTAATTTCCACAGCACAAAGATTTATTTGTGAGGCAGAGAAGCTAACAGGCTTTGCAACTATCAAAACACAAATTTTAAAAGTTGTGTCTAAACTCTTTAAAATTACCTATAAGACAGAATTCTTTAGCCCATTCCATTCAGTTTCCTGCCAGAGAACTGAGCAAGTAAATCGATGTTGTGATGCTTCCATGTCCCGTCTCAGGTAGCCCAGGTGGTGAACATGAAGTTAGTTCACATCACATTTCTCCTTATAGGTAGGGAGATGTTAGGAATACATGGAACTCAAAGATGGGGTGGCCCTCCTGGGTATCTTAGTGTTCATCTTTCAAGATTCTGAAATTCTTTCCAAGAGAAATATATCTGTATTATACTGATACATCTTTTATTCTCTAGGTCAGTGATACCAGCTGTAAATATTTCTCAACTAGCTCACTAATAATTTACTTTCATTTGGAGGGTTGGTAAGATATAGAAAGAAAGAGAGCAGGAGGAAGAGGGGGAAAGGAAGGAAGAAAGGAAGAATGAAGGGCACAAGGGGAGAAAGAAAGGAGATCAAGGGGAAGAGGGAGGAAGGAAAGGGAGAGAAACAGAGGAGAGAGAGAGAGAGAGAGAGAGAGAGAGAGAGAGAGAGAGACAGAAGCAGAGGAATGTGTTGTTGCCAGATTTGTCACGTAGAATAGAATGCACTGGTATTTCTTGTTGCAGCCAAGTGTGACAGCTGGCCCTATTCTCTTTAGGGATGTAGATGCAAGTTCTTTCCACAGCACATAATCTCTACAGCTCTCCAGTCTGTCATCCCTGTGGATTTGGTCAGCCCATGTCTTGGCAGAGTTCTTAATGCCAAATGTAAGCATGTGCTTAATTTGTCTCTGAAAACCCTTTGCTCCAGCACAGCTATATGCCAAAACAAATTGGCCGAGATCCTTCACATAGGCCAATTTTTCTATGTATACCACCCATATTTATTGTGACTCTCCTATGCGCTTGTGATGACTGCACATGCTGGGGACACAGCATGAGCCGATCTCTCTTCTCATGGAGTTTTCATTCTAGTTGACACATATGCCTTTGCATGGTTTTTGCCAATATTGTTTCTGTGTAATAGAAAGTTTATCGATGTCACGGTCTCTGCCTGCATAATCAGATTTACCTCATGCACAAGGACTAATCTGGAATTTTTAAAGCCAATCAATATTTTATGCAGAGCTTTTTTTGGCCAGCATCTGTACTAATCTTTTTACAAGCTAAGTTATTTAAAACTCAGAACCAGTATTTATTACCTTCCTCATTTTATAGAATAGGAAAGTGATTCAGAGACATGTTAAGAAACTTGCTCGAGAGGAAACAGAAATTCAAGGCAACTGACTCAACCTACACTTTGGACTCATGTACTAGATGTGACCACCACCCAGTTCATAGGCCATTTTCAGCTACTCTTCTTTAATTATTTTCTCTGTGGTCACTTGACAGGTATATTTTTATTGCTCTGCATTCTTTTTAACAATTTCATCTAATTGCTCTAGTGCAAGCAAACAGACAGGATTAGCAAGAAGAAAGTGTGGGCACCCATTCAACTGCAAGCAGGGTGTTGCCTCAAATATCCAGCCCCTACTTCCCAATTGGTGAGAATGAATCTATTGACGGGATGAATTTTTGGAGGAGTCCTGGGAAGAGATGGAGCGTGAGGCACGTCTTTATGTAAATACAAACTATAGCTATTTCTGCATGGATTAAATGTACTTTCTCAGTTTCTTTTAAAGTCAAAGACCCCTGAGTTTATCAATTAGAAAGCACCTAGATCTCTGCCAGGTCATGTAACTAAACACAGACTATGACCACCCCCATATGCAATGTGTGTTGGTCGCATCTCTGCACACGGAGCAGACATATTCTTTCTATAGGCAGACGTGTCATGTCTAAATATGTGTTCTCAGGGTATCATTTACAACTTTCTCACTTTTAAAATTTTTGTTAGGGTAATACTGGAGGAAAACAGGAAGCAATCCTAAGTGATTATTGAACCTACTTAGACAAAATAACATAATCTAAATTTTGAACCAAGATAATAGTAAAGGACTTATAAAAAATAGATAATATTCTCAGTCAGAGACCTTATTCTCAGAAACACTCATATTTAATTTCAGTGCTACATAGAATAATAGTTAAATACTCTAAATAAATGTCTTGTGCTCAGATATAATTATTTTCTACATTGAGCTTTATTTTTGCCCTGACTTAGTTCTTTAGTCAAGCTGGCTAAACTGTAACTAAACTATACTTTGTTTTACCTTTCCTTTTCAGCTTTCCATCCATCATATTTTACACGCATTATGCTTTACACTGTCGATGTTTCTCTCTGCCTTTCTGGAGTCCACGCAGGCCACATGATGCATGACGTATTCTCGATGGGAAACTGTTTCATTAAGATGTTCTACACATGACACCATCGTAAGAATTACATAATTCTTATTATGCAATATGGCCTAGAGGGTTTATGTTTGTCTTCTGTGAAACGTAGTATTCAAGGTACAGCTCTAAGTTAACAGTCTGGGCTCATTGGAGAAGAATAAGTTTGCTCAAAGATTAGGAAATGCTAAACAGAGGCTTAAATAAGTAGAGAAAGGGGAGAAATGGGCAAGAATAGAAGAGAGGGAGAGAAGAATAGAAGAAAGGGAGAGAGGCTGCTACTGAGGAGCTGCCGTATAGAAAGAACAGAAGACAGTGCATTGCCAGTTGTAGTAGGCACAATAAAAATAATTAGAAAAGATAAATTGAAGCTATTTTTAATGTAAAAGCTAAACAAGATTGGTGGAATATTAATTCAAACAGAAATATATTGAGAGAATTATATTGGTGGATGTCACTTATTTTAAAATAAATACTGTATTAGGGAAAGAGAGTAATTAGAAGAGTTAGTGAAGATAAATACCAGGATATTATTTCACCATGCAGTTCTCACATTGAAAATGTTCATATTATTTTTTTCATTGTATTACAAATTAAGTGAATTTATCAGCCGTAAATCAATATAGAAAGAAAATAATAGTGCTATGGTAATTAAAATAAAGCTAAGCTAATTAAGGATAATGCTAATAGGCTGGACACGGTGGCTCAGGCCTGTAGTCCCAGCCTTTTCAGTGGTCGAGATGGGCAGATCACTTGAGGACAGGAGTTCGAGACCAGCCTACCCAAAGTGGTGAAACCCCGTCTCTATTTAAAATACCAAAAAATTATCCAGGCTTGGTGGTGCATGTTTGTAGTTCCAGCTACTCAGGAGGCTGAGGCACAAGTATCATTTGAAACCAGGAGCAGAGGTTGCAGTGAGCCAAGATGGCGCCACTGCACTCCAGCCTGGGTGACAGAGTGAGACTCTGTCTCAAATAATGATGATAATAATAATAGTAATAAAATCCCTCCTCCATTTCCCGTTCTCAGATGCTAAATTTGCTTTTTATTTCATTGAGAAAACAGAAGCAATGACAGGAGGAACCTCACAGCATCCCACCCTTCCCCCTGCAGGTGTTCAGGTGTACCTGCTGGGTGCCTCCTCCTGCCCTCCTGCCTGTCTGTAGGTACTACTTACAGTCCCATCCAGATCCAGCCTCAGCATTGCACCTGCGAGGTCACATTCTATTTCCCCAACTCAGGGACATTTCCCCAAAGTCGATAGTTTTCTCTCTTGCACCATAATTTTATTTTTTCTATTGATTCATTTCTATCAGTATACACACATTTTGCAATGAATACCCCTTTTTAAAAATAAAAATCTCTGTATTGACCACACTTCAGTCTCCAGCTCCCACCTCATTGTTTGCTTCCCTCTAAATCCTATCACCTCAGAGGAATTTTCTAAGCAGCCTCTCATTTTCTCTTGAAGCTACTCCAGTTTAGATTTTTGCATAACCAACTGAACCTGCTCATGATTATAACAGGTCCTCAAATAATGTTGTTTTGTTCAACATTGTTTAGTTAAAACACTGATGAAAACATATGATACCTAGCCCAGGCCCCTGTCTGTGTGGAGTTTTCACCTTCTCCTATGAATGGTAAACCTAATTTTGTTATTATGTCGTTTCATGTAAAGTCAAAATTTCCAAGAATCTATCACTGAAGTTAAGTGGACTTACTCTGTATCTCCCAAGACTTCCACAATGCTAAACCCAGTAATCAATTCGCAGTCCAAGTGGATTCCTCCCTATTCCATGAAACTCCTTCTTCACATAGCTTCCATAGTACCACATTATTCTGGTCCTTTTTTCACATCAGTAGCTGCTTCTGAATCATGTTTGCTGTTTTTTTATTTTTTCATATCCCCAAATACAGCTTGTAGAAATCTGAGACTCACCACTCAGAATTGTCCCTTTTTCAATTCAACCCCCTCCCTCAGTGAACTATAACCCTATCTCTGATGTTTACAACACCCTCCATACACCAGGGATTTCCAAAAACCTGTGCCTGTGTCCAGGTTAGAATTCTTTACTATCCACTTACCTGCCAGATATCTTCCCAGGAATGTCGATCAGTCATTCAACTTTAACACCATCAAATTTCAATTCTCAATCTCTCCTCTTTCAATCTTTTCTGTGTCAACAAAAAACACCTTCATTTTTTCAATTTCTTAGGAAAAAAATCTAGGAGTCATACTTGATTTTTTTTCTTTATTTTACACCCTAGGACCAGCTAGCCTCAGCCATCATTGAGTATTCCTTGGCTTTCTGGGAAAATCCTCTTTTCCTCTCCTTCAGCTCACCCTCTTTTATTTTCAACGTGGCAGATAGAGTGAAACTTTAAAATAATAGGTACATTATTCCACTATTTTGTTCAAAATGCTTAACATTTCCCATCTCACTCAGAGTAAATTCCTAAATCCTTACAGTGACTTAAAGTTATTTTCAAGGTACCATGTTCCGCAAATTCCCCTGACCACCTCTCTGGCCGTCCTCCACCTTTCTCTCTGTGCTTCAGCCAGGTGGACCATCTTTCTCTTTCTCAAATGGTCCATTCATACAAAATCTGGGCCTTTGCACTTTGCTGCTTCTTTCTAGAATACTCACTTCTAATAACTTCGGGGTTTTCTTCTTCACCTCCCCTATTTTTTCTGCTACTCACATCTTATAATGTCAGTTACTCTTTCCTTTATTACTTCTCATTTTATATCGAATAGCCATACTCTTTCCCTTCTTTTCTCTCCACTTTATTTTCTACATGATACTCATGATACTCAAATATTATATGCTTTTCTCATTTTTCCCTAGTCTTTTTAGGTACATTGTCATATGTTAACTAATGTACATTTTTACATTGTAATTGCTGAATAGGTAACATGGTCACATGGTTCAAAGTCCAAATTGACTAGGAAAGGTAGAAAACAAAATTCCTCTAACAATGGTAGACCCCTTCTGCCCTTGCCTTCCCCAAAATAATGTCTACTATTTGTTTCTCATGTTACAAGTTTTGAACACTTAGTATCACTTAGTTTATCTTAAATTCTCTCTCTCTCTCTCTCTCTCTCTCTCTCTCTCTCTCTCTCTCTCTCACATACACATATATATAGGTTACAAATTCAGTTTCCATAATCTTGTTTTATCATTCCTATCTCTCATTCTACATTAAGGCTGAGGCATAATTCATTAACCTGTCACTTCCTGATGGATTTTTTTTTCAACTTCTGTTACAAGAAGTGACCTTACTAAAAATGTGTTTTTAATGGTAGAAAGTTGTGTGAAAGTTGTCAGAATCAAAATGAAGTCACTTGTGTTAAAATCCCTGACAAATGGAGCCAAGGAAGGCCATGAAGGAGTGAGTCTCATGTACGAATGCCTTATAACAAGAACTGTCACAAAAGACTGTTCAAAAGCCAGAGCCTTGCACAAAGCCCTCTCCAACTTACAAAACAAACAAACTACTTCTTCTAGGACTTCTGCCCAGGAATTGCCTGTCCACTCTCAGACTGGTGCCACCCTTGTTATGGATTCTTGTAGCCAAAGATACTTATTTCAAAACAATGATTTAATCCTCTTTCTTTCTTCATTAGAAATCTTTGTATCCCCTTACCTCCCTGAGTATGTTCATGGGCACACAGTTTATGATGGCCTGTGTACTGCCATTGCAATGCTCATTCCCAAATAAATATAATTTTTTGTTAGAGACCTTGCCTATTATTCAGACACACAGTTGTTTTATTGTTATTGTTGTTATTTTTAAATATTATCTATGTTAATTAGGTAATTATTTTCTTTTTTGCCTTCTGGAGTTTTGGGTTAGAGTATATGTAATAAAGGTGATTAAAAAGATTATAAAGAAGATGATAAAGAATTTCTCCCAAGTTTGCTTTCTTGGTTTGGAGTTTTATTATTTATATTTAGATTGCTGATCCACTCAGAATTTATTTTGTTACAGTGTATGATATAAAAAGGTAATTTTGTTTTATTTTTTTAAATGGTTATCTAGTCATCCTTACATCACATCTTGAATTATGTTCTTGTCTGTCAGTACAACCATACCCTAAATTCCTGTACACAACTGTGTCTAATTCTGGAGTTTCTACTATACTTGGTTTCTCTTTGTTTCTCTTCATATATCAATACTACACACTTTCAATAGTGTAAATTTGCCAATATATCCTTAAACCTGGTAGGGTATGTTTCATCTATTCATCTCCTTTTTCACAACTCCTGCTTATATTTGTTTGTGTACTTTCCATATAAATTTTAGGATTCGATCTTCTAAGTTCAATTTGAAAATGCTTTGTTATCTATATTGAAATTTTACTGAAGGTATAGGTTAACTTTATAATTTGACTATTTTATGCAAGAACATAAATTTTCATTTTTTTGTGTGTGTCAGCAGTTTCTAATTATTTTGTTAAATTATTTGTTTTTCATCTTGCATTTTTAATTGAGCTATTGATTTAAACACATTATTTTTGTATCCTATTTTTTACTTTTTTAGCATTAAATAATTAAATTTTTATATTAAATAAAAATATATAATAGCTTAACTCATCTCCTATTACAAATGTCAGATTTCCTTTGCTTTTCTAGTTGTTTTGTCTAAAGTGTTCAGTGAACATTAAACAACAGTGGTCAGCTCGGATTCTGTAGGGACTGCATCTGCTGTGCCTTCTGGGCTGAGACACACATTTTTAATCATGTTCAAAGACAAGCCAATTTACTGTAATTTTTTTCTTTTTCTTAAAATCAAGGAAATCAAGGACACTTGTAACAGATCTTTATTATTATTATTATTATTATTATTATTATTATTATTATTATTTTGAGATGGAATCTCGCTCTGTCGCCCAGGCTGGAGTGCAATGGTGCATTCTAGCTCACTGCAACCTCTACCTCTCGGGTTCAAGCAATTCTTCTGCCTCAGCCTCCCAAGTAGTTGGGATTACAGGCACGTGCTACCATGCCCGGCTAAGCTAATTTTTGTATTTTTAGTAGAGATGGGGTTTCACCATGTTGTCCAGGCTGGTCTCAAACTCCTAACCTCAAGTGATCCGCCTGCCTAGGCCTCCCAAAGTGCTGGGATTACAGGCTTGAACCACCGCGCACGGCAACAGATCTTTTGAGCATCTTTAAGTATATTTGATTTTAAGTGTATTATAACAGCTCTCTTAACACTGAAACACCCACTCATTCTGGGAAGCACAACCCTTGCTCATGGTTGCTTTCTATTCCGTTTTTGGTAACTTTGAAATTATGTTAATTATGAACATTTGTCATAATGCTTTCTTGTCTCATCTTTTTTTTTCCCAATGCATATAAGGTTGTAGTATCAATATTTATAATTATTTTGTACAAAAGTTTATATTTTGAGACATTCTAAAGAGTAGAGAAAAATAAAATTTAAATCTGTTGAAGTTGTTTGCTTTTTAACAGTTTGTTAGAATTCTTTTCTAAAATAATTTGGTCCTGCTACTCATTTTGTGAGACCAAAGTTCTCATGTTAGTTAATTGTCTTATGAATGTATATATATGTATATTCTACTGATACTAATTTAGATGTTCTTAGTTACCTGGTGTTTGTTTTGACAAATTATTTTTTGTGAAAGTCCATGGCTTTATCTGGATTTCCAAATTTATTTGTAAGTAACATACTCTTTTTTGAGTATTTGACCCTTGATTGTTATTTTTCCATGTAATTTGTTTCCTTTCTTTCTGAATTTTAGATTGTGGTTTACATATTTTATTATCTTAAAGCTTCCGTAAATATTTATTTCTCATAATTTAATCTTGCATTTTTCTACTACTTTAAATACTTTTGTGATTTTTCTTTATTATATTGCTAATTTTCTAGCTCTTTGATTTGTATTCCTATTTCATTTTTTATTAATTATTATTAGTTGAAAGATATTAAGGCAATAACATTCTCTCCAAACCTTTTAGCTGTGGTTTACAGTATTGGAGACGCAAAACTTTATTTTTCTAGATTTTTTGTTAGCAATTTGTTATTAATTCTTTGACTTAAGAATGTTTCAAAAGAACATGTGCTCACATTTCAGAAGAAAGACCTTTTTCCTTTTCTGACTGTTTTAAAAGTTCTATTTGTAATTCTACAGTATTGGGAATGCTTTTACTATTAAGACTTCTCTTTCCTGTTTCAAATGTTTGAATTTTGAAATGTTCTGTAGACTTTTAAAAGCGGGAAGAGTCCCTGATTACAAAATACAAGGTGTAAATTTTATGTTTAGTTATTAAGGTAACAACCACAAAAAAATATTTTTCTTGTTTGTTTTTGTGCTATGAGTGATAAAAGATAAATTAGTACCTTCTACTAAATAGGCTTCTTTCACTTTCTCTTAATTCCTATAATTCTGCCTTATAAGAGTAACAGTTTTGTATGTTGCATAGAAAGTTATAATTATTATGCTATTATTGTGATCTGAAATCTTTTCATTATAAAGTGCTCTTTAAAAGTGTACTTAATGTATTTTGAACGTGAAGTCCACCATTCTGTTTTTAAGATAATCTTTGCTTTTCTTTAAGTTTTCTGTTATTAATGCCCAATATTTTGCTTTCTAAATTGTGTTAATACTTTGTATAATATTTCTTTCTAAATATTTTGTTTTAATATCTCATAGAGAGCACAGATTTGAATTTTACATTGTTAAACAGGCAGAAATTTATAATTTTTTAATAGGTGGTTTAGTGCATTTTCATGCATTAAAATGGCTGTATTTCACTACTTTATCTTCCTGTTTACATGTTTGTTTTCTGTCTCTGAGATAGGTTTGCCATGGGGTTGTGCATATTGTCCATCTGTATTTAACAGGGTTTTTATTTTTATTTGAGTAACTGACTTGATTATTGTACCTTTATTATCATATACTAAGTTCTTTATTTTTTAGATAACATCCTTTTCTTCTCTTGTTTGCTCTTTCTTTCACCAAAATAATTTGGCAAAAATATTCTGTACTTATTTGTATTGCACTTCTTTTCATAACAGCCTCTTCTGTTTCTCTTATTACTTCATCCTTCCAGGAATCACAGATTTTATTGAAATAGAAGTATAAATATTTGTTATTTTGAGAGAAACCCTCAAGAACAGGAAGACTGTTCTTTCTAGAGTTTTTTTTTTTTTTTTTTTTTTTTTTTGGTTTTTTGTTGTTTGTTTGTTTGTTTTGAGATGGAGTCTCACTCTGTTTCCCAGGCTGGAGGGCAATGGCGCTATCTTGGCTCACTGCAACCTCTGCCTCCTGGGCTTTCTAGAAACACAATCCTCTGGCCTCTGCTTCCTTCATCATCTCTTCTTCTCTGACGTGGACACTCCTCTCTCCCTCTTCTAAAGACTCCTGTGGGGCCAATACACAGAACACAGAATAATCTTCCACTGTCAAAGTGATTGCCTTAAGCAGATTTGGAAAATATGTTCTGACGTACGGTTACGTATTTACAGATTACGGGGATTAGGCCATGACATTTTTTGGCGGGGGGAGCATTATTTATCTTAACAGAGTCCACACTCTTGCCCCCCAGAGATTCACATTTGTCTTATATGCCAAATATATTCACTTCATCCCAACATCCTGTAAAGGCTCAACCCATTCCAGTATCAACTCAAAGTCCAAAACTTTAATTGTCTCAGCTCAATGGTCCAAAATCCTACCACTTATATGATCTAAATCAAGTATTGGTGAGATTCTGGATCCAATCCACCCTCAGGTACGATTTCTCTCTATCAGTCCGTGAAACTCAAGAAGCAAGCTACTTGTACTCAAAATGCATCATGGAAAAGATATTGGTTATAAACATCCTAATTCAAAGAGGGAGAAAATTGAAGCAATATTGGGGTCACTAGTCTTAAGAAATTTTGAAACTCAGTCAAGTAAACAGCTTTAGGTATCAGGGTCAGGTAAAAATTGTCTGATTTGTGGCTCTACCATCTGGGCTCACAGCTCTAACCTTGGAGTCATTCTTTTTTTCTTTCTTTCTTTGTTCTTTTGCTTTCTATGAAAGTTAATGTGTTTGCAGCTGAGCCATCTTTTTCAGCTTGTTTCATGACTGTAGAATTTGGGAAGTCTGAGAGCCCTCTTTCATTTTGTCTTCTCTGAATCCTTTTCAGTCCAAGCTAACAGCATAAAATCCTCAAGTTCTTGATAATAGTTCTTAACTTAAAGTTTACATTGTCTGATATTAGTATAGCTATCTCAGCTCTCTTATGATTACTATTTGCATGGAATGTCTTTTTTCTGTTCTTTGGCTTTCAGCCTGCCTGTGTCTTTGCATAGAAATTGAGTCTTTGTCACCACACATTGGACACGGTATACCCTGCACTGGTGATAGGTGCACCCAAATCTCAGAAATCACCACTAAAGAACTTATTCATGTACGCAAGCACCATCTTCTCCCCAAAACCTATTGAAATAAAAAAAATACATATTTTTAAAAATGACCCTTTTTAGACAGTATATAGTTGGCTTGCAAAAAATTTTTGTTTTAATCCATTTTGCTAATCTCTGCTTTTTTCTTAGAGTTTAATCCATTGACATTTGAAAATATTAGTAAGAAGGAAGAGCTTATTTCTGCCATTTTGACATGTGTTTTCTGTATATAACTCCTTTCTCCCTGATTTCCACCATTCCTGCCTTCTTCCATGGTTAGTTTTTGTAATTAAACTAAAGAGAACATTTAAATTCCCTTCATAATTCCTTTTGTGTATATTACATAACTATTTTCTATGTGTTACCAGATAAATGACATAGAATCTCTCAGTCATTACAGTTTGATTTGAATTGATGCTAACTTACACAACGTTTTTCTCCTATGCAGCTCTGTTTCTCCCTTATGTTACTGATGTCACAAATTACATCTTTTTGTCTTGTATGTCCAGTTACATAGATTTATAATTGTTTTTTATCATTTGTTTTTGAAATTCTGTAGGAAAAAAGTTACAAACAAAAATTACAGTAACACTGGTTCTTATGTTTCCCATGTATTTAGCTTTTCTGGAGATCTTTATATCTTCCTACAACTTGGAGTCACAGACTAGTGTCCTTTCATTTTAACACAAAGATTGCTCTTTAGCATTTCTTGACCGGTAGGTCTAGTGGAATTCCCTCCCTAAGCTTGTGTTTATCAGGATTATCATTCATTTTTAAAGAACAGGTTTGCTAGTATAGAATTATGTTGATAGTTTCTTTTTCCTTGTTCACCGTATATCATCTTTACCTTGTTGCTTTCAAGACTGTCTCTTTGTCTTTGACATTCGACAGCTTAATTATAATGTGCCTTGGTGGGAGCTTCCTTGGAGTCTTCCCTCCTTCCTTCCTTCCTTCCTTCCTTCCTTCCTTCCTTCCTTCCTTCCTTCCTTCCTTCCTCCCTCCCTCCCTCCCTCCCTCCCTCCCTCCCATCCTTCCTTCCTTCCTTTTTTTTATCTTGTTGCTTTCAAGATTGTCTCTTTGTCTTTGACATTCGACAGTTTAACTACAATGTGCCTTGGTGGGAGCTTCCTTGGAGTCTTCCTTCCTTCCTTCCTTCCTTCCTTCCTTCCTTCCTTCCTTCCTTTTTTTATCTTTTTTTTTGAGATAAAGTTTCACTCTTGTTGCCCAGGCTGGAGTGCAATGGCGCGATCTCACAATCTCAGCTCACTGCAACCTCTACCTCCCAGATTCAAGCGATTCTTCTGCCTCAGCCTCTTGAGTAGGTGGGATTACAGGCACCCCCCCGACCATACCCGGATAATTTTTTGTATTTTTAGCAGAGATAGGGTTTCACCATCTTGGCCAGGCTGTTCTCAAACACCTGACCTCAGGTGGTCCGCCTGCCTTGGCCTCCCAAAGTGCTGGGATTACAGCCATGAGCCACCACGGCTGGCCCAGTTTTTCTACTTGGAGTTTGTTGAGCTTCTTATATTTATAGATGCAGCATTTTTTTTTCTCAAATTTGGAAATATTTCAGCATATTTTTTTCTTTTTCTTTTTCTTTTCTTTTCTTTTTTTTTTTTTTTTTTTTTTTGAGATGGAGTTTCACTCTTATTGCTCAGGCTGGAGTTCTATGGCACAATCTTGACTCACCGGAACCTCTGCTTCCCAAGTTCAAGCAATTCCTCTGCCTCAGCCCCCTGAGTAGTTGGGATTACAGGCATGTGCTACCACGCCTGGCTAATTCTGCATTCTTAATAGAGATGGGGTTTCTCCATGTTGGCCAGGCTGGTCTCGAACTCCCGACCTCAAGTGATCTGCCCTCCTTGGCCTCCGAAAGTGCTGGGATTACAGGTATGAGCCACCATGCCCGACCATGCTTTTTTCTTTAAGTAATATTTCTGCCTCTTTTGTTCTTATTTCTCATTTGTGAGTACACTTATGCATATGTTGGTCCACTTGATGGTGTCTCTTAGGCTCTATTTAATTTTTGTAATTATTTTTTCTTTCGCTCCTCAGGCAGGATAATATCAACTGTCCTATTTTCAAGCTGCAGATTCTTCTCTTCAATCTGCTGTTGAATCCTGCTGATGAATTTTTAAATTTAAGTTATTATAATTTTCACCTCTAGAGTTTCTATTTGACTCCTTGTGATAATTTCAATCTATTTGCTAATATTCTCACTTTATTTGCATATTGTTTTCCTGACTTCTTTTTCTTTTGTGTTCAATTCTTTCCTTAATTCTTTGAGCATACATAGCTAAGACATTTGCTTTTAAATCTTTGTCTATTAAGTTTGATATCTGGCCTGCCTTTGGATTGGTTTTTCTTAATTTATTTTCATTCTTTGAATGAGCTACACTTTCCTGCTTCTATGTGTGACTTGTAATTTTGCTGCTATTGAAAATGGGGCATTTGGTTTAATGTGATAACTCTGGAAATAAAATTCTTCCCCTTTCCTAGGTTTTGATTTTTTAAAATTATTTAAGGCTGTAGTAATCTATTTGAACATTTTCTAAGCCATTTCTGCACACACTATTTTTTGGTATGTATGACCATTGAAATCTCTCTTCCTTTCACTCCTCTGTATTTAATACCTTGGCAGAGATTTCCTTGAGTGACAAGGGCTGGAAAAAAAAGCAGATTGCAAAATATCAATAAAAAATAAAAAAAGGAAGAAAGAAGAGAAAGAAGAGAACCGCCACCTCTGTCAGTCTTTGCAGAATAGTTCTGTGCCAGGGAACTTTTTCACTACTTATCTAGGCCTAGTCTGGGCATTGGGATCAGCCTGAGTTGAAAGAGGAAGTTCTTGGGACTCTGAGCACACGTCTTACCTGAGTATATGAGCAGCTTTCTAAACCACACCCCCCCCATATACATGCTGCTTTTCAATAACCTAATTTCCCAATGATTTTCACCCCAACTTTTCCTTCAGACCTTAGTTTATCTATTGTATATCTCCACTCATAATCTTTTGTCCCATGTATCTGTAGGTTTGACTTCTTGTAGCTTTTTCAAGTCATGCTTGCCAGTTTTGCCACTTGCATTCTGAGTAATGCAAACTAAGTGTTTGTGTTAATCCTTCAAATAACCTCCAGGCATATTAGAACAGATGTACATAACACTTTGCAAATATGGGTTACTTCCCCCGGTTCCAGGGGGTAACTAGGATGTAGACTACAACCTATTCAATGCTCATACACCTACTATGCTTAAGAAAGGAGTGAGGCAAGGGTGATTTAAGAAAGATTTTTATGCCATTTTTAAGCTGTCATTTTCTTGATTATCTCCTTCGTTGTAACCCTTTGACTGTTCCCAGAGATCCTGCAAATCTAGTTTAGAAAACTTCTGGTTTTTTGTTTATTTTCTAATTTTTTATGTTTCTATGGGAGAACAAGAGCTTAGAGCTGCCTACTCTGCCATTTTGCTCCTAATACTCCTGTAAAATAATATTTTTAGAAAGCCCTGTGCCCACAAGAACTGGTAGAACTTTAAAGAAAATAATCATAATGCATTTATGACCACAGGAAATCTGATGTATATGCAATAACAGTTTTATTAGGACCAGTAAACCAGAATCCCCAAATAGAGAATGATAAAACTTAAGAAACTAAACTGTTTACACGGTAGAACCTCAGGAATTGGTGATACAATAGGGGGCTATAAAAAGTAGAACTCCATTTGATTGTGTTAACATTTTCTGTCTGCTACTATCTGTATATCATAGGAAGATTGCTGGAAGGGAAATGATGGCTTACTCAGTTGGGAAAATAATGAGCATCAGTGATGTATTTTTTAAAAGGTATGGATGAGCAGCTAAGGAACAACAAATTCAGAAAGCCTTTTCAATTTCTAAACATGAAGAGCTAGGCATAGAGTAATTATTAAAACCACTGATAGCTGTATAAGGAGGCAGTCAGACAGGAATTATGGGCTTTGATAATTCACAACTACTACCGGACTGTGACACATCAGGGAGGAAACCAGAGAAATAAATGCTCACTCAGACGTCTCTCCTACTGGCCTTTCATCTATAGCTAGTAAGTTCCATTGGTTGAACTAAACCAGGAACCAGAGATCAAGGCGACCAGTCAGTACAGTCCATAAATTTCAGCCTCCTGGGTCAGAGGTGAGAGAAAAAGGTGGAGGATGGATGTGGAGTTGCAAGCACATACTAGATCTCAAAATTGCATGAAAAACAAAACATGCCCAAAATAGCTGTTTCTGTGCTTTGTAAAATCTAGCCTCCAAAGTCTAGCATAGTGAGCATTTTGTCCATTTTATTGCCCAAATTCTGGCTATCACTATTGCTATGATAAGGTATTTTTTCTCCTACCCGGAAGTCTTGTGTTTCCTGCAAGCCCCAGTGAAACTGTGGCAGAATAATTTCTTAATTTGAAAGTACAGTAAAAGTTCAGACCCCACATAATTTCTGACACTGTTGGGGTTGAAGCTGAGGCACTGACAGAGGAGTGACTTTCTGGAAAAGGAAGGATGAGCATATTGTGGACTTATTAACAGGATTTGATGGAAGTCTATGAAAAACAGTAGCAAACATGTTAACCAAATTGTGTGCTTAAACTCAGATATAAATGATCTTCCACCTACTGCGTTTTACTAAGAAGGAATATGGAATCGGTGGTGGCCACACACAGGGAAATAGCTTTAAAGACAGCTGTCTTCACTTTGTCCTGGGTGTTGTGTATTGTCCTCCTGATGGGAGGACTTTACTGCCAATCTGGCAGCCAGACTCAGATTTGTCTCAGTGTAACAATTAGTGTGAAGAGTTTTCCTGGGTGGACAGAAGGTTCAGAATTCTTTCAGGCAACGATACCCAAGCAGCAGACCACAATGAGCATAAAAAACAGGGAAATCTGTGAACACTATGGGCAGAAATTAGGCAAATTTTAGAACCTTGATTGTTGGTTGGTTTGAAACTGTCCCAGTTGTCCCACAGAAATGATATTTACACTTTTTTGAATAAACATAGAAATCGGATCTCTGGATCTTAAAGCTTGAAACGTACATGTGTCTCATCTGAGTTCCTCTCTTAGGAAACCAACCTTCATGTAAAAAACTGAGACTCAACAGATCATGGCATCCAGACCCCTTGTTCTTCCTAATTGCTTCCTTACCACTCCCTAATTCCTGTTTTGCATTTTCCAATTTTAGTTGGTCAGGGAACTGGATTTAAGACTGATCTCCCCTTTTCTCAGCTGCAGCACCTGAATAAAACCTTCCTCCCTGGCAATACTCCTCTCACTACTTGGCTTCTATGCAGCGAGCATTGGGACATAGACTGCACTCCTGGCATTTTAGTAACAGGTTCACTTGGGAGATGAAGGGACAGTGAACATAAAGCTTGCTATGGAAGAATGGCAGTCAATGGGGCTTCTTCAGCACTTCTTTCAGTTCATCCTGCAAACCTTGGATTCATTTACCTAAGGCAGTAATAGATCTCCAAATGTGTTGTTTTGCAGTGGGTCCTGGCTGCTGTAAAGAAAATTTGGACCTCTCCGTAAAATCACCCCAACATAGGCACACTGTCCCAGGAACCCATACACAAAACACCCTCTAGTATTCAGGCTCTTAGGGTCTTGGCTTGGCTTGGCTTCACATATTTGGCAAACTCGAGGTGATACAATACTTTAGAAAGAACATCAAACTGTGTGTCAGAGTAGTAGATGTGGTGTGGAAAAGGAGGCTGATAGTTTCCAGCAGTAAATAAGTTTGGAATGAGTGAATGAGTAAACTTGCTAAATGAATAAAAACTCCGGTATCAATGTGTAATTTTCCTGTAGAAAGAGAGTGGATTCTAGCTATTTTACTTCCCATTTCTAAGCTGATTACATTGATATTTCTGCCACTTAGAGACTCCTTTTACAATGGCTTAGTTTCTGGGTTTTAGGTATTTTTGATTGTTTTATTCTAAAGTGAGGATATTTGTCTAATTGGAAATGCTATGTGAAACCCAAAAGATACATGTGTTACATAAAGTATGAAATTATGTCTTTGGTTATAATTTTTAAATGGTAGGAATTGGTTATTAAATGTTGCCAAGGCACTGAATCACATGAGCTTTTTCAAACTCTAAACTGTATTTATACCATCTATATTATTTTTATGATATGCTAACTTTGCTAAAAGATGAGGACATACTGCAAGAAAACACATGTAACCAACTCAGGGAGAAAATAAGGACAGTAATGGTGTCAATGTCATTGGAAGATATTAATTTAGATTTAGCTCTGAGCTCCCTGAACTTGAAGATGGGAAGATAAATTAAAAACAGTTTTAAAATTCCCACTCCATCTTTCCTTCAACTTAAAGTCCATTTCAGTATTTATAGATTTCAGACTTCTCTCCCCCAAAGGCATTTTGATCTAGGCCGAGAGTGTCAGACACAACTGAAATGGCAAGAATTTAAATTTATCCTGACAAGTTTGGATCCTAGCTCTGACCACTGGCTATCTAAATGTCAACATGACTCAGTTTGTTCACTAGAAAAGAACAAAAGACAAGTTAAAATAACCATTTAAGTATTATATTAAATAACTTGTGAATAGTAGCTAATAATGGAAGGCTTACTATAATAATATTTATTGATTGTTATGTCAGGTATGATGCCAGGCATTAATCATATCTTCTGAGATTAGCAAAGTATCTCCCCGATGTTATAGTTAAATAGTTTAAGTAACTCTCCAGCAGTCAGAAAATTATTTATTGGAGAGAGTTGTTGGCTTTGAGTTCCAGACCTGTCAGCACTCTGAGCACTTCCCTACACTGCCTCTCACATAGTATTTGACACCGGTGTTTGAAAAAAGTGATGTCTTCATCTCCTTATTTTCCAAGATGCTCTAAGATTTAACTCGAAAATATGTCAGATCAGAAGAAAATTGTATTATGCTGCTTTATTCACAGAATTATATGAACAAAACATAAGAGATTGCACTCCATGTGTTAAGGTGTATGATTCTTAAAAAAATTCTCTAAAAAAAAGTAACATTTTTGTTGTTTACTGACCATAACTGTGGGGCCAATAACACTGTTTTTAGAAGATATTTATTGTTCCTGTTAAACTAATCTTCTTCCATATGATGAAAACATTGAATAATACTGATGGTTTCCTTTGTAATTCATCCTATGTAAGATTAACTTAAACATTGAGAAAAACCATGGGCTCCCATCAAATTTGTCTTGAATTAAAATTTGTCCTCTTTGATTTGAAAACATGGTTCTCTCTTTTAGTGTATGCATGTGTGTGCGCACATGTGTGTGTGCATGCGTGTAAATGTAATGAGCTGAGAAAATGCTCATGTCCTAGACATGCTTCCCTGATAGTATTATAGGTCCTGTGTTGGTGTCTTTTATTATTAATTTGTACATGGGTTACCTTCTGTGTCAGCCCAGGCTTTAAGGTAGTGCCACTAAAACTTGGTATGTTATATGTTGATATTGGCACATGACTCATGCATTGAAATGTCCAGTATCTAGGAAATGTGCACAAAAGTCCTAAAAAGGTCACATATAAGACGATTAAATAATTTTTGTTTTGCCAAATTGGGAAGGGAGGAATCTTATGAACAAAGACCTCCTAAAGATTAAGGAGTGAAGGAGCCTCCAATAACAAGGCTTAGTTTTTACAATTCATTGCAATTGGTTAGTCTCTGGTTTTTAGATATTTTTGTTTGTCTGTTTTATTCAGAGGAGCTGAGCATTTGGAACTGTTCCTGGACTTCAAAACATAAAGCCTGCATCCAGGAAAGCAGGTCAGGTCAATTCTGATGGGGCCTTACAGATAATTTAGAGGTTGCCCCCTACACACCAACACAGATGTCCAGAGTCTGAATTTTATGGCATTCCTGGAGAATATTCATGGGTTTCCAGCACAGCTTTGCAACTGACAACAGTACAGTAAGGGCTTATTTTCACAAGTCAACTTCTATTCTTTCTGCATCTCAGGTTCGAACAATCATGTCCAATTCTTAATGCAAATTTACCTCCCAATGCTGAGAGTGTCCAGAAATAATTTCTTCCAAGGAAGGAAGTTATTGGATAACATAAGCTACACCCACCTCTCCTTAATTTCTTATATATGGTTATCGAGATGCTTTCATAAATGTGCTTGAAAGGTTAATAATAAAGGAAACATCAAAATAAGACTAATAAGATAGAATTTTTAAGGTGTGGTGTTTTTTATAAGGAAAATTCATTCTGGAAAGGAACAACTGTTTCATGCCTCCTTTGATTCATGAAGTTCGTGTCACTGACTTACTTGCCATGTCTCAGGTTTCCTCTGATAACAAACTGAAACAAAGACATCACGTCACCTGGTCACTGAAGGGTGACTCCTATCATCAGTGTATGCTTGAGTGTAGACAAATTATTTACATCTTATCCTGAATAATCTCAATTTGGGGAATTATATGAGGGACTTTGCTGGAAAAACAAGGAAAAATTTTGACCTTTTACATCTGGGTCTAGGAGCATATCTTAAGTAAATAATGATATAATCATACAAGTATGTGTCTGAAATTTCTAAATAAAGAATGGTCATTGGATAAAATGAAATAGTAAACAGGAACAAAATATGATTACATGTAGCTATTCTAACTGATAGGAAATATGTCAGCAATATTTTGAAAGATAAAAGAGGTAGCTTATAAATTATTAGGTTTTGGTGTTTATAATTGTTAAAAAATGTAGGTATGTTTAGATAATTTTTATATACACATATAGTGCCAGAGACTGAAAAGATATTCATCAAAATGTTAGTTCTTCATGATGGAATTATGAGTGTTTGAAGAAAATTTCTTCTCTATACACTTATGTACTATTAGAATTATAACAAAAATTATTAGTTTCATAATAAAAACATTATAGCTATTTCCATTTATCGAAGAAAGAAATAAAATTAAGACAGAATAAAAAGTTTAGTAAAGAAAATCGGTATAAAAATACCACGGAGCATAAAAAGTATAATCTTTAGATCACATGATCATTGCAGTCACAAGACATCAAAATCTTTTCTCTGATCGAGCTAATTTCACAGATAGTGTTTATATGGAGTTGGTGTAATATGTAAAGCACTTGTACAGGATGAATTGAAATAATGTAACATAACAAGTCTTCTAATGCCTTAAGCTTGGACAGTCATCAGGCATTGTTCTTGTCTTTACTCATCATGTGGGATCCTCAAAGTGCCTGTGAGAATGGCCAGACTCCCCTCTCCTCCCCGACTTGAAGCATGGCACTTGAGGTTTCTTGACCTTCAGTGATTACACCATTCCTGTTATCTTTGGAGAGAAACTCTTTCCTAACCACCCTTAAGAATCCTTGCCTGAACCTGGTATCACATTTGACCATGCCTGGGATAAATATAAGAACTTAGAGGATTATGAGCACAAAAGCATGGAACAAAATCTCGGAAGAAGGTTTCTCAAAGGACAGGAGGCTTTTTAAAGTGGCAAGTACCTACTTCAAATAAAGGCTGCTGAAGAAAAATTGTACAAATTATGCGAACTTTAATCATCATCCTGGTTGGCCATTTTTCATATGCTACTAGACCGCACTCTTTCTGGGTGATATTTGAGCAGGGAAATCTACCAATGTTTGGATCAATCCATTAATTATTAAATAAACATTTTAAAGATTATAAATTTCTAATCATCCATCTTCCAGGCTAATCCTAATCAGCTAATCCTAATCAAGGAATTATTTAAAGATTAAGGGAACACGTAACAAGTATAAGCAAAGGGTGGAGTCAGGATGAGAATCCACTGGCCCGATAAGGAGAGCACTCTTCACATCAGTTCAGAGGCCCACAGCATGCTGAGGCACAGGCACTGGCAGGGCAGGCACTCATGTCAATCAAACATTCCACAGCCTCACAGAGAACTGGGGCCCCATGACCGTATGCTCAGGACTAAAACCTGCCTCTGTTTACTATATCTGGATCAAATGGAGGACTAGAAAACATGGAAAACCTAAGGTGGAAATGTGGAAAATCAAATAATGTTAGCTATTTAGAGGAAATTTAAATAGTATGAAGAAATAAATTTATTTTATGGTTTTAAATTATCAGAAGGATGAAACTTTGGAATTTGACAATTCAATTTATATAAGTTAATACACACACACACACACACACACAAATACTATCTAAATTACAGAAGAGAGCCTTATTTTTAAGTGCCAATGCTTAATATAATGATATTTTGGATTTCACTAGCATTTAAATATGCTTATCTCAGTAAGCTAATAAAATATATTTGGAAAACCCTTACCTGTGGTGCACATTCATAACACAATATTATCTTCACATTTCACATGTGCAAATTAGAATAGGTGCAAGAACTGTAGATTAGAATGTCAAAGGGGCTGGTGATAATATCCTATAGATGCATTGTCTCTGCGAATATCTTAATTACTTATGTAAAATAAATCTCTGAAACATTCTCAGTAGCATAAGCGATCCTCCAGCTTTGATGTGCGTGAAAATCAACAAGGGAGCATACTCAAATGTTATTTTTTTGGCTTCATTCTCTGAGATTCTGAGTTAGTAAATCCAGAAGAAGACGCTGAAACCTGCAATTGTAGCAGGGCCCCCAAGTAATTCTAAGTCAGGAATTCAAAAACAAAATTTGAAAAGTGTTGCTCTAGACATTCATATGTGGTTTCTTTCTGGAATGTATCCACAAAGAAACTTTTTCATTTTCTTTCTGATCAGTTGTTTATTTTGTATTCTTTCTTTCTCAGCACATGCTATAAACAAGGCACTGTGTGGTACACTGAAAAAAAGACAAAGAAGAGGGACTGATGATCTAGTCATTTAGACAGATATTGTGTGATTTGTAAATTCCTGTCTCATCCAAAAGACCACTGGAATGACTGAAGGTAGGAAGGTGAGCTTTACTTGTGATATTGCTTTGCAAGTTGGGAAGATAAAGTCTTCAGCATGGACCAAAGTTCCCCTTTCTACAAAAAGGAGAACAAATTGGGTTTTATAACTTACAGGGCCTGTATTATACAAATCCAGCAAGTTTTGGGGAAAAGTTTTGCATACTTCTGAAGGGCATCAAGTGCATGTGCAATAGGCAAACATGCATATAATATACATCCATGTTCACTTTGGAGTGGGGCTTTAGCATTAAAATGGGGTAGAATTTAGCTCCTATGGGAAAGGTGAATTACAGAACAGAAAGACAGTTTATGGACACTCTCTATAAGCTGGCTGAAAACGGCTTAAGTTCGCTGCTGTTTATCAAAAAAGAATGTGTGTGAGGCCGGTCCTATGTTCAACCAGAATTGTAGTGGTCTGGCTTATAAATCAGAGTTAGGAGGCATCTGGTAGCTCTTATTGTTAGGGCATTACCAAGTGTGGTTTTTGTTGTAACTAGGAATTTAGGCAATTGCCTTCCCAGGCAGGTCCTGAACCCTTGACATATAGCTTGACATATAGGTAACTGCATCCTTAAGCTTAGGGTCTGCCTTAGTTGATATTGGGGCACCTATTTTGCTGTCTCAGGTCACAAGCACATACTCTAGGGATTTATAGGTAAAAGTTATAAAATTAATCTAATAGCAGCTTAGAGATAAGTGGATTCCACTTGATTAGGAAATAATGTGCCCATGGAAGAAGGAATAGATAACGAAGACCTTCAGAGACGTTAGTTTTGTTGAAGAGGGAAAGAAAATGTAAAAGGATGCAGAGGCTGGAATTTTAGGATGGGTTTGGAAATAGAATATAGTCTATTATTTCTAAGTTATATTTGTATACCTGGCTTAAATGTGATTTTTGACAAGAATCTGAAGAACTTTCAATGCAATATTCAAGAATGAAGACTCAGTAGTTTAAAAATGGGAAAATATCAGATATTTCATAGCAGGACAGTGACAGTTTCAATGTTGTGTTTTAGAGGAAGATTTATCACAGCTACAGGAAAATGGACGAGGAAACGAAAAGACTGGAGGCTACAAGTGAACAAGGGCTAATGGTGGTTGTAAGTACGGGGATTTAAAAAGAAAATAAACATTGAGAATCAATTCTGAAGTAGAGGTGAAAGCACCTTGTGACTACTTAAGTGTGCAAAACAAAACAATGTTGGAGCTGAAATACATTCTGGAGTTTCTATTTTGAGTTTTAGGAAACATCTGCATGTCTTTACTCTGGACAAGGAGTGTTAAGAGAAGTTTGAGGCATGATGCTGGAAGCCACAGGGCATGCTGTATTTTGGCCATGTGCCTTTCATCATACTTTTGTCTCTCTATCATGTGCAGTTAAACCTTTCATCATCCCAGACCCAAGTCAAGGATATTCCCCTCTCTGTTCTGGAGCCTCTTTTAAATTCTTGCACTTCTTGATCGCAAGGCTGAATATCAGTGTATTCAACAGAGCAGAAATAAACTTTGGGATAAACTCCATTAGAAAGGATACCACGTAATATGTCTTGAGGATTCAATTTTCATGTGTAACATTTGCCTCTTATATTTTCAAAAATTGACAAAAGCAGAGGAAGTGGTAGGCTTATTTTGCATCTCTTACATGTAGTTTCTCTACCTTAATTTGAAAAACACAATTTATGTATGTACACAGTTATATTAAAAGACCAAAGTTAAACCCCCATTTTCCAAAAAGCAGAAAGATGGTTATGAAGAACTTTTTTTCGTTTTAGATTCTTATATTGCTGTGAATTTGATGTCAATATTCAATAAAGTACCTTCTGTTACTGGTGATATGAAAATGTGATTGCTATTGAACATTAAACAAGATATGCTGGTAATTTTATAACAATTATGTTTTAGCTTTCCATACCAAAACAATGGTAATCAAATCTCATGCTTGAGAACTTTAGCTGATTGTCATAGGGAGAAACATCCTGCCACCAGTGGTGCAATTATGGAGGAACATTAATGGGATATTTCACCTTCCCTTGAAGGGTAGAGCTAAATCATTGTAGCTGATATAATGCAACTATGGGCTGATAGGCTTATGAAGCTTATCAAATCTTGTGCTCAGATGTATTTGCCATTATATTGCTTTCAAATGCCATGTGTTATAATTCATTTACATTTCCATGTTTAAGGGAATGAGCTCAGTACTCCCATCTGCCACAGAGAATATGGGTCTTCTGAGAATAGAAATGAAAGAACTACCCTTGTAGGCCATTTCACGTTTTCTTGGAGTGAGTCTTGCTCTAACTTACATAGGACTCTAAGCAAAATTTCCGCTTTCATTAATTTTGTTCACCTCTCATACTTCTTGAAGCCCTCTCTTTGGAGAAAAGGGAGCATTTCTAGTCTCCAAAAAGTGGGTGAAAACCTGCAGAGACAATGAGTAGGTATGTATAAGCTATGTAGAAATCAACATCGTGCAATCTGAAGGTTACCACATAATTTACTTTCATGACATACCAAAAGATAAATCATTCCAGAAAACATTCGCAAATGTTTTGTCCTGCATTTTCATGTGCCAGTAAACTTTGTGTACATACTTGTGATCATGGATTACGGAAACTCACACCAGGACCAAATAAAACAACAAGAATCTTTGTATTAGGTTTTAAAGATGATATCTCCATGTAAGATTTCAATTTATGAGTAAAAGGATGATCGCACAATGCATGCAAGTCTCAGCCTTTTAAAAAATAAAAAATATAACTATGTACAACACACATTTAATTTTACTACATAAGTGTTTAAAATTTTAAAGATGAAATGGAACACAGGCACACGACGAAAACCATTTGGAACTCTTCAATATGTAAACGAAAATGCTGAGACTCACCCACAGTTCTTTGTTTTTGTTCCGTAAATTAATTATTCATGCAATACCAGGTGATCCCATGTTAAAGCAGATCAGAAGCAACCAGTAATTGGTATTAACAGTCATTATAAATGGCAACTCTTGCCCTAAAAACCTTTGATGGAAATGAAGACCACATTCCGTCAGCCCCATTATTTTCTTGTCTAAGCAGTGGAGTCAATTATTTGGCAGCAGGAAGAAACTAGACACACCTGACTTCTAACTATATCCCAGGAATTAAGAAATTTTAATATGAACAAAGGTCTTTATAGCTACCATTTAAGAATTTGCAATGGATCATACACTTTACACATATCATCTCATTTACTGAAGCAGTCCTCTGGGATAGCTTTATTTCCTCTTGTGCTACAATGTAGAAACAAAGGCTTACAGAGGGTTAAGCAATTTGCTGAGATGTTCACTCATCTTGTATGTGGCTGGGGAAGGATTTAACTACAAATCTGTCTAATTTACTGGTATGATGGCAAATTACTAACAAAGAACTCTCCAAAATACAGACATTATTTGTGGGATTTGTCAATGCCCATGTGTCAATTCCCACTATTGCCAATTTTAAGCTTCCAGAGTGACATCATGGAGTGCAGGATAAGGTAGAACTGGACAAAATCAGCTCTCACAAACTGGTTAGAGCCAGTCCAGCACATTAACAAACTTTGACTTCAAAATTTAAAATTTCCACCGTTAGGTTTTGCTACAAACAATAAACAAAACAACAAGAAGAAAGAAAAAAGCTAGCAAAAGAAAAAAGTAATCTTAGGCAGGGTTCTGACACATCTCCCTTTAACTGACGACTTGGAAGATTTCCTACTCAGATTATATTTACAACCCGAAGGTGTATTGTATGAGATGAAAGGACTTTCCAACACCATTGAGTTATGTGTAACAGCTACAGGTATCATTTCGTTAGAATTAATATACAGGACAAACATGCCTATTTATTGGAGATCAACATATATAGTAGAAAGAAAAGTGAGTGAGAAAAATAGGGGAATAAAAGTTTGAGAAACTCCTCCTAAAAATGTTATCTATGATTGACTTAAAAATGTATATCAAGGCTGGGCATGGTGGCTCATGCTTGTACTCCCAGCACTTTGGGAGGCCAAGGCCTATGGATTTCTTGAGCCCACTAGTTCGAGACCAGCCTGGGCAACACGGAGAAACCCTGTCTCTATAAAACAATACAAAAAATTAGCCAGGCACAGTGGTGCACAACTGTAGCCCCAGCCACTTGGGAGGCTGAGGTGGAAAGATTCCTTGAGCCCCCTTAAAAGTGAATATCAAAACACCACATTGTATACCATATATATATATTACACACACACACACACAATATTTGTCGGTGGACCTCAGTAAAGTTGGAAAAAATGTTTAAGAGCCAGGAAAGCAAAGGTGATTTTAACTGATTGCCTGCTATTTATGATTAGCATTTTATGTTGGTTTGATCATTAAATTATCACAATAATATTTAAGTTACATATTATTATGATCATGATTTTATAAACAAATTGAGGAAGGTAGCAGAGACCACTTTCATCTCAGATTTTCCTTCATCTGCACTTTAAGCCACACCCACTCTAAACAAAAAGAAAAACAAAATTAAAACAAAACAAAAATCTCTCCAAATTGTGTCCACACTCTCCATATGCCCCGACCACTTCTATGTTGTCTGCCTCTTTTACATATTAATGCAACTCGTTTCAAGGTTTATATGGCATTATCTTCGTTCTTTCCTGCATTATAAGGTTCTCCTAGTTTCCAATTAACCTAGATGAGTGAAAAGTACATGGAGAATGTACAGTTATATTTATTAAATGATTGGCTCTTCTCCACTCTGATCTTCATTCTCTCACAGTCTTAAAGGGAATGCTCTTTAATCTTTCCAATTACACATTTCTATTTTCACAAAATCTGCTGTAGCATCGGTAACTACATGCCCTTATTGTCTAATGAAATCTTGTTCTCCCAGGTTGAGTGCAAGCATAAAAATGCAGCTTTACTTCATTACTTTCTCTTTTCCTTTTTTTCCCATCTCTTACTCCCTTCCACCTTCATGGCTGTAAATATGTACACAAACGTGCTAAATAAATGGTGGTCACCTGGTTGTTAGGAGATGTGAGCGATTAAACATTCAAAAAAGAAATGGAAAATCTCTTTAACATGCAATGTAATTTAATGGAATCATAGAATATGCTTTGGCAGGAAAAATGGAAAATATCTATTTTAAACTTTTGATTTATTGAAAATCGAAGAATTTGACAATGGAGAAGGCTTTATTTTTGCCACAAATTAGTCTTAGGAATATGCACCAGAGGATCAAATATTTTAAGCACAGACTTTTTGAAAGAAATTAAGAAAATATACATAATTGTGAAAGATACATTTTTTCTGAGATTGCATATCTTGGGGAGAACATGGGGTCACAGTCTAATGTGTGAAATGTACGGAGTCTTTATGACACCCAGACAGGGGGCGCACACTTTACATAAAGATCTATTCAGGGTAGATCCGCTGGAATCAGATTGTCTTGGTTTTCTTTTGTCTGAAACTGTCTTGATTTGCTCTTCACTCCTGAGCTCATGAAGTGTTATTTTAACCCTTATGAGTGGCTGGCATCTCTACTTTTAGAATGTAGAAACTGAAGCTTAGAGAGGTTGACTAGGTTCCCAGAGCTTGCGCAGATCCTAACCAGCAGAGCAGGTAAGTACACCCACGTTGCCCCCCCAGCCCCATGGGCTTGAGCATGATGCCAAATATGCTATTCAAGCTTTGCATGAACTCGATCATTCCGAGGGCCCAGGGAGACGTCATGTGCGCACATGGGCAGCGACAAGTTTTCATGGGGCGAGCTGATACCCATCTCACAGGCGTGCATGTTAGCGGATGAGGGGCGCGCAGCTGAGGCCTCGGTGCTGAGTCTCCGCTTTCCCAACCGAGGCACCTTCAGCCCAGGCCTCGAGCAGACCTTCTGTGCTGAGTCTCCGCATTCCCAGCCTAGGCACCTCCATTTGGAGGCGCCCTCCAGGGACTGACAGAGGCTCATTGCTCCGCTCTGGCTCAGTTCTTTGCACCCCACCGCTTTCCCTCTCCCTCCTGGTTCCCCCGCCCAAGAAAAGGCAAGGCGCTTTTGTTCGGGATTTCCTTCGTAGGAGTGCGATAATGCCCCCGTCTGCCTTAAGTCACCTGCCCCTCCCAGGTATTCTTCCCAGGAGATTAATGGGACACCAGGAGCCCCCAGGTCTTTCCTGGCCTCCCGCCTGCAACATCCTGACCGGCAATGATGAGGGTGGATCCTGGCTCCGCGTCTGGCTAATGCTGCTTACGCACCTGCACACCTGGCTGCACAGATAGGAGAGCGGATGCGCGATGCGCGCCTGCCTGGGCTGAGGTACAACTCAAGTCCAGTCCCAGGACGTCTCCTCCTGTCATCCTCAAAGTGGTTGATGTGAATACTTGCGAAAGCATTTCTTCCCAACGTACTATGCCAGTTTAGGGAAATGCTCTGAATAATCTGTTTGTATTGACTTTCATCCGCCGCCTTCCCCACCCTTACACGTCAAGGACTTGAGGCGGGTGCCGACGCCAATCTATTTGCAGGATACAAATAAAGAGCTGTATGTTTTGAACCATCCCGTGGCCCCTGTTTGTTATCGTTGTTGTTGTTTATTTTGTTCTGTTTTGTTTTCCTCTAAAATTTATGTATGCCTTTAGCATTTTCTTCCCTTTGGAAAAGTTTGGGCCAAAAGTTTTCATGGAAAGGACACGCCAGGTCAGCCTCCCAGTTATTTGGATTCGCCACTCTCCTGTGAGGTTCAGGCAGACCTAAATTCAGGGAGAAAACATCTCCAGTGAAACCTGGACCCCTACTACATTCATTAATCCAAAAAGAATGTGTTCTTAATGTATTACTATTTACAAAGCTCTTTGATATCATTTTCTCATTTAAGCTTTGCAACAACCCTACAAAGGAGGTAGGAAAACACTTCCTGTATTGCAGGTTCTAGACCCCAGGCTCGAAGCTATTTAGCACCTCACTTATGGCCCTCCGTTTTGTGAATCACGGACCATGGGTTTGAATTCAGTTCTTCCAAATAAAATCCATTTTTATTCAACTAAACCATACTATGCTGTCTTCAAATTACATACTTCCAAAAACTGAAATGAGCAGCAGAGTTGATTTTTTTTTTTTTTTTTAAATGGTAGAGCTTGAAAGATGTCAGTTAGCAGAAGAGACTGTGTAAAGTAGTATATCTGGTTTCTCAGGGGAGACTTCGTGCAGGACACTGGCGAGTGTTGCACAGCAAGTAGAAGACATACTTTCATTTTCTTTCTGTTTCTCTTTTTTTTTTTTTTCTGAGACTGAATTTCACTGTTGTTGGCCTGGCTGGAGTGCAATGGCACAATCTCAGCACACTGCAACCTTCACCTCACGAGTTCTAGTGCTTCTCCTGCCTCAGCCTCCTGAGTATCTGAGATTACAGGCATGCACCACCACGCCTGGCTAATTTTTTTGTATTTTTAGTAGGGACGGGGTTTCTTCATCTTGGTCAGGCTGGTCTCGAACTCCCGACCTCAGGTGATCCACCCGCCTCAGCCTCCCAAAGTGCTGGGATTACAGGCGTGAGCCACGGCGCCTGTAATTTACATGTGGAAAAATGTAATTTTTCACTTACACATGGAAAAAGAAATCGTGAAATTAAAAATTAAGTGAAGCCAAGTTGTAGAAACGTATACATTGTGCCTGTGTTAATGTAGCTGATGACTTGAGGAATTGGATCAGAGGCAAAAAGGCAGCTAAACTCTCCCATTTAGATAATAAGAAATAATTTTTATTTTTTCAACTTATTCTTGTTTCCACAATTCATGTAGCATGAAGGAGTATAAATTAATAGATGTTATGAACACTTTAGTTTATCTTTCCCAAGCTAAATCTTAGCAACTCCGTCTGATATGTCTTAGTCTATTTAGAGTTCTAGTGTATTATTTTAGTAATTGACATTAAATCAAATCACTATTTTATTACTTTTGAATATAATAAAAACACAAAAGGGACATCATAAAAGGGAATCGAACAAAATTAGCTTTAGTTTTAAAATGTCTACAATTTACCTTGCAAGTACATTTTAAAAATATGTCAAATGAAACATAATATTAAAAATGTTGAACCACTTGGCAATCTTTATATTTTATATCTTTAGGGATAGATATTTCATAATTCTCCCAAATGAAGTACCTATTTGAAACATTAATTGTCCTTCAGTCTGGCACATCACTGAAAGCTATAAAAAATTGCTAGCAACATCAACTCATAAAACTAATTACAATAAATGTTTCTAGCATCTGCTCTTTTTTTTCTTCTTATTTCTCTTATATAAAACTATGCATACAATCCGTTTCAATTTATCATTACATAACGAAAAGTGCAAGTTTTGAAGAGGATGAAGCATCTGGTGCAATGCTATTCTTGTTATTGCACTAAATAGATTTAACTAAATAGACTACCTCTAGTTTTCAGGATGTCTACATATTAAGTAATAGTAAGTCACAAAAGGTTGTATTCTTCAAACGTTATGTCACTACCAACATTACACCAAAGTTCAGAGCTTATTTTTTCACTATTTAGTTTGGTATACTGCAGACTTGAAAAACAATATTTTAGTCATTGACTTTCATGTCCAGCTTAATCAGGAATATTATTAGAGTTGATCATTGATTATTTTAACCATTATCTCAAATTTTAACGCCTCCTATAGTTCAAATTCATTCTCAATACTGACAATAGAGTGGTAAATATGAAGTCAGTTTTGCTCTCACTGAATTCAAAAGCAAAAGGAGAAAGCTGAGGAAATCTGAAATTGTGTGTCAGGTTCTTACAGTTGAGGGATGTATTCAAAGTGTGTTTTGGTGCCTCACTTAGTCTGGATAGTGGGTCAGAAAAAAGATGAAACCTTTTTTCTGTTTTGTGTACACCTGGAAACCACAACTGGTGGGCTCATTACTGGTTTTTATACATAATGTGCTGTTGTCACAGAGTCACACCCATTTGTTTATGTTTAGTGTATGGCTGCTTTCTCACTACAATGGCGATTTGAGCAGTTGTAACACTGACCATATGGCCCACAATGTAGAAAATATTTACTAGATATGTTTTTTATAGATAAAGCATAGTGAATATTTTAGGCTTTGTGGGCCATTCAGGTTGTTCGGGTTGGCCATTTTATTATAGCACGAGAAAAACCGAGGATCTTACCTAAAATAATGGATATGGCTGTGTTCTAAGAAAACTTTATTTACAAAATAAACAAATTCTAATAAACAAATAAATAAAATTGAATAAAACTTTATTTATGAAATCCGGTAGTAAACCAAAATTAGCTCCATGGAGCAACAGTTTATCAATTTTTGGTCTAGGGAAAGCAGCCATGGCTATATTTATGGAAAGGACTTTTATACAAGATTTTTTTTTTTTTAATTTTAATGCCCAATGATAAGGCTTAACAGGGGAATAATATGATAAATACGTAGTTTTTAGACTATATAGTTGTTAAACGATTTAAAACCATGAGATTGGCTTTTTAACATTGGCATTGATTACCACTTTTGCCCCAAATATTTACTTTCCTAGATTTTTAATTTAATTTCTGTAAGTTTAAATACTGAGAAGTCACCAAAATTGCTGTAGCGAACATGTATTTATCCTTCAACTACATTCACTAACTACTTTTTTTCTCTTTTCTTCTTTCTCATATGACACTTGATTTCTGCATACTTTAGGATATACAGTCTAAGAATAAAGATGTTCTCCTGCATAACCACAATAAATTTACAGGAGGTTGCAAAAATATACAGTCCTGTGAAAACTCCATTTAACTTTCCCCAAATGGAAACATCTTATATAACAGTGGTAAAGTATCAAAATCAGAGAATTGATATTGGTACAACAGCGTTAACAAGATCACACACTTTATTCATCTTGCACCACATTTATCATGCAAACATTTCTAAATATGTAGTTCTGCATGTGATTACATGCATAGATTTGTGGAAACGCAACAAAAACCAGCTCCTGGTACTGTCCATCACAATGCATCAGTGCAATTCTCTCATTGACTCCCTTACAATTGCTTTCACTCCTGTCTGTGTACCTTAGCAAGCAATGCTATTGTATTGACAATTTCATTATCTGTCTCTATCATTTTGTCATTTAAAAAATATTATATGAATCAAGTATATTGAAAGTAATTTTTTGAGACTGGCTTTCTAACATTATGCATAATACCCATCTAAGTTGTTGTATGGATTAATAGTTTGTTTCATTTCATTTCTGAGCAGTATCCCACCATACACATGTACCATATTTTTAAAAATCTCCTTGCTTCTTGAAGGATATTTGGATTGTGTTGAGTTTGGGACTATTTTGGTACAAGCTACTATGAATGGATGTGGACAGGTTTTTGTGTGAACATAAATTTTCTTGATTTTTAAAATAGATTTCTTGGGCTCTTCTAGACACATAAACATGCCATCTGTTAATGAGGATGGTTTTATGACTTCGTTTTTAATGTGTATACAATTTATTTGCTTTTCTTGCCCTATCGCCTTAGTTTCAGTATTATGTTGAATAAGAGTGGTAGGAACAGACATTCAGCATTCACCACTAACTGTTATATTGGCTGTTTTTGCAGATGTTCTTTATCAAGTTGAGGAAACTGACCTCTATTTTGAGATTGCTGACAGTTTTTATCATGAATCAGTGTTGAATTGATGCTTTTTCTGCATCCATTGATATGACTAATCATGTGGTTTGTTTTCTTTAGTTTTTTGGCATAGAGGATTATACTGATTGATTCCAAATACTGGACCTGGCTTACAAACACGGGATACAATCAAATCAATTTTAGGTATAATTCTTTTATGAATTAGTGAATTCTCTTTATTCATAAATTGTGTCTAAGTTTTTGAAATATATTGGTCATAATATTTTTTCTGTGTGTGTGTATGCACAAAAGCATTTTCTGGTTGCAAGTAGCAGGATACTTATTAGCTTCATAACATGAGTTTGAAATTATTCTTTCCACTTATGTATTCTAGAAGAGACTGTAGAATTGGTACTAATTTTCTTTTAACGGTTACATAGAATTATGTTTCCTCAATAGGTATATAATTATTCAGATTGTCTGCTTCATAGTGAGTGAAATTTTTTATATTCTTTTTTTTTGTTGGGAATTGGACCATTTCATCTAAGTTTTCAAATATGTGTTGTAGAGTTGTTTACAATGTTCATAATATTTCACTAGTATCTTTTTAATGACTAGGAAATCTGTGGTAATATTCCCTCTTTCATTCCTAATATCAATAAATTGTGTCTTTTCCCCTTCAACCTTTGTCAATATTGGTTGACATTTATTCATCCTATTTACTGTTTCAAAGAACCACATATTTGTTTTGATCTTATCTGTTGTTTTCAATTTCAGTGAATTCTACTTTTATTTTATCATTTCTTTCATTCTGCTTGCTTTGGGTTTATTTTCCTTTTTTTTTTTTCCTAGATTCTTGAGGAGAAAACTTCCACAACTGATTTCAAACTTTCCCACTCTCTTAGCACAAGCATTTATTATACAAATTCCCCTGTCCTCGATTTTCTTGATCTGGATCCCACAAATGTTTCATTTCTACTTTTATTCATTTCTATCCATGTTTCACAATTTTAAATTTTATTTGGCTTCTTATAATTGAGTTTAAGATTAAGGATTACTTATATAATCTCAATACAAAACCTCCACCAAAAATATAATTTGCAGATATTTTCTATGAATACTTATTTTTTGCATTTCATAACGCTGTCTTTTGAAGCACAAAGTTTTTAATCTTGATGTGATTCTCAATGTTAATTTTTTCATGAATAAATCGTGTTTTGGCAGTTCCGTTGAAAAACTTTTCTAATGTTTTTAAGTTTTTAAAGATTGACATATAATAATTGTACAAATTTATGAGGTATACAGTGATGTTTTAATACTTTTACAGTGTTCAGTTTGTGGGTATTTTTCTCCTATGTGTTCATATATATATGAACATACATGTAATATATATTTTTCATTTTATTATTTACATTTAGTATCATTTATGATGAATTAATTTTTGAAGATAATGTAAGGTAAGGTGTATAAATGCATCCTTTTGCACAGAGATAGATAATTCTCCTAGTATGAAATGCTGAAAAGATTATATTTTATTCATTAAATTTCCTTGGCACATTTGTTGAAAATTAGTTGGCTTTAATTGTAACCTCAAATCCATTTCTTTGTTCTTCAGGTCTCTATTTGTCATAATACTGAAGTAAGTTTATTAGTATATTTTTTCAAATTTTGGACGCAGGAATGCATTTCTTCCTTTTCAGATTATTTGGTTATTCCGTCTCTTTTGCTTTTCCATTTAAAATGTGGAGTTAGCTTGTCAATTTCTGGGGCAACACACACATACACAGACACACACATACACACACACACACACACACATACCCTGTTACGATTTGATAGGAGTTGTATTGAGTTTATATATCACCAAGTGAAGATTTGCCATTTAAAAAATAGTCTTCCAATCTATGAGTATTGAATGTATCACCAATTATTTAGGTCTTTACGTTTTGCTATGTTTTACAGTTTTCGTTATATATGTTCTATACTTCTTTTGTTAAATTTCTTTTTTTATCTTCTTGATATTATAAATTGAATTGTTATCTTGACTTCATTTTGACAATGCATTACTAATATATAAAAATACAATTGATTTTTATATTGCTCTTGAATTCTGCAAATATGCTTCACTTACTTATAAATTCTTGTAAGTTTTATTGTAGAATCCCTAGCTTGTTGTTGCTGTTGTAGTGTGCTTATTTTTGTTCTTTGATTTATCCTACTGCCTAGAATTTCTAGTGCAGTGTTTGTTTGAAGTTACCAGAGACACTATTCTTTACTTACTCCTGATTTAGGGGGGAAACATCTAGTCCTTCATCATTCAGGGTGAAAGCATGTCTAGATTCCTGTAGATACCCTTAATCAGTTTGTTAAAGTTACTTTTTACTCCTAGTTGTTGGGAGTTTTCATTCTGAACAGTTGGAATTTGTTGGTTTTTAAAGTCCATCGATTGAAATGATCATGTATGTTTCGATGTTAATTTACTGACTTCCTGATGTTAAAACAACTTTCCACTCTTGGCATAAAATTCACCTAATCATGCTGTAAAATCCTTTTCTGTATGTTGAATTTGGTTTTCTAATTTTTTGAGGGTTTGTGTGTCTATATTTGTGTGTCTATATAAATATGGGGTAATGATTGGTAGTTTTCAGTTTTGCTAATATCGCTACTTTAGATTTAGAGTAATACTGTTTTCACGGATTGAATAGGGAAATATTCCCCTTCTCCTCTATTTTCTAGAAGTTTATGACAGATAGATATAATTTCTTCTTTAAATCTCTTGATAGAGTCCACTCAGGGAGGCCATCAGGGATGAGGACTTTTGTAGGAAGGTAATAATTATTATTTTATTTGGTACAAGTCTATACAGATTTTTCGTTTCTTCTTGAAGAACTTTTGGTAATTGCTGCTTCCTAAGAATTTTTGAAAGTTGTATAGCTTATTGGCAAATAATTGTTCATAGTATCACCTTATGATCCTTTTAATTTCCGAAAGGTCAGTAGTGATTACCTTTTTTTCAGTGCTAATTTTTTCAATGTTTGAATTAATATCTGCTGCTATTTTGCTGTTTTTCATATATGTCATTTTTTTGTTTCTCTGTTCCACTTGTACTTCAATTTTTATTTTAGCTATATTCTTGTGCATCATTTTAATTCCTTCGTAAGACATTTTACTACATTTTTATATTCTTAGAATTTGATTTCTGAATTTCAGTATATATTTTAACTTACCAAAATCTACTTCGAATTAAAACTGACAATACTCTGCTAAAACATAAACTTTTGTCTTCATCAAAGCCCATCTTCTCTCCCTTCATTTGTGCTTTGTATATAAAAGTATTAACTTTTTTTGTCATTTCAAATCTGCTATAAAACCCCTTGAGTAAAATTTTTCTTGTGTCTTTTATACTTTTCAATTCCATAATTTCCATTTAGTTCCTTTTAATTATTTTACCTCTTAATCAACATTCTCTGATGAGTAATTGTCACCATACGCTCCTTTAATTCTTTAAATCTGAAATATATTAGCACTTTGAAACAATTTATAATTGCTGAATTTGAATTATTTGAAAATTTGAATTCTTTGCTAAGTTTAATTCTAAATAATCAGGGATAAACAAAAAAAAGTAAACTGACTTTTTTTGTTTAGTTTAGTTTTGTTTTCCTGGTATGGCTCACACTTTCTTTGTGTTATGTATCTCATATTTCTTACTTAAAACTGGATATTTAGAATAATATAACAGCTCTGAATTGAGATTCTCCTTACTGACCCAGTGGTTGGTACAGGCTTTCTTCATCTTCTAGTTTCTACCAGGGCTTCTTGTGCTTCTCATGTGTTGGTGGAGACAGAGGGTAGCGGTCTTATGTTCAGCTAAGGATGTAGATCTGACTCTCCTCCACTCTCTCCTGCAATGTTTAATTTGACTTTTTTTTTTCTGATACTATTGATTTTTAGGAACAAGATTTCTCTTATTCCTTATTCCAGAATTCCAAAAGTCATTTTTAGGTTATTAATTTTCTTTAGAATCAAAACTTTAATAAGTTGAAAGAATAATAGTAACAATATTATTATTTTGAACCATTTGAGAATAAGTTGTCAACAGGATGCATCAACAGCCCTGAAATCTTGAGGGTGCATTTCCTATATGTGAGCACTTTCTTCTACTTAACCACAGTATAATTCTCTAGATCAGGAAGTTAACCTTCCTGCCCTGTTGGGATCTGTGGCATCTTTGTGCTGGGATTGTACTTTCCCAGATTTCTTTTATTTATGTGGTTCCTAATTAAGATTGGCCACTAGATCAACTTACACAAAACCTTAAATTAGGAATTTTAAAAGTAGCCATTTTTATGCTCTGAATCAATTCAGGGCTGGCGCTTTGGCAGCTGACACGTGTAACTGATCTGTTGGCTCTCCCTCTTGGCATTGGTAAACAACAAAACCCATGTTTTCTTCATCTTTCACTGGATTTCACCCATCATCCTCTCTAAACCCTGGTCTGGAGCATTCACTAGTTCATAGTCAAAAGTCACAGCCTTATCCTTCAGGTCACTTGCATTTTTGAGATTGTAAAGGATGAGTGAGAGATGTGCTTGCAGCCATAACTCCTGGGTTGCAGTTCATCTTTACTCTCAGCTGTTCATATCCATCTTCCATGACCAACAGCCAGCCCAGCCAACCCCCAGCCCAGGCCCAGCCCAGAGACAGATGACATTACATATACTGTAACCACCTTCCACAGATGCAAATGTTCTAATCTCTATAGTGAATCCCCAAATCTAAATCCTTCATAGTCTCCCTGCTCCTCTGTTGAAACAGTTATTGATACACCATCTATTCTTTGCAGACCATTCAGGTTTTACTAGTTCTCCAAATAATATGATTTTTAAGGAAAGCATCCACTCAGAATCACATATTTTTAAAAAATCTGGAAAATCTATTTTCTTCCAGCCTGGAATAGTTGCATGACATTTTCATGAGTTTCATTAGATTTGTGTTGCTCTCTAACAAATTACCACACACTTAGCAGCTTAAAACAACACTCATTCACTATTTGACAGCTTTTCTAGGTGTAAAGTCTGGCATAGATAGCTGGGTTCTCTGCTTAGGGCCTCACCTGGCTTAAATCAGCATGTTGTCTGGTCCACGCTCTCATAGGGAGCTTGGGGTCCTGTTTCAAACCTATTCTTGGCAGAATGAAGTTCCTTTTGGTCATAGGATGGAGGTCTCCTTTCAGGTTTCCTGTCGACCGAGGATTGCTCTAAGATCCTGGAAATCACGCACAGTCCTAGTCACATGGCCTTCTCCTAGCAGAGCAGTTTATGTCTTCAATGTCAGCAGGAAATTATGTTTTTCAGTCTTTCACCTAATTAATCAAGCCCACTCAGATAAACTTCCTTTGACTAACTGAAAGGTAACTGATTTGGAGCCTTAAATGCACCTGTAAGAAGCCTTTACCTTAGCCATAATCTCTTTACTAAACACAAAGCACAGGTCCTATACATATGAGAGAAACAATCTATTAATTCTATTAATTTCTATTTTATTGACTGGTTTAATCAGAAATTGGAACTCAATTTTGAAAAAGTCCTTTCATGCACCCATGGGCATAACATGAATTTTCTCATATTGATTAATATAGTGAATTATATTAATGCATTCTCTTATATTGAACCATTCCTTCATTCATTTTATAAATACCAGTTGATCATCTTGTACTACTTTCAAAAGTGGTGGATTTTCTTGCTAATATTTTATTTTTTACTAATATTTATAAGTAGCACATTACTTTCTTCCTTGAATACTTTTATGTTACTTATCTTAAATCTTATTTTTACATTTCTTCAGGTGGAACCCATTGTCTGAGGATCAAATTAATAAGATATCTTTAAATTAAATATGATCCTTGTACCCAGTAACTAAATGGATAACACTTTAATAGAAAACATATGCCTATAGTCATATTACAATTTAATACAATGGTAAATATTATAGATTTACATAAATATCACTGGCTAACTTAATATGGTAATTATCAAGAAGAATATGAACATACTTCATAGAATGCATACCCGAGTCAGAATTTGAAATAAATAAAATTTTTAAATGTATAATCACAAATTTATTCACCACATTTTTTATATGATGGAAATGATAGAACATGATCTTTGAAGTTCATACTATGTTTTCAAATGTCATGTCAGAATAAATTCATTTCTCTTTGACCCCAGTGGTGAATGAACAGAATGATACACATATTACATATTTTAATGCATATCGTAGTTTTAAGGTAGCCAAATTCTCTAAAGATTTTGTCTGGAAGTGATTCAGTATCAATCTTCAGAGAGGCCTTTAGTGAAGAGCCATGGTCTCTGTTCTCTGTCCTTCATTTAATAATGTTTCAGGTTCACACTCTACTATCAGGACCATACTTGATAAAGACAGGTAACTTAAATAGTTTCAGTATAACCTTTATAGTTTCCAATCACATTTGGAGCAGTTGATTTAGTTTATTTAGGAAGTGAGCTTAGTTTTAAATCCTGATAAACATAAGCAAATTGGTTTAAATTTTTACCAGCTTCTATCTATGACTGGGGTATGTTAATAATGCAAGAAATAAAACCATTTTAGAGCGAATTGAAAAATGTATAGAATAGTGTAGATATGAGCATATTGGGTAGGAAGTATTTATGAGACATTGATCAAAAGAATCACCAGAAAGTTCATTTTATGAGAGAGATTTGAAGAAATATAAAAATGAGCTAAGGGAGACATGACACCTGCTTTCCCATAGCTCAATAATGCTCATGCAGAAATGAGTCTGAATTTATTCTGTCTTATTTCAAAAAATGTCATTTGGACCAGCTCTTTGAAGATGCATGGATGCTGAGATTTGTCAGCTGTTTAATACGTGCCAATCTTGATGAGCATTTTGCAAGCCTTGTCCTATTTGTGCCCTGCAGGACACCTGTGAAGTGCATAATTACTGCTAATAAATTAATTTCCATTCCATAGTTTTACTAATTACATCTATTTTTTCTTGATTTTATTATTCATCTCCTTACTTTTAATTTTGTTCATAATCAGTGCCAAACAAAAGAAATAAAAATCAAAACAAGTTATGATCTGGCTTACCAACTTAGCAAATGTGTAACGTGGTTTCAGTGTATTCTTTCCTGTGCTGTATGTGTGTGTCCTGTGTGTGTGGGTCTGCATATATGAACAGAGATACATTGCTGGCAATGGACAAATGAAACAATTAACATAAACAGAAAGTGGAAGTGGAAATTAGGGTAAAATTATTTCCAATCATTTTGAAATATATCAGTAAAATCTATCTTGAAAGCTATCTAAGATGTAGAAAATATTTTGTGTTAACGTATTCTTTATGCCACAATTTATAGTAGAAATATTAAAAGCATGAAAATGTCTAAAAATAAAAGCCTGCGGCCGGGCACTGTGGCTCACCCCTGTAATCCCAGCACTTTGGGAGGCCGAGGCGAGTGGATCACCTGAGGTCAGGAGTTCAAGACCAGCCTGGCCAACATGGTGAAACCCCATCTCTACTAAAAAAAAAAAAAAAAAAAAAAAAGAAAAAAAATATAGAAATAGTCAGGTGTAATCCCAGCTACTAAGGAGGCTGAGGCAGGAGACTTGCTTGAACCCGGGAGGCAGAGATTGCAGTGAGCCAAGATTGTGCCATTGCACTCCAGCCTGGGCAATAAGAGAGAAACTCCATCTTAAAAAAAAAAAAAACAGTTTCTTGTAAGCTAAGGTGAAATGAACTGGAAGCCCACACCATATCACCAGGACTAAAAGCCAGGGTAGATCAGAGCCCTATTCATCCATTAGATTAGTAGCAGTGCCCCCAAACTTAGCCTCCCAGGGCTCCTACAGCTTCCTATCCCTCAGAAGGCAGGGTGATTCCAGTGCACTTCATGATTTACAGGTACTGGGATGAGGCTTTAATGAGTAGTGGTCACCCTAACCTGCATGGAATGTCCTCAAAGAAGCCTAATCATGCTTCCACTGAGAAGGTCATTTTCTCTCCACTACCTTATAAAAAGTATAGAGACAGTGTTGTTCCTGGTAAGCAACGATGTTGAATGGTGATCCTGCAGAACCTAGCCTTCTCCAAACAACTCCCTTGCCTCTCTAGAGTTACAGGAGGCTCGGGAACCTGTGTTTCCTCTTCTTTGGCTGGTCTTGGCCTGGTAAGATTCCTCCTTCTCCCAGTGAAGCCAATTCCTAAATCTGTAGCAGAAATCACGCCAAGCCCTACTATATAGCCAGTAGACCTATCTTCATGGCATCAGCACAAGTAGAACTGCTTCATAATTGTTGACGCTGTGAAGTATGCTACTTTAAAAAGAATACTTCAGTTATTTAATAACTTATTTTACATCATATCTCACTTTGATTTGTATTTGTACACGTATCTCTTGGCTTAATTTCCACATGTGAAAAGAGTTTTTCAATTATTTTTTCAAACAGAAACAATTTTCCTGATTAAAAGAGTATAAATTTGGGGTATTGTCATTTTTATGTCTCTAGGTAGGATGTATCAAGAGTACTCGTTTCTCTTTGTTTTACTTGCTTTCTAATTATTTAAAGTTTTTTTTTAAATAGGTTTGAACATTAAAAATGCCACAAAAGGAACAAAACTACATAATCACACACCTAGACATAGGTATTGTTAACTTTACGTCATGTTTGATTACAATAATATTAAGCTTCATATTTTACATAGCTAGGATGGCATATATTTAATTTTGTAACCTGCTTTCTAAATTTAATTTTTAGTATAATTCTTTTCCATTTTGCTAGAAAATCTTTCCATTATTTTCATTGGTTTTATAATGTGGAATTTTATATGCATATCATAATTTATTTTACCATGCATATATATATATATTTATCATATATGTATATTTACCCCCCCCACACACACACACACATATGCATTTTTTTTTTTTGAGAAGGAATCTCTCTCTGTTGCCCAGGCTGGAGTGCAGTGGCTCACTGCAACCTCCACCTGGGATTACAGGCGTGAGCCACCACGCCTGGCCAAGAAAACATTTTTGAGAGATGTTCCATGGTGTGAAAACAAACAGATTAACAAACCCTGTTGGTGAATGTGGAATGGTATGTATAACAAAACAATTGTCTTGAACTGTCCATCCACACAGACTGTGTAATTTGGTAAGGTGTGGGCATGAAGCATTGGAGACTTAGGAAGACTGGAGGAGTGCTGAAGAAGGACTGAGCAATGCAGAGCTTCTATGATGTGAATGCAACCATGCAGCCAGGAAGCCAGCTGGAGTGCCAGGCACCACGGAAGGGCTTGCTAGACGCCTTCAGTAGCACCTTCCATACTAGGGAACTGTACCATAGTAACTAGAGTTTTCCAATTGTCTAAAGAAAGACATAGCATCTGCCTAAGAGAGTTGGCCAGTTTCTTGATATAAAGCAAAAACAAAGACAGAAAAAAGGAAGAAAGTCTACTTTACCATCAGTGGGACAGAGGATGCATGTTGCCTGATCCAAAAGAATAGATGGAAATTTCATTAGTTATAGAATTCAGCTTTGCAGGTGGCAAATCTCAGTGTTTGCCACCAATGACTTACCTGTAGGAAAAGAGAGTAGGGTTTTTTTTTTTTTTGCATTTCATTTTTAGCTTGACAATTTGGGAGGAGCAATTTGTTCGTCTTATATGATTCAGAGGAGGGATTAGGAAATAGAAGTCAGTACTGAGTTGGATGCTGTCAAGATTCAGGACAGTCCTGGGATTGAGGGTCTCTATAAATTATTTATTTATTTATTTATTTATTTTATTTATTTATTTTTTTTCTGGGAGACAGAGGTATTAATGCAGGGCCGAGAGCTGTCATTGGCACAGTGGCAATAACCACTTCGGGAAAGACAGAAGATAGAAGAAAAGATGCAAGTGATTACTTAGTCACTGTGGCTGTTTGCACAGAGGTCTTGTCTGTGTCTTGTTTGGAGCTCAGTTGAGGCTGTTATCAAGAATGTTAACCTTTGTTGCAGGAACCGAAAAGGACATTCAGTGACCACATGAGACCAAAGAACTTAGTCATTTCCTTTACCAGAAGGTCAAGAAAAACACATAGCCTTCTTCATTCCCATACTCATGTGCCTTTAGGAGAGACATGGAGGTGGGTAACCAGCAAGAGAGACCGAGAATGTTCCTGTTTGCTTTTTGTTTAGATTTTTCATGAGGAGACATCTAGTGTTACCTGAAGAAATATTTATATTATTGAAACATGCTAATCTAAACAAGCACACTAACCTAGCAATGAAGACTCAGGAAGAAGACCTAATTATCCAGAGATGAAACAAATATATATGTGTGTGTATATATATGTATGTGTGTGTGTGTATATGTGTGTGTGTGTATATATACACATTTAACTATATATATACACATTTAACTATATATATACACACACACACATTATTCTAACTTAGGTAAGGTAAAGTTTTGATGCTTTTACTTAAAGAACAGAAATCTCCCTCTATATATATACACATAGATAGAAGTGCATGAATTTAAATTTCCAGAAAATATACACACACAGACATAAACACACTCAGCTGTTGACTATCACTATTAATAATAACAGAGGTTGGGTGAGTGGAATGGGGATGTGATAGATATGATGACAATTTCATTCTAATTTCACATTCTTATTTGTTTCATATAAGCATATTTTCAGCATATATTATTTTTATCATTAAAGACTGGCTCACATTTTTGAAATTGTAGATAACATATGATCTTAAAAGTGCATATATTTTTGCATTTAGATAAAAAGTATTTTCTAATACGTAATATAAAATGACTCATAAGCAGTTTTTCTGTTTATTTTATTTAGTTTTTCAGGTATTTGTTTCCATCTTATAAAGAAGGGTAGTGGTGTGGTATGATCATGTGATTTTTCCATTTTTCCGTATTCATAGGGTAGCACTTAACAGTTTTTAGCCTGTTCATTCACAATGGAGCACAATTTTCAGATGGTCGCTGCAACAAACCACGTCAAACTCAGTGGCTTGAAACAGAAAATCTATTTGCTCACAGCTTCGAGGGCCAGTGCCTGAATTCGGTGTCCCTGGGTAGCGACTGAGGAGTCGGCAGGGCCCACATTCCTTGGGGGGCACCAGAAGAACCTTTCCTCACGGGTGCAGCCTCTGCTAGCTGCTGGCATCCTTTATCTTGGGACCTATTCACTTCAATCTCTGTCTCCATGGATACTCGCCTTTTCTTCCTCTTTCTGTGTCAAATCTCCTTTGCCTCTTTATTATAAGGACACTCGTGATTGGATTTAAAGCCTACCTGGATAATTCAAGATAATCTCCGTATCTCCAGACCTTTAACTTAGTGTCATTTGCAAAGATCCTATTTCCTTATAAAGTAATTTGTATGGGTTGCAGGGATTTGAGCCTCACATCTCTGGGAGGCCACTCTTCAGCTGAGTACAGTGGCTGACCAAAGAACTAAAAGAAAGTCAACTTCGACAACAAGAGTTCAGTACTCCAAAAAGGATTCAATCACACAACCGTCCCAGAGCAAGCATGATTATAATGGCAGCATATTCCCCAAAGATTATTCCTTTTGCAGAGAAGACTGTAGAGAGTTCACATTTAACTATAATTTAAGAACAATAATTTTGCTGTTATTAAATATTTTACATGGATGATTATTTTTGTCTTCAGTATTTGGGGAAAGAAAATTTCCATAACATAAACCAAAATGTTACCTAGTGCCATCAACTATTAGCCTAAACTTCTAGAGTATTGTCACATAATTGTATCAAATGTGAGTACTTCTCTAATTTAAAATAAATCCCGCCCAACCTATACAGCATGAAAAGAAAATTTAAAATCCCATAATTAGAAAAATGTGCTTGACCCCCAAACAATTAGGGAATTCCCACCTAATTATATAATTTTCAGGCAAAATTACTTAAAATATATTATAACTGATAACTGGTTTAACTCATATTTTCAAGGAGGATTTTAGGATCAGAAAGAAGTGTCATTAATGTTATCGTTTCCAGAAAAAGAATAAATGTAAAACAAATATTACACTTATTTGTACTTCTTGACTTATTTATAAGAGGTCAGGAACTTGTCTTGACTTTTTTACTTAAACTTATGAATTATTAGTGGCCAACATTTAATCAATACATTGGAAGCAAATGCCAAAGGCTGATGTCAGAGTAATTAGAAATGATGTGTGCTGTAATGTTTTGAGATCCCAGGAGCAAACACATAATTGATAAATGATAGCTACCAAGCATTACCAAGATGTAGCTAAAATGTCACAGATAATGAATGTTGGAGCTGAGACTGTATTATAATTATTTATATGGACTCTCTCCATGACACATTAGTACTGAGCCATTATGTTATAAGGGAGTAGCTAAGAGTGCAGTAAGCAATACACATGTGCACCTGCTGCGGGGTTTCCAGACTCCATATGTGTTTACTCAATCTATGCCATAGGCCAGATTTGTCCTAGAGAAATTATTGGATTTTTTCCAGGTGACTCTAAATTGAAAAAGGAATTAATCTCAAAAACGAGAACCATGGACAGAAGAGAAATTTATTCACATAAAAAGTAACAGAAAAAGCAAGAGCATCATGCCAATGAAGAGGAATAATGACTGTCTTAAAATATCTACTAAGACTCAGTTGATTTTTGTGCTCACACAAATAAAAATAACCTGAGCCATTTTTCTTACTAGAAGGCAAATGGCATTAGTTTCATTTCTCCTTTCAATTGCTGTTTTTCTATAAGAGATACGAGATATTTTTTACTTTCTGTTCCCTGTGCCCTGGTGCACAAGCATGAGGTTAACTCATGAAGATGCCAACCTAAGCTGATGTCACACGAATAGGTTCGTGTTGAAACGAAGTCCTCTAGACTGGATTTTTCACTTTCACTTGTTTTGCTACCTGTGTTTTCAGGGTTGTGCTTGTTCCTAGGTTTTGTACATAGCAGACTCCTAAGTGATAGGGAGAGATATATCTGTGAATCCAGCAAATGACTGCAGTTCAGGGGGCTGGAAACTCTCCAAATCATGAAGCTGGCCACATGATTGTGTGGTTAGGAAAAGACATGAGGCACATGGTATGGAGTGAGGCTGAGAAAAACAATACAGGTTGTGCTGTGTGTCTGAACCCAGCCATTTATATTCAGTGTATATAAGGACCACTTACAAATAGGAACTGGTTGATTTGGGCATCTGAATTTATCCAAAATTTCAGTGAGTGCTTTACTCTTAGAAGGAGAAAAAGTACATGTCAGTGTACTGGATTTTCATGCCTTATATGGGTGAAGTATTTTTTTCCATCCTCATCCTTTTTTCCAAAGGGTTAATGTGAGCAGTAAATAATAGTTGTTGAATATAACAGCCATTTTTTTTGATTCACAGGTATTTTGAAACAATTGTACATACCTACAATAGTGGCCGACTAACTTTACTAATGAGACTGCATATCATTAATTTAGTTATCAAGTGAAATCAAACGTGCTCCATTATAAATAGTGCATAAAGAAGGGGGTGAATAGTTGACCCAGTTATTGGAATAAGTAGATAAATCAGTCATTAAATTAATTATGAATTTTTGATGGCTGGCTAGGAGGCAGAAATGTTTAATTATGAATGGTAGTAGAAATCCCTATGGGAAAAAAATCACATTTAAGAGATAGCGATCTTTACAAAAACATGTTCCGAAATACATTTTTACCAATTCAAGGTTTTACAACCCTGTTTTAGAACTGTTTGAACTATTTTGATATCTTGGGTAGCCTGGAAAAGCCTTGGAAATTTACCAGATAATTTAAGTTGTGAAGAAAAAATAGTCAGAATCTCTCTCTCTCTCTCCCTCTCTTCCTCTCTCTCCCCCTTCTTTCTCTCTCTCCTACTCCTCCCCCTCTCTTTCTTCCTATTCTTGTTTCTTTCTCTTTCCCTCTCTCTCTCTCCTTCTTCCCTGTCCCTTGCTCCCGCATATCTTGCTCTTGTTCTACCTCTTCACAAGGAAGTGTAAAGCAAAACAGATGAAAACAAAAACAATGAACAACATTTATATTGTCCATCTTTACCTATGTTACTTTGTATATGGCACTCATGGCCATAAGGGGATAAATTTTCAGGGAAAATCTGTGAGACTGACAAATTAAAGACTCAAATCCAATAAGCTCTTAATGTAGGCATCAAGTAAGCCAAAGTTAGCTACAATTATAAATATGAAGTAATGTAATCATTTCTGTTCCTTTCATCAGCATCAATAAGTAGCCTCAATTAAGAGTCTTGACCATAGCACATGTTCCATTTGCTACATTAACTTCATCATGAAACAATTGAACTAATTGTTACAACATCATAGGCTATAATTAAGAATGCAAATGCTGTCTTCTGGTTTTGATAATACTGGGCAAATTAAACTACTGAACACCAATGTCAAGAGTGGAAGACAGTTTATAAGGGACAAAGAAACCAAATTGGGAACAGGTTCAAATCATTAGACGTTTCATGCTGTTTGGGGAGTAAACGTAAACTTGTTCATGGAAAGAAAAATTCAATGAGTCTTATAGTAGTTAATAAAGTAATTAAACTATATGGTCTCCTAGTACAGCAAATAAAACACTCAGGAACATCCTTTTTGATTGCCTTAAATGTCATATAAAAATATGGGTGAGCAATTCATACATTGTGCATTGATAAAATTTGTCAGGGACAGCAATTAACTTAAACATAACTTAAACATAATATAAGTGTATGAGAATTTTTTGTTTTAGGAAATTTTGGTACTATTTACAATCTTTACCTAAAATTCTAGTACTAACTTAATGATATCTATAATGAAACATAATCCATTGAAAAATGAAAGGGAAATTTCAAGTATATTACCCTTGTTAACTATCATTTCACCTAAGTAAGGTAAGTGTAGACTCACTTGTCACTACACTCTAGACACAAAGGGATTGTCTTAAGTCATTCAGCCTGCTATAACGAAATACCATTAACTGGGTGGCTTGAAACAGCAAACATTAATTTTTCACAATTCTGAAAGCAGGGAAGTTCAAGATGAAGGCATCTGCAGATCAGTGTCTGCTGAGAGCTGATTTTCTGGTTCATTGGCAGCTCTCTTTTCTCTATGTCTGGACATGGCAGAATGAAAAAATCTGTCAGGCCTTTTACAAGGGCACTAATCCCATTCATAAGGGCTCCACCCTCAGGAGCTAATCACCCTGAAGGCCCCATTTCCTAATACTAATGTCTCAGGTTTTAGGATTTCAACCTAGGAATTTGGGAGGTACACAGACATTCAGACCATAGCACAAGTAAAACAGTTTTTCCTAATAACAACAATAATTGTATTAGTAAACTCTCCAGAGGTTAACGGTGTGGAGTGACATTGCACGTATTACCTCCAATCCCCTGAGCAATCCTGTGAAATCTTCATTATGGGGTCATCAATAATTTTCTTTTTATATATGATAATAGTATCTTTGTTAAATATCTCTTTTTAAAAAAGAATTATCAACTTTAGAGGTAAATACTAATGTATTTACAGATAAAATCTTTATATGTTACAAATAAGAAAACTAAAGCTTAGAGAGAAAAGGCAAAACTTCTAAAATCAAACAACTATGCATCAGTGACATGATTCAACATGGTTTACTCTAAACCCCTACACTATCATATTTGCACTGTTCCATGCAATGTTCTATGAGGAATTTATTTACAATATTTGTCTACTCTCAGGAGATTTTCTTTAAAGCCTATTTCTTTGTCAAATTAACTTCATCATTAGCATAGATTATATATACAATGATTCCATACTCAAACTGCATTCCTTGTAAAAATAATTGTTGAATACCAGAATCAGGGAGGAACAAGAGAAATGCACATAGAACTTTAGGAAAGTTTAGGTGTTTTACTGATCTAAAGATTTCATGGTAGGTTGGGTGTGGTGGCTCACACTTGTAGTCCCAGAACTTTGGGAGGCTGAGGCAGGTAGATCACTTGAGGTCAGGAGTTTAAGACCAGCCTGGCCAACATGGGGAAACCCAGTCTCTACTAAAAATAGAAAAAAGTTGCCAGGGATGGTGGTGTGCACCTGTAGTCCTAGCTACCCAGGAGGCTGAGAAATGAGAATCCCTTGAACCTGGGAGGTAGAGGTTGCAGTGAGCCAAGAGCATGCCACTGCACTCCACCCTGGGCAACACAGCCAGACTCCATCTCAAAAGAAAAATTAAAATTAAAATTAAAAAACAAATTTCACGGTAGCAGCTAGCACATAGTATCTTCCAGGCACTATTCTAACACTTTATGTATGTAACTTTAACAAGACCCTATAAATTTGCACTATCAATACTCCAATTTAACAGACGAGAAAATAGAGACAGAAGTTGAACAGTTGAACAAGACCCCAAGTTGGCCGGCAAGTGGTGGAGCCAGGAGTCCAGAGTTTGCATTCTTAAAAACTAACTACTTTTCTATGGTTCCTAATGCCATAAAGGCTAGTCCTTAACTTAGATCAGGATCCCTCTACCTCATGTTCAGCCATTCTTCCCCACCTGCCCTTTATGTTAGCGATACGCTTATGTTGGAGAATTCCTGGGACAACACAGACCTGGAGCACTTTATACCATCTTATCACCATTTTCCTCTTTTGTCAACTGGAACACGTATTAGATTATAAACATTTTAAGTAAGATCAACCAGTGTTCTTAAACTCTATCTTAAAATAGTGATGGGATAGAGCTGGTTCACACCGGCTCAGAGGGACTATTGATAAATTGTCAAGAATTTTGAAAGCATTTTGCATTATTAAAAAGTCAATTACAGAAACATAAAATTAAATAAATTATACTAAAATCAAAGGTCATGAATACTCAAGACATTACTTTCTAATCATTGGGCATACGTTAGCAGGTATGCTCTTGAGATTAGAGACTGCTTACGCCTGTGGCCTCTGTAGGATGGAAATCCTATCAGATAGTGTACTCATGGGAGCCTTTTCTCACCTCTACATGCAGCGTAGCTTTGTGGGTCACTTAAAGCAGTCATGACTGGAGTATTTTACCAGATGCAAAGGTTAAAAACCAGGGCTTCATTTATTGTTTTGTAGATTGTTTTGTAGATTGTCCAGACATTAAAAAATGAAAGATAAAATATTAATAATTGTTTATAAATATTAATAAATTGTGTCATGTCTTTAGCCATTACATTGCAGATAGCTCAAAAATGTGAGAAAATATTATTTCAGTGTTGAAAATTATTATCTGATTCAACAAAGAAGTTGCCCACATCTTTGACAAGGGAGGGAACTTTCGACGTCCATCTGCCTTGTTGCACCTTCGCCATAGTCTTTAGCATAAGGAAAACCTTCGTGGCAGACTTGCACTCATTCATTGATGACACTAATGACTTATTTGCTGAATCAGATAGTAATCAAGTCTTTATTTGTAGTCTGATTTTAACAAATAATGATACAATTTTACCACAGATTGGTTACATAGGCAAGAGTGTAGCCAAAATCAATGAAAGCTTTCATTTAAAATAAATTGGCTATAAGAATTTATAGTAAAAGGTGTGATACATTTTAGAGTAATTTGTAAATTCAGTGCTATGCATTCTTAATATCAGTAAACATTTTTTAGCATACTAGTGTGGGTATACACACACACACACATGTTTTTTTCTAGAGAACTAGTTGTTAAACATTTACTAACACTAACATTTACTAAAAACTTCTATTGCCTATGACAAGGGAGAATTCCCATTCAAATAGATTCTGTGAATTTCTGTGTGTGTGTGTGTGTGTGTGTCTGTGTATGTGTGTCTGTGTGTGTGCCTGTGTGTGTGGTTGTTTTTTTGTGTGTGTAGCTTGTTTATTTATGCCACAAATGTAATTCAATTTACTAACTGGATTTAGCTCTGCTAAGAACAATAAGGATATCAGGAAAAACACTTTCATTTACTGTTAAGAGATATGAGCAACTCCCTATATGATCATCAATGTAGATTACAAAAACTCTTGTTCTTCAACCACATTCACAGAAAGAACAATGTTGGTTCCAGGACTAAAATCTTTTAGTCTATATTCCTAGCACAGGTAATAGCTGGACATTGCTTAGTCACTGCATTTAATAGAGACCAAACTAAAAAAAAATAAAAACCTCTGTCTCAATGTGATCACCCAATGAAAGAATCATTGTTTTGTCAGTCCAAGAAAGGAGAGAAAACCCTAATTTGACATTTTCTACCACAACTCAATTACACAAAAGTTCCAAGAATTATATTCTGCCTTTGGCCTTTCCCTGGAGTGACTGCCTGTTGCTCATTGCTGCTTGTGTCAGACCCTGACTTCTCTATCATTCTCTGAAACAAACAAACAAAAAGTACATAAATAAATATTCTGAATTTTTGTATTTTGTATTTGCCACTCTGTGCTCCTCTTTGCTACTGTTCTCTGTTGCATTCTTGGCTGGTTTTTTTTTTTTTCAGTAGCTACGAAATTGGCAGGTATCTCTTAGACTTCTTCTGTTGTACTTACACATCTTCTATCATCCTAAACAATTTGAAGACCCACATTCATGACCCATTCACCATCTTCAGAAACTTTAATTTTGTTACCAGAGATAACTCCAGTAATCTATTTTACTCAATTTCTATAACCTCCCCAATATACCCACACTATGAACCTCCTACTCTCTTGTTCTTGTCACCCCCTAAAATAGTAAATCCATACAATCCACTCTCTGTTCACAACCTCCTCTATTCCAGATCACTTGATAATTTATTCCCAACATACTAGCCTTTTAAGTTTTGTGAGAACCAGTCTATCAACCCTCCATTTAACCTTATATAGCCATCTCCTGCCATATCTACTTACAGCTCCAAATTCAGAAATTTAATCCTGTCTTGCCACTATCTCAGCCTTTCCTGTCTCATTGCCTTTCTGACATATCTGTCAATATTCACGCCCTGGAGGAATCCAGTGGTCAGTGAACTACATGCAGGTACCTGGAATGCTGAGCAAAGCTGATGAAAATTTCATGCTCATGAAAATACAGCCACCGTAAACTCATGGGCACCAGCATGAGAAGATACTGCACACTGGTTAACGAGCCTATTGTGCTTCTGGGCCAGAGCTTGCATTTGTCCTTAAATATCTTCCCTCTCAGAGTGAGAGATTATTCTCACTTAAGGTGAACTATCACTAAAGACCGCAAGACTTGGTTTTCTTCATGAGTCAGTGTGTCTATGAGATGGAGTGCCCCAAGAGAGAAAAGACTTGGCTCCTTGCAGGAACTGGTGGAGCAGAGGTACCATCCGCCTTGAGGATTGTTTCTATCTAGCTATGCATGCCTGACATAATCTGCAGACAAGTGGGGTCTGTCCATGGTGGTTTAGTAAGCAAGTGAGAGTAACATTTAGAAATGCTTACAGCAACTTGACATTGCTGAGATACATTTATTCTTTTTACAAAGTTACCTTTCTATGTTGGATCAAAAAAAATTACTTCCTCATTGATAGTTGGAGAAGCATTATTAATTGTTACATAAAAGATAAAGGCACCTGTATATAAATGAAGTTGTTTTTATTTTGACTGAATATGTATTACAATTTTCTCACTTTGGCCTCCTTCCTTTTCTCCACAAATATATTTCAATTGCAATATCTTCAATTCTCCATTCCAACTTATATCCACAGTTATCCTTAGGATATCGTCTGATTTTCTATTGACACACAAGAGGAGTCACCTACATGGAGTTCCCATTTCGTATCTCCAGTCACAGACACACGTGTGCTTTGGAACCAATCTCATTTCAGATATGTCTTCCTCAATGGAAGAGTTTTCCCTTCCCTGTGCTTTGGAATTGACCCCACCTGGCTTCTCTGGGCCTGTGTGTTCGGTTATACCCCACATTCCTCCCTGAGTGCTTGCATTCCACTTCAGTACATGTCTGACTTCTTCTCTTTGGCTTAGTCACATAATCGTGCCACTTCAGTGAAACCATCTTTCTGAGATGACTTTTGATTCTTTGGAACCAATTATTCCAGCAGACAAATTGTAGCTTTTTTATTTTGCTAGACCTTCCCATAGAACTGCTCATCTACCCTTGACCTCTGGAAGTCCTTTCTCCCCCTTGGAGATCCTGAGGACATCTTTCTGTTGTGCTTTTCTGAGCTGGCCTCTGACCACTTGTTCTTCACGTCCTCTGCAGGCTGCTCTTGCAGAATTCATTCCTAACCTCATGGATCCCGAGCATTGTGACATAAGCACAGGACACCTGACAGTGGCCTTCCTTTACCTTTAAAACTACTTGCAAATTGCTTAACATGACTCTCCAACCTTATCTTACTATGCTGACTTTAAATTCTGTTTTATTCAATTTTGTTTTTGTTTCTTTGAACATCCATGTCATCACACTGGCCTAAAAAAATGCCTTTTCCAAATCTTCTTTGGTGCCCTTCCAAATTCCATCTAAGAAAATACTTCTGAAGCAAAGCCTTCCAGAAACTTTCTCCTCTGAGTTAACAACCTTTGCTACGGGTTCACATAATTGACTTCACCTTCCATACAAGAAACTTAGTACATCACTTTTTAAAGGAATTGCTTATTTAATTTTGTTTTCTCTCCAGACTACAAATGCCATTACAGAGGGTTCGTGTCTCTCTTAACATCTTTGGTATCTACAAGAACTAGCACAGTACCTGGAAGATAATATGGTGAATGAATACCTGCTAAATGAAAATGCCTTCATATTTCAGAATCAAACTGAGATGTGCATTCTAGAGTGAATGAGGGGCTGGGATCTTAGAGCTGAAATTAGTCAGTAGAATTTTATAATAGAAGGTATATAAATCTTGTTCCTTCTGTAACTAAATATTTACACTATTTTTCAACATTCTTGAAACATTTCTTTCATCACATCTGACTTAGCCATTACATAAACCCAGAGCCTCTGGGTGTTATCTTCACATTGATGAAGAAGAGCAAAATGTGTACAAACTATACCACAGTATGTTCCCAAAACTGTCTCATTTGCATGAAAAAGGATGGCCTAAAACGTAATGCTTTTGTTTTCAGAAAAGACAGTCTCCTGTAATTTAGGAAGAATTCAGGAATATGTTTTCTTAGCAAGCACAGACACACACACACACACACACACTCTCTCTCTCACACTCACACAGGTCTAGTTGCTGCCCATAATAAATTTGGAAGGCAATTGTAATCCATGGTTCAGCTCCTTTAGTTGGTAAACCTAAAATGAAGAATAGGACGTTTACCTAAGCCAGATGTAAAATACAATATGTGGATAGCAATGACCTGTAATATTTCACAGCTGGCTACATCCAGTACATCCCAAATGTCTCCCCGAAGCCAGCACACAGGTTTCCTCTGGCTTTGCTGACGGCCTGGGGATCACCAGAAGCCGAGTGACAAATGTGGTATTTGTCACCTTCACAGCTGTTTGCTTCCTCTCCATGACTTGGTAAATTTGCTCAGTAAGGAAAAGGCAGAGGCAGAAACCTTCCTTGTAGATGAGAACAGGCCTTAGTGCTTTTCCCCAACCTGCCTTCACTCACAGCTGACATTTTCCAAAAGAAGATAATCCAGGAAGAAGATAAATACCATGTTATTCACAATGTTGAGCAAAGCTATCCACTGGCAGATTGGGCTGATATTCTTTAAACTCTCAATCTGAGACTGCCCAGGAGAATGAAATATGTCACCCACCCTGCTGTTCCCCCTACCCCACTGCACACAATTCAAATAATGCTCACATACAACTCACATCTAAATGCATGATTATTGATATGGTTTGGCATGTGTCCCCACCCAAATTTCTTGTCCAATTGTAACCTTTGATGCTGGAGGAGGGGCCAGGTAGGAGGTGACTGAATCCTGGGGGCGGACTTACCCCTTGCTGTTCTCTGACAGAGTTATCAGGAGATATGGCTGTTTGAAAGTGTGTGTCACCTCCCCGCTCTCTCTCTTCCAACTACCAGCCAGGCCATGTAAGACGTGCTTGCTTCCCCTTCACTTTCCGCCATGATTGTAAGTTTCCTGAGGCCTCCACAGAAGCAGAAGCCTATACAGCCTGCAGAACCATGAGCCAATTAAACCTCTTTTCTTTTTAAATTACTCAGTATCGGGTATGTCTTCATAGCAGTGTGAGAATGGACTAATACAGTTATCTTTATCAACTACTCTTCCCCTCCGAATATACTTATAAAATGCTTTTGTAATGAGTTGATTTTTCCCTATAGCTGTTTGTACTCATTTTTCCATACAGTCATGCAGAAATAAGCTTGGGTTAGAAACGGAGTTCCTGTCCTATCTGGAAGTCTCCCAAGAAATTTGTTACATAACATAGAAACTGTTTTAAGCTATGTGGTATCATTATGCCTCTCCCACTTCCAACTAACTCTGAGAGCATCTTATAATTATGTTTTGAATTTGTGTAACTACTTCATTATTTTTGCATCATTAAGAATATAAATTTCTTGAGAAACAATGTCTATTTTGCTTAATTTACTTATAGTGTGTTGGGATGCCAACACAAAATATGTGCTGAATAACTATTTTTACATTAATGGATAAATTTAAGAACAATTGCATCTTTTAAGAAAGTATTTCCAATTTATTTTCATTGGAAATACTGACGTGTTCAGAAGTAGAAGAAATAGAGTAATCTCCAAAATATCCCTGTGTTTTGATTATTGAGAGAGACATAAAAAATGGCAATTTTTTTTTTTTTTTAGACAAAATCTCACTCTGTTGCCCAGGCTAGCGTGCGGTGGCGCCATCTCGGCTCACTGCAGGCTCTGCCTCCCAGGTTCACGCCATTCTCCTGCCTCAGCCTCCTGAGTAGCTGGGACTACAGGTGCCTGCCACCATGCCTGGCTAATTTTTTGTATGAGACAAGGTTTCATCGTGTTAGCCAGAATGGTCTCCATCTCCTGACCTCATGACCCGCCCGCCTCAGCCTTCCAAAGTGCTGGGATTACAGGCTTGAGCCACCGCACCCGGCAGAAAATGGTAATCTTGTTCAAGACCTGAATGCATCTAAATGTTGCCTCATAAGTTAGTGTTACTGAAAGATCAAATGAAAATGTCCTGGAAGTCCTATCAAAACAAAAGGTGAGCTAAACAACAAACAAGCAAGGTGTTGTTCTTAACACATTTGCATAATAAGGGATTTGAATTAACCTTGGTTTGTCACTTTATCTGAAAAGTAAAAACAGAAAGAGAGAAGGTGGAGGGAGAGACAGAGAGGCGAGAGGAAGAGGGAAGGGAGTAGCGGAGAGACAGACAGAGAGAGAGAGAGAAAGCTCTCAGAGGACAGAGGACAGCATTGTCTACCTTCATGGTGAGGATACTGTCTTGCAGTTTTCTGAGCTACATGAAAATGAAGAACCAGCCCTGCCTGTCCCTGGAGAGGTTGGCCAAGGGGAATCAGTGTGCTGCATAGGGTCTGATGAGTAACCTGGACAGGGTCAGCCCCAGGTAGTGGAGTTGGGACTTGTCGCTGCTTGAGGCCTTGACCTTTGGCCTAGAGGAACAAGACTCTGCCAGAGGACTCTGGGCTTTCTCCTTCTCTAAATAAAATTGACCAATTTCAAATTCCATGCCAAATGTCACTCTCTCTCACCTAATCTGATTATATTTTTACCCCCAAATCTTCCCGATTTGTCTGTGCATCTTTCTACAAATTCTCCTAAGTAATTTTTTCTTTTTGCTCTTGTCTTGGTTTCCTCAATCATTTTGCCAATCTGTTGTCTCACCAACAGGTTATTTTAAATTTACTTCTCTTAATTGTTTACATAATGAAGTGTCAGCTATTATTAATAGGTATGGGACCCAAAGCCTCTCCTTCCCATATAATAGTTCTAACAAAAGGCCTGCCTTTCACCGTGCACCCTTGGCAGTCTTCTTGTCCTGCCACCGTAAGAGGCTAGTCCCTGCTGGTGAAGTTCCCTTTAAGCATCCCCCTCCTGAATGGAGCGTCTCCCACATAGTTCTTATTTATGAAGATCTTTCTGTATATACCCCTCTCTTAAAGAGTATGTATACTCTCTTTTGTTCTTTGGTTCTACCTCAATGTCTTAAAATATCTGTATTCTGTGAACTCACTTGTTTAATTCACTTTAGGAAATACTTGTCCATGACTCTTGTAGGAGTCTATAGAAAATGGTAAGTTTTGGGGCAATTTTGGGAGAGTCCATAAAATGGTATCTAGTTTTTGATTATACACGAATATAGTTTGGAAACAGTACAGAGGGAGATCCTAGATAAATCTTCATTATGGGTTTTTCTTTTCTTCTTCTTTTTTTTTTTTTTACAGTCAAGGTGTCACCTATGTTGCTCCAGCTGGTCTTGAACTCCTGGGCTCAAGCAGTCCTCCTGCTTCAGTCTCCTGAGTAGGTGGGACTACTGACACGTGTCACCACACTGGCTTATGGGATAATTTTAACTGTTTTGTAATTATTGATTTGCATTTACCTTAATAATAACCTGTGGCATAGATAATGTTAATAAGAAACTCTTTCCCAAAAGACAGATTTGAATCTTTTCCTGACATATGACCATACTCACAACTTTATCACAAGACCAAAAAAATAAAAATAATAAAATAGAATTCTAAAATACAATTTGCAAAAGTGATAAATTATGACTTAAATATATATACACACACACATATATACACACACAAAGCAGAGAGACTTTAACTCTATATTAAGGAAGGAATCAGGAAAATGTTATAATAGGTTCAAAGAAATCTTTATATATGTAAATATAGCCATATGTATATATAAATATAACCATATATATGTACCTATATATATTGCATTTCCTCATCTCTCCTCTCTCTGTCTGTCTCTCTTTCTATATATATACATATACATATATACATATGTATGTACATACATGTATGTGTACATACATATATGTGTATATGTATATATGTGTATATATACGTGTATATATATATATCAGGAGAGAGAGAGAGAGACAGAGAGAGGAGAGATGAGGAAATGCAATTTTAGGTAGACTCACAACTGCCTTTTTTGGCATAGGAGTCAGGGAGGATGAGGTGGCAGGATACCTGAGTGGGAAGTTAATGGACCTCCAGAAAACAGAATTAATTTGCAGATCTATAGGCAAGAATTCTTTCTCACTGCTAGCAATTATTTACAACTTACAAAAGTATAATAGCTCAAAGGTATTAAAAGGCAATGTGAAAGTGTGTGTTCTAAACAATGTATGATTTTCCACTGGAGACACCCAGTAATGTTTTTGGCTTATCCCAAATTTCCTTACAGGAATAAGAATATTACATTAATAGACACATTTCTGAGATCAAAGAATTTTACAGCTTTAATTGAACTATATTGAAAAGTGTTCCTGCTAATTGCTCAACAACTGAATCTGATCATGTTGGATCTAATGAATGAATAACAACTGAATGAATATACATAAGTAAATGTACAAAGCTATCATGCCTCAAAAAGAAGGTGGAGCCGTATAAAATATACATCTTATTTTTGTTTATGGTAGTGGGAACACATGCTCGCACTCTTAGGCACACAGCCTGCAAGGCACACCTGCTACTATACAAAGCTGTGGAGCTACGATATGTAACCCTGAGGGTGTACACTCCCTTGAAATGCACCCCAGATTCTCTTGGGGGAGGACAGATAGGTTTCTTCACTACTGTAGTTCCACCCACACATTGAGAATAACTGCCATGTTTTTCCAGCATCAGTGATGAAATGGGATTATGCCCTTGTCACTATCACTTTCAATAGAAGGAACAGCTTGAGAATTGTGTGCAAGAAAAGCATTTCACAAAAAAACAGAAACAGACATTTAAAAATCCAATTTCATTACTAATTATCCCAACACTTCATGATAATATTTATAGTACAGCATGTTTTATATTTATTTTTTGACAGGAAACAATTCTGGATATTGGTGGGCTATGATGTGATGTTTCAAAGGTATACTTAGTATAATGATGAAGTCAAGATGATTACCACCTTCGTCACTTTAAACATTTATTACTTCTTTGTGGTGACAACATTCAAAATCTTCTCTTCTAGCCATTTTGAAATATGCATTATTCATTGTTATTTACTATGGTGACCTTACCTTGTAATAGAATACCAGAATTTATTTTTCCTGTCTAACTGTAACTGTGTATCCATTAACCAATTTCTCCCAGTTCCCCCAGCCTCCCATCCCCAGCCTATGGTAACTACTATGCTACTATTTCTATGAAATCAACATTTTTTTAGATTTCACATATAACTAAGATCACGTGGTATTTGTCTGTGCCTGGTTTATTTCGCTTAACATAGTTGCCCTCAAGGTTCATTCATGTTGTTGTAATGACAGGATTCCATCCTGTTTTATGGCTGGATAGTATTCTAGTGTGTGTGTGTGTGTATAATTTTTTATTCATTTATCTGTAGGTAGGCATTTAGGTTGATTCCATATCTTGACTATTGTAAATAGCACTGTAATAAACACGGGTGTACAGGTATCTCTTTGACACACTGATTTCTTTTCCTATGGATATATAACCAGTAATGAGATTGTTACAAAGGCTCAAAGAACTAACGTTATGAAAAGGGCAGTCTTTTTTAAAAGAAAAAATATGTAGAGGGCCAGGCACGGTGGCTCATGCCTGTAATCCCAGCACTCTGGGAGGCCGAGGTGGGCTGATCACCTGACGTCAGGAGTTCGAGACCAGCCTGGCCAACATGGCAAAACCCCACATCTACTAAAAGATAAAAAATAAAAAATATTACCCAGGCGTGGTGGCAGGTGCCTGTAATCCCAGCTACTTGGGACGCTGACGCAAGGGATTCACTTGAACCCGGGAGACGGAGGTTGCAGTGAGCCAAGATCGCCCCACTGCACTCCAGCCTAGGCAGCAGAGTGAGACTCAGTCTCAAAAAAAAAGATGTAAGAAAAACTGAATATACATATGCAGAAGAATTTAACTAGACCCCTAGCTCTCACCATATAAAAAAATTAATCTAAATGATTAAAGACATATGTGTAAGGTCAGAAATTTTGAAACTACTAGAAGAAAACAGGGGAATGCTTCATGAAATTGGACAGGGCAAAGATTTTTGAATAGGATCTCAGAAGCACAGTCAACAAAATAAAAAAGAAAAAAAAACTAAACAAAGAAAAAGCTTTATATCAAACCAGAAAGCTTCTGCACAGAAACGAAAACAATCAATACAAGGAATGAAATGAAGAGACAACCTACGGCATGAGAGAAAGCATTTGCAAACTATGCATTTGCACGGGTTACTATCCAGAATATACAGAAACACAAATAACTAAGAAATAAAGCAACGACTTCAAAAATCAGATTTAAAAATGAACAAAATACCTAAATAGACATTTCAGAAAAGACATACAAATGGCCAACATGTATACGAAGCATATTCAATGTTACTAATCATCAGATAAATGGAATTCAAAATCACAGTGAAATACAACCTCACATTTGTTAGAATAATTATTACCAAAAAGACAAAAAGTAACAAATGTTGATGAGGATATGAATAAAAGGGAAATTTTATACACCGTTGGTGGGAATATAAATTAGTAAAGTCATTACACAAATTGGGATGGAGGTTCCTCGAAGGCAGAGCACTTTTAAGATATTGGAGCAGTGGAAGCAACATGTATAAGAAATTTGCTCAACTTCATTAATAAACATTTCAATCAACATGGGATGCCATTATTTCTCTATCAAGTTGGCAGCATTTCTTGTGTGTTTATATGTATGTGTTTTAAATTATTTTGATGAAAATATATAGTGTTTCTAAAAGGATAACAATCATTTACAGATACATGTTAGGGAATTATAAATTATTCTGATCCAAATCTTTGAATTATTTTCTCCCTATAAAAGATATCTTCTTTTTAATTCCTTAATTTCAATTTTAGGAATAGCCAAGAAGGACATCATCAGGGATATAAAAACTTCATGTATCAGAATATACTTTGCAAAACTATTTATAGTAGAAAAAAGTCTGACAATATTGCATAGAATAAAAGAGCCTATAAAAATCATGTGTTTATAAAATATTTATGATATATTAAAAGCTATGGGAGATGTTCATGATACAATGTTAAGAGAAAAAAAATCAGTTTCACAGTATGGTTCAAAAATCGTATTACCCCAAAGTTGAGAACAACAGTTCCTGAATTCCACTCGCCATATGGGTTAAGGTTGGTATGTCCAATGAGAAGCTCTTACACCCAGTGTGGAAGATGGAGGAGAAGAGACTCATTTTACAGAGACACTTGCAAGCAGATGGGACAGGCCTAAATCTTAAAGCAGCCCAGCTGAGTTTCTTGACAATGCTATGTATGAGTGCTTTGGCCTGAGCTGGTGAACTGTCCAGGGTGGTTTAAGGCCAGCTCTGCAGAGTCACCTACTTTGGTGATGACCTCCTGACCTGCAGTTCTACAGCCCTTCCAGTTGTACAAATTTTTAAGTCCCTTCTTTAAAATCATTCATTCCTTGTACACAAAGAGTGGCCTCTATTTTACGGTTCAAACCCTGATGATATCAGGATTGCAAATATAATCATACTAAAACACAGACATTCAATAAAAATGTGCCTTCTACATTCTCTTGGATGCTCTATCATTTATTGTAACCCAGATGCGTTTCAGGGCACATTTAAACTTTTCGAGGACTACTTCTTCAGGATTTTTAAAGTTTTATTCAAAATTTCTTTCCATCCAGACATTCTGTCCATACCAATTTTAACAACCTCCTAAGCTGGGTTAAAATAGTCTGTGATGGGTGATTTTGTCCAACTTTTACATTTAAATCCTGTTTTTTTCCTATGATAGATAAAAGCATGGAAGATGGAGGCACCCTGCCTTCGCAGCAGCAGGAAAGGGGCCTCTGCTCATCGTTCATGTTGGTATTGATTCACATCTGTGGCGAGATGCCGTGTTGGTGAGTGTGCAGGGAAATATCCACTTTCCTACAGACTGGGTGATAGCTTGAATTGCGGAAAACTTGCAGGCAATTTGGTAATATCTTTAAATTATAAATGCAAATGCCATGCCCTTTGCCTCAGCAATTCCACTTCTAGAAATTTATCCTACAGCTATACTCACATATGAGCAGAATGTTATATGAACAAAAATACCCCATTCATCATTTTTTGTAAGATAAATATATTAGAAAAATCTAAAAATACATCATTATGGGGCAGTGAAAATTGGACTTTATTACAGCAAAATATCAAGTAGCCTAAAATGTGTTTGTTTTCAGATGTATGCATATATAATTGCATATAAGTGTGTGTGTGTGTGTGTGTGGCATGCCATACATTAACTCTGGAAGAAACATAAATAACATACAACTCTGAATGTCTCTGGGGAGCTGGGGACCGACTCAGAAGAATAATTTAGTGTATGAATGTCTCTGGAGAGCTGGGGACAGACTCAGAAGAATAATTTAGTGTAGGACCTTTTTATCTTTTGATTTTTATGCTACACAAGTTTGCATAAATTAGTTTAAAATTAGTTTAACATTTTAAAGTTAAGAATGAATTTTCTCCCCCCATGTTTTCCTCATGGAAGGGTCTCCCAGTCATAAGAAAAAAATAGTTACTTGGCTTTTGATTCCCCAGTCCTTCTGTCATTCATTTTCCTAAGCACTTAACATGTGATGGCTTATCTGGGAGAGTCTCAGTTGGCCTTCCTCGTGCCTGGCTGATCTGTACCCATTTCCCGTCAAGTGTCCTGGTGTGAATGAGAGATTGCACAACACTCTTGAGAGAATACAGGTTACCCTTTGTGCATATTAAGGGGATATGGACTTGATTGGATGAGCACAACTAGAAGTAGAAGAAGGTACAGGAGTCTCCTGACATCTTCATTTTGATGAAGCTGAAAGAAACTGGGTTGGCTTCCTGGCCCACATATCTTTTTTAACAAACTAGTTGGTGTAGTTTGAGGATCCTCAGACTTCTGTAAAGGGACAGAAAGTGAACACTTCAGGCAGTAGAGGCTGCAAGATCAGTTCCCCCATGGCAGCAGCATCAAAACATCGATAGAAAATGTGTAATCAATGTGCGGGGCGTTGTCCCAATGACACTTCTTTTATTTCTTTATTATTTTATAAACACAGGCAGAGAGACAGACTTGGCTGAAACTTTCCCAAACTTTGCGCATCTGTTACCCTTCCTAGCGGTATGAAATAGATAAATACATTTGGAAAGGATAAATTTGGAGCATTCCTCCAAGGAACGCTGGCTGTTTTGATCTAGCTTCCCTGCCTCATGGCTCCCAGCCCTGATTCTCTAGGGAGAGGCACCAGCGAGAAGACGCTCATCGTGAAGTTTTCACAGAAAAGATATTTGGTCCCAAAATGAGACTAACAAATTCCTAGGGTTAAATAAATTACTTCTTAGCAAATTACTGTTAGAAAGAATGCTCAAGCTTACCTATAGAAACGTCTGAATTCTTAATTCGACCTCTTCAGGTTTAATTTTTGTGGAATCATCATAGCTGCTAGGGAAGGCACACCTGACCCAGTTTCCCCAAGTTCTGCAGTTGCTGAGTCAGCATCCAACACCAGGCTCCCTTGTTAGTGAGTAACCAAAGGAAGACACGGGCTCTTTTTGCTCAACCTTTGTGTGGCTATGTGTCCCTGTTTTATTTCCTTTAGATATAAATTCTCTTAACTAGTTCTTGCTTTTTGTAATTCTGTATGTCTCTACACCATTAGTGACCTGTGGATCTCTTTTGCCTTTAATCATCTACTTCTTCTTGGCTTATCTTTTGAAAGAAAAATCCATATGCCACCTCTGAATAGAGCTTGTTTTGTTTGAGGAATTCAGGTCATTCTTTTTAAGCCTTATTAAGCATGCTATTACAGGCTTAGCTAGCACAAGGTGTTACGGCCACTATGAAGACCCAGAATCTTCAAGATCCCTGAAGGCCAGCCACACAGATAGGGCATAATCAAAGGCAGAATTCTAACTTCTCACAAATAAAAAGGAAAACACAATTTCATGGGTCTATTATTCTCCTCTTGTCATTCTGCTTTCAGGCAAACTGGCCTGCCCTAAACTATCCTATGGGAATTTAAAAGGAAGAAGTACATCACTTCACATACCTAGTTACCTGATGTCATAATATAGCCCTCAAGTAAAGTGTTGTTATGAGAGCTTCCCTTTTTCTTCTACTGCAGTGACACAGGAAAATGAATGGTAGCCATGTATGTTTAGCAAAAAATACATAAATATGAATAAATTGTAATAGCTATATATCTCTCTATATATGGACATTGCTGGATATAGGTGCTTATATACTATGTACTATTTTATTTCATCTTCATAACACTGAGAAGTGAGTAATATTAGCCCTAGTTATAGATGAGGAACCAGAGATGCAATTAAACAGAATAGAAATATGTTTGCTAAATCATTATATATCACAGTGTTCTCTGGAATGCACCCTGCTTTTAATTGATTCTACCTGTCTCGTTCTGTATACATATATACACACACATCCACATATTTCTCAATATTGTCCTATATTGAATTATCTAGTGGTTATTTCTGCATGAATGTCTCATAAGAGCCTCAAGCTCAACCAACCAAAATGAAGATGTCAGGAGACTCCTGCACCTCCTTCTACTTCTAGTTGTGCTCACCCAATCAAGTCCATATCCCCATAATATGCACAAAGAATAACCTGTATTCTCTCCAGAGGGTTGTGCAGTCTCTCATTCACACCAGGACACTTGAAGGAAAACGGGCACAGATCAGCTAGGCACGAGGAAGGCCAACTGAGACTGTCCCATACAAGCCATCACACGTTAAACTGGTCTGTGCTCAGATTTCTAGACCTGTACTTCCGAAGCCCAGCACTGCCCAACCCTGCCCCACAGCCATTTAAACATGGTGTCTTCCAAAATTCGCTTCTTTCCGTTCCCCTCTTTTCCTCTCCAGTCAACTTTTACTTTTCTTAAAAGTTTCAGGGTTTATTTTTCTAAATTATCTACAGCAAACAACTTTCTCATGTCTTTTATATGTTCACATAGAAATTTGTTTTAGCCCTTACAACAGAATTTATCTAATTGTGTTGAATTCTCTTCTTTTAGCTATCTTCCCACTAATCTTTAATTTCCTTGGTGTCTCTGTCACCATCATATCCCTGGTGTCTAGCAAAATACTTGGGTCAATATAGACTCTCAAAAAATTACTTTAGGAATGTTAAATGAATGTGATACTGACAGAGATCGGAGTGATACAATTGCCCAGATACTTAAATTCTTTTTCAACCTAATTAAATTTCAATTCCTTTACTGGACTCAATACAATGCTATCCTAGCCAGCTTTTGTGCTGTGCTGTCAATGGTAATGCATTGTTCTCACTCTTTCCACTTCCCTTCTCATTTAGCAGCGTCACTCATGAAGTGGGGTAGGATTCTCACTGAAATAGAGCCACACTTAATATGCATAACAAAACCACTCATATAGATGTGACTATAATTTTTAAAAGCGTACCTTAACCAAAAACTTTAAACAATGAACGACCTTTTATATAATCTTCCACCTCCAAGATATATTTCATTCATTTTAAATTTTTTAAACGTTGTTTTACCCAAATACAGAGACATTTTACAAAAGTGCGAAGGTCGTGAAAAACAGGATAAAACTGAGAAACTGTCACAGCTTGCAGGAGTGTAAAGAGAGGTGATGATTTAATGCAACAAAGGAATATTGAGTTGAATGCTGAAGAACGAAAAGATATTAAGGCAAAAACTGGTAAAATCCAAATCAAGGCTGGGAGCAGTGGCTCACGCCTGTAATCCCAGTACTTTGGGAGGCTGAGGCGGGCGGATCATGAGGTCAGGAGATCGAGACCATCCTGGCTAACACGGAGAAACCTCGTCTCTACTAAAAATACAAAAAATTAGCTGGTCATTGTGGTGGGCGCCTGCAGTCCCAGCTACTTGGGAGGCTGAAGCAGGAGAATGGCTTGAACCCGGGAGGCGGAGTTTGCAGTGAGCCAAGATTGCCCCACTGCACTCCAGCCTGGGTGACAGAGCGAGACTCCATTTAAGAAAGAAAAAAAAAAAAAAAGAAAGAAAGAAAGAAAGAAAGAAAGAAAGAAAGAAAGAAAGAAAGAAAGAAAGAAAGAAAGAAAGAAAGAAAGAAAGAAAGAAAGAAAGAAAAGAAAGAAAGAAAATAAAAGGAAAAAAATCCAAATCAAATCTGTAGCTTAGGTTACAATACTGTACCCATGTTACCTTTTTTTTTTTTTTTAAACTGTTTAAGACTTTTATTTTGTTAGAGCAGTTTAGGTTCTCTGGGAAATTGGGAGAAATATTGTACAGAGATTTGTGTAATACGGGGATATCCCATTTTCTGTGAAACTGGCAAACTGCCTTCTTAAATGGCTGTACCCTATTGCATTCCCACCAGCAATGATAAAGGTTCTTTTTGAACCACATCCGTGCCAGCATTTGGTACTGACAGTACTGGATTATAGTCCCCTGCTCCCCTGTAAACACAGCCTCCCCCATTGTCAACATTTCCCACCAGAGTGCTCCATCGATCACAGCTGATGGGCCTGCACTGACATATCGCCATCAGCCCAAGTCCACAGCTTACATTAGTGTTCACTCTTGGTGGTGTGGATTCTTTGGGTTTGGACAAAGGTATAATGACATGTATACACCATTATGGTATCATACGGAGTATTTTCACTGCCCTAAAAATCCTCTGTGCTCTGCGTATTCATCCCTCTTTTTCTCCATCCCTTGGCAACCACTAATGTTTTAACTGTCCACATAGTTTTGGCTTTTCCAGAATGTCAGTTGGAATTATTCAGTATGTAACCTTTTCAGATTGGTTTCTTTCATTTAGAAATATGCATTTAGGTTTCCTCCATGTCTCTTTATGACTTGACAGATAATCTCTTTTTAATGCTGAAGAATGTTCCATTGTCTGGATGCACCAAGGTTTATCGATTCACCTGCTAAAGGAGAATTTGGTTGCTTCAAAATTTTGACAATAACAAATAAACATACTTGTGCAGTCTTTGTGCAGACATAGATTTTCACGCTTTTTGGGGATAAATTTGATATTTGGGAAAGGAATATGGAAAGGAAAGGAATTACAAGGAATATGATTGTTGGATTGTGATAAAACTATGTTTCATTTTCTGTGAAACTGACAAACTGCCTTCCTAAATGGCTGTACCCTATTGCATTCCCACCAGCAATGATAAAAGTTCTTTTTGAACCACATCCTTGCCAGCATTTGGTACTGACAGTACTGGATTATAGTCACGCTTATGCATGTGTAGTAATAGCTTATCGTTATTTTAATTTGCATTTTTCTAATGCCATATGATGTGGAGCATTGTTTCATGTGCTTGTTTACTATCTGTGTATCTTCTTTGGTGAGCAGTCTGTAAAGATTTGGGCACTTTTTTAATTTTTAATTTTTGTGGGAACATAATAGGTGTATACATTTATGGGGTACATGAGATATTTTGATACAGGTATGCAATGCATAATAATCACATCCTGGAAATGAAGTATCCATCACCTCAAGTATTTATCCTTTCTTTACATTACAAAGAACCCAATTATGCTCTTAAGTTTGTTTTAAAATGTACAATAAATTATTGTTCACTATAGCCACCCTGTTATGCTATCAAATACTGTATCTTATTCATTCTATGTAACTATATTTTTGTACCCATTAACCAACCCTCTAATCCCCACTACCATTCGCAGCCTTTGGTAACCATTACTCTAGTCTCTGTTTCCATGACTTCAATTGTTTTAATTTTTAGTTCCCACAAATGAGTGAAAATATACTTCTCTTTCTATGCCTGGCTTATTTCACTTAATATAATGATGTTCAGTTCCACTCATGTTGTTGCAAACAACAGGATCTCATTCTTCCTATGGCTGAAGAGTATTCCACTTTGTGTATGTACCACATTTTCTTTATGCATCCGTCTATTGATGGATGAATTAGGCTGCTTCCAAATATTTGCTATTGTGAATAGTGCTGAAAAAAGAACAGGAGTGCAGATATTTCTTCCATATACTGATTTCCTTTCTTTTAGGTATATACTCAGCAGTAGGATTGCTAGATTACATGTTAGTTCTATTTTTAGTTTTATAAGGAGCCCCAAACTCTTCTCCATAGAGGTTGTACTAATTTACATTCCCATCAACAGTGTATGAGGATTCCCTTTTCTCCACGTCTTTGCCAGCAATTGTTATTGCCTACATTTTTGGTTAAAAGCCATTTTAACTGGGGTGAGATGATATTTCACTGTAGTTTAGATTTGCATTTCTCTGATGAAGGCCCATTTTTAATCCAGTTGTTTGCTTTCTTATTATTAAGTCACAATTACTTTTTTGCAGTTTGTTATATATAAATAAAATAAATGTTGGCTTTATGAGAATGAGTTTATATCTCTTATGTGTAAAGTTTTATTTTATTGTAACAATTTTCTATATTTTCTAATTGTAATGCATTTTATATATTGTGCTTTGTCTGTAAATGTGTAACCACATTCTCATTTTTGATCACTATTTAATACTGTGTTTCATTACTTGATTCATGCACTCATTCAACAAATATTCAGGTGTCTGTTCTGGACTCTGGGGACATAATCATGAATAAAAATATCCCTTCTCTCAATGGTTTATTTTCTAGTGGGAGAGCAACACACAAGTAAATATCAATTATACACCAAAGCATGGACAAACCCTATGAAGAAAAAGAGAGCAAGGTGAGGGGTTGTTGTGCAGCAAGGCAGCGTAGAGGAGGGGCCAGGGTTTCAGACCAGGTGGGCACGGAAGCTGATCTCTGAGCAGAGACTTGAGTTAAGTGTGAGTGAGCTATGTAGAGATAGGGAGGCAGAGTTCCAGGAAAGAAAACAGAAAATGGAAAAGTGCTTAAGAGAAATAAGTTTCTTTTATTAGATATTTCAGGCATTTCATTTTTTTCATATACTCTTAAAGATTATGTCAAGTTTCTCCTATATCTTTCTCTAGCATTTCGAGAGTAAGATTCATTTATTTTGTTTTATTTTATTTTATTTTATTTTAGTTTAGTTTAGTTTAGTTTAGTTTAGTTTAGTTTAGTTTAGTTTTTGAGACAGAGTCTTGCTCTGCTCTGTCGCCCAGGATGGAGTGTGGTGGTGCCATCTAGGCTCATTGCAACCTCCACCTCCGGGGCTTCAAGCAATTCTCCCACCTCAGCCTCCCTAGTAGCTGGAACTACAGGCACACACCATCCCACCCAGCTAATTTTGTATTTTTAGTAGAGACGGGGTTTCACCATGTTGGCCAGGCTGCTTTCGGACTCCTGACCTCAAGTGTTCCATCCCCCTTGGCCTCCCAAAGTGCTGGGATTGAACCACTCCATCCAGCCTCAATTTTTGCATTTAAATCTTTGATTCAAACCAATACATTTGTCATGAGAATAGGATTTTAAAAACACTCTTGTAGCTGTTTAATCCCCATTATTTTTCCTACGATAATTTCCTAGAATTAGAAAGAATACATTAAAAGTATTGGCCTTTTAAAGATGTTTGATGCATACTGCTAAATTGCCTACTGGGAAGATTTTAAATGTTTGAAGTACTTGGAAGGGTGCATTTCACCATATCCTTAAATACATTGTGGATCAGCAGTTTTTTATCTTTATTAATCTAGTAGAAGAAAAAGCATCTCCAGTGTTTCTACTGCAGTCTTTTAAATTGTTTTTATTTACTTATCTTTTTATTTGGTTATGTTTTATTTTTTATATTTTCTTTTCATGTTTCTGGATACATTCTCCAGCTAATCATTGTTAGTTTCTCTGTTGGAATGCTGTGATATTCTGTACATGTTGATAATAATATACCTTCGTTATTTGGTAATTTCATTCATTATACTAATCTACCTATGATCAATTTAACTATCTCATATTTTAAAATTGACATTTTCTGAAAATATTGCTGCTCAGCTTTCTTTACATTTTCACTTTCATATAATATTTTCTTCATTGTAGTTTTTCTGTGGCACCTAAAGGGTGTCTTGATGTCATTTATAGTTATTACCACTTTAGGGTATGGCTGGTTAATTTCTTAACTTTTGATAAATATCCCATGGTGCTGGAAAAAGCTGACATTAGGGGAAACTGAGTAAAAGAATTGAACAATGACATCACTTGGACACAGGAAGGGGAACATCACACACCGGGTCCTATTGTGGGGAGGGGAGGAGGAAGGGATAGCATTAGGAGATATATCTAATGTAAATGACGAGTTAATAGGTACAGCACACCAACATGGCACATGTATACATATGTAACAAACCTGCACGTTGTGCACATGTGCCCTAGAACTTAAAATTATGATTAAAAAAAAAAAAGAAAAAAAAAAAAAAAAGAAGACACCACACAAAAAAAGAGAAAACCCAGAACTGATAAAACACAAAACGCAGATATTACTGAGTAATTTCTAGCATCTACCCTCTGAAGAATGTGACTCTTGGTAGCTCCAGTCACCTTTCCCTGTGGTTTGTTGCTTGTCCAAAGGAGGTTGTCAGAAGCTCTCCCTAACCACACTGTGCAGAGTGGCTCAGACATCTCAGAAGCCACATCCTAGCTGCCCCCTATTGTGTGATCTTTTCTGGGTTTCCATTTGTCTCAGGGTCAGGTAACAGTCCTGCTGAATTTCTAAAAAATAGAATTCTTCTTCCTCTTAAAAAAAAAAAAAAGATATGTGGAAACTCTCCTATAAACCTAAAATTATTTTAAAATATAAAGTTAATAAATATTAAGTTATCATTTTTGTTTCAAGCTATGGGCTGTCATAACTGGACTAAGAAAAACAGAGTAGAAAACTACCTAAGAGGCCTCGGGCAAAAGACGAGGAGCCTGTGCTGTGAGCACGGAGTCTGCTTGTGAACAGGTCAAGGCCATGAGTGGGCCGTGACCGGGAAGGAAGACAGCAACACCCAGGCCCAGCAGGAGAATATTTGGGACAATCTGGACTCAAAACGTCAAGAGCAAATGATCAGACCTGAGACAGAAATGAGAATTGAAAAGCAGGCATTTTGAAAGCAATGCCCTTAGATAGGGTTTGTTTCTGATAGTGTCTTTCTAGTGAAGAGTTGAGCTCTAATTCTGGGGGACAAATGCTTATCTTAAAGGATCTTCCTTTTCCTTCAGAGCACACACTCCTTGTCCCTTTTTTATATAGTTTATGATTTGACCATCTGTTTGTCTGCATGTCTCTGTCTCAACAACACTTAACACTTACTCTTTGTGAATTTTGAGTAGACTAACTGCAAAGACAAATATATTGTTGAGCTCTCCGCGCTGGTGAGGCTGGGCTGGACCCTCTCCTCGTTTACTCACGCTTATCAACAGATATTAGTGCAGGGCTGCTGCTGCTGGCATGGATTGGGAAAGACAGAAACAAGAGAAAGCAAGGCCGTGTTCTATCAAAGGACCATTGACTTAAATTTAATTCTACCTTCAAAAACAGTGCACTTCAAACAGTTTATTATATTACTTCAAATAATGCTTTTTTGAAAGTTTAATGTAAAATATATAAATTATTATAGCATAAGATTTCAAGCTTGTGATGTGACCTGTTGTCATAATTATTATTTTTCCCAATCACGAAATGTGGAGGATTATTATTACTTAAAGAATTTTTATTGCTTTTGCTGTTCAATAGAATTATTTCACATCATGGAGAAATGTCATACATTTAGCTAAGGATAGCACATTTTAAGAGCATGTGAGAGAAATCATTTTTGATAAAAACCATTTTTACATTTTTCTAAAATATAATAATGCTACTTTTTAGAACTTCTGTTTTTCTAGAGAGTGCTAAAATTGGATATAAAAATTCTGCAAAGGAAAAAGAACTACAACTTTAAGTACACTTTTAAAATACAGCTACAAAAGTGTGCCTATTTTTCATAAGTAAAATTGAGATTTGCTCTATGGTCACTGGTGGAATGATTGAATATACCAATAAAATTATACTAAATCTTTCACTTGCATTTGAAAAAAAACTCGTAACCAATAAAACTAATTTTGAGTTAATAGCATAATCTAATATTAAGATGATACTTTTTGCTGATTTCATTGCAATTATATCTAAAACATTACATATCTGAGAAATATTTTGTCCTAGCAAACACGTGAAACCCCAAGTAATCTTCAGAACACAACTTTAAATTGTGATGTTGCATTTTCTGTAAGAAATTCTATTAGTTATTCTTTATTAATAGCTATGAATTAATCCCTGGAACTGTATTCTAGCTACTTTAATTGGTTTTAAGTTTTTTTTTTTTCCTGTTGATCAACTTCACTCTTTCCTTTACTAACTTATTTAATTCTGTGAATATAACTCTCATTCATTACATGAGGATTCTGAAATTTCTTCTTAAGCTAATGTGCTGGCTTTCAAACTATATTAACATCCATAATATATTATGTGTATGTGTAAGTATGTTTGTAAATACATACTGCTATATTAACTTATTCACATACATGACGAGACTTCAAAAAGTTCCTGGGAAATATGGAACTAAAAGATAAAAACTTTAAAAAATAGAGACTTTATTTTTTAACATAAGCTTTGTCAAGGTCAAGACACTTCTGTAAGTGATGACAGCAGTCCTTAAAGAACTGAGACTTTTGGGAATTTATGTCAATGATATCATTTTACATTATTAAATGAAGAAAAATGAGTGTCCTTTAAAGACTTTTTAAGATTAGGAAACACAATGAAGTCAGAAGAAGCCAAATCAGGACCATAAGCTAAATTTCCCATGGAAACTTGCAAAACGGCCCTTGTGTGATAAAAGGAATGAGCAGGAGCATTGCCCTGATGGTGAAGGGCTCTCTGGTGAAGTTTTCCTGGGCATTTTTCTGTTAAAAGTTTTGGCTTGGCCGGGCGCGGTGGCTCAAGCCTGTAATCCCAGCACTTTGGGAGGCCGAGACGGGCGGATCATGAGGTCAGGAGATCGAGACCATCCTGGCTAACACGGTGAAACTCTATCTCTACTAAAAAATACAAAAAACTAGCCGGGCGCGGGGGGCGCCTGTAGTCCCAACTACTCGGGAGGCTGAGGCAGGAGAATGGCGTGAACCCGGGAGGCGGAGCTTGCAGTGAGCTGAGATCCGACCACTGCACTCCAGCCTGGGCGGCAGAGCGAGACTCCGTCTCAAAAAAAAAAAAAAAAAAAAAAAAAAAAAAGAAAGTTTTGGCTTACTTTCTGAAAACACTTCCATAATAAGCAACAGTTACTGTTCTTTGGTCCTCCAGAAGGTCGACAAGGAAAATGCCTTGAGCATTCCCAAAATCTGTTGCCCTGAGCTTGCTCTTGACAAGTCCACTTTTGCTTTGACTAAGACCATTTCCACCTCTTGGCAGCCAGCACACTGGTGTGTGCTTTGTCTTCAGGACTATACTGGGAAAGCCACATTTCATCTCCTGTAACAATTCTTTGAAGAAATACTTGAGGATCTTGATCCCACTTGTTTACAATTTCCATTGAAAGCTCTGCTCTTGTCTGCAGCTAATCTGGGCTCAGTGGTTTCGGCACCACTGAGTGGAAAGTTTGCTCAATTTTAATTTTTAAGTCAGAACTGTGTAAGCTAAACCAGTTGAGATGTCCATAGTGTTGGCTATTGTTTCTGCTGTTAATCACTGGTCCTCTTCAATTAGGGTATGAACAAAGCAAATTTTTTCCTTGCAAACTGATGTGGGTGAACTGCCACTTTAGGCTTCGTCTTCAGCATCATCTCCTCCCTTCTTAAGATAAGTTCTCCATTTGTAAACTGCCATTTTGCAGGGCATTGTTCACACAAACTTCTCATACAGCGTTAGCGATTTCACCATTCTTCTACTAAAGGTTCATCATACATTGGATGTTTATACTTATTTCAATTAATAGCAGAACTCATGTTACTCTGATAGGGGCTCTTTTAAAACTGATTATTTTATCCTACTCAGTGCTTCAAACTAGATCTTGTACAGACATGTTCCAATAAGTTAGTATGCATTCATTTTGGTGCAAAACAAAATTGAAATGCATGCATAGTTTTCCACAATTATTCATTTTTCATGAATTTTTTGAAGATCCCTCATATATACGTAATAGGTACATGTTCTGTTTACACATGTCTAAGTGTACCTCTACTTCAAAAGTATTATGTATACACACACACACATATGCATCACGATCACAATCTATTTACACATATGAGAATCAAAGTATCTAATTAGACACTCATTTCTCCTTTGTGACAGGCTCTCTTTAGTATCTAGCTGCTCTTATGCTTCTATCAATTTAATTACACTTTTAACAGAAATTCAGTTAAATGTTCCATCAAACCGGTCCGTGACAAGACTTTTAGTTAATTATTTTGTAGAAGAATAAAATATAAATGCAGAAAGAGTTGTTGTTCCTTTAAATTAGTTTAACAATTTGGGATAACTTACGTAGAGTTGCCAAAAACAATTCTGAATTACATGTGAGCAAGTTACCTATAAAACACTGGGGGAAAAAATCTATAAGTAATCTGCATTCATATTGTTTTGTAAATACTTAAATTCTTGTCTCACTTTAAAATAAATCAAACTAGGATTTAAAAGGTGTCATATGGGGGTATGGGTTATGCAGAACTTTGATTAGCAGACTCCTTCGCATCACAAAACCTGGATCTCTTATTTAAAATTTGATAACTATAACTTTATATTAAAAGTTAAAACAATATGTTTCTTTGTGATACCTCCTTTTAAGCAAAATGTTCAGTTTATCCAAAATATTGACAGTAACAGGCAAAATAATTATGTTTGTGTTTATCATATATAATTTATATGTGTGTATATGTAATATAAGTTTACACACACACTTCAAGCTCCATTGTTTTCTGTAGTACTTTATCAATTTGTTTTGTAATTGCTTTAATATAATTTTATGTTACATGTATTATTCATGCAGTTGTATATAATATTTTATTAAATATTAGATAAAGTAAAATAGAAGTGGAACTCTTATTTGAAAGGAGGTCCCCCGCCCTCTGAAATCACAGCCAACTAAGAGTGGCATTTAGGAGAAAAAGGAGAAAGAAATAGATGTCATGGTCATGGTAGGTTTTGGAAAAATGTTCCATTTCCTTTGGTCTCTGTGTCTTTGTCCCTTTCCTTTATCGGTACTGTCAAAGATTAACACTAGGCTAGTGGCTTTGCCAGTAATCCCAGCACTTCAAAAGGTCAAGGCAATGTAACAAGACTCCATCTCTACAAAAAATTAACTAAAATTTAGCAAGGCATAGTGGCTCAGGCCTGAAGCAAGAGGATTGCTTGAGCCCAGGAGTTCAAGGTTGCCATGAGCCATGAGGTCACCACTTTACTCCAGCCTGGGCAACAGTCAGAGTTAGACCCTGTCTCTAAAAAACAAAACCAAACAAAACAAAAAAGACAAAATCAGCATGTGGTTTTGAAGGGAAATTAAGCCAAGTGACTTAGAAATTAATAGTAGGGACAAAAAGAGTCCTTTTGGCTCCCATGTGAGAAATATAATCAAGCTTTTTAAATCACAGACTTGTTATCAGCTGTAACTATTTCTGTACCATGTTAGACATTTTTGTGCCAATGTCTAAGTCATAAAAATGCCTCCTATTTTTTTCTATTTTTCTTTTCTTTCTTGTTTTGTTAATGTATTTCAAAGCTATGCTATTTGGCCCAGTTCATGGCTCATATCTTTATTGCATATTAAATCCTTTATTAAAATTAAATGACACTGCCAAAATGGAAGAATAATTAAAAAGTTACATGCAAAGATAATTTGCAGACTCTCATTCTGATCAATTTATCAAATTTACCTGATATTTTCTGTTTCTCCTACAAAGGAAGAGTATTAGCAGACCTTGTTTTTGGCAATGATGAGTGAAAATTCTATATATATTTATTTCTCTGAATATATGGAACACTTTTGAGTATTTTATAAGTTTGTTAATAATTTGAGCTATTTATTACATGAACTGTGTAGTTATGTTTTTAGTAATTCTATGTATTCTCTATTTTTTTATCATTGATATTTAGTGATGTCTTACTACTGTGGAATAGTAACCCTGCTATGTGGGTTATAAAAGTAGTCACCTCTCCTGTCGCTTGTCTTTCAAGTTTTATTACTTGTAGATATTTCCCAGTGTATTATAACTGGCTCACACCTAATTCAGAAGAACTGTTTTGTTTAACTCTACTTAAGTGTTTCCAAATTATTAAGCTTACATGGAAATAAATAACTCTCTTTCTGCAGTTACATTTCATTCTTCTATGAAATAGATCACCTACGTAACTAAAAAGTTTTTCATGAACTGGTTTGGTAACACATTTAAGTGAATTTGTGGTAAAAGCGCAATTAAATTGATAGAAGTATGAAGGTATTGGGCTACTAAAGAGATCCTGGGCCACAAGATATTTGAATGTACTAATTATATACATATATTCTTATTCCTAATTGGGTGTCCAATAGTTGCAATCCAATTTCTTCAGCAATTAATTATTTTCACAGAGATTTTGAATGTCACCATTTTCGTATGTTAAGTTCTTGCATATCTGTTTCAGAATCTCTGTTCACTCCTAGGGATATGTCTATTCACATCCCATTGCCAGAGCCTTGTGCTGGCTACAAGGAAGGAGGCTTCCTTTGCTACTGTTCATAGGGGAATCACTGTTCCTTAGCTACTGCAATGCTGGTGCACAGTAAAGAGTCCTTGCCCTCTTGCTAAAATGTGTCCCTACATTCCAGATAAATACTCTGTTCCGTAATGTATTTGATCAACCACATTATGCTGAGATAGTGCTTTGAATTACCAGGTGAGCAATCTCTTTCTAGACTAATGAGTCCTTCCCAGGCCATTCCATTTCCGACTCAACCTCACATCCTGTCTTCTCAAACTTCACACAATCCCCTCTGAAACTCATGAGGAGTCATCAGAAAATCCCACAAACCTTAACTTCTACAAATGTTCTCTTCACCTTCCTACCCTTAACTCATTTTTCATGTGCACTGCCCCTCACCTGAAAGCAAAGCCACACTTTATCTTGACTTCCAAGACCTCCATGGCTTGGACAACAGTGTAGATACCATTCTTATTCACATTTGTCCCCTATCCTTTCTTAAAAGAAAATCTAAAGACAAAGTAAAATTCCTCCAGCAATTTTATTGCTTGCTTCACTTAACAACCTAATATCTCCTAGTGGCTTCTACAGTCCCTGCCTCCAGGCCCACTGATAGAGTTTGGATGTGTGTCCCCTCCAAATCTCATGTTGAAATGTAACCACTGATGTTGGAGATGGGTCTGGTGGGACGTGTTGGATCCTAATGAATGACTTGGGGCCATCCCCTTGGTGACACATGCCAGCTGGTGGTTTATAAAGACTCTGGGACTTCCCTGTTCTCTCCTTGCTTGATAGCTGTCTCCATGTGAGGCGCCTGCTCACCCTTGGCCTTCCGCCATGACTGGAAGGTTCCGAAGGCCTCACCAGAAGCCAGTGCTGGCACCACACTTCCTGTATAACTTGCAGAACAAAAATTAAACTCTTTTCTTTCTAAATTACCCAGTCTCAGGTATTCCTTCATGGCAATGCAAACGGACTAACACACCCTGCCTTCCTTCCATCTCCCATGCAGTTGAGGCGTCCCACTTCCAACAATCTGAACAACTTCTCTTCTGAAATCAGGCAAGGAACATCTCTTCTCAAAGGCAGCCACCGTGGTGGGTAAATTCCATGCTCTGGAATCCTCAGTGTCCTTGCTGCTCCTGGATTTCCTTCTCTCTCATGGTTCTTGGTTTTGAGGGTTCTTCTTTTTCCATTCTCCTTTCTTTCATGTTCTAAATGTCGGAGTACCCTAGGCTTCACCCTTGCCCTTCTCTGTATTTTCTGCATAAGTGATCTCATGTAGCCTGTGGCTTTAAGGACCATTTCTATGTCATGAGGAATTTATATGTTCATGACTCCCAAATTTATTTTGCCAGGTTCAAACCCTCCAATGAGTTCCAGGATTATTATTTTCAATAGCACGGTTAACAGGACCACAGCATAGCAAGTGTTTTTGTTGTTGTAGAAAACACACCCTGAACAAAACTCTTGATTTCTTCAAATATTTTCTCCTATTGGTAGTGCCCATCCCAATAAATGACACTATCATCATCCAGTTTCTTAAGCCGATATGCTAAAACTGTTGGGATCCTTCCCCTTTCCCAGTGCTAACATCTAGGGCATCAGTAGGTTCCACACTATCTTCTAGGTCAACCCCAAACTTGTCTGTATCCTTCCAGATGCACGATTTGCCTCTTAGACCAAACCATCCCCATGGATTGCTTGAAATCCTGTATTGATCTCCTGTGGTTTCCATTTCCATTGCTGTAGCCAGAATCGTATTTTTAAAAATATCAACCAGATCATAGACTGTGCACTGCTTAACACTCGTGGCTTTAGAATAAACCCGGTACTCTGGTCCCCATGCCTTATAGTAAGTACTTCATCACAGTCTATTTCTCTAACCTCATATCTTCTCTCTCACTGGTCTCCAGCTCTACTGGACTTATATTTGGACTTCAAATAAATAGGAATTATTCCCCATACAGAATCTTTGCCCTTGCCCCTGCCTGGAACACAGTTTCCCCTTTGTTTTGGCATAAAAAGCTTTTTTGATTGTTGTTATTATATGTAGAGAGAGTTTCTGCAAACAAATATTTTTAATAAGATCAAATATTTAACTACACAAACTGGACAATTTAACTATACAAACTGGGAGACATGGAGAAAAAGCAAGCCTTCCCAAAATGCTTCTTTTCAGAGGAAGGGCAGGAAGAAGGGCAGGGAGGAGAGGGCCAGCAGGGCGAAGGTTGTTCTGAAATCAACAGCTGTTAGGGTGGGAGGGAGCACAGAGGGAAGATCTGGGGATATGCCGATGAGGGGTGTGGGGGCTGCATGTTTGATAACCTGGTGTCAGGGCCCCACTTTCGAGGTACAGCAAGGATGAGCAAGTGAAAGTAGATACATGGGCTTAAGTCTCCGGAGGTGGGTAGCAGGGCCCAGATTCTTAGGAGCCAAAGGAGCCAGCAGACTGGGTGTCCTGGAGAGTGAAGGAGACCCTACTGCAGCTGCCGCAGGAAGGTGTTGTCGCCTCCCAGAAGTCCCAGATGGCGGACGGGGCGGGCTGGACCAGAACGAAAGGCCAAGTATCATCACAAACACTGAGGTTCCAGGGGCCGACGCTCGGCTTCAGAGGCCCTGGCCTGGGCACGAAGGAAGCAACCGCTCCATTTTTGCTCAGGGGCTTGAAAGCAGAGGGCCGGGGCTCCAGGTTCCATCTGCCGCCCTTGCTGTCTAAGACCTCGAACCACAATGGCCCTTCGAACCTGGCGCTTCCCTTGCTCTCTCTGAGAGCCCTCAGCAGAGTCTTCCGGGTGCAGAAGTCCGGGAGCTCCTGGGCGGCGGGGCGGCTTGCGGGGCGGCCTCGCTGTCCTGGGGATCCCCAGGGGCTCTCCTGACGCTCGGGAGGGGCGATCCTGATGGTCATCGGGCTCCAGGTCCGTCCTGGGTTCCGGGCACGACACAGCCCCCTTTTCATGCAACCCTCCCAGGCGCAGGAGAGGTTTCGCCCCAGGGCGGTCTCCCCGGGCAGGGCGGGGCGCCTCCAGGCCTCGGAGCCCACCCGCCGGAACTTGTGGGGGTCTTGGCTGAGCCGCACGTCGGTGAGGTGGGTGCTGGGCGCCGGGCGCCCCCACTGGACGTACTGAATATAGCTCTGAGTCGGAGACCTCGGGGACCACGGGCTCTGGTGACCCCGGGGAGACAGCGCGGTCTGGGGCGCGCTGGGTGACCTGCCCATGGGAGCCGCCAGGGCGTCGGGGCCTTGCAGCAGGGGTTCGCCCGCCTTCCAGAAGTTCTTGACATCTGCGGACTTGGCCGGGCTGCAGCGCCCAAGGCTGGGGGACCGTTGGCCTCTGGGCGCTTGGAAGGCACGCGGGGCGTGGTCACGGGACACCCCACAATGGCGCCACGCGCAGGCCACGTGCCCAGACGCCCAGACTGCAGGAAGACACTGGAGGCATAAGCCTCCTTCCAGGTGCAGCCAGCAAGTTTCGCTCTGGAGAGAAGGGCCTAGGAGCTACCACGGTCTGCTGTTCTCTCCTCCTCCCTTCCTCTCCCCCTTCTCTCTGCTCCCTCTCCCCCTCCCTCTCCTCTCAGCTCCTCTTCCACCTCACTCTCCCTCCCCTCCTCCGCTCTCCTTCCTCCTCTTCTTGTGATGTCGTTCATATAGCAAATAATTCAGCAAGTTGAAGTGTAGAATTCAGTGGGTTTTATGGTACAGCCACACATGTGCACCCATCAGCACGGTAAATGAGAAAAAAATTTCATCACCTCAGGAAGAAGCTCTGTACCCTGTAGCTGTCACCTTCCTATCCACCAGTCTCCCCAGCTGCGACAACCAGGAATGCACTTTCTGTCTCTGTAGATTTCCCTCCTGTGGGCTCTCCTATGACATCACTTAGCATGATGATTTCTAGGTTCATCCTTGCTGGGACCTGCACATCCTTCCTTTTCATGTCCAAAAACCTATTCCATTGCATGGATATAACACATCGGTTTGGCCTTTCATCAGCTGATGGACATTTGGGTTGTCTGAATGTTTGGGATATCATGAAGAATTTTGTCATAGACATTGGTGGAGCAAGATTTTGTGCAGACAAATATTTTCACCTCTATGTAGTATGTAGCTGGGAGTAGAATTTCTGGGTCTGTGGTTAGTCCATGTTTAAGGGGAACCACCAAACTGTTCTCCTCTGCCTCTGTAGGGTGTTGTGTCCTCACCAGTAATGTTGCTCTATTTTATACTTGACATTTAGAAAGAGAATGTATAATAATACCTGCAGAAAACTGCAGATAGACTACTGACAGAAGGACCCTCTCTTTCATTATCATAAAAACAAACATAACTCACTGAAATACTTTTAAGAAAAACAGCTAGTTTTAGTAAACAAGATACATGTTTTATTCTTCTAGAATGGTTATTAATGTTACATCTTGCAATTTACCTTTTAAGGAAATGGTGGTTGTACACCACAACTTATGTTTGAGAACTGATGATGATTTTATGTAGACTCCTGTAATTTTAAGCTTTTATACATTCGTATATAGATTTCTTCCCTTCAGACATTAAAGTAGTTTTTCTTTTTTCCATTTTCTCCTAATATGTGTATATGGAGTAGAATGATTCACTACTGTAGCTACCAGGTGAAAAGATCTGCTTACAAAAACATTATCTGAAGGCTATTGGGCAACTGATTACAGCCATCTCATTTGAAGGTCTGTTCAAGGAGGTGTAAGACAAACTGCTCTGGAAAGCCTCTCAAGAGCATTGCAGAAGGCAACACCTGAGTGGGTCCAATCATAGGGGCAAAAAGTAGAGACTAACAAAATACCAAAGCCAATAATCCACAACAGGTTTTCTTTCGGGATTTGAGAGACAAAGAAGTGAATGGTGAGGACACTGAAAAAAATGTTTAATAAGAAGTCTTCATGAAAGTTCTGTGGTTCAGAAAGGGGCTGATTATCAAAGGCACTGTCAGCCAAGGGGAGCAGCAGGATGACAGCCCCAGGACTTTCCGCTCAGTCAGTCATTCATTTTCATTTCCCCAGATTTCTTAAGAATCCTCCAGTATAAAATTTAAAAACAAATCTCCTATGCTATAACTTTTTTCTTAATAATTCATTTCTTGATAAAGATGACAATAATTTTTATAGCTAAAAATCCTCTTTAGATGGTATTATCATTGGAGTGGACAGTTAATGCAGTGAGGGGTCTATATTTTTTTTAAATGTATGTTTTCTTAGTATCTACACAGTTTTCCATGTCCTATTTGAAGTACAACCCAATGGGTGCCATTTTGGTTTGTTTTTGGTTAAAGACCCTTCAAAAAATCACATTCTTCCTGCTGGTGAAGTGCAGGCAGCCATAGGTTAGTAGTCAAGTCTAATTATACCTTCAAAGGCAAAGGTGAGTAAAAAGTTATTTTCATAAACATTGAACATGTCTGTTTTTTTTCCTTCTCACACACTAAGAGACAACTGATTTCTTTTGGTTAGATAATATTAGAGATTAAGGTAGAACAGTAGTTTTCAATTAGAGATGACTTTGCTGTACCTGTACCCTCTCACCCCCACCTACCCATCTGAGGACATTGGAGAATGTCTGTAAGTGAGGTCGCCAGTAGCCCTGCTAAACAGCCTACAGCGCTGAAACACACTCCCACAACACAGAGTGACCTGCCCAAAAATGTGAGCACTATGGAGACTGAGAAACCCTGCTTCATACCCTTCTCCTAAAGTTACTAAATTACATAATACTTATGTTATGTTTATCAAAACTAATAAATTAACATTGGTTCCATCTATTAAGTAAACTCCAGACTGTATTTAAATTTCACTGGTTTCTCTTTTAACTCACTTTTCTTTTCTAAGAATTAATTTAGTCTCTTGTAGTCTGTGAGACTTGCTCTGTCTTTTCATATGTCCCATGATCTTGATACTTTTGAACAATACTGGACAAAGTATTTTCTAGAAATGCTCAATTTTTAAAAACTTATTTTTAGCACTTTAATTATTATTTACCTGTCAACCAAATTATCCATTCAGATAGCTTAAAGTGCTAAACCACTCTAGAATTCTTATTGAAAAGATATGCCATTTATCCTATTTTATTACCCAGAGAAATCTGGTTTCATGGTTTTCCATTTTTTAAGCTGATTTTCTTTCCCTGAGCACTGCTACCTATACATTAGCTCTTTCTGTCCTCTGTTGCTCTGTTTTGCCTGAGCTCTGAGATCTTTACATTTTCTCATGTTTGTAGAGCTGATAGCTTCATTATTTTCAATAACTTGGTGCTAAATTTTGATCATGGTTTTCTTTCCTTCTGATCTATTTTTTATTCAAGACTATTTGTCAGTAAACTCTCTAAAAACAACTTTGAGATAAATCTTATACCATGTAATTTACACACTTAAAGTGCACAATTCAATCACTTTTAGTGTATTCACAGATATGGGCAGCTATCAGCCCAGTAAATTGTAATATTTCATCATTTCAAAAAGAAACCCTGGACCCTATAGTCATGACCTCCTACCTCTCCACCCCATTCTCAGCCCCAGGAACCACTAATCTACACCTTGTCTCTAGATTTCCATATGGTGCACTTTTATATAAATGGAATTATATAATATGCAGTATTTTGTGACTGGTTTCTTTCATTTAGTATGCTATTTTTAAGGTTATCTGTGTTACAGCATGTACTTCATTCCTTTTGATATGCGAAATATGCTTCAATTCATGGTTATATCATATTTTGTTTATCCTTTTGTCAGCTGATAGACATTTGGGCTATTATGAACAATGATATTCTAAATATTCATGGATGAAATTTTTGTAGATAAATGTTTTTATTTATGTTTGAATTATACAGAGTAGTAAAACTTCTGGGTCATTTGATAACTATATTTAATCACTGAAGAAACTGCCAGACTGTTTTCCATACTGGGGATACCATTTACATTCCCACCACATGTATGAGACTTCCAGTTTCTCCACATTCTCACCAATGCTGATTATTATCTGACTGTTTGATTCTAGCAATTCTAGTTTGTGTGAAGTGGTATCTCATTGTGGTTTTGATTTGCATTTTGCTAATGGCTAATGATGTGGAACATCTTTTCATGTGTTTACTGGCCATTGGCATCCCTTCCTTGGAGAAATGTCTAGTCAGATTCTTTATTCATTTTTAATGGAGTTATTTGTCTTTTTATTTTTGAGGTTTAAATGTTCATTAAATATTCTGCTTACAAGTTTCTTATGAGATACGCGGGATTGCAAATACTTTTTCCTGTTCTGTGGATTGTCTGATCATTTTCTTTAAAGCAAAAATGTGTTTTTTTATTTTAATAAAATCCAATTTAAAATTTTTGGTCATGAGATAGGTAGATAGATAGATAGATAGATAAATAGATAGATAGAAAAAGAGATAGATATAATTACTTATTTGGGAGGGCTTGCCTTGGAGGTTATGAAGTCAGTGTTAGATAAGAAGTACCGATATTCAGTTATTTCTGAGCTCCTTTATCTACCATATTTATCAAAAAAAAAAAAGTATGTCTGAGAACCAAAGCAGGGGTACATTATGACTATGACTTGTGCGTTCCTTAAAAATGTAATAAAATTATGTTTATGACTGTGTTGATGTGCGTGTGTGTGTTGTGTGTGTGTGTGTGTGTGTGTGTATATATATATCTCCACTCTGTCCTCATAGGTCGTTTACTATTTAGACGAGAAACTTCAGAAATCTATCTGAACTCCTGTCTATCTAGGAGATGAACCTATGTATCTATCCCAACTCCTCTCTTTATTTTAAGGGATCTGGTAAGAAAATTCCAACTGGTTCTGCAGCTAGGAATAAATATGCTTATTGTTCTAAAGTTTGTCATAAAACATCCGACAACTTTTTATTTGTTCACTCTGAGATTTTTCTAGATTTTACTGTGATATTGACTCCTGTGTGTTCTCCTATATGCACATGCATGAATGCACATTTGTAACAATTCATCCTATTCTTTTTCTCTCATCTGGGAATTCCATAAAATATCTGATCCACTTATGATCCCATGTCATTTTCCAATACTGCTATCGATATACTATTTCCTTAAATTTCTCACACTTCATTTTAAGAGTATTATAGTCAATATGAGTTCAGTTTGTGTGTCCTTTTAAAATATTTTAGCTTCTATATTGTAATTGGTTACAGTATTACAATAATTTTATAGGCCAGTAATTCTCAAACTTGCTTATGTGGCACCACAATCACCTGGAGGAATTTCTAAACAAACTATTGAGACTCACGCCTACTAGGTCTGGGTTGGTCCCAACAACCTTCATTTCTAACATCTTTCCAGGTAATGCCATGATGCCTACCTGGGAACCAAACAATGAGAACCACTGCTATAGGATTGTCTATCTTCTGGTTACGATCTGAAATTTGTGGGAACTGAACAAATTTAATTTAGATCTTAAAGGAACAGAATATCATTTGACATCTACGTTATATTTAATATCGTTTTCCTTATTTGGAAAAAAAAGTGAAGATTTTTGAGGACCATTTCACAATATTTCATGTTCATTCAAATCAACCGGCGGTGGTAAGATGCCAATATTGATTCAGTAGGTCTGACATGTGGCCCCAAATTCTGCATTTCTAGCAGCTCAAAAGGTGACAAAGTACCAGCAATTTTGGTCATAACCTGGGTGTAAGTCAAAAATGCAGGACCTCAGGCACCGAGACTAATTAAATCAGCTGCTGCATTTTACTAAGATTCCCAGGTGGTTCACATGCATTTTAAAGTTTAGGATGCACAGGTCTAGAAACAAAATTGCACGTTAGAATGACGTGCCCCGTGCCTGCTATTCACATTTAAATAATCTTTAGAGCTCTCCAGTGGATGTGATTGTCAGCCTGGTAGAGAAGCACTGGGCTAGCTGGGCTGGCATGTGCGCACAGCCTGTGCGCACAGCCTTTTGCAGACTCTAACATGCCATTTAGCCCGCACTGGTTGAGTCCATATGCCCAGTGTGCAATTGCTTCCTTCCATTCTCCCCCATGTTCCCCTTTCTACGAGTCGGCTCTCTCAGAGAATTATGCTCCTTTTGGAAAAGACCACACCTTTCATCAAGAAAATAACATCTGTCTGCTTTTCTACTAGATAAGGTGATTAAATCTCAAAAATGTAATATAACTCAAAGTGAAGCTCCTATTACCAGACCATAAAGCCAGCACTGAAGAACACAGTAGGTGGTGTATGTGTTGGCAGTCAAGTGCTTATTGACAGAATATTTCCTGTAGTGTGGAATCATTCAGCTTTCACCCTTCATAAATAAACTCTGCTTCCGTAAGAAAATTTTCTTTTAGACTTACACTTCTGGTGAGTGTTTGAGAGAATAATTTCATGTTATTGCATTCTTTCTGGATGGAGCTCCTACAACGTCTCCAATGTTTTGTTATATACATATGAGACAAAATGTGTAGTTGCTCCAGTCCTGTTCAGATATAATTCTATAATCAAAACTTTAAGGCCATAAAATGAAAATAGAGGTGACATTTTTATGCTGCACTATTTCCTCCCGAAAATGAAAGTTTTAAGGGCAAAGATTATGTCTCTTGAGTGCTGCTGTATACAATAACTTTCCTGCCATGGATGCTCAACACTTGTTAAATGAGAAATTCACCCCAAGGTTCTGTAAGTTAGGATTTTGATCAACTCACTGAAAATGAATACAGATGACAGAGTGGATAGCCGCACAGGCTCTGCCTGGAAAGCAAGGATCGACATGCACAGCTGACTGAGCTGCATCTAGTTATGTTCTTGTAACTCTCCCAGATCCATAATTCAAAGTCTCACAGCTTGCATAAGATTTATCAGACAGGAAACAGTAATTACAAAGACATAATGAAAGAGTGATTTCCAGGGAAAGCTCTTTGGTGTACTGGATGACACAGTAGGAAACATATTTTTGTAGCTTTTAAGAAGGATGAACGCCACAGGTAACTGGCATGATGGCGTGTTCTCTTTGGCAACCAGATCTTCTTTTATTAGGACATTTCAGGTAGTCTTGGGTTCAAATGAAATTGGAAAGTTATTCTAAAATGTATTAAAAATAATGAAAATCAAGAAAGATTAACCCTTACAAAGCAAGCATGTTTCTTGTTGTTCCGGCTTTTAATAAGCATCCTCATGAATGACTCATTCGATTTGAAAACAATCCTACCATTCAGAACGCAGCATGGTGTCTTCCTGGACCACATCTAAGTATTACATCAATAAAGTCGCTCTCTACTGAAAAGATGATGGAAATTAACAGATTAGATCATGTAAAAATGTGAAGGTTCAAGAATCTGTGCCAGGTAGTGTTTTGTCATTATCAGGTTAATGATGACAAAGACAAAAGAATAAATACATGCAAAACTTTATGAGTTTATGGTTATGTCTAAATGTAACTAAATAGGTGACTGAATATGGAGGTATCGGCTATGCTGATTCAGTTTACAAGTCATCCTGAATGCCTACATACTTAATTTTGTATTCTTTACTGAAAACAATTCATTCAGCAATTTCAGGCCAGTGTTATTTGTTAGGAAACATCAACCTTTGTTGACCAGAACAAATGCATTAGGAAAAATAATTCCATTTAACACGTAACTTCATGCAATCACTTTTCTTTTTTTCCAAGCTCATCAGAATACTAGTTTGATCACCATACTAGTTTGATTAGCAGATAAATTATTTGAATCACGTTTGCAGGTTAACTTTTGTTATTTCAACAGAGAAAGAAGCATGTTTATATATTTATGTAAAAAAGAGAGGCATTTTTATACATGTTGGAAGATATGTAGTGAAAGTGTCTGACTCCTGATTCAAAATAAAAATGATAAAATATAGCTGTAACTTAGAATTACAGTATTTGTAAAATCTATTTGACTTCGAATTATTACTGGAAAGTACATTAAGTAAAAAAATAGTATACTGAGTTTCAACCAAACTCCTACAATATGTTTTGAGTGAATTAAAATGTGTCTTACAACAAATACATTTTATGAAAATCTACCAGGAAGTATACATTAATATATTTTAAACAGTAATTTGTTGATAAATTACATCTTGAAATCAAACTTTAAAAAATTGATTTATTTTGTTCAAAAAATAATTATCTCAAAAATTATTGAGCACTTTGAATGAAATCTTGATCTCTGAGCAGAGTTATGTGGTACTCCTACACTAGGCCATACTTAATGCAGATATGCCCCTGCTGAATCATCTTTACATGTTTCTGAAGAACAAGATTGATCCTTGGATTGTTTTAATTAATTCACTGGACTATTAATACTTTAACAAAAATATTTGCATGTAAATTATAAGTAAATATCAACTTTTTGTTTTTTCTTTCTTGTATTATCCTTGAGTGTTTTCTCCTTTATACTATCCTTAAGTCAACCTCAAAATTGACTCAGAAACCTCGAGATTTGGTGACGAAGTTACCCTAGCACAATCAAATAAGCCAGAGAGCTCTCATTCTTTTTCCATTTTCTGAAACATTGCATATATCAAAATTTGAATCATATTTGAAAAATATATAGAGGCTTAGTCATATTTTTATTCCTCATGAATAAATTCTAATAATGTATACCTTTCTAGACTCCTGTTTTTTAATAATTTCAAATTTAATAAAAGTAAGCAGATTACAGCATTTAGCATGATCTTAAAGTTCATAATTGTGATATATTTTTCATTCTCTAATAATTTATGGTTTGTCTATTTATAATGTTGAAAAATATTATTTTAAAAGTGTTATCTAAAGCTTTGCATTTGATTTTGATCTTTTATATTTTACATATTGTGGCATTTTTGTTTTCTCTAACTTTATATTTGCTTAATTGCTTTTCTAACTTTCTAAATTGAATTGTGAATCTGTCTTCCTATACTCTAATGATATGAGCAATTTTTTTCTTTTTTTTTTTTTTTGAGACGGAGTCTTGCTTTGTTGCCCAGGCTGGAGTGCAGTGGCGCGGTCTCCACTCACTGCAAGCTCCGCCCCCTGGGTTCCCGCCATTCTCCTGCCTCAGCCTCCTGTGCAGCTGGGACTACAGGCGCCCGCCCCCCCCCCCTTTTTTTTTTTTTTTTTTTTTTTTGTATTTTTAGTAGAGACGGGGTTTCACAGTGTTAGCCAGGATGGTCTCGATCTCCTGACCTCGTGATCCGCCCATCTCGGCCTCCCAAAGTGCTGGGATTACAGGCATGAGCCACTGCGCCCGGCCTGATATGAGCACTTTAATCTACACTTTTTAATACATGTCTGTATCAGTATGGTAAAAATATACTGTAATACATGTTTTGTTTCTCAGGGTCAATCACATTTCTTGTTCTCTTAAGAATGATTGGCATAACCTGAGGAACAAAGTGAGACTCAAGTCTCTCTAAAAACTAAAAATCCAAAAATTAGCGAGGTACAGGAGCGTGTGCCTGTAGTCCCAGCAACTTAGGAGGCTGAGGCAGGAGGACTCACTGAGCCTGGGATTTCGAGGCTGCAGTGAGTTATAATCATGCCACTGCACTGCAACTGAGGTGACAGAGTAAGATCCTGTTTAAAACAAACAAACAAAAAAGACTTTAAACTTTAAAAAATGGGTTATTTTTCTTTTTATTTTAGCTGTCTCATTTTTATTGAGTTCTAATTTTATTGTATTGTTGGCAGAAACATGTTCTATAATTTTGTTTCCTTTTTTGTTGAGAACTTAATCTGTAGTTTTCATGTGGTGAGTTTTTGGTAAATACTGTTTATTTGCATAAAAAATGTATTACCCCTCAAATTCGGATTGCCAATAGTGTCATTCAAATGCTCTCTCACAAAATTTTTTCTTGTTTTAAATGTATTTAAGTTAAATGTAATGTTGGGTAGAGTTCTCATATGCACTCTCTCTATATGTAATTTCTCCGTTTATTAACATCTTGCAAGAGTGCAGTACATTCGTGACAACTGATGAACCAATACTGATAAATTATTAACTGATGCTCATAGTATTCACCAGGGTTCATACTTTCTGTTGTACAAGGATGGGTTTTTTCAAATATATAATGTTGTATATCAACCATTTCAAAATCATACAGATAATTTCACTGCTCTAAAGTCTCCCTATGCTCCACTTATTCTTCATCTCTCCCTGCCCCTAGACCCTGGCAACCACTAATCTTTTTACTCTCTATAGTTTTGCTTTTTTAGTTGAAATCAAACAGAGTGTAGCCTTTTCAAACTGGCTTCCTTCACACAGCACTATGCATTTGGGGTTCCTCCATGTGTTCCATGGGTTAATTGCTCACTTCTTTTTAACAATAAATAATATTACATTTTATGGGTGTGCTACACTTTGCTTACTCACCTACTGAAGGATACCTTCGTTGCTTCCAATTTTTAGCAATTATGAATAAAGCAACTATAAACATTTATTCACAGGTTTTCACATGGACACATCTGTTTTCAACTCATTTGTATAAATACCTAAGAGTATGGTTGCTGAACGGTAAGACTGTTTCTAAAGGACCTGCGTCATCTGCACTCCTACACCCATGATGAGGGATCCTGCTGCTCACCATCCTCACCAATATTTGGTGGTATTCATGTTTTGGATTTTATCCAATCTAATAGGCATATAGTGGCACTTCATTGTTTCAATTTGCCAATTCCTAATTAAATATGACTTGAGAATCCTTTCATGTGCTTGTGATCTGTGTACCTTTGATCTGTGTATAGTCTTTAGTATGTGCTCAGAACTTTTGCTCAATTTTAAATTAGACTTTTAAGCGTTCTTTTAATATTTTATATTTGCACAGATTTTCTTCCACTCTGTGACTTGCCTTTTCATTCTCTTAACAGTTTTTCACAGAGTAGTTTTTAATTTGAATAAAATCAAACTTTTTTCTTTCAGAGATTATTATTGCTTGTATTGTATCTTATTATTATTGTGTTGTATCTTAAAAGTCAGCATCATACCTACTGGTCACCTACAATTTCCCCTATGTTATCTACTAGAAGTTTTACAATATTGTGCCTTACTTTTAGTTCTATGATTCAATTTGTTTTTAATTTTTGTAATTAACAAACTACTGTTAATTTTTCTTTTAGAAATTTTTGTGTTAGATTCACTTTCTTGGAAGTGGATGCCAGTTGTTCCAGCATCACTTGTTGAAATGACTGTCCTGAGTTGCCTTTGCTGCTTAATGATAAACTTACTCTATTTGTATGTATCTATATCTGAGCTTTCTATTCTGATTCACTGATTTCTTTGCACATTTTATTGATAATATATTTGTATTTATTTGCAATATACTTATACTTTCATTTTTAATAAAAATTATACTTCTCCTCACCTTGCTCTTAAGTATACTTTTCCTTGTCCAAGGTGAATCTTAAATTTAAACATTACTTCACCAGAAAAATAAATTTTAAGCAAACCAACATTTCTAGTGTTTTTTCCAGAATAAAGCTAATACTTTACCATCCACCTTACATTTTATTGTCAAGTATTTTCTTTCTTTATAATATAATTGAAAACCAAAAATTATGCCTCATGTTACTTATGCAGTCAATTCTTAATTGTACTTACAGTTTTTACTATTTAATAGTTCATTGCTTATTTCAGTTCATTCCAATCTGGGTTTACTTTTCTGTTTTCTTAGATAAATCCTTGTCTCCTTATTTTAGCAAGCATATGTATGTGTGTAATGAATTTTCTTAGTGTTTGTTATCTAAAAATGCTTTTATTATACTTGTTCTATTCAAAGATAATTTATGCAGTCATAAATTCATAAAACAGCATTCTCTCTCTTGAACACAAACTTTTTCCTCCGGCCAAGCATAGTGGCTCACACCTGTAATCCCAACACTGTGGGAGGCCTAAGCAAGTGGATCACCTGAGGTCAGGACTTCGAGACCAGCCTGGCCAACATGGTGAAACCTTGTCTCTACTAAAAATAAAAATAGCTTGGTGTGGTGGCACATACCTATAGTACCAGCTACTCATGAGGCTGAGGCAGAAGAGAGTTGCTTGAACCCAAGAAGCAGAGGCTGCAGTGAGCCTAGATCATGCCGTTGCACTCCAGCCTGGGCAAGAATCAGACGCTGTCTCCAAAAAAAAAAAAAAAAAAACGCTCCATTTGTTCTGCTACTACTCTCTTGAAGAGTATTCTATCAGTCTAATTCAGGGGTCAGCAAACTTTGTGTAAAAGTCTCTGGAATTGCTGGGTTCTTGGTCTGGCTGACCTCAAGAATGAAGCTGCGGACACTCGCGGTGAGCATTACAGTTCTTAAAGATAGTGCGGCCGAAGTTTATTCCTTCAGATATTCAAGTGTATCCGGAGTTTCTTGCTTCAAGCGTGTTCGTGGTCTCGTTAGCTTCCGAAGTTAAAATGCAGACCTCCGTGGTGAATGTTACGGCTCCTAATCATCTCCATACAAACCCCAAAAATCCCCAGCATCAAGATTTACTTAGAAAAGGGAAAAAACAAACTTATTCTTATTTTGGAAAGACCGCCCCCCCCACCCCTCCCTTAAAACTGCTGCTGCCACAAGTGGCCTGCTTTTATTGCCTTATTTGGCCCCACCTACATCCTGCTGATTGGTCCATTTTACAGACAGCTGATTGGTCCATTTTACAGAGTGCTGATTGGTCCGTTTTGACAGAGTGCTGATTGGTGGGTTTACAAAGCTTTAGCTAGACACAGAGCGCTGATTGGAGTATTTACAATCCTTTAGCTAGACAGAAAAGCTCTCTAAGTCCCCCTGGGACTGGGAAGTCCAGCTAGCAACACCTCTCATAAAGACATAAACAGTAAATATTTTAGGTTTTGCAGGTCTAATGGTTTCTTCCACAACTACCCAAATCTGCCTTTGCAGCACAAAAACAACCAGCCAATAAAATCTTGTTCACAAAAACAGGCATCAGATTGCTGAGCCCATTCAATTGATTTTTTTTTTTTTTTTTTTTGTACTCAATGTGCCTTTTGTCACTGATTTTTAAGATTTTCACTTTGTAATCCTAGCACTTTGGGAGGCCAAGGTGGGTGGATCACGAGGTTAGGAGATGGAGACCATCCTGGCTAACACGGTGAAACCTGGTCTCTACTAAAAATACAAAAAATTAGCCGGGCCTAGTGGCAGGCACCTGTAGTCCCAGCTACTCAGGAGGCTGAGGCAGAAGAACGGCGTGAACCCAAGGCGGAGCTTGTAGTGAGCAGAGATTGCGCCATTGCACTCTAGCCCCCTGGAGGCAGAGTGAGACTCCATCTCAAAAAAAAAAGATTTTCACTTTGTATATCAAGTTAGATACATTGTATTTGTGAGAGGGGGCCTGTGGACCAATAAAAACTAATTGGGATGAGAATGATACAGATAAAAAAAAGTGACCAACAACGATGGCCCAGAAACGGTGATGACATTAAGGAGAGCTGAGTGAGTGACAATGAGCAGACTTGTTGAGGGCCAGCTGTCACTTGGAATTAGGTGAATCGAATTGGATGAGAGTTGACAATTGTCTGGAACTGGAAACCTAATTTCTCTCCCAATAGCATGATTTTACCCAAGACCTAAGAATATATATGGTGGCTTGGGAGGGTGGAGGGGCATGCTAGATAAAATGACTGAGTTTAAATCAGAAATGACTGGAGAAAAAATAAAACTAAGATTGGCTAAGATCACATTTTCTGACACGACACATGTGAGGAATTTAAAAGTAATATCAGGAAACCAATAGAAAAGAAAATAGTTAAAAATGCCCATACCACTCTTTATAGCTTAATAATGCAAGTTGCTTCTGATCGGAGGTATACTTTTTCAGATGGTCATATGTGTTTGAATATGTACTCTAGCTCATAAAATATATCTTGTTTTCAAACATATACCTCTGCTCTAGATATCCTTAATTTATTTGTTCTATAGAATTAAATAGAGGCAATATGGTATATTTGTAAACATCACTAATTTTAGAGTCCTAAGTGTTATGCTTGAACTCTCACCCAGCAATTATTTAGAAGATCATTCATTCTTTCATTCAGAAATGAATTTTGTGAACAAATGCAAATTGTGATCCAAACTTAGTTATTGGTGATGCCTACAATGATGCATTAGAGAACACACTGCCTTCCTGGGTATTAATTATCATGAGAGAGCAAAACAAGGAAATTAGAAATTACATGGGAGAAAAATTGATGACTTTAAAGGGAACAATCAAATTGCTATGGAAACACATGCGATAATATCGCCTCTAAGTAGTTCAGAGATTTCTTCAAGGAAATGACAATTAAGGTGGTTCTGAATTATCATCAAAATTTTAAAGAGAGGGGAGAGAATATTTAGTGAGGTTATTTGAGTTATTCAAATGAAACTATTCCAATGAGATCATGACTAATGTGATGATTAATTTTATGTGTCAATTTGGCTGGGACACAGTGCCCAGCTCTGTGGTCAAAGATTCTTCTGGATGTTTCTCTGAAGGTGCTTTTGGATGAGATTAACATTTAAGTTGGTAGACTTTGAGTAAAGAAAACTGCCCTCTACAATATGGGTGGGCCTTAACCAATCAGGTGAAGGCCTGAACAGAACAAAAGATTGACATACTCCAGTAATGGAAATGTTGCCATCAGATTGCCTTTTGCTTTGAGCTCCAATATGAGCTCTTCCTCAGTCTCTAACTGGCTGGCCCATCCTGAAGATTCTGCACTTGCCACCCACCATAATCACATGAAACAATTCTGTAAATGTATTTCTATACATTTCCACATACTACTGGTACTGTTTCTCTGGAGAACTCTCACTGATACAACCAAATAAACTGTGCAGGTAATGGTGGGGATGGTGCTAAGTGACTAGACTTAAGAGATAAGATAACCCCTACGACACACAATTTACCCATGTCATTAACTTTCACATGTACCTCTTGAACCTAAAATAAAAGTTGGAAAGAAGAAAAAAAGATAAGCTTAACCTTATAGTAGATTGCACAGGATGGAGGACGAGATAAGAGATGAAACAGTCAAAGAGAATGCTTACATTCTTGGCTTGGGTCAGTTGGATAAGTTATAATTTTTTTTTTTTTTTTACTTAAATAAGGGACATACAAAATAATGAAAGCTGGCCGGGCGTGCTGGCTCATGCCTGTAATCCGAGCACTTTGGGAAGCCGAGGTGGGCGGATAATGAGGTCAGGAGATCAAGACCATCCTGGCCAATACGGTGAAACCCCGTCTCTACTAAAAATGCAAAAAAGTTAGCCAGGCATGGTGGTGCACGCCTGGAGTCCCAGCTACTTGGGAGGCTGAGGCAGGAGAATCACTTGAACCCAGGAGGCGGAGACTGCAGTGAGCCAAGATCATGGCACTGCACTGCAGCTTGGTGATAGAGGGAGATGAAAGGAAAAAAGAAAAGAGGGAAGGGGAGGGGAGGGAAGGGGAGGGGAGGGGAGGGAAGGGGAGGGGAGGGGAGGGGAGGGGAGGGAGAGAGAGAAAGAAAAGAAAAGAAAGAAAGGAAGCTGAAAGTATCAAGGAAGGAATAAGTTTTGCTTCAGGATTCTGTTTATGTCAGCAATGAGACCAAGATGTTTGGAATTTGATTCAATGTTCCAAGCATGAAAGAATTCTGAGACATGGTCAGAGATTTCAGAGTCAAATGGTATCTCCTGTCATTATTTCATGTTGTAAGAGTCACATTTTTAAACTCAGATTTTATAATTAAGTGGGGATAACACCAATCTTAAATGGTATCTGCATTAAATTTTCCAGTTTGCACATGGCTTTGATATTCACTGTAGGGCCAAACGAAAACATTGAAGAGAAAGCACTTGTTAAACTGCAAATGCCACTGAGTGAAATTTTTACCTTCATAAAATGGAACTTTCTTAAGCTATAAGAAAGTTATGATATGATTCCTTTAAAAAAAAACCAACAACATAGCAATGATAAACAGACAATGTTATCAGTCTAATGGATTTTGAACCTTGCTGGATGGGACAAGGAGAGGGCCATTGATAATAAAATCCATGCCAGGCAATAGGCTGTGTTCTGATTGGCACAGAAGGCTGTCTAAGAAAGATCTGAGAAGGGCATTGGTTTTAGTGATCTGCTTCTGAGGTCCACCTACTGACTGGAATGCATGGAATTTACATTATATTCAAAACCAGTAAAGATCAAAGAAGTAAGAACTTATTCACAGCCAATTCTTAAGGAAATACCACACATTTGCAAATTGATATTTGAAAGTGGAATTGCCCAAATTAATGCATGATTCAACAGCAGGAGATGCAGTATTTAGGCATCTGAGTACACAGTTTAATACATTATTTCATGAAATATTAATATTATGACATTAATTTAAATTGATTTAGATACACAAACTGTAATAGGGGCAAAAAATTAAATGTTATTACCAAGTCATCACACATTGCTCTACACGGAGCTGCTGCCAGGAAAAGCACATATTAAAATCTAATTTCACATCTTCGTTAATGAACTGAGTCAGTGAGAGATTAATGAAATCCTGAGAAAATAATAAATCAGTAAACACATTTAATGATCAGGGATACATAGTACAAAAGGTCTTTTATGATTAAGATACAAAACAAGGCAACCTGTAAAGGTACACAGAGTGCATTAAGTAAAAAAAAAAAATACAAAAAACAAAAGAAGCAAAACAAAAAGCAACTACAGTTCCCATACCATTTCTGAACAAGATACAAATCATATTGAAAGCATATGACCTCATAGCTTGTTATGCTTGAGCATGTATTTGCTTTTCTCAAGCCCTGACTCCCAATGTCCTTATTGTCTATTTTCTCTGAGAAATAAATCTTATCCTAAATTTTCAGCCACCTAATGGAATCTTTCTCGAAACGGATAGAACAAATATGAACTGGTTCTACCTCCCAACTGGTTTGGGTTATTTACCTTAAGTGGAGACATTTTTGCTTACTAAACAGGAACTGTTTCAGTTTAAAGTAGATTGCATCTAGTTACTTTCTATAGAGAGGAAATTTTCAATTCCTCAGTGTCCCCTGCTTCCTACCGCCCCATACACACAGGCACACATTCAGCAGGATTAAGTTACCACTAATTGGTTAGGTACAAGAAAAGTAATAAGGTTAAAATTTATAGACATATATTCTGAAAAACATGCTATATAAATCTTAGAAAAAAACTAATGTGTCTCTTTCCTGAATTTTTTAAAAATTATTTTATTTAATTTTTTTTCTCTATTACTCAATTGCCCAGGGCTCCCCATGAGTTCTATTCTCATAGTCACAGCCTGAGAACCAGGGCAGATGTTACAATACTCTTTTTCTCCTACTGTATCTTATACTATTTTTTCCCTTCTCACTGGCTAGCATGCTCAGGGTCCATGTTTTATTCATTTTTAAAATTATAGGGCCCAAGAGGAGTTCCCCACAGAACAACACAGTGACTGTGGCAGATCATGACCAGACTGCTTCATCAGGTAAGACCAGATCCATCCCACCTCACTGGGTGGGGCCTCCCTGAGGTAATTTCATCAACTCCAGCCAGGAGTTTATGAACAGAGGCTGGAACGGAGCCCCGGGAGGGAAGGGTAGCTGTGGTTTCTGTGGATCAGTGGACTTAGTCTTTCCTTCCTGCTGGCTATGAAGAGTCTGGGCAGTCTAGATGACAGGGATTCCCCGCATTGTAGCACACCTGCACTGCCAAGGGGCAGCCAGCCTCCTTCTTTAAGTGGGCCCCTAATCCCTTGCCTCCTGACTATGTAAGACCTCCAAACAGGGGTTGCCAGACACAGCATACAGGAGAGTTCCAGCTGGCATCATGTCAGTGCGCCTCTGGGATGGAGCTCCAGGAGGAAGGAGCAGGCAACCATCTTCACCATTCTGCATCCTCTACTGATGATACCTCCAGGTGTAGGAGAGACCCAAGTGAACAGGCTCTGGAGTGGATCCACAGCAAACCAGAGAAGCCCTACAGAAGAGGGGCCTGATTGTTAAAAGAAAAACAAACAGAAATCATCAACAAAAAAGACCTGAGAAAAAACCTCATCCAAAAGTCAGCAGACTCAAAGATCAAAGGTAGATAAATCCACAAAGATGATAAAGAATCAACACAAAATGCTGAAAACTCAAAAACCCAGAGTGTCTCTTGTCCTCCAAATGACCTCTCCAGCAAGGGCAGAAAACTGAACTGAGACTGAGATGGATGAACTGACAACAGCAGACTTCTAAAGGTGGGTAATAACAAACTTTGCTGAGCTAAAGCAGCATGTTCTAACCCAGTGCAAAAAAGCTAAGAACCATGATAAATCAATACAGGAACTGGTAACCAGAATAATCAGTGTAGAGCGAAATATAAACGATCTGATGGAGCCAAAAAACACAAGAACTTCACAATGCAACCACAAGTATCAATACCCAAATAGACCTAGCAGAGGAAAGAATGTCAGAGTTCGAAGAGTATCATGCTGAAATAAGGCAGGCAGACAAGATTAGATTTAAAAAGAAAGAAAAGAAACAAACAAAACCTCTGAAAACTATGGGATCGCATAGAAAGATCAAACCTGTAACTGACTGGAGTACCTAAAAGAGACGGTGAGAATGGAACCAAGTTGGAAAACACACTTCAGGATATAAGGCAGGACAACTTCTCCAACCTAGCAAGACAGGTCAACATTCAAATTCAGAACACACAGAGAATCTCAATCAGATATTCCTTGAGAAGGAAGATCAACCCCATGACACCTAGTCATCAGATTCTCCAAGGTAAAAATGAAGGAAATAAGGCTAAGAGCAGCTACAGAGAAATGCCAGGTCAGCTACAAAGGGAAGTTCATTAGATAAACAGTGAACCTCTCAGCAGAAATCCTAGCATCCCAGAGAGATTGGGGGCCAATATTCAACATTCTTAAAGAAAAGAATTTCCAATTCAAAATTTCATATCCAGCCAAACTAAGCTTCATATGCAAAGCAGAAATAAAATCCTTTTCAGACAGGCAAATGCAGAGAGAATTTGTCATCACCAGGCCTCCTTGTAAGAACTCCCAAAGGAATCACTAAATATGGGAAGGAAAAACCATTACCAGACACTACAAAGACACACTGAAGTACACAGACCAACGACACTATTAATCAACTACATCAACAAATCTGCAAAATAACCAGCTAGCATCATGATGACAGGATCAAATTCACACACAACAATGTTAACTTTAAATGCTAATAAGCTAAACGCCCCAATTAAAATACACAGAATGGCAAACTGGATAAAGACTCAAGACCCATCAGTATGCTGTATTCAAGAGAGCCATCTCACGTGCAAACACAGACAGGCTAAAAATAAAGAGATAGAGGAAACTTTACCAAGCAAATGGAAAATAGAAAAAAAAAACAGTGGCTGCAATCCTAGTTTCTGACAAAACAGACTACAAACCAACAGAGATCAAAAAAGACAAAGAAGGGCATTATCTAATCATGAAGGGTTCATTTCAACAGGAAGGGCTAACTATCCTAAGTATATTTATACCAAATACAGGAACACCCAGATTCATAAACAAATTCTTAGAGACCTGTAAAGAGACATAGACTCACACACACAATAATAGTGGGAGATTTTAACAACTCACTGTCAAAGAATTAGACAGATCATTGAGACAGAAAATTAACAAAGATATTCAGGACTTGAATTCAGCTCTGGATCAAGTGGACCTGATAGATAACTGCAGAACTTTCCACCTAACAAGAGAATATACATTATTCTCATTTCCACATGGCATTTACTCTAAAATTGATCACATAATTGGAAGCATAACACTCTTCAGCAAATTCAAGAGGTATTACACTACCTGACTTCAAACTATAATACAAGGCTACAATAACCAAAATAGCCTGGTACAAAAACAGACACACAGACCAATGGAATAGAATAGATAACTCAGCAATAAGACCATGCATCTACAACCATCTGATCTTTGACAAACCTGACAAAAATAAGCAATGAGAAAAGGATTTCCTATGAATAAATGGTGCTGGGAAAACCAGCTAGCTATATGCAGAAAATTGAAACTAGACTACTTTCTTACACCTTATATAAAAATTAACTCAAGATGGAATAAAGACTTAAATGTAAAACCCAAAACTATAAAAACCCTATAAAATATCTGGGCAATATCATTCAGGACATAGGCACAGGTGAAGACTTCATGATGAAAATGTCAAAAGCAATTGCAACAAAAGCAAAAATTAACAAGTGGAATCTGATTAAACTAAAGAGCTTCTCCACAGCAAAAGAAATTATCATCAGAGTGATCAGACAACCTACAGAATGGGAGAAAATATTTGCAATTTATCCATCTGACAAATGTTTAATGTCAAAAATCTATAAGGAACATAAACAAATTTATAAGAAAAAAACAAATAACCCCATTAAAAAGTAGGCAAAGGACATGAACAGACACTTATCAAGATGTGTCCAAGAAACATGAAGAAAAGCTCAACATCACTGATCATTAGAGAAATGCAAATCAAAACCACAACAACATTCCATCTCTCACTAGTCAGAATGGAGATTATTAAAAAGTCAAGAAATAATAGATGAATGCTTTTACATTGTTGCTGGGAATGTAAATTATTTCAACTATTGTGAAAGACAGTGTAGCAATTCCTCAAAGATCAAGAACTAGAAATACCATTTGACCCAGCAATCCCATTACTGGATATAAACCCAAAGGAATATAAATATTTCTATTATAAAGATAAAAGCACATATATGTTCATTGTAGCACTATACACAATAGCAAAGACATGGAATGAACCTAGGTGCCCATCAATGGTGGACTGGATAAAGAAATTGTGGTACATATATTCCCTGGAATACTATGCAGCCAAAACAAGGAATGAGATCATGTCCTTTGCAGTGAGATGGATGGAGCTGGAAGCCATTATCTTCACCAAAGTAATGCAGGAGTAAAAAACCAAACACCACATGTTCTCACTTATAAGTGGTAGCTGAACAGTGAGAACACAAAAACACAGGGAGGTGAACAACACACAATGAGTCCTGTCAGGGGGCAGGGGAAAGAAGAGCATCAAGAAAAATAGCAAATACATGCTTAGCTTAATACCTGGGTGATGGGTTGATTGGTACAGCAAACTACTGTCACAGGTCCCCACTTCACCAGCTGGAAACCACTGTGGCAGTGGCGCCTTCTGCCTGAGTATTGCTTATGCCTCCTGGGTCCATTCCACCTACTTGGCCTGACAGGCTGTGCTTGGCTTGAACTACTGGCCCAGATCTCACCCCTGCCAAGGATAAGCCATGTGCGGAGTAGTGAGGGGTGTGTGAGTAACTGAGCATGGGGTGCCGCCACTGCACAAAGCCAGGCACACTGGCTGCCGCAGTGGGGCAGGCAGTTCCAGATGCTGGCACACAGGCTAGCTCCATGTAAGGCTGCAGGTGGACCAGATGTACTGCACGTAGCATCTGCTGTGGGCACCCACATCTGGACGAGGAGAATGCAGTGGCTCCCAGAGACTTGGAGACATCAGGAACTGTAAAACCCCAAAGAGAATGCAAAAGCCCTGGCTCAGGGAGCCTCTAGGTCTGGGCTCTTGAAAGGGCTGCAACTCTTCTCTCCTTGTCGCCCACAATGTGGCAAGTGTTGGGGGCATGTTTCAGCCCTGTTCTGTTACAGCTCCTTTAGTCCTGCCCTTTGGTTGGTCCTGAGTTCTTGTCCCACATCCAGGAAGAATGAGGTACACAGACAACTGAAGGGTGAACATGGCAGAGAAGAGCTTCACTGAGCAGCATAATTATGAGGAGACCTGCAGCGGTTTGCTTCCTTCTGCAGGCAGGTGGTCTCAAAGTTTCTGCAGCCCTCAGCAAAGAGGAGACCCAGGGTAGGTAAATCCTATTTGCAGGCAGGTCAGTCTGTCATCTCTACAACCCCCAGCAGAGAGGAAACCCAGAGTGGGTAACTCCTATCTGCAAGCAGGTTGTCCTGTTGTCTACAGGATTCTGGCTCAGTCCAGATTTTTATGGGATTCAGAGGGGATCAAGTGCATGCTGATTGGTCCATGGGTGGCCACAGGTGGGCCCAGAAAAAAACACCATAAGTTCTCACTTCAGTCTGCAGAACTGACAGCCCAGCCTCCAGGCTGCCTACAGGCCATTCCTGCTTTAAAGGTTTGGGCTTCACTGGTTACCTGCCTCTTTTCACCCAGGACCCTGTTTGCCTTCTGCCGCCATCAAGCTGCTGTCCATGGTGCCCAGGCTCTTGGTGCTGAGAGGTGCCTTCAGGCTCACGCCAAGCTGACCTCAGCCCCACCTCATCCTCCCTCCTATGCTTGTCAATGCCCAAAGTCCGGAGGGGGACAGAGGGAGCAGGGGTCTGTCATGTCAGCACTGTCCCGAGAGTGTGCACGCCTGGGCAGATCATGACGGTACCTGTGCTAGGCCTCAACTTTGCTCCAAAATCAGACTAGGCACAGGAGCAGAGAGAGGTCAGGCAGCAGGAGCGGGCACTTCTGAGCCTGTGGGACAGGAGGACTTCCCGGGTCTCCAAGAGTGCAGAGATTCCCGGTTGCAGCCACAGCTAGACAGCTGCTGCTGCATCTGGGAGGCTGGGTCTCCCAACTCACCAATTCAGAAAGGGGATCAGCTGCCACCTGTTCTCTGCTCCCTCTGGCTCCATGGAGAACATAGCCCATGGCACGCATCCTCCACTGCAGCCAGCATCATGACAGTGGCTACTCCAGCTAGGCCACCACTGCCATGACCACCATGGCACATGTTTACCTATGTAACAAACCTGTACATCCTGCAGAGACCCTTCTGCTGTTAAAGCTTGAAACTTACATTTGTTTTATCTGAGTTCCTTCCTCAGGAAATGACCTTCAGGCCTCTCCTAAAAAGTATCAAAGAACTGAAACCAGATCACCACACCAGATGCCAGAGCCCTCACTCACCATGGTTGCTTGCTTGCCCCTCCAGAGTTTCTATTTCCTTACATGTTGTTACATTTCTTGCCTGATACACAAACCTCTAGCTTTAGTTGGTCAAGGAGATGAATTTGAGACTTGAACTCCCATCTCCTTGGCTGCAGCACCCAATTAAAGCCTTCTTCCTTGGCAATACTCGACTTCTCAGTGATTAGCTTTCTGTGTGGCAGGCAGCAGGACCTAGACAGAACCTCCTGTGTTTTGATAACATGATTAAGGTGTCCCTTTAAATCATGTATCTTACATCATTTCATCAATTTTTCAGGCAGCTTCCTCCGTTTCAACACTGGCTCATTGTTGAAACTCCCAGATAACAAATAATCAAGGCATGCAGATTTCATTAAAAAACATATACATTTTTATAATAGCGATCTAGACATATTTTTATTAGAAATTTGTACCACTGTGTTCTTGTGGTTAGTAAACACTAACTGTTTGGGAAAGCTCATAGAGTTGTTGGGTGTATGTTCTGAGTTTTTAACACATAGCATGACATTACAGGCAGTATCAGAGCATTTTTTGAAATGACCTCTCAACCCCTACTAAAATGTTCATAAAGGATAATGTACAAATTGAAAACAGACAAATGATTACAAAGTGAAAACAACATGTGATTATCATCTTAGTAGAGAAATAAAACATACCAGCTCTTCTGCAGATTTACAGTGATGATCATTACCCTGGCCCTCCACAATGTGAGCATCATTCTGAGTCCTATCACATTAATAATTGTTCTTTTATATTTCTACATAAATGAAATCATACACCATGTACTCATTTCTGTCCACTTTATTTTGCTTAATATTATGTTTGTACCTTTCATTTGTGGCATTTCATATAGCAATAATCCGTTCCTTTTAAATACTGTATACAATTTTGTTGAATGAATATGCCACGGCTTATTTAAATATTTTATTGGTGATGGCTTTTAGATTATCTTCACTTGGGACTATTAGAACTAAAGGAGCTATGAGTATTTCTGTATGTATCTCTTGAAATACACATATATGGTGTTTTTTAAAAAAAATGTAGACAAATAAGTGAAATTGCTGTGTTATAGTCAACTTTGATTAATAATGCCAAATGATTTTTCTCAGTGATTTTATATCAATTTATACAGTCACCAGCAATATATGGGCTTTCAGTTGCTTCCTATTATTGGCCTATTTGGTACTGTTGATCTTTTTGACATTTTGATGCATATAAAGTGACATTAAGTTATGGTTTTCATTTGTATTTTTAAGAGTTTTAGTAAGCATGAGGATACTGGGCATTGACCATTTGTATGTTATTTTTGCAAAGTTTCTGTTCACATTTCTTGCTCATTTCTAAACTCTGAATGTAATTTTTTGTTAGTTTCATGTCACCATTTTTTTAAGTCCATAATTTTCCTTTTCACTCTCTAGAAAATGAAGTTTGATTAACAGAAGTTTCTAATTTTAATGTAATCTTATTTATTACTCCTTTTCTTTATAGTTGGTGGGTTATTTTGTTATGCTTAACTCTGTTTAAAAACTCCTTAATACAATTAATGATGGTATGCTCCAATATTATCTTTCTTATTGTTTTACTTTTCACATTTGGATTACTAATTCAGGTTTTTTTTGTTTCTTTGTTTTTGTTTTTGTTTTTTGAGATGGAGTCTCCCTCTGCCGCCCAGACTGGAGTGCAGTGGCCCGATCTCTGCTCACTGAAAGCCCCGCCCTCCCAGGTTCAAGCCATTCTCCTGCCTCAGCCTCCCGTGTAGCTGGGGCTACAGGCGCCTGCCACCATGCTCGGCTAAATTTTTTTTTTGTATTTTTAGTAGAGACACGGTTTCACCGTGTTAGCCAGGGAGGTCTCAATCTCCTGACCTCCTGATCCGCCCCTCTCGGCCTCCCAAAGTGCTGGGATTACAGGCTTGAGCCACCGCACCTGGCCACTAATTCAGGTTTAATTGATTTTTGTGTTCAATATTATGTAAGGGATCTACTGTCTTTTTTTTTTTTTTAATTTTTCTGTATTGAGAGGTGACAATGTACTAGCACTCTCAGTGCCTCCTTGGCCTCTGCATCCACTCTGGTGGTGCTTGAGGAGCCCTTCAGCCTGCCACAGCACTGTGGGAGCCCCTCTCTGGGCTGGCTGAGGCTGGAGCTACCTCCCTCTGCTTGCCGGGAGGTATGGAGCAAGAGGCGCAGGCGGAACCGGGGCTCCAGGTGGCTCTCGCGGGCCAGTGCCAGTGCCAGTGTGAGTTCCCACAGGCACGGGCATGGGCTTGGGCTTGGTGGGCCACACACAGGGTGGCTGCCTGGCACCACCTGCCCAGGGCAATAAGGGGCTTAGCACCCAGGCAAGCAGCTGCTGAGGTTGCGCCAGGTTCCCCAGCAGTGCTGGCCCACTGGCACTGCACTCAAATTCTAGCGGGGTTTAGCTGCCTTCCCACGGGCAGGGCTTGGGACCACAGCCTGCCATGTCTGAGCTCCCCTGCTGTGGTGGGCTCCTGTGCATCCTGAGCCTCCCAGAAGGGTGCTGCCCTCTGTTCCATGATGCCCAGTCTCATCTACAGCCCAAGGGCTGAGGAGTGCAGGCTCGGCTGGAAACTGGCGGGCAGCTCCGCCTGCCAGCCCGGAGCAGGATCCACTAGGTGAAGCCAACATCCTGAACCTGATGAGGACTTGGAGAGCTTTTGTATCTAGCCAGAGGATTGTATGTGCACCAATCAGCACTCTGTATCTAGCTAACTTAGTGGGGACTTGGAGAACTTTTCCCTCTAGCACTCTGTATGTAGCTCAAGGATTATAAATGCACCAATCAGCACTCTGTGTCCAGCTCAGGGTTTGTAAATACACCAATCAGCACTCTGTGTCTAGCTCAAGGTTTGTGAATACACCAATTGGTACTCTGTATCTAGTTAACCTGGTGGAGACTTGAAGGACTAGCACTCTGTGACTCTGTGTCTAGTTCAAGGATTGCAAATGCACTGATCAGCACTCTGTGTCTAGCTCAGGGTTTGTAAATACACCAATCAGTACTCTGTGTCTAGCTCAAGATTTGTAAATACAGCAATTGGTACTCTGTATCTAGTTAACTCTGTATCTAGCTAGCTAGCAGTCTGTGACTCTGTCTAGCTCAAGGATTGTAAATACACCAATCAGCACTCTCTCAAAAAGGACCAATCAGCTCTCTGTAAAATAGACCAGTCAGCAGGATGTGGGTGGGGTCAGATAAGGGAATAAAGCAGGCTGTCCTAGCCAGCAGTGGCAACACGCTTGGGTCCCATTCCACACTGTGGAACGGTTGTTCTTTTGCTTTGTGCAATAAATCTTGCTGCTGCTCACTCTTTGGGTCCACGCTGCCTTTAAGGGCTGTAACACTCACGATGAAGGTCTGCAGCTTCACTCCGCAAGGCAGCAAGACCACAAACTCACCAGGAAGAATGAATAACTCCAGATGTGCTGCTTTTAAGAGCTGTAACACTAACCGATTTTAAAATCTATCTGGAACTCGAAAGGACTAAGAATAGTTAAGACATGCATGAAAAATAAAGACAGAAGATTTAATCACTTGATAGTAAAACTTATTTTAAGCTATGATAATTTACTGTGCTGTTGATTCAAAAATAAACCAATAAAATCAAAGAAAGTCCAGAAATAAACGCCTCCATGTAAGTACTCTATTTAGGACAGACGTGAAAGTGTGGACCAGTGGTAACCAATGTTCTTTTCAACAAATTATGGTGGATTTTCGCACAACAGAATTACACTGAGCGACTGCAGGAGCTCAAAGAGAAAGGCCCAGGCTGCTGAAGATGCCCCCGGCTCCCGCGGGCCCTCCTTGGACCTCGTTTCTAAGTTGAGGGAGGCTGAGGAGACATGGAGCACGCCGCAGGCCAAATGTGACCAGCACCACAGCATCCTGGTGGAGATGGAGGGGATGCTCAGAGACCTGCAGAAGAGCCTGGAGGAGAAGGAGCAGGTGTCCAGGGCCAAAGTAGGCGCCACAGAGGAGGTACTCGAGAAGTCACCTGTCAGTGAAACATCTCAAAGATCTCGCAGAGAAGGTAAAAGGAGAACTTGAAAGTTCAGACCAGGTGAGGCAGCACACGTCGTGCATTTTGAGGCAGAGCTGGAAAAGCACATGGCAACCCCCAACGCTGTGCCAGAAGGTCTGTAGCTTCACTCCCGAAGGCAGTAAGACCACAAACCCACCTGGAAGAATGAACAACTCCAGACGTGCTGCCTTTAAGAACTGTAACACTGACCACGAAGGTCTGTGGCTTCACTCCTGACAGCGAGACCATGAACCCCCCAGAAGGAAGAAGTTCCAGACACATCTGAACATCTGAAGGAACAAACTCCAGACACACCATCCTTAAGAACTGTAACACTCACCGCGACGGTCTGTGGCTTCATTTTTGAAGTCAGCGAGACCAACAACCCACCAATTCTGGACACAGTATTCCTACTTTTTGCCCCCCCTACCCCCTGCCACCACGGTCACCAACGTTGGTTTTAATGGCATCAACACTCAGGAGGTCGCAGGTCAGTTCTGGTTTGCAAAGTCTAAGGGTGAGTGGCTGTGGCCTCCAGTCAGTCCCGCAGACTTCCAGAACTCGCTGCCCGGTCCTGCCCACCTCCCACTCCGCTCCACTGTAAAAAGACAAAATGATTGCATCAACAGACAGACCCCAGAGCTCCTGGCCTCCCACACACCCTGCAGGGACTGTCAGAGTCAACGAGGGCTTTGGCGTCACTCAGCGGTGGCCTTGGGCTGTGCCCAAGATCGTGTTTATCAAATGTGACACAGGTTTGTTTACAAATGGGGGATCAGGAAGGTCTACTTCTCTGACTTCAAGACACTCTCAAGTCTCTAATTCATTCTTTCGGAGCTACGGAAAGTTGGGCCTGGATAACACTGTAGGTTGGTTGGCTGATATGTAAGAAATGTGTACGGCATTTTGGTAAGTCCGACAGTAACTTCTTTTTCCACAGAGGAGACTCAGACAGAGGTGCCCTCCTTTGAGCTGCTGCTGTCCTCTGTCTTTTCCAGCTGTTCCTACAGCTTCTTTACTGTGTCCTTCCCTCTTGCCAGCTGGTCATCCCTTGCCAGCTGGGTCATCTTCAGAAGCTCCTGCAGCTTGGTGGCGGTACGGCCCAGGTCAGTCGTTAACTACATCCCTTTTTATAATCTCTCCTTCAGCTGCACGGCCTCCTCCATTTCCGAAGACTCCAGGTGGCAGGCTGTGCGGAGCTTTTCCAACTCTTCTTGTAACCAACACACTGAGGCCTGAGCAGCCTCAAACTCGACCGTGAGCTTCTGCCGCTGCCTCTGCTTGTCCTCCGGGTTGGCTTCTGTCTGCTCCAGCTGCGTCTTTAGCTGAACGGGGTCGTGCTCGGCTAGGAGGTTTGGGGGTAAGTCTGGGGAGGCAACTGGGGCCCCTGCTAGGTCACCATCCCCCACGTGGCTCTTAATTTCACTCAACTGCTGCCTGAGCAGGACGAGCACATCCTTCTGTTTCTGGGCTTCGCTCTTGGCTGCATCCCGCTGAGATTGAGATTCTAGTAGAAGTTGCCTCAACCCCACCACTTCCATGGCATAGTTCTGGCACAGAGCTGGGGGCTGCCATGTACTTCTCCCGCTCTGCCTCCAAATGCGACCTGTGCTGCCTCACCTGGTCTGAACTTTCACGTTCTCCTTTTAGCTTCTCTACAGTATTTTTGAGATGTTTCACTGACAGGTGACTTCTCGAATACCTCCTCTGTGGTGCCTACTTTGGCCCTGGACACCTGCTCCTTCTCCTCCAGGCTCTTCTGCAGGTCTCTGAGCATCCCCTCCATCTCCACCAGGATGCCGTGGTGCTGGTCACATTTGGCCTGCAGCGTGCTCGGTGTCTCCTCAGCCTCCCTCAACTTAGAGACCAGGTCCAAGGAGGGCCCGCGGGAGCCGGGGGCATCTTCAGCAGCCTGGGCCTTTCTCTTTGAGCTCCTACAGTCACTCAGTGTAATTCTGTTGTGCAAAAATCCACCATAATTTGTTGAAAAGAACATTGGTTACACTGGTCCACACTTTCACGTTTGTCCTAAATAGAGTACTTACATGGAGGCGTTTATTTCTGGACTTTCTTTGATTTTATTGGTTTATTTTTTGAATCAACAGCACAGTAAATTATCATAGCTTAAAATAAGTTTTACTATCAAGTGATTGAATCTTCTGTCTTTATTCTTCATGCATGTCTTAACTATTCTTAGTCCTTTCGATTTCCAGATAGATTTTAGAATCGGTTTCCAGTGTCCACACATACAAAGAGAATCCTGGACTTTTCATAGAATGACATTGTGTGTACAAATCAATTTTGGGAGAACAAACATCTTTATAAGCAGCAGTTTTAGGTTTACAACAAAATTTAGACAAGTTACAGAAATTGCCCATATACCTCCTGTCCCCATATATGCACACTTTCCCCATTGTCAACATCCTCCACCAGAGTGGTACATTCATCGCAACTGATGTGAATCAACACTGACACATCATTATCATGCAGCGTTCATGGTTATGTAGGTTTCACTCTTGTAGTCATTCTGTATATTTGGACAAACTTATAAGGTCATATATCCACCATTAAAGTATTGTACAGAGCAGCTTCACTGCCCTGAAACTCTTCTGTGCTCCACTTACTCATCTCTCCCTTTCCTTGACCACTGGCAAGCACTGATTGTTTTACTGTCTCCATAGTTTCCCTTTTCAGAATGTCATATAGTTGGAATTTTAAAGTATGTATCCTTTTCAGATTGGCTTAACTTAATAGCATGGATCTGAGTTTCCCCCATTTCTTTTCATGGCTTGATAGCTTACTTATTTTAAAATCCGAGGAACATTTTATCATTTGAATGTACCGCAGTTTATTTATCCATTTGTCTACTGAAGGACGTCTTGATTGCTTCCAGCATTTGGCAATTATGAGTAAAGCTGCTGTAAACATCTTGTGTAGGTTTATGTGTAGATAAATGTTTGCAGCTCCTTTGGGTAGATACCAAGGAGTGTGATTGCTGAATTGCATGATGAGAATATGTTTAGTGTGAAGTAAAATGAACACACTGGCTGTAGTGAGTGATCACAGGGTCACTCACTGTGTCCAATGAGTTAATTTTTTCCATTATTCCCAGGAGAGCAGCTCCAGAGGAATATCCTATTTGCACCTCTGAGCTAAGATGGTTCCTGTAACCCTGTGTCTGGAGCTGAAATAACATGGCAGAAAACTCCTCCCACTAGCCTCCTGAAAGGCTTCCAACAGACTTCTGGTTTGGGGTTGGAAAATACCAAACCAATCAGGACTGAATGAATTTGAGTTATTCATTTGCATATACAGACCTGATTGAGAGCTGGAGCAGGAACTTTCCCTCTTTAAGGCAGACACCCGGCTGGGCATGGTGGCTCAGGCCTGTAATCCCAGCACTTTGGGAGGCGGAGGCGGGCGGATCACGAGGTCAGGAGATCAAGACTCTCCTGGCTAACACAGTGAAACCCCGTCTCTACTAAAAAATACAAAAAAACTAGCTGGGCGAGGTGGCGGGCGCCTGTAGTCCCAGCTAATCGGGAGGCTGAGGCAGGAGAACGGCATAAACCTGGGAGGTGGAGCTTGCAGTGAGCTGAGATCCGGCCACTGCACTCCAGCCTGGGCGACAGAGCGAGACTCCATCTCAAAAAGAAAGAAAGAAAGAAAGAAAACAACAACGACAAAAAAAAAAAAAAAAACAAAAAAAACAAATACAAAAAAAAAAAAAAAATTAGCCAGGCGTAGTGGCAGGCGCCTGTAGTCCCAGCTACTCTGGAGGCTGAAGCAGGAGAATGGCGTGAACCCGGGAGGCGGAGCTTGCAGTGAGCCGAGTTCTCGCCACTGCACTCCAGCCTGGGAGAAGACTCCGTCTCAAAAAAAAAAAAAAAAAAAAAAAAAAAAAAAAAAAAGCCAGACACCCTTTTTATCTCCAGAGTGCACTCTTGTTTTACTTTGGAAGCAGCATCTCTCTGATCAGCAGATTTGTTATTATTATTAGAAAATAAAACACTTCTTTATTTTTCCTCTACAAACCTCGTGGTCTTTTGTTAACATTAGTTTTATAAGAAATTTCCAAATTATCTTCTAAAGAGGTCATGCCATTTTCATTCCCACCTCCATTGAATGAAAGTTCCTGTTGCTCCACATCCTCATCAGAACTTGGTGCGGTCAGTGTTCTGGATTGTGGCCTTTCTAATAGGTGCATAGTGGTACCTCATTTTTACTTTAATTTCCACATCCCTGATGCCATATGTGATGTGAAACATCTTTTCCTACCTTTATTTTCCATCTGTATATCTGCTTTGGTGTGGTGTATAATACTGAACCTTTTAATCAATGAAATTTGATATGTATATAGGTTTTAATTTAGTTTCTATCAATATATTTTTAAAGCGTTTTGAGTGGAATCTTGTCCATGTGTTATGTATCTGTTTCTTGAAAGATGTTTCTGAAACTATTATAAATAGCATTGTTTAACATATTATTTTCTGTTGTTTTGTACTTCTGTATAGAAGTGTGTGATTTTTATGTATATAACTTACATACATAAATGGATATGTGTATAATAAACATTATATATATTTTATTATATATGTCATCTAATATACTTTATATGTAATATATGTTATATACAATTTTTTTCTTTTGTGAGGTTGGCCCTAATATTTCAAATCTTTTGAGCTAGTTTAAATTATGCACAAAACTCTTGATAGATTTTTGTCAATCCACTAATATGGTAGTTGTGTCAATGGAGGACACAGGAAAAAAAAAATAGTCACACATGTTTAATAACATTATGGTGTAATTGCCATATAACTATCATAAGGAATTTTTATGTGATCATATTTTAATTATTTTAATATTATTTAATATTTAACATTTAATTATTTTAACATTTTACTATCTTCCCAATATCGAGTTATATTTTGTTATTTTTATTATGATCACATACAAATTCTTAGAGTTCTTAAAACATTGTTCTTAGAAAAGTTTGAAAAAGTTTCAATTCTCCTAAATTACCAATAGGTAAATTTTGCTATATCTGCTCTCTGAGTAGATAGATAGGTAGAAAGATAGAATTATTTTTGCCAAAGTTGCTTAGAAAGAATTCTCAAAAAGCTGTTAAGAACAAGTATCTCGCCGGGCGCGGTGGCTCAAGCCTGTAATCCCAGCACTTTGGGAGGCCGAGACGGGCGGATCACAAGGTCAGGAGATCGAGACCAGCCTGGCTAATACGGTGAAACCCCGTCTCTACTAAAAAATACAAAAAACTAGCCGGGTGAGGTGGCGGGCGCCTGTAGTCCCAGCTACTCGGGAGGCTGAGGCAGGAGAATGGCGTAGACCTGGGATGCGGAGCTTGCAGTGAGCTGAGATGCGGCCACTGCACTCCAGCCTGGGCGACAGAGCGAGACTCCGTCTCAAAAAAAAAAAAAAAAAAAAAAAAAAAAAGAACAAGTATCTCCTCCTATTTAGCCATGTGATGACTTTTACACCTAAGTATGTTAGCATTAATTACATCACCTAATATAGCTTCATGTGTTCCAAAAATGTTTTAGGACTGTCTTTTTTTAGTCAACACCCAACATTGGTTCATTCATTTCAGTGGGTTTCCATGTTTTTTTATGCTTTTTTAAAAGTCTAAAATGGGTTATTCCAGCTCCTTTTTTTTCTTTTCCCTGACATTGGAAAAATATGCAGACATGTTTATCTGTAGAATGCCCTATGTTCTGGATTTGTCTGTGATTAGATGCAGCAGAAACATATTTGGAAAAACTAAAAATGAAGTGATATTTTGCAGTTCTTAACCAATCCCATCAGGAAGCACATTGGATGAAGTCACTTGTCTAAAATTCATGTACGAATTCGTTTGTCAATAGGTAAATACACGTTCTATGTAATAGGACATCATTGTTTCATTTTCAGTCCTGTTGTGTTCCTATTTTGTGCTTTATTATATTTTTCAGGACCTTCTAATAATTGTAGGGAGCATTATTTTGCTTACAACAGAAATATATTGAAATTTTAAAAATAACAGGTTTACTTTTATTTTTTTGAATGTTGAATATTTCTTTCTACCATCCTAGTTTTGCGACAGTTTTATTAACACCTATTGAGGTAATTGTATCACTTATGGTGGGGCACAATGGCTCATGTCTGTAATCCCAGCACTTTGGGAGGCCAAGGAAGGCAGACCTCCTGACCGTAAGTGTGAGGTCAGGAGTTCGAGACCAGCCTGGCCGACATGGTGAAACCCCGTCTCTACTAAAAGTACAAAAATTAGCTGGGTGTGGTGGCAGGCTTCTGTAGTTCCAGCTACTCAGGAGGCTGAGGCAGGAGAATCGCTTGAACTCAGGAGGTGGAGGTTACAGTGAGTCGAGATGATGCCATTGTACTCCAGCCTGGGCAACAGAGTGAGACCTTGTCCAAAAAAATAAGTTGTATCACCTGTTTCCCTTTGTTTTGTTACACTAATATCCTACAGCTAAACTAGAATCCCTAAAGTAAAATGAACTTGATTATAAGGCAGTATTCTTTTCATATTCCTTTCATTGATATATTAATTCTTTTTGCTATTTTGTTATGTTTTCATCCAAGTCCATAAAAGAGTCAGAAATGGAAATTTTCTTTCCTGTATTCATGTCTGATTTTGGTATCAAGGTCTCTTTTTCCTCAGAAAATAAATTAGAGTGTCTTTTCTTTTTCTAGTTTATGAAAGGGTTTGCCTAAGATTTGTGTTATTTCTGTTTTAAATGTTTCATAGGATTCATCTGTGCTTTACATTTTGAGTAACTTATTTAATTATGGTTTGAATTTTAATGTTTTATGTTAAAAAAAGGAAATATAAATTTTTCATTTATATTATTTGTTTTTTATTATAATTTTTCTAGCAATTTTGTATTATATCTAAGATTTTGAATTTATGGGCATAAAGTAGACCATAGTATTCCCTTCTAATTTCTATGTCATTAATATCTATAGTGATGTTCTGTTTTCTTATGTCTTATATTATGTACTTTTGTGTGTGCTATCTCTGATATTGTCAAGGTGTTATAAATTTTATTAGTGTTTTCAAAGAACAAATTTTTATCTTTATTGATGCTTATACTATAGACTTGTTTTTCATTTCATTATTATTACTCTTACCATGGTGACCAGTTTTCCACTTAGGAATGTAAGACAGGGGAAAAAAGGAAAACAGGATGCTCAGGTAAATATGAATTCAGATATGCCATTTTTTTTTTAGTGTCAGTATATTCCCTTCCAATATTTGACACTTGCTTACTCTAATATATATGTTTATCTGATATTCAATTGGACCAGAGTAGCCTGTATTTTATTTGGCAACCCTATTAATACCACTTCTTGCATATTTAATGCCCTGATGGTTGATTTCTGTGTCTTTGGGTATTTAGATTACTTACTTTTAGGCTTTGATTTTTTTATATTTACATTTAAGGCTATACATTAACTTTCAGCATAGTTTAGATGGAACACTCAATTTTTAGGCTGTCTTAATTTCATTACCATTGTGTTTAAAATATTTTCTACTTACTTTGTAAATATGTTTACAAAATGACTGGTGAAAGCACATTCTTTACAACAAACACTGTGGGAAACTACTGAAATATCCGTCAACAATAGAATACCTAAAGGTCCATGGTTTTTACAATGCAATACTAAAGAATAATTTTAAAAGAACAAACTACTGATAAATTTAACAACAGGGATGGATCTCAAAGGCATTAAAAGTAAATAAAGGGCTAAACTATTCTGACTGAGGTACCATTGGCTGGAAAAGCACAGGGCAAACTATTCTGGGGAGATAAAAATGTTCTATATTATAATCTCAGTGATGGTTCTAGAAATATATGTAAAAATTTTAAGAGATACATGCTTACAGTTTGTACTCTGACTACTTGAAAATTATATTTCTTTTTTTAAAGGCAATGAACAAAAAAGAGATTGGTTAAGATTAAAACCGGAAAAGAATTTGCATCACTAATTACTGTGTGTGGAAGAAAAAGCCATCACATTAAAAATATCAGATATTAGTTATCTCTAAACAGCATACTGAACACTATACATCATGACAAAAGAAGTGTTAAATTCAGGTAAACTTATTTAATAATTATAATTATATTCATTTCTTTTTCCTCTTTTTTTTTTCTAGACTTCTCTTCTCACTTCATTTCACTCATTTGCTCTTCAATCATTGATACTCTTTCTTCCAGTTGATCGAGATGGTTACTGAAGCTTGTGCATTTGTCACGTATTTCTCGTGTCATGGTTTTTATCTCTGTCAGTTCGTTTATGGCCTTCTCTGCATTGATTATTCTAATTATCCATTCTTCCATTCTTTTTTCAAGATTTTTAGTTTCTTTGCACTGGTTACGTAGTTCCTCCTTTAGCTCTGAGAAGTTTGATCGGCTGAAGCCTTCTTCTCTCAACTCGTCAAAGTCATTCTCCATCCAGCTTTGATCCGTTGCTGGTGATGAGCTGCATTCCTTTAGACGGGGAGATGCGCTCTTATTTTTTGAATTTCCAGCTTTTCTGCCCTGCTTTTTTCCCATCTTTGTGGTTTTATCTGCATTTGGTCTTTGATGATGGTGACAAACTGATGCGGTTTTGGTGTGGGTGTCCTTTCTGTTTGTTAGTTTTCCTTCTAACAGTCAGGACCCTCAGCTGTAGGTCTTTTGGAATTTGCTTGAGGTCCACTCCAGACCCTGTTTGCCTGGGAATCAGCAGCAGAGGTTGCAGAAGACAGAATATTGCTGAACAGTGAGTGTTGCTGTCTGATTCTCACTCTGGAAGCTTCGTCTCAGGGGCGTAACCCACCATGTGAGGTGTGAGGTGTCAGTCTGCACCTAGTAGGGGATGTCTCCCAGTTAGACTACTCAGGGGTCAGGGACACACTTGAGCAGGCAGTCTGTCCATTCTCAGATCTCAACTTCCGTGCTGGGAGAACCACTGCTCTCTTCAAAGCTGTCAGACAGAGACATTTACATCTGCAGAGGTCTCTGCTTCTTTTTGTTTAGCTACGCCCTGTCTCCAGAGGTGGAGTCCACAGAGGCAGGCAGGCCTCCTTGAGCTGTGGTGGGCTCCACCCAGTTCGAGCTTCCTGGCAGCTTTGTTTACCTACTTAAGCCTCAGCAATGGTGGGCACCCCTCCCCAAGCCTCGCAGCTGCCTTGCAGTTAGATCTTAGACTGCTGTGCTAGCAATGAGGGAGGCTCCGTGGGCATGGGACCCTCCTGTCCAGGTGTGGGATATAATCTCCTGGTGTACCATTTGTTAAGACCCTTGGTAAAGCGCAGTATTAGAGCGGGATTTTCCAGGTGTTGTGTGTCTCAGTTTCCCTTGGCTAGGAAAAGGGATTCCCTTCCCCCTTGCACTTCCCAGGTGAGGTGATGCCTCGCCCTGCTTCAGCTCTCGCTGGTCGGGCTGCACCAGCTGACCAGCACCGATTGTCTGGCACTACCCAGTGAGATGAACCCAGTACTTCAGTTGAAACTGCAGAAATCACCCATCCTCTGTGTAGCTCATGCTGGGAGCTGGAGGCTGGAGCTGCTCCTATTCGGCCATCTTGCTCTGCCTCCAAGAAATATGGGATTATGTGAAAAGACCAAATCTACATCTGATTGGTATGCCTGAAAGTGAGGGGGAAAATGGAACTAAGTTGGAAAACACTCTTCAGGATATCATCCAGGAGAACTTCTCCAACCTAGTAAGACAGTCCAACATTCAAATTCAGGAAATACAGAGAACACCACAAGGATACTCCTCGAGAAGAGCAACTCTAAGACACATAATTGTCAGATTCACCAAAGTTGAAATGAAGGAAAAAATGTTAAGGGCAGCCAGAGAGAAAGGTGGGGTTACCCACAAAGTAAAGCCCATCAAACTAACAGCAGATCTCTCAGCAGAAACTCTCCAAACCAGAAGAAAGTGGGGGCCAATATTCAACATTCTTAAGGAAAATAATTTTCAACCCAGAATTTCATATCCAGCCAAACTAAGTTTCATAAGTGAAGGAGAAATAAAATCCTTTACAGACAAGCAAATGCTTACAGATTTTGTCACCACCAGGCCTGCCCTACAAGAGACCCTGAAGAAAGCACTAAACATGGAAAGGAACAACTGGTAGCAGCCATTGCAAAAACATACCAAAATGTAAAGACCATTGATGCTAGGAAAAAATCTGCATCAACTAACAAGCAAAATAAGCAGCTTGTTGACAGGATCAAGTTCACACATAGCAATATTAACCTTAAATGTAAATGGACTAAATGGTCCAATTAAAAGACACAGACTGGCAGATTGGATAAATAGTCAAGACCCATCAGTTTGCTCTATTCAGGAGACCCATCTCACATGCAAAGACACACATAGGCTCAAAATAAAGGGATGGAGGAAGATTTACCAAGCAAATGGAGAACAAAAAAAAAAAAAAAAAAAAAAAAATGCAAGGCTTGCAATCCTAGTCTCTGATAAAACAGACTTTAAACCATCAAAGATCAAAAGAGACAAAGAAGGCCATTACATAATGGTAAAGGGATCAATTCAACAGGAAGAGCTAACTATCCTAAATATATATGCACCCAATATAGGAGCACCCAGATTCATAAAGCAAGTCCTTAGACACTTACAAAGAGACTTAGATTCCCATACAATAATAATGGGAGACTTCAACATCCCACTGTCAACATTAGATAGATCAACGAGACAGAAAGTTAACAAGGATATCCAGGAATTGAACTCAACTATGCACCAAGCAGACCTAATAGACATCTACAGAACTCTCCACCCCAAATCAACAGAATATACATTCTTCTCAGCACCACATCACATTTATTCCAAAATCGACCACATAGTTGGAAGTAAAGCACTCTTCAGCAAATGTACAAGAACAGAAATTATTACAAACTGTCTCTCAGACCACAGTGCAATCAAACTAGAACTCAGGACTAAGAAGCTCAATCAAAACCGCTCAACTACGTGGAAACTGAACAACCTGCTCCTGAATGACTACTGGGTACATAACAAAATGAAGGCAGAAATAAAGATGTTCTTTGAAACCAATGAGAACAAAGATACAACATACCAGAATCTCTGGGACACATTTAAAGCAGTGTGTAGAGGGAAAATTATAGCACTAAATGCCCACAAGAGAAAGCGGGAAAGATCTAAAATTGACACCCTAACATCACAATTAAAAGAACTAGAGAAGCAAGAGCAAATACATTCAAAAGCTAGCAGAAGACAAGAAATAACTAAGATCAGAGCAGAACTGAAGGAGATAGAGACACAAAAAACCCTCCAAAAAATCAATGAATCCAGGAGCTGGTTTTCTTGAAAAGATCAACAAAATTGATAGACCACTAGCAAGACTAATAAAGAAGAAGAGAGAAGAATCAAATAGACGCAATAAAAAATGATAAAGGGAATATCAACACTGACCCCACAGAAATACAAACTACCATCAGAGAATACTATAAACACCTCTATGCAAATCAACTAAAAAACCTAGAAGAAATGGATAATATCCTGGACACTTACACTCTCCCAAGACTAAACCAGGAAGAAGTTGAATCCCTGAATGGACCAATAGCAGGCTCTGAAATTGAGGCAATAATTTTGCCTACCAAACAAAAAAAGTCCAGGACCAGACGGATTAACAGCCAAATTCTACCAGAGGCACAAGGAGGAGCTGGTACCATTCCCTCTGAAACTATTCCAATCAATAGAAAAAGAGGGAATCCTCCATAACTCATTTTATGAGGCTAATATCATCTTGATACCAAAACTTGACAGAGACACAATAAAAAAAGAGAATTTTAGACCAATATCCCTGATGAACATCGATGCAAATATCCTCAATAAAATACTGGTAAACTGAATCCAGCAGCACATCCAAAAGCTTATCCACCATGATCAAGTGGGCTTCATCCCTGGGATGCAAGGCTGGTTCAACATACACAAATCAATAAATGTAATCCAGCATATAAACAGAACCAAAGACAAAAACCACATGATTATCTCAATAGATGCAGAAAAGGCCTTTGACAAAATTCAACAGCGCTTCATGCTAAAAACTCTCAATAAATTTAGTATTTATGGAACGTATCTCAAAATAATAAGAGCTATTTATGACAAACCCACAGCCAATATCATACTGAATGGGCAAAAACTGGAAGCACTCCTTTTGAAAACTGGCACAAGACAGGGATGCCCTGTCTCACCACTCCTATTAAGCATAGTGTTGGAAGTTCTGGCTAGGGCAATCAGGCAAGAGAAAGAAATAAAGAGTATTCAGTTAGGAAAAGAAGAAGTCAAATTGTCCCTGTTTGGAGATGACATGATTATATATATTTGGAAAACCCCATCATCTCAGACCAAAATCTACTTAAGCTGATAAGCAACTTCAGCAAAGTATCAGGATACAAAATCAATGTGCAAAAATCACAAGCATTCTTATACACCAGTAACAGACAAACAGAGAGCCAAATCATGAATGAACTTCCATTCACAATTGCTTCAAAGAGAATAAAATACCTAGGAATCCAACTTACAGGGAATGTAAAAGACCTCTTCAAGGAAACTACAAACCACTGCTCAGTGAAATAAAAGAGGATACAAACAAATGGAAGAACATACCATGCTCATGGATAGGAAGAATCAATATCGTGAAAATGGCCATACTGCCCAAGGCTATTTATAGATTCAATGCCATCCCCATCAAGCTACCAATGAGTTTCTTCACAGAATTGGAAAAAACTGCTTTAAAGTTCATATGGAACCAAAGAAGAGCCCACATTGCCAAGACAATCCTAAGCCAAGAGAACAAAGCTGGAGGCATCATGCTACCTGACTTCAAAGTATACTACAAGGCTACAGTAACCAAAACAGCATGTTACTGGTACCAAAACAGAGATATAGACCAATGGAACAGAACAGAGCCCTCAGAAATAATACCACACATCTACAACCATCTGATCTTTGACAAACCTGAGAAAAACAAGAAATGGGGTAAGGATTCACTATTTAATAAATGGTGCTGGGAAAATTGGCTAGCCATAAGCAGAAAGCTGAATCTGGATCCTTTCCTTACTCCTTATACGAAAATTAATTCAAGATGGATTAGAGACTTAAATGTTAGACCTAATACCATAAAAATCCTAGAAGAAAACCTAGGTAATACCATTCAGGACATAGGCATGAGTAAGGACTTCATGTCTAAAACACCAAAAGTAACAGCAACAAAAGCCAAAATTGACAAATGGGATCTAATTGAACTAAAGAGCTTCTGCATAGCAAAATAAACTACTATCAGAGTGAAGAGGCAACCTTCAGAATGGGAAAAATTTTTGCAATCTACTCATCTGACAAAAGGCTAATATCCAGAACCTGCAAAGACCACAAACAAATTTACAAGAAAAAGATAAACAACTCCATCAAAAAGTGGGCAAAGTATATGAACAGACATTTCTCAAAAGAAGACATTCATACAGCCAACAGACACATGAAAAAATGCTCATCATCACTGGCCATCAGAGAAATGCAAATCAAAACCACAATGAGATATCATCCGACACCAGTAAGAATGGCAATCATTAAAAAGTCAGGAAACAACAGGTGCTGGACAGGATGTGGAGAAATAGGAACACTTTTACACTGTTGGTGGGATTGTAAACTAGTTCAACCATTGTGGAAAACAGTATGGCGATTCCTCAAGGATCTAGAGCTAGAAATACCATCTGACCCAGGCATCACATTACTGGATATATTCCCAAAGGATTATAAATCATGCTGCTATAAAGACACATGCACATGTATGTTTATTGAGGCACTTTTCACAATATCAAAGACTTGGAATCAACCCAAATGTCCATCAGTGACAGACTGGATTAAGAAAATGTGGCACATATACACCATGGAATACTATGCAGCCATAGAAAAGGATGAGTTCGTGTCCTTTGTAGGGACATGGGTGCAGCTGGAAACCATCATTCTCAGCAAACTTTCACAAGAACAGAAATCCAAACACTGCATGTTCTCACTCATAGGTGGGAATTGAACAATGAGATCACTTGGACATGGGAAGGGAAACATCACACACCGGGGCCTATTATGGGGAGGGTGGAGGGGGGAGGGATGGCATTGGGAGTTATAACTGATGTAAATGATGAGTTGATGAGTGATGACCGGTTGATGGGTGCAGCACACCAACATGACACATGCATACATATGTAACAAACCTACATGTTGTGCACATGTACCCCAGAACTTAAAGTATAATAAAAAATAAAAAATAAAAATAAATAAAAATTCATAATATAGTTTAAACAAAGAAAAAAAGAAAATAAAGAGCAGAATGACTCAATAAATAACACCTAAAAATTATTCATTCATTCAAGCCAAAATTTTTAAAATAATGATATTCTTAGTAATCAACTTAATTTTATCATAATTAATGAATTGGTCCCTTATAGGGCATTCTGTCTCTCTATATTATCTGAATCTAGCATAGTGTCTTCAATAAAATGGTGGGACATTCAATACATTTTTAAGGAAGGGAAGAAGGAAGGAAAGAAAACGTGCATTTGCTTATGTAATTGAGGTAACTAAACTTGAAATATTTTATACAGGAAAATAAGATGTAAAATGGGAAACAAAAAAATTATAATTATGAGGCATTTTAATATTTTATTTTACTGTCTTCCGAATATGCCTTATGTTTTGTTTTTACACAATCAATATTATATGTAAAGAATCAAAACTGAAAATAAGCAATTTGTCAATGATCACAAGGTAGGAAAAGAAAAAATAGAGATTTAATTCCATATTACTTGAGTTTAATTCTAAAACCAATAGATTTATTCCACAAGCATTGATTGAGCATTTAGTACGCCATAGTCCACACCAGAAAATGAGATTTCATTTTTGGACAGACAACAATCTATGGGTGATGTTCCTTAAGCTTAGAGCTTATAAATAGTGCCAATGATATTTAATATAATACAAAACACACAAATGGGAAAAATGAGGGGAGGGCTTTCTTTTACTTTCATTCACACTTTCAATAATTTCTATGTGGAAAATTTAAAGAATAAACTTCATACTAAATCTGCAATGTCTCCAACTTACTAAAACTCAAAAGTCTAAAATTATCCCCAAGTTCTGCCATATTATTTTCTTACTGAGTCAAATTTTCATCCATTAAACACTTTTTCAAGTAGCCTCTCATTTTAAAAAGAAAATAAAAAAAGATTTCTCCATGTGGTCTTGTGATAGGTGACATGACTCTAGTATTCCAATCAATAATTGCACTGTTGAGTTATCTCCCCCATTCTGAGTTTAATTATCCAGCTTTTCTGACTCATTTATTTTGACCTTCAACTCCAGCATACTTCATTGACTATCAGTGACTTACACCCTAAGCCTTATTATTACCAGGAATTAATCCACCTCCGAGTTTTTTGAACTCTATGATTCTCTTAACTGACTGACGTATATTCTTACATATCTCTCTCTCTCTTATTTCATTCTACACTTGTTAGACAGTTATCCCATTCATCTTCTCTTCTCTCCTGTGTTCTGAGTCCACTCAAGGTTTTGTTTTTGCAAGCATACCCATAATAGAATTGAAGGTTTACCAATTTAATTGTGCCCTAAGTCAATGTCTTTCATTGTCCTTTGTCCACAAAGTCAATGAGACATATCTCACTCACAATTATTCAACAATATTTTATTTCTTCATTGTTTTGCTGCTCAACCTAGGCTGTTGTTGCCATACATGTGATTACTAGCTTCACCACAATTTCATGCTAAGCAACTTTGGTCAAGGTTTTAGAGATACTTGGGAATGATTTTCCTCATCTCTGACTGACTCATTATAACTCTTCTTTTAGCAGCTGTTGAAAATATTTTCCACAGCCTTCATATCCCCAACCTACTTCCACACTCCACTCTTGGGTGAAGGCTCTGGTTCCTTTGTCATTCTGGAGATAGATGACATTCTGCAATCTACCATCTGTATGATGTTTCTAAAATAAAAACAAAACCCATCATATGACTCTCCAGTGCCATTATCTGTCTTCAGCGTATCTTCCCAGCTGATGATTTTTAGACACTCATGGATTCTACCTTTTTTTTTTTAACTTCTTCAATGTCTCAACTTATCCTTGCTTTCTCATGCGTCCTTGCCCCTGCCTACCCTCTGCCTAGAATTTTATTTGCCCTTTTCTTCATTTATCTCTCTTCTGAACACATTTTAAAATTCACCTTCTTCTGGACTCCTTCCCCAAGCTAGTTTAAGGGCAGCTCCTTGTAACACCAGCCCTTTTGTTCCAAAACCAACTTGAACATACCTCTCTTACATATCTGTCAAATGTGCTTTAAGCAACTTGAGAGCCAAGACTAGTATCCACTTAACAACTTTTTTCTTCAAGCCAATCACACTGCCTAACACACAATAAATGCCAAATAGATTGTTACAAATATAGTTTCAAAAATAAATGTCCTGAACGTTATTGACAGCCACCTTGAAACTTCCGGATTGTTTTAGTATCTCACTTCCTTTATTTCTGCTACATTTATCTTTTTCTTTCTTTTTTAATCCATTTCTTTTGTATCCCCCATGCACTTTTCCCTCTTTCTCATTGTAGAAATGGCAACTCCTTACTCATTGCTATAGCAGTGCAATTTGCTTTTGATTCAATCCACTTCCACCTCTGGAATAATATACCATATCATTCTACTTTATGTTTTTTGTCTAAAAATATTTTCCCTTCTTTTCATGTTGAGAAAACATATTTTCTTAACACTGCTTCTAGGTAAAATGATCTTCCCATGCTTTCCTTTCAAATATCTCTCCTGCCCCAACATTTATTTACTTATTTATTTATTTATTTTTTGAGACAGAGTCTCACTCTATTGCCCAGGCTGGAGTGCAGTGGCCTGATGTCAGCTTACTGCAGGCTCCGCCTCCTGGGTTCATGCCATTCTCCTGCCTCAGCCTCCTGAGTATCTGGGACTACAGGTGCCCACCACCAAGCCCGGCTAATTTTGTTGTATGTTTAGTAGAGACGGGGTTTCACCGTGTTAGCCAGGATGGTCTCGATTTCCTGACCTCGTGATCCGCCCGCCTCGGCCTCCCAAAGTGCTGGGATTACAGGCGTAAGTCACTGCTCCCTGCCCTACCCCCACAATTCTAATCTCTCCCTGTATATCCCTTTTTCATTACTATTTTGATCCTTAACTAATGACAATCTCATTTCTGCCATTACCGTTCCGGTGAGATTGCTTTCCTTATTTGTGGTTAAAAACATGCTCTGCAGCCATGATCCTCAAGCGCTCTATTCTTAACAAACTATAAAGCCCGCGTGTTCTTAGCTAAAGAGATCCTTCTCCCAACTGTTAGAATGAGCCATAGACTGACTTGCTGTTCACTCCCTTTGTCTTCTCCCTTCTTCTACATGTTTTATTCTTTGAACTCATCACCTGGTAACCATTTAAACTTAAATGTCCTGCTAGCAATTACAGTCATGTGCTGCTTGACAACATTTTGTCACCAGATGACATACATGATGATGGTCCCATAAGATTATGATACATACTTTTACTGTACTTTTTCATGATTAGGTATGTTTAGACACACACATACTTCACATTGTGTTATAATTGCTGTACTAGTTTGTACCTTGAGAGCAATAGGCTGTATGATACAGCGTAGGTGTGTAGCAGGCTCTCTTATCTATGGTTATGTAAATATTCTCCAAGGTGTTCACACAATGATGAAATTGCTTAATGATATATTTCCTGGAACATATTCCTGTCATTAAACAATACCTGACTATGTATTCAAAGCACAGGGTCTATCTTCCTGGACAACATGCAAATGTAGATTCTGAGCCATTTTGATAAAAATAGGTTTAGTGTGGTTGCCATTGAATTAGAATTATGTGGGGACCAACTGTACTTTGGGCCACAGGCTACTCAATTTTCCAAAGTGTTACTCAGCCTTATATACTTTACCAGGGCCTCTTCATTGCTACTGAACCCAGCCTTCCAAACACAGTCATGCTCCTGGGGAAAAGATTGAGCTCCTGTGAGTCTCTGGTCACCACATTTTTATCAACTAATCAAGATATTCTCTTGCTTTTTGTGTTTTTCTGTTTACAGACACCTTATCTAATATATATTGATAATTCATTAACACTGGACTTACCGCCAACCGTCCTATAAGTTATACTTAAGTGAAGTGTTTTCTAACACAGGTATTTTCTCCATAAGGCACATCACAACCTTCTTGCACTTAGGAACATTAGACAACACTTCAGTACTATACATAGGAACATTTTAAATGGCAAAATGACCAAGAAGAAGCACAAAACTTTTAAAATGTGGCACTAAATGAACTTAAAGTGGACACTTGTTTCTTTGTTTATTATTCTTATTTATTTTTTATTTTTGAGATGGAGTCTCCCACTGTCACCCAGGCTGGAGTGCAGTGGCAAAATCTTGGCTCATGGCAACCTTCACCTCCCAGATTCAAGCAATTCTCGTGCCTCAGCCTCCCAAGTAGTTGGGATTACAGGTGCCCACCGCCACGCCCAGCTATTTTTTTTTTTTTTTTAGTAGAAATGGGGTTTCACCATGTTAGCCAGGCTGGTTTCAAATTCCTGACCTCAAGTCATCCACCTGTCTCGGACTCCCAAAGTGTTGGGATTACAGGTGTGAGCCACTGTGCCCGGCACAGATGCTTGTTTATAGTATGAAAGTTGAGACGAGAACACAGTGTCCACTTTGTTCAGGCTCAGCTGAGAATGTGCATATTGAATGGCTCCAAATTTTTCGCTCCTCTGCACATGTTCACAAATGACCTCAAATGCACTGAAAGTATTGATTTTGGAGTAACAACTCAATTTCAGCGAGTAGGTGAATTTACACATAAAATTCATGAATAATGAGGACAGACTTTATATATAGTTCTGTGGCTTCTTTATTAACTTGCATTCATTTAACAGCTGCTTAACTATTTTGAAACATTTTACAGTAAAATTATTCCTACCTCCCTCAGGACACTCTCTTCCTTTGCTTGGTTAATTCTCCACATAGCTACAGTATCTCAAGCCAGATCCTGACTTTTGCCCATGCTAAACCACAATTTTCCCAATGTCATGTCCCTTGTGTACAATTTGTACAGTGACAACCATTGTTTACAAATTGAAGAGGCTCTCATCTTTCCCCAAAGATGTTTTACTTGTCCTCTGCCTGGTAGAAAGATTAGGCTAGATAGAACTAAGTTAAGATTGTGCTGCAATTCTAGTAACAGGTTTTTTTTTTTTTTTTTTTTTTTTTCACCCATGCCTCTTCTCCTGCTATTGTGCGGCTTCCTCAATTTTCCAACTGAGAGCATGGGGTGCTTCCAGTCCTTGACCCCACTGCTGTAAATCCCAAACTCTGATATTTATTTCCCCAGTACCACAAGACTGCTATAAATTCCAGTGTTCTTTAGATTTTTCTGCTTTGCTTTTTGTCATCCTATGCCATCCAGTTTTAAATTTTGGCAAGTAGCAACTGAGGATTGGATTGATTTCTCTGTCTTTCTCTTCCAAAATCACTAAATTTGTCTATGAAGCCTTCCAGACTGCCAAAATTTTAGTTGGTTTCTTTGTTTCAGAAAGATGATCCTCTAACTGTATGTTTTGCCTGGATTTATATGCTCAGAATTAAAAAATATACTTAGGGAAAATGGCTACAAAATATAGCCTTGTCTCTCCCCAGTTCTCAAAGATCTTGGTCTCTCAAGGTTCCAAAAGCTTCAGCAGGTCCCCACTGCCTTCTAGTGTATGTGTGTGTGTGTATATATATATAAATAACATTATGTTTGTGTCTTAGCAGAAATATTTTCCCACAACTAATTAATCCATGATAGCCACAGGTAGACCTCTCAATGAATTTTCCCTAAGAGCTCTGTGTCTTCTTCCTACTGCTTGCCTATTCGTGGTTGGCCATTTCCATTTTTCTGCTGGTTGATTATTAGATTTTAATAATAGGGCAATGTGAACCTTCATGAATTTCCATACTGAAAAGTGATTTTTCTTTCTTTGGTGCTTTTGTCTTCTGTGCAATATTTTGACTTGCATAATTTATCAGGAATACTAATATTCGGGTGTCATGAGAGCCATCAGTTTCTACATCCTTTTAACGTTACCTAGCTATATCTTTTTCATTGTGAATAAGACCTCTTTATTATTCATTTTCCATGCCCTTATCTTACATGATGATGTGTGGACACTTGTAGGTAGAATGAAAGTAAAATATGCACTTGTTTGATATAAATTAATTCAATGCATAAGTTAAGTATGATTAGGTCTTTTTTTTTTTTTGAGACAGTCTTGCTGTGTCACCCAGGCTGGAGTGCAGTGGCATGATCTCGGCTCACTGCAAGCTACGTCTCCTGGGTTCATCCCATTCTCCTGCCTCAGCCTCCCAAGTAGGTCAGACTACAGGTGCCCGCCACCACATCTGACTAATTTTTTATATTTTTTAGTAGAAACGGGGTTTCACCATGTTAGCCAGGATGGTCTTGATCTCCTGACCTTGTGATCTGCTTCTAAGAAGGCTCCCTTTCAGTGGAACAACTCTGAATCAGAATTTTTTTCTTAATAATAATATTTGTAATATGTTTTAGACCCTGCTGAAATGCAAATTTACTTTTGCAGAGTAACACGTTGAAATTCATTTTTTTATTTCTTATTTTGAATGAGTTTATCAGATTTTTTTGTTGTATAGAAAGAAGAAATTTTTCAATACAGTTATATTTAAGCTTACGAATGAAGAAAGGGTGATTTTGTTTATTTGTTTCTATGCTCGTATGAGGCGTTTTTCCAGAAAATATTGTTAACGGAATCAAAAAGCAAGCAAAAATAAGGACAAAATATTTTCAAATCACACATCCGAGAAAGGATTTGTATCAAAATATGCAAGAAGTCTTAAATATCAACAATTAAAATCAAACAGCCCAATTACATAATGAAGAAAAATTATAAATTGAATGAATATAAAAATGAGACTTAACATGACTTGTCATTAGGGAATGGCAAAATCAAACCATAATGAGAAACCCCTACAATCTATTATAATGCCTACAATCTAAAGAAAAAACCAACCGCTACTACCGACTGCTGTGGAGAATTCAGGGCAATAGGAACTCTAATTCTTTTCTGGTGGAAATGCGGAACGGGACAGTCACTTTGGAAGGCAGAGAGTTTTTAAAAACATTAAACATAGTCTTACCATGCTATCCAGCAATTGAACTTCTATATATTTACCCAACTGATTTGAAAACCTATTTCCACCCCCAAGCCTTTTACAATAGCTTTATTTATAATTGCCAAAATTTCAAAGGAATCAAGATAGTCTTCAAGAGATGAATGGGCCTGGTGTGGTGGCTTACACCTGTAATCCCAGCACTTTGGGAGGCTGAGATGGGCAGATCACTTGAGGCTAAGAGTTCAAGACCACCCTGGCCAACATGACAAAACCCCCTCTCTACAAAAAATGCAAAAATTAGCCAAGCATGCTGGCACATGTACTCGGAAAGCTGAGGCATGAGAATTGCTTGAACCCTAGAGGTGGAGGTTGCAGTGAGCCAAGATTGTACCACTGCACTCCAGCCTGGGTGACAGAACAAGACACTGTCTCAAAAAAAAAAAAAAAAAAAAAAGAGAGAGAGAGAGAGAGATGAATGGATTAACAATTTTCTTACAAATATATGATGGAATAGTATTCATCAATAGAAAGGAATGAGCTATCAAGTCATGAAAATTAGTAGATTAATTGTAAATGCACATTATTAAGTGAAAAAAATATGAAAAGGCTATGTACCATATACCAATTATATGGTATTCTGAAAAAATAAAAATTATAGAGACAATAAGATCAGTGGTCACCAGAGACTAAGGTAGAGAAATATTGAATGAGTGAATGATAGGGTAGTTTTAGGGTGATGAAACTATTCTCAGTTTTTTCTGAGCCCAATAATGGCAGGCTGATGACACCAAGTATTCCCTAAGTGCCCACAGCACAAAATGTATACATTAATGTATACAGTTAAATATTTTCACAGAGCAGAAGTTTTTAATTTTAATGAAGTCTATATTATTATTATATTTTTATTTTTGGATTGTGCTCTTAAGAACTCCCACCCAGTTCAAAGTCACATAGAATGTTTTTCCTTACATTTTCTCCTATGAGATTTACAGTTTATCTAGGTCTATGGTCTTTTCTGAGTTAATTTTGGTGTAAGGTTGTATGAGGTTTGTGCCTGATTATATTATTTTGGATATACAGATCCAGCTGTTTAAACACTATTTTTTGAAAAGACTATTATTTTTTCTATTAAATTACCTTCCCTCCCTTTTCAAAGATTGCTTCACTGGGTTTGTGTGGTTTCATTTTTGTATTACGTATTCTGTTATATTTATGTATGTATCTATTTTTCACCAATACCACATGACTCAATTACAGTAGCTTTATAGTTGTCTTGAATTAGGGTGGTGACAGTCTTTCAACTTTGTTCTTCTTTGGTATTGTATTGGCAAATCTGAGTCTTATGACTTCCCACATAAATTTAACAATTAGTGTGTCCATATCCACAAAACAACTGGCTGAGATACTGAGTGATAAGGCATAGAATCTATATATCAGTTTGAGAAGAGTTGATATCTTAATAATATTTAGTGTTACTGTCAATGAGCAAACAATATCTCTCACATAACTGAATTTATTTGTTTTCTTTCATCAGAGTATTGTGGTTTTATACATATGGGTTCTATACAAATTTTTATTTATTTAATTCTAGATATTTAATTTTTGAAGCTATATTAAATGGTACTTTTAATTTCAAATGACAATTATTCATTGTTATATCTGAAAGCAATTAACTTTTGTATATTAACCTTGCATCATATGACCTTGCTATAATCACTTATAAGTTCTAGCATTTTTTTGTGTGAATTCTTTGGGATTTTCTGCATAGATGATTATAATTATAACTATAATTAGACCATCTGAGGACAAAGACAAGTTTTTTTCTTTCTAATTAGTATAGCTTTCATGTCCTCTGTTTTTCTTATTGCATGCACTAAGACTTTGAGTACAATGTTGGAGAGATGTGGTGAGATAGGCATGTCTACTGACAACACATTCCCAGAATTTTTACTTTTCTGAGAAAGTTTTTATTTCTTCTTCACTTTTGAAGAATAATAACAGAGTACGGAATTCTAAATTGGCATCTTGGATTTTTTGTGTTTTTTTCTTCTCTCATTCAATGATTTTTAGTATTTCACTTCACTTTCTTCTGACTTGTGTGGTTTCAGATGGAAAGTCATATATAATTCTTATTCCTGTTCTTCTGTAGAGGAACTGCCCCATTCTTCCCATGTGACTTCCTTCAAGACTTTCTCTTTGTCCTTTCTTTCATGCAGTTTGACTATGATATGCCTAGATGAAGACTTTTTGGTTTTTCACCCTGCATGGTTTTCTCTGTGCCTCCTGGATCTGTGGTTTATTATATGTCATTTTTTAAAATTCTCAGTCATTATTAATTCAAATATTCCTTTTGTTTCTTTATTATTTTTCTACTATTCCTATGATATGTATTTATACCTTTTGTAATTATCCTTCAGTTTGGGGTATTCTGGTATATTTTTAATTTTTTTTTTGTTTCTGTATTTCAATTTGAGAAATTTCTATTACATATGTTCAGACTCAGTGATTTTTCCTCAGCTGTGTCGAGTCTAAGAACGAGTCCATTATAGAAAGTCTTCTTCTCTGCTACAGTGCTTTTGTTCTCTGGCATTTTCTTTTGTTTGTTTCTTAAATTTTCCATCTGTATGCACATATTACCCATATGTTCTTGTGTATTGATGATTTTTTCGATTAGACTCCTTAATATATTATTCCAACTTATTTTAAATTCCTGGTCTAATGTTTCCAAAGTCTCTCCCATGCTTGATGCTGGTTCTTATGCTTGCTTGTCTCTCCAACCTGTGTGTTTTCTTGTCTTTCAGCTTTGCAGTGTGTATTGAAAGCCAGACACAATGTGTCAGATCATTAGGCTTTGAGTGTGATACTTTTGTACATCAGACTAGGAGTTGGTCTGAGCTGAATGTCTGCTCTAACTGCAAGTGACAGAGGTTTTATTTTACTATAGTGGTTCTTTTTTTATTTTTCTCCACTTGTATGAAATACAATACTAGAAGATATTGGAATTGCCTAATTGATGTTCCTCCAGCTCAGATAAGGTTCTCGTAAAATATTTTCTCTACAGAGAAGGTTTCTATTATTGAGAGTGCTCTGAGCATATTTCAAAATGTTTTTTTCTCCCCTTCCTGCCCAAAACACAACTGGATTTTTGTCTATTCTTCATTGAGTAAGGCTGTGAGAACTATGTTTGGTAAAACTCATGAAAATGTGGGGCACTTATCAGTCTAGGCCCTCAGAGAGTTTTTACCTCAAGCTACTCCACATTCAGTTGTCAATTATTCATCACAATTATCATTTTTTTCCTGTCACTTATTGGTTTTAGCATATTTTTCTTCACTGCTGAAAGCAGATCTTCACTATACTTCTCTGTGTTCATTTGTCTTTCCAGACTTTGGAGCAGCAATTTGACTTATGATCTTGATTTCTGATGGATCTGAGAAGTCGATGATTTTCAGTTTGCTCAGCTCTTTCCTTATTTGAGGGCAGGAGTGATGCCTTTTAACCTCTTTATATCTTGAAGCTAATAGGAAGTTTCTTCTTCACATTTGAAGGATTATTTCAGTGGATATATAATTTTTATGTTGGTGGCTTTATTTTCTTTTGATGCTTCGAATATTTCATTTCATTCACTTCCTGGTTGAATGGTTTCAGAGGATAATTTCATTACAGTTCTTATCTTTTTTTCTTCTATAGCTAAGGTGTTTGCTTCTCTAACTTTCTAGTTTCTTTCATGAATTTCTCTTTCTGTATTTTGTTTTCTGCAGTTCGAAAATAATATGTCTAGGTGTAGAGATTTTTGTTGTTGTTCTTAACAAGCTTGGTCTATTCTGAGTTTTTTTTTTAAAAACTCTCATTTGGTGTCTGTGTTAGTCCATTTTCATGCTGGTAATAAAGACATACTCAAAACAAGGTAATTTAATCAGGAAAAATGTTTAATGGACTTACAGTTCCATGTGACTGGGAAGCCTCACAATCATGGCAGAAGCCAAGGAAGAACAGTCACATCTTACATGGATGGAAATAGGCAAAGAGCTTGTGCAGGGAAACTCCCCTTATAGAACCATCAGATCTCATGAGGCTTATTCAATATCACGAGAACAACATGAGAAAGACTTGCCCCCATTAATCAATTACCTCCCACTGGGTCCCTTCCACAACACATGGGATTTCAAGATGAAATTTGGGTGCAGACACAGCCAAAACATACCATTCCACCCCTGGCTGCTCCCAAATCTCATGTCCTCACATCTCAAAACCAACCATGACTTCCCAAAAGTCCTCCAAAGTCTTAACTCATTTCAACATTAACTCAAAAGTCCACAGTCAAAAGTCTCATCCAAGAAAAGGCAAGTCCCTTTCACCTATGAGTCAGTAAAATCAAAAGCAGGTTATTTACTTCCTAGATACAATGGGGGTACAGATATTGGATAAATACAGCAATTCCAAATGGAAGAATTTGCCCCAAAGAAAGGGACTACAGGCACTGTGCAAGTCTGAAATCCAGGAGGGCAGTCAAATCCTAAACCTCCAAAACGATCTCCTTTGACTCCATGTCTGACACCCGGGTCATGCTGATGCAAGAGGTGAGTTCCCATGGTCTTGGAATCTCCATCTCTGTGGCTATGCAGGGTACAGTCTCCCTCCTGGCTGCTTTCATGGGATGGCATTCAGTGTCTGTGGCTTTTTCAGGTGCACAGTGCAAGCTGTTGTTGGATCTAGTATTCTGGGGTCTGGAGGATGGTGGACTTCTTCTTACAGCTCTGCTAGGCAGTGCCCCAGTGGGGATTCTGTGGGGGCTCACACACCACATTTCCCTTCCACATGGCCCTAGCAGAGATTCTTCTTTAGGGCTCCTTCCCTGAAGCAAATTTCTGCCTGGACATCCAGGCATATCCATTAATCCTCTGAAATCTAGACAGAGGTTCCCACACCTCAACCCTTGACTTCTGTGCACCTATATGCTCAACACCACATGGAAGCTCTCAAGGCTTGGGGCTTGCACCCTCTGAAGCCATGACCTGAGCTATACATTGGTTCCTTTTAGCCATGCCTAGAGTAGCTGGGACATGGGACACCAAGTCCCTAGAGTGCATAAAGCAGTGAGGGTGGGGGGGGTCTGGGCCTGGCCTACGAAACCATTTTTTCCTCCAAGGCCTCCAGTTCTGTGAGGGGAGAGGCTGTCACAAAAGTCTCTGACATGCCCTGGAGACATATTCCCCATCATCTGGGCAATTAACATTTGCTTCCTCATTACTTATGCAGATATATGCAGCTGACTTGAATTTCTCCTCAGGAAATGGGATTTTCTTTTCTATTGCATTGTCAGGCTGCAACTTTTCTGAACTTTTGTGCTGTTTCCGTTTTAAAAATGGTGCCTTTAATGGCACCCAAATCACCTCTTGAATGCTTTGCTGCTTAGAAATTTCTTCTGCCAGATATCCTAAATCATCTCTCTCAAGTTCATAGTTCCACACATCTCCAGGGAAGGTGCTAAATGCTGCCAGTTTCTTTGCTTAAACATAGCAAGAGTTACCTTTGCTCCAGTTCCCAACAACTTCCTTATGTCCATCTGAGATCACATCAGCCTGGATTTCATTGTCTGTATCATTATCAGCATTTTGGGCCAAGGCATTCAAGAAGTCTCTAGGAAGTTCCAAACTTTTCAACATTTTTCTGTCTTCTTCTGAGTCCTCCAAACTGTCCCAACCTTTGCCTATTACCCAGTTTCAAAGTTGCCTCACATTTTTGGATCTCTTCACAGAGCCCCACTGTACTGGTGCCAATTTATTATATTAGTTAGCTTTCATGCTCCTAATAAAGACATATCTGAGACTTAGTAATTTATATAGAAAAAAAGTTTTATTGGACTTACAGTCCCATGTGTCTTGGAATTGTGTTGGGAAGCCTCACAGTCATGGCAGGAGGCAAAGAGAAGCAAGTTATGTCTTACAAGGATGGGAGCAGGCCAAGAGAGAGCTTGTGCAGGGAAACTCCCCCTTAGAAAACCATTAAATCTCATGACACTTATTCACTATCACGAGAACAGCATGAGAAAGACCTGCCCTCATGATTCAATTACTTCCCACTGGCTCCCTCCCACAACATGTGGGAATTAAAGATGAGATTTGGGCAGGGACACACAGTCAAACCGTATTAGTGTCTCATGGTTTGGCCCTCTGCCTCCACCCAAATCTCATCTCAATTGTAAATCCCCACATGTCCAGGGAGGGACTTGTAATCCTCCAGTTATAAGGGAAGCAGATGATAGGATAATGGGAATGGTTTCTCACATGCTGTTCTCATGATAGTGAGTGAATTGTCATGAGATCTGATGGTTTTATAAGTATTTGACAGTTCGTCCTTCACACTCACTCACTCTGTCTTGCCTGACACCATGTAAGACATGCCTGCTTTCCCTTATGCCATGATTGTAAGTTTCCTGAGGCCTTTCCAGCCAGGTGTAACTGTGAACCAAATAAACCTGTTTTCCTCATATATTACCCAGTCTCTGGCAGTTCTTTATGGCAGTGTGAAAACAGACTAATACAGTGTCAGTTATTAATTTTGAAAAATTGTTTAACACTATTGATTCAAATTTTTTTTTCTGCTCTGTCTTCTGTTTCTTCTCCTAATATTCATATTATGTATATATTAAACCTTTTAAAATTTCTCTGCATTTCTTGGATGTTGTGTTGTTTCTTTCTTTTAATTTTTTTTTACTCTTTTTTTTTTAAATTTTTTATTATTATTATACTTTAAGTTCTAGGGTACATGTGCCATAACGTGCAGGTTTGTTACATATGTATACTTGTGCCATGTTGCTGTGCTGCACCCATCAACTCGTCAGCACCCATCAACTCGTCATATTTTGGTTTGAAAAGTTTCCATTGAAAAATCTTTAAACTTACTGATTTTTCCTTTGTTCATGCCCATGCCCAGTCTTCAGACGAATCCACCAAAGGTATTCTCCAACTCTGTTACAATGTGCTTGATTTCTAGTATTGCCTTTTGTTTCATTTTTTGAGTTCCCTTTTCATAACCCATTGGTTCTTTTTCCATTAGATCCCTTAACATATTAATCATATCAACGTTAATTTCTCTGTCTGATAATTCTAACATATGTATCTGAGTCTGGTTCTAGTGATTTTCTTTTTCCTCTCGAAATAGTTTCTTCTGCCTTTATTGCATGCCTTATGATGTTGAATGGACTACAGCACTTAATGCAAGTTTTTATATTAATCTTTCCTGTCAATTTGCTGAGTACAATATGTTCTGTAACAGTATGTGCCAGAGGACTCTGATTCTTCTATTGTTTTGTTTTGTTTTGTTTTTGATATGGAATCTCACTCTGTCACCTAGGCTGGAGTACAGTGGCGCAGTCTTGGCTCACTGCAAGCTCCGCCTCCTGGGTTCATGCCATTCTCCTGCCTTAGCTTCCCGAGTAGCTGGGACTACAGGTGCCTGCCACCATGCCGGGCTAATTTTTTGTATTTTCAGTGGAGACGGGGTTTCGTCGTGTTAGCCAGGATGGTCTCAATCTCCTGACCTTGTGATCCACCTGCCTCGGCCTCCCAAAATGCTGGGATTACAGGTGTGAGCCACTGCTCTTGGCCATGTTTTTGGTTTTGTTTCCTCTTTTGACTTTGGGCTTTCCCAACTCCTCCTCATAAAGCATCTGAGAATGACAGCTCTTTCCACTGCAATCTATTGCTATTCTGAGTCCTACTGGTGTGGCAGTAAGGGGTGGAAAGGTTTACCACTCTGTAACCTTACGATTCCATCCAAGTCTTTGAGTGATCAAACCTTCAGAAAAGGTCCTGCAGTAGTAGATTCCACTTACCTCTAGATCAGACCTTAAGGCTAATGGGGAAGGAGTTGGGCTGGAGTTCCTACAGATGAAATAAAGGACTTCTTGTAAAGTCCTTTCCCCTGAAGAGTAGTCCTTTGCTATAGAAAAAAAAACTCTGGGCACATTTCACAGTGATTATTCTTCCCCTGGCAAGAGGCAGTAGGTGTCTTTCTTAGAGCTTTACTGTGAAAATCTGATGGAATGCCTGGTGGTTGAACCCACAGTGTGAGGACCTCCCTCAGACCCTGGACTCCAGTTTTTTCTCTACCACACTAGTCCATGCTCAGCTCCAGTAATTCTTCATTTTCATTCAAGTCTTCCTGCGAGTTTGTAGTCTAGCAGCTCCAGGTCACCAGTCTCAGCTATGGTTCTCTTGATTCATCTCTCTCCCCAGATTGTGGAAGAATGATTTGCTCTACATCATTTCCCTGATGGGCCCAAGAAGAGTTGTTGATTATCTTCTTATTGATGTTTGTTTGTTTGTTTGTTTACTTATTGATTGGTATTATGAGGATGTGGTGTCACCTTTCAGTCTCTTTAAATGTCAAAGCTGAAACCAGGAGACTGCAATTTTTAGTGCAAAAAGTTTCAAGGATTATTTGTATCACTATAATTCTATAATAGAAACATTGCTTTTTATTAAAGAATAATTTCTTTCATTTTGTCTTTACCTCACCATTTAAAAAAACCTAATGATATGCAAGGCTCACATATTTCACAATAGCAAACTTATATCTCTAAAGGCATATTTTTAATTGTATTTATCACAGGTGTTATAATTTTCTGCTTAACACTCTAGTAAGGCATCAAATTTTCTCTAGGTTACAGGTAGCTTTATTTCATCAAAAATCAATTTGCAGTTTTAACGTGGGCACATTTTCCTCATAGCAACAACTTCCTGTTGTGAAGCAGAAGAAAAAAGAATAATTTAATTATGTGCATTAAGGCTTCAAAATTTGAATCTAATTGTTTGTATGCAGAAGCATAGTTTATGAACTGTTAGTCTTATTTTTATGGTGAAATTTGGGCTGGGGGTCTTAATGAATGGTTTATTCATTTAATGGACTTAAAGATTCTCTCTCAAGCTGCCAAATAACTTGTGGACATGCATTATCATTTTGTGCATGTGCCCTAGAGAGAAACAAAAGTAAAAGGACTACGTGTTAAGCGTGTGGCAGAGAAAAGTAAACATCATCCCCTAAAATGCAATTATATAAAATCATCTCTCAGAAATATAAGAAGCACTTTTATTTAAATTGAAAAAGTCATCAAATAATGTAGAGTTTAGACACAACTGTTTGACAATAATTTGTTGCTTCATCCAAATTTAAAAATAGCAACAATGACTATATAATAACTATGCAAAATTCTGCATTCTGAAACTATCCATCACACGGTATATTTCAGCCAAGGTGTTTCTAATTTCACATGCTTGTAAATACATGTGGGAGATCAAAGGCTTTTCTAAACTGAAAAATCAAAATTGCATAAGCCTATTGCTTTTTGGTTTTTGTTTCTTACATGTGTAAGTCTCAACAGAATTGGAAGTTTAAAGCTTGTCTAAATGAACAGGTTTCTACCTTTACACCCTTGTCACCCAGCAAATTGGCCATGCTCATTTACAGGGATAACACAATGTTAGGAATAAAGAAAGTTTAAGATTGAGAAAATGTCACAAAGGGACATCATTAAGAACCATTTCAAAAATTTGGAGATGTGAATTATAAACGAAAATACCTTCCTAAGATAGTAGGAATTTCATTTAGATCCTAGCACGTGTGCTTAATTGGTTAACTGGAGAATTTGTTAAGAATCACAACAGAATATTTTAGCTACTCACAAATCCTTGTAAATGCCTTATTTATATTGCCTCTATATCTGGCCTTTTGAAAATGATCAATATATTTTTCTTTGACCTTAGCATACACTTGTCTTCTTTCTTCTTTTCTAAAGAGCACTCAGTGCAAAAACATGATGACTTCTTCATTCATTGTGTTTTCCATGCACATTATAGCTTGGATGCTCAAATCTGGAATATCTCTATGATATCATTATTTCTTCAAATATAGAAAACCCAAAATGAATCAAGACACTGCTGAGGTTTAGCCTCATACAAATTATTGAGGTTGTATTACTTCTTTCCCTAGTGTATGTAAAAGAATTGCATTAGTCAGTGTTCTCCTGAAAACTAGAATCAATAAGATATATATAGTCCCATGATCTGTTTTCTGCAAATGGGAGATCCAGGAAAATTGGTGGTATAGTTCTAACCTGAATCTGAAGACCTGAGAGCCAAGGTGACAATCATATAAATCCCAGTCCAAGAGCAAGAGAAGACTGAAGTTCCAGGTCAAGCAGCAAGCAGACAGGGGGTGAATTCTCCCTTCGGCCTTTTGTTCTATTCATGACTTGGACTGATTGAAAGAGGCCCACTCCATTGAGGAGGGCAATCTAATTGACTGAGTCCACCAATTCAAATGCTAGACTCATGTGGAAACACCCTCACAGACACACGCAGAAGTGAACTTTAATCTACACACCTGTGGCTCAGTAGACCTAACATAAAATTAACCATCACAAGAGTTAACCTACCAGGCCTAACTGCTTTTTCTTAAAATGTCCCGCTTGCAAGGTTGGCCCTCTGACGGTATCCAGGGACTTGGATTTCAGGGGAGTTCCTGCTACTCTCAGAACAGATTGGAGTGGCTCACTATGCCTAACCAAACAAATCATATGGTTTCTGCTGAACACACTTTCCTTGTGGATTCTTGACATTCTGGTATGTGCCAGGCAGACAATGCCTGTGTAACCAGCCCCTGGTAAAAACCCTGGGCACCAAGTCCCTCATGAACTTCTATCCTGGTGTCTCCACTGGGATAGGACTCAAAGCCTGAGCCTAATTTCTTCCAGACTTCACCCTCCACACATTTTTCCTTTGTTGAATTTATTTTACATCCTTTTGCTGTAGTAAATCCTAGCCATGGGTATGCTGTACTCTGGGTCCTGTGAGTTCTGGAGAATCACAGGCTCTGAAGCTGGTCTTGGAGTTCCCGAACATATGTACATTCTAAGCTTTTATTGATTTGCTCTAGAACAACACCAACTGTCTCACTGTATCAAATTGCTACCTCCTATGCAGCTTTACTTTATGTTATTTCAACAATATATTTAATCTATTTGATTCTAGGATAGATATTTTTGCTTTTCTTCTAACTAGTTTGAGGTAATGAATAAAATAAATAGTAATAAATAAAGACACCTCATAAAATCATAATTTATAAACCTGCATATGAAAGAATGAATCTATAAGGGCCTTTTTTCAACAGCTTGTAAATATTGGGAATATTCTGTGTTGATCTTGTTGTGGGGGTGTCCCATCTTTTTTATTACATAATTTTTTTTTTTTTTTTTTTGAGACGGAGTCTCGCTCTGTCGCCCAGGCTGGAGTGCAGTGGCGCGATCTCAGCTCACTGCAAGCTCCGCCTCCCGGGTTCACGCCATTCTCCTGCCTCAGCCTCCCGAGTAGCTGGGACTACAGGCGCCCACAACTGCGCCTGGCTAATTTTTTGTATTTTTAGTAGAGACGGGGTTTCACCGTGGTCTCGATCTCCTGACCTTGTGATCCGCCCTCCTCGGCCTCCCAAAGTGCTAGGATTACAGGCGTGAGCCACCGCGCCCGGCCTTTTATTACATGATATTAAAAGCATAAAATGTCAATTTAAATGTAAATATTTTCTTTGTACCTTATCTAACCCTATTGGCATATTAAATGTTGATTGTGTGTATTGTTGTTGCTCTGTCAGTTGGAGTGCCTTGGCTGCAAGTAATAGATTACCTGAAGCAGAATTCAATGTTTTAAACAATGAAGAGTTTAATATCATGAACAACAAGACATCCTGGAAAATGCGATTCTAGGATCAGTTAATTAAGCAACACCCAACACCACCAAGGACCCAAGTGCCACTGATATTTCTGTTTTGTGTTCTCAGCAGTTGAAATGTGTCTTCAGTCTTGCCCTCTGATGACTGAAAGATCATTTCCACAGCTCCAAGCATCTGATTCTCACAATCTCAATCAAAATACGAAAAGAACTGTATCTCCAAGCACAATATTTTTTAACCAAGGAAAAGAATATTTTTCTTACACAAATACCTGAAGATATATATACATATATATAAAATGTATAATTTTTATTTTTAAAAGACAGGGTGTCTATGTGTCACACAGGCTGTGTCATGATCATAGCTCATTGTAGCCTCAAACTCCTAGGTTCAAGCAGTTCTCCTGCTTCAGTCTCCTGAGTAGCTGGGATTACAGGCATGTGCCAACATGCCTGGCTAATTTTTAAATTTTTGTTTAAATGAGATCTCACTATGTTGCCTAGGCTGGTCTTGAGCTCCTATCTTCAATGATCCTCCTGCCTTGGGCTCCCAAAGTGCTAGGATTACATGTGTGAGCCACTATGACTAGCCAACCTTTATATATTTTGTTGGCCACTGTGCTAATTACATTGACAAACCTTGGCAAAACCATTCTCTGTCAAGATAAAGAGAATTATCATCATTTTCTTTAGATTGGGCAAAAACTACATATTGTGGCTAGGAAGGGACCAATGCCCATGAGTACATGAGAAGATGAATATGAGAAGAAAAGATCCAACATCTACCAGGGAGGGAAGAGGTAGAATGGCAACGGGATAGACCATCAATTCTATCTGCCACTGAGCTTCCATCCAACAAGATTCCTCTACGTTTCAGATCTTAATAGCATGGCATGTACAAGAGATAACTACTCAAATACCAAACAGGGAAGGTTGTGAACAAATTATCTGTTGTTGTTTTTCTTAATTTTACCCAAACTGTTTACTTTTCATTGTTTTCATATTGAGTAAAATTGGATTTCAGGAACATGAGCATTTGCAGTACCATTCACTCGTTTTCTTTTTCTTGAAAGTCTCTCCTTTGTTTTTAAGATAATCCACTTTAAGTGCAATTTCATATGCATTCATCTAATTGCTGAAAATTTCAGCTTCATCTACAATGCTGCTTGTTTCTTGGTTCTTAGAGCAGTTTTTTCTGCTCTTCATGAAAATTGTCATCTGGAAAAACTAGATGTTCTCTCAGCTGCCTCTGTCATTTATATTTACAACACTTCTCAATAGTTTATTGGATCCAAGAGGTCAAGATCATATCATGTTCTTTCGTTGTACTTGCATCTGTTAAGAATTAGCTAAGAATTCAAAAGAACTTTTTTTTTTTTTTTTTTTTTTTTTTTTTTTTTTTTTTTAGATGGAGTCTCTCTGTCGCCCAGGCTGGAGTGCAGTGGCACAATCTCTGCTCTCTGCAAGTTCCGCCTCCTGGGTTCATGCCATTCTCCTGCCTCAGCCTCCCGAGTAGCTGGGACTATGGGTGTGAGCCACTGCGCCCAGCCGACGGGGCATAATACTTTTTATGATTTCTTTATTTTTTAGTTTTTTGGCTTTCCTATTTATAATTCAGAATATAGTATCATCTATTATAGTTATACCTATACTTTTCTGACAATATTTCCTACTGTTTTTATTTTCCAATTTTATAAACAATATTTTCATTTGATTCCAGTCCATAAACTATTTCTACATAACAATTAATAATACCATGTCTATAAGCATCATGTGCCATAGACGTGGCATAGCGTATACATAGAGTTTTGTATTTTATGTTTTGTTATATAACCTATATTGAGTTAAATTTTGTGGAGTGTGTAAACTCTGTGCCTAGATTCTATTCTTTTCTTTTTTAATATGTGAATGTTCAGTTTTTCTGGCACCATTGGTTAAAAATACTTTCCTTTCTCTGTTTAATTGTCTTTGTTCCTTTGTCAAAGCTGACTTGATTTTATTTCTGCGGGTCAATTTCTGGGCTCTCTATTCTGTTCGGTTGATCTATTTGTACTTGTTTGTTTGTTTCCAATAGCAGACTGTCTTAATTACTGTAGCTCTGCAGTAAGTGTTGAAATCAGGTAGTTTCAGTTCTCCAACTTTGTTATTCTGATTCAATATTGTGTTGACTATTCTGAGTCTTTGGTGTCTCTATATAAACTTTAGAATCAGCCTGTCAGTATTCACAAAGTAACTTGCTAAGATTTTGATTGAGACTTTATTGAATCTATAAATTTGGGAAGAACTGACAGATTGGCAATATTGAATCTTTCTATCCATGAGCATAGACTATCTCTTCATTTATTTAGTTCTTTGATTTACTTCATCAGATTTTTATATTTTCCTTGTGTTGATCTTGTATATATTTTGTTAGATTTATAGCTAAGTGTGTCATTTTTTGTGTGCGAATGTAAATGGTATTGTGTTTTTAATCTGAAATTCCACTTGTTCATTGTTAGTATGTTGGAAAGCCATTGATTTGTGTATATTATGTTAAACTTATAAATGCAACTTTGCTATAGTCACTTATTAGTTCCAGGAGGGATTTTTTGTTGATTCTTTCATGTTTTCTGCATAGCTAATCATGCCATCTGCAAGCAGAACAGGTTTATTTATTTCCTCCCAGGATCTATATTTCCTTTTCTTGTCCCATCAGATTAGGTAGGATTCTTAGTACAATCTAGAAAAGGAGTGGTAAAAGGATATATTTTTGCCTTCTTCCTGACCATAGTAGGAAAGCTTCAAGTTTCCCAGCATTGCAGTGTTAGCTGTATGTTTTTTGTAATTTTTTTACCAAGTCTAGGAAATTCCCCTTTGTTCCTAATTTGTTGAGATATCAAAAAAATACATATTTAATTTCAATAATGGTATCCTTATCTTTTTCTTGCTTACAGGAAAAATGTTTCAATATTTCTTGAGAATAAGGTAAGCTGTAGGTTTTGTAGTAAACACAATTTTTAAGACTCAAGAAGTTTTCTTATGGCTGTTTTAATAATAGTTCTTTTTTAACATCATTCAAAGATTTTGAATTTTGTAAAAAAAAGTGTTTTTTAAACTTCTGAGATTTTTTCTTCTCTTTTGTTTACTGATAAATTTATTACTGATATTAATTTATTTTAGAACATGAAATAAGTTACAGACATTAATTTATCTTAGAATATAAAATAAATTAGTGATATTCATTTATTTTAGAATATAAAATAATCTTTACATTTCTGAAATGAATCTTATCTGGTCCTTTTACATATTGATGAATTCATTTTGAGACTATTTTATTGAGGCATTTTTGCATAAATATTTAAAACTTTTGTATCCATGTTATTTTATCATAATGTCTTCACCAGATTTTGGTATCAAATATATGTTGGCCTCATTAAAAGAGTTGAGAAATGTTTTTGTTTTATTCTCTAGAAGAGTTTGAGCAATATTTCTGTAATTACCTTCATAAACATTTGTTTAAAAATACTAATTAATTTATTTTTGAGAAGGTCTTTAAAAAGTGACAAGATCAAATTTTTAATTTGGTTCTCCCACATCTTTGACAAGTTACATTTTTTAGCATATCGGTTAATTTTATCATACTTATCAAACAATAGGTCATAACATAGTATTTTTACAAATAAGTAATGTAAATTAGTTTATAATATAATTTTAATATATACCAAGTCTGAAATGATGTAGACTTTATCATTACTGATACTGGTTTCACAAATTATTCCTTCCTCTTTGTTCTGATTGATCTTTAGGGTGGTTAGAGTTTTTGTAAAAAAATGTTTGAGTTTGGCAGCATTTAAAAAACAATTTGGAGTGCACTTAATTCTTATATTCTTTTTGTAGAACTTTCACTATCTTTTCATCATGAACATTCATTTTTTTAACCTGATGCCAGTCTAAATTTTTTTCCCTAGTAGAATTACAGTTTCTTCTTCCATGCCTAAATAATTACTTATCTTCAAATTCCAGTAATTAACCAGGATATATATCACCTTTTGATAAGTGAATTCAGTCTTTATTGAATGGGAAATATTCCGTATTTTATATGTAGCTATGCATTGTTTTCATTTTCAATATTCCTCATATTTTTAATATTCTCTATTGTGTGTCATCAATTTTTCTTGCAGTTTGCATTATTATTTTTCCTAATTTATATAATCTTTTTTCATGAATGTTTTAATGTCTTGTATGTTCACTGTGTGAAGTGAACTGCATGTTATCTGATGATTTAGTGATGATGTCTGTTCATTCAAAGCTACTAAAATTTTTCACAAAGTGTTTGGTCTGAATTCTGCTTTAATATGAAAAACTCCTCACTGGCAGAGGGATCCTACACTCTTTCCATGCAACAATCCAGCAGAATTCTGAAACAAAGTCTTCACTGGACGAATGTCTTCACTAGAGTGAGACAACAAAGGCAGGTGACAGATTCTCAGCATATTGAATGCTCTGATACCTTTAGTCTCATATCTTTCTGGGATCTGGAAGCCACTCAATTTTATGAAGAATATAATTACTATAATGTGATTTAATAGCTTTAGTTTAGAAGAGAATGATAAGTGAGTTGTCAGGTTTGCATTTCTTTCCTTAAAAAATTGCTATATTTTCTCTGACTTTGGGGAAAAAATTAATGTGCAGGAACTACTAATAATTATTGTTTGGGTCAGGTGCAGTGGCTCTCACCTGTAATCCCAGCACCATGGGAGGCTGAGGCAGGTGGATCACCTGAGGTCAGGAGTTCGAGACCAGCCTGACCAACATGACATGGTGAAACTTTATCTCTACTGAAAATAAAAAATTAGTCGGGAGTGGTGGCACATGCCTGTAATCCTAGCTACTCGGGAGGCTGAGGCAGGAGAATCGCTTGAACTCGGGAGGCAGAGGTTGTGGCAAGCTGAGATCAAGCCATTGCACTCTAGCTTGGGCAACAAGAGTGAAACTCCGTCTCAAAAAAAACAAAAAACAAACAAAAAATATATATAATTTAAAATTGTGCAGTATTTCAGAGATAGTTTTTTATTGTCTATTATAATGTTTCCAGAGAAATAATAATGTAGGTGAGTCAACTAAAGATGAACACCTTATTCCTCTCTCTACCTTCTGTAACCCCTGACACCATGTTCTCTGTGGGCCCATCTCAAAGTTATTTGGAGTTAAGACACATGGGGTGGAAATGCTTGTGAGAGTTTAGCTTTGCTCCATGAATATGGCCTGGAGTTGGGAGTGGAAAGCACAGAGGGCAGGTCTGCCACCACACACACCTAGCCTTTCATGATGATCATATGGACACTCAGCTTACCTCATCTCATAAGCCAGGCAATACAACTCAGGGCCAGAAGCAGGCAAGTTACATTTCGAGATCTAGAACTAACAGCACATAATTTCACCACCAAAGTTCATCTTCTACAAACCAACCGGATTGTAATAGCAACATACTTTGGCATCAGGAGTGAGAAATGAGATAAGAAACCATAATACTACTATTGATAAATTTTGTGTGTTCTTTTTCCAGAAAACATCAATAAATATACATTCTTAGTTCTTTTGATGCTTGATGGTGGGAAAAACTGAAAAAGTTTATGTAAACTGCTGGGCAGAGATGCATTCAAAACACTTCATCACATTTCTGTATCTATCACTCTTAATGTCTGAAAAGCATTCTCTTCCATCCCTTCCCATAATTCTACTTGAATTTTACTTCCCTGCTGCTCATTCTGACAATCCTTTTAAATATCTCTTTTGGATCTTTTGTAGTCTGTAAGTAAAGTCTCCGTAATCTTCCACAATTTTCGGTCAATGAATTCACTTCATATTGATCGACTACCTATTATGCCAGTATACAGGAATCTCCGACCATATTCTTGGATTAACTAATAGAATTCTTGTAACATCTTTACATGTCGTATATACCATCGGATGCCTTTCTTTTAGTTCTGATTGCTACTGTTATATCATTACTCTTCTATTAAATAGCTTCATTCCTTTGTAGGTAGCTAGGAATTATTTTTTTCTTTATTTTGCCCCTAACACATCTGGAAATGGTTCTGAAAAATGTGTTCATTTTTTGATAATGTATTCAACATTTGTAAAAGATTAGTTGTACTTGTTTATATGATGTATTGTGAATGTAAAATCACAGAATTGACAAATAAATTGTCGTTTGCTTGTTTTTTAAGTATGAATATAGAATTTTGCCATGTTTAATTTAGGATCTTAGGAAAGGCACAAGATGGAAATAAAGATTTTATGACTTCCAGGACTTCCAGGTCTGGGGGTACCTGGCATATCTGGAAACCACACATGGAGATCAAGGAGTGCAGACAGGGAGAAAGAGAAAGGGACCAGTTAGCCAATGTCCTTATTGGATCTAGGGCTGTATCCAAGAAGGTTTCCCACAGGGATTTTAATTGGTGGGTTTCAAGCAAGCAGGCTCAAGTTTAGGAGGTCACCCCATGATGGAGAGGCAGTCACTGCGTCATATCTCTACAGGCCATGTCGGGTGTGAGGGTCGGTGGGCGAGTTAAGCAGGCTGCATCTCCCATAGGAAGGTGGTCACCAGAGGGCAGTTGTATAAGGCAGACAGCTGTATCAAACCCACTGAGGACCTGGGGGCAGGGCAGTGTTGAATTAGAAACTGTGTCAAGGGTGACTGAGCCCTGCTTCTCATGTGAAAGAGTCATTTATATTCAAAATGAATGCTGAGGCAACTTAAAATTATAAGAATTCACTAAATTCCAGGTGTGTATTTAATGCAGAAATGTATTACATAGACTTGATATAAAATAGTTAGGATTTTATCTCTATGCTTCCTGGGACAAATATTAGTATCTTTCATTAAAAGAATAATTTCAGTTTGCAATGTAATAAAGTTCACACATTCAGAGGTAAATAGAACAAATACAGTTACTTAAATATAAGTGGAGGCGTTACAAAATCAACTGTCAACATACAAAAAGTTCTGAATTATTTGATTTGGACTAAAAAAACATAAAAATGTTACTTTTTCATTTTGAATTCTTCAAAATAATAATATCATAAAAATAGCTAGTGACTTTACCATTATACAAATAAAATTATTATACAATACATGTACACTACAGTACTTCTCGAGGGTATAAGAAAAGAGAAATACTTTGAAGCTCTTGGAAACAGAATGCTGTAGAAAACAAAGTAATACAATTTTATTATGAACCAAATGCCAACATCATTAATCACTGCAAATGAAATAATCACACTGACAATTAGTGTATTATTTTGGAGCCAAAGACCTTTTGTTATCCTAAGCTATAGCAATTTATAATTATTAATGAATCTAGTGTTCACAGAAAATATTACCCATCTAAATATGAAAAGTGGCATATTATACTAAAAAGTAAACTATGTAATTAGTGTATTAAAGCCTTATTATACCAAGTGAATTACTCTGTTGTCTCATTTAGTGGACTGATATTTCTACTTGTATTTTATTATTAAGACATTTCAAAAAAATATGCTAGGAGAATGCTGTATCATCATCCATATTCAATATGTTTTGTAACTTTATTAGTGACAAAAATAGTCTCACTATTTTCATTTGGAATACTCACGTTTTCAAATGACTAATTGAAAAGATAACGCAAAATTTAAAGACTCAACAGATGTTTTGTTTATTAGAAATATTATGGGGCCGGGTGCGGTGGTTCACGCCTGTAATCCCAGCACTTTGGGAGGCCGAGGCAGGCAGATCACCTGAGGTCAGGAGTTCAAGACCAGCCTGGCCAATATGGTGAAACCCTCGTCTCTACTGAAAATACAAAAACTAGCCGGGCGTGGTGGCGGGTCCCTGTAGTTCCAGCTACTTGGCAGGCTGAGGCAGGAGACTCGCTTGAAGCCCATGAGGCAGAGGTTGCAGTGAGCAGAGATCACGCCACTGCACTCCGACCTGGGCGAGACCCTGACTCTAAATAAATAAATAAGTAAATAAGAAATATTAGGAAACTATTTTAAAGTGGAAAGTGAAGAGGGATGTGGACACAGAAACAGGAACAAACGATCGCGACTACTAAGCTTCCTGTTTTGAGTACAGCCAATGATAGTCTATGCTGATAACACTCTGCAGTGAGCACTTCCCTCAACAAGAACCAAAAAGACGGATGGTGCTAGCTGAACTCAGCCAGCAAGAATAACATCTTAAAGCACATTTATATCTTCACAATGTGAAGCAAGGGGTCATACAATGTCCAGGCACATAAAATCCAATTCCAGGAGAAATAAAATAGAGCATTGTATTAGCTAATATTCTTTTTTTTTTTTTTTCCAAAATGGAGTCTCACTGTCACCCAGGCTGGAGTGAGGTGGCGTTATCTGGCTCACTGCAACCTCCGCCTCCTGGGTTCAAGCCATTCTCCTGTCTCAGCCTCCTAAGTAACTGGGATTACAGGCACCCACCACCACGACGGGCTAATTTTTGTATTTTTTTTTTTTTTTGACGTGGGGTTTCGCCATGTTGGTCAGGCTGGTCTCAAACTCCTGACCTCAGGTAATCCGCCAGTCTTGGTCTCCCAAAGTGCTGGGATTACAGGCATGAGCCACCGCACCCGGCCAGCTAATATTCTATATTATGGTTTACTTACAAGCTTGATCAATACCTGAATGACCATAGGAACATGGGAGAAAATAATTAACTTCAGGCAATTAGCCCAATTATCAGAAGACAGTTGACTCCCTTATAGAAAACACTTGGCACTTTGTCATTCTATGGGATATTTCCCCATCTCAGAGATGCATCTGAGATCTGTGAACCTTCAGTGCAGATTGCTTGTCACACATTTGCAAATGAGATAGAAATTTTAAACATTTTAATTTAAAAAAATGAGTCAAGTGCTTTTTCTCAATGAATAATACAAACTTTGCTTTGACCTTCAGTATTTCCAATTATATGTGCCTTGTTTGCAACAAAAAAAGTAATATTTTGCTTTGAGAAAATATGTTACCCTGCATGGAGACCCTCTCCTTAACTCAAAAATAGCTTGGTTATCAAATGAGGAAACAAAACACCAAATAGTAAGAATTACAGAGTATAGTCAGAGCTTCTTCAGATTTGTACAAAGACTCAAGTAATCAAACCTCTGCTTACCTCTCCAAGTTCACTTGCTTTGGCCTACCTTCTCTTTTTCTCCAGGCTCCCCAATACTGTATTTATTGTAGTTCCCACTGCACCCCATAAGACTGTGTTTTACTGATAGCGTAATTTTGCTAATTGCAACACACACTTTATTCTGGCTTATTCTTTTAGTTCTGCTGGAATCAGCCTAAGGATGTCTCAACTTCACTGTGACGCTTTTCCTGCCTCCATTTTCAACTCTAATTCAGGGTCCTGCATCTAAGATCACATTCAGGAAACCCAGAAAAATGCATCTATCACTGGACACCAGATGTAGCAAGCAAAGAGCTGTCTACACCCTTTGTGCTAGAAGAGAGGAGTTTTCTTAGGATGCACTCGGTCTAGCTCTTTGTCCAAAGCCTAAGTGAGCAGCAACTTCAGAACATAAGCATTGAAATGTCCAGTCGGGGCAGAGGGTATCTGGCCAGGGTCCCCAATCAAAATAAGAGACATGATACAATCTGCCAATGCCTAGTGTCTGAGGAAAAATGTATATTGTGTGACCTAAGATTGTATTGTATGCAGAAAAAGGTTTCTTCCATTGAAGTGAAGAGAAATGGAAAATTCTAGTATGCTTTCCTTGGAAGTGTGTATTCTCTCCCTCTCCCATCCTTAATTTTTTACCTAAATTTATGCTGGTTGACACTGACTAACGTCCAGGAGTGACTTTAAGCAAAACAAGAAAACATTTTATTTTTATTTGTTTATTTATTTTTGAGAAAGAGTCTCACTCTGTGGCACAGGCTGGAGTATAGTGGTGCGATCTTGGCTCACGGCAGCCTCCACCTCCCAGGTTCAAGCGATTCTCCTGCCTCAGCCTCCCAAGTAGCTGGAATTACAGGCACCGGCAACCATGCCTGGCTAATTTTGTATCTTTAGTAGCAAAAGGTTCGCCATTGTTGGCCAGGTTGGTTTTGAACTCCTGACCTCAAGTAATCTGCCTGCCTTGATCTTCCAAAGTGCTAGGATTACAGGTGTGAGCCACCGCATCTGACCATAAGAAAATATTTTAAAGCATTGCTACACTTGAAGTTCCCTGGGAAAGGCTTTGTCTTCTAGGACCTGAAGAGCAATTGAGAAGTAACACAGCTGCTCATTCTGCCAGTTTTCACTGTTTCTCTGTGCCATTCCCCTGCATCTCTGCACAGACAAACATGCTCATCAACACACACAGCCCCAAACACCCTTCAAATCCTAGGAGCCTCAGTTGGCAAAGTCAAATAGACATAGCCAGTATCTTCTCCAAGTACCTATCTTCTATGTCTCAATTGCAAATATGGACAGAAAAATTAGGCTAAGAAATCAAAGGACTCTCCATAAGTCACATATTCAATTCTGAACCAATCATCCTTATCCAGGCAGAAACTGGGGTGATCCGTGCGAGGAAAAGCTATGTGGGGATACAGGGAAGGGGGTCATTGGCAAGCCAAGGAGAGGGGCACAGGAGAACCCAGACTGCTGACATCTTGGACTTGAACTTCCCGCCTCCAGATCTGAGATAAAAATAAATCTCTGTCGTTTAAGCTCCCCCATCTGTTACTTTGTGATGGCTACCCTAGGTGACTCACACATACGTACATGATGCATGTGTGTGTTTGCGGGAGAGGGTGTTTGATAGAAGATCATAGATAAATTTTATAAGAGGAAGTTAAAGTTTTTTTTTTCTAGATGTTGCCATTTCTTCATTTGTTGCTTCTTTTTACACTCTCCCTTCTTGCTTTCCTGTTGTTTTCTTTGTAGAAAATGATGTTGATCTTTCTTAATTCCTAAATATGTCCAGGCCCTACCTTCTATATTCTAGCTCCACATTTCCAACAGTATTTCTAGCATTCATACCAAGTTATATTACCCAAACTCAAACACATTTTATCCAAAAGTTAGTTAGTTTATACTCTTAACAACCCTTTTTTTCCCTTTAAATTCTTCCACCATAAAGTAGAGCAGAACACATTTGTGGAGCGTTTTTTTTTTTTGTTGCTTGTTTGTTTGTTTTGTTTTGTTTTGTTTGTAACGAAGTCTCATCGCCCAGGCTGGAGTGTAGTCGGGTGATCTTGGCTCACTGCAGCCTCCGCCTCCCAGGTTCACACTATTCTCTTGCCTCAGCCTCCCAAGTAGCTGGTACTACAGGTGCCCGCCACCATGCCCAGCTAATTTTTGTAGTTTTAATAGAGGCAGGGTTTCTCCATGTCGTCCAGGCTGGTCTCAAACTTCTGACCTCAAGTGATCCGCCCCCTTTGGCCTCCCAAAGTGCTGAGATTACAGACATCAGCCACCACACCCAGTCCCTGTGGAGCCGTTTTTGAGTCCTTTTGAGTCCTTGTTCTCTCCTTGCTCTCTGCTGTCTCTGCTGAATCTCCTTGCCCTTGACAATCAAGCATTAAACAACCTTCCTTATTTCCTCTTTGTATGTATTTCCATTCAGGTCTCACATCCAGTTGCCTTTATTGTATCAGTAAAGTGAATAATGAACAGCCAAGTATCATTGTTCAATAACAGAACTTACAATGTATGTGTGGGTATTTGTAAACATTTACAGGGTCTCACAAAAATGAATTTGCAGGACCAATTACTGTTGAATCATTTATTATGCAAATATTAAAGTAACTATTAGTAACTATTGACAATTGACAAGCAATTTCTAGCTCACTTCTGAGCAGCTAACAGTTTCAAAGGAAGAACTTATAACTCACTAAGAGAGAAAAAACAATATTTTTAAAATACTACTAAAATGTAACACCTGCATCAAAATTACCTCTTTTTTTTTTCTATGAGATTCTACTATAAGATGGAATTATTGCAATGATGAAATATCATTAAGTCTTTCAGATAGACTGGGTGGAGTGGCTCACACCTTCAATGTGAGCACTTTGGGAGACTGAGGTGAGAGGGTTGCTTGAGCTCAGGAGTTTGAGGCCAATCTGGGCAACATAGCAAGATCTCCCCTCTACTAAAAATAATTTTTAAAAAATTAGCTGGGAGTGGTGGTGGAGCCTGTAGACCCAGCTACTCTGGAGGCTGAGATGGGAGGATTACTTGGGCCGGGAAGGTCGAGGCTGCAGCGAGTTGTGATCACGCTACTGCACTCCAGCCTGGGTGACAGATGTAGACTCTTTTCAAAAAAAAAAAGGAGGAAGGAAGGAAGGAAGGAAGGAAGGAAGGAAGGAAGGAAGGAGAGAGAAAGAGAGAGAAGGAGGGAGGGTGGGAGAGGGAGGGAGGGAGGGAAGGAGGGAAAGGAAAGGAAAGGGAAGAAAGGCTGGCAGGCAGAAAGAAAGAGAGGAAGGAAGGAAGGGAGGAAGGAAGGAAGGAAGGAAGGAAGGAAGGAAGGAAGGAAGGAAGGAAGGAAGGAAGGAAGGAAGGAAGAAAGGAAGGAAGGATGGAAGGATGGAAGGAAGGAAGGAAAAGGAAGGAAGGAAGGAAAGAAAGAGACAGAGAGACAGAGAGAGAAAAAAGAATGTTGTATAAGGTGGAAAAGTGGCTTTCAACAAATATGGCAGTAAGTTCAGGACCTGAGAAAAGATCTGATTCTGATGTAACCCATGAACTACCCAGAGTATCCTAAAAGCTCTGAGTATCCTGAGTAGATGGTGGGTTTGCTAGTATTTGTAGGAGGTTTCTGTTGTAGGAGGAGGTGAGATGAAGAGACACTTGAGAATGAAAAGACAGAATCCAGAAGAATGGAATTATAGGATTATAGGGAAGGAAAGTTTATGGATTGAAGAGCATGGGGAAGAAAAAACCTTCTCTCCTTACCCATCACCAAGTTCAGAGCTGAAGCCCCTAAAACAAAAAACAAACTGACAAGAGAAAAACATACACATTTATTTAATAGAAGTTAAAAGTTTTGTTGTAAACGGGAGCCTTCAGGAGTGAAGACCCAAAGAAACGGGCAAACTTGTACATTATTATGCTCAGGTGTGATGAAGAGTGAACCATCCTGGAGATACATAATTGCAGGAAAAAGGGTCTGATCTAACAGTAAGATATGGAGGGGACAGCAAGGCTTATATGTTCGGATTCTTCTCTGTGTCCCTGTGTTTTCAGAGATAAAGTTGTCCCTTTCTTTCGGGGATGGGAGCCCCTCTCAAATGAGGGTTGTATGGTCCACTTTATGGGAGAAGGACAAGGGAAGGAAGAAAATCGCCTCCTGCTTCTACTGTTTTCTCTAATGCCAGGGCACCATATTTTGGGGTATACACATCCTAAATCCAAACAGATCCTGTTACCTAAAATATATTGTACTTTGGGATTTGTTGAACCTTGTAATTGTCAGGGAATAAATTATTTGTATCCTGTGATCTCTGAATCTCAAGTAAATGTGTAACGTCTCATGCCCAACGTGAACAAATAAATGAACATGAGTAAATACATCAATAGAGAATCCTACATGTTTCCTATGGCTACCGTACCAAATCACCACAAACTTAGCTTAAGACAACATCAATTTATTTTCCTACAATTATGGAGGTGAGAAGTGTGACATGGGCCCCCATGGCCAGAGCTGACCTCTTCGGGGAGCCTTGGGAGGATCCTTGCCTGGCCTCTTCCAACCCCTAGAGGCTGCCTGCCTTCCTTGGCTTGGAGCCTTCTTCCACCTTGGAGGCCAGTGGTGGCCAGAGGAGGCTTTCTCTGATTCGGACCTCCTTCCTCATTTAAAGACGCTGGTGATTTTACTGGGCCTACTGAGAAAGTTCAGCGGCCTTGACTTATCTTAAGGTTGGCTGATTACATAAGTCACAACATTAATTCCCACTTGCCACATAACACATGTGTAGGCTCTGAGAAGTAGGACGTGGACATCACTGGGGGACATTATTCTGTCTACCACAGTGGACTTGACTGATTTTTATTGACTGCAGTATATGGTCATTCTGTTCTTATTCTTGAAATTCATTCTGCTGTTACTGTTTTTTGTTTGTTTGTGTTTTGAGACAAAGTCTCGCTCTGTCACCAGGTTGGAGTGCAGTGGCGTGATATCGGCTCACTGCAACTTCCAGCCTCCCGGGTTCACGCGATTCTCTTGCCTTAGCCTCCGGAGTAGCTGAGACTGCAGGTGTGCACCACCATGCCCAGCTAATTTTTGTATTTTTAGTAGAGAGGGGGTTTCACCATGTTGGCCAAGATGGTCTTGGTCCCCCACCTCATGATCCACCCGCCTAGGCCTCCTAAAGTGCTGGGACTACAAGCCTGAGCCACCACGTGATACCTGTTGTCACTGTTTTTTAGTATGTATCCACTCATTCTTTTCTAAATCAACCGGTGAATCTCAGAGGACTGACACCTGAACTTGGCAGGTTATCCCACATTTTCTCCAGACAAATGAACCATGTTTTGAAAGTAGACCCAACCAGGGATTCTGAGGTGGGAGACAGGAGAACACACTTCACAGGACACTAGTGTTCACCACAGTATCATTAATGAATTCAGATAATCCCATAAGGCAGAGAAGAGGAAAGAGAAAGCTTAAATTGAATTTCTCTAATTACATGCAAATTAGATAGTGTGGGAAAGTTTGAGTTTAATGAGTGCAAATTGATCCTGAGGGCATCCCAGGCAATTCTCCAGTCACAAGGACCAAGTGAGGGGAGCCAAACAGCAGCTCTCAAGAATAGGGCAGTGGGTCCTAGGCCTGCCAGAAGAGCTGGTGCAAGCTCTTGTGAAAACACCTCTTGCTGAATAGAAGTACAAAGCCCCATTCATGAGCATCTCTTGAAACACTCAACTGCCCAGTCAAGGAAGTCCTGTCATAGATTTAGAGTAAGAGTCTGAGAAGGAAAAGTAAAATCCTAAGCCCCTCAACCAACAGAATGGACCCTAATTTGGCACAGGGGACCCCAGAAAAACATTAGAGACTGAGTTCCCAGCCATGACAGGACAGGAGGTTGAACATGCCTCATTCCACCCCCTTCCCTTTTGCTGTTCAGACATGACAACTGACCAGCATTAGTGTTAAATAGAGGTCATAAGACTGACAGGATGGATTCTTTGTGGCAATAAGATACCAAATGATAAACAGAATGAAAGACCATGCCAGGCAAGGGTTAAATCACTCACTTCTACACTTAAAAGAATAAATTCTTTTCTCTACACTTAAAAGAATAAATTCTTTTCTAACTGCCACAAGGTTTTTATTTTTCTTGTGGAACCAAACAACAAGCAGTGGCCTTGAAATAAGTGCTTTTTAAACAATTGCAGTTCATCCACTGCCAGCTGCTGACTGACTGACTGACTTCCAGCCCTTGTTCCACAGGCATACCACAGCTTTAATTGGATAAGAAACTGATTTCAGTGACTTTCTCCTGGTAAGAGACCACTGACAATGGACTGGTTCTGGACGGTTTACAGAGGCTGCGCACTGCGTGCCTTCATGTCCCCACTTTCCCTTTTGATGTATGAGGCCTGATTGCAATACATTTAAGCACTACGTCTACACAGTCAGGTGAACATGGATCATATATTGCATACATGTTTGTTCAATATACATGTATCAGGGCCACCTCCATGAGTATTCATGGCTCCTCCTGTCATCTGTTGAATATGTACGTTTCACAACCTGTTCAGCATAAATTCCTGTTCTGTCCTCTCCTCCCTTGAAGCACCTGCTAACACACCATGCCACAGGCTAAGCCTCCCACCCTGTCAGGATGTCCTGCCTGCAGGCTGTATACCTTTCTAGGAAATAAAAATCTCCTTTGCAAATTTATAAATTGTGGAATTTTTCACTTGACAAATCTAAGTCCTCCAGTGTACCCAGCTCAAGTTGGACATAGTTGGAGTCTGCAAGGAACCCAGGGGGAGAAGGACTGCCCACAGGGAACTGACAGCTTCAGAACACACCTACTGGCACTCAGTGTTCGTGACCTTTCAGTCCTACAGTCTCTGCTGTGGCCTGAATTCTCATCCCTACACTGGAATTATTTTCCAAAAACCTCTAGTATGATTCTCATGAAATCTATCCTCTGTACTGATTCCAAAGAGGCATTGCATGACAGCTTAGGTAATTCTCCACTTTTGAATGCTTCACTGGGTTATCAGAGCTTCTAGGGTAAAACTCCAAGTCCATGTTTTGGCTCATAAAGCTTCTCATGAATTGGCATTTGCCCTCTTGGATGACTTGAGCCCCACTCTATAACTGCCACTTTACTTTCTTCTTTGTAAATTGTGAGCATGTTACGCTATGTAGACATCTGTGCCTCTGAACATGAGCCTCAACTAGGGTGTCTATGTGCATACTCTTGCTGTCACGTGCGTCCGTGTGAAGAGACCACCAAACAGGCTTTGTGTGAGCAATAAAGCTTTTTAATCACCTGGGTGCAGGCAGGCTGAGTCCGAAAAGAGAGTCAGTGAAGGGAGATAAGGGTGGGGCCGTTTTACAGGATTTGGGTAGGTAAAGGAAAATTACAGTTAAAGGGGGTTGTTCTCTGGCGGGCAGGTGTGGGGGTCACAAGGTGCTCAGTGGGGGAGCTTTTGAGTCAGGATGAGCCAGGAAAAGGAATTTCACAAGGTAGTGTATTAGTTAAGGCAGGAACAGGCCATTTTCACTTCTCTTGTGGTGGAATGTAATCAGTTAAGGCAGGAACCGGTCATCTGGATGTTACGTGCAGGTCACAGGGGATATGATGGCTTAGCTTGGGCTCAGAGGCCTGACACTTGCCCCATTGAACTTGCTTTTATATTTATGTAACTAACACAAAGTCTTCAAACCTCAGCTCCAATACTACCTCTTATTGGAGATTTTTGATTGAGAGATTCCTTAAGTGCTTTCACGTGCTCCCTTTGCAAGTGCCTCTCACTCAGAATTCTATGCTTTTATTGCCGGTGGATCTCCCTAACCTTCTTAGAGGGCGTAGGACATGCCTTCTATGTCTTTGCATTGCCAGTGGATTGCACAGTTGTTGTCACTTTGCAGGCACAGAAATACCTACAGATTGACACAGGCAAGGGCTGCATTTGAAGGGAGAATTTTTCGTTTCTTATTTAAATAATTTCTACTTCAATTCTCCATACCTTAGGTCCCTCCTTCATAAACTGGTACTGAAAATATCAAATTTATCTCTAGGACTGTTGAGGTGTAATGTTGACAATGATAATACTAACAAAAGTGTTACATAAACTGTACATTTATAAAGGCTCTTACTAAAAATGATATACAACTATTTTTAATCTCTCCTAGTTGCACATATTAATACAATTAATTTTACAGTTACACTCTAACCTATGCTATCAGGCCATGACAGGGTTGGTTCTGTTAAAGAAAAATATTATTCAATGATACTGGTTATGTACAATAGAGGAGGCTTTATTCAGGACTATTGCAGTAGGTACAGTGACAGTGCAGTAGGGTTTTGCAGTAGGGGAGACGGATTGGGCTCAACTCAGAACGCAGCAAGGGCAAGTGGAAATTCATAGACAAGGAGCATGATGTGGACTCCATAGATAGAAAACTACTAAGAGGAAACAGCCAGGGTGTTATGTAGCTTTGAAATAATTCCAGACACATAGTTTGCTACATAAATGACATGTCTTGTTATAATAAGAACTTGAAACTCATTCCTTCTCCCTTGGAGAATGTGATGTCTTATCAGATCCTGTATGCAAGAACTTCGAGCAAACCCTCCCTCCCCTCAGGAATGTTATGTCACACCTTATCAGACTCTATATGTGAAATATTGACCTCAACAACTGGACTCCAAAATAGAACTATCAATTGATTCAGCAATTCCACTACTGGGTATCTACTCAAAGGAAAAGAAATCATTGTATCAAAAAGATGTATGCACTCATATATTTACAGCAACACTATAAATATACTTAGCAGCACCTAAGTGTTCATAAACAGATGATCGGATAAAGAAAATGCAGTATATGTATATACCATGGAATGCTATTCAACTATAAAAAAGAGTAAAATTATGGGTTTTTGTTGCAGCAACACAGATGGAACTGGAGACCATTATCTTAAATAAAACAAGTCAGACACAGAAAGACAAATGCTGCATGTTCTAACTCATAAGTGGGAGCTAAATAATGTGTATTACAGATGCGGGAGACTCAGAGGGGTGGGGATGGGAGTGGGGGATGATGAGAAGTTAATTATTGGGTACAATGCACATTATTCTACTGCTGAATACACTAACAGCCCTAACTTCACCACTATGCAATGTATTCATGTAGCAAAATTACGTTTGTACCCCGTAAATTTATACAATCAAACATTTTAAAAATATACATAAACCTAAGAGAGTGACAGCCACTTTAAGAGCTTAGGTAAGGCAGGCTGCCCTCTGTCGGCTGCCTCCAGAATGCCCAGACCTTAGACAGCAGCAGGCCTGGGAGCCTGGGAGCCTGCCTGCCAGCACTAGCACCTCTGTCTAGCATGAGGGGCCTTCCGCATCATCGGGAATCTTTGCACAAAGACCTGCTTGGGTCCTCATTGAGCAACTGGATTTTAATGACTTTGAAGTTCACTCCCTATGTGGTTAATGTACCTCATCTCTAAAGGGTATTCCCTGTGAAGTCTGTTCATGTTTTTCTCCCCTTTAATCATTGCAAACCTAAGAAAAATTCTCTTTGGATGAAAAGAAACTGTGTGACTCTTGAAATCATACTTTCACCATCTCCTTATTTTCACCATACAGAACAAGGGATAAGGGGGATTCTACTTATCTGGCGTAACAGGACTCTTGCTGAAGGCAGGCCAGGGTGATCAGACATCACCTGGGGGAGGATGAGGAAAACTATCAGATATCCGAGGGAGTAATCAGATACTGAGGGTGAGGGGCTTCTTGCCAAACTGACTTAGCAGGGTTGAAACTGCCTTTGCAAAAGTTATAACAGTGACAAAATTATGACAGTGAAATGACTCAATGCAAGAAGACAGCTTCAATTCCCTATGGTTTTATCTCGAACCAATCAGCATTCCCATTTCCTAGCTTGTACTCACCTAACTGTCTTTAAAAAACCCTAGTCTCATATTTTTGGGAAGCTGATTTGAGTAATAAAACTCCAGTCCCCCATTTCGCTGACTGTATGTATATTAAACTCTTTCTCTATTGCAATTCCTCTGTCTGGATGAATCGATTCTATCTGTGCAGTGGGCAAGAGGAACCCATCAGACACTCACAGAGTTCTTTGTTGAAACTAGATTCTTAAGGAAGTCCACACATAGGCCTAGGAGAAGGTTCGGAGCCTGACCCGAGTTTGGCTAGTCCGGTAATATTTTTCAGTTCTTAAACTTGAATAGAGTTTCCACTTAAGGTACTTTTAAACAGGTCAGATTCTCACCAATTTGCTCGAAGAAGGAAAACTAAATGGAACAAAGGATCTCTCAGTATCCTAACAATCTTGTGATTCTATTTGCTATTAGCATTAAAATAAGTCAGAAAGTAAACTATTGATTTTATAGTTTTTCTAACCACACAACTGTAAAAGCCTTTCTGGCCTAATCTCTCCGCCCTCACTGAACCTCATCCAGATTCTGCCTGGGAGTTACATATTCATAACACTTGTAGGTCTTATCAGTACAATGAAACCAAAGTGTAGCTCTCACAAAAAAAAAAATAAATAAAATACAATATAACAAGGTTTCTGCAGTGCACAATGAGAAGCTGATTTAAATTACAATGAGGCCCAAATAAAAGGAAAAAAACAAAAACATTCCATGAGGTTTGTTGACAACAAAAGCTTAAGTCAAATACTATTTTATCATCAATCAAAGCATCAATCTGCGGCATCAAAGGCCAACTCTCTGCACAGTAAACCCCAGAGGGAGTGTATTTCCCACCAATAAAAGCAAATTGAATCACAAAGTGTTAGAGTGGAAAGGAATATTTCAAGTTGCTGAAACAATCACCTTACTTTGTCGTTCAAGAAACTCCTTTTCCAAACTCTCCCCGCCTCTGGAATCTTCCGGTTGTGCCCTGACTCCATAATGAACCCATTCCTTACACTGGCCTTGAGCTCTCTGTGCATACATAGCACTATTAGGGTGCAGAAAACAATGCCCCAAATTACGGGCTTTAGCCTGCTGAGTGGTTTGAAAATGGGAAGGCCTCAGAAATCAGCCTCAGAACCAAGGTCTGTCTCTGAAGTTTCCCCACCTCCCTGTCTCTCCAATCCTCTTTCTCAAAGCACCAGCAGGAGGGACTCTCTCTGGAATTTCCTGAGGTGAGCAAGAAAACTTCTTCCCCAAAACACCAACTATCATTCATCTCCTTTCGGAAATCCCTTTGTCTATCCCCAGAATGCAACCAACTTGAATGGACTGTTTCACAAGATAATATCTGCCTCTTGGGCTCATTCAAATTCCAGAGAGAATCATTACAAACTGATTTCTGTCTCCCTGGCCCATTCATTCTCCTAACAGTCAGTCATTTTCTGCCCCTCCAAAAAGTTGTCTACACTCTTCATCTCGCCACTTCCTTATGAAAAGGGGTGTATAAGCTTCCACTGGGTTATGGGGTAATCACTCCATGACCACACCATGCTTGTTAAAAATTTTTCAGATCTTTTCTCCTATCACTGCCTTTGGCCAGTTGATTTTTCAGTAAATCTTCATGTATTACACAGAAAATGTAGTGGCTTGTATAAACAATAGTCATTTAGTACAGTTACTAAGGCAGCAACTTCCCTGGGTGAGTTGCAGGAGGCTGCAGTTCTCTGAAGGCTGGACCGGGTGCAGACTCTGCTTCCCAGTGGCTCCTTCTGATTCTGGGAAGCAGTGGTGGCTGCTGAAGGGAATAGCAACGCCTCCACGGTGCCTTTCCACAGGGCCCTTGGCCGGTCAACTGGCTGCCTCAGTCAGTGACACAAGTTACAGCGAGGTAGAAGCTGTAATCTTTTAGGCCTAACAGAACTCACACATTATTTCTATAATGCTTTACTGGTGACTGTGAACCTAAAATAATCAAAAAGGTCAGAATCTAGTTTAAAGAGAGTTATTTAAGCACAAAGTTCGAGGACAAGCCACCCAGGAAGCACAGATTCCAAAGAAAGGAAATCAGTGTTAGAAAGTTTAGAGGCTTGGGATTGCTTATCCAGACAAAGTGGAAGGAAGTTTAACAGAATTTCAAACATTTTCTATGCAGGACCTCATGCATAGGTACAATAATCTTATTAGTCATCGAGATGGTCTTTTTCTTTCAGGAAAGATGTAATTAACATTCTGTTATAAAGGCGAACTGGGGTCTGTTCACCCAGCATAGTAAAACCAGATACCCACAATGAGTTTTTGCAACAATAGAAAAGAAGGCATTTGGTGCAGGGCACCAAGCAAGGAGAGTCCGGCAGCTTTTGCCTAAAACCTGACCTCCCCGATGGCTCGCGAAGAAGGGTTTTTAAAGTTGGGATAAACGTCAGAAAGCAGAAGCTACAGGTAAAATCTTAAATCAATACATGGAAGTAACACTTTGGTTTTGGAAAAGCATAGGATACTGTAACGCCTCAGGTTCTTGCCTCGCCATGCCAAAGAATTGTTGTGGCAGCTGACTGATGAGTGATAGAGACAGGGACCGAGTGTGAGAAAAAGATGTAGGCTTTATTGAGGCAGAGTAAAAGTACGAAGCTTCCACAGCAAGGAAGGGGTTCCGAATGGGTAGCCAGAGTTAAATTATACGATTGCCTTTTAAACTCTTTAAGGCAGGAAATATGTACGGCGGGAAGATGTTACGAGAGGGAGAAACAAAGACAATTAGGCATTCCTGACATGTCTTAGATCTTGAGGAAAACCGAACTGCAACTTAGGTTTTATCTACTTTCTGGCCTTGCAGTGGCATGGCAAAGGAGATAGGATCTTACAGGACTTTACAAAGTATGTTTACAAGGATTTGGGATTGGGAGTATAGATAAAGTCTCCTGGTTACAGAAAAACGAGCAGTTAACATTCCTTTTACCTTAGTTTCGGGGAGGGGGAAGGGAGAGAGGGAGAGAAAGACATGGAAACTTACAGCAAAATATTCTCTGTTGATAGCTTTCTTGGGGAAGGAAACACATGCACAAATCCTGGTGTTAGGAATAGTGTAAGCATATATCTTCAATATTCATCCAGGACCGAGGTAAGTCCTAATGCAGGAAATGAGTGAGTTCCACAGCTTTCTGAGCCCCTACTCGACCCAGGAAGCCCAACTGGTCCCTCCTCTCAGTACCTTGAAATGGGAGCTTACAGGTTGTAGACAGATTTAAAAATCCTCTGATTTGCAATTGATTGAAGAAGAGAAGCTTCATTTAAAAATTTGAGGGTCAGTAGAAAAATGTGAACTTCTAGGGCGGGGGGTGGCTTTCTCCAAGCTCCTTAGAAAGAAACAGAACAAAAGGCAATACTTAAAATTTAGTCCTAATTTCCACCTTCTCCAGGGTCTGTGCGCCAGTGGATCAATTCAGGGGGGTCCTCAATGGTGGTCTGAACTTCTGACAGACAATTCAGTGACATAGGTTAAGATGTTATCTTTAGTTTCTAAGGGGAAAGCAAACATCTTCAAGATTCTAACTTATTTAACAATTGTTTTAGGCTACTATTTCTTATTTAACAAGTTGGTTAGTTACTTTTCAGGACTAGCTAGGTGCCTAGAATTTCTCTTGAAGGAACTCAGGATTTCTCATGCTTGGGGACTCCAGGCCCCTAAAAAAGGGAGTCTCTGCTCTGTCTCAATTCCACATTGAAGTTGTAACTGTCATGGAGTCTTTCGTACTATCTGGTCTTAGTTTGGTGTAAGACAATAAAGGAGGCAGCTGTAACAAAGACCAGTGATTGGAAGCAAGGAAGTCTGCTCTCTGGTTTCATCTAGTCACTTACAGAACTAGAGCAATGAGCAGGAGAGTGAAGCTGTAATTTGAGAAGCAAAATTGCAGATATGCTACTGACTCAGTCGCCAGGGTTAACTTCTCTCTTGGCATAATACATTTAGAGGGCCCTGAAATTTAGTTTTCTTTTATAGTGACACAAGTGAGCACTAGTTATTACGGGAGAAGACTACATAAAAATCATGAATACCAACAGGCAAGAATCACAGAGCTATTGTGAATCTGGCAACCATAATTTGAGTCATCTTTTCCATATGTTTCCTTTACTTCTCTGACTTTCCTGATTTCTTCCGCAGCCATTACCTCCATTGTAACCTTCCCAAATGGTGACACCACTCCCACTCCATTTTTAATTCCTTTTTCAAAACTTGCATCAATTACAAAGTTGAATAGTGGGTACAAGTCCCTGCTCTTCATTTCTACTTCCAGACAACTACCTCTCTCATGCCCTTACAAAAGGAACAAAGCTATTCTAGCTCTTGTCATCAACTGACATGTCAGTCACACCCCATCTTTCAATTTCTGTCATCTGCAATACAGTCTTTCATTCCACATCAGCCCTACTACCATATTGTCTGAAGACAGCAATCTTCTCCCTTCTCACTACCTTACATTTCCCTTCTCCAAATGAGTGAATCCATCTTACTTAAGCAACCGATTCACATTACAATTTAGAATTCCAAAATCAGACAGTATTTTCCCCATTTGCTCTCATTTAAAATATACAAACTATTTTTTTATTTTGGGCTAATTTTACATTTACAAAACTGTGGTAAAGGTATTAGAGAAAATTTCCATATATGCCACACTCAGTTTTGGTTTATGTAATGTTATTATCTTAAGCCGTTGTGATAATCTGTCAAAACTAAGAAACCCACACTGGCACTTTGTTACTAATTAAATTCCAATCTTCATTTGGATTCCACCAGTTTTTCATTAACGTCCGTCTTCTGTTCTAGGATCCAATCCACTTACTATATTGCATTTACTCATCATTTCCTTAGGCTCCTGGAGACTGTACCACTGTTTCAGTCTTTTTTTGTTTGTTTTGTTGTTGTTGTTCATGACCTCAGCAATTTTGAGTATTGGCCAGGAATTTTGTAGAATGTTCCATCATTTGAGTTGTATAAACATTTTTCTTATGATTAGACAAACTTTATGGAGAAAGAATATTGTAGAGCTGAAATGCCCTTCTACCACACCATGTCTGGAGGTGCATAGCATCCACATAACAATACTGGTGAAGGTAGTAATTATTACTCGCATAAGGACATAAGGTAGTCTTTGTCTGCACTGCAAAGTTATTGTCTTTCCCTTCCCATACTGTATTTTTCGGAATTAAGTAACTAAATTCAGCTGACATTTAACGGATGTGAAATTAAGCAGCCCCTCTAGTAGGGTAGAGTATTTTCTATATTACTTAAAATTTTTTGTAAGAAATTTTAGTCTGTACTCCCCCATTTCTGTATGTATGTGTGTATGATGCATGTTTTTATAAAATTATAGACACTGTAAACCCATGTATTATTTTTTACACTTAGGGCTATAACCCTCTTAACTACATTTTTAACTATGCCAAATACTACCATTCTTTAATATGATGGATCCTTCCAATCCATAGAATCTTTTACTTTTCTCTTTAATCTGTAAGCTGCCTCCCTTTTCTGGCTTAGATTCTATGGTCCATTACTTCAGTAAATTTTTACAAGCATCTCAATTCCTCTTACTATATATCTTTTGTGTTAACTCTATCTGCTATACTCACAGGCCTAAATGATTTCTGTCTTCTTTCATTGGGTTAAACCTCACTCACAGCAAATAAATTAAGAATTATATAAGAAGATAGTGAAAAATGCCACAAATTATTACCAAACAAAAATGGACTGTCAAAATTTGTGAATAATCCTACTAAGTTACTTGAATTTGACCCAAGCAATCACTATTTTAAAACTAATAGACATATTTTTAGAGAAATTTTAGGCTTACAATAACTTGTATAAAAAAGGCAAAGACTTCACATATCATCTTTCATCTCTCACAGAATTTCTCCTATTATTGCTTTCTTGCATTACTGTGGTAAATTTGCTACAATTGATGAAAGAATATTAGTGTATTATTATTTAAAAAGGTCCATAGCTTACACCGTGTTGTATAGTTCTATGGGTTTGCCAAATGCATATTGTCATGTATTCACCATAGCAGTATTATACAAAATAGTTTCAGTGTCCCAAATAGTCCCTGCACTTCACCTATTCACCTTTTTTATTCACTCCCCGTAAACTTCAGCATGGACTGATCTTTTTATTGCCTTCCGAATTGTACCTTTTCCAGAAGTCATATACAGTCGTCCTTTGGTATATGCAAGGAATTGGTTCCAGGAACCTGGTATATACCAAAATCCAAGCATATTCAGGTCTCGCAGTCAGCCCCTTCAAACCTGTGTATATGAAAAGCTGGTTCCCATGTATGTTGGTTTTGCATTTCACAAATAATGTGTTTTACATTCAAGTATGTTTGTAAAAGATATGCATATTTTTTGAACTTGTTCAAACCTATGTTGTTCATGGGTAAACTGTACTTAGAATCATACATCTAGTCTTTTCAGACTGGCTTTTTTCACTTAGCAAAATGCATTTAAGATTTCTCTGTGTAATTTTGTAGCTTGATAGCATATTTCTCTTTATCACTGAATGATAGTCAATTATACAAACGTACTGCTGTTTATCAGTTCACCTATTGATGGGCAGTTTGTTTGCATCTAATTCTTGACAGTTATGTATAAAGTGTTATAAACAATTGTCAGCAGACTTTTGTGTGGTCATAAGCTTTCATTTCATTTAATAAATACCTAGAAACATAAATGGGAGTTGCCATTGCTCTCTGTCCTCATCAGCATTTGATATTGTCAGTGTTTTGGATTTTAGCCATTCTAATGAGTATGTACTGGCATCTCACTGTTACTTGAGTTTTCAATTCCCTGATGACATATGCCATGTGTGTCTTTTCATATGTCTCTTTGCCATCTATATATCTTATTTGATGTGACATCTGTTCAGATCTTTTGCCCATTTGGTAATTGGGTTGTTTTTTGTTGCTTAATTTAAAATAGCTTTTGTGTATTTTTATACCAATCTTTTATTAGGTATGTATTTTTGCAAAGATTTTATTTCAGTCTGTGATTTGTCTTTTCATTATTTTTACAGTGTCTTTTGAAGAGTATACCTTTAATTTTAATGAAATCTATATGATCACCCTTTTTCACACAGATCATGTTTTTGGTGTTGTATCTAAAAAGTCATCACACAGCCCTATGTCAACTAGACTTTCTTTTATGATATCTTCTAGAAGTTGTCTAATTTGGCATTTTATATTTAGGTCTGTGATCCATTTTTGTGAAAAGTGTAAGAGCTGTTTATAGATTCCTGTGGATGTACAATTGTTCTAGCATCAAATATTGAAAACAATATTCTTTTTTTCCACTGAATAAGCTATTGTCTTTTGCCAAACTTTTGTAATTGTCTGTATTTGTGTGGGTTTATTTCTGCGCTTGCTCTTCTGTCTGTTGAACAATTTGTCTATTACTTAGATAACAACACACTGTTGTGATCACTGTAACTTTATAGTAAGTCTTGAAGTAGGTAGTTCCTCAACTTTGTTCTGAAGTATTATGTTGGCTATTCTGGGTCTTTTACCTCTCCTTATAAACTTTAGAGTCAATTTGTCAATATTGACAAAATAACTTGCTGGGACTTTGATTAGTATTAGCTTGAGTCTATAGATCAATTTGAGGAGAATTGATATTTTTAATAATAAATCTAATAAATCTTTCTATCCAAGAACTTGATAAAGCATCCATTTATTTAGATCTCACTTGATTTCTTTCATGAGAGTTATGCAGTTTTATGAATATGGATCCTATTGATATTATGTTAGTCTTATATGTTTTCTATGCTAATGTAAATCATGTTATTTCAAAATCTATGTCTGGTATATAGGAAAGTAATTAAATATTACATATTAACATTATATTCTATGGCCTTGTTATAATTGCTTTTAATTCCAGGAGGGTTTTTGGGTCACCTTTAGGTATTTTCTAGATTAATACAATTATATCCTCTGTGAACATAATTTTATTTTTTTCTTTCCAATCTGTATATCTTTTATCTCCTTTTTTACTGATTGTATTAGCTTGTATTTTTAATGATTGAATAGGATTGGTTGGTGAGAGGGGACATTCTTGCTTGCTTTTGGTTTTAGGTGAAACTAATCTAGTTTTTCAGTGTTATGAATAATGTTAGCTAGAGGTTTTTGTAGATGTTCTTTATGAAGTTGTGGGAGTCCCCCTCTAATTCTAATTTTCTTTCCCTTTTTATCATGAATAGGTGTTAAGTTTTGTCACATAATTTTTCTGCACTGATTGATGTGATCTGATCATATGATTTTCTTCTTTAGCCTGATGATGCGATGAATTAATTAATCTTCAAATGTTGACTCAGGCTTGCATACCTGAATAAATCCCAGTTGGATATGTTGTGTGTCTTAGTATTTTTTTTCTTTTTCTTTTAACTTGAAACTGGGTAATTTATAAAGAATATGAATTTATTTCTTAAGACACTAGGAAGTCCATGGTTGAGAGGGCACATCTGGTGACAGCCTTCTGGCTGGTGGGGACTCTGCAGAGTCTTGAAGCCGCATGGGGTATCACATGGTGAGGGAGCTAAGTGTGCCTGCTTGGGTCTCTCTTCCTCTTCTTAGAAAGCCACCAGTTCCATTCTTACAATAACCCATTCATCCATTAATTTTTTAATCCATGAATAGATTAATCCCTTCATGAGGGCAGAGCTTTATGAACCCATCACCTCTTAAAGAGCTCACCTGTCAATACTGCACACTGGGGATTTAACTTCAATCAGTTTTGTAGCAAGCAAATACTCAAATCATAGCAATGTATAATTTTTAAAATATGTTGTTTGAGTTGACTTGCTAAAATTTTGTTGAGGATTTTGCCACTATATTCATGAGAGATAATTGCTCATCTATAATTCCCTTTCCTAGTAATGTTATTTTTTTTTTTTTTTGGATTATGGTAATGCTGGTCTCATAGAATGAGTTAGAAAGTGTCCTATAAGAGATTATATAGAATTGATACAATTTCTTCCTTAAAAATTTTATGGAATTCACAAATGAAACCATCTAGGTGACTGTTTTCTGTTTTGGAAGGTTAATGATTGTTAATGTAATTTCTGTAATAAATGTAGACCCATTTAGATTATCTGTTCTCCTGGTGTGAGTTTTAGTATATTGAGTCTTCAACTAACTGGTCTATTTCATTCCAGTTATCAAATTTATAGGTAAAAAGTTGTTAATAGTGTTTCTTTATTATTTTTTAAAGCCCATGCAATCAGTTCGAATGGCTCCTCATTCATTTCTGAAATTAGCAATCTGTATGTTTCCTTTTTATCCCTCCCCCCTTAATTTTTCTGGCTAGAGATTTATCAATATTATTAATCTTTTCTAAGCAACAGCTCTTGGTTACCATTACTTTGATTTCTCTGTTAATTTTCTATTTTTTACCTCATTGATTTCTACTCTGAATTTTTATTATTTGTTGTCTTTTGCTTATTTGGAATTTACTTTCCTCTTCTTTTTCTAGTGTTTTAAGGTGAAAGTTTAGAATATGTACATTAAATTTTTCTCATGTTTACATTCAATGTTATCAATTTCCCTCTAAGCTCTACCTTCACTGCATCTCACAAAATTTTATAAATTGTATATTTATTTATTTATTATTTTTAGTGTTTATATTTTTATACGTTGTATATTCATTTCTTGAGTTCAATAGGTATTTGTATAATCTCTTGCGTCAGTTTACGTCTATGTGTTATTTGGAAGTGTACTGTTTAATTGACAAATATTTGGGTATTTTCTAGCTATCTTTTATGTATTGATACCTAGTTTAATTTCACCGTGGTCTGACAGCATTGTGTGTGTGTGTGTGTGTGTTTTCTGAGACGGAGTCTGGCTTTGTCACCTAGGCTGGAGTACAGTGGTGCGATCTTGGCTCACTGCAACCTCCACCTCCCTGGTTCAAGGTATTCTCCCTGCCTCAGCCTACTAAGTAGCTGGGATTACAGGTGTCCACCACCATGCCCAACTAAATTTGGTATTTTAGTAGAGATGGGGTTTCACCATGTTGGCCAAGCTGGTCTCAAACCCCTGATCTCAGGTGATCTGCCCGCCTCGACCTCTCAAAATGCTAGGATTACAGGCGTGAGCCACCACACCCAGCTGAGAGCATTCTTTACATGATTTCCCTTGTTTTAGATTGTTAAAATGTGTCTTGTGACCCAGATTCTTGGAGGATGTTCCATGTGAACTTGGGAGGAGTTTGTTTTCAGTTGTTGTTGGATAAAGGATTCTATAAATGTCAACTGTATCCAGTTGATTGATGTTTCTGGTCAGTTGCACTCTAACTTTACTGAATTTCTGCCTGCTGGATCTGTCAATTAATATAAAAGGGGTATTGAGGTCGGTCTCCAAGTATAATAGTGGATTTGTCTACATCTTTCTCACAGTGTGTTTTTTGTCTTTTACATGCCTTGTAAATTTTTGTCAACTGACAGACACGATATATTCAGGAAAGGAAGCTGAGTTCAATAGGTGTTCAGAGTACTCTTTTATTTTTATCTGGTTCTAAGTTAGGCTGTGTTGACTGTTTGCTGCACCCGTCAGTGTCAGAAACTAAAATTCCCCTGGAGTCTTACTCCTGTATCCTCTGTTGTTTTTGGTTTCCTTTGAGCTTCATTTGAAGTAGGGGACCAAGCTTTGCAGTTTTTTCTCTCTGTTACTATACAGGGCCCATCCACCGAGTAGTAAGACGGGGCCAGTGGGGAGGTAGAAAAAGTGTTCTGTAGTTCTGTAATTAGGTCTCAATATTTTATTGAACTTATGTCCCTGGACTGCAACCTTCACAAGCACTTCTCACTTTTTTTGTTTTATTTTGTTTATTTCAACTTTCAGGTGAAATGGGAAGGATGGAAATGGGAAGGTCCCCATATTTGAAAGCTTGAGTTGGATCATTCCCTCCCCAGTGTCAGTTAAACTCTTAAAATAGTTCCCACTGAGTGCAGTCCTTTCTATAGGAATACACAATATTCCGGGCTAATTTTAAAATGCCTATCTTTCTCCTTCCCCTGCCATAAATGTAAGGGCATTTTTCTATAAGATTCATAATGACAACGAGATATGGCACCTAGAGGTAAAACTCTAAAACTCTAACGTATATTCAGACTAGGCCTCCAGAGATTTTCATCTCCCAAGCTAGCCCACCCCAGTTCAGCAATTTGTCTATTACCCTATCAGCATTCTCAACCAGTGCTGGCTCCATTAGCGCTTCTGACTGGTTGGTGCTCCTGATGAGCTGTGACTTTCCGTATCCTCCTGTCTTTCCAGCTTTAGGGACCGTAGAATGTGATGAGACCTTGATTATCTGAAGGATCTCAAGAGAATTGATTTTCAGCATTCTTAGTGTTGCGAGAATTAAAGGACATGACCTCCAACTCTTCACATTTTGGACTGGAAGCCGGATGTCAAAATGACTTTTGCAAATGGTTTTCACACTTTTGAAACTACCAAATCATGTCCTCATCATTACAACATCGTACCTCTTACTTCATACCTTTAATCCTATATAGTTATCTGTGTTTGTGTGTACTCTTTCCTTTTCTTTCCCTTTGCTTATAACTCAGAAACCCTTTCCTCTTCTGTCTAAAGCTAGTGCCAACCCTTTTGATTTGCATCTCATTTTATTCTCTAGTTAAGGTCTAATATCTTGAAAACTTTTCTCTTTCCTTTTTAAATTTTCTTTCTTTTTGTTGTAGTGGGAACACTTATAATCTACTTACTTAGCAATTTCAAGAGTGCAATACTATAGACACCATGTTATACATCAATCTCTTGAACTTACTTCTATGTAACTCAGATTTTGTATCCTTTGACCAAAACCTTGCCAATTACCCACACCTCCCGCCCCTGGTAACGACCATTCTACTCTCTGCTTCTACAAGTTTGACATTTTTCACCTTCCACATCTAAGTGAGAGGATGTGGTATTTGTCTTTCTATGTCTGTGTTATTTCATTAAACATAATGTTCTCCAGGATCATTCACATTGTTGCAAATGACAGGATTTTATTCTTTTTAAAGGCTGAATAGTATTCCATTGGGTATATATTACACATTTTTGTCCACTTATCCTTTGATGAACACTTACATTGATTTTGTATTTTAGCTGTTGTGAATAATGTTACAATTGGCTTGGGAGTAAAGATGTCTTTTTGACATTCTGATGTCACTTCTTTGAATAAACACTTATTAGTGGGATTGCTGGATCATATGATTGTCCTATTTTTAATTTTTTGAAGCACCTCCATACTGTTTGTCATGTGGCTATACTATTTGCATTCCCACCAATAATGTACAAGAGTTCTGTTTTCTCCCCATCCTCACCAACACTTATCTTTCATCTTTGTAATAATAGCCATTCTAACATATATTATGTAATAGCTTATTATTATTATTATTATTATTATTATTATTGATATGGAGTCTTGCTCTGTCATCCAGGCTGGAGTACAGTGGCATGATCTCAGCTCACTGCAACCTCTGCCTTCTGGGTTCAAGCAATTCTCTACCTCAGCCTCCCAAAGTGCTAGGATTACAGGAGTGAGCTCCTGGCCCTTATTGTGGTTTTAATTTGGATTTATCTGACAATTTGTTATTTTGGCATTTTTTTCATATGTCTGTTGGTTATTTGTATTTCTTCTTTTGAGAAATTCTTATTCAGATTCTTTGCCAATTTTTTTTTTTTTTTTTTTTTTGAGACGGAGTCTCACGCTGTTGCCCAGGCTGGAGTGCAGTGGCGCGATATCGGCTCACTGCAAGCTCCGCCTCCCGGGTTCCCGCCATTCTCCTGCCTCAGCCTCCTGAGTAGCTGGGACTACAGGCGCCCGCCACCGCGCCCGGCTAATTTTTTGTATTTTTAGTAGAGACGGGGTTTCACTGTGGTCTCGATCTCCTGACCTTGTAATCTGCCCGCCTCGGCCTCCCAAAGTGCTGGGATTACAGGCTTGAGCCACCGTGCCCGGCCTTTGCCAATTTTTTAATGGGTTATTTGTTTTCTTACTATTGAGTTGTTTAAGTTTGTTATGTATTTTGGATATCAATTCCTTATTAGATGCATAATTTGCTATTTTTTTCCAATTCACGTTATTGTTTCATTTGCTGTTCAAAGACTTTTTAGTTTGAGGTAGTCCCATTTTTCTATTTTTGATTTTGTAGCCTGTGCTTTTGGTATATTACCACCCTCCAAAAACCATAGCCTAGACCTATGTCATAAAGCTCTTCCCCTATATTTTCTTTTAGTCGGTTTATAGTTTCAGATCTTACATTTAAGTCTTTAATTCATTTTGAGTTGATGTGTGTATGTGATGTGAGATAAGGGTCAAATTTTGGTCTTCTACATGTAGACAGTCAATTTTCTCAGTATTATTTATTGAAGACGTTGCCCTTTATTCATTGTTTTCTTGGCAACTTTGTCAAAAGTCAGTTGATTGTAAATGCATGGGATTATTTCTGGGCTGTCTATTCTACCAGTTCTACCAGTCTATATGTTTATTTACATGTCAATACCTATACTGTTTTGATTATTATAGCTTTGCAATGTATTTGGAAATCAGGTAATGTAATGCAGGCAGCTTTGTTGTCTTTTTCTTAAGATTGCTTTGGCTATTCAAGGTTCCTTTTCTATGTATTTAGCCACTTTTTTCTGATCTAGACCAATAGCATTTACTTAAAAAAATGCTATATGCTTATAAAAGGAAGTATACATAAGTGCAATATGTATAATGTGTAATAAAATGGACCAGCATATACTCAGCATTCAGCTTAAGGAATAACAACATCACAATTATTGAAAGCCTCTTGTCTTCTTGGTTATGCTCCCCCACATGTGCCCCCAAAAAGAACCATTTGCATGCCTTTTTATCATTCTTTTGATTCTGTTAGGGTTATAATGTGTGGGTTTGTGTGTATTGCAATATAATTTTGACTGTGCATATACTTTTGTGACAAATTTTTTTCCACTCCATATTATATTGCTGATAGTCACACACATTTTTGTGGGTAGATGTTTATTTCCTTCTCACTAATGTATTGAATTCCATTGTGTGAGTACCCAGCAATTTCCTTATCTGAGTTCTTCTCAATAACCATTTCAAATATTTAGAGTTTTTAATATTAAAATAAAAATTTATTTATTTTTGTTATGACAGGTAATGAGTGGGATTTGGGGCATGCCCTCAACTTTACTAGATACATTCAAATTGTTTTCCAGTATGGTGATATCCGTTTGTACTGACACTGTCACTATGTAAGAATTTATATTGCTTCACATTCTTAACATAACTTGAAAAGGTTTTGTTCTTCTGGTGGCTGTTAAATGTTAGCTAACTCATTACGATTTTAATATACATTTATTTTATTACAAATAGGTTAAAATATTTTAAATATTTTTGTTGGACACTTTCTTTTCTTCTCTGAAACATTTATATCATGATTCTTATTCATTTTTCCATTGGACTACAAGTATTTGCGATACAAATTCTGATTGTAGTTGTTCATTCACCAAACTCTCTGTGTCTTCCTGAACAAGTAGCTGTGGTCCATGTGTCTGTGTACGTATATATATCTGTCTACGAATTCTTGCCTGGGCCATGAAATGTGGGTGGATATGTACTGCTCCCAAGATTTGTCCCTAAAATTCCTTTCATTCTTCTCCAAATCTTATCTATAGTATCATCCTGCAACAAAGTCTAGATCTAGTGAAGGATTTAAGGCTCCAGGTTACGGTGAGTCATTATTAAGGGACTCATTCTCTGAATCACCAGTTGGAAGGTCACAAGTCAAAGGAGAAATCAGAATGAAACATGAGTGCCAAATGCAACTGTATTGTGTTAAGTCACTGAAATTTTTAGAGTATTTGTTCCAGTAGTTAGTCAACACTAATTTATCCAGCATTTTCATTCTTTCATTGTTATTCATGTATTCTATGTACTAGAGTTTTTATAGTTGATATGTGGGAAATATTTTCTGTACTTTAGACTGTCTTTCACATTCCTTATCACAGTTTTACAACAGAAGGTTTTAATTTAAAGAGATTGATGTTCGACAGTCTTTCCCTTGATAATTTGACATATTTGCATCTTGTTTAGCAATCTATAGTGACTTCAAGATGATAGAAACATACTCATTTTCTTTTAAATATTTTAAAGTTTTACCTTTAATATTTAAGTCTTTAATCCATCTGGAATTGAATTTTATGTTTTGTGTGATAAAGTTCTTAATTTATTTACTTTTCCATATGGATAGAAATTATCTGAATATTATTAATTCAGTGCTACATCTTTCAGCATGATCATAATGATCAATCTATGAAATATTAGATTTCATAGACATGAGCTTTTTTCTGGAGTCTCTATCTTATGTTCCATTTATATCTATGTTTGTATCCTTATAAACATTATTTATTTTCTGTAATTTTATATAAAGATTGAATTTTTTAATAAAAACATCTTTTCAATTTTTATCTTTTAACTATTGTTTGGTTCTTGTCTTTTCATATGAGATTCTAATTAGGATTTGAGTGGAATTGCATTTGAGACTGTATATAAAACAATATGAAAAAACTAACAACACTAAGATACTGAATTTTATATCATTGAACTTGCTAAAATATTTCATTGTTACAGTTTTTTTAATGTGCAAGAAAGTGTTAAAATTTTCTCCACAGCTATGTTTTATTATCCTTAGGTTTGTTGCAGTTTGATATTATAAATGCAGTTTTTTAAAATTATATTGTTCTTGCTCTTGGTATACAAAAATACACAATTTTTTTATTTTTAAAGATGTTTCTTATTTTCAGCAAACTTGTAAAACTCTCTTTTTTATTGCAATAATCCCTTAGTGAATTATTTGGGATTTGCTTATGGAAAAAATTTAGATCAGCTTGCAATAAAAATTTGTTGCTGTCCCAGGTAGGTTCTTCAGGATGACATTGAAAAAATAGTAGGTATACCTAGTATTTGTTGTCTTGTTCTTGTTTTAGATATAATATTTGCTTTGGATTTTGGTAGATACTCTTTAACTATAAAAGAAGTTCCCCTCTGTATCATGTACTGACATTTAACTTTATGAAGCTTTTATCCCTATCTATTGATATGGCTATATTGTATGTATTGACATGGTTATGTTATGTTTACATATGTATATATTTCTTAATATATACATAATGTGTGCATATATTATATAATACATAAACTTTTAACCTGTTAATATGGCAAATTACAGTCATAGATGTTTTAGATATATCAACCTTGATAATAAACAAAATACATTTCTTGGATATTTTGTGTTGGTTTATCAAGATTGTGTTAAAATTTTAAAATGTATATTTATGAGAGTGATTGACCTATAATTGGCCTGTTTTATTCATAGTACTTGTTTTATTTTTTTGAGATGGAGTCTCACTCTATTGCCAGGCTGGAGTGCAGTGGCATGATCTCAACTCACTGCAACCTCCCCCTCCCGGGTTCAAGTGATTCTCCTGCCTCAGCTTCCCAAGTAGCTGGGACTACAGGCACGCACCACTATGCCCAGCTAATGTTTTGTATTTTTAGTAGAGACGGTGTTTCACCATGTTGGCCAGGATGGTCTCTACCTCTTGCCCTCGTGATCCACCAGCCTTGGCCTCCCAAAGTGCTAGGATTACAAGCATGAGTCACCACTTTTTCAATACATGCTTCTTTTGTCTATGTTATTATTACCACATATCTATATCATTAACATATATATTTGACATTATCAATGTTTTGTTTTATTTCCCTATTTTAGTGCCTATTTCTTTATTTTAGTTTCTTACTGTCTCTTTTTTAATGTCAATTGATTTATTTACTTATATTTATTTATTTTTATTTTTTAAGACGGAGCCTCACTCTGTGCCCAGTTTGCAATGCAGTGGTGCAATCTCCGCTCACTGCAACCTCCAGCTTTGGGATTCATGCAGTTCTCCTGACTTAACCTCCCAAGAAGCTGGGGTTACAGACGTACACCCCCACACCTGGCTAATTTTTATATTTGTAGTAGAAACGGGGTTTCAGTGTATTGGTCTCAAACTCCTGACCTCAACTGATCTGCCCGCCTTGGCCTCCCAAGGTGCTGGGATTACAGGCATGAGCCACCGTGCCTGGCTCAATTTATTCTTTAGCTAGTCTTCTAACTTTTGTGGTAGACAATTAGCTCTTTGATTTTTACGATTTTTGTACCTCAATAAGTTTTTAAGGGTATAAAGTTTCATCTAATACAATTTTCACTTAATACATTATTGCAATGCTTTATTTTAATCATATAGTTCTAATCATATTTTGAAAATGTTATTATAATTAATGTTATTATCCTAAAACCATTGAGAATTCTTTTAGATTACAAAGACTTGTTTTTATTTTTTATATCAATTTTAATTTTATTGTGATTGGTGACTATGGTATGTTTTATTTTACTTTTTGAAATATCTTGAGATTTATCTCAGGCCGGGCGCGGTGGCTCAAGCCTGTAATCCCAGCACTTTGGGAGGCCGAGATGGGCGGATCACGAGGTCAGGAGATTGAGACCATCCTGGCGAACACGGTGAAACCCCGTCTCTACTAAGAAATACAAAAAATAGCCGGGCGAGGTGGCAGCGCCTGTAGTCCCAGCTACTCGGGAGGCTGAGGCCGGAGAATGGCGTGAACCCGGGAGGCGGAGCTTGCAGTGAGCTGAGGTCCAGCCACTGCACTCCAGCCTGGGCTACAGAGCGAGACTCCGTCTCAAAAAAAAAAAAAAAAAAAAAAAGAAATATCTTGAGATTTATCTCATAAGAAGTACATGGTTAATTTTTATAAATGTTTTATAGTTACTTGAAGAAATCTATGGTAATGCTTGGGTACAGGATTAATGTCAATTATATTAAGCTTATACATTTGGTTATTTGCATATTCTATATCTTCTACACATTCTTTCACCTTATCATTTAAATAAAAACCTAACAATCAAGCTGACAGAATAACTAGACTAAAATATAATTTTCACTACAAATGACATTAACCTAATTTAGACATGATATTAAATTTACTGCCAAGTGTAATGTAATGTCATAGGAAGGCGTTATCAAGAGGAGACATCAATTGAAGAAAATGATTGGAAAACACACTCTTCAAAAACATTCCAGGCAGTTTTCCCTCTTCATGTCTCTAATGTAATGTTTCTTTTAATGATTCCTGATTTTTCTAAAATTCCCTTTAAATCTTCTTTGAGAGTTCTATTCTAAACACTTTCTTCGAATCTAGAGCCTCCCTGTAATGAAATCCTAAATGACTCATTTTATTTATTTTCTGAGATCTTGGTCAAATTAATCTCTGTGTGCCTCAGTTTCTAAAAAACAGGGTTAATAGTAGTATTCTGCCTAATGTGGTTCTTGGGAAGGTTATATGAGATAATATCACCAAAGCATTTGGAAGGATGTATCAATCATAATAATGATAGTGATCCTTAGTTATTTTAAATTATCAGCTTTTACTATTGCCATCCCTGAAGGATTTCTGTTTTCATTGCTTTGTACAGGAAGCATGCTTTGTCAATGAGATAAAAAAACACATGAAACTAGAAACAGCACATTTTGCTTTTAAATTACCTAGGCTTGGTGGGACATTATAAGTTCTTTCATCTAGTTTAGGGTCTAGAAATCATCTGCTGTCTTTTACCTAATTGTGAATATGTCCAAGTATTCATTTGCAGCTTTCCTTTCTAATGACAGCAAGTATCCAGCCATTACACTTTATTAAATCTGATTCATAATTTATATTCCTACTGAAATTTCATGGCTATTTTGGAAAGGACGGAGACACCTCTGACTATTTCGTTCCTGCAACTCTGTCTTGTTCCACAGAGACTGGCACTATGTCTTAAAAGATGAATAACTGTAGAGTGGTGGTTTCATTTGCATGTCTTTTTTATGATCCTGTGGTTCCCCTCTGCCAGGGTAGAGTGATTTGGAGTCGCCTGATGCTCCTGGACTTCTGTTCCTGACACCTGAAACTAGTTCTCCCTGCACTGAAGCTAACAAACAGGATGACAATATGGAGAGAAGAGGATTCCACTGGGGTAGAGTTCTAAGAAGGCTGCAGTGATTTTCTTGGGTAAAATGAAAGTGAGGCAATAGAATCTCCCAAGACAATGGGGCCATACGGGAACTATGGAAACTGCTAAAGTGCAACCTGGGGTTTCTCCACCTGGACTCAACTCCCTCCCCCAGTAGTCCTCACACACAGCACAGATCCAACCGTGGAGCTGGGCAGAAAAGGATCCCCATGGTCAGCCACCTCTCTGCCTCTTTCCAGGAATTCTTTGGCAGCGTGGTCAGCACATGTTTGCCTTCATGTTCCAAAACCCTAGTCAATTTTCCAGGAAGAAACAGAATGAAATTTATTGCAGCGGCAGTCGTCAGAGACAAGGATGTGTGTTTAGTTTTCTCTTTGACTTGGAGAACACTTCAGTTCCGTGGTGTCACGTTTCTCATGCAGCCACCTCTGAGTCCAATAGCTGGGAGTGCAAGGCAAATTGTTTGCCATCAGTCATTTAACTGGGATGATATATAACCATTTTTTTAAGTGGGAGGAAGAATTATATTTGCTATTTGAAGACAGCAAGATCTATTTTTCAAAAGTCTTCACATGTAAGTGAATTAGCTGCTGTAGTTTTAAAGAAGTAGAACATCTGGGAAACAAGTTTTATTGCTTAAACATCTGGTGCTTCCCTACTGGAGAAAAACTACATTACCAAATGAAACAGTAGAAAAGTTACAGTGTATTTAGGATTCGAAATAAAGAAATAGAAAAGCAACATATTGAATTCAAGTGAAACTAGAGACTTTTTACTATTTAAAACAGTGAAGGTTTTAAAGGTTTTTTATTATCAAGTATTACATATTGGCAAATAATAGAAATAGAGAATTGTGGTGTGGAAGGTGTTTGCTATCCACTTCACCACATGCCAAAAAAGCTTTGTGTTGCACTTTGACCATCTCCAATACATATTTATAGGGAACAGCATCCCTCTGGCTTAGCCATTGATATTCACTGATGACAGGGGCTTTGAACAGAGCAGACAAACTGAGGAAAGCATTACTTTGATTATCAAGTAATTAGACAATAGCGGAGTTAGGTGTTGCTTCTTAAGAGAAATCAATAATAAAATGAGTTGGGAATAAAACCAAATGGACCACATTGAAAATGGCCAACTGTAGGCCAGGTCTATTCAGCCACACAGGCATCCAAGGTGACTGCCTGAATGGGGGACAGCATGAAATGGGAGGAGACTAAGCGGCCAGCAGGAGAAGCAGCCTTTTCCAATCTGGCTGCTCACAGGCACACCTAGCCTAGTGAATGGGGCTACGGAATCATTCACCCAGCCCGATTCAGGACCGGAGCGTGCACGTCTCTTTTAAAGACAAACCACCATTTCTCTTTCTGATAAGGTTTTGAACGGCCAAGAGCACACATATTTCTCAACTGATTGGTCAAAGGCCAGGGACCTGTTTCTTAGGGAATCATGCCTTACCTACCACTGGGAGATGTATCTTCAGGCAGGGTGTCTTGCACTGGGGTTTGTTCCATGAGTTTCCAGAGTGACAGACCAAGATCTTCAATATTCATCCACAGATTGGAAAGAACAAGAAACAAGTCATTTTCCCAGAGAGAAGGCCAGGAATCTGTGCCCAGAGTTAAACAAATCAAGGTGATGAGTCGAATCATGGATAAAGAATAGATGTGCAGGAAGATGGGGTGACAGAAAGGAGCAGCAGAAAGAACCCAGAAAGATGAACCAGGAAAAGAGAACGCTCTGACCACACAGCAGCCATCTAGTCATGTGAACATCTTTCCTGCAGGGAAGATCTTGTGTGTGTTGGATTTCAAGTTCAAAGTATAACCCACGGGTAAATGTCATGCATGGGCAGGTTTCAGCTCCCTGAGGGAAAGAATTTCATTATAATTAAAGCTATTTTAAAATGGAATGGATTTTCTCATGAGATTAGAGAAATACTTGATGTTCAAAGTATTCAAACATAAGCTAGAAAGGACAATGGAATCCTCCAAGAATTGTGTGAGTCCCAGAATATACATACATATACACATACATACACACACACACACACACACACACACACAGAGTGTGTGTGTGTGTGTGTGTTATATATTACTTGTTGATAGAAAATAAGAGTTTACTGAGCTTTTTATTGATGGTGTTAGAAATGTGGTGATAATCAGGAGTTATTGAGTGGATACCTGGCCCTGGGAACCAGACGCACCCAGCTGTATGAGGTCCCTTAGGGGAATTTCTGCACAAGAAACAATGGCAAACAGAACTTGTAAAATTTCACTGAGGCACTGGCCTCAAAGCATACAATCAGAAGCGGAGGAGAGAGAATACAGCTATCCCTGCAGGCCCCCTAAACTCATTAGGCCTGAAGACTTGCCTCCCACAGCCCCTGGCAACACGTGGGGAGGCAAGCGTACCCATGCCTCTGCCTCGGCACTCTGGCCCAGATGTGAGCATTGTTGTCTCTTTAGTGCATGGAGTGAAGAACTAGTAAGATGTCATAATTCTGATTAGACCACTAGGAAAGGGGAGAGGCAGGTTACGTAGTGATCATTCAGCTTCCAGAAGGAAGAGAGAAGAGACAAAAATCCTATCCAGAGGCTGAACTTTTCTGTTTTTATCATCTTCTTTTTGAAATAGAGATACACTCAGTAAAAAACAAATAATAAAAACATCTTTAAGACAAAAAATTCAATCCACCCCCTTCCCATGTACTTGTACTCCAACGGCAACTACCTCCACATCCTTCTTTTCTGTAAGTGTAGATTTGCTTAAATCTGGGATTTAGTCTTCTGTTTCTTCTCTTAGTGAGATCAAACTGTATATTTTCATGCATTTAAACAATTAACACTCTATCTAGTGTTGTTTAAATGCATGAAAATATATGCAGTTTTAAATACATGATAATTTTTTAGGAATGACATTCTCCTATTTGGGGTCTTTGTTCTTCTATATCAGGAATCAGCAATCTTTTTTTATAAAGTCCAAGTAGTAAATATTTAGACTTTTCAGAACATATGATCTCTGTAACAACTACTCAACTTTGCCATTGTACCAAAAAAACAGCCATAAGCAATATTCGAACAAACAACCAGAGTTTGTTCCAATAAAGTTAATTTAAGAAATCAGACAATGGGTCAGATTTGGCCCACAGGTCATCGTTTGTTGGCCAATGTTCTATATAAATATTTCAAAAAATTTTTTGAAATAAATTAAATTGAATTCAAATATCAATTTATAGATAATCGTTACATTGAACTGTTACGTATTTCCATTGTTGAAGATGATAAAACATTCCTCAGTCTTTATAAAACAAAGATATAGAGTAAAATTTTAAATGAACTTAGTAAAGAACTTGAGACTCCTGTTATAATTATTCCTAGGTACCCTACAGTTTTTGCCATCCCTTTGTGTCTCTAGGTAGATAATATTATTAACAAATTAAATTGTATTTTATTTCCTCTTCTCTTCAGATTTATAATCTACTGTTTGACTCAATCTTATTGCACTGACTAGAATCATCAGTTCATTACTGAATTGCTCCAGCAACATTGAGCATGCTGGTCTGAGGGTTTCCTTTAATGTTCCAACATTAAGCTCAATGTTTGCTGTAGGTTTCTGGTAGGTTTCTTTTAAGTTATCAAGTTATCTTTCTAGTTTGATTATATGTATATTTCAATCTGAAATGGATCTTGAATTTTATCAAATAAATCATAAGTGATGCAAGGTTAACTATAATCAGATCCATGCACATTTGTGTCTTTCCAAATGTCAGACTTTTATTGATACTGTTTCAGTCACAAAAGCCACAAGCTACCTGGCATTCCCAATGATGCAATTTTTTCCCATTCACTTTGTAGTCAGAGCCTGAGCACAGAACCTCAAACCACTCTCCAAGTTAGTCAATATAAAAAAAAAATACATATTGTTATACCTAATCAACATATAAATGTTATAGATTAAACAGTCCACAACAAACAAAGTAACACTTAACATCAAGAGAAAAGAGAGAGGGGAAAAGGTTAATAAACCAGCTCAAGGTGAGTGAAAAAGACAAAAAGAATCTCCTAGTCTGGGCCATTTGTTCTGTGGGTCTTGCAAGGAAGAGTCTGTGATGTGGCAGAGCCTTCAGTGGCAGATGCCAAGTTCTTATCATGAGTGAGAGCAAAACACTTGTGGATTAAGATGGCCATTTGGAGCTACTGAAGGCCTGCTCTTTTTATAACCACAGAATCATCTGGTGAGGCTGATAGTGGAAGAGTGTGCTTGTTTATGTTCATACCTGGTTGAATACAGTCTCTATATTTTTATTTGTTTATTAAGCAAAATATCGTATCCTTGTTGCCAAAGTTCCCTATGACATACAAAATAGAGTCTTTTTCTAAGATGAAGTGAGTTATATCAAGGGTGCTCTATACAGTTTTCAAGATCTATGGTGAGGCTAATAACTTAATGTTTTTCTCTTTTAATTTGTTAGTAAGGAAATTCAAGTAAGCTCTAGTTTATTATAAAGCATTATTCTTTTCCTATTAAAATTTATTTTAGTTTTCTACATTTATATTAATAAGAATAATTAGTCTATATCTTTATTTGTACTCCTTTTGTCTGATTTCCATATGAGGTTAATGCTAAGCTAGTCTCTTTTGGATATTTGAGAATCATTTCAATTTCTGTTATATCCTGAAATAGTTAATAAATCAATATCAATAATATATATTATTAATAATTGCTGATTATGGTAAACCAGGCATAGTATGCCCAAATATGACCAGCCCATAGCAATTGCTCCCCCAATGGAGAAATGGAGAATAGAGTTATGGCCAAATCATTAAACTATATGGTGGAAAAAGTAGCTATTGAATAAGCTAAATAAGTAAAGGGTATAATGTATTAGATGGCTATTAAATAATAAGGAGAATAATACAGCAGGGAATGAAAATAAAAAGGAGTTGCCATTTTCTGTACGGTGGCCAGAGCAGATCTCAGAGAGAAGGGGGCATATGTGTATAAACTTGCAGAAGCTGAAAGATTAAGCCCCATAAATATTTATGGAAAACAATCAGCAAAAAGACATGAAGATTAGAGGGAGTTATACTGACTTGAAGGACAGCAAAGAAGGAAGGAAGACTGGGAGAGAACTGGAAGATGAAGACAGAGAAGTAAATAGGAGGAGAGTAATCAGAAAAGAGTATCTACGAGCCTGCTGCCATATCACCCATTTACTTCTGTGGTCAGATATTTTGACTTTCTTCCTGTAATCAGGAATGAATTCCTTGTGCTCCTTTCAAAGCCAACTCTTCAAACTGTATACTTGTTCTGATCTTATTTCTTTTACTCAGGAATATTACATAGAAATTATCTCCTTTCTATCTTAATCCTCAGTTTCCTCTTCAATGTTTATTAATTTTCACCAGGAAATATAGTATAATTTCCCTCATTTTGAAAAAAACCTCTAGATTTTTCTGCCCACCTCTAAGTACTTCTTTTTCTCACTGCTCATTTTTCAGCAAAGTTTTGTGAAAATATTGTTTATTCTCACTGTCTCCAATGAGTTATCTCCCATTTACTCTTAAATGCTTTACACTTAGGGTTTTACCCCACTACTGCACAAAATTCACTCCTGTCAGGTATACCAGTTGTTTCCAGACTCGTAAGCCTAATGATTACTTTCCAATCCTTACCTTACTGAACTGTCAGTAGCATTTGACATGGCTGATCACTCCATACTTCTTGAAAGTTCTTCTTGAAAGATTTTCTTCACGTGACTTCCAGGATAGCCAGTCATGCTGGATTTTTCATATTTACTGTTTTTATTTTTTTGGTTCTTACTTAACCGTCTGTTCCCCTTAGTCCCATATGCTTGTCTTTTTCCATATCCTTGAACTCTAAGATTGGAGTGTCTCACACTCTTGAAATTCCCTTGGAAATCCCCTCCATAGTGTAATACAACACATAAATTTGCTGATAGTTGCCAAAGTTTTGTCCCAGCCCAGACCTCACCTGAGTTTCACATCATGTAAACAATGTCATTACTGACATCTCCATTGCTATGAGTAGTAGGCAACTCAAACCATACAAGCCCATAACCAAATTCCTGCATCAGGAAATGGGAACCCTATCTTTTCAACTTCTCAGGCTAAACACATCTTGTGTTCATTACTTTTGTTTTATAAACCCAGAATGGCATGCATGGCACAATCATGGCTAACTGTAGCCTTGATTGACCTCCAGGGCTCAGGTGATCCTCCCACCTCAGCCTTTTGAGTAGCTGGAAGTACAGGCTCATGCCACCACATTTGACTAATTTTTTGTATTTTCTTATAGAGACAGGGTTTCACCATGTTGCCTAGGTGGGTCTCTATCTCATGGGCTCAAGCTATTCATCCACTTTGGCCTCTCAAAATACTGGAATCACAGGTGTGAGCCACCGCACCTGGCCTTGTGTTCATTCTGGATTACTGTTTCACACTACATATCCAATCCATCACCAAATTATATCACCTGTGTTTTCCAAATACACCTGGAATCGGTCTACTTCTGCTTATTCTGTCCCTTAATATCATCACGTCTGCCCAAGCCTGTACAGTCACTACCAGCCTGAATGGTTGCCATGATCTCTTTTTTCCTTTTTTTGAGAAGGAGTCTCACTGTGTTGTCAGGCTGGATTGCAGTGGGGTGATCTTGGCTCACTGCAACTTCTGCCTCCTGGGTTCAAGTGATTCTCTTGTCTCAGCCTCCTGAGTAGCTGGGACTATAGGCACCCGCCACCATGCCCGGCTAATTTTTGTATTTTCAGTAGAGATGGGGTTTCACCATGTTGGCCAGGATGGTCTTGATCTCTTGACTTCATGATTCACCCACCTTGGCCTCCCAAAGTGCTGGGATTACAGGCGTGAGATACCGAGCCCAGTTGCCATGACCTCTTTTTTTCCTTTTCCTTTTTTTTTTTTTTTTTTTTTTGTTTCTTTGTTTTTTTGTTTTTGAGACAGTCTCACTCTGTCACCCATCGCCCAGGTTGGAGTGCGGTGGCAAGAGCTGAGCTCACTGCAATCTCCACCTCCTGGGTTCAAGCAATACTCCTGCCTCAGCCTCCCAAGTAGCTGGGGCACCCACCACCATGCCCAGCTAATTTTTATATTTTTAGTAGAGACAGGGTTTCACCATGTTGGCCAGGCTGGTCCTGAACTCCAAGTGTTCCACCCACATTGGCCTCCCAAAGTGTTGGGATTACAGGTGTAAGCCACTGCGCCCAGCCTGCCATGACCTCTTCACTGGCCTACCTGTTCACTGACTTCAGGTCTCTGTCCTTTCTGAAAATCTTACTGAAATCGAGGAAGTTACACACTATTCACATCCCACTTCACCATAACACTTCATATCTTTCTAGTTCCTGACACACATATGTTTCTCTATAGACCTTATTATTAACTGACAGCCTAAATATTTTATTTAGTTTCTTGCTTTTATTGCCTGTCAACCTCAACTAGATGAGCTCCATGAGTAGGGATTTTTCTTTATTTTGCTTGCAATGTAACAGTCTTCCAATAATTAGTCCTTGCCTCTTATTCAAAGGCATGGTTTTCCTAACTGCTATACCCATAGATTAAGTGTGCTAGTTTTAAAACTCTATAGAAATGGAGATTCAAAAGTATATATCCTCTGGAGTCTGGCTTCTTTCACTTATAATTACTTTGTGAAATTCATCAATGTTGTTGTATATAGCTGTAGTTTATTTTCAGTACCGCATGCTATTCCCTTGTAAATATGCCACATTTTATTTATCTTTTCTTCTGTTGATAGTCATTTGTTTGTTTTCACTTTCTGGTTATGTCAAATTAATACTTCTATAATTGTTATTAGGGGGTTTTGGTTCACATATGTCTTATTTCTGCAGCATATATGATGCAAATTACAATTACAGGAAAAATATGGTTGTTATATGTTTTAATTTGATGTGTTTTATTTATGATTTTTGCATCTGTGCTTGTGAAAAATACTGGCCTATAATTTTAGTTCCCTAAAACATGCTTGTCAAGCACCAGTATCAAAAGCATGTTGACTTTATAAAATGAGTTGGGAAATATTTCCTCTTTTTACATTATCTACCAAAGTTAATGTAAGATTTGGTGTAATCTTCTTCTAAAATATTTGGTGGAGTTCACCATTGTCATTAAAATAGCATAAATAATAATAAAAGTATATGCTTAACGCATAAATGCATCTGTCTTACAATTACTTTACATTTTTATAAAAAGTCAACCAGTTTTTCTATTATGATCCAAGATTGTTTCTGACCTTGAGATGGACATGCACATGCAGTAAGATTATTGTTATTGTTCTCAGGAATGGACACTACCTATGAAGGAATGAAGAAAACAGGTTTACCAGAGCAGTTGATAGGAATCCAGCTGCCACAAACAGGTCTGTGTGGGCTCCTGGCCCTGACATGGCATCCACAGCTGTCCTAAATGCAGAATTGAAATAAGGGGGGCTCAGTCTGTGTACTCGACAAATAGACCTATCATTGGATGGGGACTATCCCTGAAGAGGATGTGTAACCTTCGGCAAAGTGGCTTTTTTTAACCTGGGACACTTCTTGGGGAGGCACGTGACCATGAGTGGTGAGCAGATACGGGGAGGAGCTCCTCTGTACTGATGGGGCATCATCCTTTAGCATGAACTACAAGCATTTTAATTCTCCAAACTGGTAGAAGAATGGTGCCGGCAATGAGTTTATTTAATGTAACATAAAGAGGCACAGAACATTCGCTTCTGTAATTTGTACTGAAAAAAAAAAAAGGTGGGGGAAGGGCTCAAAGGAAGGAAAGAGTTTCTATATGGGAATGAATATCCACAAACTTGTTTTAATTCTTCTGTAGATTATTAAGAGTATTAGGATTAAAGCTTTTGCAAATTAAATTGAACTTGGTTAGTGCTGCTGATTTGGAATAGGGTTTGGGAAGAAAAGTGGAAAGGAAGAGAAACTAGAGAAGCCAAGTTCTAATTCCTGGGAATTGAGTAACAGAGAAATACGAAGGTCAAAGTGGGAAGGAATGTCCCCTAAATCTGACAATATTTCCTGAACTCCCACTATGAAATATTTTCTGGTATTGAGATGAGGTAATAGTACATATAGATAAAAAATAAATGTCACTCCAAGATTCTGCCTGGTTATAGAGACAGTTACTTATGATAACTAGCATCTGCTTTTGAGAGGAGGTGAAGGAAGGAAAGAAGTTACCTTGAGTTAACTGGAGGAAATTTATGAGTGAGTGGTCAGTATGGAAATAACTGTATAAGTGGATACTTCATTAAAAGAAGTAAACTATTGAGGATATTTAATTTTTTTTTCTCATTAGCAATAGAACCTCTGTATTTCTTTGAAATCCAAAATTGTATGCCACTCAGTAGAAGGAAGGGTGATTGTTCCCATTCTAGAAAAAGCCCTCAAATATTAGCTTTCCTTGATACCTGGAACCTAGGGCATGGGCACATAACTGAGCCAAATGGAAGTTGAGTCAAACGGAAGTTATGGGATAGAACATCCCATCCAGAACTAATATGGAAAGGAGCTGGGGTTGTTTGGAATTCCTTCTGTTGTCAGAGGCAGTGAGTAACCAATATCCAGTAGCAAGTGGCAGTGGAGTGTCCTTGATGGGGGGCAGCAGTGAAAGCCATTTTCCCTTGTCCAGACTGGTTCTGTGCCTGAGGCCGGATTCCCTGGTTTCCTAATCATTGTCTAAGCCTACGTCTTCAACTATCGCATTATTTTAGTAATGAGGCCATAGCCTTCTAATAATTTCTCTTTTTGTTAAACCTACCAAGGATTATTGATTTCAGACTGTTATTACTGCTCGTATTCTGAGACTATGAAACTCTTTTCACTTGGGAAGGCAAAAATCAAGGTGAGGTCTTAGAAGCTGTCTCTAGGACAGCTCCAAGTCTCTCTTCAATGTGGTCCCCCCAAGTGGGGTTAACATGGGGAATGTCGGCTCTCAGTTCTGATCCTCATATCAACGGTAGAGGGTATGGTCTCAGAGTTGCTAAATTTTTGTTCCGTCACATGGAATAGTGTTAATCTTTGTGCTTTACTAGAAATCTTAAATCTTAAAAATATTTACCTAAAAACAGATATCAACTTAGTTGAATATAGAAACTTAAAGCAAAAGCCTTGACAAAGAGTATTTACAATTATGAGTTTAAAGTTTTGGGTGAAAATTTTTCTCATCAAATGAGTTATGCTTTCATTTCAGACAATGTTTTAAAAGATAGCATCACAGGATGGAACCAAGCAAGCCATGAAGCATTCCCACAGGGTGGGCATGTCTCAAGATCATTTTATTCCGTTATAGAGCTCTTGAAGGATTTGTGAGGGGACAGGTGATTTCAGTTTAGACCTAACACACTGATAAATGATGAGGGCAAGACATAAGGCAGGGAGATTATTTCGAAAGCCATTTCAATAATTCAAGAATCTTATTATATTTGCCAAACAAAAGTTGTGGCAATGGAAATAAGGAGACATGAAATAGTAAAAGAACACTTAAGGTAAGACAAATATTGGCAGTCAGGTTTCTATAACAGATTACATCATAGTGTCTTAAGACACTCATTGGTGCAATTGACTAACATATCCTGTGCAGCTGGAATAGTATAGCTACTCACCATCTTTGAAATAATGGAGAAAATAGTTCCTTTGTTCTGTAATTCAGATGAATTGAAGAGACTTGGAAATGTCCTAGAACCAGCTTCTAAGACCTCACCTTGATTTTCGTCCATCCAAGAGCAAATTGTTTCATAGTCTCAGAATCTGCACAGTAATATTACTCTTAAGACAATAATCCTTGGTAGGTTTAACAAAAACAGAAATTAGAAGACTATGACTGAGCTAAAATAGTATTTCCTTTGATCTGTGATTAAAATAATTTCCTCTGTTCTGTGATTCAGATAAATAACCTGGTTGGGAAAAGCTTGCCTTATTTGGAGCTCTGATATTGGGTGACTTGGTGGATAACAGGTAATAATTTACCAACTCCATGACTTCAGGAATAGAGAAAATTTGGATAAGCAAATACAGCAAATTTTATTTCAGACTTGGAATTTAAAAGATTCATGAGATAATATGTAGTAGCCAAACTGTATTGATTTGGAAGTCAATTAAAAAATCCAAATATAAATTTGGATCTCTTTTGATGATTGCAAAGGTCAGGGGTCAGGAATGAGATCACAGAGGGAGAGTGGTAGAGAAGAAACGAAGGCTACAATCCAAAATCTATGGGGAAGCTAGAGCGGAGCAGCCTTTGAAGGTATGTGGACGAGATCTGAGATGTTGACACATCAAGTACGAAAACAGGTTTCCTAGGACGGTAACCATGTGTAATCTACATCATATGAAGAATTTTTAGAAGAGCTTGAGAGAAAAAGATTAAGTCACTACTGCCAGGAATATTGGAATGACTGACAACTGAACAAAATTGTAATTCATTCTGCCAGAATCAAAGTCCAAGGAACCAAAAGGGAACATGTATATTTAGATATGATAAAAGCTCAGATACTTCCGCTGCAAACATAGAATGCCAAATTGAACCAGTTTCAATAAAAAGGAAATATTTTTGAGCTCTCATTACACATCTTAGAAAAGCCAAAACAGCTTTCAGGGAACTTCAGTATTTCTAGGACTCTATACATTACACAAGTTTGTTCTCTCAATCCACATTCATCCATAAGGAAGGGAGATGTGGCAACATTAGCGATCATGTTTCATATAGCAACATTTTTCCAACAAGAGGGATGAATGCTCTCTGGCTCCTGTTAAAGCAGCCTCTGGAGACTTGGTTGGCCCCCACTGGATCTTGTGCACATCCTCGAGTATCGTGACTCATACCCTAAGTGGCAGGAACCTACATTTTCTGCCTGTATTGGGAGTAAATTATTATTATTATTATTATTATTACTATTATTTTGAGATGGAGTTTTTCTCTGTTTCCAGGCTAGAGTGCAGTAGCGTGATCTCAGTTCACCGCAACCTTTGCCTCCCTGGTTTAAGCAATTCCCCTGCCTCAGCCTCCCAAGTAGCTGGGATTACAGGCATGTGCCATCATGCCCAGCTAATTTTTTTTTTTTTTTTTTTTTTTTTTTTTTGTATTTTAGTAGAGACAAGATTTCACCATTTTGGCCAAGATGGTCTCCATCTCCTGACATCGTGATCAGCCCAACTTGGCCTCCCAAAGTGCTGGGATTACAGGCGTGAGCCACTGCATCTGGCCAGGAGTAAATTACTGATGTTAAAACAAAAACCAATCAAGTAAACTAACAAAAAAAACTTTCCCAAGAAGAAAGAGAAGCAGTTCCAAGGACAAGCCAATAGAGACAGATCAACCACCCAGCAGCCTCCACCAAACACATTCTACTGGGAGGAGCTAAATAATAGTTGAATGGGCTTCCTCTGTCTTATGGGCAGCTTCCTATCTCCACATACACCCAAGCAGAAGGTATTGAGAGTTCACTGGTTAATTGGCCTGAAAATAAAGGGAAGAAATGAAAGAAATGAAGGCAGGAGAGGAAGGGACTGATTACTTAGGTTATGGTAGTCATCTTGCTTTGGAGTTTCACAGATATTACCTCATCTGCTTCTCGTTATTGTTTTATCAGTATCATCATTCACATTTTTGTATGTCTCTCACACATCAGAACACATTGCTATCCACATGATTCCTACATTTTTTTTTTTTTTGGCGTGGGGAGGGGTGTGGGGTTCTGTTGGACCTATTTGACTCTAAGTAGAATTCCCAGTCTCCTGATCTCTTCTCCGTATAGCTTTGGCTGTTTTCATCTCTTGGCTGAAAACCAAGGCAGACACGGGACTTAGTCCCTTTTTTAATCTCACACAGGTCCACACATACATGCACATATGTCAAACAAAAGAGACTAATAACATAGAGCATGCATGTGCTCGCATCCCAGAAAGTGAAAAAGTTAAAGTAGAAAATACATTTATACTATATATCTCACTTCTCATAATAAAGTACTTAAACTACAATAACAAGCTTCACAGTCAGTCCCTGTTTCTTCTTCCTCTTTTCAAGTGTCTGTCCTTTTTATTCATTAGTAATTCCAACTATTTCTTTCTAATGCAGATAGACAGACAGACACAAACACGTATATTCCTTACCTTTATTATTGTTATTATTATACTTTAAATTCTAGGGTACATGTGCACAACATGCAGATTTGTTACCTATGTATACATATGTAACATTAGGAGATATACCTAATGTAAATGATGAATTAATGGGTGCAGTACACCAACGTGGCACACCTATTCCTTACCTTTCTCTAAAGCTTGCTTCCAAGTCCTCCACAAAGGTAAACCCATAGGTATATTGATTAGAACATTCCAATTAGAACCTTCTGCCTATTCATTGAGACATTAAGCAGATTAGAGGTTTCCAAGTCTGGGGGAGAGGTACATGGGGAGATGTCACTTGACGTATACAGAGTTTCTTCTTGGAATAGCAAAAGCTTTTGAAAATAGATAGTAATGAGGTTTGCACAACAAGGGGATTACAATTAATCTTTACAATTGTATCTTTAAACATGATTGAAATAGCAAGTTTTATGTCATATATATTTTACCACAATATATAAATTTTAAAGAAAAAAAAAAAAAAACAGGGAGCAGCCTGTGGCCCAGACTGGGACCTAGGGAGGTTCGTAAGAGCATTTCCCAAGCATTGGTCTCCCTGACACCTGAGCCCCTGCCAAGCTGCTCTCCAGTGCCCAGGGTGCATCACCCTCCATTGCCTCCTGCCCTGCTCCTCAGGGTTGCCCCAGACTGACATCACAGCTCCGCCACAGTGCCTGAGAGGGTGCAGCGCACTCTGACAGCATTCTGCAGAGAGCCTTTCACCCTGCCACACATGCACGAGAGAGAGAAAAAAGATGCTCGGCTTTACAAAGACAGTTCACTCATCACCCAAGAAGACACTGGAGAGCATCGATTTAAATAATACGTCATTTAATCTCTCTACATAAGGCAACTGAAGAACAGAAAGGCTATGCAGCATGCCTAAAGTTTCATTCACAGATCTGGGATTCAAGTCTAGGTTTACTTCCAAATGGTTTTCTCTATATACACACAGGGCTCACTCTAGATGTCCTTCAAAATAACAAAATGTAAACCATTCTCTCGGGCATTTGGTTGAGCATATTTCTTTATAAGAAATTGCAATAATGAGAACAGTTATGTTTAAAGAAAGTCTTAGGAATGGAGTAGAACTATCTCAGTATTTCATATGGAACTATGCTGATGTGGAATTAAAAAAAAAATCTAGTGGAAATAAGTTTTACAAGATGGGCACTATTAATTTCTCCTTTAAAGTATTTTTAAGAGGGAATTTACATGTTTATTCATCGTGTTAAATTCATTGAGTCTAATCCCATCAAAAATAATTTCAAACACAGTAAAACTAAAGCAGCAAGATAATTTTATTGTATTATATTTATTTGTTGTTGTTATTATTACTATTATTATTGAGACAAGTCCTCACTCTGTTCCCCAGGCTGGAGTGCAGTAGCCTGATCACGGCTCACTGCAACCTCTGCCTCCTGCACTCAAGCAATCCTCTCACCTCAGCCTCCCAAGTAGCTGAGAATATATGTGCACACTGTCATGCTTAGTTCTTTCCTTTTCTCTTTTCTTTTCTCTTTTCTTTTCTTTTCTTTTCTTTTCTTTTCTTTCCTTTCCTTTTATTTCCTTTCCCTTTCATTTTTTTTTGCTTTTTTTTTTTTTTGAGATGGAGTCTCACTCTCTCACCCAGGCTGGCATGCAGTGGCGCGATCTCGGCTCACTGCAAGCTCCACCTGCTGGGTTCACGCCATTCTCCTGTCTCAGCCTCCCGGTTAGCTGGGACTACAGGTGCTCGCCACCGTGCCCGGCTGTTTTTATTTTTTTATTTTTTTTATTTTTTGTATTTTTTAGTAGAGACGGGGTTTCACCATGTTAGCCAGAAAGGTCTCGATCTCCTGACTTCGTGATCCACCCGCCTCGGCCTCCCAAAGTGCTGGGGTTACAGGCGTGAGCCACCGTGCCTGGCCATTTTCTTTTCATTTTTTATAGAGATAGGGTTTCCCTGTATGGCCCAGGCTGGTCTCAAACTCTTGGCCTCAAGCGATCCTCCTGCCTCTGCCTCCAAAAGTGCTGAGATTACAGGTGTGAGCCACTGCACACCTAGATATCTGCCCTACAAGATTATTTTAAAGAGACATTTAACATTTAACTTTAAAAGATATTTGGCATTTTCAAGAAGATATCTTAGGAACAATATATCGCATACATAGAGTCGTAAAATTGTATTTAAATAGAAATCACCACAAGTAATCATTGTTGTTTGTCATTTGGGGAAAACAAAGTAAAGTAGTAGAATCACAAATAATTGCTCCTTTGAGAATCAGATGAAGATATAAAAACTTATTGTATTTCCAAATCAGAAAGTGAAGTGACTTCACAAGCAATTAATAGCACTCAGTCTATTTTAAGTTATAGAGCAGGGAAATGAACCTATAATGATGTAATAAAGGCAAACATTAAATACAAATTCCAAAAATAAGGATGAAATAATTTGATTAGTAAAGTAGCATACATATCCTTTATACAAAAATGTATGACTGGGATGACCAAGAAGTTTCCCTTGAACTGCCAACTAATGATCACCTGCTACATTGCAGACCTCATACCAAGGCTTTTATGTTCATAATTTCTAAACTTGACAGCATCCCTGTAAGGCAGATATTTTATAGGCATGATATATAATACATAAGGGAATGAAGAGAACTTCAGAGAGATTAAGAGAAATGAAGAGACCTGCTGGAAATCACACAAATTATAAGTGACACACATACACAGGTACACACACATTCACACAGGGAATCAGGATGAATATGCACAAACACAATAGTACTCAGAATCAGACAAATATCACACAAACTGTGGCATGGCAACTTCATGGTTCCATAGGTTTGGGCGATTAACTAGACATTTCTGTTTCTGAAATTCAATTCAATATTGGGAATGAATACTGCACAAGTGTCAAATTTCTTGCTAGTACTATCTTCTCCGTCAACCTTGGTGCAAAGTGAATCTTAACAAATGCTGTTGTCCCTTATTTCATTTAATCTAATTCATCTCGGCCGGGTGCGGTGGCTCAAGCCTGTAATCCCAGCACTTTGGGAGGCCGAGAAGGGCGGATCACGAGTTCAGGAGATCGAGACCATCCTGGCTAACACGGTGAAACCCCGTCTCTACTAAAATACAAAAAAAATTAGCCGGGAGAGGTGGCGGGCGCCTGTACTCCCAGCTACTCCGGAGGCTGAGGCAGGAGAATGGCATGAACCTGGGAGGCAGGGCTTGCAGTGAGCTGAGATCCGGCCACTGCACTCCAGCCTGGGCAACAGAGCTAGACTCCGTCTCAAAAAAAAAAAAAAAAAATCTAATTCATCTCCTTTTCATGCCACACTTTCTTTTTATTTATTTATTTATTATTATACTTTACATTCTAGGGTACATGTACACAACGTGCAGGTTTGTTCCATATGTATACATGTGCCACATTGGTGTGCTGCACCCATTAACTCATCATTTACATTAGGTATATCTCCTAATGCTATCTCTCCTCCCTCCACCTACCCCACAGCAGGCCCTGGTGTGTGATGTTCCCCACCCTGTGTCCAAGTATTCTCATTGTTCAATTCCCACTTCTGAGTGAGAAAACGCGGTGTTTAGTTTTCTGTTCTTGCGATAGTTTACTCAGAATGATGGTTTCCAGCTGCATCCATGTCCCTACAAAGGACATGAACTCATCCTTTTTTATGGCTGCATAGTATTCCATGGTGTATATGTGCCACATTTTCTTAATCCAGTCTGTCATTGATGGACATTTGGGTTGGTTCCAAGTCTTTGCTATTGTGAATAGTGCTGCAATAAATGTATGTGTGCATGTGTCTTTATAGCAACATGATTTATAATCCTCTGGGTATATACCCAGTAATGGGATGGCTGGGTCGAATGGTATTTCTAGTTTTAGATCCTTGAGGAATCACCACACTGTCTTCCACAATGGTTGAACTAGTTTACAGTCCCACCAACAGTGTAAAAGTGTTTCTATTTCTCCACATCCTCTCCAGCACCTGTTGTTTCCTGACTTTTTAATGCTCGCCATTCTAACTGATGTGAGATGGTATCTCATTGTGGTTTTGATTTGCATTTTTCTGATGGCCAGTGATGATGAGCATTTTTTCATGTGTCTGTTGACTGCATAAATGCCTTCTTTAGAGAAGTGTCTGTTCATATCCTTTGCCCACTTTTTGATGGGGTTGTTGTTTCCCTATTTAATAAATAGTGCTGGGAAAACTGGCTAGCTATATGTAGAAAGTTGAAACTGGATCCCTTCTTTATACTTTATACAAAAATTAATTCAAGATGGATTAGAGACTTAAATGTTAGACCTAAAACCATAAAAACCCTGAAAACCTAGGCAATACCATTCAGGACACAGGCATGGGCAAGCACTTCATGTCTAAAACACCAAAAGCAATGGCAACAAAAGCCAAAATTGACAAATGGGATCTAATTAAACTAACGAGTTTCTGCACAGCAAAAGAAACTACCATCAGAGTGAACAGGCAACCTACAGAATGGGAGAAAACTCATCTGACAAAGGGCTAATATCCAGAACCTATGCCTCACTTGCAGTGGAATTTTGTCACTACAATACTTTCTCCCCAAATCTAGATGTGAACCTTCACTGTGACTCTCATCCAAGTAAATCCTTCATCCCTGATAACTTCAAGTCACTCCTGCTGGTTATCTATATCTATTTCCGTAAACATTGTTCTTGTATCCACGTCACTGCTTCCCACACCAAGGTTGCTCTTCACTTGGTCACTTTTGTCTCACGATTCTTCTTATCACCTATCTAAAAAAAAAATCACCTGAAATTTCTTCTATTTCCATGGAAATGGAACGAGCTAAAGCTTATTTTCACCTAACCCTCCAATTGACACCTCTCTCAGAGTTCTCAACTTTTCACTACTCAACTCCCTTTAATGTGACATATGTGAAAAGGTGGTCTTCCTCCCCACTAATCAATGCCACACCTGAGTCATCAATCATTTTGTTGCCATTTCCATCTCCTGAAATGCAGCCTAATTCCTTCCATCACTGCCTTCTTTAGGCCATCACATGGGCTGATATTACACCTGAACTAATTATTTTAAAGAAGCTTATGGGGTCAGTATTGATATCTTTCCAAAAAGGACATCAAATTCAGAAGCTATAATCGCAAATATGTTATACTTACACATGTAACCATCATAGACATCTTTAAGCAAAGTTAAAAAGAGTAGAAAAATATCTGTAATCCAAAGCTTATTTTCCTAGTAATAAATAAGCTCTTCGAAATCAGAGAGGGACTAAAACCTCTCCCTACCCCTGCATTTAGCATTTGTTATGACCCAACTCTCTATCACTCATCCTTCTTTGGAAATCATCCAGTGTCCTCGCCTTCTTTTAATGAGGGGTTCTGCATTGCCTAGCCTCCTCTGTACACCTGAATCCTGAGACTGATGCTGGGTTTTTGGCGTGTGGTAAAGATGCAGACGTATCCTGTCCGTGGACACTTGCATCAAGCCTGGGCAGATACCGGTATTCCTCTCAGTTGATTCAATTTGGGGGTTCTGATCCATAACAGTAGTAACTATGGGATGTATAATTCTCACGTCCTTCAGAACCCACCTCAGCCTCTGCATTCACACTTCAAAGAGATTATTGATTTTGAGATCTAATATCCTTTTCTGGATACTTTGCTTTCACTTTAGGTGAGTTTGCCTTGTTACGTGTTTCCCTACTACTCTGTGTTTATTTATTTGTAATATTTACTACCCCAAAAACTATTTTTCCTGTTCCTTTCTCCATCTCCTGTGCTTTCTCCTGTATCATCTGTGAGGCACAGCTTTGCCATTTGCTTTTTCTCAGTGCTTGTTTCTCTTCCTCTCTCCCTCTCAAAAGTTCATACAATTTCCAAAGGACTTCCTTTGGAAGACCACCTTTGCAACCTAAAAAATCATAAATAAATAACAAAATGATCAACCAGGAAGTAATTGCTGATCACTTCAGAGGAAAAGATATACCTGTGAGAAGAACACACAACTGGCTCTGTGTGAAAAGCAAACCTGAACAGCTTAGCAGTCCTCACACCCCAGTGCAAAGACATGTCTGCCCCAGAGGATTAGGCAGCGATGACCAGGATTTTGAATCATGGGCAGTTGACTTTACTGAAGAATGCCAGTGCAGTGAAGTCCTCATCCTGGAAAAATATCATAAGTTCCATCTGTCTTCGGTTTTACTTTTTAAAAATATTAACAGGCTTTACTTTTGGGGGCAATTTCAAGTTCACAGAAAAAATGAGTGGAAATTACAAAGCATTCCTACATACCTCCGCTCGTCTAGCTCCCCAGTGACCCCTGTTCTTCTTATCTTTTCTTATCTTTTATTTATTTATTTATTTATTTTTTGAGACGGAGTCTTGCTCTGTCACCAGGCTGGAGTGCAGTGGCATGATCTCGGCTCACTGCAACCTCTGCCTCCCGGGTTCAAGCCATTCTCCTGCCTCAGCCTTCCAAGTAACTGGAATTACAGGTACGTGCTGCCACGCCCAGTGAATTTTTGTATTTTTAGTAGAGATGGGTTTCACTCTGTTGACCAGGATGGTCTCTATCTACTGACTTCATGATCCGCCCATCTCAGCCTCCCAAAGTGCTGGGATTACAAGCGTGAGCCACCACACCCAGCCTGTTCTTCATATCTTATATTAATGTGCTGCACTTGCTACAGGTGAGGTTTTAAATTTTCCTTACAATTGAGTTTTGGCTCAGCCTGCTTGTGAGCAGCGTGTAAGCAGAGCTGCATGTGCGGGTGTGGAGGAAGCATAGTTTCACAGATAACCATTTGGAGAGAGGTGAGAGTTTATCATTGAAATTTTACTCATGCGGAAATTCACGTCTGGCTTCATGCAGATTTATCAGTGTCCAGCTCTAAACCTGATCACCCTCCACTTATGCACCCCACCTACCTTTTTCCCCTCCCAGAATCACCCTCATTTCTACTGCCTCTTGCACTAGGTGGCTCCATGCCTTTCAAAGTTCTTATCTCTGCCTACATATTAGCCTGCATCTCTCTGCTTTTTGGTCCCTCATCCTGATTGAATGTCCTCAACTACTACCTTCCATTACTTTCTGAGCCTGCAGGTCCTCATTGCATGGACCAGTTTAGATGTTACAGTGGACACTGGAGTTTTTAAAGTAAACATCAGCAGAGTCAATGGAAAGATTATTTGGGGACAGAGCTTCATTGAGGGGTTGATGTATTTTCTTGCTCTCTTTTAAGTCAAACCCTATAATTGACTAATATGCCTACGTGTTAGACAAGGTTGGAACATATATAAAAAAGCTAAAAGTATTATTAAAACACTTATAAGCTTTAATCGACAAAGCTTAACTCTATCAAATAAGATTTGCAGAGACATGAAAATACTAAGAAACTGTTTCCTAGTATAGCGCTTCTTTCCTGCCCTTCCCATTTCACCAAGCTGTGGCTGGCTCGGTGCCAATGGCACTAAAGATGACATAAATAGCAGTTTACATGGGAGAAATCTCTGGAAACTGTCACTCGTTCTTGCTTATTGTTTTTAAAGCTTTGTTGGAACTCCCGGCTTTAAAACTCACTTTTTTTTTTTTTTTAAACCAGAGGTGATGATTTAAATTTTAGGGTATTGCAGCTGAAAAAGATCTTAAAGCTCTTGCTCAAGTCAAGCAGAAGTTACAGCTGTAACTGATATCTTTAAAGTAGGAAAAGAAAGGCTCAAAGGTTCAAATGGACAGAACGATGTTTATTAGGGCACTGAATAATTCTTTGGATCCATAGAATAATCAAAGCTGAGATTCAGGACAAGCACAGTCCAACTTCAGAAATCCAGACTAATGAGATGACTGGCTGAATTAGTTAAAAAATCTGAATTACATAAGGTTGGGAAGAAATCCAATTTTTAAAGTCTGGAATTTTAAATAGAGGTAATCGCTAATACTGCACTGTAGCAAATGCATATCTGAAAAAGTTTTTCCTAGTAGAGATATATAGGGAAACTTATTTCATAAACAGATATGACTCATATAAACAATAAACCATCTTTTCCAAGGAATATACAATGACTAACCTAATTTAAATTATTGATATTTGGAAAGCTTGATTATAACAGTCACTGTGTTTGAAAACATGTCATAGCACACAAAATATAATATGACTCACAGTACATATAGTATGCCACCATGAGTTGTATTGACTAATAGAATCCATCACTTTTAAATTAAACTAATAACAGAAGTGAAAATAATAAAGGCTTAGTGTCAGACACAGATCACATATTTCTTTGGTCAATACTTGTAATAAAATGTATACTTATATTTATTGAAAATTATAAAATATTTGACTCCATCTCTAGATATATAAAGATAAATTAATATATGTGTATCTCTGTGTGTAAATCTGCATGGACCTATGTACTATATATACAGGCACCCATATGTGTATGTTTGCATTGTATTTATATACTATGCCTATGCAAACATGCATGCATGTGTTTAAAAACTTGGTTACAGGACTAGAGAATGGAATATGACAAAATCACTAATCATCAGAATTTGAAATTGGAACTAGAAGATATTACATTAGCTCTGTTGTAAAGATACACATATACATTTGTATTACTTGATTTTTCTTAAGGTCTCAATTTGTTTTCTTTCAGCATATTCTACTGACTGCCTCATGCTTAGAAGTGAATGAGGTTTGACCATTGAAATTGACGAGATTTTCACAAATGGAGGAAGCTGGAACGAAGCATTATCCATCAGTCTATTTTGGTTGGTGCCATCGTCGTCTTTTCCCTATTACACAGGTTGGGTCACTGTAACATCAGCAATCTGTCACTGTATCCTGTTGCATCACACATCCATTATTCACTTTACTATAGAGTAAATTTTGGTAAAATTATTACAATGTGATTTTTAAAATTATCTACCATAATTCTTTTTTTAGTAGAAGATGAAATAATCACACTTGTCTTTCTTACTTAAAATTGCCATAAAACCAGAACAGAATGCATGAATAAGCTATTAAGAACTCTGAAAAGTAATAGTAGCAGACAGTTTGGGGGAAACGACCAGAATTTAAAGTACCACTGAACTCTCAGTGTTGCCTCCAATATCCTCTAACTTGAACTTGACCACACCCCAAACCCAGAAGTAGTCACCAGAGCACTGATACAGAAAACGACAGGAGCAATCCTCTAGTTCAAACTCAAGAAACATGTCAGGGTGCAGTGGCTCATGCCTGTAATCCCAGCACTTTGGGAGGCAGAGGTGGGTGGATCACTTGTGGTCAGGAGTTCGAGACTAGCCTGGCCAAGATGGCAAAACCCCATCTCTACTAAAAATACAAAAAAATTTAGCCAGGCATAGTGCTGTGTGCCTGTAATCCCAGCTACTTGGGAGGCTGAGGGAGGAGAATCATGTGAATCCGGGAGGTGGAGGTTGCAGTGAGCGGAAGAGATTGCACCAGTGCACTCCAGCCTGAGTGACAGGGTGGGACTCTATCTCAAAAAAAAAAAAAAAAAAGAAAGAAAGATAACTCCTAACACTCAGTGAGAGTAGGGATTATTATGCATTTTTCCCCTCTATTCTTGGATGCCCCAGTCCCCAAGCAATCTCATGGCGGCATTGGCAGCAGAGCCAAAACTCTAAGGAAGGGCACCTCCCTGTCTGATCAGAGGAGCTGTGATTACCCACGGGTGGTATGAAACTCTATTGCTTTTGCCTGTCTCTGTCTACCTGTCACTGAACAACAGAGTGGGACCCCCAAAACCTTAGATTTCTGGTATGACGACCACAAGGGGAAGACCAAGGGTACTGCAGAAGTACTAGGGAGATTGCAGAGAGAGGAGAGCTTGAGAAAGTGATCCCTGAGTGTTGATTTTGTACTTCTGAGTTCATTTCAAATGATATATGCATGGCTTTGACCCTTATTAGCATCAATGGATTTTGAGAACTGAACTATGGGATAAACCACTGCCCATGTCACAGCCTGGCCACTGGGTGGTGCTCACCTGGATCAGATATAAACAACACTGCAAACGCTTTGAAAACAGCTATATTAGATAATTTATAATCCATAAAAGACTGGTTGGAACTTGTGGTCTAAGCCCAACTGATTTCCTGTCAAACAAAAATATCAACATTATTTGTAGGATTTTTTAAAAGACCCACAGTCTCATAATAAGATATTTAAAATATCCAGGATAATATCCAAAATTATTTGACATCCAATAACCTAGGAAAATCACAACTCACAACTCATATATGAAAGAATAGTCAATTGACATATATGCTGAGATGATGCACTTGTTATAATTTTCTGAAAAAGATATTAAAGCAACTATTATAAAAATGGCCCAATAAATAAAGGCAATGACTCTTTTAACAAATAAAAACATAGAAAATCTCAGGAAAGAAATAGAACAAAAAAGATGCCAAGGGGAAATATTTAGAACTAAAACATAACATTAATTGAGAAGTGGCAACAAAAACAAACCTTAGATTATCTCAGAGCCCATGCATTCGATTCCCGTGACTCTTGTCACAAATTGCTACAAATTGGGTGACCTAAAACAACAGAAATTTATTCTCTCACAGATCTGGAAGCGAGAAGTCTGAAATGAATGTGTTGACAGAGCTGTGATTTATCAGAAGGCTCTATGTGAGATGTGATTCTTTTCTTCTTCCCAGTTCTGGCAGTTGCTGGCATTCCTGGGCTTGTGGTTGTATCCCTACAATATCTGGATCCATTGTCACACCGCCTCCACCTCTTTGCTGTGTGTTCCTTATAAGGACACTTGTCATTGGATTTATAACCCACTCCATTAATTCAGACTGACCTCATCTAAACTCGTTTTCCATGTAAGGTCACATTTACAAATCCTGGGAATTAGGGCATGGACATACTTTTTTTCAGGGTCACTGTTTAGTTGATTATATCCTGTGAATTTCAAGATAGTCCTGTGTAAAGCATTCAATGTGAACAACAGAAAAAAAATCTTTTGCATGAGCAGAGCCTGAGACACCTGTGGGAAGATACCAAAATATCTAACATTTGCATCACTGCAATTACAGAACTGGTGAAAGATGTGGTGTTCAACAAAATGTAAAATAAATAAATAAATAAATGCAAATTTCTCAAATCTGTCAAAAGACATAAACATATCAATTCAAGATTCCAAGCAACCCCAAACTGCTGAATAATAAAGGCAAGTAAATTGAAAACAGAAAAAGAATGACACATTGTTTTTCAAAAACAAAGATTCAAATAGATGTGGAAATCTTGCCTGAAAACCAGAAAGAAGCAGGAGGAAACTTTTTTAAGTGTTGAAAGAAAAAGAACTGTCAACAAAGAACTAGATATCCAGGAAAAGTAACCTTTGAGATTTATGTGAAGTTTTAAGAGGTAGGAAAACTAAGATAATTCCATGCAAAACATTTTCTCCAAACAACTGGTGTGGAAAAAAGAAAGATACTGAGGTAGAAAAGAAATGATAATGGATAAGCCCAGGAACATCAGGAATGAAGCATGAACAACAGAAATGATAAATACCTGGGGAAATGTAATAGACTATTATTCTCCTTTTGAGAGTTTTTATAATATGTATGAAGTTTTAAAGTCAAAACCTTAGCATTTCTGGAAAAGTTTTTTATGTATCTAAACTTAAAGCATAAGGCAACTATGACATAAAGTACAGAAGTGAACAGGGACATATATGGCTGTAAAATTATTGTATTCAACTTAAAGAGTAAAATATTTATTCTAAGTAGACTGTAATAGAATAGTAAGCGATGTTCGAGTAACCTAAACCCAAAGGGAAGGAAAACAAAAGTGTAAAAGAGAGGGAACACCTAAAAAACACATTTTAGAGAGAACTAAATTTAAACATGTCATAAACTAAATAAAAATGATAAAAACATCAGTTAACAAGCAGAGATTGCAAAATAAAAAAATTACCTACTTTACCTACTTAGAAGTAATTCACTTCAAATGTGATATTATATGCAGGTTATAAAAGTAAATGTGTGAAAAACATAAACAACAAATATAGCAAGATTATATGATATGAGGTTAATATCTAAAAACCCATCACTTTCCTATATAAAAGCAATGAGCAAATGAACTCTGAAATTAAAAACACACACCATGTACACTTGCACCCCCAAATATATACAAATCCAACAGGATATGCACAATATCTATATGCAAACAACTCCAAAATCTGTTGAAAGAAGTCAAGAAATAACTAAATAAATAAAGAGATATTCCATTTTTATGAATAGGAAGGTTCAATATTGCCAAGATACCGGTTCTGCTCAATTGATCTATAAATTCAACACAATCCCCATCAAAATTCCAGTGGGCTATTTTGTGAATGTTAATAAGCTGATTATAAAATGTATATGGAGTTATCTTAGACACAGAATAGCCAATGTTTTATTGAATTAAAAGAACAAAGTTGGCCAGGCGTGGTGGCTCACGCCTGTAATCCCAGCATTTTGGGAGGTCGAGGCGGGTGGATCACGAGGTCAGGAAATTGAGACCATCCTGGCTAACACAGTGAAACCCCGTCTCTACTAAAAATACAAAAAGAAAAAAAAAAAAATTAGCCAGGCGTGGTGGCAGGCGCCTGTAGTCCCAGCTACTTGGGAGGCTGAGGCAGGAGAATGGCATGAACCCAGGAGGTGTAGGTTTCAGTGAGCCGAGATTGTGCCACTGCACTCCAGCCTGGACGACAGAGCTAGACCCCGACTCAAAAAAAAAATAAATAAATAAATAAATGAAAAATAAAAATAAATAAGAACAAAGTTAGAGGACTTACGCTACCCAACTTCAAGATTTACCATAAGCTAAGTGTTTATCAAGATGGTGGTGTTGATATAATAATAAACAGAAGCACATAAATACAGTCAACTGATCTTTAACAAAGGATAAAATGAAATAAAATGGAGAAAGGATAATCTTGATAGTCTTTCAATAAACAGTGCTACAGCTGGACATCCACATGCAAAAAAAAATAAATTTACTAATAGACTTAACATCCTGCACACAAATTAATTTCAAGTACATCAAAGATCTAAAGGTAGAATTCAAAACTATAAAACTTCTGGAAGATGACCTAGGAAAAAATGTATATGGACTTCAGAATGACAATGATTTTACAGATATATCATTAAAAGCATGATCATGTTAAAGCCGATTGATAAGTTAGACTTCATTAAAAGTAAAAACTGCTGCTGAGCAAAAGACAATATCAGATGAATGAGAGGACAAACCACAGACTGGGAGAAACTATTTGTAAAAGACACATCTGAAAAAGAACTGTTATCCAAAATATAAAAGGAATTCTTAGAACTCAATGATAAGATCAGGAAAAATCTAAGTAAAACATGGCAAAGGACATAGACATAAATCTCACCAAATAAACTATGCTGATGGAAAACAAGCATAGGAAAAGATGTTCAACATCACATCATTAGGGCACTGCAAATTTAAACAACAATGACATAACAGTCATACCCTATTGAAATGGTGAAAATCCACAACACTGACAACAACAAATCCGGGTAAGAATGTAGAGCAACAGGAACTATCATTTATTGCTGGTGGGAATGCAAAATGGTACAGTTACTTTGTAAGACAGCTTTGCCATTTCTTAGAAAACTGAACATGCTCTTATCATATAACCCAGCCATACACTCTAGTATTTACCCAAATGAATTGTAAACTTATGTCTACAGAAAAACCTACAGATAAATGTTTATAGCAAATTTATTTATATAGACCAGTCTCAGAAGCAACTAAGATTTCCTTAGGTAGGGAAACAAACTATGCTACATGCAGACAATGGAGTATTACTCAATGCTGGAAAGAAAGTATTGAACCAAGAAAAGATATGAAAGCAGAAATGTGTATTACTAAATGAAATAAGCTAATCTAAAAAGACTTCATGCTGTATGATTCCAACTACATGACATTCTGGAAAAAGCAAAACTGTGGAGAAGGAAAAGATCAATGGTTGCTAGCAGTTGGAGGGAAGAAAGGGATAAGTAGGCAGAGGACTTTTAGGGGCAGTGACACTATTCCACATTATACTACAGTGGTGACACTATTTCGTGTTATATATACTACAGTGCTGAAACTATTCTGTGTTATACTACAGTGGTGAATACACGTCATTGTATATTTGTTAAAATCCATAAAATGCATAACACTAAGTGAATGCTAATAAAAACTGTAGACTTTGTGTGATAATCATGTGTCAATGTAGGAACATCCATGTTACAGTGTGCTATTGTGGTGTGGGATGCTAAGAGTGAGGGGAGTTGTGAGTGTGTGGAGGCAGGGCATGCATGGAAATTCTCTATAGGTTCTACTCAATTTTGCTGTAAGAGTAAAATTTCTGTAAAAAATGAAGTATATTAAAAATACATGCCACTTTGAGAAGCTGAGGTGGGCGGATCACCTGAGGCCAGGAGTTTGAGATCAACCTGACAAACATGGTGAAACACCATCTTTACAAAAAATACAAAAAAAAAAAAAAATTGGCTGGGTGTAGTGGCGGTCGCCTGTAATCCCTGCTACTTGGGAGGCTGAGGTGGAAGAATCACCTGAACCCGGGAGGCGGAGGCTGCAGTGTGCCGAGATCGCGCCATTGCACTCCAGCCTGGGCAACAGAGCAAGACATCATCTCAAAACAAATTTACAAAGTATTTACTGTAAAATCTCAATAAGAAATTTAAAAGCAAAATATAAAGAAAGCCGGAATCAGTTATATTAATATTAAAGAAAGTAGACTTCAAAGAAACAAATGTTGCTAAGGATAAAAAGAGGTATTTCATTGTGATGAGTCATAATAATCCTAAAAGTCAAAATAATCCCGTGTTGCTTTGGCCCCCTCCAGACTTTGGTCACTGGTGAACAGGGGAGGGAAGCTAAGGGCGAAAGGCAGCTTGGCACTGGCCTGCAGGAGTCCCTCATATGAACATAAAAAACAAGGCTTCAGAGACATGAGGAAAAAAGCTGAATAACTGAAAAGATAAACAGACAAATCGACAATGTAGTTGGATATATCCTCCCTCAGTAATTGATAGAACCAGTAGACAGAAAATCAGCAAGTATACAGAAAAAAAATGAACACCACCACGAATGACTGGATTTAACTTACATTTATGTAACACTCCACCCCCAAATGGTAAAATACATATTCTTTTCCAGTGCACCTGGTGAGCAGCCAATAAAGATAATATCCCAAACGATGAAAGCAAAGAGCAAGGAATTGTAGAGGACACAAATTATATGAAATGTATTACTCTATAATAGAATTAAACAAAGAATGAGTAACAGAAAACTAACAAGACAATCACCAGAATGTTGGAAATAAAGCAGTCGCTTCTTAATATTGCATAATTAATGAGTCAAAAAGGAACTACCAAATGAAGTTAAGAAATTATTTTGAATTGAGTGAAAAGAAAAGTACAAGATGAAAAATTGTAAATATAGGCTGGGCACGGTGGCTCACGCCTGTAATCCCAGCACTTTGGGAGGCCGAGGCAGGTGGATCACCTGAAGTCAGGCATTTGAGACCAGCCTGGCCAACATGGCGAAACCTTGTCTCTACTAAAAATACAAAAATTATCCAGGCATGGTGGCGTGTGCCTGTAATCCCAGCTACTAGCGTGGCTGAGGCAGGAGGATCACTTGAACCTGGGAGGCGGAGGTATCGGTGAGCCAAGATTGTGCCACTGCACTCCAGCCTGGGCAACAGAACAAGACTCTGTCTCAAAAAAAAAAAAAAAAAAAAAAAAAAAGAAAAGAAAAGAAAAAGAAAAAATTGTAAGTATATACCTAAAGCAATTCATAGTGGGAAATGTATAGCAGTGATTGCTTGCTTCAGAAAAGAAAACAAGTCTAAAACCAATAATCTCATTGTCCACCTCATGAAAAAATAGAAGAGCAAAAATATACCTAAAGCCAGTAAAAAAGGACAGAAAATATAATGACTGGTTGTGGTGGTGTCGTGGAATCCTTGGGGTGTCACTTAGCCGGCCAGAAACCTCTGAGGCTGCTGGCACCTTCTGCTTGAATATTGTTCATTATTTCAGCTTGTTCTGCTCTACGTAGCAGGCTGCGTTCGGCTCAGGTCTCACACCTGCCAAGGGCAAGCCAGATGCAGAGTGGCGAAGCGTGTGTGGTGAGCAAGTGCAGGGTCCAGTCACTGCACACAGCCAGGCGCGCTGGTTGTTGTGGTGTGTCAGGCAGCTCCAAGTCCCAGCACAGGTGCTGGCTTTGTGCGAGGCTGCAGCTGGACCAGATGTACTGCACTGCAGCTTTCACTGCAAGCACCTGTGTCTGGATTAGGGGAATGCAGTGGCACCTGGAAGCTTGGAGATTCCAGGAACCACAAAGTCCCAAAGAGCATGTTACAGTGATGGCAGTGGCAGCCCATCCAGAGCAGCTGCTGCCATGATGCTGGCTGCAGCGGGGGAGAAGCAGCCAGAGCCGACCACTCCATGGAGCTCGTATGAGCTGGGAACAGGCAGATACCCTGCCCCCTTCTAAGTTGGCAAGACAGGAGCCCTGTGCCCCCCAGGCACAGCAGTGGCTGCCCAGCCACAGCTGCAGACTTGGGAATTCGTGTGCTCTTGGGGACCAGGAGCAGACAGGAGCTCCACCCTCCCGGGTGTAGCTGCCACTGCCCAGCCACGGCTGTGGTCCCAGCCATCTCTGCACTCTCATGGCCTGGAAAGGGCTCCCTGCTCCCCTCTCACCCTTGGAAGTGCCTGCTCTCACTATCTGGCCTCTCCCCACTCCCAGTGCCCACTCTAATCTCATAGCAAAGTTGTAGCTAAGCCTGGGCACTGTCACAACCAAGCTGAGTGTGCACACACTTGTGGCAGCACTGACATGCCATCCTCCTGCTGCCTTGGCCCCTTCCGGACTTTGGGCACTGATGAACATGAATGAATACTCTGGGAACCATGAACAGCACCAAAAGGCAGGCTGTGGGGAAGAAAGGGGAAGGTCCTGGGAGGGGCCCCACCTTCAAACTGAGGAAGACCTGAAGCCTGGGGACTGGGCTGCCCGTCATGAAGACCTGAATGGGAATTTATGGGGCTTTCTCCGGGCCCACCCATGGCTGCCCATAGATCAATCAACACACACTTTCTCTCCTCTGAAGGCCAGAAATACCCCAGGCTTGTCCAGACTGAAAAAGAGACTACAAGATGATCAGTGGCAGAGAGAAGAGCTACCCACACCAGGGTGTCCTCTCTACTGAGAGCTGAAGAGATGATGAGATGACCAGCTGAGGAGAGGAGCTACCCACCCCAGGTTTTCCTCTTACCTCAGCTTCTGGAGAAGCTGGAAGCACAGATATGTGCCACCATGCTCAGCTTGTTTTTAAATTTTTTGTAGAGGGGAGGGTCTCACTATGTTGCTTAGACTGGTCTTGAACTCCTGGTCTCAGGCAATCCACCTGCCTTGGCCTCCCCAAATGCTGGCATTATAGGTGTGAACCACTGCACTGGGCCAATTGTAATTGTTTTGAGGTACCAAAAACTGAGCCCATATAAGATGGCAAACTTAGTCCATACATGTTGTGTTTATTCTGACTGCTCCGTTCCTCCATTGGTCTTCTTCTCTTCTGGCCTCCTTATTCTCTGAGACACAACAATGTTGAAATTAGGCCGGTTATAATCCTACAATTGCCTCTACATGTTCAAGTGAAAGAAAGATTCCAGTGTCTCTTACTTTAACTCAAATATTAGAAATGATTAAGTTTAGTGAGGAAGGCATGTTGAAAGCAAATATAGGCTGAAAGCTAGGCCTCTAGTGCCAAACAGCCAAGTTATGAATGCAAAGGAAAAGCTCTTTCATAATATTTAAAGTATTGCTCCAGTGAACACACAAATTATAAGAAAGTAAAACGTTAATAGCTTTATTGCTGAGATGGAGATAGCTTGAGTGGTCTGGATAAAAGATCAAATAAGGTACAACATCCCCTTAAACCAAAGCCTAATCCAGACAAAGTCTCAACTCTTTTCGGTTCAATGAAGGCAGAGAGAAGTGAGAAAGTTGCAGAAGAAAAGCTTGAAACTAGCAGATGTAGGTTAATGAGGTTTAAGAAGTCATCTACGTAATATAAAAGTGCAAGGTGAAGCGGCAAGTACTGATGTAGAAACTGCAGCAAGCTTTCCAGGAGATCTAGCTAAGATCATTGATGAAGGTGACTACATCACCGGAAGAAGATGTCATCTAAGACTTCTGCGGCTAGAGAGAAATCAATGCCTGGCTTCAAAGCTTCAAAGGACAGGCTGACTCTCTTGTTAGGGGATAATGATGTTGGTGACTTTAACTTGAAGCCAATACTCATTTACTGTTCTGAAAATCCTAGGGCCCTTAAGAGTTATGGTAAATCTACTCTTCCTGTGCTGCATCAGCAAAACAACAAAATCTGAATGACAACATATGTATTCACAGCACGGTTTACCAGATATTTTAACACTACTGTTGAGAACTACTGCTCAGAAAAAAAAATAAAAATTTCTTTCAAAATATTACTGCTCATTGACAATGCACCTGGTCAGAGGTAAGAGTTCTGATGAAGATATGCAAGAAGAGTAATGTTGTTTTTATGTCTGATAACACATCCTTTCTGCAGCCCATAAATCCAAGAGTAGTTTAGACTTACAAGTCCTATTATTTTAGAAACACATTGTGTAAGGCTATAGCTGCTCTAGATAGTCATTACCGTTGTGGACCTGAGAAAAGTAAACTGAAAACCTTTGGGAAAGGATTTGCTATTCAAGATATCACTAAGAACATTTGTGATTAATGGAATGAGGCCAAAATTTTAACATTAATAAGAGTTTGGAAGAGGTTGATTCCAACCAAAATTGATGACTTTGTGCTGTTCAAGTCTTTAGTAGAGAAGGTAATTGCAGATGTGGTGGAAATAGAGAACTAGAATTAGAAGTGGAGCTTGGAGATGTGACTGAAATGCTACAAATACATAATAAAATTTAAGGGATGAGAGTTTCTTCTTAATGATCAGCAAAGAACATGATTTTTTTTGAGATGGAGTCTATTCCCGGTGCAGATGCGGTGAACATTTTTGAAACGGCAACAAATGATTTAGAATATTACATAAACTTAGTTGATAAAGCAGTGGTAAAGTTTGAAAAAATTGACTCTAATTTTGAAAGACTCTCTAATGTGAGCAAAATTCCAAAGAACAGCTTCACATGCTACAGCGAAATCTTTTGTGAAAGGAAGAGTCAATTGATACAGAAAGATGTATTGTTGTCTTCTTTTAAGAAATTGCCACAGCCACCGCAACCCTCAGCAACCACTGCCCTAATCAGTCAATGGTCATGAACATGGAGGCAAGGCAAGACCATCCAGGAAAAATTCTAACTTGTAGAATGCTTAGATGAATATTGGCATATTTGAGCAATAAAGTTTTTTTTTTTTTCTTAAGATAGGTCCTCTTTATTTTCTTCTTTTTTTTTGACAGTGCCTCGCTCTGTCACCAGGCTGGAGTGCAGTGGTGTGATCTTGGCTCACTGCAACCTCCATCTCCTGGGCTCAAGCGATTCTCCTGTCTCAAACTCCCAAGTAGCTGGGACTACAGGCATGCACTACCACACCCAGCTAATTTTTGTATTTTTAGTGGAGATGGGATTTCACCATGTTGGCCAGGATGCTCTCAATCTCTTGACCTCATAGTCTGCCCACCTAGGCCTCCCAAAGTGCTGAGATTACAGGAGTGAGCCACCGCACCCAGCCAAGAAATTGCCACAACCACTGCAACTTTCAGCTACCACTGTCTTGATCAGTCAATGGTCATCAACATGGAGGCAAGACCATTCAGGAAAAAATCCAACTTGTAGAATGCTTAGATGATCGTTGCCATTTTTTAGCAATAAAGCAATTTTTTCTTAAGATATGTACTTTTTAAAGATAATGCTATTGTACACTTAAATGACTACAGTATAGTATACACTTTTCTATGAACTGGGAAACTAAAAACTTTATTTCAGTGGTATGGAACAAAACCTGCAATGTCTCCTGGGTATGGAACAAAACCTACAACGTCTCCTGGGTTTTTCTGAAGGTGGCAGGTCCTGAGAGTGGCCTTCAGGTGATTGTCAGCAAATAAGTGAGGACCTCAGTGTCAGACCCACAAGGAAGTAAATTAGTTCAACCATCTGAATAAACTTGGATGTGAATTTTTCCCCAGAGCCTACAGATGAGAGCTCGCCTTGATTTCAGCACTTGAGACCATGAACAGAGAAAGCAATCATGCTGTCTCTGAACTTCTGATCTAGAGAACTGTGAGCTAATAAATGGGTGTTGTTTTACTGCTAAGTCTGTGGTAATTTGTTATGTTGCCATAGGAAATCAATATACTCTGATAACACAAGCAGACAAATAAAGAAAAGTTGTATATTAATAGCCCTCATGAACACAGACAAAAACATCTTCAACGTGCTGGCAAACCCACTCCAGCAATATATGTTACAAAAATGACAACAAAATGTGTTTTTCCTGAAAATGCAAGCTCATTCCATGTTAAAAACCAATGGAGATTGTATATTGTATTTTCAGTTTAAAGAAGAAAAATCATGTGGCAATATCAAATGACACAAAAAGAAAGCATTTGACAGAATTCAGAATCTATTTATTAGAAAATCTGCACCAAACCAGGGATAGAAGGAAATTTACCAACCAGATAAATGGCGTGCAAATAGCACACGGCAAATATCTTATGTAATGACGAAAGAGTCAGTGGCTTTCACCTTAAGATTGGAAAAAAGGCAAGGATATCTGTTTTTTAACATTGTGTTCAAAGTACTAGCCATTACATAAAATATGAAAAAGAAATAAAAAGCTTACAACTTAGAAAAGAAGAAATAACATTGTTGTTTTCCACAAATAATGTGAATTGTCGATGTAGAAAATTCTAAAGAACATACAAAAATACCTTATAGAACTAATAAGTTAGCTCATGAAAGCAGTGGAATGCAAGACCAACACACAAAAAGTTAAATTTATATTTTCACATATTAGTAATACAAACTGAAAACCAAATTAGAACACGACTACTACCATTTGCAGAAGTTCCCCCAAAAGTGAAATACTTAGAATTTATCAAAATGTAGACATAATCTGTAGGCTAAAAACTACAAGTACTAGTAAAAGGAATAAATAGAACCTACATAAATGGAAAGACATATTATTTTTATGGATTGGAACATTCATTATAATACAGGTGTCACATAACCGCACATCACACCACAGATTTAACAAAATTCTTAACAAAACAGCAGGATAAAATTTTACAGACTTAGACAAATGGATTTTAAAATTTGGATTCAAGTCAAAGGAAATAGTATACCCAAACCAACACTGAAAAGATAAATCATGTTAGAAGAATCACTTCACCTGGCTTTAAGACTTATTGTTGTCAATCTTAAACATCGAAATTCAGAAAATAGGATTAAGTATAGAGTTTATTTGAGTTCAAGGCCTGAGGATGGCTATGTGAGAAGCATAGATTCAAGTGGCCCTGAATATACACTTTGATTAGCAGCAGTTACAAGTGGGTTATTAAGGAAAAAGAAGAGACAGTTTCTGTGTTGTTTACCAAATAATTACGTTAAAATAACATAAGCTGTTGATTGGATATACATTGTTCTTTACATCACAAATTCTAGGAGCAAGAAGATAATGGTTGAAGCAGCTAGTCAGGAACAAAATGCTTCTAAACAATTGTCCTATGGATGTGGAAGGCATGCTTGAAGTCCATACTGATCTCCCTGGGCATGATAAATTTTGCGTAACACATAATCCAGACTGCTCTGAGTTTTTCTTTTTTCCTTTTTTCACTATAGATAGTGAAAACTGATGAGTGTTGCTAGGCATGGTACTCAAGGCAGTATGGTATTGGTGAACAGTAGACACAACAATTAATGGAACAGAACAGAATGTTGAGGAATAGACCCATTACTTTTGACAAACGTGCAAAGACAATTTAACGGAGAAAGGCATTCTCTTTAACAAATTGTGTTGGAACCCTTGGAGAACTATAAACACACACACTAAAAAACTTTAACCTGAACCTCAACAAATCATACAAGGTAACTCAAAACAGATCACGTATTCAAATATTAAAATGAAAACTATCAAGCTTTTAGAATAAAAGTAAGATATCATCCTGCCTGAGGTAAATATTATAAGACATACCACTAAAAGCACAATCCATTACAATGTTAAATTGCATTTTATCAAAGTTAAAGCCACCTATTCTGTGAAATGCCAGTTGAGAAAATGAAAAGACTACCTAGAGATGAGGAAAACAATATTTCACATTGTGTATACGACAAATGTCTTGTCTTTAGAATAAACAAATTTGGAAAACACTAAAGCTCAACCATAAGTAAATAAACAACTCAATTTTTAAATGAGCAAGAGTATTGAACAGGTTCTTCACCAAAGAAGATATTAACAACCACATAATAGGCCGGGCACAGTGGCTCACACCTGAAATCCCAGCATTTTGGGAGGCCAAGGCAGGTGGATCACGAGGTCAGGAGACTGAGACCATCCTGGCTAACGTGGTGAAATTCCAGCTCTACTAAAAATACAAAAAATTAGCCAGGCGTGCTGGCATGTGCCTGTAGTTCCAGCTACTCAGGAGGCCGAGGCAGGAGAATCACTTGAACCTGTGAGGCAGAGGTTGCAGTGAGCCGAGATCACACCACTGCACTCCACCTTGGGTCTCAGAAAAAAAAAAAAAAAAAGTTCAACATCACAGGCAAGGCAATCCCAAGGTGACTGTAAGCTACCACCACACATGCATTATAATGGTAGGTCCATAAAATGCTGACAATACCCCTGATGTGGATGTGGAGCAATGGAGCTCTTGCGTGCTGTGAATGAGAACTTCACATTGAGAATGTGAACTTAGACAGCCACTCCAAAAAGCTGGTAAGAAGCTTGGTAGTTCCTGGTATTGAACACATACACACCATGAGAACTAAGCATCCTACTCTTTGGCTATGTATCCTAGAGTTATGTAAACTTATATTCACACAAAACTTTCTATACGATTATTGATAGCAACTCTATTCATAATTGTCTCAAATTGGAACAACCCTCATGCCCCTCAACAGCTTAATAGATTTAAAAAAAAAAAAAAAAAAAGAGTAGCAAATCCATACAAGGGAAGAGTATGCAGCAATGTAAAGGAATAGACTATGGATACACTCAGCAACTTAAGTGCATCTCAAAGACATTATTCTGAGTGACAGAAGCTAGTATCTAAAGAGGAATATACGCTGTGTAATTCCATGAGAACACACCAGCAGTCGCCCAGCTCTAGGGGTGGGGTGGGCCTGCAAAGTGATTGCATGGGGAATGAGGGGAGGCTCCTGCAGTGAGGCCACTGCTCTGTGTTCTGCGTGTGGAGGTATTTCATCCATCTGTACATGTTTTACAAATCATAGAGCTGCGCACAGAAAATTCATTTTACCGTATTTCAACTTTAAAAAATTAATTTTAAAGCACTCCTTTTATAAAACAATCGTTTTGCTACTGTCACTTAAGGCTTCTAGGTAGCAATCATCTGTTGTGCTCAGAATCTGTTTTGTAAATAAATAACTCCTTAGCATTTGTTAGGTGTGCTCATGGAAAAAATTCAGTAAGAATTTCACATAAAATAATGCGAACATGTCTGTAGTCTCTGAATAGACATCACGCATTCTGAATGAGTACAGTCTGAAATAATCAGATTCTGTTCTGCTTAATGAAACACCTTCTGCAGACTGGAATTTTATTCATTTTTTTTCTATTCTCTAATGCCAACATTGAATTTTGACTCAGGGACCAGATTTCTCATCTTTAGATGGAATAACTCTACTAATTGGTAAGGTTCCTCCGCTGCCATCTGTTGCTCCTGTAACTCCTAGCGTTTTCTCAGAAAGCTGCACAGTTATCTTTCTTGTTAACCAGTTAATCAAGCCCAGGGAAGCCCAGAGAAGACTGTCAGAGTCCCACCAATAAAGAATCCTCAGAATGAAAGAGGTTTTGCAGAGGCTTCAGTCTAGCAGGAATTGTTTGCATGTGCAATGCCCTTGAGTGCATGGCTGGAGTCCCTGGAACTTGAAATTTGCCCTGGGCTCTTCTCTGAGCTTCCTCAGAGCACAAAGCTCAGCTTCTTAGCCTACACTCTTATTTTCCCCACCCCCAGCAGCCCCTGTGTCCCTTTGCCATTGCTTGCCATTCACTCCAGAAGACACACAGGCAGGTGGCCCCCTTGTGAGACCTCTTGCCTGATTTGCAGCACAGTAATTCCTAGTCATCATCTCAAGTCCTGAGAATGGATTTATGGGGAGGTGGTTGGGGAAGCTACAAGCAGAAGGGAACTGCATACAACTCTCAAGGGGAAGAGGCAAAGAGACCCTTATACTGTGTACAGCAGGCGGTGTTTTAACAGTTAACTTCCGCCCTTTTGTTAACACTCTACCACCAAATTCTTAATTCATTTTTTTTTTTATTATTATACCTTAAGTTCTAGGGTACATGTGCACAATGTGAAGGTTTGTTACATATGTACACATGAGCCATGTTGGTGTGCTGGATCCATTAACTCGTCATTTACATTAGGTATATCTCCTGATGCTATCACACCCCACAACAGGCCCCTGTGTGTGATGTTCCCCATGCTGTGTCCAACTAATCTCATTGTTCAATTCCCACCTATGAGTGAGAACATGTGGTGTTTGGTTTTCTGTCCGTGCGATAGTTTGCTCAGAATGATGGTTTCCAGCTTCATCTATGTCCCTACAAAGGACGTGAACTCATCGTTTTTTATGGCCGCATAGTATTCCATGGCATATATGTGCCACATTTTCTTAATCCAGCCTATCACTGATGGACATTTTGGTTGGTTCCAAGTCGTTGCTATTGTGAATAGTGCCGTAATAAACATATGTGTGCATGTGTCTTTATAACAGCATGATTTATACTCATGCTGTATACCCAGTAATGGGATGGCTGGGTCAAATGGTATTTCTAGTTCTAGATCCTTGAGGAATTGCCACACTGTCTTCCACAATGGTTGAGCTAGTTTACAGTCCCACCAACAGTGTAAAAGTCTTCCCATTTCTCCACATCCTCTCCAGCACCTGTTGTTTCCTGACTTTTTAATGATCACCATTCTAACTAATGTGAGATGGTATCTCATTGTGGTTTTGATTTGCATTTTTCTGATGGCCAGTGAAGATGAGGATTTTTTCATGTGTCTGTTGGCTGCATAAATGTCTTCTTTTGAGAAGTGTCTGTTCATATCCTTTGCCCACTTTTTGATGGGGTTGTTTGATTTTTTTCTTGTAAATTTGTTTAAGTTCTTTGTAGGTTCTGGATACTAGTCCTTTGTCAGATCGGTAGATTGTAAACATTTTCTCCCATTCTGTAGGTTGCCTGTTCTCCCTGATGGTAGTTTCTTTTGCTGTGCAGAAGCTCTTTAGTTTAATTAGATCCCATTTGTCAATTTTGGCTTTTGTTGCCATTGCTTTTGGTGTTTTAGACATGAAGTCCTTGCCCATGCCTATGTCCTAAATGGTATTGCCTAGGTTTTCTTGTAGGATTTTCATGGTCTTAGGTCTAACATTTAAGTCTTTTATCCATCTTGAATTAATTTGTGTATAAGGTATAAGGAAGGGATCCAGTTTCAGCTTTCTACATATGGATAGCTGGCACCATTTATTAAATAGGGAATCCTTTCCCCATTTCTTGTTTTTGTCAGGTTTGTCAAAGATCAGATGGTTGTAGATGTGTGGTATTATTTCTGAGGGCTCTGTTCTGTTCCATTGGTCTATATCTCTGTTTTGGTACCAGTAACATGCTGTTTTGGTTACTGTAGCCTTGTAGCGTAGTTTGAAATCAGGTATCATGATGCCTCCAGCTTTGTTCTTTTGGTTTAGGATTGTCTTACCAATGCGGGCTCTTTTTTGGTTCCATATGAACTTTAAAGTAGTTTTTTCCAATTCTTTGAAGAAAGTCATTGGTAACTTGATGGGGATGGCATTGAATCTATAAATAACCTTGGACAGTATGGCCATTTTCACGATATTGATTCTTCCTATCCATGAGCATGGAATGTTCTTCCATTTGTTTGTTCCTCTTTTATTCGTTGAGCAGTGGTTTGTAGTTCTCCTTGAAGAGGTCCTTCATATCCCTTGTAAGTTGGATTCCTAGGTATTTTATTCTCTTTGAAGCAATTGTGAGTGATACAAACAGGAGGCTAATGAAAGGCATATCTGAGGACAATTTGGTCTATGCCAAATATATCTGTGACGAAAATGGAGCAATAATGTTTCTGTAATATTCATAATGTGTAGAAAGACCTCATTAATATTAAATTGTCCAGTGGCATTTTGGATGACTTTTTGTCATTGTGAAAGCATCCCCTGGTCATTTTTTTTTACTGCCATCAAAAGCAAGGAAATATTCAACATGCTATTTGACAAAAATGACAATTTCAAACCTAGGTAATGTTCTGAGAAAAATAAATTCCCAGCCCTACTCTCAAATTTTTCTCTCCAAATATCCACGGAACAGCGTCTTTGTTTATATTTTTAAATCTATCTCACTTTTTCCCCTTCTGCCACGTGACCATCATTTTCTTTTCAGTTTGTCCATGCTATTTGTCTATTTCTCTGTCTCCTCTCCTCCTCTACTAATTCTATGGCTCACAATCAGGAGACAGCATCTCCAAGGGGCCTCTGAAAACTGGTGGAGGTGCTTTACTTTGTCTTAGTAATTGACATGGAGTGGAGTAATGCTACTTGTGTTTTTTAAGCAGAGCCCCAAGCACTACATGTCTGCAACATGAATGCTTGCACACAACAAGGTGTTCCTTGCATCTCATATAAAAGTTGTATAGCCAGACCATAATACAGGTGACCTGTGTTATAATTAACTCTGTGGATGATCAATCTGTGTTTTCCATATTCATAAACATGACGTATCTTGTACAATTTTAATCAACTGAATCTTCCAATACTGTAAATATGCTTCCAAATACTGTAAAAATTGAGCGAAGTTTATATTTGTTTTATTTAAAACTTTAACAACTATTTGTCTGCATTGCAGGGAAAAACTACACCACTGACAGAAATAGCGTGTAAACACGCAGGTGCCCACAGGTCCATCTCTATTGGTCTGCGTTTTGGCTGTGAGTGGCACACAGAGGGTTCTGTGCTTACTAAATCCTGTCTCCATTTTCTCCTTTCTGTCAAGCAGCTGACCTGCATTTTCCAGCCTCCCCTAAGTCAGGCGGGGCCATGAGAACATTTTTCACCAAAGAGCACCTCTCTGTACCCAGGCATTTAAAAGGAGGTGCCTTCTCAGCATGCTGCCTTTGCAGTCTCCTGGAGAGGCCAAGGCTGCTGGAGAACACTGAGGAGGGGCACGAGGCTTGGGTGCCTGACAGTCACATGGGGCTTGAACCGACCCCAGAGAGAAACCAGCCTTTGGCCTGTGAAGCTGCTATAATTGAGGCATGATTATTTCAGCAACTGCTGTTGCTTTCCCTGGTTAATATAAGGCAGAAGGATCAGAATAGTTTGCTATGTCTACTAGGGTAGTGATGCTTTAGTCTTCACATATAAAAGTATATACATTATCTCATTAGCTATTGTTTTCTTATTATTTCCCTTTGTGTTACAATTCAGTAATGATACTTGCAGACATATACATAATATATCTACGTATATATTATATGCATATATAATATACAATATATCTGCATTATATATTATATATATATAATGCAGATTATATATAATATATGTTATATAGGCAGATATATATTACATGTAGATATATTATATATTATATATATGCATATATATGTGTGTGTGTGTGTATATATACATTTGAAATTTGCTTCTACATAGGTTATGTTTCTATGATTCATTTCAAATGGGGTACTACACAGTATTTGTTAGAAAAGTAAAGTTGTGGGTTAACCAAAATCCTAAAAACAGCCTCAAAGGCTGCCTCTTCTAGTTTTCTCCTGTGGTAATTTTATGGCTTACATGGATGACAACCTAATTTTGACTGAGCATGGATCTGGCCAACAAATACATTTTCATAGGACAGACCTTTATATTGAAATACAGATATTGAAAGTCCTATTTACTCTCCAGACAAAGTGGAGCCTCAGTCCCCACCCCAAAGCGTAGGCTGTGCGTAGTGACCTTCTCCCAAAGAGGCCAGATGAAAAGGGCAAAGAGGAGCAAAGGGTGACTTTGCGGCGGAATAGCCAGACACACACTCCCCTAGCTGGATGCTCGAGGCTCTTAAGGCCTGTGGCTAGTATGTGGCCTTCACATGCTGTGACCAGAGTGGCTCTCTACCTATGTGGTCTTCCTCCCCAAACCCTGATCCCTGTGGTTTCATGAGAAAGAAAATCAAATCAATCCCAATTGAGAGACATTTTACAAAACACCTGACCCAAACCCCTCAAAATTGTCAAGGTCATCAACAACAAGAAGAATCTGAGAAACCGTTAGTTCCAAGAGGCCTAAGGAGACATGCCGGCTCAATGTAGTGTGGTGTCCTGATAGAAAAAAATTAGCTAAAACTAAGGAAGTCTGAAAAAAGTGTGAGATTCCCTTATGAATAATGGATTGGTTCTTAAGTTATGACAAATGTATCATGCTAATGTAAGATGTAAACAACAAGGAATATGAGGTATAGGGTTTATATAGGGACTCTTTTGTGAATTTTATGCAGAACTATGCTAAAATAAAATTTAAAATTTACTTTTAATAAAAGTTTAGCTTTTCTCCATTTCTGGTCTCTCCATTTTGTTCCTCCATATCTGTTAATGGTTAAATCTAAACCTAGTTCTCAACAGCAAAGAACTTAACTTTAGCTGCAAAACTCATTCCTCCCTTGTCACCATTGCTTGAAATTCTTGTCAAATCTATAATCACAATGCCTTTTATGTGTATTCACCCTCTGTATTAATTCTGTCATTTCTCTAAATACAAATATCATACCTTCCTTTCTGGACTATTGCAATGGGTTCCTACCTGCTGCTCTTGCCTTAATCATTTTAACACCACAGACTAATATTTTATTTTATCTTATTTTTTTTAAGATGGAGTGTTACTCTTGTTGCCCAGGATGGAGTGCAATGGCAATGATCTCTCGGCTCACTGTAACCTCCACCTCCCAGGTTCAAGGGATTCCCCTGCCTCAGCCTCCCGAGTAGGTGCCTGCCACCACGCCCAGATAATTTTTTTTTTTCTTTTTGTGTTTTAAATAGAGATGGGGTTTCGCCATGTTGGCCAAGCTGGTCTCAAACTCATGACCTTGTGATCCACCTGCCTCAGCCTCCCAAAGTGCTGGGATTACAGGCGTGAGCCACCGCAGACTAATCTTATTAAATATTGGCATATATTACTTCTTCCCTTAATGTTTGTCTGACTCAAGACCCTCCCTGTTCTCCAGTTGACTCTTCTCCTTAGTTGATCACTGGTTTAAGTGACCTATACTCAAAGTGATTGTTATGATGTTCTGCTAAGTCTGTGCTTTCTCCCCTGGAGATTATCATTTTGATCTTCTTTCTGTCTGAATCTCTACTCTAATTCCATGAATGCCCCTCTAGTCCCATAAAGTCTAGTTGCACAGATTCTCTCTCCAAAGAAACAAACAAACTTCACAATGTTGCTATATTAAAATATTGTACCCTTTCCTTTTGTCATAGTGCTTTATGTCTTTATTGTCACTTAACATAGCAACGTCCGTTTCTTCTCTTCTCATTAAAATACTGTTCTTGAAGGGAGGTTGTCTCTTGCAGTTTCCCAAGATACCACTATACATTATTGGTGCCTAGGAAATGTTTATTGTAAAAATATGAAAAAAGTACGCAGTGAAAATATGTGCAACTTGGGCTTATTGATTTATATGTTTCTATATTTTGATATATTCTCTAAGATTCTATAAGCATGTATTAATTTAAAGTTAGAATTGTACAATAAATCTCTGGCAGACTCAATTTTATATTGTGTAAGACATGTCTCTTCAGCTTAGGCATCAGGTCTATGGTGGTTGATGGAAGGAAATGATGGATTAGGGAGGGAGGGAGGAAGGGCGGTAAACACAAAGTGAAACATAGCCAGAAATGGGGGGAATGAAACAGACCCAAAATGGTACAAAGCATGTTGACTCCTGAGAGTTTCTTCAGCATTAGTCTTACTGAACTGCGTGGACATAGACTCTACTGAAAGGGATGTATTTGACAGAATGTATTAGAACCTAACTCTTGTCTATCTCTAGCAATGCTTGTAAAATTATTAAGAAATTATAATTTTATAGTATTAAATTTGAAATTCCACTTATGAATACCCATTCATTAAATTCTGAGAAATTAGGCTCTGAAAACATGATCAGTCCCTAAGTATGTAGAATTATATCTTGCCATATCAGAAATGAGTTTGCTGTGATTTTTCAAGACAACATTGTGTTGTGTGTGTGTTTCCCAACTAAAGCAACGATGTCTAGGGAATATAAAAGTTGTGTAGTCAGTTCTCTTGCTGGCAGACATTTTCTTATAAAACACTAAAATGCTCATGAATCATTAGGAACAATCCCAACTGTAATTACTCTCACATAAATGGTTTTTAAAAACATCACTGTATTTTACATTGAAATTTCTTGTTCAAAAAAAAAAAAAAAAAAAAAAAAAAAAACAGAATACTCTTGAAGGACCAAGATTTGGACTGCAAACCTATGCAGACCACAGCAAGATACGTGATGGGTGTAAAGTTCCCTGATGTTTGTGGTGTCAAAAACATAAGTTGTTTTTCTTGAGTTCAGATTCTGATGACAATCACCTATTCAATCTTCTGTGCATTATTGCAGATAGCCTGCCTGCAATGCACTGTCTTCAGAAATTTCTGATTTTATTGATATTCAAACCTGGCGTTAGCAAGGGGGCCTCACTGAGGAAAGTTCAGCTGTCTGAAAGTGACAGGGAAAGAGGCTTGATTTTTTTTTCCATCAAAATGAGAAGTCAGGTGCATGACTACAAATGAATTCCATCCTTGTGCTTTTCTTCCAAGGGTGCACATGTGAAAACCCTGCTGATTTTCAATAATTCTAGCACACAAAGCTTCCTGAAAACTTCCAAAGAGCATAGGCAAGTTCTAAGGGTAAGTGGGAGCAATATCATGATTTCTGCTTCAGTGACCTCTGTGCCACCTCCGCTGCCCTACAGTCTTACCTAAAATTACAGTGAGTCTACGCTGAGTTTCCAGCATTAGGTGAATGTTGTACCTCAAATAACACCCACCCTGCTTTACAAGAATCGCATCTGCTACCAAAAGAGAAACTGGAAACTTTTAAGGGTGTGGGACTGGATATTGAATAAAAGAATATAGATCCTACTGTTATAAGAAAATTGCTGTGGTTTCTTTCCTCAAACGGATGCTGAGAGAGAGAGAAAGAATCCTGTTTTCTTACCCTTTATGTAATTTGAGGGCAGAGCTTGGTTACTTTGCTTTCTTTGATATGCTTCACATGGTCAAGGGTGGGAGTTAGTGATGAAGGACCTTGGAACCTCAATCTCACGCAAAGGCAGGCATGAGTGTGGATGTGCCTGTCCAGCACAAAGATGTGGACTCCTGCTAGGAACAGAGGAGAGTGTGTTTTCTGGCGCTGGATGAAGAGCTGATGTGCAAATGCTTAACATCTCTTCTCCCTCCTAACCTGCTGTCTCAGGTGCTAGCTTGATTTAAAATCAAAGTCCTTTTCATCCCGGTGTCTTGTGTCATCTCTCCATTTTTTTCTCCAAAGAATCAGCCCTCAACTTTCTTTCTACCCCTCCTGGCCCACCCACTCCCTCTCTCTCCTCCTTTCTCTCTCAACTAGTTAGCTCATGGGTATGTGACAAGAAAATTACTCTGAATCTGATTAACCCTGTTGGTAATATCTGATGGGCTCAAGTACCGTTACCCCTTTCCCTTTCATCCTTAACCAGGATTGAGGTAATCTATGTTAAAAGTTCAGTAATCATAGCCTGCCAAGCGACCAATGGGCAAATGAAGAAGGTAAGTTGAAATGCAATCATGGAAATCTGCAATGGGAGATGGAGCCAGACTCGGGTAGCTGGGGCTAGGCCAGGGCTGGATCTTGACCAGAGGTTCCAATGGCAGAGTACTGCCAGTGAGCAGGAGGGGCCTGACAATAGAGGTGATGGCCAAGGAAGAAGATGATGAGGGAAAGTTGTCTTAAAAAGTCTTTTTAGTACAATCTAGAAGATGTAAACAAACAAACAAAAATATGAAAGAGAACAGAATTAAAAACTTGCAGACGTTGGCAAATACAACTCTCGTAGTTGTACCATGCCAGAGAATCACCAGCACTTTTCAGTTCCTGAAAAAATATCAGGGCAACAACAGAATGTTGGCATTAGCTTCGGAAAGAAAAACTCCAATGTGAGAGAAGCACAAGATATCCATTTACAGCTGAGAAATAAACTTTCTAACTCAAGTGCTGGCTAGATATGTTGGAAAAAAACCCAAAAAACTTTCGTTGTAGCTAACCGAATAACCGGCTCAGAACCAGGGAAGTTAGTGAATCTGTCTGGCATGGACTCCAATGACGATAACAACTCTAGTGATGTATTCCTCTTCTGGAAGCTGACATTCCAGGATGAGGAGAATCATTCCAAATAGAAAAGCAATGTTTGCTGCTCTTCAAGACACACTTGGATTTAATTTTGCACCTACTAGTTCAGGGGAAGATAAATTTACTGATGTCTTACCTAGAACTGTACCTATATGCTTCAGTTTAAAAAGTTTAAACAATCTATGTAATTGTGCTACACTGAATGGCTTTGACACTAATCATTTGGTAGAGAAATCTTTTGAATTGAAAGAATTAGATTTTGAGACCTGCTAGTAAACATAATACGCCTGCAAAGGAGGAACAGAATATCTGTCAGTGGAACAAGAAGCAAAACTTATGACCAAAGCTGATGCACCCAGAGATGCTCACTAAAACAGATCATCAGTCTAAATCTGAAAAAAATAGCATTAAACATAGGAATAAAAAGAGAACAGAAAGGCTAATAGAGCAAGAAAATTGAAGCCTATATCAAGGCATAAAGGGAGCAACATTAAAAATTTTTAAAAACTATTTGTGAAAAATTGCATAATTCTTTTAGTTTTAGCAATGCTTACAATTTCAATCCAACAGTGGATATTAATCTTCCTGCTTTCTGAACAAATAAAATGGGCAAAGATTCTATAAAGGAGAGGAAAGGAACAATGAGTCTGAAATAAGCATCCAGGAATCAAGTGGTTCTGAGGAACTCTATTTGCCGCCTAAAAACACTTGCAGGTACAGTCATGTATCACTTAATGACAGGGATGTGTTCTGAGAAATGTGTCATTAGACAATGTTGTTGTTGTGTGGACATCACATAGTGTACTCACACAAACCTAGAAGGTAACGCCTATTACACCTCTAGGGTATATGGTACAGCCTGTTGCTGCTAGGCTACAAACCTGTACAGCAGGTTACTATCCTGAATACTGTAGCAACTGTAACACAGTAGGAAGTATTTGTGCATCTAACAATATCTAAACACCCTGCGTAGTGGCAGGCGCCTGTAGTCCTAGCTACTCTGGAGGCTGAGGCAGGAGAATGGCGTGAACCTGGGAGGCAGAGCTTGCAGTGAGCCGAGATTGCGCCACTGCACTCCAACCTGGGTAACAGAGCGAGACTCCGTTTCAAAAAAAAAAAAAAAAAATCTAAACATAGAAAAGGTACAGTGAAAATACATTATGAAAGATAAAACGTGGTACCCCTGTATAGAATATAGCCATGAATGGAGCTTGCAAGACTGGAAGTTGGTCTGGGTGAGTCAGCGAGGGAGTGGTGAGTGAATGTGAAGACCTAGGAAATTGCTGTACATTGCTGTACCCTTCATAAACACTGTGCACTTAGACTACGCTTAACTTATTAAACATCCATTTCTTCAATAATCAGCTGACCTTACCTTACCATAACTGTCTTACTTAATAAACTTTAACTTTTTTTTTTTTTGCTTGTTGACTCTTTTGTAATAACACAGCTTAAAATAGAAGCACAACGTATACCTATGTTTTATATATATCCTTTTTAAGGTTATTTTTATTTTTAATTAATTACTTAATTTTTTTTTGAAATGGAGTCTCACTCTATCACCCAGGCTGGAGTGCAGTGGTGAGATTTCCACTCACTGCAACCTCTGCCTCCTAGGTTCAAGTGATTCTCCTGCCTCAGCCTCCCGAATGGCTGGCAATACAGGTGCATGCCACCACGCCCAGCTAATTTTTTATATTTTTAGTAGAGATGGGGTTTCACCCTGTTAGCCAGGATGGTCTCGATCTCCTGATCTCATGATCCTCTCACCTCTGCCTCCCAAAGTGCTGGGATTAGAGACGTGAGCCACCGCGCCCAGCCTTACTTTAATTTTTATTTTTTTACTTTTTAAACTTCTTGTTACAAACCAAAACACAAACACACACATTAGCCTAGGCCTATACAGGGTCAGGATCATCAGTATCACTGCCTTCCACCTCCATATCTTTTCCCACTGGAAGGTCTTCAGAGGAAATAGCAGGCGGGGGAGCTCTCAGCTTCTGTGATACCACCACCTTCTTCTGGATACCTCCTGAAGGGCCCGCCTTAAGGTATTTTACAGTCATTTATTTATTTATTTTTGTAAGTAGAAGGAGTATACTCGAAAATAATTATAAAAATACGGTAAATACATTAAAAAGTAGCATGCCATTTATCACCATTGCCAAATATTAGGTACCGTGTATAATCATAGGACTTTTACAGGACTGGCAATGCGGTAGCTTCATTTCCACCAGCATCACCACAACACCTGAGTAATGTGTTGTGCTACGATGTTACAATGGCTACAGAGGTCTAACCACTGACACTTTTTGGCTCCATTATAATCTTAGGGGACCACCATCATCTAGGTGGTCGATGAAAAAACATCATTGTATGTGGTGCATGACTGTACATTTAAATTCTCTCCCGCAGAGCCGAGAGGAGCCCAACCACTGGACCTCCTCCAGAGAGCAAAGGATACCCACGAAAGAGAGATGGAAGGTGTCCGAACAACACAAACTCCTATAGTACACCTCCTGAAACTCACCAGTCACCTCCTCATGTCCTAGAGGACATCAACAAGGCCAACATGTCTACTGCAGTGAAAATCAGAAAACTTTTATTCTCCAAAACGGAATAAAAAACTGAATAAAGAAATCTCAGCAGCGTCTCTCCCTAAGAGCAGGTGTATAACCAGTGTGAACCATAAGGAACACGCACTAGCACGGCGACAGAGAATAGGACACCCTTTCTATAGATTTGTTTCCTGAATTCTGAAAAAGACTCTAGACACCGTTCTTAAAAAATGTATTAAGCAAATACAATGAAGCTTTTGTTGGATGCCACTGAAATTCATCCTACACTCCTCTCAATTTTTCAAAGAGAGATTCTATTCGGGTCCAAAAATGGGTCATACTAATGCCATAGACTATTCTGTTGACAGGATTCTATAGATCATGAGCAGTTTTCAAAACTGTACTTAAAATGTGATGATGTTTTATCTTAAGCCTTTAATAAATTTTGATTTAATTTTCTTCCAATATACATAGCTGTCTTAAGCACTGTACTAGATTTTTTATAATGATTAAACCCCTTCATTTTAGGAAAAATGTATTATTAAACCACTGCTTTGGAAAGTAATAATAATTATTAAAATTAAGTGTTTTAATTATAATCTTTTGACATCTTTATTTTTCCCCTTAAGTGGAAGACACTATAGTGAATGATTTATGAAGACAGGGTAAGAAGCTTTTGAAACTCCTTATTAGAATATTTGAGGAAAGAAAACCCTTTACACTTACAATAGAGTATGACCTGTGTTTTTGTGTATTCCTCATATCACTGCTGTATTTAATTTCTCAGATAAAATGTATATGATATTGTATTCGTCTCTTTGGGCTGCCATAACTGAATACTATGGACTGGGTGGCTTAAACAACAGAAATTTATTTTCTCAAAAATCAGAGGCAACAGAATCCAAGATGAAGATGCTAGATGATTCAGATTTTGGTGAAAACCCTCTTCCTGGCTTGCAGGCAGTGGCTGCCTTCTGTCTGCGTCCTCACTGTCTTTCTTCAGTGCGTGACCACACTCAGCCTATGGGCAGACACTAGGTAATGACAGGCTCTGAACTTAAGAATGTAAGTGTGCATTGTTCAAAGTGGAGTCTCAGTAAAAATCCCAAACTACTATATAAAGGACCTTCAGGATAGTTTCCTCAGTTAAAAATTTAGACTATTAAATACATGAATATTTATACAAATTTAGAATATTAAATACATGAATATAAAGTTTTTGATCAGCCAATAACCTAGAGTTCATTCAGTTCAGAAGATTTGGGGCCTACACTTGTGTGTATCTCATCACATTTTTGAAGCAAATATAGTTTATCCATTTCTAAAGATCAACACAGTTTTGCGAAATATTTTTTTCTCAGCCAAGAGATGATGCTTCACTGTGTGAGAAACGTTCCCTCCTGCACTGTGCCCCTGCCCACAGCTCTCACTCAGCTCTACCTCTCCAGTTGGGGCTTCTGGTCCTTTCCAGTTGCCTTACCTCCGAATTCCATGTTCTCTTCTGCTTAACTTGGATGCAAATTCCCTCCTTTAGACCATCTGATAAACTTTTGTTGTTGTTGTTTTATTACCTGATATATAAGTATATTTTCATCTAAAGAATCAAATAATGCATAATATAACAATCAAAACTTGAAAATCCTCTCTCATTCCTTTTTCTTAGATGAGTGGACAGTTTGGTAGCTCTCTCAAGCATTAAAAAATGCATGTTTCATTTTGTTTCTTGGGGCTCATTTTTATACGAGAAGATCATATATAATATGTGCATTTGTATATGTGTGTGCATATATAAATCTATAAATATATGCAGAGAGAAGAGTGAGGGTGAGTAGGAGACTGCGACATCTTTTTGTTGTTGCTATTCAACAACATATCTTGCAAATGTTTCCAACACCTTACCTACGGGCCTCTGTTATTCTCATCATAACTGCATAATGAACCACAGTAAGTATGCACTCTGCTTTCTGTAGCCATTCTGGTGGATAGTAATTTATTTATTTCTGTTATAAGCAATCTGACAATAAATAGCTTTTTAAATAAATTGCTGTGCCCTTATTTACATTTTTGTAAAATACATTCCTAGATTTATATATATTATATAATTATATATATTATATATTATAATACTGCATTCTGATCAAACAAAACAGTTAACACTCCCACGAAGAGTAGTATAGACACAGTTCCCCAAGTCCACTCGGCACCTCACATGATCGCCTCTCTCACCGTCTCCACATGGTACATAAGATATGGGACCCTACTGCATATGCTGCGTGTCTCTGTTCACTGCTAAAGATGAGCACCTGGCATGACTTAGTGGGCATTCTAATATCTTTTTTCATGATGACTCTGCTTGTAATCTTGGCTCATTTACTATTAGGTTGCTTCTCACTTTCATTGACTTTCAGAAGAAATTTAAAGTCTGATTTGCTTTTCATATGGTTTGACCCAATATTCTTTCATTTACTGATAACAGGCAGGACATCCAAGCAGGAAAACCTTGGCCTTGAGACTGGTGCAGTCAGGAGATGTTCATCTCTGCCTCTTTCCAGTTGTATAACTAGGTGATGTGCACGCATGCGCGCGCGCGTGCGCGCGCGCGCACACACACACACACACACACACTCTTTCTCTCTCTCTCTCTCTCTCTCTCTCTCATATTAATGATCTCTTGGTATAAAATAAGCCCCAAGAAACAAAAAGAAACATATTTGTAAACGCCAGCAAGGGACACCAACACATTCACACTTCTTTTTTTTTTTTTTTTTTTTTAATTTATTTATTATTATTATACTTTAAGTTGTAGGGTACATGTGCATAACGTGCAGGTTTGTTACATATGTATACTTGTGCCATGTTGCTGTGCTGCACCCATCAACTCGTCATTTACATCAGGTATAATTCCCAATGCAATCCCTCCCCCCTCCCCCCTCCCCATGATAGGCCCCGGTGTGTGATGTTCCCCTTCCTGAGTCCGAGTGATCTCATTGTTCAGTTCCCACCTATGAGTGAGAACATGCGGTGTTTGGTTTTCTGTTCTTGTGATAGTTTGCTAAGAATGATGGATTCCAGCTGCATCCAAGTCCCTACAAAGGACTCAAACTCATCCTTTTTGATGGCTGCATAGTATTCCATGGTGTATATGTGCCACATTTTCTTAATCCAATCTGTCACTGATGGACATTTGGGTTGATTCCAAGTCTTTGCTATTGTGAATAGTGCTGCAATAAACATACGTGTGCATGTGTCTTTATAGCAGCATGATTTATAATCCTTTGGGTATATACTTAGTAATGGGATGGCTGGGTCATATGGTACATCTAGTTCTAGATCCTTGAGGAATCGCCATACTGTTTTCCATAATGGTTGAACTAGTTTACAATCCCACCAACAGTGTAAAAGTGTTCCTATTTCTCCACATCCTCTCCAGCACCTGTTGTTTCCTGACTTTTTAATGATTGCCATTCTAACTGGTGTGAGATGGTATCTCATTGTGGTTTTGATTTGCATTTCTCTGGTGGCCAGTGATGCTGAGCATTTTTTCATGTGTCTGTTGGCTGTATGAATGTCTTCTTTTGAGAAATGTCTGTTCATATCCTTTGCCCACTTTTTGATGGGGTTGTTGGTTTTTTTCTTGTAAATTTGTTTGAGTTCTTTGTAGGTTCTGGATATTAGCCCTTTGTCAGATGAGTAGATTGCAAAAATTTTCTCCCATTCTGTAGGTTGCCTGTTCACTCTGATGATAGTTTCTTTTGCTGTGCAGAAGCTCTTTAGTTTAATGAGATCCCATTTGTCAATTTTGGCTTTTGCTGCCATTGCTTTTGGTGTTTTAGACATGAAGTCTTTGCCCATGCCTATGTCCTGAATGGTACTACCTAGGTTTTCCTCTAGGGTTTTTATGGTATTAGGTCTAACATTTAAGTCTCTAATCCATCTTGAATTAATTTTCGTATAAGGAGTAAGGAAAGGATCCAGTTTCAGCTTTCTATTTATGGCTAGCCAATTTTCCCAGCACCATTTATTAAATAGGGAATCCTTTCCCCATTTCTTGTTTTTGTCAGGTTTGTCAAAGATCAGTTGGCTGTAGATGTGTGGTATTTCTGAGGACTCTGTTCTGTTCCATTGGTCTATCTCTCTGTTTTGGTACCAGTACCATGCTGTTTTGGTTACTGTAGCCTTGTAGTATAGTTTGAAGTCAGGTAGCGTGATGCCTCCAGCTTTGTTCTTTTGACTTAGGATTGTCTTGGAGATGCGGGCTCTTTTTTGGTTCCATATGAACTTTAAAGCAGTTTTTTCCAATTCTGTGAAGAAACTCATAGGTAGCTTGATGGGGATGGCATTGAATCTATAAATTACCTTGGGCAGTATGGCCATTTTCACGATATTGATTCTTCCTATCCATGAGCATGGTATGTTCTTCCATTTGTTTGTGTCCTCTTTTATTTCACTGAGCAGTGGTTTGTAGTTCTCCTTGAAGAGGTCCTTTACATCCCTTGTAAGTTGGATTCCTAGGTATTTGATTCTCTTTGAAGCAATTGTGAATGGAAGTTCATTCCTGATTTGGCTCTCTGTTTGTCTGTTACTGGTGTATAAGAATGCTTGTGATTTTTGCACATTAATTTTGTATCCTGAGACTTTGCTGAAGTTGCTTTTCAGCTTAAGGAGATTTTGGGCTGAGACAATGGGGTTTTCTAAATATACAATCATGTCATCTGCAAACAGGGACAATTTGACTTCTTCTTTTCCTAACTGAATACCCTTGATTTCTTTCTCTTGCCTGATTGCCCTAGCCAGAACTTCCAACACTATGTTGAATAGGAGTGGTGAGAGAGGGCATCCCTGTCTTGTGCCAGTTTTCAAAGGGAATTTTTCCAGTTTTTGCCCATTCAGTATGATATTGGCTGTGGGTTTGTCATAAATAGCTCTTATTATTTTGAGGTACGTTCCATCAATACCGAATTTATTGAGCGTTTTTAGCATGAAGGGCTGTTGAATTTTGTCAAAAGCCTTTTCTGCATCAATTGAGATAATCATGTGGTTCTTGTCTTTGGTTCTGTTTATATGCTGGGTTATGTTTATTGATTTGCGAATGTTGAACCAGCCTTGCATCCCAGGGATGAAGCCCACTTGATCATGGTGGATAAGCTTTTGGATGTGTTGCTGAATCCGGTTTGCCAGTATTTTATTGAGGATTTTTGCATCGATGTTCATCAGGGATATTGGTCTAAAATTCTCTTTTTTTGTTGTGTCTCTGCCAGGCTTTGGTATCAGGATGATGTTGGCCTCATAAAATGAGTTAGGGAGGATTCCCTCTTTTTCTATTGATTGGAATAGTTTCAGAAGGAATGGTACCAACTCCTCCTTGTACCTCTGGTAGAATTCAGCTGTGAATCCATCTGGTCCTGGACTTTTTTTGGTTGGTAGGCTATTAATTGTTGCCTCAATTTCAGTGCCTGCTATTGTTCTATTCAGGGATTCAACTTCTTCCTGGTTTAGTCTTGGGAGAGTGTAAGTGTCCAGGAAATTATCCATTTCTTCTAGATTTTCCAGTTTATTTGCGTAGAGGTGTTTATAGTATTCTCTGATGGTAGTTTGTATTTCTGTGGGGTCGGTGGTGATATCCCCTTTATCATTTTTAATTGCGTCAATTTGATTCTTCTCTCTTTTCTTCTTTATTAGTCTGGCTAGTGGTCTGTCAATTTTGTTGATCTTTTCAAAAAACCAACTCCTGGATTCATTGATTTTTTGGAGGGTTTTTTGTGTCTCTATCTCCTTCAGTTCTGCTCTGATCTTAGTTATTTCTTGCCTTCTGCTAGCTTTCGAATGTGTTTGCTCTTGCTTCTCTAGTTCTTTTAACTGTGATGTTAGAGTGTCAATTTTAGATCTTTCCTGCTTTCTCTTGTGGGCATTTAGTGCTATAAATTTCCCTCTACACACTGCTTTAAATGTGTCCCAGAGATTCTGGTATGTTGTATCTTTGTTCTCATTGGTTTCAAAGAACATCTTTATTTCTGCCTTCATTTCGTTATGTACCCAGTAGTCATTCAGGAGCAGGTTGTTCAGTTTCCATGTAGTTGAGCAGTTTTGATTGAGTTTCTTAGTCCTGAGTTCTAGTTTGATTGCACTGTGGTCTGAGAGACAGTTTGTTATAATTTCTGTTCTTGTACATTTGCTGAGGAGTGCTTTACTTCCAATTACGTGGTCAATTTTGGAGTAAGTATGATGTGGTGCTGAGAAGAATGTATATTCTGTTGATTTGGGGTGGAGAGTTCTATAGATGTCTATTAGGTCTGCTTGCTGCAGAGATGAGTTCAATTCCTGGATATCCTTGTTAACTTTCTGTCTCGTTGATCTGTCTAATGTTGACAGTGGAGTGTTGAAGTCTCCCATTATTATTGTATGGGAGTCTAAGTCTCTTTGTAAGTCTCTAAGGACTTGCTTTATGAATCTGGGTGCTCCTGTATTGGGTGCATATATATTTAGGATAGTTAGCTCTTCCTGTTGAATTGATCCCTTTACCATTATGTAATGGCCTTCTTTGTCTCTTCTGATCTTTGATGGTTTAAAGTCTGTTTTATCAGAGACTAGTATTGCAACCCCTGCTTTTTTTTGTTCTCCATTTGCTTGGTAAATCTTCCTCCATCCCTTTATTTTGAGCCTATGTATGTCTCTGCGTGTGAGATGGGTCTCCTGAATACAGCAGACTGATGGGTCTTGACTCTTTATCCAGTTTGCCAGTCTGTGTCTTTTAATTGGAGCATTTAGTCCATTTACATTTAAGGTTAAGATTGTTGTGTGTGAACTTGATCCTGCCATTATGATATTAACTGGTTATTTTGCTCGTTAGTTGATGCAGTTTCTTCCTAGCCTTAATGGTCTTTACATTTTGGCATGTTTTTGCAATGGCTGGTACCGGTTGTTCCTTTCCATGTTTAGTGCTTCCTTCAGGGTCTCTTGTAAGGCAGGCCTAGTGGTGACAAAATCTCTAAGCATTTGCTTATCTGTACAGGATTTTATTTCTCCTTCACTTATGAAACTTAGTTTGGCTGGATATGAAATTCTGGGTTTAAAATTCTTTTCTTTAAGAATGTTGAATATTGGCCCCCACTCTCTTCTGGCTTGGAGAGTTTCTGCTGAGAGATCTGCTGTTAGTCTGATGGGCTTCCCTTTGTGGGTAACCCGACCTTTCTCTCTGGCTGCCCTTAAGATTTTTTCCTTCATTTCAACTTTGGTGAATCTAACAATTATGTGTCTTGGAGTTGCTCTTCTCGAGGAGTATCTTTGTGGCGTTCTCTGTATTTCCTGGATTTGAATGTTGGCCTGCCCTACTAGGTTGGGGAAGTTCTCCTGGATGATATCCTGAAGAGTGTTTTCCAACTTGGTTCCATTTTCCCCCTCACTTTCAGGCACCCCAATCAGATGTAGATTTGGTCTTTTTACATAATCCCATACTTCTTGCAGGCTTTGTTCATTTCTTTTTTTTCTTTTTTCTTTTGGTTTCTCTTCTCGCTTCATTTCATTCATTTGATCCTCAATCGCAGATACTCTTTCTTCCAGTTGATCGAGTCGGTTACTGAAGCTTGTGCATTTGTCACGTATTTCTCATGTCATGGTTTTCATCTCTTTCATTTCGTTTATGACCTTCTCTGCATTAATTACTCTAGCCATCAATTCTTCCACTTTTTTTTCAAGATTTTTAGTTTCTTTGCGCTGGGTACGTAATTCCTCCTTTAGCTCTGAGAAATTTGATGGACTGAAGCCTTCTTCTCTCATCTCGTCAAAGTCATTCTCCGTCCAGCTTTGATCCGTTGCTGGCGATGAGCTGCGCTCCTTTGCCGAGGGAGATGCGCTCTTATTTTTTGAATTTCCAGCTTTTCTGCCCTGCTTTTTCCCCATCTTTGTGGTTTTATCTGCCTCTGGTCTTTGATGATGGTGATGTACTGATGGGGTTTTGGTGTAGGTGTCCTTCCTGTTTGATAGTTTTCCTTCTAACAGTCAGGACCCTCAGCTATAGGTCTGTTGGAGATTGCTTGAGGTCCACTCCAGACCCTGTTTGCCTGGGTATCAGCAGCAGAGGCTGCAGAAGATAGAATATTTCTGAACAGTGAGTGTACCTGTCTGATTCTTGCTTTGGAAGCTTCCTCGCAGTGGTGTACTCCTCCCTGTGAGGTGTGGGGTGTCAGACTGCCCCTAGTGGGGGATGTCTCCCAGTTAGGCTACTCAGGGGTCAGGGACCCACTTGAGCAGGGAGTCTGTCCCTTCTCAGATCTCAACCTCCGTGTTGGGAGATCCACTGCTCTCTTCAAAGCTGTCAGACAGAGTTGTTTGCATCTGCAGAGGTGTCTGCTGCGTTTGTTTAGTTTACTGTGCCCTGTCCCCAGAGGTGGATTCTACAGAGACAGGCAGGTTTCCTTGAGCTGCTGTGAGCTCCACCCAGTTCGAGCTTCCCAGCAGCTTTGTTTACCTACTTAAGCCTCAGCAATGGCGGGTGCCCCTCCCCCAGCCTCGCTGCTGCCTTGCTGGTAGATCATAGACTGCTGCGCTAGCAATGAGGGAGGCTCCATGGGTGTGAGACCCTCCCAGCCAGGTGTGGGATATGATCTCCTGGTGTGCCTGTTTGCTTAAAGCGCAGTATTGGGGTGGGAATTACCCGATTTTCCAGGTGTTGTGTGTCTCAGTTCCCCTGGCTAGGAAAAGGGACTCCCTTCCCCCTTGCGCTTCCCAGGTGAGGCAATGCCTCGCCCTGCTTCAGCTCTCGCTGGTCGGGCTGCAGCAGCTGACCAGCTCCGATCGTCCGGCACTCCCCAGTGAGATGAACCCAGTACCTCAGTTGAAAATGCAGAAATCACCGGTCTTCTGTGTCGCTCGCACTGGGAGTTGGAGACTGGAGCTGCTCCTATTCGGCAATCTTGCTCCGCCCCTAAGATCCACATTCACACTTCTATGGAGAGGAATGAAGGGCTTTCTAAGCAATTTTTGGTTGAATCTCTGCCTGAGCATTTGGGTCCAGACATAATTGTCACAATCTCTGTTCTTAAGGACTTACAAAGTGATTGAAGAAAAAAAAAAACAAACCAGACTGGTATATATTAATAATAAAAAACAGTGCAAAGCAGCATAAAGTTAACCCCTGATGTGTAGATTTTAGACTCAAATAAATGCTACGACAATTAATGAAATCATTAATGGAATCATATCTTGAAACCAATGATAGTTAATGAATCTTATGAATAATTGTCAAAATTCTTGTCAGTGAATATTATAGATTTAACCAAATAAAGTTTTCAAATGGCCACAAGAACAAATGCCAGTGGAAAAGCTTAGGTGGGTATTTCTATACTTAGACATAGGTAAGATAAACTGACCTTAGAAGGTACTCAGAATTCAGAAATGAATTAGACTATTTTATAGTTGTTGAAACCTAATCCATATGCATAAATCACTCAAAAGAAAAACCAATAATTTTTCTTGCATTGATACTACATCTGCATTTAATCAGAAACTGAAAGTTCTGTAATTTCCAAGTCAAATAACTTCTAAAGAAGGCCAGGAAGCAGAATTGAATGTGATCTTCTCTTGCAAACTGAGATATAAGTGGCAGATGGAAAGAGGGATATTGAAAAGCACACACACTCATGTGAAGGAATCTCACATTAGAGTTTTGCAGGTAGGTAACATTTTGCCCCTGATACACAACTCAGAGAAGAAGGAAAAAAAAAAAGAAAGCAGAAAGGAAAGAAAGAAAAGAAATAGGCAAGTTAGTTAATTTTCAAAAGAACAGATTCTAAACATGAAGGGAATCATTAAATTTAGTGAAAAGAAGGTATGGTACAATATTTTAAAACATCCTGGAAACAGAAAGAATTAAAAGAAGTTAAAACTGAAATATTACAAGTTGAAAGAGTGGGCAAAAATGATGGTGGATGTCTGGATAGTGTAGTAACATCTCAAGTATTATCAAGTATTCTGTTAACAAAAACTATTTTTAAAAATCTTAAACTTTTATGTGAAGCTTGCTACATAAGTGCTTCTGTGAATGGTTTTTATTCATCTATGTGAGTCAAAGACATTTTTTCTGAATCCTGAGCATTATTTTTCTGCACAATTTTCTCTCTTTAGTTCTGACTTTCCTCTACCTCAAGAGAAAAAAAATATACTTCTCCCATCTTTGGTTTACATACATATTCTCTCTCTCTCTCTTTCTGTGTGTGTGTGTGTCCTTGAATGAAGTGGTTATTTGTTCTTTGAAAACACGTTACTATAAGAAATTTTAAAATTTATTATCAAAATATGGCATGTGACCACTGTACTCTATTGGACATATTTTTGGCATCAGTAAACATGTCATACAATATTTGAGGATGATTGTGATATGAAGTTTCTGACAACGAAGTTTATAAATAGAATGGGTTCTCTCTGTTAAGCGAAATCACATCTCAACAACACAGTTTTCAGTAAAGTTAGATAAATATGCAAATAAAGCAAGTTATCTGTTCAGGCCTTCATTCCTTTTGTTCTTTCTCACAAAAGATGAATCTGCGTTTTGTAAAATTGCTTTCAGCTGCAAGTGCCAGAAGACCCAGTTATAAGAACGGCTATTACAAGAGTTCATTAACTCATGTATCTAGAAACCCACAAGTAGGCGGTTCTAGGGTTGATGAATTTAGGGGCCAATTGCTTCTAGTTTCTCTGCTATGTAACCTTTTTGGGCCATGTGGTCCTCAAGGACCCCAAAGTGCAGCAGTTCCCAGCACACACACAATAGTGCCAGGGAAGAGCATGCCTTCTGGGCAACATTTTATTGAAAGAGAACATCTATCTTAGAAACTCATCAATGGATTTCTCACGTCAGTAGATCAGGACGTGTTACTCAAAGCCTTAAATAACTTCCTGGCCAGAGGAATGGATTAAGTCAATCCTAGTCATTTCCATGTATGTTTTTTATGAAAGTCAAATGATGATGAAATGAGGTTTTTTTTGGAGGGGGTTGGTGGCATTGGCAGTGGGTCAGCAAGGACCACTGTTGAGTAAACAGAAAACATCTTTTATGGCAGATTATTTATGTTTCCGTTGTTGAATCCCAACCTATTGTTTCTTTCCCCTCCGGAACATATAATTATGACTCTCTAATTTAATTAATAGTATATATTATAGGACACAGAGATACAAATTGTATCTGGGACGGGAGGGCCATGAAAGCATTTTCCGGAGAAATTCACTAACATTCTTATATATGAAGGAGCAACTTGTGCCTAGACATGAATCTGTGACTGACCCTGAAGACTAATTATCTGACAGACCCCAGGAAAGTCACCTACCTCATGCTGAGTGAACGTGGTGAATCAAATGCTTCTTTAACACTCTTAAAAGCAAATAAGAAGGTTTTTTTCATGAAATATCTAGGCCTAAAGCCAAGCCTTGCACAGTCTTTCTGCCCTAAGTATATGTAAATATGAAATAATCTCACAGATAATAAAACCCAAAGTTTTCCATCCTTGAAAAGGCCCCGTGTCAGGGAGGAGGGCCTGAGACTTCTTTGGACTGCACCTCCTCCTGCACACAGGGCAGAAACTTGACGGGGAAAACCCTCCTCAGAAATGCTTGCTGTGAAACAATATTCCAGGGACACATTTCTGTTGAATTCTGCTATTGTTAAGGTAAGACCTGAGTGGTCTCCATGAACGGCTCCACCTAACCCCAAGTCTACAAATACCAAGTCTCTGATATCACAGAAAAAGTCCAGGATTCAGGCCAAAGCCTCTGGGACCTCCAGATGTGTGACCTTCAGGGTTTCTGGGCTGCAGACACTCTGGGGAGTGGTCATCAGGTTTGCCAGTTTTTGTCCTGACAGCCCATCACTGTGTTCAGTGGGGTGCTACGCTGCGGCCACTCCTCTGTGGCACCCTTGGCCTTTCTCTGGCAGTTGTGCCTTTATTTTCCTAGCTTTGCCTTAAGGACATCAGATTCATAACCATTATCTAGACCTGTGGGGTATCACACCACAGTCTTTCTTCCTCTTGCAGAAGAAAAATTCTCTTCCTCTGGGGCGCGGAGTTAAAGGGAAACTGCAGCGGTTCCTGGATCCCGCGTTTCCCTTGGAAGGGCACCAGCTGTGGTGGCTCTTTCCTCCTGCACCGGGCGGGTGTGCACCTCCCGCCAGCCGGCCCGCTCCGCTGCTGGGCGTCCTCTCTGCACCCTTGCTGAAGGAGCCTGTGTCCTGGCTTGCCTGCCTGTTTTCTCTCTGTGTGATCCATTTAGCAGAGCAAGCTCTGCTCTTGTCTTTTCCTGTCTATTTGTTGTTTGGGGGTGAGGGAGGGTGTGAAGGGTGTATGACCGCATGGATTAAAACATTGAATTCTGGTGAGTAGCAAGCCCAGCTGAAGGCGGTGCCAAAGCCACAATGACTTACATATATTACAGTTGATTCTCAGTCTTCGCGATAATTATGTTCTACAAAGGGGCCGAGAATACTAAAGCACTCACTGTCCCTAGGGGAAGTACAGGCTTAGATTCCTGTGAGCCTCTTATCTACATTTTCATCAGCTGGTCAGGACATGACCTTGCTTCATGTGTGTCTCTGTTCGAAGACACCTTGGTTACTGCATATGGTTGCTTCATTAACACTGAACTCCTGCGGTCAGCGTCGTAACTCACGTCTAAACAAAGGTTATCTATCCCAGGCATTTTCTCCGTAGGGGACATCCCAGACCACGGTTGCTTAGGGACACTAGAAGGCACGTCAGCCCTAGGCTCATGGGGCTTTGAAACAGTGAAATCACGAATAAAAAGAAAAAAAGTGTGAACTTCACGGCGCTACCTGGGCCATGGAAAGGACGCGTGTTTGCAGTGTGAGCTGATGAGGAAAAGGTAGCTCACCTGTCTCCACCTCAGCAGGGAACATGGGGATGAGGAACTCCCATTTTCCACATCTCTGTGAATGGCAAAGCGGCACCGTGAAAATGCCACAGGTATGAATTTAGGAGTTACAAATAAATATTCGCAAGTAGCTGAATTTGAAAAGATCAAATCCATGACTAATTAGGATAAACTGCAAATCAATACATCTCCTGCCCCAACACTGCCCCCCGTCTCCATTAATATCCAAACCCAGAAACAAAAAGGAAGAGAGGAATTTTATCTTCCTGCATTGCTTTATTTTGAAAGCTTAGAAATGTAAGGAAATTTTAACAAATAATACAATAAACACCACTATGCTTTTTACCAGAATTCACTAGGTGTTAACATTGGCTGCATTTGCAAACTCTGTCTCCATCTACCTATCTCTACACCATGACATTTCACCCTTCAAGTCTGCATGCATCTTCTAAGGGTAAGTCTATCCTCCTAGGGACCACAATACCATGATTGTGTCTGAATATAGCAAAAGTTTTATTGTATCATGTAAAAAATATGCACAAAATGTTCAACTTAAAAATATATGTTACAGTCTTTTAAATTAAATGTTTATTTTAGAACCCAATCAAGGTTTACACACTAAATATCCTTGTCATATTTACTTTGTTTCTTTAGGTGAAGAACAATCCCTTCATTTTGATTGACTGATTTAGTTAGTTAATTGATGGTGGAGTTAGTGAGCTAGTAACATTGTTTTTCACGAAATCAACTGTTATGAAGAGTGCAAGTCAGTTGACTTGTAGACCACTCCACATTCTGGGTTTATTTTTATATAGTTTACTCAGGATGGTTTTAAATTAATCAACTTTAATCAGAGGATATTAATATTAAAAATCAATGTTGAATATTTCTTATTGGATCACATCAAAAGGTGTATCATGTCAGCTTTTTCTGCCATGGATGATGCTAAATTTAATCATTTGGTTAAGATGGTGATAGCAAAGTGAGAGAGAGATCGCATTATTTAGCCTCCTAAAACCCCACTATTTTATAGCGAATGTCCTTCTTCTTCTGAGATCTTCTTTTATCGAATGCTTCTGCTCTTTTTTGTCTTTAACAACTGTTTCTTATTTCTTTATCTCTATCCGGCACATACATTGATCTTCTTAAGTGTTTCCATGTCTAAAAATATCAAGAATAAATTTCTCCAGGTCTGCAACTGCCACCCACCATGTTCCTTTTAAACATACCTCTCTTGAATAACTGATCTACATACTGCCTTCAATGGCTCACCACCAATTCACTCATTAGTCAATAACATTTAGATGTAGCCATTATTATCCCACTGAAATGGTACTTCCTAACATTTGCGAAGGTGTGCCAAATGGAAATCCTTCCTTGTTTATTTCATTCATTGTTTCTGTCATATTTAAAGTTGTTTGCCACACCCTCATTCTTAACTCTGTCTCCTCTCTCGACTTTCAGTGCACCATTCTCTTTTATTTATTTCTCTAACAACCTCTCCGACTTTCATTGTTAGCCCTCTTGAGAGATATTTCTCTGTCTGCTCCTAAGTATTGATCTTCCCCAAATTTCAACTCCTATTCCTCAATTATGTTAAACATATAACTTTGTATTAATGTCCACAGTTTCCATAACAACATGAGTTCTAATGATTTATACCTCTACACATTAGCACTGACTTGTTTCTTAAAGTCAGGTGCCACATGCCAGAAGTTATGTAAACAACTGATTGTCCTATAGCTACTTCAAACTTACATTTTTATGTTTATATCCTGTCTATAACTTTATATTGTTTTAATAATATAACTTTATATTATTTTACATTATTTGGTGAGAGTTTTCCAGAGGGAATTTTCCCATTCTTTTGTTCAGTCTTTCTGAACAAAAATGTAAAATATCATAATATGCTATGTTTTATGTAGCATCTACTAAGTGTCAGACCATGTGTTAGTTCTTACTAATACAATGGTTTCCACAGAATGCCTTAGAGTCCCTGCTTACAGCAGCTTATAGTGTAATGAATGAATGTTAATGACCCATGCTGAGGTTTATCAGAGAAGTGGAATCCCTACTGATGTGGATGCAGACATATATTTATAATGGTTTTATATGTGTATATATAAGCATGTACACATATATGTGTAGTGGTTCTGTGTCTCTGATGAATATACATTACATATGCATGCGTGTATGTGCATGTCTGCATATATACATACATGCATGCATATAAATATATATATAGAGAGAGAGATCCATGTCTATCTATGAAGTGACTTGTTGTAGATACTTTGCCTTTTGGGATTGTGAGGGCTGATCAAGCAGCATCTTCTAGGCTGCTGTCTTCAAGTCTGATGATGGAGCTTGAAGTCCACAGGGCAGACAGCTGGGAGAGGAGGATGGATACAAAGATGTAGAGTGAGAAGAGAAAAAGAACAAGCTGGGCCTTACAAGCATAGACTGGAGCCCAAGGAGATAAAATTAATGCAAGTTCTTGTTCCCGTGACTTCAGTGGTGTGGGTGTTCTGCAGTAACTGAGACTACACACACAACTGTCCCAAGGGTTGGAAGAAGCTACAAGAGGAGCCAGGGAAGGAAGGAGCTGTTGCAAGCCTGGTTGCTGGCTCATGTCAACAAGGTGAGCCGGCAGATGGGTGACAGCATGCTTCCATGAGAATACAGAGGCTGTTTCAATTATACTCTTCCTAGTTTGCTCAAAACCCTTTTCTGTGGCTCATGCTAACCAGTAACATACAAGGGAAGAAATACTAAACAATGTAGTGCAGCCTAGCCCAAACCAACGTGCAAAATAGTCCACTGAAATTAAGTGTGATAAGTGTCATGTTTCAAGTAAGTAGTAAGCTAGATGTGAGCCAATTCTTCCAGGAAGAAGGAAAATGTATTCTTTTTCAAAAGCATGAGAGGCAGGAAAGATGTAAAATATTTTGTCATGCACAGATTTTAAACTGATTTGCTATCCTTGAATGTGTAAGTGGGTACCTTGTCAGGTAAGTAGAGCACTCTCTGGTTCAAGACCTTTTGCCGTATTTTAAAAACAAACGTAAAAACTCCAAGCTCTGATATAGCTATCAGCCAAAATTTGCCTCCATGGCATTTTCTTCAAATGTTGTTTACCTGTTTATAATTATGAAACCTGTTCATAATTATGTAACCTGTTTCATGAGCACCGTGAAATCTTGACTGTCTTTCAAGTCCATCAGAGAGAATGAGGTTTGGGAAAGTGTGATACGTGAGACAGAAGGGCATACAATGCTATAAAGAGCACGTTACCAACATTTATCGCAAAGCAAAGACTCAACGTTTGACTTTGGGAAAAGCAGACCAAATGTTTCAAGGCATGAAAAGTTTTTCAAAGCTCAACTACCAACAATCAAGCCCTCTGAGATGCTGCTTCCTATTACTCTTTATGACCACTTCAAGCTTCTTCTTTATACTGGCTTTCTTTTTTTTCTTGTTTTCTTTTTTTAGTCACTTTTATCACTGTTTCCAATCCTTCATTAATTTGATTTCTTGTTTGTAAATTTTTACAATGAGATTGCCAGCTGAAGCTACGCTAAACTCTATTTTGCTAAGAAATGAAAAAAAAAAAAAAACATTATTATCACTAAATATATTGACATCTATTTGAAATATGGGATTTTGAATAAATTTCATAGTAATATAGTAAGTTATTATTATAGACAATTTACTTGGATATTTTAACTTAGAGAGATACTCAATTATGCAGAGTTAGGATTTGAACACAGATCTGTTCAATTCCAAAGCACACTGTTTCAAGAAGTTAACTGTTTAATGGAAAGAAAAGAGGCCTATAATTAGTGAATTTCATCCTTAGATATGCAATGTATTTATCTAAAAAGAATAAACAAGAAGAATGTGATCAACTAGCTTAGACTGAAGAGAATTTTAACTTATTCTTAAAGGATTAGCAATTCTTTATTAAGAGGGTAAAATGAGGGAAGGCTAATTCCAGAATCAAAAAAGAGAGTAGTTTATAAACACAAAGCTATAGAGAAACAAAGAGTTATGAGAAGATCTGTGAGCAAAATACAGTGGCTGCAGAGCAGTGTTAACACAGGGATACGTGGTAGGTGAGGACAGGGCACGGGGGAATGGATGTCTCCAAAATCTGTGCATTAGCACTGGCTGCCATGACAAAACTATTAGAGACCAGGCAGCTTAAACAACAGATACTGATTTTTTCACAGCTCTGGATGGTAGAAGTCCCAGATCGTGGTTCAGTGGGGTTTGATTTCCCCTTTTGAGTCATCTTTGCCTGGCTTGCAGGTGGTCACCACCTTGTGCTATGCTCACATAAACTCTTCTGTGTGCATGCACAGAGCCAGTGAGAAAGAGAAAGCTCACTGGCATCCAATACCGATTCTATCAGATTAGGGTCCCACCCTGATGAGTTCATTTAGCCTTAATTACCTTCCTATAGGTCCTGTCTCCAAATCAGTCATGTTGGACTTTAACATATGAATTTTGGGAGTGGACCCAAGTCAGTCCATTGCATTCCACCCCTGACCAGCCAAAATGCATGCCCTTATCACATGATGCAAAATACCTTCCTCTTACCTAACAGCCACAAAGGTCTTATTCCAGCATCAATTTTAAAGTCTCAATTCTAAAGTCTCAAGTCTAAAGTCTCATCTAAAATCATAAAAATCAGAAATAGGTGAGACATCACGTTCCAGAGTACAAACCCTCTGTTGTCAGACGGGGTTGAGTTTTGATAATTTGAATGGTGAAAAAGAAGTATACCAATTTTTGAAGTCTGAAGGAAATAGAATTAACAAGATTTAGGAGACAGGTGGATTTGAAGAATTAGGAGTAATGGCAGTTTGCTAGATATCCAGGTCTCTAACTTAGATGAAACAGTGCATGGTGATACCATTGATCAAACACATTGGAAGGAGAATAATGGTGGGAAAATAATGAATTTGGTGGGAAGGAACACATAACTATTGTCTTCATTTTTTCTATAAATCTCCAAATCTAATACAGCTGATAGAGTCCATCAATTTACTTTCTGCCTTTTATCAGTTCTTTCTGACCCCAGCCTTTCTCACTGTGGGAAACTTCATTTAGATGGGTTCATGACAAACTAGTCAGTCATTGAGAAAATAAATGGCTCTCTCATATAAGACCTTGTCTAGATGGTGACATTTTGAAATTATTGCCTTAAAACAGAAATATGCAAGGTGGGTCATGAAGCTCCCTTCATAAACTGAGCTCTAGCCTCCATGTTGTTGAGACTGGGCTTCAGCTCTGGTTTCTGATTGGTGTTTCAGTTCAGCTTCCCCTGAAAAAGGACCTCTCTTAACTAATGAGCCTGATGACTTTCCCTCTTCCTTCTGAGAAATTTACAATTGTCCTTCTCCTTTTGGCTATAGGCTGGAATTCTGTCTCAGCCCAGGCAGCAATCTCCAATGACCCCTTCTCTCCACTTCCGCCCCTCCACCACAGGTTCCTCCACCAAGATGCTCTTGTCCAGAGCAAGCACCATCTCAGACTCCTTCTGTGCATCCTTCCCCTACAAAGGGTACTTGGCTGAGAGCACACACACGTAGCAACACAGACTTTCCTTCCCTTATTTCACACCATTTGAACTGCTTTGGGGGACTGCTAATAGTTCCTGTCGTTCAATCGATGCCTACAGTTGAAGGTCTTTTAATTTTCTCTCAATGTTCACTTTAGGAAAGGCTATGGTTATACTGACAAATCTTTCTGTAATTTACCTGAATATTTACTTTAAAGAAGTTTCCTTTTTTTTTTTTTTTTTGAGCTTCACTCTGTTGCCAGGCTGGAGTGCAGTAGCACGACCTTGTCTCACTGCAACCTCCGCCTCCTGGGTTCAAGTGATTCTCCCACTTCAGCCTCCTGAGTAGTTGGAACGACAGGTGTGTGCCACCATGCCCAGGTAATTTTTGTATTTTTAGTAGAGACGGGGTTTCACCATGTTGGTGAGGATGGTCTTGATCTCTTGACCTCGTGATCTGCCTGCCTCGGCCTCCCAAATCATGCCGGGATTACAGGCGTGAGCCACCATGCCCAGCCAAGAAGTTTTCATTTTTAAACTGAGTATTCTAAGTTTCAACTTAATTGGCATATTCTCAGAAACTTTACAATAATAAGAAATATGTCAGGTTAATATAGTCTATATACAAAAATAAATCTCCATAAAGATAATTTCAAATATTATATAATCAAGTTATTTAGTTTCTCTCGTATTCTTTTACAACATGCACAATGTGTTTCTTAATTTATTATTCTTTGAGCTTAAATTATACTGTACAGATAACTACTAATTGATGCTCTATTAAAAATCTCCTGTGAATTACATAGATCTAGTGAAATATTAAGCATAAATACTAGTAAATGCACTGCTTCTGTGAGTAGATAGCGTAGCACTTGCAGTTGCATTGAGCATCCACTTTCCCTGACAAAGTTGCTGACAACACTGAAAGGTAAAGTGTTGTGAGGAGTAATATTATCTCATCTCACTTCGAATGATTGTTTTGAAGGAATTAAAATTCTAATCACTTTTTCTGCTCATTTGGACTCAGGAATACATAAGACAATAATATGAATAAATAAAGATTTACCCTCTAGAAAAAAATTCTTTAGAGTCCAAAAATAATAATTGCATTAACAGTGATAAGTACTTTCAATATAGTTTTGAGAATAGAGGTATAATGGAATGTAATTTTACTACACATTTTTGTGACTTGGTTAAATATTTGTCTAACAATTTTTATGTGTACCATCGTATTGTCTAATAAGAATGAATGTATTTAATTATTATCATAAAATGTTAATTCAAAACAAAGTAATGCCAACTCTGTCTATTAGTGGAAAAGAAAGCAAATGAAATAAGGTTAAATACGAAGACTAAATTAATCATAAAATACTGATAAATACTTTGTGAACTACATAAATTAGAATTTGATATTATGCAACATTTTTCTTCTGAAGTATTTAAGGTTGTAGTAAATATCCTTACAGGCATATTTATTTTTAATTTTTGTATAAGAAACTTACTAGGCCTATTTCTTGGCTAAACAGATCTTTCCAGAGGAAGAAACACAAGATAAAAAAAGTGGAGAAGATAACTATTACAAGGAAATATTTTTAGGTTTCATACGTCATCATGCATTTGGTTAATAACACAGGTTAGGGAAGCAGCACGCATTTATTGTTTTTAATCTGCCTAGCATCCACCTTGCCTTCTCCTAGTAGCAGCCTCCAGATTTTCCTTTGAGAAACTATCCCTTCCCCATTCTGTACTGTCTGAAGTTGCTTACTATTAAGAGCTCCCTGTCTGGGAGCAAGCGAAGCTAATGGGAATCTCTTCCCTTTGTAGTTAAATCTTGAGCAAAGTAAAACGTTATATTAAAAGTTGTTGGAAAATTCTATTCTGAAAATGGAACCCTTAAAAGACTGTACATTAGAATTCTCCTGCTTTCTCTACCCTCTGGGCCTGGGTTGCATTTTATCAACTACCCAATTCCTTTCAAGATGTTTTTCTCTTAAGCTTTCCAGAGTTGGATTCAGTTGTCTTTAATCAAATAATCAGGAATAATACACTGGAATAAAGCAAATCGTTCCTTCTGAAATGCTTATGCTTTGATTCAGATTTTTCAGAAAATACTGAAATAGTGAAAAACTAGTGCTTTCATGTAAAAAGGCAGATGGATACACGGCAACTGGTATATGTCTGAATGTTTGTCCTCAGATTTCACGTTGAAACCTAAACCCCAAGATGATGTGATTAGAAGTCAGGGCCTTTGGGAGGTGATACAGTCATGAACGTAGAGCCATCATGAATGGGATCTGTGCCTGTGAGGAAGACCCCAAAGAAACCTCTCATCCCTTCTACCATGTGAAGATAGAGTGAGCAAGTGCCATCGATGAAGAACTGGGCTCTCACTGGATGCAGCATCTGCAGACACCTTGATCTTGAAATTTCTAGCCTCCAAAACTGGGAGCAACAAATTTCTGAGGTTTAAGCCATCCAGTTGATGGTATTTTGTAATAGTAGCCAGAGCAGACTAAGACAATAACGAATGTTGCTTCCAAGGATGAGAAATCATGGAGGATTAGAACCAGAGTTCTGGCCTCCACTCAGATTCTTGTGACATTGTGCAACCTTAAGCAAAATAATCACATTTCTATTTTTTCTTTTAGTGGGAATTTAAAAAGCAAGGTCAAATACTATTAAACTTTATTCTCAGTGCCTTATGATTCTACCATAAAATTGTTGTTCAATAAAAATTTGTAAAATGATTAAAATTGTATTCTCTTTGCCCCTTATTTGATAAGGCAATTGTAGTAGACATCCATTATCCTTTAGTTTCTGAATCCCCTATGTAATAAAACTCATTCGTAAAAACAACTCATCAGTCTACAATCAACTATGGAATCAGAAGTTGCTTTGAACTCCTCTTTATGGGCAAAGACAAGGGTGTGTGACTTAAGTTCCACCTAATCATATGTACCTATCTTGGATTCTGAATCAGGAATATGAGATTCAAAGAGGCAGGGGGCCATAAACATAATCTCTAAAGGCAAAGTGATTTTAGGAAAATTGAAATTGCAGGAGAACGCTGGGAACAATGCTAGAAATGGTATCGATATTCTACTATAAGGATGGGCAGGTGGTTGATCTGCAGCATATACTTATTCCAGTGTTTGATGTGGTAGGAAAAGTAGTGGTCATGTCTGAAGTTCATTGATGGATTCCACCTCTGTTTTGAGCCACTAAATAACTTCATAACCTGTGAGTCTGGCTCTCTGGCCCTCGAAACATAGTTATCAAGAATGAAGGTTCTTAAGTTTTGGACTTAAGAACTACTAGCATCAGCATCACTTGGGAACTTCATAAAAACTCTCAGGTCTCACTTCCTACCTACTGAATCAGCAGCTTTGAAGAGCCCAGAGCAGTGGGCTCTTCTCCCACTAACCTGTCCTGCAGGGAATTCTGATGCAGCTTCAAGTTTGAAAATCACTGTTCTGGAGCAAATATGTAGTACAAACATCATCTGGATTCAAATCTCACCTTTACCACCTATTGTTTGTGTATGCATGTGTCATCTTTTGTACTTTACTTTATCTCTGCATTTCTCAGTTTCTAATTGGTAAGGCAGAGATAGTAATTCCTATGTTTTATAAATGCATTTATAATTGTGTATGTATATCTCCAAAGTGACACACATTTCCTCTCTAAATATTAGATATTATTATTCAGTAGCCTCTTAATACATTTATATTGCACTAAAATATCTGGAATAAGTTTACATTGCTTGCAACTTACAGCAACAAATTATAAAAGGATCATAAAATACAAATCTGTTAACCACCAAGCTGTTCACTCCTAATATTGCCAGACCAGGTGGAGAAGGAAAGGATGAGCTTGGGGATTCCAATTCCCAAATTAAACATTGCATAAGTGACCTGAAAGCTTCTATATGGCCCTGAAGGATTCTCTTATTATCTGTAGGCACAGGGCTAAGATTGCTGAAAAATCAAACTCAGAATCTCTTTCTGTAACTTGCTGAATTACAACAAAATTTGAACTCCCAGCCATACAAAGATCTGCCATTAAAGTGAAGGCATTTTAAGGAAGGAGTGGGATCCTGCAAGTTGAAATGAGGATGACTGGAAAGACTGATGACGCTGGGGCTACTGAGTCCCTACATTTCGATAAGACATTTTTGCTAGTGGAAACAGCCTCTCCACTTCCAGTGGGAACAGCCTCTGCATCACCAGTGGAAACATGCTCTCCACTCTTAGTTGAAATAGTTTTTCCACCCCTAGTCCCCCATTTGAGGGGACTAACCCTGCATTGCCTGAGAAACCTGCAATAGCCTCCTCCGAGCCAGTTGGCATGGAAGACAACGCTGTTCTCTTTAGAACACACCCGTAACACCACTTTGATCCTACTCATATCTACACTCAAGTCCCAGCAGGCCTGTAAAGGTGAGGTTGAAAGTGTAACTCAATGAAGAGAATTGCTATACTTCTAAAGAACTACTTGAGTTTTCTCATCTATGCAGAGAGAAATCAAGGGAGCACGTATAGGAATGGATATTAAAGTTTTGGTACAATGGTGGGAGGAACATAAAGTTGGGCCAGGCTGAATAGATTGATATAGTCTCACCAAACATACATTGTGTATATAATATTGTACCTCAGGGAGTTAGAAAGGGCTCTAACAGTTTGTTTGTTTGTTTGTTTGTTTGTTTGTTGGGCATGGAACAAAGAGGTAACTGACAGTGAGCAAGTTAGAAATGCTGGGCCTGCCTTGGTTTAATGTACAAGAAGGGATTCAAAATTTACGGATATGGGAATGTTAGAGTGGATTTGTGATTCTCTCTGGGAGGACCACTTCTGACTATCCACAATGGGAAGGCCCAGAAGACATACTTGTTATCACAAATGTAAGAAATAAATTTGTGAAGAGAGCCCCAGCATCTTTGAAAAGCTCTACAATCTCTCTTTTCTGTAGGCAAGGTCACCCAATAAGAATGGTGATCACAGCCAGGCACACTGGCTCACTCCTGTAATCCCAGCACTCTGGGGAGGCTGAGGCAGGGGGATCACTTGAGGTCAGGAGTTCGAGACCAGCCTGGCCAACATGGTGAAACCAAGTCTCTACTAAAAATACAAAAATTAGCCGGGCATGGTGGTGTGTGTCTGTAATTCTACCGGCTGGCTCGGGAGGCTGAGGCAGAAGAATCAGCTGAACCTGGGAGGCAGAGATTGCAGGGAGCGGAGACCATGCCACTGTACTCCAGTATGGGTGACAGAGCAAGACTCTTTCTCAAGGAAGAAGAAAGAAGAAAGAAGAAAGAAAGAAAGAAAGAAAGAAAGAAGAAGAAGAAGAAGAAGAAGAAGAAGAAGAAGAAGAAGAAGAAGAAGAAGAAGAAGAAGAAGAAGAAGAAGAAGGGGAGGAGGAGGAGGAGGAGGAAGAAGAAGAGGAGGAGAAGGAGAGGAGAAGAAGAGTGATCACTTAATTGGGAAACGTAAATGCAGTGGGAGTAATTGGATCCTGAGGTGGTAGAGGCCAAGCGGCAGCACCCAACTGCAAAAGACAAGGTGGTACTGGACAGCAGAGGTAAAGCAGCAATCGGGATAGTCTGCCTTGTGCAGACCCATGGCACCAACTAGTTGTTCATGGTGTTCCTAGAAGTGAAATATAGAAAGTCTTCTGAATTCTTATGCAATCTGTATAAGCATAAAAGTTTGAGATCATATGAACAAAAGTATACCAAAATAACAGAAATAACAGCTTCTCAATCCCAGACTTGAGCCAGTTGACAGATTCTGAAACCCTGGAATGAAGTGGAGTCCAAGGCTCCTTGAGGAAGGACTTTAGTACACAGCCACATATTTATACTAGTCGTCTTTCTTCCACTCTTCCCCAAAGGGGCCTGTGGCCTGTTACCAGGATAACCACACACTAGAAAAAAGAAAATTATCGCAGTTTCTGGGGACTACTAGATACAGGCTCTTGCTGACACTAATTCCAGGAGACCTAAGACATCACCGAGGTCCGTCAGTCAGAAAAAGGTATTAGGAAGGTCAAGTGTCCAGTAAAGTTTTAGATCAGGTACATCTCACAGTGGGGCTAATGGTTTCCCAAACACATTCTGTGGTTAATTTATCATTTTTGGAATGCTTAACTGGAGTAGATATACTCAGCAAGTTGTAGAAGCTGCACATTTATACCATGACCTGAGGAGTGAGGGCTATTATGGTAGAAAAGACCAAGTGGAAGCCATTAGCAATGTCTCTACCTAGAATAATAGTAAGCCAAACACAATACTGCTTTCCTGAAGGAATTGCAGAAATCAATGTCACCATTAGGAACTTGACGGATGCCAGGAATGTGATTCCTACCGCATCTCCATTCAACTCACCTATTTGTCCTGTGCAGGAAACAGATGGATCTTGAATAACAGTGGATTTCCATAAGAATAACAAAATGATGGCTCTGATTACAACTGCTGTTCCAGATTGAGCTGTTATAGCTTGAGCAAATTAACACATTGCTCAATACATTGTATGCAGCTACCTCTCTGGCAAATATTTTCTTCTTCTTCTTCTTCTGTTTAACCTGTTGTGTCTTCATTCTTTGATTGTTTGCTTTGGTCTGAAGAGGTTGTGTTTAATATAGTCTCATTTGTCAATTTTTGTTTTTGTTGCCTGTGCTTTTGAGATCTTAGCCAAATTTTTTTTGCCTATAACAATGCCCTGAATTGTTTCTCCGATATTTTCTTCTAGTATTTTTATAGTTTCAGGTTTTACATACAAGTCTGTAATCCATCTTGGATTGTTTTTTGTATATGGTTAGAAATAGGGGTCAAATTTCATTCCTTCTCATATGAATATTCAATTTTCTCATACGTTTAGTGAAAAGCATGTCCTTTCCCCAATTTATGTTCTTGCTGCCTTTGTCAAAAACAGCTGGCTATAAATTTTGTGGATTTATTTCCGGGTTTTCTTCTCTGTTTCATTGGTCTATTTGTGTGTTTTTATACTAATGCCATGCAGTTTTTGTTACTGTATCTTGGTGATATATTTTGAAGTTTGGTAGTGTGGTGTATCCATCTTTCTCCTTTTTGTTCAGGATCACTATGGCTATATGAGCTCTTTTTTGGTTTCAGGCAAATTTTAGATTTGTTTTCTATTTATGTGAAAAAATGACATTGATATTTTGATAGAGATTTCGTTGAAGCTGAAGATTGCTTTGGGGAATGTGGTTGTTTTAACAATATTTATTTTGATCATAAGCATGGTATATCTTTTCATTTGTCTGTATCCCTTTCAACTTTTCATCAGAGTTTTATAGTTTTCTTTGTACAAGATTTTCATTTCCTTCCTTAAAGTCATTTCTAAGCATTTTGTTTATTTTGTAGCTATTGAAAGAGAAATTATCTTCTAGATATTTTCTTCACTAGGTCTTTATTGGCATAAAAACATTACTAGTTTGTGTATACTGATTAAGTATCCTGCAACTTTCCAAATTTATTTATCAGATTAGAGAGGATTCTGTGGAATCTATAAGTTTTTCTAGTTATCTGACCACATCATCTGCAAAGAGAGACACATTGATTCCCTCACGTAAATTTGGATACATTTTATTTATTTATTTATTTTTCATCTTACCTGATTGCTCTGGATAGGACTTGTAGGTCTATGTTCAATAGGAGTGGTGAAAGTGGGCATCCCTTTCATGCTCCAATTCTTAGAGGTAAGGCTTTCAGCTTTTCCACATTCAGTATAATGTTAGCTGTGGGTTTTCATTAATGGCCTTTATCATGTTGATATACATTTCTTCTATGCCTAGTTTGTTGGGAGTTTTCATAATGAAGGGATGTCGAATTTTATCTAAACCTTTATGTGTCTATTGAGATGATCATATGGTTTATGTTCTTAATTTTATAGATATATAATGTGTATTTATTTGCATATATTGAGCCATTTTTGCATCCCTGGGATAAATTCCACTTAATTATGTTATATGATCTTTTTGATGTGTGGTTGGATTCAATATGCTGGTACTGTGTTAAGAATTTCTGTTTCTATGTTCATCAGGGATATTGCCCTATAGTTTTCTTTTTTGTTGTGTCCTCATCTGATATTGGTATCAGGGTAAGTTTGGCATCATAGAATGAGTTCGGGAGAATTCCCTCCTCATCACTTTTTTTTTTTTTTCTGAATAGCATGAGGAGAATTTATATTAATTATTCTTTACATATTTGGTAAAGTTTTATTGTGAGGTCATCTGGTCCTGGGCTTTATTTTTGGTGTAAGATGTTTTATTACTAATTCAATCTCATTGTTCATATTTGGACTGTTTGGTTTTCCTTTTCTTCCTAATTTAATCTTTGTACTTTTCATAGTTCCAGGAATTTACACATTTCCTGTAGGTTTTCCAGTATGTTAGTGTATATTTGTTCATTATGGTCTTGGATGACCTTTTGTATTTCTATGGTGTCAGTTGGAATGTCTTCACCTTCATTTTTTATTTTACTTGTTGGGCCTTCTTTTTTGCCCTCTGATTAGTCTAGCTAGCCATTTATCTATTTTGTTTATCTTTTTTAAAAAAAAAAATCAACTTTTCATATTTTGTTTTAGTCTCTTTTGTTTACTTCTTCTCTGGCCTTTATTATTTCTGTCTTTCTATTAATGTTAGGTTTGGCTTATTCTTGGTTTTCTAGTTTCTTGAGGTGCAACATTAGATTATTGAAACACCTTTAGGAATTTTTTTTTTTTTTTTTATTTCAAAAGCTTTGGGGGTCTAAGTGGTTTTTGTTACATGGAAGAATTCCACAGTGGTGAATTCTGAAATTTTAGGCAAGCATCACCCAATATATAGGCTTTTATTCCTCTCCTCCCTCCCAAAATCCCCCTGAAGTCCCCAAGGTCCATCATATCACTCTGTATGTCTTTGCATCCTCATAAACCAGCTCCCACTTATAAGTGAGAATATATGGTATTTGGTTTTCTATTCTCGAGTTACTTCACTTAGAATAATGACCCCCAGATCCATCCAAGTTGCTACAAAAGTCATAATTACATTATTTTTTATGACTGTTTAGTATTCTATACCACATTTTTTTTTAATCCACTTATTGATTGATGAGCAATTAGATTGGTCCTATATCATTACAATTGTGAATTAAGGTGCTAAAAGCGTGTGTGTGCATGTATCTTTTTCATATGACTTTTTTTAGGGGGGATGTAGATACCCAGTAGTAGCATTGCTGGTTTGAATGGTAGATCTACTTTTAGTTCTTTAAGGATTCTCCATGCTGTTTTCCATAAAGGTTGTACTAATTTACATTCCCACCAGCAGTCTAAAAGTGTTTCGTATTCCCCACATTAACACCAACATCTATTGTTTCAACTATTTAGTTACTTTTTAGTTATTGCATTCTTGCAGGAGTAAGGTGGTATCTCATTGTGGTTTTATTTTTCATTTCCCTGATGATTAGTGATGTTGTGCATTTTTTTCATTATGCTTATTGACTGTTTGTATATCTTCTTTTTAGAAATGTCCATTCATATCTTTGCTCACTTTTTGATGGCATTATTTGTTTGTTTCTTGCTGGTTTGTTGAAGTTCCTTGTTTATTCTGGATACTAGTTCTTTGTCTGATGAACAGTTTGCAAACACTTTCTCCCACTCTGTGGATTGCCTGTTAACTCTCCTGATTATTTCTTTTGTTATGCAGAAGAGTTTTTGTTCAATTAGGTCCCATTTATTTATTTATGTTTTTGTTGCATTTGCTTATGGGGATCTTAGTCATGAATTCTTTGCCTAGGCCAATGTCCGGAAGAATATTTTCAATATCATCATCTAGAATTTTTATGGTTTCAGGTCTTAGATTTAAGTCTTTGATTCACCTTAAGTTGATTTTTGTATAAAGTGAGAGATAGGGATCCAGTTTCATTCTGCTACATGTGGCTTGCCAGTTTTCCCAGCACTATTTACTGAGTAGGGTGTCCTTTCCCCAGTTTATGTTTTTGTATGCTTGGTTAGAGATCAATTGGCTGTCCGTATTTGGCTTTATTCCTGGGTTCTTTATTCTGTTTTATTGGTCTATGTGTCTGTTTTTATACTAATATCATGCTGTTTTGGTAACTAAAGCCTTGTAGTATAATTTGAAGTCCGATAATGGGATACCTCCAGATTTGTTCCTTTGCTTATGATTGCTTTGGCTATGCAGGCTCTTTTTTGGTTCCATATGAACTTTAGAATTGGTTTTACTAGTTCTGTGAAAAATGATGATGGTATTTGGATGGCAATTGCACTGAATCTGTAGATTGCTTTGTGAAGTATGGTTACTTTCACAATGTTGATTCTTACAACCCATGAGCATGGAATGTGTTTCCATTTGTTTGTGTCATCTATGATTTCTGTCAGCAGTGTTTTATAGTTTTCCTTGGGAGATCTTTCACCTCCTTGGCTAAGCATATTCCTAGGTTATTTGTTTTCTTTTGGAGCTGTTGTAAAAAGGATTGAATTATTGATTTTATTCTTAGATTGATCATTGGTGGTGTATAACAGTGCTACTAATTCGTGTACACTGATTTTTTAACCTGAGATTTGACTGAAATTGTATATCAGGTCTAGGAGCCTTTTGGATGAGTCTTTAGTGTTTTCTTTTCTTTTTTTTTTTTGAGATGGAGTCTTGCTCTGTCACCCAGGATGGAGTGCAGTGACTCAATACTGACTCACTGCAAGCTCCGCCTCCCAGGTTCACGCCACTCTCCTGCCTCAGCCTCCCGAGTAGCTAGGACTACAGGTGCCCACCACCACGTCTGGCTAGTCTTTTGTATTTTTTAGCAGAGACGGGATTTCACCGTGTTAGCCAGGATGGTTTCGATCTCCTGACTTTGTGATCCACCTGTCTTGGCTGTCTTTAATGTTTTCTACACAATCATATCATTGGTGTATAGCAATAGTTTGACTTTCTCTTTTACAATTTGCATCCCCTATTTCTTCCTCTTGCCTGATTGCTCCAGCTCGGACTTTAGTAGTATGTTGAATAGAAGTGATGAAGGTAGGCACCCTTGCCTTGTTCCATTTCTCAGGGGGAATACTTCCAACATTTTCCTATTAAGTGCGATGTTGGCTGTGGGTTCGTCATCTATGGCTTTTATTATTTTGAGGTAAGTCCTTTCTATACCTAGTTTGCAGAGGGTTTTGATAATAAAGGGATGCTTGATTTTCTCAAATGCTTTTTCTGCACCTATTGAGATGATTATATGAATTTTGTTGTTAATTCTGTTTATGTGATGTATCACATTTATTCTGTTGTGTATGTTAAACCATTTCTGCATCTCTGGAATGAAAGCCACTTGATAATTATGTATTATCTTTCTGCTGTGCTGTTGAATTCAGTTAGCTTGTATTTTGTTGATGATTTTTTCTTCTTTGTTCATCAGGTATATTGGCCTGTAGTTTTAATTTTTGTTGTTGTTGTTGTTGTTGTAGCCTTTCCTGTTTTTTGTTATAGGTTGATACTGGCTTCATAGAATGATTTAGGGAGGATTCCCTCTGTCTCGATCTTTTGGAATAGGGTCAGTAGGATTCATATTAATTATTTGAATGTCTGGTAGGATTCAGCTGTGAATCCTCTTGTCCTAAACTTTTTGTTCTTGGTGATTTTTAAATAAGTGATTTAATCTCACCGCTTGCTATTGGTATGTTCAGGGTTCCTATTTCTTCCTGATTTAATCTACAAGGATTCTACGTTTCCAGGAATTTGTCCATTTCCTCTAGACTTTGTACTTTGTGCACATAAAGGTGTTCATAGTAGTCTTGAATAATCATTTGCATTTCTGTGGTATCATGCCTCCAGTTTCATTGCAAATTGAACTTATTTGAATCTTCTCTCCTCTATTCTTGGTTAATCTTGCTAGTGACCTATTAATTGTGTTTATCTTCTCAAAAAAACAACTTTCTGTTTCATTTTTTTTTGTTTGTCTGTTGCAATTTTATTCAGTTCTGCTCTGATATTTGTTATTTCTTGTCTACTGCTGGATTTGGGTTTAGTTAGTTCTTGTTTCTCTCGTTCTTTGAGCTGTGACATTATATTGTCAATTTGTACTCCTTAAGACTTTTTGGTGTAGGCATTTAACATTATGAACTTTCCTGTTAGCACTGCTTTCACAGTACTCCTTGAGTTTTAATAAAGTGTGTCACTATTATCATTCATTTCAAAAAATTTAAAAATTCTCATCTTTATTTCATTGTTAAAGAAGAAGGTATCTTCTGCAGTTGTTGGGTGGAATATTCTGTAAATACCTGTTAAGTCCATTTAACCTAGAGTATAGTTTAAGTCCTTTGTTTCTTTGTTGACTTTCTGTCTTGACAATCTCTCTATTGTCAAGGGAGTATTGAAGTCCCCCACTATTATTGTGTTGCTGTCCATTTCATTTCTTAGGTCCAGTAGTAATTGATTTATAAATCTGGGAGCTTTGATCTTAGGTTCATATAAATTTAGGATTCTAATAGCTTCTTGTTAGATGCATCCTTTTATTATATTATCATTATTATCCTTTTATTATTATATAATGACCTTCTTTGTCTTTTTTTTACTGTTGTTGCTTTAAAGTCTGTTTGTCTGACATAAGACAAAACAGCTACTCCTGTTCACTTTTGGTTTCTATTTGTGTGAAATATATTTTTCCACCCATTTACTTTGAGTTTATGTGAATTCTTCTGTTCAAGTGAGTCTCCTGAAGACAGTAGACATTTAGTTGGTGATTTTTTATCCATTCTGCCATTCTATATCTTTTAAGTGGAACACTGAGGCCATTTACATTCAATGTTTATATTGCGATGTGAGGTCCTGTTCCATTCATCCTATTAGTTGTTACCTAGATACTTTTTTTGTTGTTGTGTTATTGTTTTCTAGGATCTATGAATTTTATTCTTTCAGGAGGTTCTCTTTGGTGCATATCAAACTTTTGTTTCAAGATTTAGAACTGCTTTTAGCATTTCTTGTAGTGCTGGTTTGGTGGTCTGAAAAAATATTTTATTTCTCTTTCCGTTATGAAGCTTATTTTGCTGGATGTGAGATTCTTGGCTGACAATTGTTCTGTTTAAGGAGACTGAAGAAGGAACCCTAATCCCTTCTACCATGTAAGGTTTCTGCTGAGAATTCTGTTGTTAGTCTAATAACTTATCCTTTATAGGTTACCTGATGCTTCTGTCCCACAACTCTTAGAATTATTTCCTTCATGCACATTTTAGGTAGTCTGATAACTATTTAGGTAGTCTGATAAGCCTTGGTGATGATCTTTTTGCAATGAATTTCACAGGAGTTCTTTGAGCTTCTTGTATTGGATACCTAAGTCTTTAACAAGGCTAGGGAATGCTTCCTCAATGAGTCCCTCAAATACATTTTCCAAACCTTTAAACCTCTCTTCTCCCTTAGGAACACCAATTATTCTTAGGTTTGGCCATTTTCATAATCCCTTATTTCTTGGAGACATTTTTTCCCATTTCTTTTGATTCTTTTATCTTTATTTTTATTTGGTTGAGTTAATTTAAAAGTTTTGTCTTCAAGCTCTGAAATTCTTTCTTCTACTTATTCTAGCCTATTATTGAAAACTTCTGCTGCATTTTGTATTTCCTTAAGTGTGTCTTTCATTTCCAGAAGTTCTGATTGGCTTTTCTTTAGGTATCTGTCTCTCTGGAAAATGTTTCATTCATACTCTGCAGTTTTTTGCTTGTTTGTTTTTATTTCTTTATATTGGTTTTCACTGGTATCTCTTTGAGTAGCTTAATAATCAAACTTCTAAATTTTTTGTCTGGTATTTCAAAGATTTCATCTTCATTTGGATCTATTGCTGGGAAGCTAGCATAATCTTTCTGATGTGTTATAGAGTCCTGTTTTGCCTTTTTTTTTTTTTTTTTTTTTTTTTTTTTTTAAGATAGAATCTTGCTCTGTCGCCCAGGCTAGAGTGCAGTGGCATGATCTCAGCTCACTATAACCTCTGCCTCTCAGGTTTAAGTGATTCTTCTGAGCTCAGCCTCCCAAGTAGTTGAGATTACAGGCATCTGCCACCATGCCTGGCTAATTGTTGTATTTTTAGTAGAGACAGGGTTTCACCATGTTGGACAGGCTGCTCTCAAACTCCTGACTTCGGGTGATCCACACACCTCGGCCTCCCATAGTGTAGGGATTACAGGCTTGAGCCACTGCTCCTGGCCCCTGTTTTGCCATATTATCAGAATTACTTTTCTGGTCCCTTCTCATTTGGGTAGACTATTTCTTCTCATTGTTCTTAAATTTATTTTTGATTCGCCTGTTTGTTAATTTTTTCCTCTTTTAAGGATGTGGCTTTTACATAGTTTATTATAGCCTAATTTGATTCTTAGTACTTTTAAAGGTGAATATTCTGCCTAAGTTCCTTGGTTATATAGCGTCTAAGTGTGATGGTTTTCTCACTGGTTGTAGTAGCTTTCTCACTGGTTACGGTTGCTATACACTCTGTGTGTGAGCAAGTTCACTGTCTCCTATGGCGTTGGAATGGCAGGGGTCTCTTGAAGCTTATCTTATTCTGCTGTGGTGTATACTTTTTAATTTATTTAATTTTCCCCCAGTATTTTGTTTGTTGAGTTTGTGCTTCAGGCTTCAGGTCAGTAGGGGAGGTATCCCTTGGTAGGAACTGGTTGTAGCTAAAACAGGTGCGTAGATGCAATACTCAGTGTGGGCAGAGGTTCCAAGCTTGATTAATGTGGCTGGGGGAACTCTCAATTAGATGCACTGTGGTCTTGTCAGGGTGAAGGGTGGGAACTCTCTCAGCTTCCTTGCCAGCCCAACAGGAAAGCTATCCCCCTCCCAACCTCACTCCTGTCCCAGTGTTCCAGCTATTCCAATCAGACAGGTACCACTTTTTGTCTGCAAGAATGTTGATATGCCAAGTGGAGAGGAATTGTGACTCTGCCTCTAGTACAAGCTGGAACCTGTGGAGTGCCCTTTCTGTGGGGATGCTATCACCCTGAAGTCTTCCTGGAAGGGTGTCTATAGGTGTATCCATGCTGAGTCCTTGTGGGAGAAGCCCTAACTGTGTCTGCAGTGGTGAGCAAGGGAGGAAAGAGAACCCCTTCTCCAAGACCTTTCATTAGAACAAAGGCTGTCTCACTGTTGGCTTAGAGGTGCATACTTTCTTTGCTAAGCCCAGGACTGCAATTGTGTCTCTCCTGAAAGAAAATTCCCATCAGCAAACAGATGTGGGACTCAACGCCTGCCATCCAGATTTTTTGTCCCACAGGATGTTCCCTTGACGTGGTGCTCTCTTCCTTCCCCTAGGAGTAGGAGTTTCTGAAAGCCAGGCTTCAGTGATTGCTATTGCTCTTCTGAGTCTGTTCACCCAGTAGGGCTGCCACACTTCAGGCTGATACTGGGAAATATCTGCAAGGGATCCAGTTATGTGACCCATGTTGAAGTCTCCCAGGAATAGGTAGCAGCCCCAGCTCTAATAGAGGTGGCAGGGGAGTGACTTCGAGTCTGAGATTATTTGATTGTAGATAGGTTTAGTGTCCTGGTTTTCTCAAATGTTGGTTATCATAGTAGTGAATTTGTCACAAGCACAGATCCAGGACCTCTGGTTAGCCAGGGTGTTGCAGACAATGGTGATGGCTGAGGCCAATACCAGTTTTCTCCTTTCCTGGTGTAGTATTATTCCACCTATATACGCTGTACATGGATGGTGTCAATTGGCCTCCAGCCAGAAGGTGGGGCTTGCAAAAGAGCACCAGTTGCAGTAGTAGTGGTAGGATTTCAGCTTACCTTATGTTGCCCAGAGTAGGTATTCTGATTTCTCAGGCAATGTGCGGTGATATAGCCATAAAGCTTCCAAAAGTGTATGTATTTTGTGTTAAGCTACCAGTGGGTGGAGTGGCATAGCCAGGTGAGAGTTGGGTCAATTTAGTGTGTGCTCTGACTCTCCATATACACGGCAAACAGCAGCCTCTGTGCCAGTTGAGGGACAGTTCTTAGACCAAGGGAGTAATGTTACATAGGGAAGTATAACCATCTCTGTTCACAGAAGAGTTTGCAAAGGAAGTGGAGAGCAGTAAGTCTCACCCAGCTCCCACATAGTTGAAAAGGCAGATCTCACTTCTGTAGTCCTCTGGTAACAGCACTAGGCTAATATCCAGGCAGACTGCAGACAGAACTCAGACCTTTCCCAAGGTATAAGCTTTCCTTACAGAAATAGCAGACTGGGCTTTCAGGTCATGCCCCTCCCCATCTGCCTGCAAGGCTGGGCACTCCCCTCCTGTGCTCCTGTCTGTAGCACACTTCCCATTCACCTCCTAAGCTCTGGTCAAGGGAGTTTGTCCCCACTAAGATTATATAATGAAATTTAATTAAATAGGTTTTTGATTCCTTTGGTTTTCTTTTCACCTTCTGGAACACAAAAACATCAAACATTTTGTCATGTTATGATGTCTCATAGGTCATATAAGTTTTGTTTATTCATTTTTTTCATTTTTTTCTATTTTTCATTTTGTCTGACTTGTCTTCAAGTCCTAAAAATCTTCTACTTGATTTAGTCTATTGCTGAAGCTCTTAAAAGTATTTTATATTTCATTCAATTAATTCTTTAGTTTTAGAATATCAGTTAAGTTCTTTTTTCAATATCTCTATCTCTTCGGTAAATTTCTCATTCATATCCTGAAATGTTTTTCTGATTTCTTTATCTTGTTTATCTTTGTTTTCTTATATCTCACCGAGCTATTTTAATATCATTATATTGCATTGTTTTTCTGGCATTTTATAAATTTATTTTTCATTGTGATCTGCTGTTGAATGATTGTGTTTCTTTGGAGTTGTCATTTTCCCTTGCTTTTTCACATTTTTTTGTGTCCTTATCTTGCTAGCTGTGCATCTCGTGTACTTGTTGCTTCTTTCAATTTTTTGGATTTTCTTTCATAGAGGAGGACTTTTTTCTGAAGATACATCTAGGGTGATGTTTGTGTATGGCACTTTGGCTTTGATTCTGATTGTGTGCAGTAATAAAGTCTTCATATAATTTTTTCAGCTGTAAGCAATGTCAGCAATGTCTATGATTTTCTCAATGTCTAAGGGTGTGGCTGTTACTGGAGGCGGTGGTAAAGTTTTTCTGAGACTGGGAATACCAGATGGGCCAGTCCTTAGGCCCTAGCAGTGGCAGCAGTAGAGTGGGCATGCCTGTCCTTTGGCCCCACTGTGCTGATGTATGCAGCATTGGTGTTATCAGGTCCAGGCAAGCCAATCCTTGGGCCCCTAGCAATCCTTGCTGGTAGTACCAGGATTGAGCTGGGGTATAGGCAGTTTCTCAGGTCTTGGGTACCAGCTTTGGTGGTAGTAGCAGGTCGGGTGGGCCCATCCTCAGGCCAATGGTAGAAATCTTCAGGCATCGATGGTGGTGGAGGGAGCAGGGCAATACCCAGGCTCCAGACAGTATGCTCGGGTACTCTGTGGTGTAAACGTGGCCAGGTGGGTTTGTCCTCAGGCCCTGTTATGACACATGTGTGTGCTAGCTGTGGTTCACAGGGAGTGAGTGACTCCTGTGCTCCCAGGAAAGTGCTCAGGTGGAGGCAGCAATGGCTGTGCTGTGCCCTGCTGTTGGGGAGTGTGAGGTTCTTTTCATTGGCAGCGACTGTAGGAGGGCAGCTGAGGAGCACTTGCTTTGGCTTCAGACAGTGGTTGCAGGAAGAAAAGCCTGATTTCAAGGTGCTTGTAAATAAGTGATAGCCCCGCTGCTGGAGGGCATTGGAGTCACTGCCAGTGACTTGCACTTTGGCCCCAGGTGGCAGTAGCCATCAATAGTGACTGGTGAAGAAACCTATGATTAATATGCATACAAAGGTTCATCAGCCCCTCTGCTGGGGGTGGTGGGCTCAAAGCATCTGGCAGCAGCAGCTAACAGCAGCAGCAGCTGTGGGCAGTGGATGTCAATAAAGGAGTGGAGGAGGGAAATAGCAGAAGCTGTTGGGTCCCAGGTCAAGATGTAGTCTGTTGGGAGCTGGACTCTCAAAATGGTCCCTTGCTGTAGTTGCTTAGGACTCAGAGGGTGTGTAGGATCTGATGTGAGCACCCTTTCTGGAGCAATGCTGTCACATCATCTCCAGGTAGCTCTTTCTGTTAGTCTCAGGGCCTATGGGGGTTGAGAAACTCTCCCAGGCCTGGGATTACTGAAGTTTGCAGTGGAAATGTGGCCCATCTATCCTTTTTCTGCTTTAGGGACCCTCTTCAGGCTTCCAGCAGATCCTGGCTGAGCAGGTTGCCTGGCTTCCCTCTCCTTCCTTGCCTTAGGTATTTCCTGTAGTTTCTGTATTGAATTGTTGTGTTCTCTTTTAGATGTACTTCTTTGTGGAGGAGGTGAGGTGTACCAGTTACCCCGACTCAGCCATCCTGAAGCTCCTCTTCTTTCCTTGATTGCTGAAGGCTATGATAGGGCATTTATGTAGTAGCTTTCTCCAGCTATTTTTGCAGAGACTGTGTTTCTTGTCATGTGTAGTCATTGAAGATTTAGTTCATTACCTTGTGTTCAGATAGTATTTTGACAGATATTTTCTAAAACATCACAAGCTACATAAACAAAAAATCGCCTCTCACAGTCTTTGCAGATTAGTTCTGTACTAAATATTTTCTTGAATACTTACCTAGATTTGCATGATCTTAGAGTTAAGCCCAAAGTGAAGGCATAAGGTCATCTCACATCTTTTCGGAGTGTATTTTCCTAGGCAGGTCCATGGCTTTCTACATTTCAGCTTATATACGTGTGCTTTGGATTACCCTAACTTGCGGAAGAAAGTCTCCCCAGGCTTTTCCTCTCTGACTAGTTGATCTAGGCTATGTCTCAAATGCAATCTTTTCCTCAGGCATTTACAGGTTATGTTTCTTTCTGCCTTACAGTGTTTTAGAAAAACAGCCACAGTGTTTCCTGCTCATATAACTTCTGAGTTAAGCAAAAGAGAACACTTTGTCTCAGACATTCACCAGCTAGATTAGAAAAGTACACAGTATCCTGCAAGTAACGTTTTCTCACTTTCCTCTGATGCCAGGGACCAACATTTCACAGTTTCCCACTGGGAACAGTTTTCAAAACAGCATCCTGACTGCTACCAAAACAGGGAAGAGGTTGGGGCAAGTAAAAATGCTGATTGCTGAACAGAATCTTGAATTTTCTTCTCCAGTTTACAAAGAACTGATGTTCACTAAAATAGATGCACATTCAAGTAAAAATACCACAAAGATTTTCTATTTTAAAGTTCCTTTTTTCTAGATTCACCATTCATTTGGTTGCTCTAAACCTTTGATGATTTTTTCAGAGCTCTAAAAGGGTGGGTTATGATAATTTCTGCTTACTTTTTAATGTTTCTGCCAGGAGATGGGAGATTGGAGCTACTTATTCTCCCATTTTGCTGATGTCGCTTTTTGGATACTCTTGATATAATATTTTGTGCTTTTATAGGAAAGTTCCTTGAAATTAGTAGCTTTCTTTAAAGCTACAAATTTTCCAATAGGACTTGATTTTACTGCTTGCATTTTGCCTTACCATGTCAAATTTACGAGAAATCACCTCCAGAAATACGTGACAAACCCAGTGAATTAATACAACCTTCTATAATAACAATTTATCACCTCTGAGCCAGGTGAGCTCAGAGGATAAAAACAAAAAATAATCTCTTTCATCTTTTCTCTCTTACCTAATCCCCAAACCTACATTCAGGGAGCAGCTTGCTAAAACTAAGGTTAATAAGTGTCATTATCTACTTTAATGATTGGCAGGCTCATAGTAGAAGGGGTGTTGGATTCTCATTCTCATCACTGCTGTCTCTTGCATCACTTAGTGTCAATTTCTTGATGATGATTTAAAAGTAAAATATTTCAGATAATTAAAGTTGTTTATTTCTCATCAGAAATAAACTTTAGAAATTATACAGAAACTGCAGGGTTAATATCAGAAGTCAAAGTTCACCAACCACCCTCAGCTCATACCCAATGCTATGGCAAATTCAGGCTTAAAGTTCTTGAGAGTTAGTCTTATTCTTTGCTTTATAATCCCCCATGCTTTCTGAAATGGACTTTCTTCCTCCTGTTGCTGTTAGTTTTTAAAATGTAAAAGGAAAAAAAATGTACCAAGTATCTCACAGAAATAATTTTTATTAGAACCAAAAACTTTGGAGTTCACTTGTATAAGGAAAAACAAAATAAACCAAAAATGAAAACAAAAACTAGATTTGGAACAGGGTAGGAAATAAATTGACTCAAAAATAGATAAATGTTAGGACAAAAGGAAAATCATAAGGTGATAATTGCAAGGGCCTACAGAGAAAGTCAACGTGACAGGTGATGACAGCAGGTCCTTGGGGATAAGACAGAGGCAATGAGATTGGAGAGATCTGAAATGAAACAACTAAGGAAAGAAATTTATTCAAGGAAGTATTAAAAAATGGAAATATTTTTCTAAAATGTGTGCATGTATGTTAGCCAACATCAGATGTTTCTAAACTAGAAATGGAAATTAAAGATTATCTCTAGCCATCAACAGAAATCACATACGAAATAGCGAAACACAGAGAGGTGACCTTTGCTTTATCAAGGTGAAGCTTATTAGTGGAAGAATTATACTCATAGAGCAGGCCTTGTAATAGCTTCTGCAGTATTTTTCAAGCACATTTGGGTTTAAATGGCAAGCTTGGTAATAGCTGAAATCTTTAGACATATCATGTAATAGCATACATTTTGTTGAATGGCAGAAATATTCAAAGTTACAACATTTCAGACAAGAATAATATCTGCAGGGCCAGTTCCCAATCTTAAATTTCTTATATTTTATTTATTCTCAAAAGAAAAGTTAGGGCCGGGCGCGGTGGCTCACGCCTGTAATCCCAGCACTTTTGAGAGGCCGAGGCGGGCGGATCACAAGGTCAGGAGATCGAGACCATCCTGGCTAACACGGTGAAACCCCCGTCTGTACTAAAAAAATATATATATATAATTAGCCGGGAGTGGTGGCGGGCGCCTGTAGTCCCAGCTACTCGGAAGGCTGAGGCAGGAGAATGGCGTGAACCCGGGAGGCAGAGCTTGAAGTGAACCGAGATCGAGCCACTGCACTCCAGCCTGGGCGACAGTGTGAGACTCTGACTCAAAAAAAAAAAAAAAAAAAAAAAGAAAAGTTAGTTCCTTTATTCATTTTATACAGAAGAATCATTAATTAGCAGTCCTTATACCTCAAAAGGACCTTTCTTTATGATGCTACTTGCCCACCATTGTTTAAATATAATCCTGCCCTGAAGAAGAGAGTAATTAAATAAGGAAATAAATAGACAACCTATGTTGCAAGCAAAGCACTGCCCTCCCAGTGTTAATTTGGAACAAAACTCTCCAAAGACAGCATACTAGAAATAAATAAACTTAAAGAAAGATCTAATGAAGGGGAAAAATCCATTATTTTTAAAATAAAATTAGCTTAAAGAAGGAAATTATCTTTGTAAATGTAGAAAGCAATGCTAGTAAAAATAATAATTTGTTAAGGTAACATTTCTCTCAAGTGAAGATAAAACTACATCAGGAAGAACTCTCTTATAAATGAGAAGGGTAGAATCACTAAAAGGATTTGCTTTAAAGGTCAATATTCAATTAACGTAATTGCTAAGATACCAACGTGGGACTTGATTTATGGATATTTGTGGGACTAAGATGTCCTGTTTTTAGAAACCAAAGTAGTTTTCATAGTTTACGTCAGAAGCTACAACCTTATATATCCAAACTTATTAGGGCGGAAAGTGCCTGTGTGAACTGGAAATGCCAGGCTCCCATGAACAATGTACAAAATAGACTATGCCCAACACCATGGAGCCTCTCCAGCTAAGCCCTGGAGGCTTTTTATTTATTTTTATTTTCACTTTTATTTTTAATTTTTTTTGTTTTTGAGAAGGAGTTTCGCTCTGTTTCCCAGGCTGGAGTACAGTGACACTATCTCGTCTCACTGCAACCTCCGCCTCCTAGGTTCAAGCAATTCTCCTGCCTCAGCCTCCCAAGTAGCTGGCACTATAGGCATACACCACCATGCTTGGCTAATTTTTTTTATTTTTAATAGAAACGGGGTTTCACCATGTTGTCCAGGCTGGTCTCAAACTCCTGACCTCAGGTGATCTGCCCTCCTCAGTCTCCCAAAGTGCTGGGATTACAGGTGTGAGCCACCAAGCCCGGCCCCTGCAGACATTTTATAGAAGATCTGACACTAGAAAGCAACCCATCAGTGATCTAACATGCATGTTACATGCTACCCAAGAGTGGCTAGGACGTAGGGGAGAGCTGACAGATCTGAGATGTTAAAAGGTCATGTAAATGATAAGTCAGTAGTGAGATATTGTCACTGCAACTGGACCCAACGCCACTTTAAGTCTATTGAACATTCAGTGAATCATTAAAAGTGTAAAAATAGTCATTTTCATTTTTCCCAAATTTGTTCTTATTGGCTACCACTTCCAGCTTCCAAGTGTGGCCCATGCTTCTCCCAATTGTTTCAACTGTAAGGATAACTCTGAGGTTATAGGACACTCAAAAATAGATTTGAGTCAGGGCACTACAGCTAAGGTGTTTGGTAAGATGAATTAGACTATATAGAACCAACTTAATAGTCTTTGATTCTCCTTAAATACACACACACACACACACACACACACACACACACACACACACATTTCATGCCACATATTATAATTACAGGTATAAGACATTGATGACTGTAATCATATTGTGGGGCTGGAGATTGAGAAAACCTTCTTTTAGCTTTTGGACAGAGAAAAAAGTGAATGTATGTCTGCTCATGTGATAATCTAAAGTCTCTGGTTAAGGTAAGACTCTCCTCAGAAACTGTGAGCCTAATTCCTAAAACAGGGCTTTTAAAATATATCTAGCTGTGAAACATTTTTTTTTCAATAAACTTGGCAGCATAATATTTAAAGCAGATAAAATAGGGCTGCTCCTGCTAAAGGGACTCTGTGTGCCCCAGAGCTTTATTTTTCCAGCAGACGACAGTTCACATTCATTTTGTTCAATAGAGTTTGTTGCCAATTGATGGTGTGTCGTTAAGCAAGCTGCAAGCTCTCTGGTCTTTGCTTTTAAAAATCTAATGGGATCAAGTACTAATCACTAGGTAATCTGAATTTTATTTCTCAATTTTATTCTATTTTATTGGGCATAGTTTAATTGACTTTGACAAATTTAGACAAATTTAGCTATTTAGCTGCTTTCAAGTAAGGAAGTTTACTATAATCCTTATAAAAATATGGTTGCCTGGTTTATTGACTAATCATTATGAGTGCCTAATATGTGCAAATCACCCTGCTCTAGTCCCCAGAACTAAGGATTTTCAAAGAAAATTAGGATATAACCACCCCCAACCCTGCTATTTTTTAAGCCCTCGGGAATCTTGTAAGAAAAGGACACAGAACTGTGTAAATAATTGACAACTCAAGCAAACCCAAATGTATATACTAAGATACAGATATAAGCAAATTGCTTTGGGCCACATCAGGAATACAATTGTTAACACAGCAGGTAAAATCATTGGCTTAGGAGCCAGTGGAACCAAGGATGAAACTGCACGTCTTAAACATCTATAAACTTCACTTGCCCCACCTGTGAAATGGCACAGCCATTTCCAATTCTGTGCCTACTATGAAGATCAAATGCAGTTTTCCTGATAATATGCTTAGCTCATGGTGTCTAGAAGAGAGGTAATTCTGATGATTGAGAAAGTCTGTTAGAAGAGGCGCAGTACATAATGTAGGGTTTTAAATTTTTGATTTTAAGGAATAATGCAGCATCCACTTGGAAATCTCCAGAAGCCATATTTTTACATATTTTGGGTCAGCCATGTGCAAAAAAATTATACCATGCCCCTATGTTTTTATTCTGATTCGTGCTTCTACAGCTACATTCTTTCTCCACTCCTGCCCAAGACACTGAGCGCAATGATGGGAGGGTGTAAGTAAAGTCATGCATGTCTAGATACATAGGAATTCTAATTCTAATTTGTTTCATTCACTGCTCCATAATTTTCTTATCTGCAGCTTGCTTATTCTTTCTTGCCCATCCATATTTAATTAATACCTTCTCACTGCCAAATTCATTTTATCTCTCTCTAGACTCTAGTTTTTCTTGCTCTGCTGGCATAACTCTCTTGTATCTGCAAATTTACACAAATACTATCAGTTTAATTTAGTATACAATTATTGAGTGATATCTATATACTAGGGACAGTGACTGAACCTGGGATACAAAGATAAGTAAGATTTAGTTTTTGCATCAACATATTTACCAGTTTTAACAGCAACATATTTACCAAGCACATTTTGGATTTTTGTAAGCTATCTATTTCTTTACTATTTCTTGCTAAATACATTTATTACTAAATCTTTCTTCCATTCACTAAGTATTGCCACACACACATTCAAGCCCATCTCAGTACACACAGAATACAGTCTTTCTATCAGCTTTGTTGCTAAGAACACCAGGATATCGGTGGTATATGCCGTAAGGTTGGATGGAAAGACCAGGGGTAACAGCAATCAATGAAATTCACTTATGAGTAGAGCTGGTCTGCAGAAATAGCCAGGAAGCCCAGTGATGGTGTTGGAATGGTCACTGCTAGCCTCGCCCTAGGTTTACATAATTGTCAATATCTAGAGAAGAACAAAGAACAATGTGGCCCAAAGAACAACCTGGCCCCAACCCACGTGTCAGCAGCAGACAGTGACTGATCAAGAAAGACTCATGTATCTTCACATAAAGAAATCCCACTGGAAATGAGTCATCTTACAAGCTTCTCTACTCCAGTTTTCAGGTCTCCTGAACAGAGAGAGGACATCACTTCTCCATTTAATTCAACCACAGACGCACTCTCCAGTAACACATGGTGTCATCTTTTGGGTCAGATACTGATTTGTTTACTGCCCTTGCATGCCTTTGTATCATAGCTCTAAAAGCACTACAGGCTTTCTGTTATTAAAAGATGTTTTTAGACATATTTAATTAATATACATAAAACATACATTATATATACATATACATAAAATGTCTTTTAATAACAGGAGGAACATTATTACAAGAGCATGATGGCCGTGAGACCCCCAAGTAGGCTGGGGCACGAATGAAAAGCGCTCAGGAAGGGTGAGTAACAGAGGCACAGGCTGGGAAGGGAAGAGCCAGGATTCGGGAAGGGTCATGTCTCACAGACAGAAGGGAGCCAGAGGTGAACCCGGTTCATCAATCAGGCCAACGCCTCCCTGCTCATTCATCCCTGAGTTGGGTATCAGGAATCTTCTCTCATTTAATAAAAGAGATCTATTCTTACATGACACTTTTTCAGAAATTTCAGCATGTTAGGAGCTACTTCTAAATATTATAAGGATTGGAGGCTAATAAACGAAAGAAGTTTAAATCAAAATAACAAAGTAACTGCCCCTTGAAAATTGAGAAAACAAGCATGGGAATATCTAATTCAGGATTAAGTACTAAAGAGAATTTCTTTTAATCATGGGAGAGGCATAAATATAAGAGTACATGACTCACCCAAAGCTTTGAATGATTATATCTCTGGGAAATGAGTGTGCCTACATATCTTCTATCAATTACACTGAGGAATTAAATGTGGGCTGAAATCTGATTACCCCTTTAAGGCCCAGACTCTCTGCAGTGTCCTCAAATATCTTCAGTCAGACATGACGATTTCTTCCCCCAAGCAATCCTACGAGTGTTTGCTTACTTATTACATCACATATGGAAGAGAGATTAAGAGCAGAAACTTTGGAATCAGAAAGTATTTTATTCAAATTTCAGCTTCAACACCTTAGTTCTGTGACCAAAGAGAAATAACTTAGCCTCTTTAAGCCCCCAAGTTTCTTCACCTGAAAAATAAGGATAGCAATGCATCAGATATTCTCCAGGTTGATATTCAGCTGTATCAGCTGTTATCTGCCTGAGGGGCCCTGATACTCCGGTAGTCCAGGACTCCGTTCACGCATATTATCCCAGCAACTAAACTTGAACACCTGCCAGGGAGTTCGGAGGTATCCAGATTTTAACCTTCTGCCTGATTGTTTGCTGGCCCTACAAGTTTTTAGATATTTTACATATGACCCTTGCCTCTTGCAAACATTAATAAAATGTTTCCACAGTAATAAGCACAGTGTGTAATGGATAGGGAGGTAGTTTTTCTGTTGTTGTTATACCAAAATATGACTTTTAATTTCTGATGAAGTCTGTAGCTTCTAGGTCTGTCCACTTCTTGTTTTTTTGTGCCTTCATTTAGTGGCAAATTGTGTTTCATTACCACAGACTGACTAACCCGGGGTTCTGCCCAGAGCAGGTACTTAATAAGTGAAAGCAGAATTAAATAAAGGAAAAGCACATCCAATTATCCTGTGTGTCAGGATGCTGTCGCTTGGTAAATAAATAATCTTTTGATTAACTAATTTCTTCAGATGAGTGGCTTAGTGTCCTGCAATAAAGACCTTAAGATTGTTAATGAGATAATATATGGTCTTACACATGATAAAATCTTTCTGAGAACTGTATTTCAAATAGAAACTATCTTGACTGCTACGAAAATCTATATAAGATTGTTTATTTTGGTTTAGGGATTGTGAAATAAAGAATTTAAGAATGTTCAGCTAAATTGGATTATCGCTTGACAGGCCTTCTCAGATTTGAGCTGGCTTGGTAACATTGAACTAAGTCAAGGCCTGATCTCGGCCTTGAATAAACTCTTTATTCCCCTACATCCAGATGTATTGTCTCTTGTAGATCAGTGCCCACAAGCAGAGGCTGAGACTTCAACTATAATGGCAACATATTATATACAAAGCTATGTATAATTATAAGAAATTACTATTAATGACTGAAATATATTCTCTAGAAAATCTATTTTGGAAGCCAATAATCAGAAATTTGTTGAGAAAACACCGACAGAAAATGATGAAAGATAATGTAGAATCATCTTTGTTAGTCTCCACAATGACTATGTCGAGGGATGTGAAGTCAAAGATGCCACTCTAGAACTTCCTTCCATTCTTCTTTAGGGCAATGATCTATTAAGTACTCTCCATCATTGGTGGCTGCATTCTAGAAGGCATTCTAAAAAAGGAAGATGACTTATACTTCGTGGAAGTATTTTTTGCCACTTTCACGTGGACCATCCTTTCACTCCAATGCAGCCACTAAATTGGTTTCTATGGGCCCCTATTCCTCATACTTGCTCCTGTCTCTGTCCCAGACCCAACACTGGGTGACCTTCCGATTTGTTCTAGCTATTGTCAATACCCACTGTGAGGGTTTCTCAGGGACCACCTTACCTAGACATTCCCCCATGAGCCCCCTCTGATTTCAGGGATGGAGCACAACTTGTTCCTAATCTTTGAGTGAGAAGGACCCACCCCTCAAACTGAGCATTCCTGTATTAATATTTGGTCCAAGGGTAAAAACCAAAAGTCTGTACTACTTGTCTGCTCTCTTCCAAGCTTGCCCATCTAGAATTCAGAATTGATTATATTTTTAATTGAAAAATATTGTTCCAAAATCATGTGCATTACCTGTGCAAACACAAGCATTACCATTATTCTATATTAAGAGAATTTTAGCTACCACAATGTCTATTTTTTGCTATGGGAAATTGTTTTTGTTTTCTAAAGGAAACAGTAACTACGAAAGTGTTTATTTGGGATAGGAAAATGAGTCCCATTAATCAACATTTTACTGTTTCTATTTTACTGTTTTGAATGTGCTGAAAGTGTTCCATTTCAGAAATAAAAAATGGCATCTTCAATGTAATAGAGACTGTTCATAGGTTCACAACCCTTAAAGTAGATGATGCATGGTGAATAGTTAATCAAACAGTTGGCCCTAATTTAAATAAAATACGTGAATGAGGTATTATTATAACATCAAAAACTCATGCCCTATTGAGTTAGTGACATTTTCTATTATTTTCCATTTAATTTTCTTTGTTATCCATCAATCAATCTTTTTTAAAATGGAATAGTCCATGGTCCTAAATAGATTTCTGTTGTATTATCATTTATTATAACAGAAATTTCCTTTAAATTGCTACCTGTCTGCTTGAAACCCAATCATTTAAATATCCATAGAACTCTGTATTTCACAGTTATATTTTTTAATATACATGTCACAGATGTTTCAACAAGAGTGTGTCAATGCTAATTAGACTTATCACAGCTGGCAATCTCTAGTCATTTGTGCTGCCCGTATCTTTCTTGGTATGTGAAACCTACTTCTAAAAACTGCTGATTGCTCTAATTTACCAAAATATTCTGACATCCACCTGTATCCATTTCCTGCTTTCTGTCCAAACTACATGATTTCTGGTTTTAATTAGACATCAGTGCTGATTCTCCCTTAATCCTCTCTTCATGACTCTTTCTAAATATTGAAATGAAAAAGTGGGCCCCAAAGCAAATACTCTTGACACTTGTATGTTATGATATATAAAGGTGGGAAAATAGCAACTTCCTCTGGGGTGTTTAAATTTTTTAAAAATCATCATTTATAGCACCAAAGTTATAGTAGGAGGGCAATGTCTTGCATTTGAGTTGAAAACTGGCTGAGGATTCCATCATATAGTGTGTATTTTGCTTAGTGTCTGCACAAAGCAGTGCAGTGCCTTAGGAAGTCATCTTAGGAACTACAAAGACTTGAAGTGTCACCATTCCATTTGAAGATGACAGGAAAAGAAGTGATAGTCAAAAGTTTGTTGTTTGTGTCTAAAGGAAGTTTCAGAACTGAAATGTAAACATTTAAAATTTGCCAGGTGTGGTGGCTCATGCCTGTAATCCCAGAAATTTGGGAGGCTGTGGCAGGAGGATGGCTCAAACCCAGGAATTAACGACCAGCCTCGGCAACAAAGTAAGACTCCATCTCTACAAAAAATTAAAAATTAGCCAGGCATGGTGGTTCATGCCTGTACTCCCAGCTACTTGGGAGGCTGGGATGGGAGAATCGCTTGAGCCCAGAGGTTTGAAGTTATAGTGAGCCATGATAATACTGCTGCACTCTGGCCTTAGTGACAGAGCAAGATCCTGCTTCTTCAAACAAAAAATAACAAACAAATTAACAAACAAAAATCTTAAAAAAAAAAATTAAAATCTAAACAGCAAATTAGCATGATAAAATTGATTTCATCTTAAGTGGTTACATTTAGTATTATATAAGTAAATAAGAGATCAGATTTTTTTGAAAAAATATGTAATTTACAATGTTTTCTCACAATAGCTATTGAAGAATTATACCATTTTCAGATTACTGTGTTTTGGTGTATAATAACTTTTCCATTCCCAAACACAATAAATGAATACATGTATAGAGTGTTATATGTGACCATTATTTCACAAAAAGACACCTTCACCAAGGAAGTCACTCTAACAATTTCCAGTGAGACCAAATCATATGAAAAAATGACTTAATTTTTCATTTTCATGACACACATACAAATGTGGGAGGTGGAGGAGCAGCATTTCTGAAATCTTCAGTTTGTTGTAGGCATACACTCTTTCCACAAATTTCTAGGCCCTCTCCTGTTTAGCCTTTAATTTACCCTAGGAGTGTTTTATGTAAGTGCAGCTTGAGTGCAAGATGACTACAGGCCTTAAAAAGGTTGTTGCGTGGATTGAAAATTCCTTTACTTCTTCTGTGGCAGCTTCAGAATGGATCATGACCAGAAACTGAGATGACAAAAACAACTTTAATGTTTCTGGTTTTCTGGGGGTTTTTTAATTCGAATTTTTAAATCCTTTTGATGACAGAAGGGAACTTGCTCTTGTGTAAACTCCACAAAGAAAAACAAAATCATGAAACACAGATTTGAATTGAACCTAAAAAACAGATCACCCACTCTCTACTGCTTTTCTTGTATCCCTCCCACACCAATAAGCACACACTGTCAACCCTCCTCTTTCTAATTTGATAAGTGTGGGAAACTGCATTACATAAACAAACTCAACTGAAGTTCCCTTTGCGTGGTTACTACTTATGTCAAACTTGTTTAACTGATAAAATTTTATCACTTGATTCAACTATTCATCCTAATTTTTTCTTTTAAGATTAACAGAAATAAATGTTCAGTTTAACAGCACATGACTTCGCAGGATTTTTGTGCACAAGTGAAAGTATTTTGTGTGTACATATACACATACCCATGAGAGAGAAGTTTCTCAGAGATTCTGGAGACACTTGTTTTCTACTTGCAAATCCATGCCTTGTGTTTACCTCAGGAAGAAGGGGGGGCTATTTTGCCTTAGTTCATTCTCTTTTTTTATTCTCACATCTTCCTCTTGGATTTCAGTTATTAATATTTTTCCTCCATATTTCTCTTTTTTACTTGTTTTAACTCCACTGCATTCTTCTTTCAAATTTTAAGAATGTCTCATATCTCTTCCAGTTGTTAATAGCGGTCTCATTGTATTGATCTTGCTCCCATTTCCCTAGTGCAGACAGATTCTGCTCTTGTTTCTCAGCCACCTCCTTTTCACTTTAAAAAGTCAACTTTTCATCACATTTTTCATTTTCTCTGCTCAATAAAATTAATTTAAATGTGCACTGAAAATAGTAATTAAATTTACTTTTTTCCTTAAAAAAAATTTCCCCACAAATATGTCCTACTTCAAGACTGCATGTATGGTATTTCTTCTTTGATTGATTAGAGAATATTTTCACAAGTCTACACTGTTCTTGATTGCGTTGGAAGAAGAGAAGTTTATTTGATAACTGGTTCCAGCATAAACTCAGAGCTACTAAATTCTCTCTGAGTCTTCTTAACACCTGAAGATATATCAAGAATTAATAAATAGTTCTTCAAAGACAGATGGTGAGTATTGGAAGCAATTAAACAGAGAATTGGGCTTATTTTTCTGGTTTTCAATATAATTATGAAAAGAACATGCATAAAAATAAGAAGTAGAGGAAAATAGGGAGTCAAATAATGCTCTTTTTGTATTATCTTTGTTTTTAGATGCATTAATAAGCACACTTTTTTAAAATTAGAAAATAGCTTTATTATTTCTTGGAAAATAAAAAAATAATACATACTCATAAAACTGTTTAATACTAAAGAATGATATAAATAATCCCCTAAAAGCATAAAATCTAGATGATTTAGTAAATTTACTTCTGTTTCTGTCTTTCTATATCTATACACACATGCACATATACAGTCATATAATTTTAAATATATAGAATTATACATGCATCTAATAGATATTTTAAATATGTGTTTGTATATATGTGTGTATGTATATGCAAGTTATAATTAGAATTGAAAGATTAATAGTTTTATGCATAAACACTTCAATTTTTTGTTCTATTTGAATATTATTGTTATTTTTTTAATTCTACATTTCAGTTGTCGGATGATATATAGGAAAGCATAGTAACCTTGTATCATGTGGTTTGTTATAGTTGCTTATTAGTTCCAGGACATTTTGTTTGATTCTTTGGGGGTTTCTAACTAGAGAATCATGTTATCTTCAAATCATGAAAATTTTACTAATTTCTCTTTGATTTGTATATATTTTTATTTCATTTTCTCATCTTATTGCACTAGATAGCACTTCTAGTTTGATGTTCAATAGGAATGGTGAGAAAGGACATCTTCACCTTGTTCCCAATTGTAGGAGAAAAATGTCAGTCTCACACAATAATTATGACATTACTTGTAAGTTTTAAGGATACATCCTTTGTTGTGTTGAGTTTCTTTCGATTTCTTTTTTTTTTTTTTTCAGAAATGAGTGTTGAATGTTGTCAAATGCTTTTTCAGCATCTATTGATAGGACATACTGTTTTTCTCATTTGTAAATTATCTGTATATGGAAAGCTACAAAACACTGATAAATACAAAAAGAGTATATGTGAATGTTGAGATATTCAATATTCAGGTGTTTTAAAAGTCAACATTATTGACATGCAATTTTTTTCCATTTTCCATCTATAGATTCAATGCAATCTCAATCACAATTCCAGCAAGATATTTTCAAAATATTGACCAACTGATTTTAAAATTTATTCTGAAAGGTAAAAGGCACAGTATAGACAAAATGATATCAAAGAGTAATCAAGTTGGAGAAGTCACATTGATCTATGTATCTATTATTTTTCCAGTACCACACTGTTTTGATTAGAGTAGTTTTAATGCAAGTCTTGAAAAAAAAAGATGTATTTATAGAAGCTATAATCAGAAAGAAAAGGTTAATATTTTATGCATAAATATTTCCATTTGTGGTTCTATTTTAAATATTACTATTATTTCAAGACTTACTTTAAAGCTACTCTAATGAAAATGGTTTGGTATTTGCAAAAGAATAGATACATAAATTAACAAACATAATAATCCTAGAATTAAGTATGGTCAACAGATTTTTGACAAAGGAACATGCTAATTTAATACAGAAAGTAGTCTTTTTTTAACATATGATGTTGGGACAATTGCGTGCTTCTGTACAAAAAGTGAACCTAGACACAGACCTTACATCCTACAGAAAAGTAACTAAAATGATTAAAAGCCTAAAAGTAAAATTAAAAACTATAAGACTTCTAAATGCAAGCTTGGAATAAAATATTTATGACATTGGATTTGCTAAGAAGATACAACACTAAAGGTATAATTCATTAAATAAAATATAGATAATATGGGCTATTTTAATATTTAAAACTTTCATGTGAAAGATCCTCTTAAGACAATACAAAGACTATTCATTACAAAATACATATTTAATCCAAATGTACATAAAGAAGAAAACTTACAACTCAAAATTTTAAGAACAAGACAAGAAATAATTCAATTAAAAATAGATAAAGTTCCGAACAGATACTTCACTAAATAAAAAATTTAGGTGACAAAATAAGCATATGATAAGATGATCAACACTATTTGTTTTGAGGGAAATGCAAATTAAAGCAACAAGGAGATACCATTGTACACATCTTACAGTGGTTCAAATAAAAAAAACTGAAAATACTTATTGCTGGTGAAGTTGCAGAACAACAGGAATTCTCATTTAATACTGGCAGGCATGCAAAGTGATTCAGCCACGTTAGGTTTGCAGTTTTTACAAAGCTAAATATACTCTTACTTTAAGATCCACTATTTCTTCTCCTTTGTATTTAACTAAGTAATGCGATTAATCTGGGCCACACAAGAACCTGCATACAAATGCTCGTAGCACTTTACTTGTAATTGCCAAAATCAGGAAGCAATCAAAACACCCTTCAACAGGTGAATGAATAGATTAACCACGGTGCATCTATGAAAGTGGATAGTATTTAAGGATAAAAAGGAATAAACTCTCAAGCCATGCAAAACCATGGATGAACTCTCAAGCCATGAAAAACCATGGATGAATCTTCAATATATGTTTCTAAGTGAAAGAAGTCATTCTTGTAAAGACTACGTGTTATATGATTTTATTTATTTGACATTCTTCTTTTCTTTTTTTTTTTTTTTTTTTTTTTTGAGACGGAGTCTCACTCTGTCTCCCAGGCTGGAGTGCAGTGGCCTGATCTCCGCTCACTACAACCTCCGCCTCCCGGGTTCAAGCGATTCTCCTGCCTCAGCCTCCTGAGTAGCTGGGACTACAGGTGTCCACCACCACCCCCGGCTAATTTTTGTATTTTTAGTAGAGACAAGGTTTCACCATATTCGCCAGGCTGGTCTCGAACTCCTGACCTTGTAATCTGCCCGCCTAGGCCTCCCAAAGTGCTGGGATTACAGGCGTGAGCCACCGCGCCCAGCCTTATTTGACATTCTGAGAAAGGCAAAACCATAATGACAGAAAGAGATCAGTGATTGCCAGTGGTTTGCAAAGATGAATAGTTGAAGTGTAAGGTATTTTTGTTTTTGTTTTTGTTTTTTAGGGTAATGGAGTTGTTCTGTGTGACACCAAAATAGTAGATATTTGATATTATGAATTTTTCAAAATCCATTGAACTTTACAGTACATATGAATGGATATTAATGTGTGAAATTTAAAGAAAATTATTTAGGAGCTTGAACAAGGCTAGGATAGAATGCAGATTGTGACAAAATAATCTGATTGCATTATAAATGTAGGAAATAACCTCACTGAGAGAAATGGAGACATGATTTCTGACCCAGGAAACTCTGGAAGTGAGTAGAGACTGTAAAACTAGTGGCAAAGTAAGTTAAATATAAACTCTGTACTATAGCAGATCAAATGGTTTTTCATGGGATATTAATTAGCAATTCTAACACTAGTATAATGAAATTGAAGAAATAAGTAAACAATTGGCAGGTTTCTCACTGATGGAGTTAAAGGTTACATAAAATCAAAACGAAAATAATGGAATGATCAATGAGTGAAAGACATCAATATGAACTCATGTTTAACTTAATATAGATAAATCCACATAGAAATATTTATAGATTTGTGCATATTCATGCGTTAGTATGTGTAAATTTGCTTTTTTCTTGCTGGCTGATACAGCCTAGAAACAATGAAAATAAGCACACCCTGTATCCAGATATTGGTTTCTAAATGCCCTCCTCCAGTCAAAGAACCAGAGAGATTCCTGGAGAAATGGTTGATCCTAAATATGGGTCATGGAACATACAAAGTAATTCTGGAGCATTTTTTAGCAATGAAAATAAGGATGTACCCAAAAGAAACAAAGCAAAACATAACAGTGAGGGAATAACAACAGAGCCTGCGATAAAAAGGTTTCACCTGCAACAGTTTGAGCAACAAAAGAATGTAATATTGGATTATAACACTAAGTATAAACAAAAATCAACAAGTCCATATTGATATAAATAAACGCTTAACTAAATTAGTAAGTGACTGATAAAAGACAAATCTCTTATATAGAAAAACTCAATTTTATTTTATTTTAGTTTTTAAGAGACAAGGTCTCACTATGTCATACAAGCTAGAATGCAGTGGTGCAATTATGACTCACTGTAGCCTCGACTTCTGGGTTCAGGTGATCCTCCCACCTCAGCTTCCCATGTAGTTGAGACTACAGGTGTGAGCCACTATGGCTGGCTAATTTTTGTATTTTTGGTAGAACTGCAGTTTTACCATGTTTCCCAGGTTGCTTTCAAACTCCTGGGCTCAAGTGATCTACCTACTTGGCCTTCCAAAGTGCTGGGATTACAGGTGTGAGCCACCATGACCAGCCCAGAAAAAACACTAAATAATATATGTAGACATTTTCCCTTCAAGGAGGTGAAGCATTATTCATCATCCCTTAATTTTGTGTTGGGTGCAGTAACTTCCTTCTGCAGTACAGAGGGGAAAGGTGGAAGTTAATCACTTCATAGTGGAGAAATCTGACAATCACTATGTCAACCAAGTGATCAGTTTAACACCAACCATGATGAGTCATGCTTTTTTGTTTTGTTTTCCTGAGATGGAGTCTTGCTCTGTTGCCCAGGCTGGAGTGCAGTGGCATGATCTTGGCTCACTGCAATCTCTGCCTCCTGGGTTCAGGTGATTTTCCTGCGTCAGCCTCCCAAGTAGCTATGATTGCAGGCATCCACCACCAACCCCGGCTAATTGTTTTGTATTTTTAGTAGAGACGGGGTTTCAGCATGTTGGCCAGGCTGGTGTCGAACTCCTGACCTCAGGTGATCCACCCACCTCAGCCTCTCAAAGTGCTGGGATTACAGGCATGAGCCACCATGCCCGGCCCAAGTCATGTTGACAGCGCATAGCCTTGATGTGATGTGATGTGATGTGATGTGATGTGATGTGATGTGATGTGAAGTGAAGTGAAGTGAATGGCACTTTATGCCTGTGGTCTTCCTTCCCTAAACCCAGAATCCCAGTGTAAGCATGAGAAAAATGCCAGATAAACCCAAGTCTAAGAACATTCTACAACATAGAACACCAGTACTCCTTAAAAATATCAAGGTCAGCAAAAAAAAAAAGGGGGGGGGGAATCTATCGAATTATGGAAATGAAGAAGATGATTAACATGGAATTTAAAATGATCATCTCTGGTGGATGTGTCAGAGGGATGGGACAATATGCTCCACAGCTTTTGCTATAGGTAATGGTTCTAGGGGTGACTATATTATTAAAAATAACTAGCTATATTAAAAAGTTACTAAATTATAGCATTATTGCAGGAGAGGCAAGCCCCAAAATGGGGCTTAGCTTGGGAGGGTTCTTGTTTCCCCTAAGAAGGAATTCAAGGGCATGGAGGAGCAGGACAAACTCATAGGCAGTGTGCCCAAAGTCATCAGCATGTGGTCTCTTGGAAACTGTATTTATACTCACATTAACCAACTTTCAATTATATACAAATTAAGGTGCAAGTCAATGCAAACTGAAGAGCAGGTTATTTAGAATTTTGTAGGGAAGAGGTGGTAACTTCCCAGTCATTGCCATGGCATTTGTAAACTGCCGTGGCACTGGCGGGAGTGTCTTATACCAATGAGTAATGAGGACAGCCTTCATGCGCATCTGCTGGTTCCTGCCAATATCTTCACTTCATCCTGTTGGGAACAGATCCTGTTTGGGTCGGCAGAATTGTGGCCAGAACACAAGTCCTATTAGTTGCCTAACTCAGTATATCTGTATAATTAAATACTTTGTAAACTTCAAAAATGATTTTGCCAACATATATTCCTTGACATTCAAAGAGGCTGACAATCTGTTATATCAGTAGCACGTGTGTGGTGGGGAATTCAACTGAGACTTTTGAGTGCTCTTTTTGGGATTTGCACTGGATTTGGCACTAAGGACGCAATGGAGAATATGGTGCATCGATTATGTAAGTTATTTTGCTCTAGAGCAAGGGTCTCCCACCCCTGGGCTGTGGACCAGTACTGGTCTAAGGCCTGTTAGGAACCAGGCCACAAGCAGGAGGTGAGTGGTGAGCAAGTAAGCATTACCACCTCAGCTCCACCTCCTGTCAGATCAGCGGCAGCATTAGATTCTCATAGGGGCATGAAACCTATTGTGAATTGCACATGCGAGGGATCTGGGTTACATGCTCATTATGAGAATCTACTTAACGCCTGATGATCTGAGGTGGAACAGTTTCATCCCAAAACCAACCTCGACCTCCTGTCCATGGAATAATTGTCCTCCATGAAACTGGTTTCCGGTGCTAAAAAGTTTTGAGACCGCTGTCCTAGAGGATGCAAGTGTTTTCACAAACTGCTTTCCTCAGATAATATGAAATGGATATGTGTGACACTACACAAACTTGAAACAAGTTGTGAACCAGACTCAGCTGTACAAAGAACTCCTTAAAGAAAGGGATTTGACAGAGATCTCGAGGGACAATGGGATTTAAATATTGAATAAAAGGAAGCTCTCTGTCAGTTGAGGAAATGACAGCCCTATGGCGGAAAGCAGTGTGGACTGAAACTGAAAACAAAAAAAGGCGAATGTAGATGCAACATAGAAAAGAAGTTGGGAAGTGACAAAGGAGGAAGGAAAGTCATCATTCCTGTCTTGTAAGTCATATATTGGAGTTCTTCTTTTTTTAAATTAGCAATGGGAAGAAATTGAAAGACGTTTCAACAGAAGACAAGATCAAACTTGAATGGGAATAATTACTCAGGCCACAGTGTGTAGAAAAGTTAAGAAAGAGGCAAGAAAGAATGAGGAGTGAATGAGGAGCGACAATGAGGAGGCCTTGGCTACAAAACACAGAGCTCCCTCTAGCCACTTCAAGCAGAATGTATTTAATGCTATTATGGGGCAACTTTTCTCAACATTTCTGTGGTGACAGATATGCAGATATGTTTCCAAAAAATTATATATGTATGTCAATATGTATATGCATACTTATATATCAGTAATGAACCCATACTTTTATAAAACACAATAAAAATACTTTCTAGAAAACAAAATATGAAAAGCATAAAAATATAATTTCAAAACTTTTATCATTAGATACAACAGACATATTGCATTTCAATGAATATAATCAGAATAAATATAATGCAGTAACAGAAAAAATTTCAAAACATATATCTTTTTACTGCTATTGTGCATATAAGTGATTAATTTAGAGAATCATTACTCTACTTGTAACTTTTTGTTTTTCCACAATCATAATTAAACAAAAAGTTTTGAAGGAACTAGCAATCATCATATTAAACACCTGCACTCACATCTGGAATGAACATCATGTATATCAATATTTAAGTTTTTAATGTGATGAATAATCTTCCTTCATGCTAGTTAAATGAATTACTTTAGGTTGGTTGATGACAATCTTCCTCTTGAGGAATAATTTATATATAAATGGTTTCTGTATTCCATTTTAATGAAAATCATAGTAGAGAAACTAGTCTCTCACAGAGGCAAATTAGAATAAAGAAAGACATTTTAGAGTAATTTTGGCAAACACAAAATATTCATTTATTAGATTGGTCACCACTGAGACAATACTGTAGTTTCAAAATTGATCTTTAGTCCTTCATCAGTAACCAATTTCAGTTTAATCTGTAAAGTTATAGTTGTCTTTAAAATATTTTCCAATGGAAGAAATTGATTTCAAGTCCATTCATTTCCTATTCATTATTTTTGATGAAAATGTTTTAAAAATTTAATCAAATTTTATTAGGTATCCTCACAATAACCTTTTTCAGTTGTACACTATCAATATCATCACCTAATTCAGGTAACTGTAAGTAAAGTATGGAACATATTACAACATTCTGTAGAAACACTACTTTTCCAAACATCTATCTTTCATTAAGGACACATTTTCTGGGATGGTTATACATTTCTTCATTATAGTTTATCTGAAAATGCAGCCCACGTTGAACATGGTCCTACAGAACATGTCTGGTTTACAACTCTCACCACATGCGGTTCACCCTGTGAGTCTGATAAAATGCTGGTTGGTATCCTATTCAAATAGTCATGTCATAGGATGGTGTGGCAATGCTAAATTGCTCTAAGTCTAAAGGTTTCTCAACTTTCCTTTCAACTTCTGCATCTGTGTCATCATGGAGCAGCGGTGTTCTAAGAGCTCTGCTCACATGGACACATCATTGCAGCCACTGCTGGACACAGAACAGGTACACACCAGCTCTGCTAAGCAGCTGATTCTACTGCCAGAAACTCCCCCACCTTTGTCCTGAGAGAAGGAAGTCCCTCTGCCCCCGTGATAGAAGTGATCGATTGTCTGATATGCCTTCTTCTTCATGCCCTTCTGCTTTGAACTGAAACCTCCCAGTGATTTGTATCTGAGTGGCCAGCACAGCTCACCATCAGGCATCCAAGATGAGAAGTGTCTGAAAATGTAGTTCCTGACTTTTCTCAGAGAGGAGGTGTGCTCATAATGTGAGGAAACTGCAAATACAGGAGTGGTTTTCAAAAGATACTGTCTGTAGTCAAAATGGAGGATGAATCTCTACTGCAGAGCCTGTAAAAGGAATCCAGAAAAACGATTTCATTGTCACCTTTACGGGACATTTCATTGGTTTTCTCTTAGGCCAGCCCAAATAGTCGTGTCCACCATTAATCAGAAGAACAGGCCGCTGCCTAATTGCTTTAATTTCAGGACTGCCAGGAAATATCTCCGTCTAAATCTTTTCTCTGATTTGTTAAATAGGCTTTGTAAAAAGACAAAGGCTTGTATTTTATAAAGAGTAGTGGTTATAATTTTTAAAAAGTCATTTGAATGTAAATGCTTCTCCTTAAGAAGGAGATTTTACTTAGTCATAGTGGACAGTAGGGCCAGGCTTCTAAAAGGGGAGAGGAAATTTTTTTTCAGAAAGAAGCACAGCTTCGCCTGTTGTCCTATCCAGTGTCCTGTTAAGCCTCTCCCCTGTTTTCCATTGTTGAGCAAAGCCTAAATTTTTCATGAGAAGGAGAGAAGGAAGGGTAAAAATGCTCTGTTGGATTTAATTCTAGAATTATTTAGCTATCTGTCCTTCTCTTAATGACTCTGATTCGTTGCTTTTTCCTGTGTGGTAAGAGGAAATAACATACCTCCCTTCCCACCAGTCTTTCAAAGCAAACTCTAAAAATAAGCCCGCCTTAATTAAATTGCAAATGTAATCATCAGGGTTTGATCCAATAAAAAACTACATGTGTTGGCATTATGTAAAAATCCCTTTAAACCTTGTATAACTTGATGGGAAGCAGCCCTGTGACCCACCTGTCAGGTCTGGCAGTAACAGGCAACATGTGATGCAGACATGTGGAACATTGCACAGAGACCTTCTTGAATGTTAAGCTTATTTGTTTCTAAAAGTGAGGGGTTAACATGTTCAGCTCAGCACTGTGTCTAACTGTTCCCAGTGCTTCCAAAAAAACTCTGTAAGCTAATATAAAAATGTGAAACTTCCCAAGAAAACCTTGAGAACACAAGTAATTCCTGAGGGCCCGCGCTACCTCATTCAAGGCATCCTCAGAACAGGTCTGCCCGGAGGCGGAGCCTGCAGCCGGGGTTGGTTACATTCATCGCTCCATATCTTGGGTGCAATTTGAGATCTACATAATGTGCAATGAAACAGGTTGTTGATTGAAGTAAGTAATAAAAACAACAGCGAGTGTATTGCCTTAGGCTACCAACAAATAAAATTCCTGAAAGAGGCAATAAGAGATCAGTGTGGTGAATGTTCATTTTTGCATCCTCTGCAAGTTGAGACGGTTGATCTGTCTCTTTCCTCTATTTGGTTAAACGTATTCTGTGCTCATATATTTTTAAAGTAAAAAAATCCACTTGCTATAAGGGTCTCTTGACTTGCATCCAGTAAGTGAAGCCAATCAGGGACGGGAGGACTCTCGGGCTCTGTGGAATGGAAAAGCTCATGCAGGAGAGGAACTGAAGTGATAGTTTACTACTTTATATGGAGATCAGGCAGGTGCTGGTTATGTGATGGTAGACACATATGTACAATAAGAGCCATGCTGTCTTCTAGTTGAAATATTAAAAGCTAAGAGGAAGGTAGATACAACCTTTGTTGTAGAAATCATGAAAATTAGAGCATGAATGGGTCTAAAATTAGAGAGGAGGACACTTACAGCTTTCAGGAGAGGGCTTTATGCTAGAAAAAACAAAGATCAATTCATCATCTACATCAGTCACTTTTAAACTTGATGATCTTGAATAGCTTTTTAAAAAACATTAAATGCTTTGCTAAATAAAATGTGCATGAGTGGAGCTTACATTCCATACACCTAAGCATTTGTTGCATGCATTTCTCAGTTTCTCTACTGTGTTTTGTTATCAGATTTGGGTCAACACTGACTGAAGCACAAGAAGAAGATAGAGAACATTCTGTGTACAAAAATCAAATCCATGCCCAATGACAAAGAAACCAAAATGGTGTTGATAACGGGATTCTATCCATATGTGGAGCAGGAGATGCATGGGAACTCCGGGTACCTTCCATTCAGTTTTGCTGTGAACCTGAAGCTGATCTTTAAAATAAAATTGATTAAAATAAATAAGCAGAGTATTTATTTGAATGAAAGGAGGGTGGGAGAGCTTTTTCGTGTATTGCACACTATCTTCAAATGCCAGATGGTAGATGGGATTGGTCCGATGTGGGTGGCGTCCGATGGGCAGAGCAAAGAAGAGAATTGTGGAGAAATACACACTTTTATTCATTCTCAGTAAATAATAATGACCCATTCTTTACTTTGCCAGAAAACAGACAAAAATAATCTTATCATCATGGAGCTGACATTATCATGGGGAGAACAGAAAAAATTAAGTGAAATGGACAGAACACCAGATTGACAGCAACAGGCCCTCCTACAACCCCAGGTCCCCTGGCAATATTTTAGTTTTGTGTTTCTTTTTGATTTTTTGATTTTGTATTTTTTGATATATGAACCCTCTAGGAGTACTGTGTGTGTGTGTTTGTGTGTGTGTGCACAGTGTATATGCATGTGTGGGTTTGTGTGTAATACATGTTGAAATCTTAAAGTTAAAAATGCAAATTTATTATTAATCATTAATATTGGAATTAAGAGCATTTCTAGAGTCAATCTTGTAGTAAAACAAATAAACAACAACAGTAAGAAAACATTCAACTTAAACAACCTCTGTTGGCCCAAATTTTGAATTTTGTTTGCATATCTTAGAATGTTAGAGGTCATTTATAAGTATTAAATTCTAGTATGTTTATAGTGTTACATAATAGAAGTTATGTAAATATCTATGCAAATTACTAGAGAAATTTATTTGCCCCTCTCATTCCTGGGGCTATGAAGAGGTGGGAAAGAGCTCAGACTCTTATGACGTCATACAGGGAGTTACTCAGCAGGTTGGAGGACTTGTGGAGATGTTGATTGATTATGTGTATTTCCTGCAATTTTATTAAGGTTTAATAATGCAAATGTTAGCAATGCCTTGCTTTAGTTTAATACATTATATTTTAAGCGTTTCCCTTTTTATGATGCAAAATCTTTCCATAACTCCATATTGGATTTGTTTATTTCTCTATTCATTTCTGTTTTATCATCTTTGACTAACAAGAGGTTATTTCCCATGAATAGGTCGAGCAGATTTTTCACTAACTTGCCCATTGCTGTTGGTCTTCACTCACTTGAAAGGTGGTTGCTAAAGTTTTACATACCCCACTCCTCATGCGGGCAATCTGGAGGGAAAAAAGAAACATGGGTAGTGCCAGCAGGCTAGCTTCATGTCCGTGAGGTTGTCTGTGGATGAAACAGCCACCCTAGAGGTTACTGCTTTTGCTTCGTATACCTTTTGTTTCATTCAGCATTTGCTTTGCTCAGCATCCAAGAAAACAGTCTAGTAATGCTGTGTCTTGTTTCCATTGACATATTGCTGCATCAAGGAACAGACTACCATGGCTGGGCTGTGGTGTCTTCATGGTTTCCTGAGTATCACCAGCAACTTCCCCAAGCCACTACTCCGAATTGCAGGAGATTCCAACAGCTGGAGGCATTTACTTTCTTTTTCTCTCAGTATCTTACATAGTTCCTCAACCTCTCCAATATCAGGGTCTTGTCTAGATGCCACTAAACAGTGTATTCTCAGCCAGCAGACAAGGAGAAACTACAAGTAAGAGCTCAGTAATCTTCTTAAAATTCCAAATACATTACTCATCACACAAAAGTGAGCAGTAATTCTTAGCTTAGCCCTTTTTATTATTTTTACTTTATCAGCTTGGTCCAGATGCCTTTATGAGAAATCTTTTCTATTTCTTACCTATGAGTATTCCTGTTTCCTAGTTTTGGAGATTATAATTGTATCTGGGCTTGGAGTTGGAGGGGAAAGAATGGCAAAAGGCCTTGGCTCAAATTCTCATGCTCACTAGAATGAACTATGAAACGGGGCTTTGAGATACACAGAAATGTTAGTAGTTTATTCCAGGAGCTAGTACTGCTTAGCAAATTGTAAAATCTCATTTTTAAAAAACTCAGAGTAGTATTAACAGAGTATAATGGTACTGCCAGAGAAATAAGTTATTTAGATTTTTGGCAAAATAGTCTTTCAGTGTAAGAGACTAATATTAACCCACTTAAAAATAGGTGAGCTGAAAAATAATTTTAAAAAATTTCTGATGATATGATTAATCTCAACTAGTAAGAAAAAATTGAGAAGTTTGCTTTAAGGTTGTCTTTGATTTATACTATGAAGTTGAATTTATTTCTACTTGTATAAGGGAAAAATTGAAAAGAGCAATTGGAGTTGATAATTTGATCACGACCCTGCTATAATAGATAGGGTGGGATTTTAAAATACATAAACCCTTTGTTGTAAAGGGCGATATCTTAACAATAATAGTTAATAATGATAAACATAAATCCATACATTTGGCTTCAGGAAGAAAAACCAATAAATGAAGAAAACTTTTTTTTAGAAAAAGGAGATATGTTCGTCCATGTATCAGACACGGCACTAGGTGCTGGGATGACATCTCTTGTGCTTGTGCACGTGCCCTGAGGGGTGTTGCAATTAGCTTGAGAGATGGATTGACATAGAATTTAAGATGACACAGGGGAATATGTAATACTGGATATTTCTTCAAGATGCATCAGAAAGGAACAGAATGGAGGAATTAACTGTGAGGGAGAGGGTAATCTGAGGAAGGCGTTCGTTTGGGGCATACTTTTATTGAGTAAGTGGAGTCTAACTTTCCTACCTGCCCTGATTTTTATGATACACTAAGGAAAATGGGGAATGCCTAACTGATGAAACTGCTTCTGTTCAGAGGAACTAAATGTCTATTAAGGATACTTGCAGTTATTGATAATGGTTGAGCATTGGGTGCATGTTTAAGACATGTAGGCTTATCTATAGTTGATATTTTAAATCCTACATCATACTAGTGTTCTAGTGCATTGATTCTCCCACGCCCTGGAGAACAATTTCTCACTCTCTCCTCTATCTTCAAACCCCCAGTTCCTCTCCCCGTCATCACTCTCAGAGGATGGATCTCCTTTCCGCTCCTCTGAGATAGCTAAGACCACCAGCCCAGAGCCATGCAGGACCCTCCTTCTTGCTGCTCACTCCCAGCCTAGCAGCCGTGGGCTCTCCATCTCCTGCCTTACCCCCTGAGCTCTGCAGATGCTCATCTAGATGCAGTTGCCCTGCTGACTTTCCAGAGGCCACCCCTCATCTAGTCAGGCTCTCTTTTCTACTAACTCCAGTTTTTCCTGAAATAATGAATATGTCTCCCTCTATTGGAATATTTTTAGCATACAGAAATGTTATTAAAGAAAAAAAAACTTTCATCCCAGATACTAACTACCCTATTCCTCCCTATATTTTGTAGTAAAATTCCTCAAGTGAATTGCTTGTTCTTCATTTCCAAATTATCTTCTCTCATTTTATCTTAAACCAACACTAATTACATGTCATCTTCAGTTTCAGCACACATGCTGAGGTCACTGATGGAAACCCATGTTCTAAACCTAATTCCACTTTCTTTTTTTTTTTTTTTTTTTGTTGAGACAGAGTCTCGCTTTGTCGCCCAGACTGGAGTGCAATGGCCGGATCTCAGCTCACTGCAAGCTCCGCCTCCCGGGTTCACGCCATTCTCCTGCCTCAGCCTCCCGAGTAGCTGGGACTACAGACGCCCGCCACCTCGCCCGGCTAGGTTTTTTTGTATTTTTTTTTTAGTAGAGACGGGGTTTCACCGTGTTAGCCAGGATGGTCTCGATCTCCTGACCTTGTGATCCGCCCTTCTCAGCCTCCCAAAGTGCTGGGATTACAGGCTTGAGCCACCGCGCCCGGCCCAACCTAATTCCACTTTCTTAATGGATTTGCGGTCTTTGAAACAGGGGGTTACTCACATTCTTCCTTTGTGAAAAGCAGTATGAAGTTTCCCCCCCCCCAAAAAAAAACCCTGAAAATAAAATTAACATATGTTCCAGCAATCTTGTTTCTCGTTTATCAGTATGTCAAAGAGATACCGGCTTTCCCATGTTTATTGCAGCATTATTCACAGTAGTCAAGATATGGAAGCAAACTGAGGGTCCATCAACAGATAAATGGATAAAAATGTGGTACAGATACTAAATGGAATACTATTCGGCCTTAAAAAAGAAGGAAATCCCGTCATTTTTGACAACATGGGTGAACCTGGAGGATATTATGCTAAGAGAAATAAGACAGGCACAGAAATACAAATACTATATGATGTCATTTACATGTGGAATCTAAAAGAGTTGAAATCATAGAAGTAGAGAGTAGAATAGTGATTGCCAGAGGCTGGGAGGGCCTAGGCTGGGTAAAGGAAGATGTTAGTCAAAGGGTACAGACTTTCAGATAGACAGGTATAAGTTTCAGTGATATATTGGACAGCATGGTGACTACAGTTAATAAGTTCCTGCTATCATCCTCCTACAGAAATTCTCTACATTTCCCATGGGTGTGTGTTTTCCTTTGCTGTAACAAATAACAAACCCAAGTTATTCAACCTCAAGTGTGTTCCTGGTGGCCTGTGACTAGAAAACACAGGCGTGCCATAGGAAAGGTGTCACTGAGGCAGAGTAGAGGGTGAAAATCCATTTCCATGTTTTGGATAGTACATTCTGATTACATTAGTCAATGGGAGTACAGATTTCATTCCCATAGTTTTGTGTAAGGGTCTTAACCCAATATTTTGAGAAAATATAATGGGTTTATAATTCTTCATATATCCTCTTAAATCTGTATAAATGATAATAAATGGTGGAATTCATTTATTTTTTATTTTATTTTATTTTATTTATTTATTTTTTGAGACGGACTACAGGAGCCCGCCACCACACCTGGCTAACTTTTGTATTTTTTTAGTAAGAGACAAGGTTTCACCTTGTTAGCCAGGAAGTCTTGATCTCCAGACTTTGTGATCCACCCGCCTCGATGTCCCGCAGTGCTGGGATTACAGGCATAGCCACCACACCCAGTCAGTGGAATTTGTTTCAAAAACTGAGATAGAATTGTAGATGTAGCTACCACCTAACCCTTAAGGTAGTTTATAAGATTTAATGTTCATCTTGTTAAATCTGCCTTATTGTAACTGTATGCCAATATAATTTGTTTCATGAATTGCAATCTAAAACTCTAATGATGGCCTCTAATCTAATCATTATATCCCTGGAACTTAATGAAGGTGCTCAATTCAAAAAAGCAAAGGAGAGAGCCTTGGGCTCTTCCAGAGACACTGCCTTCTACCCCACTGATTCCCATTTTATGCAAGAAAACATAATGACACTTGGCCAAACACTTTGCAAAATGCATGTAAACCCATAACCTGACAATGCTCTTGGAAAGGAATTGATTTCCCTTGTATTTGGAGATCTCTGAAATTTATTACATCTTTTACATTTGGCATAAAATAAAAAATTGTCAGAAGAAATAAAAGCATTCAAATGGAAAAAGTGAATAATGAGGGTAATATCAAATCAGTACTTAAGAAGAATGCTGGGAAAGGCCAGGAAATAAAGATTACAGAAATTGAAGAGAACACAAGTTATCAGAAGCCAAGGTCCAGCCCTAGCCCACCCATCCTCTATACCCATTCCCTAGGGGAAATATATGATCTTAGGGCAAGTGCAGGAAAGGTTACAATTAAAAACATGTGAGCGAGGAATCTTGCCTTAAACTCCAGAAGAATCCTTGCCCAACTCTGCTGGATGAAGGATGAAGTAGAGAAATACACCTCTGCACCCCTGCCCTGCCCCAGCATGGACTAAAATACACCTCAGATGTAATTTTCTCTGTTTCCCCTTGCATTCAAACACTTAGGATGTGAGGATGTGGGCAGGAAAAAGCAGAGAAAAGAAACACAGAATGTTGAGAGCTGTTTTATATCAACTGGAGGAGCAGGGTGCCTTGGTGACGCCTCTGCTGCATGTCTTCGGGCTGGGCTCTCCGTGTTGTCACTCCTCCTCACCAGATTCCAGTCCTGAGGAGCAGACAGAGAGATTAGATGCTGGTTTTCCATAAGCGCTGATAGGGAAAACATGAAATAGAACTTCAAAATTAATATGAATGAACAAATCATAAATACCTGGAATCATCAACTTATAATAGTGTTAATTAAAACCTGGATCTTCTAAGACATTTCTCACAACCCCAGTAGCTATATCATGAGTGGTTGTCTTTTTCTGGTATGGGACCAGTGGGCAGTGAAGCTCCATGAACCTGGTTGTTCATGAGCGAGAGAGAAGAGATTATTTTCTCTTAATTTACATGGCCTGAGACTCTCACTAAAAGCAAAGACAACATAGTGAATACTTTTATTTTCTTTGGGAATCAAATCTATATGTCATTCAATTTTCTCATGTATAGATTAAGCTTAAAACATTAAAAAGCTTATACTCTATGCTGATTTAAATATCATATATTATTAATTTATATTATTTAGGCTTCTCATTAATACCTTAATAATACCCAGATATAAAGTTGTGACCTAATTATTATTTTTCTACTTGGAGTTGACAGTTCCTAGGTATATACAGCTGTATGTGTGTATAAGGGAGGAAATGGGGAGCATGCCAACTATATAGAATGTTTGCTGTTACGTGCACAGCAGTATATTACTTATTTATATATTTATATCTCATCTTATTCAAAAAATTATTTAAGGGAGGTTGTAAAAATACATAATCATTAAACATTCATTTATTTAGTAACTATTTAATAAAAGCCTATGTGTGAGAAGTCTTTCTAGGATGTAGAGATACGGCACTAAACAAAGTAGAAATAACCCTTTCCCTCATGTAGCTTACACTGTCATGTTGATTCAAGGGAGACTATGGAGACTAATTTTAGGAGTCCATATGACTGGGCTAAGGGATGCCCAGATAGCTGATAAAACATACTTTATGGGTGTTTCTCTGAGGATATTTCCAGAATAAATGAAAATTTGAATCAGTAGACAGAGTGAAGAGGATTGCCCTCACCAGCATGGGCAGGCATGATTCAATCCTTTGAGGGACTGAGGGGAACAAAAAGCAAGGAGAAGGGCACATTCCCTCTTTGCTTGATCTCGGCTATCCAGCTTCTCCTGTCATTGAACATCAGCTCCTCTGGTCCTCAGACCTTTGGGCTTGGACTATCACTGTAACATCCACTTTTCTGGGCCTCCTGCTTGCAGACAGTGCATAGTGGGACTTTTCAGTCTCCATAAAAGTGTGAGCCAATTGCTCATAATAAATCTCTTTCTATAGATCTGTATTTATATTCTCTGGTTCTGTAGCATGCTGAATAATACAATAGCATAGATGAGAGGTTGAGAGGTTGATGAGGAAATACAATGGAACAAGTGTAGAGAAAATAAGAACTGTACAAAATTGCATACCTCTCATCTGAAATGCTTGAGATTTGATTTGAAAATTGCCATTGAAAGAAGGGAGAAGTAGGTCACTGTCTATGTGGACAGACCCTCCTCAGTTCAGTGTGCAGACTCCAAATGGATGCAGGAGATGAGTAAACAAGGGAAAGGGCACCTCCCATTCATAGGATAGTTATGTTTGTCATGTTCCTCTATGTTGTCCTGTAAGAAATACTGCCAGATGGCCCTCAAGTATGAGCCCACACAACTCATATGGGTTGAGCACAAATTTGTCTTTAATATTTATAGCCAAAAAAAGAGGGAGATATGGACATTCCACCATTTATAATGAAAGAAAATACAGAAAAATAAAAAAAAAATTATTTTAGGAAAAGCATTGAAATTCTTCAGAGCCCTACGAGAAAAAATACGTTCCTGTAGGATTCTCAAAAATTAAAACATCTAATGCGAATATAACAGGCATATGTACACTGCCTTCTCAGTGCCTTACATCTATTAACTAATTGAAATTTCAGACCATCTTGTGGAGTATCAAAATTGTATCCAGTTTACATATGAAGAAAGAAGACTAAGATTTACTAGTGTGCCCAACACCTCACAGTTGTGAAAAGGGAAGTAGGACTGGAATCCTGGCACTGTTTAGTTGGTCCTCTTACTAACTTCACTTAACTGCCTCTCTCTACATTGTATTCAAAAGCATTGCAGAAGTAGAAAAGAGAATACTAACACTTTTGTCCTTCATGCAAATAAATCTTTCCCAATCCCTGTTTGGTTAACTGGGTTTCTCAGCATATTGTTGCTTGATACTTAAACAAGTTCTGTGGTTTTAATTTCTGGTTTTTATCAGAGATTGTAGGCTGTCCCTTTTCCTCTCTTGTCGCTTACTCTTGCTCCAGTGCAGTAAGGGGCTTTCTTTCACGTGATGGGAGGTGATTGATAAGCTGTGTTCTGCAATGATTATGAATATAGGCTTTGGAATGAAAAAGTTTTATGTTTGAATCTAAATGCATGCGGTAGCATTAGTTACAATTTTGACAAGTTATGCAATTAGTCTATGCCTCAGTCTCCATTTCTGTGTGTTGAAAAGAATAGTACTTGATTTGTAGGGTTGTTTTATTCAAGGAAACCATCGGTATAAAGCAATGGAACAATCTTAGCATATTATCAATACATCCAAAATATGAAATATTGGGAAGATTTTGTCATATTCACCATTTGTATCATATTTACAATAAATAATAATATTTAAAGTGATTAAATAATTACTTGGAGAGAGAGCATCTTCAAGCCTTTTCTTGTTTCTTTTTTATTTTGTTTACTTCATTTATTCATGCTAGAATATCTGTGCCACATGCTCATCATAATCTCAAGTAAGAAATCTACAAAGTAAATATGCTCATCTGAAAAAGAAGCAGGCATGGTGACTGAGCAAGACGAGGTGATTGTATTCTGCTAGACTGGGGTCTGGGGTGCAGTCCTGGTGTAAATGTTGCCCCTCCTTTTCTCTCTGTGCCACACAGCTGCTCACGCGTCTTAAGAATCTCAGCCATGGATAGGCTCAGGTTAAGCCTGGACAGCGTTTCCGGCTTCCACTTCATAATTAATGTGTACATAACAAAAAAGCCCCTTGTTTACAGTAATATTTTTATTCAATTTATCTTCACAATCGAAGAAAGTGTTTAATTTGCCTTAATGATATTGGCCACCCCAGCCTTTATTGCAACATAGGACATAATTACCCTGCTTTAACTTAATTTATAGACCTCATTAACACCCTTGTGTTTCCACTGTGATTAAAAATCTCCTAAGAATTGAGAACTTTCTAAACGGTAGGAGAATTATTGTGATGTATTGCTCAACCTGGCAGTCTTGAGCACAGAGTGATTTATTATTGTGGATCCCCACTGAGGTGAGCAGAATTTGGGGGGAAGAAGGCAGGGTTGCAGGGGAGGTGCATTTATTCCTCTTAGACTGAAGGTCACAATTTAATATGGAGCCTGTTGCTTGCTGCACAAAAGCACGAAAGAATCTCGGAAGAACAAAACCTTCAGCAGTAACTAGCTTAGAGAATGTTGTTCCTGCCAAAGGGAAAGTAATTTTATCCCCTTATTGGAAATGAAAAGCTAGGGCAAGTCTTAAATATTCCAGCTGGTATTCATTTTCCTCCCTCCCAGAGGGAAGACTTCCACCGTGGTCTGAACAGTCAACCAGTTTCATGAAACAGAAGTTGCTTATATATTCTTGCTCTGACAAAAGATCGCATCTCCACATTTTCCCAGCTTATTTGCTATAATGATTCATAGCTAGCAGATCCAAAGTACTGGCATCACAATTGCCCTCAAGGTCCCAGAAAAAGAACTGGGACTTTTGGAGCTCATGTTATCATTAACAATGACTGTTTATAGTTCATACACAGTGCATGGTATTACAATAGGCTTACAATATGAATTTTGAGGGTGATGATAGGAGACAGAAGATATTTTTAATGCAACATAGGAATTCACTACTGCCCAAATCCAGATAATTTTTAGAGGCAGAATGAACTGTTGCTGTTCTTTGGATTCATTGAAAGAAAAATACCTAACCAAAGACTTTGGACAAGCAAACCGTAAAGTGTTTTTTCCCTTCACTCATTGTGATCTGGCTGACTACAGCTGCTGGAGGGGAGAGGGGCGCGATTTCCTACATAAATTGCTGTTGACTTTATAACTTAAGTAAAAGCATTGGGAGATATTTCATTGTTTAAAGCATTTTTATTGGTTGTTAGATGCCCAAAGTTGAGAGAGTGAAGAAAATAAAATATTCTTGCTCTTGTTATCCCTTCATTTTTATACCAAAGAAAAGCACTCATGACTCATTCCGGGTAAAGAGTTAATGGAGTGTGTGCTGATGGAGAACAAATCTCACACCCACCACGACTAGAGCTTTGCTCCTGACACTCCTAGAAGCTTTGCACCTTCTTTCCAAAGCTCTTTACAAATCATCATAAAAGAGAAATGATCTCAGAAGCACTGAAAGCCTTTTCTACACCCACTTTTCCAATAAATCTCAAATGTAACTTTCATTTTGATCACAGAAATGCAAATTTTCTGACAGGCAAACTACAGCATGACTAAGTCCAAATCTGGTACAGTACATTTACTCAAGTGGAAAGAATAATGCAATGAAACATAATGGCACTCACTCAACTCCAACTCTCAAACCGTGAATGCTTTACATCATCGGCTTACAGTATGGCATTCATTTTGCACATATTATTTTAAAACTATTTAACCAGTTAGAAAGAAAAATAATGTTTGCACGTTGCAGGAAATTTAATGCACTTGTTTCTCCTTGAATGCATTTTTTATTTTTTCTATAATGTTGATTCATAAGAAAGGTAGATTTGATAGTACTAAAATGATTCCAAACTAATCAGGGATATAAGTTTTTATTTTTGTTAAGTTGAATCTCATAATAGGTGGAGAAATGGAAATAAATTTGTAGTCTAGTCTCTCCTCAGTGTGCAGGATAATGGTTGCTAGGCAGCCTCCTTTTTTGCAGAGAAAAGACAGAATTTCCTTCTTTATAGATTTCGTCAATAATGCCTCATCCTCTATGTTTTCTGCTGAATCTATATGTGGGATTGGACCTGCTGAGCAGCATAATTGAATGTACAGTATAGACCTATTCTCTGTGTGAGGATCATATTTCTGCACAAGAGTCAAAGTGGAAAAAAGTGGACATTAGGGAAACAGATGGACGTTACCTAGAGAAGTCAGCCTCATAATACCTAAGAGGCTTAAAATCTGTATCATGAATATTATTTTAATTGAATTCTATTTTATCAAAGCAACACATACACAATAGCATAAAAAGTTAAGTAGTAAACTAAAAGGATTAAAACTAAATGACTCTCTGCTGCATCACTTCCCTCCCCAACCAGTCTCCCTCTCCAAAACCAAGCAGTTGTGTTTTTTGGTTGTTTAGTTTCCATAGTTCTCAACATGTGAATAAATTGCTGATATTGAACTCATCACTTTTAGATACTATGGGCTTCCTGTTGCGATAGATGAGGATTTACATTTATTATGTTGCTAATCTATTTTATGTTCCTCATTCTCTTCTTATAATCTTGTTAAAATTTGGGGTTAAAGCAACATTAGGGTTCATGGTATTTACATTATTACCATGTCATAAAAGGATCACATTTACCCTTTTCAATTTGTTCTGAAATTTGGGATTCCTTGTTTGTTTAGTAGAGACAGAATCTCACTACATTGCCCAGGCTGGTCTTGGACTTTTGGGCTCAAGTAATCCCGTCACCTCAGCCTCTTAAAGTGCTGAGATTACAAGCATGAGCCACTGTGCCTGGCCTCTTGTTTGTTTTCATTTGCTTGGATTATTTGTGTGTTTACTAGATCGGTGTGTACTTTTTATGATATTATCAGTGCCATTTTCCAAAAAGTAATAAAGTTCAGTAAACTATAAATTCAAATTTTCTTTGCAGGTCTTACTACTGGAGGTCTTTAATCCCCAGCATTACCTAGGCGTGTTGCCCTGTTGTCGACCTTTACCATCATCCTAAATTGAATGCTTATTTCTTGTATACCAGGACTTCTCTTCTTTGACTTACTCTATTGTTTGGGTGAAGCATATCCTCCAGTAGTTCTACCATGTTAAAAACATGGCACCAAGACAGAGGTTGTGATGAAAACCCTTAGCCTGTCTTCTGAATTTCACTGCTCCCAATGGACTGGTTGTCCTCTCTGCTTGGTGCAATTCCCTGCCTATATTCCTCTTCCATTGTCTCCCCTGGCATTCCCTTTCTCATCTCCTAAGTTGAATCTTCCATTTTCATGTTCTTTAGCATGTCTGCCTCCTTCTCTATATATTTCCTGATTTGGGGAGAAGTATATCTCAAGTAGCTTTCTGGAAAGAGAGAGAAATTTGTCAGATTGTACCTCTCCGAAATGAGTTTGTGATATATTCACATGTAACTGAGTTTGACTGGATAAGAAAGGTGGAAATAGCTCAAATATACTAAGTAATAGAAGGATTTACTCAGAAAATAGGGAACAAATGCAAAGTTTACACACAGTTTTGTCTGATTTCAAGGTCTATCCTATTCTTAACTTCCTTTCTTGTTTTTTAACAAACAATATGATATGAGATTGTGTTCAAATTGTAGAATGAAAGAAAAAGATATTTACCAAGTTTTTAAATGATAAACACGTAGAAAGCTTTGCTTATAAATCCGGTGATATAATCTAGATTCAAACTTATGTTAGCTACAAGAGTTTTCCCAAACAAATGGAATTTGATTTAAATGTCTATAATGGGGTCATCCTGTGTTTGCTTGCCTGGTATTTAGTCTCATAGACTTTATGGAGTCCTTTTGTTTTTTATCATCATGGCAACTATCTTCTAATAAAATAAAAGAATAACATTTGTTTTCATTCTTCACTGTTCCACCATAGAGAAAAGATTGTTCTCCAATTATCACCCATTAGAACGAGAAAAAACAAACAAACAAAAAACCTCTGTACATGTTGGTGTGAGGCCATACTGCTAATTCAGGAGCTTGAATGGATAGAGATGTTGAAACTCTGAAATACTCTTTCTGAAAATACTTACCCAAGAACCCTCTTCTCAGCCTTTCCTGAGACAGAATCAAGATTAATCAAAAAATTACATTGCAATGTGGAACTGTATAAAATAAAACCAAGAGAAATCATATCAACTGAGATCATAAATATTAAAATGGGCTTAGAGTTAAATTCAAGGCAATGCACAAAGATAAGAAAGGTTATTTCTTCTTCAGAACTCTAGACTTGGTTACTAAAAAAAACCCGTCTATACATTTGATGTTAGATGTATGTTCTGCCTATACTACACTGACAAAGTACATATATAATACACTGGCTAACCACATAAAGAAGATTGAAACTGGACCCCTTCCTTAGACAAAATACAAAAATTCACTCAAGGTGGATTAAAGACTTAAATTTAAAACCCAAACTATAAAAACCTTGGAAGACAATCTAGGCAATACCATTCAAGACATAGGCATGAGCAAAGATTTCATGAGGAAGATGCCAATGCAATTGCAAAAAAGTAAAATTGACAAATGGTATCTAATTAAACTAAAGAGCTTCTGTACAGCAAAATAAATGTTCATTGGAGTGAACAGACAACCTACAGAATGGGAGAAAATTTTTGCAAGCTATGCATCCAACAAAGGTCTTATATCCAGCATCTATAGGGAAGTTAAATTTACAAGAAAAATACAAATCCATAAAAAAGCAGACAAAGGACATGAATAGACACTTTTCAAAAGAAGACACACCTGTGGCCAATGATCATTAAAAATGCTCAATATCACTGATCATTAGACAAATGCAAAACAAAACCAAAATTAGGTATCATCTTACAGCAGTCAGAATGGTTATTATTAAAAAGTCAAAAAATAACAGATGCTGGTGAGGTTGTGGAGAAAAATGAATGCTTACACACTGTTGGTAGGAGTGTAAATTAGTGCAACCATTGTGGAAGACAGCATCCTCAAAGACCCAAAGACAGAAATGCCATTCAACCTAGCAATACCATTACTGGGTATATACCCAAAGGATGTAAATCATTCTGTTATAAAGACACATGCAAGCATATGTTCATTGCAGCACTATGCACAATAGCAAAGACATGGAATCAACCTAAAAGTCCATCAATGATAGACTGGATAAAGAAAATGTAGTATATATACACCATGGAACACTATGCAGCCATAAAAAAAAAACAAGATCATGTCCTTTGAAGGGACATGAATGGAGTTGAAGGCCATTATCCTTAGCAAATTATTGCAGGAATTGAAAATCAAATGCCACATGTTTTCACTTTTAAGTGGAAGCTAAATGATGACAACACATGGACACATAGAAGGGCACAACACACGCTGGGACTCATCAGAGAGTGGAGGGTGGGAGGAGGAAGAGGATCAGAAAAAATAACTATTGGGTACTAGGCTTACTACCTGGGTGATGAAATAATCTGTACAACAAACACCCATGACACAAATTTACCTATATAAAAACCTGCACGTGTACACCTGAATTTAACATAAAAGTTAAAAAGGCCGAAATTCCATTTAATATATAATATTATGATTGGAAAAGAAAATTTGATGATAGTTTAATTTTAAATAGACTTATAAGAATCCAAAAATTATAAAATCATTTTTATGAAAGCATTTTTCATTGATACTTAATATTTGTAGTTATGTGTGAGGCCCATGTGATATTCTTTTTCATGCAAAAAAATGTGCAAAAATTAAATGAGAATATTTAGGATGTGTGTACACACAAACACACACACACACAATTTAATAGGTGAGTTTTTCTCAGTCCCTGAAGTTCAAGTTGATGATCACGTAGGCACAGCAGTCACAGACCCTCTCATCATTGTCCCTTGTGTCCCCAGGGGGCTCAGGCAGCTGCTGGTCACCAGAGTTGATTCATCCATTACGTGCACTCAACATCTGGCTCTTCCATACCCATGGCTCTTAACCATCCTCCCAGCCTCTTCTAATTGACTTTCCAAATCTCAGCCAAAGTGAAATTTCTAGGTTGTAAATGTCCTGTTCTCCCTTCTGTAAATGGTACATGGTAGTCCTCAGCCTCAATCCCAAGCCCAGTTTGGAGACTCAGAGACTCAGTGTGACAGGACCTGCTCTGCCTGTACCACCTCCTCTGGCCCTAGTTGAGCTGCTGGCTGCCAGCATGCCCTGCCTTCTGCAGGCACCATTGATGTCTCTCCACTGTAAGGAACTTAGAGGTACCTTTATTTGCTCATTCCACTTCCTCAAAATTTCTTCCATATGGCTAAACCAATGGGTTTAGACCTGCTGTTATCCACTCACGACTTACTCCGTCCAAGTGTTTATCACACTTGATTGTAATCACCTTCTTAACTGTCTGTCTTTCATTAGATTTTAAACTCTACAGCCAATAGTGCCTACAGTTTGGTTGGTACTACAGAGCTTTATTTTAAATTAAGTGAATGACATAACTGTATTTTTTTTCAAATGTAAGCTGTAATAAAAAGTCTAGTGTAATCAAGTAGCTTCTTCTTTTTCTCAAATACTTAGCATATGGTGTATAGAAGATAAAAAGAAAACATTCAGTATGGGATTCAGGAAAAAAATAACTTTATGTAGAGTGTTAAATAAGTCCTCAAGTCTGAGACATTTTTCACTTGCATTAATATAAATAATTTTCAAATGCAACTTTTCTCCTTCCTGCTCTGTTGAGCACACGCATTCAAAGAAAATGGTCTGACTTTTCCGTCTGATTTTCGCGTTTCATTTATTTGTTACCTACCAAGAAGGTTTGGGACACATCAATCACTATTGTGTGTTTTTATCTATCCTGCTGGACAGTGATGAGACAGCATAAAGTAACATAAATCTGTTTTGTGGGTATTCATAAGATGGACTTTCAGAGTATAGAATTCAGCACATGTCTTATGGCAGATCTTCAGGCAAACACTTGTATAGCCTGTCCAACATGAAATGAACTGTTTCTTTTGACAATCTACTTTTAGTAGAATATCTCATGAGTATTATCTAGAATTATAACTTCCCTTTCTACTTTTACAGGTCCTGTTATTTTCCTGGCTAAAGGAGTTTTTTTTCTTAAAAATAAAGTACTATCTGCTGATCGCTGAAGTCAAGCACAGAACTGAGTACTATACATACAGCAGGAAGTGAAATTCTAACCCATCTATGAGAGAACCTAAACACCTATGTAAGCGTAACTGGCAGAAATCTGTTTCTATTACCTGACCTAGAAGTCTCACCATTTTTCAAAATCATCAAATAAATGACATGAGGATAGCTTTACTTTGGCTCCAAACCAGAAAACTATATTTCTTTTAAAATGTATAAAATCTGCTTTTCCACTAATTTGGACTGATTTAACTCCTCATCATTTCTTGGTATGATTGCTGGATTTTGATGTAGTAATCTCAAGAGATAAACTTGAAAAGATGCATGATAAGATGAAGTCTAAAAATGAAAAATAAAAACATATCATTGCAGTAACTTCAAAATAAGTAATTTAATTTTGGAGAAGTGAGATGTTATGTTGAATGGTTTAAAATATCTCTATTTTGTTTCAGTGCGATCACCTAAAAAGAGCCTGACAGCAATACATAATTCACAGTATCATTAAAAATTGAATCATACTTTCACAGCTTTAATAGGAAATCAATACAAATCCACCTTTTACACGATAAATATATCTGAATGGTTATGGTGGCAATTGATCTCATGTAAGACTTTTTTCTCCCTGTCTCTTTTTCTCTCTCCCTCTCTCAAAAGCTAAAGTGACATTTCCCTTCCTGTTCTTTTATAGAACCAACGAAAATCCTTAACAGCAAATAAGGTGATTTGACAGATGTGTTACAAAGTCTAAAGAGTTCTATTTCATATGTCAGATATTTCTATTTAAGCCATGGCACACATTTTGCTGATAGAGTTTGTGTGCTCAAAACCCCACATGTATTACTATAAGAATGTGGGTCCTCTTGGAGCTCTTAATGGAATCCTCAAATCCCGTTTTCTAGTGGAAGCTACTATTTATATTAATTTCTATTCAGCCCTTATATGAGAATGTATGTTCCTTTATGTAATTTGAAAACTGCAGGGATGTAAATAGTATTAATTATATAATTTTCATTTCTCTATCCTCATCTGGATTTAATATACTCATTTAATATATGTAAATATATTGTAGATTTAATATACTTATTAAATATATTTTTAAAATATTTTTGCAAATATTTGTAAAAATATTTAATTTACAAATATTATTGTATATATTCAAAGTATACAATGCAATGCTTTGATATATATATACACACACACATATATATATATAAAATATATTGAATACCACAATCAAATTAATTAACACATCCATCATCACCCATTCTGGACATTATATCCCTAGAACTTATTCATTGTATAAGTAAAATTTTGTGCCTTTGATTAACATTCGTCCATTCCCCCTACCCTTCAGTCCCTGGAAGCTATTGTTCTACTTTTGCTTCTGTAAGTTTGACTTTCTTAGATACCACATATAAGTGAGACCATGTTATATTTGTATTTCTGTGTCTGTCATATTTCACTAGGTGTAACGTCCTCTAGTTTCATCTGTGTTGTCACAGATGACCAGATGTCTTTTATGGCTGAATAGTATTCCATTTTATCTCCCTTTCTCTCTCTCTCCTCTCTCTCTCTTTCTCTCTCTCTCTCTCTCTCTCTCTCTCTCTCTCTGTGTGTGTGTGTGTGTATGCATACATATAGATTACATTTACTTTCTTCACTCATCCACCTATGGCCACTTCGCTTGTTTTAATATTTTGACTATTGTGAACAATGCTGCAATGAACATGAGGGTGCAGATTCCTTGTACTAGTTCATTTTCATGCTGCTTATAAAGACATACTCGAGACTGGGCAATGTACAAAAGAAAGAGGTTTAATTGGACTCACAGTTCCTTGTGGCTGGGGAGGCCTCACAATCATGATGGAAGGCAAGGAGGAGCAAGTTACACCTTACGTGGATGGCAGCTGGGAAAGAGAGAGTTTGTGCTGGGCAACTTATCCTTTTAAAACCATGAGATCTCCTGAGACCCATTCACTATCATGAGTACAGCATGGGAAAAACCTGCCCCCATAATTCAATCATCTTCCACCGGGTCCCTCTCACAAAGTGGGAATTATGGGAGCTAGAACGTGAAATTTGGTTAAGGACACAGAGTGAAACTATGTCACACCTTTTGAAAGTATAGATGTCATTTTTTTTCATTGTTTGATCATATGGTAGTCCTATTTTAAAAATTGTCAGCAGACTCCATACTGTTTCATAATGGATGTATCAATTTACTTTACTACCAGAAGTGTACAGGGATCCCTTTTATCCACACTTTTGCTAACACTTATCTCTTCTCATTTGGATAATAGCCATCCTAACAAGTATGAAGTGATATCTTGTTTGATTTGCACATTCCTAATGATTAGTGATATTTAGTACCTTTTTCATATACCAGATCATTTATTTGCCTTCTTTGGGAAACTGTCTATTCAGGACCTTTGCTCGTTTTTAAATTTTATTGTTATTATTATTTTGTTACAAAGTTGTGTGAGTTCCTTATGTATTTTGGATATTAACCCCTTGTCAGATATATGGTTTGCAAATATTTTCTCCCATATCTTAGGTTGCCTTTTAATTTTGTTTCTTTAGCTCTATGAAAGCTCTGTAGTTTAATGTAAACCTACTTGTTTATTTTTGCTTTTGTTTCCTGTGCTTTTGGTGTCACACACAAAATGATTATTACCAAGACTGACATGCTTTGGATTTGTGTCCCTGCCCAGATCTCATGTCAAGTTGAAGGAGGGGCCAAGTGGGAGGTGATTGGATTATGGGGACAGACTTCAGTCTTGTTGTTCTCCTGATAGTGAGTGAGTTCTCACAAGATCTGGTTCTTGCTTCACTCTCTCTCTCTCCTGATGCCATATGGAGAAGGTACTTGCCTCTCCTCACCTTCCAGCATGATTGCAAGTTTTGTGAGGCCTCCCAGTCACGCTTCCTGAAAAGCCTGTGGAACTGTGAGTGAATTAAATTTCTTTTCTTCATAAATTACCCAGTCTCAGGTAGTTCTTTATAGCAGTGTAAAAATGGGCTAACACAGAAAATTGATACCAGGGGAGTGTGGCACTACTATAAAGATACCTGAAAATGTGAAAGAAACTATGAAACTGGGTAATGGGAAGAGGTTGGAAGGGTTTGGAGGGCTCAGAAAAAGACAGAAAGATGTGGGAAAGTTTGAAACTTCCTAGAGACTTGTTGAATGATTGTGACCAAATGCTACTAGTGATAATAGTGATAAGGACGATGAAGTCCAGGCTGATGTAGTTTCAGATGGAGATGAGGAACTTACTGAGAACTGAAGTAAGGGTCACTCGTGCTATGCTTTAGCAAAGAGATTGGTGGCATTGTGCCCCTGCTCTAGGAATCTGTGGAACTTTGAACTTGAGAGAGATGACTTAGGGTGTCTGGCAGAAGAAATCTTTGAGCAGCAAAGCATTCAAAATATGCCCTGGCTGCTCATAACAGCATATAGTCATATGCATTAACACAGAGATGTCTGAAATTGGAACTTATGTTTAAAAGGGAAGTAGAGCATAAAAGTTTGGAAAATTTGCAGCCTGAGTGTGTGACAGAAAAGAAAAACCCATTTTCTGAAGAGAAATTCAAGTCTCCTGCAGAAACCTGCATAAGTAAATGAGGAGTAAATGTTAATAGCCATGACAAAGGGGAAAATGTCTCCAGGGCATTTCAGAGATCTTTTCAGTACCCTCTCCCATAACAGGCCTGGAGGCCTAAGAGGGAATAATGGTTTCACAGGCTGGGTCCAGGGTCCTGCTGCTCTTTGCAGCATTGGAACATGGCACTCTGTGTCCCAGTTGCTCCAGCTCCAGCCATGGCTAAAGGGAGCCAAGGTACATAGCTCAAGCCATTGCTTCAGAAGGTGCAAGCCCATAGCTCTGGCAGCTTCCATGTGGTATTGGGCCTGCGGGTATGCAGAAGGCAAGAGTTGAGGCTTGGAAACCTATGCTTGGATTTCAGAGGATGTATGGAAAGACCTGGAGGTCCAGGTGGAAGTCTACTGCAGAGGTGGAGCCCTCTTGGAGAACCTCTACTAGGGTGGTGCAGAGGGGAAATGTGGGGTTGGAGACCCCAAACATAGTCCCCACTGGGGTATTGCCTAGTGGAGCTGTGAGAAGAGGGATACTATTCTCCAGACCCCAGAATAGTAGATCCACCAACAGCCTGCACCATGCATCTGAAAAAGCTGCAAGCACTCAACATCAGCCCATGAAACAGCTGTGGGTGCTGTACCCTGTAGAGCCACAGAGGCAGAGCCACCAAAGGCTTGGGAGCCTACCTTTTGCATCAATGTGCCCTGGATGTGAGACATGGAATCAGAGGAGATTATTTCTGATCTTTAAGATTTAATGACTCCCCTCTGGGTTTCAGACTTGCATGGGCCCTGTATAGCCTTAGTTGGCCAATTTCTCCCAGTTGGAATAGAAGCATTTATCCAATGCCTGTAACCCAGTTGTATCCTGGAAGGAACCAACTTGTTTATTTTTGCTATTGTTTCCTGTGCTATTTGTGTCATATACTAAAAAATTATTACCAAGACCAATGGCAAAGAACTTTTCTTCTATTTTTTCCCTGAAAGTTTCACAGTTTACGATCTGACATTTAAGTCTTTAATCCATTTCAGTTTAATGTTTATATATGGTTTAAGACAAGGGTCTAAATTTATTCTTTTCCATACAGACATCCATTTTTCAAAACTATTTATTGAAGAGGCTTTCTTCATTGTGTAGTTGTAGCATCATTTTCAAAGATTAGTTTACTATATATGCATGGGTTTATTTCTGGGTTCTGTATTCTGTTTCACTTGTCTATATGTCTGCCCTTATGCCCCTGCCGCACTGTTTTGATTACTATAGTTTTGCAGTATAGTTTGAGATTAGGGAGTGTCATCCCACCAACTTTGTTATATTTTCTTAAAATTGCTTTGACTGGGGTCCAATACAAATTTTATGACTTTTTTTCTATTTCTGTGAAAAATGTCATTGGAATTTTGATAGAGACTGCACTGAATCTATAAATTAGGAATTATGGATATTTTAACATTCTTAATCTAATCTATGTACATGGGATCTTTATTTGTTTCTTCAATTTATTTTATCAATATTTTCTAGTTTTAAGTACAGTTCTCTCAATTCCTTAGTTAAATTCATTTTTAAATATTTCATAATATTCAATACTATTATAAATGGGATTGTTTTCTTAATTTGTTTTTTGAATAATTTACTGTTAATGTAAAGAAATGCAACTGATTTTTGTATGCTGATTTTGCATTCTGAAATTTTACTGAACTTTGTCATTAGTTCTGACAGTTTTTTGGTGGAGTCTTTAGGGTTTTCCCTATATAAGATTATTGCATCTTCAGAGACAGTTTAACTTTGTCTTCCTATTTGGATACATTTTATTTCTATTTCTTGCTTAATCTTTCAAGCTAGGACTTCCAATACCATGTTGAATAGAAGCTGTAAGAGTGAATTTTCTTGCCTTCTTCCTAATCTTAAAGGAAAAGCTTTCAGCTTTCATCATGAAGTATGATGCTGGCTGTGGCCTTGTCATATATGTCCATTATTATGTTGAGACAAATTCTTCTCTATCAAATTTGCTGACAGTTGTAATCAGAAAAGAATGTTTAATTTCTACAAATGATTTTTCTGCATCTATTGAGAGGATTATAGATTTTTATCCTTCAGTCTGTTAATGTGATATGTCACATGTATGGATTTTGTATGTTGAAATAACCTTGCATCTCAGGGATAAATCCCACTTGATCATGATGAGTAATCTTTGAAGTGAGCTACTGAATTTAGTATTTTCTTTAGTTTTTTGCATCTGTGTTCATTGTAGATATTGGCTTCTAATTTCCTTATTTTGTACTATACATGTCGGGATTTGGTAAGAGGATGAAAGAGTTTGAAAGCATTTCCAGCTCTTCAATTTCTTGGAAGAGTTTAAGAAGGGTTGAAGTGAATTTTTTTTTTTTTTAATTTTGGCTAGAATTCAGCCGTGAAGCTCTCTGTTTCTAGGATTTTCTTTGTTGGGAGATTTTTTTATTATTGATTCAATATCCTTACTAGTTATTATTCCATCCAGATTTTTTATTTCTTCATGATTTAGTCTTGGTAAGTTGTGTATTTCTAGAAACTTATCCATATCTTCTAGATAATCTAGTTTGTTGACAAATAATTGTTCACAGCAGTCTCTTATGATCCTTTGTTTTTCTGTAATATCAGTTGTAATGTCTCTTTTTACTTATAATTTTATTTGAGTCAGACGATTTTTTGCTTGGTTAGTATAACTAAAGTGTTGTTCATTTCAGCCAGACGATTTTTTGCTTGGTTAGTTAACTAAAGTGTTGTTCATTTCTTTAACCTTTTCAAGAAAAGCTATTTCATTCCATTAGTCTTTTCCATTGTCATTCTAGCCTCCATTTAATATATTTTTGCTCTAATTTTTATTATCATCGTTCTTCTGTTGACTTTGTGCTTAGTTTGCTTTTATTTTTCTAGTTTTTAAGTTATATATTTAGGTTGTTAATTTGAGATTATTCTTATTATTGATGTAGGCCTTTATTGCTTTACAGTTTCAGTATTGCTTTTGCTGCATCACATCAGTTTTGGTATGATGTTTTTATTTTTGTCTGTCTGAAGATATATTTTGATAGCTCTTTTGAATTATGTTTTTACCCATTGGTTGTTCAAAACTGTGCTATTTACTTTACACATATTTCTGAGATTTCCAAAATTCCTCCTGTATTGATTTCTAGCATTGTATTATTGTAGTCAGAAACTATATTTGAGGTAGTTTCCATCTCTTAAATTTCTTATGACTTTTATTTGTGACCCAATATATGATCTATTCTGGAGAATATTCTGTAACACTTTAGAAGAATATATATTCGGCTACTGTTGAATATAATATTCTGTATACGACTTTTAAGTGTATTTGGGCTATAATGTCACTTTAGTCAGATGTTTTCATGTTGATTTTCTCTCTTCATGATATATCAATTGTTAAAATTGAGATATTAAAGTCCCCTATCTGTTTCTCTTTTAAGTTCTGTTACTATTTGATTTATTTATTTAGGTACTCTAATGTTGGGTGTATATATATTTATAATTGCTATATTTTGTTTATAATTAAGTATAATTATTTCTTTATAATTAATATTTTTATAATTATACCTATAATTATAAAATAATTATAATAAATAAATTTATTTCTTTATAATTAATAAATATTTCTTTATAATTCAGTATAATTATTTTCTTTATAAGTTGATCCCTTTATCATCATATAGTAATATTCTTTATCTCTTGTGAGAGTATTGACTGAAAATCTAATTTTCTTGGTAGAAGTATAGCCATCCGTGATCTCTTCTAGTTGTCAAATGCATGGAATAGCGTTTTTCATAACTTTACTTTTGATCTGTGTAGATTGTTAGGGCTAGAGTGGTTCTTTTGTAGCCAGCATATTGTTTGATCTTGTTTATTATCTATTTAGAAACCTTGTGTTTTTAGATTAGATAATTTAGTCCATTTACATGTAAAGTAATTATTGATGTAATGACTTAGTATTCACATTTTCTTAATTGTTTATTAAATGTTCTGTAGTTTCTTTGTCACCTTCTTTCAATCTTGCTGTCTTTCTTTTTGATGTTTCGATTTTTGTAGTGATGTGCTTTAATTTTTTCCTCTCTTTATCTTTTGTCTATCTGCTAGTTATTTTGTCTTTTTCATATCATAGGGGGGCTTACATAAAATGACTTATAGTTATAACTCTATTTTAAGCTGATAGCAAAGTAAATTTGACTGCATACGAAACTTTTACTTTATGCTATTAGTATTACACATGCTATTGATATTACACTTTACATCTTGTATTTTTTGTATTTAATAACAAATTATTGTAATTATAGTTATTTTTAGCACTTCTGTCATATAACTTCTATATCAGTTAAAAATGAATAGCACATCACAATTACAGTATTAGAGTATTCTGAATTTTACTATATGTTTATCTATACCAATGAGTTTTATTATCCTTTCATGTGTTTCCACATTTTCAGTTAATGTCCTGTAGTTTTATTTTCAAGAACTTTCTTTAGCATTTCTTATATGGCAGGCGTAGTGATAACGAATTCCCTCAGCTTTTGTTTCTCTGTCTGGGAATGTCTTTATCTCTCTTTCATTGTTGAAGGACAGCTTTGCTGGGTAGAATAGTTTTCATCCTCAGGTTTTCTTTGCTTGTTTTAGCACTTTTTATATATCAGTCTATTCCTGCTAGGATATCAAGATATCTGTTGAGAAGTTTACTGACAGCCTTATGGAAGTTCCCTTGTATGTGATGAGTCTCTTTTTTCTTGCTTTTTTCAAGACATTACTGATGTCTTTAACATCTAACAATGTAATGAAAATGTATCTCAGACAATTCTCCTTTGGGTTGATCTTGCTTGGATCTTTTGATCTTCATGAATCTGGATGTCCACATTGCTCCCAATATTTGGGAAGTGTTCAGTTAGTATACTTTAAATAAGCTCTCTTTGCCCCCATTTTTTCCTCTTTATTCTTGTTGGACTCCAATAATTCTTACATTTGTATACTTGATGGTATTCCATAGGTCCTGTAAGCTTTCTTTGCTCTTTTTCATTCTTTTTTTCTTTTTCTTCCTCTACATTGCTAATTTCAAATAACTTGTATTCTAGTTCACTAATTCTTTCTTCTGCACGATTTAGTCTCCTGTTAAAGCTCTATATTTGTTTTACATACAGCTCTAGTATTTTTGTTTGTTTCTTTTTAATGGTTTTGATTTCTTTATTAAATTTCTCATTTTGTTCATGTAGTTTTTGTAGTTTGGGTTAGTTGTCTATAAATATTTTTTTCTTGAATTTTATAGAGTTTCTTTATGCTGATTATTTTTGAGTTCTTATTCAGGCAATTTGTAGACCTTTATTTCTTTGAGGTCAATTACTGGAACTTTGTGTGTGTGTGTGTGTGTGTGTGTGTGTGTGTTGTCCTGTTTGCCTGTTATCTGTATAGTCTTGCATTGATATCTGTGCATTTGAAGGAAAAAACACCACTTACAATCTTTACTGCTTAATTGCAGCAGGTAAAAGCCTTCTCCTGTTAGATCTCTAGGTGGATAAATTTCCCTGGGGATAAAGGTTGAGTGGGGTTAGAGCCAAATTATGTGACTGTTGCTGGGATCCCACTGTATTCCAAACTAATGTGCCTATAACCAGGGGTTCTAGTAGTCGTGGCTCTTCTTTGGTCCTCAGGTGGACTAAACTGCTCTCTGCATCTTGATCAGTAGGGCAGGTGCTAGGATGACAGTATGCTTCAGAGTCTGCAGATGATGGGACTATTATCAAGTGAGCACATAAGTGTGGCTTTCTCCAGGTCCTTAGGAGGGCAGGAAGTGTTTCTATTTCAATGGGCAGGCTATACTGGTCTCTAACCACAGCTGACAGTGGTTAGAACTGAGTCACAGGGCTGCATCAGGGCCCATGGCCAAGACTGAGGTCTGTAGACCCACCTCTGGGGACACAAACAAGCATGTCCCCTTCCGGGTCTTTTGGGGGTAGCACTGCTCTCAGATCACAGCTGAGAGGGGCTGAAACTGACTCTCATGGCCATTTCAGGGTGTGCTGTGGGACTGAGGTTGGCAAGCCTGTACCAGGGACTCAGAAGGCACATCTTCCTCTGGGTCTCGGTACGGGAAGAACTGCACTCAGACAGCAGTGGAGAAGGGTGGGAGCAGAATCTCAGGGTTATATCAGGATCCACAGTTGGGACCAAAATCAGAAGGCCTGTCATTTGAGGCACAAGTGGGCGTGAATCCTCCTCACTCCCCTTGATTGATGATTTTGATGGCAGGACCAAGGAAAATGAAGCTTTATTCAAACACACAGAAGAATAGGGCTATTTTTAGATCTGAAGCTGGTTTGGTGACTCTGCCATCTGAGTGTGGGTCTCCCCTTTCAAAACAGACCTACTAGCTCTTGGGCTTCCCTGGGGTTTCACAGCCTTCTTCCTGAATCCCAAAGCTCCCACAAAGGCAGTTTTGTCTATGAATGGCTCAGAAATTATTGCTGCTACTAGGGGCGTATAAGTGGGGGATCTTCTATTCTTCAATCTTGCTGACAACACTTCTCTTGAGTAGTTGCTGAAGGTACAATCTTAAAACAACCTGTTCCTTAAAGTTAGCAAAACTCAGCTCCAAAATATTTGATCCTAGTGTTTTCTGAATGGAATAATTTGTAGCTACTAATTCATTTTTTAATGGATATAGGACACTATCTGACAATTCTATCAAAATTGTCAAATGTATTGGCATATACTTTCTTATTGCAATATTAATATCTGATAAGCCTATGCAATTTTTCATTCTTAGTAGTTAGTTATTTTTAACCTCTTTTTCCTTCTCTACTTCCTCTTTCTCATTTTCATCTCCTTTAATTTTAGAAAAGGTTTTTCTATGTTATTAATCTTTATTTTTAAAAAGTGTTTGTTTTTTTGATTTCCCTCTTTTGACTTTTTTTTATTAGTACTTTTCATTTTCTCCTATTATCAACTGTTTTAGGATTTGTTCTGTTATTTTTTGAAACTTTAAAAATTTGTTTAATTCATAGACTTTTTCTCTCTCTGATATAATATTTAATGCTACTGCTTTTCATAAGTATCACTTTAGATGAGCTTCACAACTATTGGTGTATTCTATTTTCATTATGGCTTAGCTGTAAGTATGCATTTACTTTTCTATTATAATCTCTTTTTAAATCTAAGCTTTTCTTGAAGCATATTTTTCCCTCTGCAATACGGAGATTTTTTTCTGTGTCTTATCTTTAATAAATGTCTAGCTTAATTACATTATGGACTTATTAGTATCCCATTTGAAATAGTTTTCACTAGTTTTATTGCCTGGCAAGTAGTTAAATTTCATAAATGTCTCATAGGCTTAGGGTTCTATCTATATTATTTTAATAATCCAAGTATTGCTAATTTTGTTATTTTTGTTATCTGTTTTCTAACTAAAATTTAACCACTTTGAATTTTCAATAATTTAGACAGAGGTTGAAAGCTCCCAATTTGATAGTGTATTTGTCAGTTTCATTCACTACTTGTATGTTGCTTTATATTAATTTATATGATGCCTTCATCTCAAGTCTTTTTCTTGTCTAAAATTAGCATAATATAGCCCTAACATTAACATAACTGTGCAATTTATTTTTGTTTTACACTCTTACGTTGTGATAGAAAATGTTTTTAAATGTTTCCTTGAAGTATAGCAGATATACACACAAGTTTAAAGCTAAATAAATTTTTACATGCTGAACACATCCATGTAAACAGCACTCAGGTTAAAAACAAATGAACAAACGCAACATACCAGCACCCCAGGAGTTCAATCAGTTTCCTATTCCAATCACTTACACACTCCAAGATTAACACTGGGAATTCTAACACTTTAGTTTAGTTTGTAATCTAAATTTATATAAATTTAACCATAAAATGTGTGTTCTTTTGTGTCTGGTTTATTTCAGTCGGTATTATGTTTGTGAGATTCCTCAATACTGTTGCATGTGTTCATTTTTATTGATGAGTCATATTGCCTTTTGTGGGCCAGGCGCAGTGGCTCACCCCTGTAATCCCAGCACTTTGGGAGGCCGAGGCCGGCAGATCACGAGGTCAGAGATTTGAGACCAGCCTGGCCTACATGGTGAAATCCAATCTTTACTAAACATACAAAAAAATTAGCCGGGTGTGGTGGCACGTACCTGTAATCCCAGCTACGCGGGAGGCTGAGCCAGGAGAATCGCTTGAATCCAGGAAGCAGAGGATGCAGTCAGCTGAGATCACACCACTGCACTCCAGTCTGGTGACAGAGCAAGACTCCGTCTCAAAAAAAAAGTATAAAACGTACTCTGTAATCTTGTCAAGTGCAAAGCATTGCTGAGATAAACTAAAAGAGATCTATATAAATGAAAAAATACCATGTTTATGTATCAGATTTATTATTGTTAAGGTGGCAATATTCCCTGAATGATCTACAAATTCAATGCAATCGCTATTATAATTCTAGTTGTCTTCTTTGTAGAAATGGAAAATCTGATTATGGAATTCATATGGAATTGCAAGAGACCCAAGATAACCAAAAGAATATTGAAAAAGAAGAATGAAGCAGGAGAATTCACACTTTGCAATTTCAATGCTTACTACAAGACAACGTCATCCAGGCAGTTGTATATAGTACTGGTGCAAAGATAAACAGATAGATCAATGGAATCGAATTGAGAGTCCAGAAACAAACACATACACCCATGACCAATTGATTTTCAACAAAAGTACCAAGACCATTTACTAGGAAAAGTCTTTTTAAATTGGACTGTTATTTCATACCATGTAGAAAACTAGCAAAAATGGATCAAAGAACTCTTTGTTCTTTATAAATCTATAAACTCTTAAACATTATGATAAATCTTCATGACTTTAGATTTTGAAAATGACTCTGATACGGCACCAAAACATGAGTAATAAAAGAAAAATAGATATATTTGACTATATCAAAATGTAAAGCTTCTGTATTTCAAAGAACAGTATTAAGAAAGTAAAAAGACAACCCACAGAATGGAGGAAAAATATTTACAGATCATATATCTGATAAGAAACTTGTATCTAAAATATATAAATAATTCTTACAACTCAATAATGAATTTTTTAAAAAAACACTTAAAATAGGCAAATGACTTCAATAGATATTTCTCTAAGGATATATAAAAATAACCAATAATTACATAGAAAGATAACAAAAATAAACACAATGACGTACCAATTCATACCCACCAGGATGGCTAAAACCAAAATGTGAGATAATAACAAGAATGACGTAGAGAAATTGGAATCTCATGAGTACTCATGAGTACTACCTCATACTCTAGCAGTAGAAATGCAAAATGGAGCAGATAGTATGGAAAACAGCCTGGCAATTCTTCAAATATTTAAACATAGAGATTATATAACCCAGCAATTCACCCTAAGTGTATATCCAAGAAAAATGAAAATCTGTACACACAACAACTTATACAAAATCTATTTGCATTACAACTTTATTCATAATTGCCAAAAGATGGAAATAGCCTAAATGTTTAACAACAGATAAACAGATAAATGGATAAACAAAATTTGGCATATTCATACTATGGAATGTCATTCAGCCATAGAGAAAGAATGAATTGCTATAATACTTGCTGTAACATTCATGAACCTTGAAAATATTATGCTAAATGAATTAAGCCAGTCACAAAAGACCTTGTATTTTATACCTATGATAGTCTAGGAAAGAGATATCTACAGAAACTAGAAGTAGATTAGTGGTTGCATGAGCTGGGAGTAGGGCATAAGGATGTGATAGCTCTAGGTTATGGGTTTTCTTTTTGAGTTGATAAAAATGTTTTTAAGTTGACTGTGGTGATGTTTTCACATATTTATGAATATACTAAAAACCAATAATTGTATACCTTAAATGAATAAAGAATATGATATATTTATTATATATCAATAAAGTTGGAGGTTGCAGTGAGCTGAGACCATGCCACTGTACTCCAGCCTGGGCAAGAGAGAGAGATTTCGTCTCAAAAAACAAACAAACAAAAAAGAAAAGTTAGAGAATTGGGAGACCAAGGCAGGAGGATCACCTTAGGTTGGGAGTTCAAGATCAGCCTGACCAACATGGAGAAACCCCATCTCTACTAAAAACACAAAATTAGCTGTGTGTGGTGGCATATGCCTGCAATCCCAGCTACTTGGGAGGCTGAGGCAGGAGAATTGTTTGACTCTGGGAGGCAGAGGTTACAGTGAGCCAAGATCGCACCATTGCACTCCAGTCTGGGCAACAAGAGTGAAACTTCGTCTCAAAAAAAGATAATAATAAAGTTCAAGGACACAGAATAAAGGGAAACTACACTGATGGTAAAAGGATCAGTGTTTGAGATATTTTTAGAAGTGAGGAAAGGTAGAATCGATGATGTACGGGGATATTTTAGGGTGGAAAACTGTGTGATACCATAATGGTAGATACATAACATTAAGCATTTGTCAAACCCCATAGAAATTTATAGCACAAAAAAGTGAACCTTAATGGAATTAAAAATATTTATAAGACTGGGGATCCTATGATGAAATGCAGAATTTGACAAAAACATCTAATGTATTTAAATGTATTAAAGTCAATTATAGAAGAGGTAGATAAAAGTTGTTGACCTAAGTAACTTTGGAAATCAGTGGAGTCTCTTAGACTGAAGGTGAAATAAACTGTATATAAGATTGGAGTCTAATTGATAAAGTTGTTCCTCACAACTGTAAGGTTAACAATTCTGATACTCTTCCATATGTACAACAACATTAAACATTAAATAAAGGTTTTGTGGATAGTGGGAATCACCTTAATGCTGGAGTGAGAGTTTACAGATGAACAAGTAGAGCAGGCTAGAATCATCCATGTGGTAATATTTAGAATTGAAAGTATAGTCATTCCTCACTTAACATCAAAAATACATTTTTTGAAACATGACTTTAAGGGAAATGATATATAACAAAACCCATTTTTTTCTCATCAGTAGTGTAACAAAATTACATTGAACAAAGTGATATTATTCAAGGACCAGCTATATATTGTTTTGCTTAAAGCTACAGTATCCAAGACCCCTTCAAGGATGTTAAGTGAGGAATTACTGTAGTATGTACTTATGTTAGGCTTCATATGAGAATTCAGGATGTTGTAGTTCCAAAAATCAAGGAAGTGCTAAGAAATACAAAACAAATAAAAACATCATTTGTACTTATGTCGGTGGGGCCAGAGTCAGCTGAAAGAGCTCTCAGTGACCATGGCTGGATCAATTTGAACAAGGAAGCAAAATAACATTGGTTTGTAATACAAAATATAGCATAAACATCCATGAGTCCATATTAGCATAAATAAATGATTGAATCAATTCATATCTGGGAGAGAATACGCCGTACTTTTATGCAGAAAAAAATTCCTAGTAATTTATGTATATAATTTGTCAGTGAGTCGAAGTACACTTTCCCATTCCTTATTTGTAGATTGTGCAAAGTGACTTAATTCTAAAGGATATAGTATGAAAAGGGGGGAAATAGATCCACTTGACAATGAAGAAACCTGAAAAATACTACCTCAGCAAGGTAATCAAGGTCAATATCACCAGTGATAAATCATGTTAATAATTTTTATATTTGATGTAGGGCAACAAGAATCACATTTTACCTTGTTGTTTTCTTCCCAAAATCCGTAAGCAAAGTCTAACAAGAAAATCATTAGACAAATATCATTTGAGAGGCATGCTATAAAACATTTGACTAGTCCTCCTCACAACTGTCGAGGTCATCAAAGTCAAGGAATATCTCAGAAACTTTCACAGCTAAGGGATGCCTAAGGAGACATGATCACTAAACATAATGTTATATTCTGGATAAGATTCTGAAGCATTAAGTAAAAATTGTAAAAATCTGAGTAAAGTAAGGAATTTCATCCATAAAATATACCACTATCTATTCATTAATTATATCAAATGTATTAAAGATATAGCTGTATTATGGATATAAATTATACCTGTGATGGGGAAACTAGACACATGTTATATAGGAACTCCTCTCTGTTCAATCTTCTTATTTTTCTGCAAATCCAAAACTGTTCTAAAAAGTATAATTTATTAAAGTAAAAACAAGCAAACAAGAAAACTATCCAGTTACAAAGATCAATCCTCTAAATAATGACAAAGAAATTAAATATAACTGCCTGGGCATGCTGGCTCACATCTGTAATCCCAACAGTTTGGGAGGCCGAAGCAGGTGGATCACCTGAGGTCATGAGTTGGACACCAGCCTGGCCAACATGGTGAAACCCCATCTCTACTAAAAATACAAAAATTAGCTGGGCATGGTGGCACATGCCTGTAATCCCAGCTACTGGGGAGACTAAAGCAACCACTTCAAACTGGGAGGCAGAGGTTGCACTGAGCCGAGATCCTGCCACCGCCTTCCAGCCTGGGTAACGAGAGCAAAATTCCATCTCAATTGAAAAAAAAAAAAAAAGAAAGAAAGAATTTTTTCCATTTCTAATAATTATTTTCCACCACTATTTTATTTTTTCATTTTGTTCTTATTATTAAAACTTCTTTATCTTAAATTTTCTAACATTTTTAGGTCAAGTGCTACTTTCATTACTTGTATCAGAGTTCCACAGACATCACTTTTGTCCAAATTCACTTTTAAACTTTCCAAAATTATGTCTTAGACTTTCCCTTTTTTTTTTTCTTCTGTTCTCATGGAATCCATTCTTTTGCGAATGTTGCCCCCAAAATTTTTTAATCTGATCACTTTTCTTCTGCTTTATAAATCTTTAATGCCAGTCACTGATGAGAGAGTTGATTTCAAAATCTTGCAGGTGGGAAAGATCCTTTTTCTCGATTGATTGTTTTTACTAGATTCTCCTCTAGACATCCCAGGTCACGTGCCCTAAGTTCCCACTAGTTCATATTTTTACATCCCTCCCAGATTCCATGGCCTTTCACACCATTGTGCTTTTGCCTGTGATGTTCTCTCTGTTCAGTACTGCCTTCCTTTTGACTTATTTGGGAAGCCACATCTCATCCTAAAAGACAAAATGAGAATGTCACCCGTTCCATAAACATTTCTACCTCACCAGAAAGAATCAGAGGCTTCCTCATCTAAATCTATACGGCAATTTACGCTGACCTCTAGAAGAACACTAGTCACATCCTGACATAAGTACTTGCCAACATTTATCATTTTCTGAAGGAGGAAAAGTGAAACGAAGGGGTGCGAGACAATGAAACTGAATGTGTGAGAAAAAGGTGTCCATTTTTAATAAAGGTGCATTTTGGAATTTTTAATTAAAATTTGTTATTACTTAACAGTTTTTTTCTGGGTTTTATGATCTAAAATAAATGTAACATTCATTCAATAGGTAGATAGTGCTTTATGGATAATATTCTAGAACTTAGTACACAGTCTCAAGAAATGACCATTGTTATTACAAAATATTTAATAACGTAATATTTCACAATAGTAGTTTCCTTTTATTGAGTCTACTGAATATATGCCACTCTGTTTGGTGCTTTACATATACTCAAGTTTCATAGCCTTGTTTTTAAATTTGCATCATTAACCCTACATTATAAATGCGAAGTTGAGAATCAGGTAACTAACCACGCTGCCATCCATGCTCGTTTTTGCCAGCCTTTAGAACCTACAGACTTCATCAAAGTGTGCTACTTAAAATGAGATTAACTGGAGACTCTGATGCATATAGTTTGCTGCAAAATACTTTAAAAATAGCTATTAAAATGTTTTAGCAAAATTAACCCTTGTCCTATAATTACCTTTAAAATATTTGTGTGTAGCGAGGTTATGGTAAAAAAACTTGTTAGACCTCATGGAATCAAAGGAAGAAAGGTACGAACGAGCACGCTCCTATAACCCTCAGACATGGAACTTGGGAGGCTTCTCTGTCAGTCTCTTTCACTTGTGTGGTAAATCTGCTATTTTCTTCCGTAGATGGCTTTCTCCAGAATCAGAGACTATGTCCACTGACAGTCCTGGAAGCATATTACTCAAGCTTAAATATCTCAGAGAAGAAACTTCTAGCTTATAACTACTTTAAATACAATTTCAAGGAAGTGTATTGGCTGAGTCTGGGGTCACACATCCACTTCTTAGAACAAATACCAAGGGCAGTAGCATGGGAATAAAAATCTACCGCCTGTAGCCTGGAGACAGGGCACCGAGAAGGGAATCCCCACTGACACCATATGCTTGGAATGGAAAAAGAAGTTCCCTAGGGATGAACGGTGCTGTAACCAGAACAAAGAGGTTAGGAAAAGTGGGTTGATCAAAAAATACATCTTCCCTCTGAGCACGAGCAGGGGTAGGTCTGACCTAAGTGACAGGTTCTAAAACCCACCAATGTGTACTTACACCCTTCTCTTCATTTATGACTCGTGTGCTATTGTTCATATGACTTCCGTACTGTATGTCTTATTCTTTTCATTCACAAAAGGATTAGTATCTACTGTTAGTATCTACTGAATGGATTCGTCAGAACTAAATTATTTAAAGCATGTAATGTACTTGATACATTTTGACACACTAAATTAAAGTCTTTAAGAATGTGGAATAGCAATAGCCCAGCTACTCCAGTATTTACAGGAATAGCTTAATAACAAAAGTAGCTAAAACAAAAGCCTTAGTTGTTCTTAAGGCTCTCAAAGAAAGAAAAAAGTGCATTGACAAAGTTCATCCTATGGATACTCTAAGTCCAAGACTTAGTGACATTCTCTGTTTGTGTCATTTTCTTTATATAATAAAATATAACACATTTTAAAATTAAAAGTATAAATGTCAAAAGGTAAAAGAAGACTTAAAACTTAGCTTAATTCTCAAAACACAGGTATGTCCCTTCAGTAACAACCTTAATAAGTGTTTCTTATGGTTCCACTTGAAGAATTATTGTAACAAGAGACTCACTTTTTGATACAGCAACTTTCTTCATTTCCATGTACTTATCAGATTCCAGGGACTGTCAAATAATAGGCCTTATTTGTTTTGGCTTAAACTGTTTAGCTCAATATCAGAACGATCATGAAGGGTCCAAACCCAACTTCCCTATTTCCCTTCCTGTGATGCCCGTCTAGTTACCGAAATCCTACCGCAGAGTTAGAAGAGTGAGTTAGTGACTTTTCCTGCTGTTTTTGCTACGAACACCATGAGGAGCGTCCGTGGTTGCTTCAACCTGCACTTTTCCAGCCGAAACGTTATCCACCCTTTCCATCCTTCTGCACATGTTATGCATTCTTAATCTTTCAGTCTTCTGATCACCATTAAAACAACTTCAGTTGTTTCACCCATGCGTGATTGGAAATAAACTCTGAGAGAAAAGAAGGGACTACAGTGTGTTCTGCTTAAACCTGTATTTCTCTGATGGACATTATCATGTACAATAATATGTAGGTAAGTAATGATCACATTAACTGAAGTTAGTATGTAACGTGACTGGTTTAAGTCTTCAAGAGCCACTATTATTTCCAGTAACAGCGGGCTAATGAAGGAGGCTACACCTTAATTTGGATCTTTAATTTAGATGAAAATCTTTTCTCTTAAAAGCAAAAGTCCCCTCAGTGCCATGGGATTAGACTGAAGCGCCAGGAATAAAGTCTGGGAAGGACTGGCTCACTGTGATTCTAGGTGCAAGTGCTGGGAAAACTCGCAATCTTGTAGGACTTTTTTCTTTTCTTTTTTTTTTTTTGTTTTGAGATGGCGTTTCGCTCTTGTTGCCCAGACTGGAGTGCAATGGAGCAATCTCTGCTCAGCGCGACCACCTCCACCTCCCTAGTTCAAGCGATTCTCCTGCCTCAGCCTCCGAAGTAGCTGGGATTACAGACATGTGCCACCACGCCCAGCTAATTTTGTGTTTTTAGTAGAGATGGGGTTTCTCCATGTTTGTCAGGCTGGTCTCGACCTCCCAACCTCAGGTGATCCACCCGCCTCAGCCTCCCAAAGTGCTGGGATTACAGGTGTGAGCCACCGTGCCCGGCCTCTTTTAGGATTTTTATTAGGACTCCAGTTGCAAAGTTCTGCAAGCACTTTTATTTTTAGGAGGCATTTTGCACAACTTGCCTGTGTTGTTAACACGGAAAAAAGAAACGATTTTAAGTTATTTCTATTCTCAGTTGTTCAAATTTTATAATAGCTTTTTCAACACTAATGATTTCAGGAAAAATGCTCAGTTATTTTGTGATAAAGTCAGAACTTTTGTGACTAAAACCATTTAAACGTAATTTATCCTAAATTATTATAGCAAAGTATTGTTTTAGTGATACCAGTTAAGACACCCTGTCACAGACACCCTTATGTTTCAAATGACTCTCATCCAACAAGAATTACTGTACTGGATTCACTCCTTTCTTGTCACCTTCCATATACACTTCTATATTTCTGCTATTCAACAGGAAAGTAAGAGCCAATTTCTCCCCTTCATAATTTCACCTCTGTATGCCGGCCTCAACCTCAGCCCCAGCAACACCTTTTAGATGAGGTAAGAATAACTGAAAAAGTGTAGAGCAGGGGCGTCCAATCATGTGGCTTTCCTGGGCCACATTGGAAGAAGAATTGTCTCGGGCCACACATACAGTATACTACCACTAAGGATAGCTAATGAACGAAAAAATATCACACAAAAAATCTCATAGTGTTTTAAGAAAGTTTACAAATTTGTGTTGGGCCTTATTCAAAGCTGTCCTGGGCTGCATGGAACCTGGGTTTGGCAAGCAGAGTGTTCAATTAGATTTTAATCACTAAAATAAACAGGCTGATTAACCCCCCTTTTTGCCTTAAAAATCACCTTTACCAAGTTTTTAGAAGTTTCATTCAAAGGAAAATTTGCTCCTGACTTTAAGGATATCACTTCATCATTTTATCTATCATGGAATAAAATATTGAGACACAATCCTGACATTCTGGTTTAGAACTGGTTGTCTTTTAGCTCAAGTTCTCACAATTTCTAGTTGTTTAGCAAGTATTTAAAACTATGGAGAAAAATGTTTACATAAATAAAGGGTAAGAAATGTTCTCCCCTTCCAACCGTAGCAACAATCTTTAAATTAATAATTAAGTAATTATGATTTTTCATCAATTCCTAGGGAATACTGATCAGTGGGTCTAATAAATAATCTCTCTGAATCACATACAACTTTCCTCATGACCCCCTCCCATGACATTCCCAACTCTTCAACTTCCTTACAAAGTAATAATGAATAAAATGACTTGCCATACAAATAAAAAGGGTATTGAGGCTAAGATAATTATTCAAAAACTTGGAAATCAGGTAAAAGTAAATAACAGTGTAGCCTTTCCTTGTCAAAGTGGAACAATATTTAACAGGCCCATCCGGGGATTATTTTATCTCTGTGTTTGACTTTGTTATTTTCTATTTTGATAGATTTTAGAGACTGTTAAGTTATACACTACCTTGTTGATTTTTGTTTTGCAGAAATAACACCAAAGGCTATGGGTTTATTGACCTGTAAGACATCAATCAGTTTTGTATCTGTGAAATGTAGCAATGTTATTTTAATATTCTTTTGAAAAGAATATCCAATTCCTCAAATGTTGTCTTCACTCCAGATCTGTATGAGAGGAATCTTTTAACTTTTTTGAAAATTACACTTTGACAATAATCACCATCATACAAATAGGCCTACTATGATTGGGTCTACTGAATTGATTCTACATGGCCTTAGGAAGGCAATTTGTAGTAATCTTAGCTCTGCTGTCAGGTTAGATTTGCAGGGGGCGTAGGTTGCCGGGGGTTCTATCAAGCTATGATATCCTGGTCCTCTCTATTTTTTTCCTCCAAAACACAATAATCCTTTGCACAAACAGACATCAACGTTTCAGTTTCCTCATCATCCAGTAAACATGAACTTTGTACTTATTAAATAAACATTATATGCAATCTCAGGGAAGGAAAGCAGCTATATATATAGCAGATCTCAATAGACTATCCAGTGAGTTCATTTTCAAATGCATCTATTCATTTGTCCTAATCATTGCTCTATTTAACACCTTTCCTCCACAGTGCCATCTTATTCATTCCTTTCTTTTATTTATAAATAGAAGGAAGAGTATGCTTACTTTCCTACCCTCTCTAGCCAACCCTTTCATTGTCCTGTGTCTATAAGAAGAGAGGCTATAAAATGTCCCTCAGCGCCCACTCCACTCAGACCATTCACTTCACTGCATTCACAAGCCTGGCTACGGAGATTAGAGAGAGCTGTGTTTCCTTATGTCATAGAAAGCACCCTTTTGGAATAGGTAGAAAAGTCATTGCAGTGTGAATCTTGGTTTTCCATGAGAAGTCTGACACTATTAGATATTATTTGTCTCAATATTTTCAGTTTTTTTCAATGTACATGAATTTGTTCCTGAAAACGACTGCTGGCTATCCAGACTTCTCATTTACTTTGTCTGAGACTTGGTTTTGGTGGCCAGAACTCTAGTTTCACATTTATTGGAATCTTTTATCATTGCCTCCACATCTGATTCCAGGTATTCCTGTCTGCATGTTTTTTTCTCCTGGTTTTATCCTCTTCTGTCCACCTCACCACCCTCCCTTTGTATTGAGATTCTGATTAGGAGCTCAATATAATTTGTCATTCATCCAAATTGACTCTAGGTGCCCTTTGGGTCAGATCATGGTCTGTGTCCTGGGGATAAGGAATGGGCATGGAAGATACAGCAAAGAACCAGAATGACAAGACCCACATTTCTGTGGTGCTTGGGATCAGAGTGAGAATGGAGATGAGTAATAAAAGGAAAATAAATTTTGAGTAAGGGTAAATAATAGCTCAAACAAATTAAAACTGTAATTTTAGATTGCGATAGGTGATAAAAAAACAAAAAGGGTATAGTCACCAGGGAAGTATGGCCCCTGGAGTATCTTTCTGTGAGGTGATCCTTTAACTGAGGCCTGCATTATGAAAAACAAGGCAGTCATATGACATTTTTAGAAAAGAGGAGCACAGCAGGGATGGGGAAACTGCAAATTCAGAAACAGACCAGGCAATTTCAGGAATGAGAAAGACCTGTTTGAAGAGAAGTGGTTGAGTGGAGAATGGCAGGAGATAGATTTGGAGATCATATCATGTAGGGTTTTCAAGGTCAGAGTAATTTAATTCTAAGTTTAATGAGAAGACTAAAGGATTTTTCAACAAGTGCATGGCATAATCTGTTTTCTGTTAAAATAAAGACGTATCATTCTGGTTCAGTAATGCCAGTTTTTTTTTTTACTTGCTAAGGCAAATGTTTCTAAAGCAAATAAAAATAGCACAATTTATCCCAGTCAATATTTGGGGCATACTTTTATTAAAAACATATTACTTTTCTTCTGTTTTAAATTTAACTGGTTGTCCTGTAGGCTACCTGGTGGCTGTACTCTGATTCTGTTTAAAGTATATTATGGGAGAACAAGAGAAAAATTAATAAAAACAGTTTGAAGACTAAAATAATAATCCTATGTGAAAAAACTGTGTACAAATTGTGTTGACTTGGAGATAACAGTGGAATAGGAGAGAAGATGGAGAGATTCAAGAACTATTTTTACCAGACTTGAGGGTCTCACTGATAAGCCTATTCAAAGGTGACTCATGTCAGATAAAACTAGGAGTAAAGAGAATTCCAGTGTTTAAGTCTTGATAAACGCGCATATCATGATAAATGCAGATACACTCAGACAGGGAAGACTGAAGAAGGAACTGAATTGAAATGTTTTCTTACAGAATTTTGATTATTTTAACTTTTTTATCTTTTATTTGCTCATACAATGCAAGGTTGATCTATTTATATTTTAACTTATCTTGTTAATACTGATCCTATATGAGTGGTGTTTTCAATAAAATAATAGTGCCTTGTCTAGAGTGCAGTACTTTTGTGCAAGATAGCAGAATATTGGAAGGTAGCCCCTACTGCAAAGAGAAGGATATTTGCCTAAGCAGTGGAAGTGGAAGATGGTTAATGGATGTTCCATGATACACGGGCAGGTGTTGGTGGTGGGGAGTTCCAGGGAGTAGAATAGAGATGATTAGACACGAACAGCAATCTAGAGAATAAAACAAGGGGTATGCAGAGATCCAAGCAGATGAAAGTAAGAATCAGGGAGGCCTTTAAGCCATTAATAGAAGTAACCATTACACTTGTCTTCAAGAAGCAAGGTAGCTCCTTCAGGTTTGGAGAAAGAGTAATGCATGATTCAGAAACGATGCCAAGAGCAATAGAGTTTTGGCTTAGGGGCACAAGGTTAGAGGTTGCACTGCTCCTCACTTCTGTGCCTGGGCCAAGCACAAGCCCAAATGGAGACTGCAAATGACGGAATGCCTGTGTCACCTTAAATTCATAGTTGAATTCCTAACTTTCAAGGTGATTTATTATGAGATGGGGCCTTTGGCAGGTGATTAGGTCATAAGGCTAGAGCCATCATTAATGGGATTAGTACCATTCTAATCCCATTATAAAAAAGGATTAAAATGCTTATAAAAGATTACCCCTCAGCACTCTCTCTCTCTCTCTCTCTCTCTCTCTCTCTCTCTCTCTCTCTCTCTCTCTCTCTCTCTCTCTCTCTCTCTCTCTCTCTCTCTCACTCTTTCTCCCTTCCCATGTGAGGATATAATAACAGATTGGCTGTCTGCAACTCAGAAGAGGGCCCTCACCTGATCCCAACCATGCTGACACCCAGATATTGGACTTCCAGCCTCCGTAACTGTGAGAAATCAATTTCTGTTTTATAAGTCCCTATTTTTAAAGTCTATGGTATTTTGTGAGTGCAGCCCAAACTGACAGAGACCGATATAATAAGTGTCTAACACTGATAGAAGTCAAGTGAATACATTAATAAATAAAATATGTTCTGTCATTGTGTCAACCAGAAACATATTCTTAGCAACAAAATTAAATAATCTCTATTAAGCTACAGTTTTTTAAGACTGAAAATGGGTAAAATATGAAAAGATGACTAGACTATTGCTTATGTCTGGATCTTGCAATGAACTGACAATGATTGAATGAACAATAATTAAAACAAAGACATTCATAAATCATATGACTTTATCTTTATTCCACAAGATTTTTTTCTTTTTTTCAACACATTCACCAATTATGTTTATAATCAAAGTGTTCACATAATCCCTGCGGTATTGTCAGTAACGATCTAAATAGTTCTTCAAGTGAGTGTAACTATATTCAAAGTGAAAAGGATTAGAATACAATTCCATAAAAATCAAACTAAGTGGAGAAATAGAAAGTTAAAAATATGTCTTTTCCAATTAATATTTGTTCTAAAATATTTGAAACTATCTACTAAAATTAAAAGGCAGTCTTCGGTTTCTGGCTAAGATGGAGTAGCAGAGACTGGATAATTGCTCCTACTTAAAGCAAAGCCAGAAAGCAGCTGACACCAGGCAGCAAGGACAGTAATCCCTGAGAGTTGAAGGACAGTGAGGCGAACCTGCCACTGCATCAAGGACAGTAATCCCTGAGAGCTGAAGAACAGTGTGGAGCACCTGCCACTGTCCCAGCCAACTCAGGGACAGCGTCCAGGCTGTGAACACCAGGGTCTGTATGAGCAGATCAGAGGGTCCCAGGGGCAAGGAGTCTGAGAGAGAGCAAGAGGGTTCAAGAGCCATCCACAGAGGATCCCTGCCTTCCCTTCAGCTCAGAGGTGAAGAAAGTACATGAAACCCAGGAAAGGACCATCCAGAAGGATGAAAGTAGCAGGACTTGTGCTCATGCCAGCCTGAGAATAGTGCCGTTTTCCAGTGACCAGCTTGGAAAATGTCAGGGTTCATGAGTGTGGGGGGGAAGGAATGAGTTTCATGCTAGGAGGCATGTGATGGCCATGGATATGTTCTTGATAAAGATGGCGTTTCTGTGAGAGATACACACACACACATATAAACTTTCAAGTTGTGCTTTAAGTATGTGTAGTTATTGTGTCAAGTATCCCTCGCTTTTTGCCTTAAAATTAAAAGACAAATACAACTTATCAATCAATATATTAATTTTAACTCAAAACATTTAAATGGAGCTGAAATTCAATTGTGTTTTGAAAACAATTGAACTTTATTTTTAAAAAATCATAAGAATAAAATGCTTGTGTTCATCTAGCTGTTAAAGAAAACCAGTTCCATAGATCCTGTATGTAACATCTAAACTGACACATCTATGGGGGTTATGAGGAAACATAACGGTTTAAGGTGACAGTGGCCTTCTGTGGCCACAAGCAGTGACGCCACCCCAAACTGCCTTGCCAGTCACTGGAATAGGAAAAGAAGCAGAAATGGACTCTTTACAGGTCTGGGAAAGGTCGTTATGTCCTGAAGAGATCTGTGGCCTGCCTGCTTTCTGAGAGGGAGCTCTGGCAAGTTTCCTGAAGGGGTTTGTACCCAGCTTCTACCCCCAGTCTTCTACTCTCTGCACTTGGAGTTGGTGGTCCCCTCCACCATCAGCAGCTGCACAGCTACATCCTTTACGATGGACTTTCAACTGCCTTATATTTCCAAGACCAAGGACCAGTGATATGCAGAAGCTGTCCCCTGCTGTTCCCTTCTACAACGTGTTCTAGTTCCCCAGTGTCAACGCCCAGGGCTGGAGCCCACGTGATGGATACTGATGTGTTGTTCAGTGCACTTATTTTGAGTGTGTTTGTGGTATCAAAGGAAACACATAAGGCACAGAGCTTAGGCAGGACCCATCTTGCTGGGCTGGATGGGCGAGCCAGACTCAAGGCTTTGCTGAACTCCATGCAGGACTACTTGTGGTATATCACAATGAGGACATTTTAGATGTCTCCTTATTTAGGGCCAAGACCTAGGATGGAAGCACACAGGTGAGGATCAAGGAGTTCCAATTTTGGTTAATGAATAGTTCCCACGGAAAGTGAGAGGCAAAGAGGGAAAGCATATTGTTCCAAGTAGCACATTAGCCTGGAATCTCACTGAGTCCACCACGAAGACGTTCATGTTTTAGTTCTTTGCTTAAAATTATCAAAATAATGTGTTTTTCTTTTCAAAAGTGATTTCATAGAGGGTACACGTTTACCTGGAACCACTAACAGAGAGATCGTGAGAATTGCTTCCTGATTAGAGAAATCCATTTCTGGACTCTCAAAGGATGGCAATTATGCAGATTTATGTAAACTATATGCAAATCACCTTGAAAATAAAGTGTGCAAAGGATAAGAGGAATGCTCCCAAGCTGTGACTTGTCTGTCTAAAGTTGTTTAGTGGAAAAAGATGCAAACCCCAGTGCAAACAGCAGCTGAATTATGGAGGAGAAACCTTACCTCCTACATTCCTTTTGAAAATAATTAGATTTAGGTGAGATAAACAGTTATTCTGCCTAACAAGATCACAATGTCTCCTTAGCATCCTGAATACTAAGCAATACGGATTTTTCTAGTACACAAACAGCCAAGTCAGAGTGGTATTGAGCTATTTGGCGTAGCTTTAGGATGGTACTAACGAGTCTTCAAATTACCTTTCTGCCAGTTATGGGTCACGTCAACCCTGTGAACTTTCTTGACCTTCGAGTCTCAGTTTCCCCATTTCTGTTATTGCAGAGAAGATGAAATGAATCATTCATTATAGGGCAGCAAGGTCAGGGCCCCAAACCACCCCAAGCACTCTGTGTGGTCACAGCTCTTGTATCTCCCTCTTGCTATTTTTCTAAATGTGTAGCAAGCCCTCTGTTGACTTTATTGTTGACTGTACAGGGACGGTAAATAGAAGCAGTGCATAAGAAAAGTTGTATAGAGACAACCACAGCCTCTGAGAAAATCTTCACAAATACAAAATAGAATCAAATTGAAAAGGGAAGAGAAAAAACAGAGCCCCAAATCCTGAAGTGAGTGCTCCAAGCCCACAAGGAACAAATGGGAAAAACAGGAGAGGGCAATCAGAAATACCTTTTTTTGTGTATATAATATAGATGTTTATAATATATAAACATGATCACAATGGCTGGGCCCATCATATTGTTTCATTTTGCCTCTTCTGCTTGATCCCCACTGTCTGAGCTTCCTCCAGGAGAATCTGTGAACATCGAAGGTGGGTGGCCAGCCTGGTGAAGTGAGGTCCCCAGGGATCCAGAGTAGAGAGTCAGGTCAGGCCAGCCCCATTAGACAGGGAACAATCAATCAAACAAAGGCTGCTTTGCTTAAGACAGATGAACTTTTTTGAATCTAGAGTAGCTCTGCTTTTTTTTAAATGCACACTGTTGGGAGACAGGATTGCCCCATTACAGAAGTAACCTGTGCAGCTCCCTCTACTGTTCATTCACAAGTATGAATCGACAGTTAAGAATCAGCAGAGAGATAAGGAACCTTAAGAGCCTCAAGACAGGACCAACAGACACCAGAGTACACAAAGATAGTTAGCATCCTAAGAGACTTTTAAACATATTTCGATTAGTAACCTAAAATACTCAGTTGTGTAAGACATCCAGAGCAGTGGATCCCAACCTGGGGGACGTGGGAGTTGTTCACCCCTTCCACCATACCCAGCAGCTATTTGGCAACACTTGGGAACATTCTTTCCTCTGGGCATCCAGTGGGTAGAAGCCAGGGATGCACCTAAACACCTTATAGTTCACAAGGTAGTCCCCAACAGCAAAGGATGACCCCCAAATGTCTATTGTGCTGGTGGAGAAACATTGATTTTTTTTTTTTTTGCTTAAAAAAAAGAGCTATCTAAGAGAAAGAATCGGGAAGACCTCCTTTCCTGAAAGAAACATAAAGGAACAAAAGAAAGAGATAATGTATTGATTACATGAGGCTAATAGCCGAGCCAGTGACTTTGATAGTAAAAGTCAAGTAAATCTCTTAATAACTTAGATTTGAAGAACAAGGAGATCAAAAGTAATAGGGGAGAAAAGGTAATAGCCATGAAGAATTGATTCCAGATGTTTCATATCCATGTAAGGAGTATACAAGCCATAGAAAACTGAGGAGAAAAAGGAGATAATCCAGTAAATGGCACAAGAATGTCTTCCTGAGTTGAAGTTGAAAAGGCCCATGGTATATCCACACTGATTAATAAAAACAATCCATGTTTAGAAAAATCCTTCTGAAACCACGGATATATTGCAATAAGAATAAAAAAAAAGAGAGAATCATAAAAGGAGGCAAAATGTGGAGGAGCTAGAACAGGGTTCGATATGGTTTACTTCATAAAAATTCAAATTAAAAAGATATCAATCAAAAGACAACGCTTTTACAATTCTGAGAGAAAATTAGAACTAAGTTTCAATAATCAACCTAATAAATTTTTAAAACCAACAAAATTTGTTTTAAATGCACAAGATACAAAAATTATTAAGTAAAAAAAGAATATATATTTAGAATAAGCCATCAAAATAAATTATATTTTTAAAAGTTAATGAGAGAAATATCCCAAAATACTAAAAAATAATTTGTTTTTACCACCAGAAATATGTTTATAATATTGTTCCTATATCTTTTGACTACATAATTATTGTTCTCTTCTTATTCAGCATCAAGACTTATTACAAAAGATAGCTGGGTAGTTAAGGTTATATAAATGAGAATGAGTAGGACAATTTAAGAGATATAGAACTCTGAAATAGATGCCTGTATATGTAGACAGTTGATATGGGAAGAGGTAGCTCTGCAGAATAAAAAGAAATAGCTATTTCAGTAAAAAATTTATGGTCAGTTGGATATCCATAGGAAAAACTTAATCCATCCTTCATTCTATGTTTTAAATTAAGTTATAAATGCATTAAAATTTAAAGGCGAAAGAAAAAATAATAAAATTTTTAGAAAATACATCACCGCCAGGCGCGGTGGTTCACGCCTGTAATCTCAGCACTTTGGGAGGCCGAGATGGGCAGATCATGAGGTCAGGAGATCAAGACCATCCCGGCTAACAAGGTAAAACCCCATCTCTACTAAAAATACAAAAAAAAAAAAAAAAAAAAATAGCCGGGCGTAGTGGCAGGCGCCTGTAGTCCCAGCTACTCGGGAGGCTGAGGCAGGAGAATGGCGTGAACCCGGGAGGCGGAGCTTGCAGTGAGCAGAGATCGTGCCACTGCACTCCAGCCTGGGCGACTGAGCAAGACTCCGTCTCAAAAAAAAAAAAAAAAGAAGAAGGAAAAAAAAAGAAAATACATCACCACAAAATATAAATGACAAATAAATTGGAGTCTTTTACAATTAAAAATTTTGTTCATTTCTTGTTTAATTAATTTTTAAAAATTGCAATTGTTTTGGGCATACAAGTGGTTTTGGTTATATGGATGAATTCTATAGTAGAGAATTCTGAGATTTTAGTGCACCTGTCACTTGAGCAGTGTACACTCTACCGAATATATAGTCTTTTTTCCTCACCCCACTCCCACTGTCCCCTGACCCTGAGTCCCCAAAGTCCATTATATCACTCTGTATGCCTTTGCATCCTCATATCGTAGCTTCCACTTATAAATGAGAACATACAGTATTTCATTTTCCATTCCTGAGTTACTTCACTTAGAATAATGGCCTCCAGCTCCATCCAAAAGACATTATTTTGTTCCATTTTATTGCTGAGTAGTATTCCATGGTGTATATATACCACATTTTCTTTATCCACTCATTGGTGGATGGGCACATATTTTTGCAACTGTGAGTTGTGCTGCTGTAAACATGCATGTGCATGTGTCTTTTTCTTACAAAGACTTCTTTTCCCTTAGGTAGGTACCTAGTAGTAGGATTGCTAGATGAAATGGTAGATCTACTTTTACTTCTTTAAGGAACCACCATACTGTCTTGAATAGAAGCTGTACTACTTTACATTCCCACAAGCAGCATAAAAATGTTCCCTTTTCACTACATCATGTACAAATGTACATGTACATTTTCAATTACAACATAATTTAAAAGCCAAAAAACAATTATTATTTTTTGACTTTTAAATTATGGCCATTCTTGCAGGAGTAAGGTGGTATCTCACTGTGCTTTTAATTTGCATTTACTTGATGACTAGCAATGTTGAGCATTTTTTCAAATATTTGTTAGCCATGTGCATATCATCTTTGTAGAAATGTCTATTCATGTCCTTTGTCCACTTTTTGAAGGAATTATTTTTTGTGATGCCTCGCTTCAGTTTGTTTGTAGATTTTGGATACTAGTTCTTTGCCGGATAGGTAGTTTGCAAATATTCTCTCTCATTTTGTGGATTCTTTACTCAGCTGATTATTACTTTTGCTGTGCAGAAGCTTTTCTAGTTTAATTAGGTCCCATTTATTTATTTGTGTTTCTGTTGCATTTGCTTTTGGGGTCTTAGTTATGAATTCTTTGACTAGGCCAATATCCAGAAGAGTTCTCCCAATGTTATCTTCTAGAATTTGTATGGTGTCAGGTATTAGATTTACGGTTTTGATCCGTCTTAAGTTGACTGTTATATAAGGTGAGGGATGGGGATCCAATTTTATTCTTCTACATGTGGCCTGCCAGTTTTCCCAGCACCGTTTATTGAATATGATGTCCTTTGCCTAATTTATGTTTTTGCATGCTTTGTCAAAGATCAGTTGGCTGTAAATATTTGGTTTCGTTTCTGGGTTCCCTACTTAGTTCCATTGGTCTAAATGCTCAGTTTTATACCACTACTACACTGTTTTGATCAATATAGTCTTGTATAATTTGTAGTTGGGTTATGTGATGCCTGTAGATATGTTCTTTTTGCTTACAATTTCTTTGACTATGTGAGCTCCTTTTGCTTCCATATGACTTTTAGGATTATTTTTTCTGGTTCTATGAAAAATAATGATAGTATTTTCATGGGAATTGCATTGCATCTGTAGATTATTTTGGGTAGTACGATCATTTTCACAATATTGATTCTTCCTATCCATGAGCATGGAATGTGTTTCCATTTGTTTGTGTCATCTATGATTTTTTTCAGCAGCGTTTTTTAGTTTTTCTTGTAGAGATCTTTAACCTCGTTCATTAAGTATATTCTTTGGTATTTTAATGTTTTTGCAACTGTTGTAAAAAAGATTGAGTTCTTCATTTGTTTGTCAGCTTGGCCATTGTTGGTGTATAGCAGTGCTATTGATTTGTGTATTGACTTTGTTACCTCAGACTTTACTAAATTTGTTTATCGATCTGGTGAGAAAATATTTGCAGGTTATACAACCAGCCAAAGACTCATAACCAGAATGTAAAATTAGCTACTAATATTCTACAAGAAAATGTTAGACAGTCTAAGAAAATTGGCAAGAGACTCCAACAGATGATGAACAGCAGAGAATATTCTAAAAGTCAATAAACCTACAAAAAGACACTCAATATCATTAATGAACAGGGAATACACACTAAAATAAAAATACAGTGAGATACCATACAAAGCCTTTGGATGGCATCTGAAGACTTTGTATGGTATCTCACTGTATTTTTATTTTAGTGTGTATTTCCTGTTTATTAGTGATATTGAGTGCTAGGGATACTGTGGAACAACCTCATGCACTGCTAGTGGGACAATTAATTGGGAAATTAGTTTACATTATAAAGTTAAATATAAACGTACCTATTAGCCAGAAATTTCACTCCTAGTTTTGTACCCAACATGTTAGCATAGTAAGAGTCATGTCAATGAAATTCATAGTAACATTATTTACTTAGTCAAAAATTGAAATTAAAGCAATTATCTTCAATACTAGATTTAATAGGTAAATTTTTATAAAATCATATGATTGAAGACATTCATTTCAAAATTTTAAAATCAATACTTTCTTCTCTTTCCTTTGCAAAATTCCTATGGCTCAACAATCCTCAGTTTGTATCAATAAGAATTTACTCATCTTACTGGGAATGTAATTTATCTCACTTAAGATTTTGACTTCCTTTTGGATGACGTCTTCTTCCTATTGACCATGTTTTCTCTGACTTCATTCATTTTGTGCCTTGCACTGAACTTAACTAGGAAGCTATATTCTCATGCCTTTAGCCCTGGTTGCAATCCTCAGTTTTAACTTTACAATTTATTCTTGTATATTGTATTTTTAAGAATGCAAATAATTTCTGCCCATTCTTGATTACCTGTATTTATTTTAATCTTCTTGCTAGGCTTTTTAAAATAATTGCTGCTTTCTGGCACTTATTTTATAACTCACAGGCATCTTTTAAGCTGGACATTGCACACTTCACTTTTGAAAGCCTAGTATTTTGACATGCATCACAACTGTAAATCATAACATTGCCTTTGTTTTCTAAAACTTTTTGAAAGCTGTCTTCCTGAAGTTTGAAAAATAGGTGACACATTTTCTCCCAAGCCCTTAACTCTGCCACTTTCATGACAGTTTCTCTTTTTTTTACCTACTCCTTTCACAATAGACAACTTTAAAACAAAATATGATAAATGGAAGAATAATAGAATGTTTTGCTCCTGAACAATGGATTGCATGTTGCTATCCCCATGTGAAGTTATTTCTACAGAAAGTTAAAGCCCCTATCCTGCTTTCATATAAGCTATGTTATAAGAAAGCTCATGGAATGAAAAATTGACCTGTTTTCCAATAGCAGTCAATCTTTACAAGCTATGCGGTATCATTAAAAAGTCTTATCATATTACCATGTGATTTTCTTGGGAATTTAAATTTTAAAACTTCTGGACTTTGACACACCAGCACAAGAACAAATCAGGGAAAAAGGTGAACATCTGCATATATAATGATGACAACTTTAACCCTCCTGATTGCTTCTGGGGATAGTGGAAGCCAGACTACAGCTGCCAGGAAATAGAGCAGAAGTTTCCACTCAGGGGTAATTAATTGTCACAAAAGAAAATACTCAAAATACACTAATAATTTGTATTTCCCTCAACAAAACAACATTGTCTTTGCCTAACTACACCATGGTAAAAACCAACCTTTGACCAGTCCAAACATGCACACATTTTATGTATGCATGTTTCTTACCAATTCTTTAATTAATATCCAAGAATGTGCAGTAATTACAAGACATTAGGAAACATTTCTAACATAAAGTCAGGGAGGGACAAAAACAAACAATGAGAACGAAAAGCATTCCAGAAGAAACAGAAAATGAGATGAAACTTAAAAAAGAAAACAAAGAACAAAATACTAAATGTATTGATTAGATAAGATACTTCATCTATGACACAAGAAGTTTCTATATTTATCTGTCTATCTATCTATCTATCTATCTATCTATCTATCTATCTATCTATCTATCTCAATTCATAACACTCCAAAGGAGAGATTGAAAATTAAAATTACAGCAGAGTAATTTAAAATTGGATAGAAAAAGATAAAGCTAAGGAAGTCTCCTAAAATTAGAAAATAAAGAAGACAATGAGAAGACGAAGAGTGGAGATATGAGAAAGAATCAACTGAGGAGACTGAATATCCAAATAATGGGAGGCTGGGAGAAGGGAAATGAAAACAGTAAGAGGGGAGTTGTCTAAGAAATCATAGAAGAAAATAAATCAGAACTGAAAATGTGTGTGTAAAGATGGGCAGACTCCATGAAGTTCAGTATAAATAACATGAGAAGGATCCTACCAAAGCATTTGAGAAGAGAGGAAAAGAAAATGTCTTCTCTGGGAAAAATGAAATAGGATGGCTGGGCTACATGGAGTAGCCATTGGAGGGTTGTGAATCACAGCACAACAAGATGAACTGTGTCACTGTGAACTGTGTTTTATCAGGTGAGGAGATGAGATACAGAGAGACAAGAAACATGAAGGAATTTGGAAGGGAACTATATGTCCACCGTCACATGCAAGCTGTATTCTGTTGAATGTTATTTTAGGAGGATGCTAAGGCATCCCAGAGGGCTGAGCCCCTGAGAGGTTGAAGGATGAGTGGTGAGGGTTTACAGAGAAAATGCACTTGAAGTATTGGCCTGAGAATAGGATGCCATGACTTAAATATCTTTTTATTCTTTTCATGAAAAAAAAAGAAGAAAAACAAAATGAAACAAAACATCACTTGTGTTACAGCATAGCAGTACGGAATTTCAGAACACAAGGAATAAAGAAAAATCCAAAATCTTCTAGAAAAGGGACAAACTCCGAAAATCCTATAGAGAGTATTGCTGATTTGATTGATATCAGGCGTTTCAATAGAAATATTGGAAGCCAGAAGACAATGGAGTGAATGAAGTCCTTAAAATCATGAGGGGAAATTACTACCCATAAAGAAATCAATTACCATATAAACTTTATATGGAAAGAAAACATTTGCAAACCTATATAGAAATCTAAAAATTAACATCTTGTGAGCTACTGAAGAATGCCTATCCTTCCTCTCCCTATCCCAGCCACCCACAGGAGTAAGCAAGAAGAGAAATAAATCACATCCAGAAAGGAGACATGGAACACAGGAGAGGATGACGGGCTGCCCAGGACAATGGTGAAGGGAAGATTAAGGAGAACACCAGGACAGTCGATCTAGAGAGTCCCCAGTAAAGACTGGTAGAAAAGAATGGTTGGTTCCAGAAAAAAATTCCACAAATTAATTATTGAATTATTTGAAAATATGTAAATGCATTTTTTCCCCAGGTGGTCTAAAAAATAATTAAAGTAAAGGAAAACATAGATAGTTATCTAAGTTAAAATATGTAAAAAGAAATGTAATTCTAGTATGTTATTTGCCAAAGCTGTGAAAAATATTCAGTCTTAATATCATAGCCAATGACTTACCAACAACAACATAGGCTATAACTCCTTGGAGGTAGAGGGAGTGAAGTGTGTGTGTGTGTGTGCGTGTGTGCACGCGCGAGCGCATTGATTTTGCAGGTACATGTATATAAGACTTAGAACTTTAACTTTTGTATTGGGAAGACAATAAAATCCATCTAAAACTGAAAAAGTGGCTCTATAAGAGTTAAGTGAAAATATGAATGTAAACACAAGGGAAGTTGACAGGAAAGGACAGGAAAGGAGAATTTTGTTAGAAAGCAGATAGTGTAATTTGACTTTTTAGATTTGTTTATTATATTAAACTTTATATCTGATTTATGTTTTTATTTAAAAATAGACAGCTATTTTATAAGTAAAGCTATTTAATCCTTCTTCATGAAATTCTTATTTGAAATTTAAATAAGAAGCAAGCACTTTTCCTCACCCATTCATGTCATTTCTAAGAGCAAAAGAAAGTAAAGTAGAATTTCTTTAACTTTCCAGAAATGTAAATCCACCTAATACCTAAGTATCTTAAATGGCCAATGTCATAATAACAAGGAAGCTTGTTATTAATCATAAGACTAGGCTTCTGCCGTTATAAGAAATGAACTTCTCCTCCACAAGTAATTATTAACTGTTAAATCCTAGGTGGCAGCTGCAAGAGAGAGAATGTGGGTGCCGTAAATAGAACAATTCTATGATTTCTCATTTAACCTATGAGCCGCTTATCTCCTGTGATCAACTGCCTATGGAAAGACTGGCTAAGAGTTTCATTTAAAATAAATGGCATTTTCCAGATGACTTTCATTGCAAAGAAGCCAACAGTGGGCACAGGATTCATTAGCATTGAGAAAAACAGTCAGGGAGTGGGGAAAAAGAAGAGAAGATGCTGGCGAACAAACTGATCTAAAGCCGAATGAATAAACAGCAAGATTTATGAACTCTCATACTTTAATTTTTCCCATATATATATTTTTTTATTTTTCTTAGAAAGCTTAATGACAGAAAAGAAAAAAGTGAGCATGGACTGAGAAAGCTGTTCAATAGATAGGGATAATTTTATACATGATGTGAATTACCTTTGTTTCTTAAATATTCAGAAAATTCCTTTTGAGGTGTTTTTTTTTGTTTTTTTTTTGTTTTTTTTTTTGTTTTTTTTGTTGTTGTTGTTGTTGTTGTTGTTGTTGTTGATACGGAATCTCGCTCTGTCGCCCAGGCTGGAGTGCAGTGGCCGGATCTCAGCTCACTGCAAGCTCCGCCTCCCAGGTTTACGCCATTCTCTGCCTCAACCTCCCGAGTGGCTGGGACTACAGGCGCCCGCCACCTCGCCCGGCTAGTTTTTTTTTGTATTTTTTTAGTAGAGACGGGGTTTCACCGTGTTAGCCAGGATGGTCTCGATCTCCTGACTTCATGATCCGCCCGTCTCGGCCTCCCAAAGTGCTGGGATACAGGCTTGAGCCACGGCGCCCGGCCCCTTTTGAGGTTTTTCTAACGTGTATTGCCTGTGAACATTAGTAATTTGACTCTGAAGTCATGAGATATACTAATGGAAAATCTGATATGTTAATTAGGCATAATTATTTTTAATATCTCTTTTGTAATTTGGAAAATCTTATATTTTCAATATTCTCAATGTCAATTAGTTGTAATTTCCCATACCTAAGCAGAGCATCAGCAGGGTTTCTAAATCAATGAAATTCCCTTTACCAAATTATAGGGAATGCGACTAGATCTGTTCCTCCATTATTAAGTTCAGCTTGATCAAGCACATTCTTAATGGTTCAAATCAATGCTTTTTCAAAAACAGACATCCTACTTTGCGCATGATTCTAACCTAGATTTTCTAGGTCTAACTCACAAAGCAAAGTAACAAAAATAAAACTTGAAGGAAAGAAAAGGCCCCGTTACAGTGAGATGTAGTAGTACTTAGGAAAGTTTAATGAAGTAGTATTTTAGCAGCATCCTAGAGAGTGCACGGAATCTGAGAAGTGAAAGGGAGCGAGGTTATTTTCGACAGGCAAAGAAATGTGTCAGGAAAGATCTCATTGGGAACATGCATAGACTTGCATGTGTGGAGGGAAGTGATTAGCACTGAGAATAAATATAGATTTAAAAATGGCATATATGGACTGCATTTTGTCGAGTAGATTGTCTATTCACCCCATCAAAGCACTTAGTCAACAAATGCGAAGACTGGTTGGTTATCTCTCTTTTTAAGTTTTTTTAAAAAACGTATTTTAATTTACACTGTCTTAAAGTAAAAAGAGGATTAATAAACTAGTATAGACGTCACACTAAACGCATTTAATAAAACAGAAAATTTCACGATAGGGATGTAGGCCTGTAACTTTAGAAGCAACGTGATGTTATTAGCAATAGTGTTAGCAACAAATCTTCTGCTGGAATGTGGATGACACTTTCAGATGCTTTCATCATTGCATCATCCTAGATATATATTATGTTCTGTATCCCTATCTTCTTTCACATTACGTTGGTTGTGGCTATACTTCACAGCAGACTTAGCAATGTGTGAAGGTTTTCAAGTTTTATTTTAGGATACACTCAAAGGTCAGATTTTATAGTACAGAGACCTTTCTACTAGCTTCACAGATGTCTGCTGATGGATGTTGGATGCATCCCATCTTGCTAACACTCCAGCTCTTAAGATCCTTCATGCTCCTCATCCGGTCTCACATCTGGCCACCATACTCTGATCCTTACACAAGTTATTAATTTTCAACTTTCTTTCCAGAAGTCACCCCCTTTCCACTCAGCTCACTAATGGTCACTGTTCCTATTACTTTTCCTCTCAGGCTTCACTTTTTCAATTTGATCCTCAACTGAACACAGATGCTTAGTTGAAGTTGACATCTATTTTTACAGCTCCTTGCTGTGGACGTCTTTATCAGCCTTGGATGCCAATCCTGACTATACTTCAAATCTAATCATATCCAGTGATCTCCAGCTAGAACATGGAAGTTGTTGATTTTCATGCAAACTGCGTAAACCATGGAAACTGAGGAAATGAGAATCTTCTCCACTGTGAAGGTCAACTACTAATGCTTTCTGTCTGAGAACATTTTCCCCAACATGTCTTTTTCCTGTGCTCTTTTGCTGAAAAAGGTCTTTACATTCCCCCTTCCTTCAACTTCCAAAATTTTCCTGATTCTCCATTATCTTCCGTTTGGTATCAATGCAGTTACATCTGTATTTACTCTATTTAGATTATATATTAAGCTGCTCCACAAACATCATTTTAGATAGGTTTTCCATCTTGTTCTTTTCTGCTTGTTTCATAAAATGGTACTTTTGTGCTTGTTTTACAAAATGGTTTGGGCAAAAATCCATAATTTTTTTTGTGGTAAAATTTATAGGTCTATCAATATTTTCAAAAGTAGTCCTCTTAGTATGTGTTTATTTGGTTATTTAAAAACCACTGACTACTCATATTTCATTTTATTGAACGTATTTTCTAAGCTACATATTTCTTGGAGTGTGAGGATTCTATTGAATGTTTGGGAGAGTTTTGTCTGGTGTGTGTGGGAGCATAGGCCTCTGACTATAATAAATGGCTCTCCTAATTCCATATCTTCCCATGTGTAAACCACAGTCAACACTCCTCTGTGAAAGGCAGTCCTGAAGTTTCACTGCAAATCCCATTCAGATCCAGGTCCAGGATTGTTCACTATGCCCAACTGGGGCTCTTTGTAAACAAGAAAACTAGATATCAAAATATAAGTCTGCTTCCCTGCACAGGCAATATGTAATTATGGAGCATTAACAAAAAGTATAACTGGACTCCTACTTACAAAAGAGAGAATGAGAAGCACCAGTTATCTTGATTCCATAGGAGTCAGTATATCGTTCCGGGCAGGAATGGTAAAGGCTCACATCTGGGATGGGTAGGATATTGAAGAATCTACAACACAGTAACATTTAGATTGGGGTTTCCGCCATTTTCCCAACATCCTGCAGAGCTACAAGGAAAAACAAAAAGCTATTATTTTCCACTATGACTTACGCTGCCACACTTTCATTACCAAATTCTACGTTAATTAAGATTGGGTGAGGTGAAGAGTGCCTGGAACCTCAGATAATAGTGGCTAAACAACACCAGGCCTCAATCCTTGCTTGCGTGGAAGCATGGAACTATGCCGTCAGGACCCATGAAATGCCTTTGCTCCATGAACCCCAGTGGAGTCCAGGCTGCTTGGAGGTTGACATCCCTAGAACTTTGTCTTCATTGCCCAGTGTGAATCCATGTTCATGCCGCAAGCAGCAGGAAGAAAATGAGAAAGAAGGGACCAAGGTTGTGAGTGAGGCATATCTTGTTTACGGAAATATTATAGAAAATGGCCCTTCACCTTCCCCTAATAGACCAGGGCAGGGTCATATCATCACACCTGGCTGGAAATGGGTCTGGGAAATTGACTTAAGGAAGGATCCACCTAAAAACTGGATGCTGCTTTAGGATCTCCCATTCCTGGATTCTCACTGCATAGAAATTACAATAGGGTTGGTCTTTCCATCCTTATGTGATTACTTGATTTCTGGCCTTTATATCCCTTCAAATGTCTCAAACTCATTGTTACCACAATTTTTTTTTATGTGCTGTTATTTCTGCCTAAATGCCTAACTTGTCTCTCCATCATATCTCAGGTTAAATTACACTTATATATACTTCCATGGAATTATGTCTATTTTCTTGCTAAGAATAATCTCAATCTTAGTATACTTTTGTGTCTGATTTTTACCCTGTGTCATTCACTAGATTTTAAGTTTGATATGAAACCCAGAATCAAACAGTCCAAGAGCAAGAAGCACAGGGCCAGATGCTCAAAACTATTTGTTAAAGAAATAAATGAAAGCGATGTATAACAGTCAAACAGGTTTGCGATGTAATATGTTGTTTACATCACCAACTGTAAGCTCCTCAAAAGCATGGACCTTGTCCAGTTTGTTCACTGCCAAATTTCATGATCTGTCAGAGTCCCTTGTACATATTAAAACTAACTTATTAAAGCAGTAAAAAGAAAATGAATAAGTGCCATGTTATTTTTGCCTTACTTTGTGTGTGCCAAACAATTTAGGGCAGCCGTCTCAGTCGTAAGATGTACCACTTTTAGAGGATGATGTGTCCTCGGAGGAAGTTTACTGTATATTTAATGGTACATTTGTTTGGAAAGCTTGTGTATGTGTGTGTGTGTGTGTGTGTGTATCTATACTCATATTTACTAATACACAAGGTTTGTAGATGAGGCTTGACTAAATCTGAAGGTAAGAGTCACACCTGGAGCATCTTCGTACACCCAGTTCCGGGCCAGCCCCAGCGTAGAGACTACAGATCATTTACATTTTCTGGTCTACCACATAAACTGCTGATTACTTTCCTATTTTGGAATGACACAGTTCAGAAAAAAAATGTAACTCTTAATATTCCTTTGCCTGACTATTTGCTATTTTACTTATGAAGATAATGCGTTCCAGGTAATGATAAGTTTTGATACTCCTTTCTATCTTTCTCCCAGGTATTTTCTGAGATTTTGATTTCAGAATGGATTCACAGGGGTTAGAGTAATGAGTGAACTGTTTGAAAGAACACTGCTTCCTCAGTAGGGAGCAGCTGCCTGGTTCTCTAGCTACATTTGACCCAGGATGCCTTAGACAATCCAAGAAGTGAGGACTCTGTTTTCTTCAGCAAAGACTAAGTGGGTCCCATTCTGTTCCTTGGCTTTGTACTTGGGGCAAACTCCTCTGAGTCTCTGGCAGTAATATTTCCCTTCATTTTTACATATCTTGTTCATTTTTGTCTCTTAGTAATTGTGGATTTTAGTGGGCAATGGGAAGTGACTATATCGGAGATTGTTCTCTAGAAGCCACTTGCTCTTAAAAGGCCACGGTGATCTACTCCGTGCTGGCAGAGTCTGAAATGTGATGGTGGACTTTGTCAGCTCAGTGTTTTCTTGTCATACAAAGCTTTAAGTAGTTACTGCGTGCCAGTGTTCTGAGCGCTATACAAACAGCAACTCACGCAATTCATATAACAATGCTGTGATGATTATTGACTCTGTTTTCCAGATAAGAAAATTGAAGCACAGAGGAGTTAGGTGATTGGCTTCAGAGTCGAAGCTCCTGGCCACTCCTCTCTGTTGCTTCTTCCCACCTGCTTGTGAGGCACCTCTCTGCCCGTTGCCAATGCAACACCTTTTATTCACTATCTTCCCTATCTCCAGCTTTACAGCATCTTCTTGTATGTTATCATACATGTCAGATAAAAAGTTACAACCCAAAAAGTGTGGTGTGATTCCCTCTACTAAAACGTTTTTCACTTTTTTTTTTTTTTTTAAACTCAGGTGTTCTTATGAGCCTAAAGTACACCATTCTATCCCAGTTAAAAAATAAATAAATAAATAAACCTCAGCCAATTTTTATGCTGTCATTACACAGGGTAAATCTAACTTTGCAGAACTAAAAAGAAAATGTTTGTCTCTGTTTCAACAATGCAGAGTAGTATCCCAGCTTTCACATGACAAGCATAATTCACCGAAACATTTTAATAGTTCTGTCTCGAGGATTATAATTAATAAATTATATTTGAAATTCTCTCTGCATGACTGTCTTCAAGCTGAGGCAGTGGTTTTCTCCTGCCTTCAGACTTGTACCCCAACTGGAACTTATAAAACCGGCATTCCTGGTTCTCAGGACTTCATACTTAAGCTAGAATGATGCCATCAACTGTCCTGGGTCTTTAGCTTTCCAGCTGTCGATTCAGGACATCTCAGCCTCTATAATTCATGTATATGCCTAGTTCTGTTTTTCTGGAGAAATTTGACTAATACAGTTTGTCAATTTCTGCAAAAAATGCAAGTCGAGATTTTGATAGAGAGTACATTAAATCTGTATTCATCATCATAATGATCACCTTCTTTGGTTATAGAATTTGGGGTTGAGAGTATTTGTTTTTCTTTTAAGTCTTTCTTCCTCCCAGCAGTTCAAATATATTATTTCCTCATTTTGTGGCTTTCATTGTTTTTGTTAAGCGGACGGTTGCCAATCTTTTTTATTTATTTATTTATCTATTTTTTATTGCACATCACTCCTTTATTATACTGATCTGGAAAAAGGATTTAGTACAGTTATGCTCAGGTGCTCAGGTGAACACTGGACCCATGTGGCAGAGCCAAGCAACTAGAACATGATTCAGAAATCAGTGAAAGACACACTTGGACAGGACCAAAGGGCATTTCACTGCCATGAAACAAAGCAGGAAGGGATTCTCACACACACAGCAGGAAGCACTCCTGCCCCTCAGAGGTCGAGGAACTGATCCCACACTGGTATGAGGAATGGCTTATTTTCTGATGACCACATGTGGGACTATTTCAACCACCACAAGAAACCCCAGAAGCGTTATTGTTTTGTATTATTTATATGTACTATGCTTTTTTAATAAAAGTAAATGTAACACATAACTAAATTCAGGATTGATCCCAAACTTCTAGAACCAGGTCCCCTAGGGTCAGGGAGGAAACAGTTGTCACATCACCACGCAGGTTACATTCATCCTCCACTGGAATGACTAGAGCGCCCAGGCAGTGGCCTGACTGCAGAAGAGCAGAGGACTGGCTCCTGGGGACAGACAGGCTCTGGTGCTTCTCCTCATTGGTCATGGCTTAGCATGGTTCCTCCCCACAAGTCCTTAGTAAACAAAGAACTCGCAAAAACCCAAGTTACTACCTTTAAACTCTGTTGGATAAGGGGGGCTTTTCCACAGCTTGGGCTGAGAACCTATGCTCTAGAAGTGCTATTCTGACTAGATTGTACGAAGGGAGTGGGTGCAGAAGACAAAATGGCTAAAATGAAAATGGGAGCCACTGGTCCCCATCTGCAGCTACAACTCAAAATGTCTACAGATGTGGTCAGTGTGACATGTGCAGGTGGGAGGGGCAGAGGGACAAGACGGGCAGGGAGGGTGCTCCTGGGGACAGTATCCTCCCCAGCTGGCCTTCACCACTTGGCCTTGCCCTGGGCGGCCACAGCTTCCATAGCTTTGCGCACCATCTCTTCATCCCCCAGAAACTGCATGGGCTTGATATGCTTCAAGTTCTTGTCCAATTCATAGATAATGGGAATACCAGTCAGCAGGTTCAGCTCCATGATAGCCTCTTCAGAGAGACCCTCCAGATGCTTGACAATGCCCTGGAGGCTGTTGCCATGGGCTGCAATCAGCACACGTTTACCCTCCTTGATCTGGGGAACTATTTCTTCATTCCAGAAGGGCAGAGCTCTGGCAATAGTGTCCTTCAGACTCTCACAGGAGGGTAGCTGATCTTCTGTGAGGTCTGCATACCTGCGATCCTTACTGATGTTGCTGTAGAAAGGGTGGTCAGGCTCCATTGGAGGTGGTGGGACATCATAGGAGCGCTTCCAGATCTTCACCTGGGCCTCACCATGCTTTGCAGCAATTTCTGCTTTATTGAGACTGGTTAGATCCCCATAGTGCCGCTCACTGAGGTCCCAAGTCCTCACCACTGGCAGCCACATCTGATCAATGGCATCCAGCACTGTCCAGAGGGTCCAGATCGCTCTCTTCTGTACTGAGATGAAGCAGATGTCAAACGCATAGCCAGCATCTCGCAGCGCCTGCCTGCCGCGCTTCGCCTCCTCGTGGCCCGCCCGGCTCAGGTCCGCGTCCTACCAGCAGCCAAAGCGGTTCTCCAGGTTCCATGAGCTCTAGCCCCGCCGGATCAGCACCAGTTTGTAGGCGGCCATGGCTGCGGGCTGGGGATGCGGCACCGACTGCCCCGTTGCCAATCTTACACTTACTCATTTGAAATTAGTTTCTCTTTTAAAAAATTCCCACTTACTATCTCTAGAAATATTGTTTCTGCTCCATGCTTTCTCTTACCTCTTTTTCGGGGACCTCAGACTTCACTGTGTTCTCTGTGTTTTCCATTTGATTTTCTGTATTTTCATCTTTACCTCTCCATTTTTTATTCTGGATATTTTATGTCTTTGTCTATATCTAATCTTTGTCCAGCTTCATCCACTGAATTCTAAATTTGTATTATCTCTTCTGTTCTAGAATTTAAATAACTTCTTTTATAGTTCCCAGTTCTCTGTGGAAAGTCTTGTCTTTTATTTCCTTGCATATATTTTTCATAGCTATAGTAAAGCCTATCTCTGATAACTCTATTATCTGCATTCCCTGCCTATTTCTATTGTCTATTATTTTTCTTTGCAAAATAGCATTATTTTTCATATTATCTTGTATCACATTATTTTGTCTCCTCATATATTGATTATTTCTCTTTCAGTTCCAGACATTGTATTTGAATAAGTATAAAAATAATGTTAACCTTAAATTAATATTATCTTCTTCTGAAATTGACTTATATTTGCTTCTGGAAGGAAGCCAGGGGAGTAGTAATCCCATATGGCCTTGATCTAATCATATATTGAGATGATCCAAAGCTGGTTTTCCATCCCTGCTATGACCAGTCTGTTTATGAATTACTATCGCTCCTGTTATTACCCAATGGGCTCTTCCTGTTATTACCCAATGGGCTCTTCTTGCCTACTGTACAGATAAAGTCAACTCACTGAGACAGCCTTATTACAGCAGAGAAAGAGTTTAATAATCACAGGGCTATCCAAGTCAAAGGACGGGTGTAATTATTACTCAAATAAATCTATTCAAAAACTCAGAGGCTAGGGTTTATCAAGGATAGTTTGGCAGGCATTAGGCTAGGGAATGGAGAATGCTGATTGGTTGGGTGAGGGATAAAATTATAGGGGGTCAAAGCTGTCTTCTTGTGCTGAGTCAGTTCCTGGGTGGTGGGTCACAAGACCAGATGAGCCCATTTCTTAGTATTGGTTACTGGTTCAGGTGGACCACCAGCTAGTCCATCAAAATGCAGGGTCTAGAAAATACTTCTATTACCAACCTTAGGTTTTACAACAGTGATGTTATCTACAGGAGCAAGTGGTAAGGTTACAAATCTTGTAACCTCTGGCTGCAGGACTCCTGAACTATAATTCTAACCTTGTTGCTAATTTTAGTTTTACACAGGTGGTTTTGGTACCTGAGCAAGGAGGAGTTAGTTTCAGGAAGGAGCTCTTATCATCTTTGTTTTAAAGTTAAATTATAAACTAAATTCCTCCCATAGTTAGCTTGGCTTATGCCCAGGAATGAACAAAGGCAGCTTGGAGGTTAGAAGCAAGACAGAGTCAGTTATGTCAGATTTATTTCACTGTCATAATTTTTCTGTCAGATTTCCCTCACTATCATAATTTTTGCAAAGGCAGTTTCACTCCTAGGTTGTAGCACTTTGAGATCCCAACCCAAAGCCTGGCAAGGAGGTTAGTAGGGCCTTCTTTAGCAGACGCTGAGCAAAATACCCTTATTTACAGCTTCTCAGTCTTCCAAATTTACATTAACTTTTGTGAATTTAGAGTACATCCCTAATCTTGTGAATCTAGATTACATCCTTAGATTCGATGTAATCCCGAGATTACATCCTCAACACTGGGCTCACTTTCTGTGAGATTTTGTCTCTCAAACCTTGGCCGTCTTTTACCTCTCCAATACCTTCAGATCTGTTTTTTTCATATTTCCTAATTTTTTGACTTCTTTTTGAATTCTGCTTGGAGAAAAGATTCATTTTAAAAGATAGCAACTGTTCCCTCCTTCGTGCAGGACAAAGAGGAAGCTACTCTGACATACTAATCACCTCCATAACAGCTCCAGAAAAACCACTGATCCCTGCCATGGGTTGGAAAGACAGGCCCACTGTGTGGAGTATGTGAAGACTGAATGAGAGAACCTAGTCAAAGTGTTTGGTAAGTTATTGTTTCTTTTTTCTTTTCCTTTTCCACGTTCTTGATAAGGAATGCTTGGTAAGTTTTTTAATGATCATGCTTCCCTCTTTGTTCCAGCCTCTAGAAAGGTCAGAGCCGTATTTTGATCCTTCTACCAACTTATGATTCAGAACCTTATAATAAGTCCTTTGCGGAACAATCTTAGCTCAATTTCATTGTATTGTCTGTATTCCAAGTGCTTCATCTATTTTCCGTAACTTTTGTTGTATTGCACGTGTCTATATAAGACACTCTCAATCATTATCATGGGAGGTGGAACATAAAGAAGCAAATTAAGTAATGAAAATAAAAGTATTTAGATAAAAAATACAAATAAATTATATTTATTTTTGCATTTTAAAAACACACTGAAGTTAGGACAAGGTAGATATTTTAAGCTAATGCACATATATTCACGTAAAGCATATTTTAATTTGTTACCTAATTAACTTTTTCAGATACTGAACATAATATTGCACTGTATCTGAAAAAAGTGAATTAGGTAACAATTACTTTTAACACCCAATTTGTTCCATGCCTGTATTTTTATCTAGGTATTTAAATGTTTCAGTCGTTTCTTAGATTTATGGACTCCTTCAGTATATCTCAGTGTATATTTAAGCTATGTGGCCAGAATTGAAATAGTAAATCTAAAACTACATATTATCTGATTTATGAATAACCAAAACTACTCCTAACGTCCCCTCTTTTCTGCATAGTGCAGTCTTCCTGCCTGTCTGTTTATGGTCTGTGGGTACAGTCTTCCTTATTCTTTTGTTATTCCTCTCGATCCTATCTACTCTCCATAGTCCCCCAAATCAAACCCTGCCACATAAGATGCTGACATTTCCTTGTAATCTCCAGCCGCATCTGCCTCTTTATTTCTCTCCAACATATCACGAGTTATCACGCAGGTTTTTATTTTATTTTATCTCAAAAAAAATCTTTACAGAAATGAAGAGACATTCCCAAACTGTGCTTGGAGGGTAGGGTGCGGGGCAATCCATGCCGGTTGCAGGCTGCTGGGGAGCTGCACGTGGAGTGCCTTGGATCCAGTGCAGTCTGCACCTCACAGAGCTTGTCACTGTTTAAGGAAACCAGGGAGACTTGGAAAAATACCTGGGACACAATTCTGCACATGACACATAGCATCAGAAGCAAGTATGTGAGTGCGCCAAGGTAGAACAGCTCATTCTGAGAACAGGGAAGTACTGAAAGGAAAATAAATTAGAGTAAATTCCAGGAGCATTCAGAATTTGAGTTGGACTCATAGAACTAGATAAAAAGCAGAAAGGACTATCAGAATAAAGTCACAGGTGCTGGAAGGCACAGGGCAGAGAAGAGCTCATTCTAGGTAAGGAATGGCGAGACATGAGAATGTGGGGTGGGTTTTCAGTAGAAAGCCTGAAAGACAGGCGGAGAAGTCAGGTTTCATTTGGCAGAAAATGAAGAAGTTTGTTCATGTGAAGTGAAGTGCCATGATTGGGGGTTTTCTTCTATTTTTGGGTGCTTCTCTTTGCCAGTTTCTGAGTGCACAGACTGAGTGCAATAGAACCATTAGAAACACATTGTAGTAGTCTCAAATAAAATGAGAAAGGAGCATCATAGATGAGGAGCAGTGGGAATGGAAGAAAAATGTAACAATCTCAAAGTAAATAAGGGAACTTGAAAGAACAGGAGAATTAGGAATGGGGAAAAAAAAAAAAAAAGCCAAGTCTCTCTCTTCTTTCTTTCTTTTGAAACTATGACTTTTACATCATTTATGTTCTGTTTATTAACGTCCACATAAAAGTTTATAGTATACATTCAGTAAGGATTATTTTCAAGCAGATCCAAATTAATAAAATAATTTCTGATAAAAGTTATCAGGGGCTAAGTTTTTCTCCTAAATTTTGATTCATGCCTTGAAAACAGTGGTGACTTGTCTTATCATTTAAAAGGTGGCTTCCTTGTATTTCTTTGAGGTACAGGGAAGATAAAAGTAAGTGTGAAATGCCAAGAATGGTCAGTAATTTAAAGTCTCTAAGTGTACACACACTTATAAAGTATATTTCAGCTAAAACTGAAATAAAATTATTATTTCTAGCCTTTTCAGGCCAACATGTGACATAGAAATCTAGATGTTGTTTATAGAAAATAATGTTCTGCCCTTGTTTATTTGGAACCAGCTTATCTTTCTTTCAAGCTTGTTCTCCTTAGATTCATCTATCATACAGGACCACCTTTTAGTGTGATTGGTTTTGTTTGTTTGAGCTTTGCCTTTAACGTGGACACTTGGCCGAGATTCTTTTCATTCTGGCTTGGAATAAAGAAAATAGTCTCCCTACTGAGATCTGATTTTGAGCTTGGGTCAACTGGCTGGTCCTCCAGCCAAAACAGTTTTAATAACTGTTGAATTTCAAATAAAAAGTGAAACTATTCCCAGACTAGTTAGACAGTATGCCTTGTGGGTGTAGTAAATGAAACTATACTACTGAATTTGGTTAATGTATTTGAAAATGTTTAAGCTTTACATAATGCATACAGCTGTGCTCAGTTTACGACTATCAAGATGAGGTGATATTTTGGCTTGTAAAGTATATGAAAATTGTAAAACAAATAGTTCCCCCCAAAATAATATGTACATTCTTCAGACTGAAACAAAATGCAGTGTTAATCACACAACAGTAGCTTAGTAAATGTTTAGTGAATGAATAGATCAAGGACTGTAATGTCTCTTCCCCCAAATTTGTCTCCCTTAAAACACAAAGGGGAAAACAAACAAAAATTGTCTTGCCACCACATCATGTTACCTACATGCTACAAAATGGAACAAACATATAGTATTCTCTTAGGGATTCCCACGTCCCATTTCCCCCAGGACTTCCTGTCCTATTTCTTTGTCACTGAATAAACAACCTTCTCTTCCTTTAAAACAATACTTAGTAATTATGTGTCTTTAAAAGTATCCTAAATATTTCCATTTTATTCGTCCTTTCTAATTTCATTTACCCCCTCTCTCTAGCATCTCAAAAAATGTTCAAAAGGAGACAACATTATTTAAAAACTCAGTCATGTGATTACAAAATCACTGTTATATGATTTCAATAAAGATTCATCATCTTTTGGGCTACTCTTCTTCCTAAAAAATAAAACAAAACACAACACACACACACAAAATTGAAGTTTACATGCAATGCCTCTAAGTTCCTTCTCTGGCTTGAAATTACAGCTTGAGAATTAAAGTAAGGTTAACATGGTTTGAGACTAATTTAGAAATTTTAGTCTTTATTATTGTTATTTTAATTAATTACCCCATTATACAGTAATTATCTTAAGATTTTTCAATGGTAGTTTACAAAAACACAAAGTGAGATGCATACAAATCAATAAAAGTTTTTTAATGACAGACATCAAGGTTTTTCTTATTTTTAAAATGTATTATAAATGAAATTAATTCAAGGACAGAACTTAAAGTAAATATGAGGACATACTGCGTTTAGAGCAAGAAAAACAAATGTTTTCCAAAATGTGCTTCACTGTTATTTGTTGGCTCCCTAATGACTTTAAAGAGTGATTACGCTGGTTCTTTCATAGCATGTGTAGAAGTATACCACTGTTGTAGCAGTTGAGATATGACAGAGATGGCTGAGTGATGAATGAGTCCCTTCTATAACTATTATTTACTTTCATGGTAAGTAACAAGTAGATAAAGAAGAAACCAGCTCCTAGAATGAAAGCAAAATTGAAAAAAATTCAATTATATCGTATACCAGCAAAGAAGTATAGTTATGTGTACACTGTCATCCTTTTTCAGTTATTTTTATTTTTTGAAAATTCAATCACAAAATATTTTAAAATAAATCTGTTAATTTTCCCCAAATTGCAGGCATTTTAGCATTTAACTGGAATACTCTTGAGACAAAAGAGATTGGAAAGTTAACAAGGGAGAAAGTGTAATAAAGAAATTCTAACAAAGAGAAATTTATTGTATATACTTTCCCCCTTAATAAAAAATAAAAAGAAGAAGTTGTCACAGGAAATTTTGCGAAGCATGGCAATTACAAGTCCAAAATGCCTTTATTTCCCTCTCTTTGTTTTTTAAGGTTTTCTTTTTCTTTTCTTTTATTACTATTATTATACTTTAAGTTCTAAGGTGCAGGTTTGTTACATATGTATACATGTGCCCTGTTGGTGTGCTGCACCCATTAACTCGTCATTTACATTAGGTATATCTCCTAATGCTATCCCTCCCCCCTTCCCCCACCCCACAACAGGCCTTGGTGTGTGATGTTCCCCTTCCTGTGTCCAAGTGTTCTCATTGTTCAATTCCCAATTATGAGTGAGAACGTGCTGTGTTTGGTTTTCTGTCCTTGTGACAGTTTGCTCAGAATGATGGTTTCCAGCTGCATCCATGTCCCTACAAAGCACATGAACTCATCCTTTTCTATGGCTGCATAGTATTCCATGGTCTACATGTGCCACATTTTCTTAATCCAGTCTATCATTGATGAACATTTGGGTTGGTTCCAAGTCTTTGCTATTGTGAATAGTGCCGCAATAAACATACATGTGCCTGTGTCTTTATAGCAGTATGATTTATAATCCTTTGGATATATACCCAGTAATGGGATGGCTGGATCAAATGATGTTTCCAGTTCTACATCCTTGAGGAATCGCCACACTGTCTTCCACAATGGTTGAACTAGTTTACAATCCCACCAACAGTGTAAAAGTCTTCCTATTTCTCCACATCCTCTCCAGCACCTGTTGCTTCCTGACTTTTTAATGATTGCCATTCTAACTGGTGTGAGATGGTATCTCATTATGGTTTTGATTTGCATTTCTCTGATGGCCAGTGATGATGAGCGTTTTTTCAGTTTTGCTTTTGTCTCCCAGGCTGGAGTGCAATGGTGTGCTCTCAGCTCACTGCAACCTCCACCTCCTGTGTTCAAGTGATTCTTCTGTCTCAGCCTCCTGCGTAGCTGGGATTACAGGTATGCACCAGCCTCCCAAGTAGCTTGGATTATAGGCATGCACCACCACACCAGGCTAATTGTTCTATTTTCAGTAGAGACAGGTTTTCACCAAGTTGGTCAGGCTGATCTTGAACTCCTGACATCAGGTGATCCACCCTCCTCGGCCTCCCAAAATGCTGGGCAAGGTTTTCTTTAAAAAGCTGTGCTACTACATTGGTCAGGTCTCTCTGTGGATAAACATTTTTGTGGGTGTAATTCTTGAATGCTCCCCTGTGAGTCACACCCTTGTGGACTCCCCTGCCCAGGAAGGTGTACCCAGCTGGGTTGGCGTGGGGTCCTGAGAACACCATGCAATGTCACACTTGTGATTATGCACAGGATACAGCAAAAGTGGAGGCACTACAAGGTGCAGGATGCCAAGTCATTTGGTTTTTAATCAATCTAAGAAAGATAATCTTGGGTGGACCTGATCGATGCAAGTGAATCTTTTTAAAAAGGGCTTCCTTTCCTGACGTCAGAAACTCAAAGCAGTAGAGACTTTCCACTGCAGCTTAAAAGAAGCCAAAATGAACTCTACAGCTTCCAGGAAATGAATTCTGACATTTATGTGAGTCTAGAATCCCAAGCCTTAGATGAGATTTCAGCCCCACCTAACGCATTAATTGCCATCTGTAAGACTCCATTAGAGGACCCAGTTAAGCCATAGTCAGATGCTTGATACGTAGAAAATATGATAATATGAAATAGGCTATTTAAGCCTCTAAGTTTATGGTAATCAGTTATCCAGCAAAGGAAATCTACACATAAACAAAGAAACATATATAGGTCATTTGCTCATTTGTTTCAAATTTTAGTCACCCTTCCAGGACTTAATTTCTTCAGAATTCATATTACATAAAACAATTATCTGCAAATTAAATAAAATACTACATGCAGAAGTAGAGATGAATTCATAATCATTAGTACAGGATGTTTCTCTTGCTTAAACCTTCTCTGTCAAGCAAAACTTCTTTCCTCTCTATGTTCGTTGGCAGAAAACATAGCCTCTCTAATGAGTGAAAAATATTCTTGAATCCACATTTTTTCTTTTGAAAATATTATATACTAAAAAATTCTAACACGCATATTGGTCACAGACTTTTGACTTTTAGGGCATCAACAGAGTGACTTGTTCTAACACACCACTTTTTCAGGAAGATAGAAAGAATATCTTGTAAACTCCAGGGGTTACAAATTATATTTGTGCATTTTGGGGAGCGGATGTTCACAGGCTTAATTAGATAACCAGTGGGCTTTCCTTAGGGGGAAATTTAACATTCACACTCTACACCCCAAACATCACCTTTTCATCTCCAGGGCCCAGCATGTCCTCTGATTATAATAGAAGTCACAGTGTATGTGCTGGATCGTAAGTGATAAAGGAAACATTTAGCAATGTGCATCTGCTTCTTGAATGTCAAGTATCAGGAAATACTATCCACAATGTTTTCTTTTCCTTAATTTCTTAGAACATTTATTTTATTTAAGTGACAATTTTATTCATGTCTTCTTTGATCATCTTAATGTTTCTCAATTACTTAAAGTTATTAAAATTTCAGAGAATATGGTATCTTTTGTCACTTGCCCCATTATTAGTACTTGAATTTTTTCTGCCCACTTATTTTTTGATTCTAATCTTATCTCTTCTACGTGTACAACTATTAGGCCTGATATCAGCATCTAATGCTGCTTTTGTTTTTCATTTCAAGAAGTGTTCTTGCTGGGAAAGCAATAACAGAAAGAATAATTTGTTAAAAAGCAGAATTGGGTTTGACTCCTAGAGGGTTTGACATTTAACCAGTTGCTTGACTCTAGGCATTTAATTTAACTCCCCTAAGTCTTAGTTTCCTCATCTCTAAAGTGTAGATAACAACAACACTTCTGCAGGTAGATGAAGGATGAGGGAACATTGATGTAAAATGCTTCTCTAGACGCTAATACCCCATTTAGTTGCGGATAATAACAACACTTCTGCAGGTGGATGAAGGATGAGGGAACATTGATGTAAAATGCTTCTCTAGATGTTAATACCCCATTTAGTTGGATGACCCTAAATGTCAGGATCTATTTCTTATCTAATGTTCTATCACCAAAACACTGCCTGCTACATAATGGTTATTGGGTGAATAATCAGAGGATTTTAATCTTAAAATGTTCGGTAGGTTCCTCTCTCCTGTCTGCATCCTCAGTGTTGTCAGTAGCAGGAATTTCTCTAGTCTTATTTCATAATCCAAAACTCCTCTCTCTGACCACAGCCTTTCACATTTCAGGATTTGGCCCGCTTATTTGATTTGTCCCTCATCTCACTGTCCCCTGACTTATGATCCCCAAGTCTGCTACCCGACAGGCAGGCGTCTGCAAGCCTTGTTCCCACCTCCCCTGCTCCGCTGTCCCGCTGTCTGTAATGCGATGGCTTTGCCGTAATTTCAACTGCTGCTGACATTCGTTTGTTTTTCTGCAGATACAGTCTAGAATAGTCCCTTTATTTCCATAAAAGATTTCCGTTTTCTTCCCTTTTGCTAGCAGACTACCTTGCACTGGAAACAAGGCCACATCAACGAAAAGTAGTTTAAGTAGAAGATCATATCCAATAACCTACGGCCCTTAATGTTTGTTGTGTAACAGTTTCTACACAACATTCATTTCTATGCAAGAATTACAAATGGAAACTGTTAGCTCCACATTTTTTAACCTATCTGATTAACATTGAATGAATAATCAGTCATTCTGGGAAGGCTAAAAGGTCCTCATTTTGATAAACTGGACATCTCCCAAGCTATGTCATCTGGCACATAGTAGGCGTGGCCTGTGGTTGATGTCATCACACAGGGATGTGAACGCATGCAGACCCTGACGCCATTTTTTATGTGACTCCCATGCCCTTGCCTTCTTCTCGTTGTGCCTCACCATCTGAGCAGTTGATAAGAATGTCCCAGTGCTCTCTCCTTTGACACCAGTGAAAAGTTCAAATCACACGACCTCCTGCCACTACTTAAATGAAAACTCTCACCCCAGCCCTAGCCCCTAAACCAACATAAACACCCCAAACCACCCTCCTTTCTCTGCCTTTTCAAGCCATTTTCAGGCCAGCTTGGAAGACAACGCCCTCTTTCCCTCAGAAACCATCATTATGTAAGAAATAAAAATTTTCATGCCCTCTAGGGGTATGTGTGGCTTAATCAATCTCAACATCTGAACCAAATTTTGGATGGGAATATTTTGTTCTGTTTTGAGTAGTAGTCATTACAGCATTTGTACATAATTTAAACTCAATTATTAATTATGACAGTTAAAAACAATGTCTAGAATTTTAAACTCATATTACACGCACAATATTTTGTAGGCATTGAAAACAGAGCATACATTTCCCAGAAAACTTTTTTTTCTTTTCTTTTTTTTTTTGAGACGGAGTCTCACTCTGTCGCCCAGGCTGGAGTGCGGTGGCGCGATCTCGGCTCACTGCAAGCTCCGCCTCCCGGGTTCCGGCCATTCTCCTGCCTCAGCCTCCCGAGTAGCTGGGACTACAGGCGCCCGCCACCTCGCCCGGCTAGTTTTTTGTATTTTTAGTAGAGACGGGGTTTCACTGTGTGAGCCGGGATGGAATGGTCTCGATCTCCTGACCTCGTGATCCGCCCGCCTCAGCCTCCCAAAGTGCTGGGATTACAGGCGTGAGCCACCGCGCCCGGCCTCCCAGAAAACTTTTTAGTCAAAAACCTAAAAAAACTTGATTTAAGAAAAAAGATAGTTCATTGGAAAGGCAAAGTTTCTGAAACAGATTAGAGTGTGTGCACCCAATTGTGTGTCTGTTGTGAATGAAAGACGAAAGTGAATAAATGCTAAATATAATTAAAATAGAAGTGAAAATTCTTACAATAAGAATAACTTTAAAAAGTTTTGCTTTCTTTTTTCCTCACAACGAAATGTGAAGGAACTTTCAATTTCCAAGACATTTAATTTATATGATTTCCCTTAATTAGTATTCTAGTAATTCATGACAAACCAGACATGGTAGACAAATACTTTTCCTGTGTTTTGGTAGTCAGATGTGTCTTGCTTACCAGAATGCATGTTGCATGATTTTAATATCATAATCTTCTTCTATTGGCACCTGAGAATATAGATTTGGCAGATTTGGTAGATGTATTGACAAATTTTAGCATTTTGTCAGGAGTATTTTTTTTGTACATAGAGTCTAATTTATATCACATGCCCTTAGATAGAACTGAAATTAATAAATGTTGACTTGAATGCAAGTGTTTTACCTGAGTTACTATGAAAGTTAGGAGACTTTAGAACTTTATTAACAGCTCCATTGAAGTATAATGACATATAATAAAGTAGACATATTCAAAGTATTTAAGTTCATAAATTTTGACATACATATACATCTATAAATCCATCACCACAAGCAAACTAATGAACATTTTCGTCACGCAGAACATTTCCTTGTGCTGCTTACTAATCCTCATTCCTCCACATAGGGTCACCACCATCCCCAGGCAATTTTCAGTCTGCTTTCTGTTACTATAGATTAGCTGGCCTTTCCTAGAAGTTTATGCAAATAAAAACATACACTATGGAATTTTTTGGTTTCACTTCTTTCACTCAGCACTATTATTGTGAGACTCATCCATGTTGTTTCAAGGATCAATAGCTCATTCCTTTTTATTGCTAAGCAGTTTTGGAAAACGTGGACAGAACACAATATGTTTATCACTGATGTGTTAATGGACATTTAAATTGTTTACAATTTTGTGCCATAATGGCTAGTGCTGCTGAGAACACTTTGTACAACTGTTTCATTTGTCTTCGTTAAACATCTAGGAATGGAATGTCTGTATCATTTTGTAGGTGAATGTTTAACTTTTTAAGAAACTGAGGACCGGGTGCGGTGGCTCACACCTGTAATTCCAGCACTTTGGGTGGCCAAGACAGGTACATCACGAGGTCAGGAGTTCAAGACCAGCCTGGCCATCAGGGTAAACCCCGTCTCTACTAAAAATACAAAAATTATCTGAGTGTGGTGGCCTGCGCCTGTCATCCCAGCTACTCAGGAGGCTGAGGCAGGAGAATTACTTGAATCAAGGAGGTGGAGGTTGCAATGGGTTGAGATCATGCCACTGCACTCTAACCTGAGAGACAGAGTGAGACTCCATCTAAAAAAAAAAAAAAGAAAGAAAAAGAAAAAAAAGAAAAGAAAAAAGAAAGAAGAAACTGTCAAACTATTTTTCCAAAGTGATTGTAACATTTGATATTGCTGTCTCCTGTGTGCATGGGTGCTAAAATTACTCTCTACACTTTTAAATCCATGTGTTTTTAAATTTTAGCCATTACAATTACATTATCTGTGTAGTATCATCTAATTGCAGTTTTAATCTAATTGCAGTTTTAATTTGCATTTCTCCAAAAACTAATGATTTTTTCACATGCTCAGGTGCCATCTGTACTGTTTCTTTGGTGAAGTTTGTTCAAATCTTTTGATGATTTTTATTGGGTTTATTTCTTATTGATTTTAGAGGTTTTATAAATTTTAGATACAGATATTTAATCACATATATGATTTGCAAATATTTTATCCTATGCTGAGGTTTGTGTTTTTATTTTCTTAACAGTGCTTCCAAAGGACCAAAGGTTTTCATTTTGATGAAGTCCAAACTGTAAATTTGTTATATCTTGAATCATGTTTTAAAACACGTCATATTCTATGTGTTCTATGTCTAATCCTAGATCACAAAGATTTTATTCTAAACGTTTCATAGTTTGAGACTTTATATTTAGGTCTATGGTGCATATTTTGGTTTTTTTTTTCGTGTTGCACTAAGTATGTGTCGTGATTTTTTTTGCAAATGTATATGAAAATTTTCCAGTAACATTTGTTGAAAAGCATATTCTTTCTCCACCCAATTATTTTTGTACCTTTATTAAAAATCAGTTTTACATATATGTGTGCATCTACATTTGGACTTTATTTTTTTCCATTGATTCATTTCAGTAATTTTATGTTAATATCACATGTTATTGATAACTGTGAGATTATATTAAGTTGTGAAGTACTGTAATGTTATTCTTCCAATTTTGTTTCTTTCCCAATTTGTTTTAGTTATTTAGAGTATTTTGCATTTCCATGTGATATTTGTAATCAGTTTACCAATTTCTATGAGATAAATTCTGCTAATAATTTAATTGCTATTTTGTTAAAGCTATAGATCAATTCGGTGAGAATTGATGTCTTAACTGCTTTGATTCCATGACTCATATGCCAATGTGCTCCTCCATTTATTTAAGCGTTCTTCAAATTATCTCAGACTTCTTGTTCATCTTTTTGCCAAATACCACTAATATCCCTAAGAATTTTATATTTTGATAGTATTGTAAATGGCCTTAAATATTTAGCAGCCAATTATTTAGGTGTTAACATATAGAAATACTACTGGCTTTAATATACTTATCTTTAATGATAGAAACTTGCTAAACTTTTATCATTTATACATCTTTTTGTGGATTACATATGTTTTCCTACATTAAGAAGAATGTTTCTGTGAATAAAGTCAGCTTTTCTTTTTGCAACAATGTTACAAGGAAATAAAGAGAAATATGAAAAGTATGAAAAAGAGAAATACTCTGTTTCATTGCCAGTGTTTTTATTAACCCCAGATAAATGCTGGTTTATTAGCTATTGTTTTCGTTATCACATAATGCACAATTTGAGATCTACCACTATTTTAGATTACAGTTAAAGTATCTGTTCATTATCTAAAATTGTATCTAATGCAGGTATGATATAAGCCCCTTAGGCAACACCTAGACGAGAGCATTGGCATATATACTACATTGTTAGCCAATGTTTTTAGAGCTCTTGACTTGAGATCTTTGTGCAACACTGTCCAGGTCTAAATCAACAATTAATGTGTCCATAGTATCATCTTATATACATGTTATTTAGTGTGGCCAGTACACTTACCATGGGATTTGAGCTCAGACAAGCCAATGCTGAAAATTGCTCCATGCTATTTTTGCTTTCCTGGAAACTGAGAAATATATCTCCTACCCCACAGGGTTGTTTGGAGAATGTCACAAGATGATATATGAAAAGCACCTAAGTCATAATAGTATTCAATCAATGAACCCTTCCATTTCACTCTGCTAAAGATAATCACCATCAATTCAGGAGTGGGCTTGGCCTCCTTCAGTTAGCTATGGCTAAAGTACAGTTTATCCTATTTAAATTCCAGACACAACATTTAGATACTGCCAAGCATAAAATATGCTTCTAAAAAAAAGGAAGGAAAAGTACCATAAATATGGTGGGGAAAGATTGGTTATTGCCATCATGCAAAGCAGAAAATAAGCACCCTATATAGTTCATAAACAAACGCAAACATCCAAGGTTGTGAGCATTTCAGGCTGTTATTTGTGTGTACTTGGTGCCACAATTCAGAGGTGTACGGCCACCCTCAACTCCTGTTTTCATTATTGTTTGTTTCATCTTCTAGTTTACTGCCTCCTATTTTATAAATACAAGCAAAGAAACAAAGAGAAGCTGTGGGAAGATTGATCAATATTTTTATTTCAAGGTGATAAATTTAGAAGAAAACTCATTTTATCCATGTATATTGATCATCATGTTCTTACTCTTTAATGCTAAATTTTAAAAGTTATTTATCATTTCATCATATATTATACTCCTACGGGTATGTTTATAGTTATTGTATGTACATTTTATACATTTAACAAATGTACATAAAATTAAATTATTTAAAATTAATTATTAAATTAATTAAAATTGAACCCAAAGTGCCAACTATTTATATTTTCTACCCTCTCTTAAGTTCTTTTATATATACATAAACATTTAAAGCAGCACTAATATTTAGTGCTTTACTTAGCACACTTAAGGTTAACACTGCCTACCTACATGGAATTTTTATGTACAGTATTTATTTATTTTATTTTATTTTATTTTTTTATTATTATACTTTAAGTTCTAGAGTACATGTGCATAATGTGCAGGTTTGTTACATATGTATACTTGTGCCATGTTGGCGTGCTGCACCCATCAACTCGTCAGCACCCATCAACTCGTCAGCACCCATCAACTCGTCATTTACATCACGTATAACTCCCAATGCAATCCCTCCCCCCTCCCCCCTCCCCATGATAGGCCCCGGTGTATGATGTTCCCCTTCCCGAGTCCAAGTGATCTCATTGTTCAGTTCCCACCTATGAGTGAGAACATGCGGTGTTTGGTTTTCTGTTCTTGCGATAGTTTGCTGAGAATGATGGTTTCCAGCTGCATCCATGTCCCTACAAAGGACACAAACTCATCCTTTTTTATGGCTGCATAGTATTCCATGGTGTATATGTGTCACATTTTCTTAATCCAGTCTGTCACTGATGGACATTTGGGTTGATTCCAAGTCTTTGCTATTGAACACTTTTACACTGTTGATGGGATTGTAAACTAGTTCAACCATTATGGAAAACAGTATGGCGATTCCTCAAGGATCTAGAACTAGAAGTACCATATGACCCAGCCATCCCATTACTGGGTATATACCCAAAGGTTTATTTATTTTATTTTTATCTTATTTTTATTTTTATCTTGCTCCAATGTGGAGGAATTTGAGGGTTTTTTTTTTTTTTTTTAGATGTCATCTTGCTCTGTCACCCAGGCTGGAGTGCAGTGGCGTGATCTCGGCTCACTGCAACCTCTGCCTCCTGGGTTCAAGTAATTCTGCTGCCTCAGCCGCCCAAGTAGCTGGGAGTACAGGCACGTGCCACCACGCCCAGCTCATTTTTTGTATTTTTAGTAGAAACGGGGTTTCACTGTGTTAGCCAGGATTGTTTCGATCTCTTAACCTCATGATCCACCCACCTCAGCCTCCCAAAGTGCTGGGATTACAGGCATGAGTGACCATGCCCAGCCGACACATATTTGTTAATGCATGATATTGTATGTACTATTTATAATGTGACAACATGTTACAGGTCCTGTCAATAGATACTCTTATTGAACACTATTTTCATAGATGTATGTTATTTCATTTTATGTAGTGTCTTCATTTGTTAGTCATTTATATATGACATTATTAAATTACACAAATTTAAGGCACTATAAATTGTGATTCAGTGAAAATTAATATCTGAATTAATACCTATGGATATTTGCATATATCCTTGATTAATCCCTTAGCTTAAATGGTTAAGTGTAAAATGGCTAAACTTTGCCTTAGTAATGTTTTTCTTAGCAATTAAAACAGCACCACAATATTTGCAATATGTGCCCTGAGAAAGCCTTATAGTGGCATACTGTTTTCTGAAACACAGAAGGCAGAAAGATTAATGGAGAAGTACTGCTTGCTCACTGCCTATTAGATTTGTCTGAAGTGGAAGCAGATCTCTCTGTGTAATATGACGTTTATTGGTAAACATGGGCAGTCATAACAAAATACCATACACTGGGTGCTTAAACATGAGAAATTCATTTTCTCCCAGTTCTGGATGGTGGAAAGTCAAAGATCAAGGTCCAGAAAGGTTCAGTTTCTGCTCAGGGTTGTGTTTGTGACTTACAGACAGTCTCCTTTCTCCTGTGCGCTCACATGGTAGAAAGAATGAGGGGAAGCTGCCTCTTTCTCTTTTATAAGGTCAAAGTTCTATAGGATTAAAGTTTCACTCATATTACCTCATTTAACTTCAATTATCTCTTAAAGTCCCCATCTCTAGATTCAATCACACTGGGAGTTAGGACTTTAACATAAGAATTTTGAGGGGGACACACTTCAGTCTACAACATTCTACCCCTGCGCAACCAAAATTTGTGCTGTTATTACGTGCAAACTACACTGATTCCAGCTCAATCCAGAAATCTAAGTCAAAATCTCATCTAAATATTGTCTAAATCAAATATGAATGGGACTCAAGGTGTGGTTAATTCTGAGGGAAAATGCCTCTCCATCTGTGAGCCTGTGCAAACAGACGAGTTACATCCTTCCAAAATGCAACAGTGACACAAGCGTAAGACACTCTCATTCCAAAACAGAAATGTCAGAAGAAAGAAAAGAGTGACAGAAGTTAAGCTAATCCAGAAGCCAGCAAGGCAAATTCCATTAGATCTTAATGCTCAAGAATAATCCTCTTTTGTTCCATGTTTTGCCTTCCAAATCCACTAGGGTAGCAGTCCCATTTTCAGATCCTCTTGGGCAATGGTCCTGGCCCTGAAGCTTTGGTCAGAGGCTGTCTGGCTTGGGCAACTGAGACAATGACCTCACTTTTTGAAATGAAGGAGGCAGTCCTGACAATCACTGAGTCACAGTTGTGATCATTCTTTACTTTTCTTGAAAAATAACATGTTCGCAGTCAAATAAATACTCTATGGTCTGGTCCTTTTGTATCTCAGTCCAACAGCCTTCTTTCAGTCCATCCTGCTTTCTCCACACTTTTCAGTTCAAACTGCCTGTTTTCTGCTGGTATAATCCCGTCTTTATTCCAGGCTTCTAGTGACATGGCTGATTAAGCTTATGAGTCACACTCATGATCTCATTTAACCTTATTTACTTTGAAATCACTCTATCTAGATACAGTCATATTGAGGGTTAGGGCATTAACGCATAAATTTTGGATGGGACTGACACAATACAATCCATAGCATATGATGTTTATCTTTTCTTTAAATTGCAGTCCTCTGCGATCTTCTTAATGGGTCCTCTATGACAGAGGACAGAAGTCAAGGACATTGAAACCTTGTTCCCATTACTTTCTGTCAATAGAATCATGAGCAATCACACAGTCTCTATACAACCTAATTATTGCATTTCTCAAAAGTCATATTAAAATGGCTACATCATTGGGATATTGTGAGAAACAAATGAAAGATATATGAGAACATTTTCATACATTACTTACTCAATATCTTTTCTAAAATATTGCCTATCATTCCTTATCTCCTCCTTTTATGTCTTCTTTCTTTACAGGAGCTGCCTTATAGTATATTAGAGATATACTAAATTAAATAATACATATCCAGAGAGATGTTTAGTCTAGGATTTGTTATCTGTCTATTATAAAATCATACTTCCTTTGAAAATAAGAAACAAATGAAGAGAAGAATACAGAGAAGGTAAGGAACATATCTAATGATTTTTAATGCTACTTTTGAAACTTAAACATAAAGTTATAAAAAGTATCATTTAAAATAAATTTGAATTGTATATTCCAATCAATATTATATTTTTGTAATAAAATAGAAAAAATTCCAAGTTCAGCAGTAATGTTACCATATATGCTCCAATCTCCTATCCCATGGACTCTCATTTACATGTTAAAAAAGGTGATTAAGAAGCTTTTATGCTATAGTTACCATCAAAGAACATCCTAGCATACTTGATGAGATAAAGGAAATCGTGGAACCTAGAGTAGGGTGAATGAAATCAACCCGTCATAATTTCAAGGAATGTTTCCTGGAGAGATTAAAGGGGGTAAGGCATTTTGAGTTAGATGAGAATTTCATCTATTGAGAAAGCATCATGATGCCATGAGCAGAAGTCTAAGGAATTCTTGGCCTGGGTAGGGCTCTCTCTTTCCAGCATGAATTCACAAAAACATAAATCTAGATAAGTAACTTACGTATATCAGTTATTGGTTGATGCATAACAAGACATATAGAAGCTTGGTGCTCACAGTTCTTGTGGGTAGCAATGTGGGCTCTGTTTAGCTGAAAGAGCTCATCTGTGTTCCCTGTGGTGCACACTGGGCTCATTCATAGGTCTGCAGTCTGCTGGTGTCCATAGTCTTACATGTTGGGTGGCTGATATACGGTTGGCAGGGGAATTGGAAGAAATTGGGCTAGTTGAGGCCAAGTGCTCAGCAGGCTAATCTAACTTGTTACCAGCATAGTGGTGGCAGAGTTATTGACTGCAGCAAGAGAAAAGCCAAACTACAATGTGCAAGGGCTTTCATAGTCCCTACTTGAATCACCTTGGCTTTTGTTCTGTTGGCCAAAACTGGTCACATGTGAGGCCGAGTCAATGTGGGAGGAGACTATTCAAGTATCCAAGGACTTGGATTCTGAAGGAGACACGAAAGTGTGTGGAGATTGTGACCATTTCTATAAAAAAATCCACCAAACTGGCCAAGCACGGTGGCTCATGCCTGTACTCTTAACACTTTGGGAGACCAAGGCGGGTGAATAACGTGAGGTCAGGGGTTCAAGATCAGCCTGGCCAACATGGCAAAATCCATCTCTACTAAAAATAGAAAAATTAGCCAGGCATGGTGGCACATGCCTGTAATCCCAGCTACTCAGGAGGCTGAGGCAGAAGAATAGATTGAACCCAGGAGGCTGAGGTTACAGTGAGCTGAGATCACATCACTGCATTCCAGCCTGGGTGACAGAGTGAGACTCTGCTTCAAAAATAAATAAATAAAAGCCCACCAAACTATGTATTGATTGTGACTTACATGTACCCACCTTAGCAATTTTCACCATTAGAATAGAGAGGCTAGAATATATTCACTACTCAGTTCATACATGTTAAACGGATAATAGAATAACAATAAATTACTAACAAATTTATAATAATAACAGAGCCGGGCACTTCTCCAGTTGTTTATTATGTATTTTCCCATTAATTCTCACAATAGCTCATCTGGGTGACATCCTTTATGATCACCATGGATAATCATGGGCATACAGAGAGTGAATGATATGACAACATTCATGCAACTAATGCATGTGGAGCCAGCATTCAAACCAACACAATTAGCACATATTACATTGTACCCTAAACACTTATCACTTGAAGAAAAAAGAAAAGAAATACAATAGAATAAAGGAAAAAAGCAGTAAGGCAGGGAGGCAGGAAGGGAGGAAGGAAGGAAAACAGGAAGGGAGGAAGGCAAGAAGGCAGGAAAGCAGGAAGGCAGGAAAGCAGGAAGGCAGGAAGGCAGGAAGGAGGGAAGGAAGGAAGAAAGGAAGGAAGAAAAAGGAAAGGAAAAAATAAAAAAAGGAATGAAGAAAGAAAAGAAGGCTCACACATTCTAGAGACCTATATGATATCTACTACACATGTAGGAAATAATCTCATGATAGGACTTGGAATGCAATCTATCAACATTAAATTTTAGCTTATGGTATGACAATTGAGCATGATACTAAATTAAAACTGCTCAAAATGTAGAAAGCATAAAATTACTATTACCACCATGTAACTCTCAAGATTGCTCAACAAGTTCAACATTCGGGAATTAGGACCCCAAAATACAGAACAAATACTTTATTGATACTAAGTCTCAGTAACCTTTATTTTTGAGAACTCAAATGCATAAATTATAATTTCCTTCCCAGGATGTAGCATAGGCATTTAGCACACATAAGCACCTATGCATCCGCCAGCCCCCACATACATGTAATGGCCTAACATTAATGTATTTTAGCAAGACAGCCAATCACCCTCAAGCCCAAATGGAACAATTTCAGTCCTCCTTATTTCCGTTTCATATGCGTTTATAAGCATCTAAACAATATCTCACTGGTGAGCAAAGAATGCTTGATATATAATTAGTATGTGCAGTTGAGATTAGGACACTTACAAATTAAAACTAAGCCAAAGCAAATTTTTTCTCCAGGCTGTTATTGACAATAAAACTGGCATAGGATAGCAAAATTACTCAGGCTGCGTGATGGGGATTATAGATCCCATGAGAAAGCTAAGATTCATAATTATTTTTCTATAGTGTTGAACGGGAGGAAAACAACTTCACAAAATAACTGGTGCACATGCGAATGATACTCGCCCTATGAAACGTTCGACTATTGTTCTAAATTCTAGTCAAAATGCTGAAGCATTTAATATTTTGATTTCTTTACAAACATACTGTCCTACTATATGGATATAGTTTCATTTCGTAGCAGTGGGAGTCCCCCCGACACAGTGGTTCAGAGACTCTGGAACCAGACTGCCTGAGTCCAAAGCCTTGTTTTCCTTCCCACTAGTGCTCTAGGAAGTAACTTACCTCTCTGAGTCTCAGCTGCCTCATTTTTATAAGGAAAGAAAAAAGAACTTATCTCATGTATTGCTTAGAAAATCATGTAAGATGCATGAATTTACAGAGCTTGGGACATCAGAAACAATACATTTTGACTCTATTAAACTATTGCAAGGGTCAATATTATTATATGAACTCCTATAATATAAAACTTGGTATCATCTCATGTAGGGGATTACCAAAATTTCTCTATATGTCACTTATGTTTTAAAAATACTATTTTCACTATAACTAAAAAACATACCTTTCAAATTCTGCTTCTCTAAAAAATATGGATAGTGTTTTTTAAAGTCAAATGTATTACTAAAACATTTTAGTGTTTTGCTATACAAGGTTTTTTTTTTTTTTCCATTTATAACTGTGTTTTACAGTATTGAAATGTAGATTTTGAGTCAACTCGAAGCCTGAATTTAATTTAAGGCTTTGTCTAATCAAATTACAGTATATAGAAATTGTCATTAAAATGAACATGCTGCTAGTCTGTTGGGTTACAATGAAAACTTATAAATATTTGTACACAGCTAATGTGTTACTTGACTCGGGTTTGTTTTCTTCTTCTCTCAAATTAAAATTTTCACAAATAACTCTGCTACTTCTTGAACCAGTGACTCAAACAGCTGAACTCACAAGAAAAAGGGAGTCAGGAAACAATTGTACCCTTGCTTTTTAAGTTTCAAGTTGAAACCAAAATGCTTCTGGAATCTGTAATAAGTGTGTGTGTGTGTTTGTGTGTGTGTGTGTGTGTGTGTGATTGATTGAAGAAAATCTACACGCAACAGTATGCCTATCTTAGATAGATGTGAAAAAAATGAAACCCACAGCTAGTGACTCCTTTAAGAATTGCTTAATAGCTCCTTTTTTCCCCATATGATTTCATTTTGAAGAAAACTATATACAACTACAATTACTGTGGGAAGGGATGTTATTAATGATGCTTACAATAGAGTCTCAGTCTGGAAGAATAATTTCATTAGAAATAAAATAGATGCCTATAAAGTCAAATGCTATTTTTCTGATTTTGAATTACAATATACATTTTTTCCTTTTATATATATTTTTGGGCTAAAAGGAATCTTTTGCTAAACCAAATTTACAATTTTGCTTCCATTCCACAACAACTGGGATTAGTACATTTTCAGAGTGACATTTCAACCTCAGCATACCTCCCAACGTGCTCTTCTAAATATCTCCATCTCAGATCTTCACAGCAATGCTGACCACACAGAGTAGGCTCATTTTATTTTTTTGTCCTCTCTTCCCTTCCTTTTCTTCCTTTTTCCTCTCTCCTTCCCTCCTTCTTTCCTTCTCTCCCTCCTCCTTCCATTTCTTCTTCCTTCCTTTGTTCTTTCCTTTCTCTCATCTTGGGCTGGTTGACATACTTAATACTGATGTGTTCTCATTCATAGTTTCATGTTTATAAATTGATCAACTCTTTCTTCCATTCATTTATCCACATTTGGTTGTCCATTTTGTTTAAGACTTAATAGTGAAACAATGCAATATACAGTGAAATCATATCCCTGTGGGATCTCCAAATCACATGGTGAAAATGGCATGTACATAATTTTGAACTGCAAAAGCTCCGTAGGAAGAATAAACACACACACGCACATCCTATATAGAAAGAATAAGCATTGTTATTCATTGTAATTACTATGCAAGAAAACATAAAAACAGAATCTAGGGGTCATTCCTCTCCCTCTGTTTCTCAATTCTCTTACATACACCAGGTGCTGTTCAGATCAACATAAATACTGGTGGTAAATGAAGTCTGGGCACGTAAATTCCTTCCTGATTGTCCAAGAAGGCTTCACCAACAAGTCTGGAATGGTAAAAAACAGGAAGAAGTTAACTAGCTTCTGATTATTGCCTAAAAAAATCCACATACTCTTCTTTTTATATATTCTTTAGCATCCTGAAATTATGTGGGGCAATCTGTTTGATTCCCTCTTAAAACTCAGTTGTAATTCAAGCAGAGATGGGCTAGAATTTTTGTCCCTTTCTTCATTAGTATTAAAATTATGCAAAACTATTTAACTTTTCAATCTTAATAACTTTTATCTATAAAGTTGAAATATTTACCTAGATCACAAGAGAGTATTTAGTAAGGTCAGTGTTCCATTATTAATTACTATTACTGTTTTACCTTCTTTTACCTCAGGAATTATCTCAAGCTTTTACCCTCTCCCTGTAGATTAATCTCCAAACTGTAGATTATCTGATGACCATAATATAGTGTATAGCTAGTGCATCTAGTTTCTCCAGAAAATGCTAATGGTTGCTAATTTAGAGGATGATAGTACATTTTGCTAAATGTAGGCCTGACTGTCAAAACATCAGCACACCAGTTTTTGATGGTATAATATTTTTGGCAACCTAATGGTATTTGAAAATAGTAACACTATTGGAAATTGTCTTTGGAAACCATATGGAAATGAAACAAGAAGCGATGCAGGAGGACAACATACAGCACACCGCAGTGCTCCAGAAGAAGATCCCCTAACCCCCAGGAGTTCATGCTGATTATCTGGGTACTTCTATTTATTTAATGTGAAGCAAGATTACTAGGCATTAGTATCAATCCCAGGAAAGGAGGCCAAACACCTCCCACACTGCACCTGGGCTCTGCAATTTCTATCACTTGCCTAAGTCCAGTGAAACAGAGTACTAGCACACAGCAAGTTACATGAGGCAGATGTCTTACTCGCAGACAGGCAGCAAGGGACTTCATAAGCCTAGGATTTATGGCAAGCTGGAACCCCAGTTTAGGAAAGCTGCGCAGGGAGAATGGAGTCGAGCATTCTACAACTTGTTCTGTTGTTGAGGGGCCTCAGAAAGCAGTCCACCCTGGGTTTTATAACCAGGGGCTACATGACATGCTGGACTAAAGTGTTCTGTGATATCCTGTTCTCAAAGAGATAGGATAGGCTACTCCAGCCAGTTCTTCCTTGTCTTGGGATATTGCATTCCCAGCATCTTCTACAGTTACCCTTGAGGATTACAAGAAAAATGGGGGAAAGAACTGGGTTGGCCCAAGACCATCCAAAGAACTGTCCTGCAATGAGCATTTGAATTGTTGTTGTTCTTATTTCCAGTCTTTTCAATCTTCAATGTTCTTTTTTCTTGTTTGTCATCTGAGCCTCATTTGTGTCTATTAATTTATTCAATCTGTTCTCTGATATTTTATTAACATTTCATCTGCAATTCTCAGGGTTCTTAAACATAGTTCAGTTATTTTTATACTTCTTAAAACTTTAAACTTCAATTAAACACTCAAAAATCTTTAAAAATGTGATTAACTGTAATAACTTAGAAATATACACTCTTGTAAACACTTTCATGCAACACATTAAGTTCAAATTAGGCAGGTGTTTATCCTTCCACAAAGAAATCTGAAGATTTATTTTTTTAAAAGGACGTAAATAAGTCCTTAGAAACAGGTAAGACTATTTTTTAACAATTTCTATGTATTTGCCATGTTGTCGTGTGTTTTGTGGTTCTCGCTGTTGTTGTGTTGTTTAACAGGCATCTTTGTTATATAATTATGAGATACTTGTCTATGCACTGCATAATCTCAGCAGTTGCAACCAACTACGTTTTAGGAAATATAAGTAAAAGTGAGCAAGAAGAGAAATGAAGTCCTTCTAGAAGAATTTCTGCTATTTAAGTACTTGCTCTCTCAACAAACTTAAAGGGGAGTCCCTTTCTTATTATTTTTATCCCTCGGCTCTCCTGTTGAAAACCGCCATCCCCAGGACTATTCCTCTAAAATAATAAAGTAGATGAAATTTGTCCTTGGTGCTCCTGTCCCCTTTTGTCCTCTGTCATCATCTCCAACCTATAGGCCTCGACTCCTGTCTCCTAGAGCCTTAAATCTCCTGGAGTGAGGATCAGAAAGTTCTGATCATGAATCAGCAGCATTTCATGATCAGAACTTCCTTTTACCTCCTGATTCTTAAAATGTAACTACTAGTGCTTTTCTATGGAGGTCTCCAAAATACCTGAGACAGTACAGAAATATTAGTGAACTTTTAGACAGTCACAGGAAAGCCAACTCAGGTGGTTTCCCTGGGGGCATTTTCCTCCACTCCTGTGCCTCGAGAGCAAAATGACCAAGTACAAAATTAGCTGAAAGGTAGTTCATAAAATTGGAAATCCCCAGGTGTTCTGTATGTCCAGAGTACTTATACACAAGTCAGGGAACAGAGACTACAGTTTTTGGGGTCTTTTTTTTCTCTCAAGGCTTACGAGTTATTTTAGCCAGTGAACCAGAATTTGAATGATTTGTGTTTACATTCGTTTTAAACGGGGCAGTAAACATACACACCCTCAAATTGTAGATTATCTGATGACCATCATAAAGCCAGTTGTTTCATTTAATGTAACATGTAATTTTGATGTGCTCATTGTCTTTTAAGTTTGTGACTGTGTCTGCACCAAGCAGTCTACGTGACATTGATGTTGCAACATACCAAACAGGGGAGGGCCTACCAGCAATCTGAACAGAGGCAAAGAAATTGAGTCACCATACGACAAACAATTTAAGGCATTCATTTCTATCCTCATTCACATTCTATTTATTTCAAAAATGCAACCAGTTTTCAATTAGCCAAAATAGAGTACTAAAAACACAGGGAAATTTTTAATAAAATAATAAATGATTCTTTGGCTTCAAATTTTTGAAGTAAACAGTTAAATTAATCAACCCTTAGGAAAGCAAAGCTATAATCCCAGTTCAAAGACTTAGTTGCACACTAGGAAAAAATAGTATTGATAACGATGATGACTGCGATGCTTTTATGCTCATTCCCTTCAAAATCTATATTGAAGTTTAGTTACCATTGTAACAGTCTTGAGAAGAGGAGCTTTTGAGAGATGATTAGGCTATGATAACTCTGCCTTCGTTAGTGGGATAAATGCCATCATAAAGAAACGAGTTCAGCCTCCTCTTGCCTCTTTGCCTTTCTGTCTTTTGCCATGAGATTATGAAGCAAGAAGGCTCTCACCCGATGCCAGTGCCTTGATCTCGAATATACCAGCCCCTAGAACTGTGAGAAACACATTTCTGATTTTTTTACGTAAATTATACAACCTGTAGTATTTTATTGCAGCACAAAAGGACTAAAGCAATGACTCAGTTCATAACTAATTATAATAACAATTTTTTAAGGTTTGAAAGCAAAATATAAAACAAAGTCACCTTTTTTCTATTTAATAACTTAAGTATATTAATATCTGCAGGAAATATATAAGGAAACAGGAAATATTTCAGTAACTTCAAAATAAGCTTCCTAATGCCAGTTCGTTGATTTCTCATCAGACCGCAATGAATGTATGTGAGCGATGTGCACAATCTCTGGAACTCAGGACTATGAAACTCAGTCCTCCAGCTAATGGAGTTAGAAGCAACTCACAGCTCTGAGCTTGTTCCCTCTCTTGGACTTTTCTTCAGTTCAAAATCTTGACCTTGAGCAAGGTCATGTTACCTTCTTGGAGCAGCCTTATTCAGTGCTGGATTATGAGGGGATATCAAGGACAGATCCCTTTCCACAATTGCAACAACTCTGAAGGACCATCGGGATCCAGAGCTCCTTGTAAGGTCTTGTTAGATATCTGTGGTGATTTTATTTCAGCTCAACTTCTTCTTTTGCCTAATGTTGATGCTGAAGACATTGCCTGATACATATCCAATATGCAATTAAGACTATAAATAACAAGCCTATGCAATGAAGCAAACCATATTTGTTTTTAATGAAAAATAACGTCAATGTTTGTGTTCTTCAACGCAGTAGACAGGTCATGCTGAACGACCCTTTGAATTAAAACAACTGAAAGTGTTCAATTACATATGAAATACTTTAAAATGTTCATCTAGCAAGAAAATATGCAATTCTCTCAAATGAAATGTTCAGTCAAATAAGAATTAAGAAAAAAAATAAATAGAGTTATGAAGCAGAAACACAGAAGACACTGAGGCTTGTTTTTATGGTGTTGTAGAATGCATGAAATAAAAGACTGAGTGTAAGCACTGCAGGAGGTAGGGAGTTCTGCAGAGAAAGTTAACACAGCAGACCCAGCGCTGCTATCTTGCGAGCTTGGTCTATGACTGACATTTGGGAGCTTGGGTTTTAGAATGCCTCATGCCATATCCAGAACTAATAAGAGTAGCTCATTGTGCCTAAACTGCATAGCAATGTTGTTTATGATTTTGAGAGTCTGACATTTTGGTATATGTTAGACAGAGGTCGCCAAAGTGACTAGCCTCCAATAAAACTCCTAGTTACTGAATCTCTAATGATCTTCCCTGGACAATATTTCATGGGGGTTGCCATAATTCTTCACTGAAAGAATTCAGTACATCCTTTGTGGTTGTGCTGGACGAGGACTCTTGGAAGCTTATTCCTGATTTGCTCTGGACTTTGCCACATGTATTTGTCTCTTTGCTGACTTTTCTCAGTACCTTTTCATTATAATAAAACATAGCTCTGAGCGTAATGACAAATGGAGTCTGTTGTTTTGTACTGGTGAATCATCAAATCTTAGGGTGGTCTTTAGGGTCTCCCAAAACAGCAGTTTACTTGCTATCTCTCAAAAATATACATTCTTTCTGTGAATATGACCTAGATGAAAATGACAAAAAGAACCAAAAGATTAACATCTCTCTCAAACTTTAGCATTGGTAATGAGATAGAATATGATATGTTATGTGTGAGTATATATATGTGTATATGTATATGTATATGTGTATAATTTAAATTCTAGATAGACAAGAGAAAAATGTCAAAGAACAATATTCAAAAGGCTTTTGGCTGAGAGTTTTCTAGAATCAACCTACAGATTTAGGAAGCCTAAACAATCCCAAGCAGAACAATTTTTCTTCTCTAACTTCACAGCGGATATTTTTAAACTTTTTTTTTATTTACCTAAAGAAAAATGGACTTTTGTGTATGATTCAGTGAATTTTATCATGTGTATAATTCTGTAACCACTTCTCCAAACAGGACACATGATATTTCCTTCACCATAAAAATCTCACTTGTGTTTATTCCTTCGTAGTCACAACTCTCCTTCCTCCAAACCTTTAGGAGCTACTTATCTGTTCTACATTGGTATACCTTTGTCTTTTCAAGAATGTTATAGAATAAAATCTTACGGTATGTAAACTTTTGAGAGAGGCTTCTTTCACTCTGCATAATGATTTCCAGATTGATCCAAGTTGCTGTGTATCAATGGTTCATTCCATTTTACTGCCTTGTAGGACACTATTGCATGTGTATATCACCTCTTGTTTAGCCATTCACCCTTTGATGCATATTTGGGTAGTTTCCATGTGTGTGAGGTTAAGAAAAGAGATTATATAAACATTCATGTGTGGGTTTTAGATGAACATACGTTTTTATTTTTCCAGTGTAAATATGCATGAGATTGAGTTTCATATTGATGTTTATTTAAATTTATAACTACCAACTGTTTTATATGTTAACTGTGGCATTTGCAAATTCACCAATAATGTGTAAGAGTACCAATTGTTTATCAACATTGGTGTTATCATACTTTCCAAGACTTATGTTTTATTGTGACCATTCTAATAGGTGTGCAGAGGTGTTTGGCCATGATTTAAATTTGTGTTCCCCTAATGGGTAATGCAATTAACACCTTTTCATCTGCTTTATCTCCCATATATCCTCTTTGATAAAAAGTCTATTCCAATCCTTGAGTCCAATGATTAATTTGATATTTTTCTTACTACTGAGATTTTATATACATATATAAGAAACTGTATATATGACCAATAAAATAGTATATATATAGTATATATATATTTATGTACATATACTATACACATAGTATATATTTATGTATATATAGCATATATAATATATTTTATGTATACAGTATACATATAGTATATATTTTATGTATACATAATATACTATAGTATATATATAGTGTATATATATGTAATTTATAGTATATAAGTTGTCAGATATGTGGTTGAAAATTGTCTCTTTAGTCTATAACTTGTCCTTTAATATTTTACTCAGTGTCTTTCATTTTAAAATGAAATGAAAGTGTCTAACAATTTTAAAATTTTTTTTAGTTCCAATTTTATTATTATTAATTTTGATAATTTTATAACAGAACTTTTGATTCATGTGTAGGGAATATTTTTCTAACTTGAAGTCATAAAAATGTTTACAAAATTTTCTTCTGAATGTTGCATAATTTTGTTTTATATTCAGACTTATGATTCATTCTGATTTAATTTTTGTCAAAAATGGAAGATTTATTTGAAGTATGTTTTTCTGCTTCTGGATGCCCAATAGTTCCAATACTATTTATTGAAGAAACTTTTTCACAGTTTAATTGTCTCTTCATTTTTGTTAAAAAAAAATTACTTGGCCATAGTTGTATGGGTCAATTTCTAGATTCACTGTTGTATTTTATTGGTCTTTGTGTCTATATTTTTGCCAATGCCATATTGTTTTAATTACTATCAAATTAATGTGTCTCAAAATGAAGTAGTATAATTCTTCTATTTCCCTTTTCCAAAAGAATTTCAGCTGTTCTAGGTAATTTGTTTTTCAATATAAATGTTTAAATGAGCTTATCTATATCTACAAACAATCTTGCTAGAGGCTTGATTTCATTATGAAAATCTATAGATCACTTAGGAGAGAAATAACATATTATATGCTGAGTCTCCCAATCTGTGAGCGTGGTATATCTCTCCATTCATTTAGATCTTTTTGATTTTTTCATTAGTGATTTGCAGTTCTCACATAGGGATCTTGCACAAATTTCAATAAATTTTAAGATTGAAATCATAAAAATATGATATCTAGTCATAATAGAATTAATTTAGGAACAAACAGCAAAAAGAAACATACAGAATCTCATAAATATTTGAATATGAAGCAAGTCATTTCTCAATAGCTCATGGGTCAAAGAAGATATCCCAAAAGAAATTAGAAAATTAATTAGACCTGTTCATAACACTATGCAGAAAAGTGAACTTATCATGAATCATAGAACCTAAAGCCTAGAACTAAAACTATAAAACCTTTAGCAAAAGGAAAAAAAAAAAACACTGGAGAACATCTTTGAGATCCTAAGAGAAGAATTTTCAGATACAAAACACAAAACACAATCTATAAAAGAAAAAATGATAAATTAGACATTGTCAAATTTAAAAATATTTACATATCAAAAGATAACTAATAAAAGATAACCTACAGGCTGAAAATCAAATATCTGATAAAGATTTCCATCTAGAATATACAAAAAAGTCATTGTAAATCAGTAGCAAGAAAATAAACAAACATGACCCAATTCAAAAATGGACACAAATTTCTGAACATAACGTAGAATACATATTTCTGAATATAACCAGATATAACATAGAAATAACTGATAAAGAGATAAAAAGACAGTCAACCTCATTAGTCATTAGAGATGTGAAATTAAAACCACAATCACATAACACTTCACACACTGGAATGGGCATAATAATAAAGACAGCCTATAACAACTCTTGGTGAGGATGTGGAGAACAGTATGTTAGTGATTCTTCCTCATTCTATCATATTCCTAGAAATACTTCCTGAGATTTGTTTTCCTGATTATTACTGCCCCTTGTTCTCTTACTGAGAAATGGGAGAAGGATTTTTTTCCTGCAGTTCTTTCACCTGTTCCTCCCTTGCAAGGTTTAGAGCTATTTTCAATCAGGAGCCTTCTCTTAAGTCATCTAATGTGGGTGATTTGTATGATGAGACGTGGAGGATCCACTGAGAGTAGAAGGACAAGACATATGGTTCAAAATACTTGACTCCTGGCAGGATGAGCATGCTTCAGAGGGGAAGGGAAACTGGCTCTGGGAGCAAGCACAACTTATGATTGGCTGTTCCTCTGGAGAAAGGGATTCGTCTCTTTAGTCTATAAAATGTCCTTTAATATTCTTCTCAGTGTCTTTCATGGAATAATTTTAAAATTTCTTAAGAGTTCCAATTTTATTATTATTAGTAGTAATTTTGATAATTTTATACTACACTGTCCCATCATAATAGTCAACATACCCCATGGAGTTGTGAAATAAAGCACTAGCTAAGGATACACTACTAGTACATCAGTGGATAAGAAAAAAACACATAGCTAGGAAAATGAAGATTAAGTAGTAAAGTAGAACAGAGTGAAATCAGGAATCCCTGGCCAAATGGTGCTGGCAAGTGTTACCAAGGCTTAATTAGGCTAGAACCAGATGCTTTCATGACCCTGGAACAGACAGACACCCTCCAGTAGCGTGTGATATGGATGGAGAGATATTCAAACTACACAGTTGGTTGACACCTGTGATCTAAAAGTGGTGTGTGTCTACAATATTACTGTTGATATTTACTTATTATTATTTCCTTTTTACTTGACATATAAAAATTGGATATATTTATGGTGTAGAGTATGATGTTTAAAAATATGTAGATACTGGCCGGGCGTGGTGGCTAACACCTGTAATCCCAACACTTTGAGGCGGGCAGATCACCTGAGGTAAGGAGTTCAAGACCAGCCTGACCAACATGGAGAAACCTCCTCTCTACTAAAAATACATAGTTAGCTAGGCGTGGTATGCACGCCTGTAATCCCAGCTACTCAGGAGGCTGAGGCAGGAGAATTGCTTGAACCTGGCAGGCGGAGGTTGTGGTGAGCCGAGATCATGCCATTGCACTCCAGCCTGGGCAACAAAAGCAAAACTCTGTCCTAAAAAAAAAAGAAAAAAATAGAGAAAAAGAGAGAGAGAGAGAGAGAGAGACAGACAGACATGTGGAATGGTGAAACCAAGATAATTAACATACATTACCTCACATTGATTATTTTTTTTGTGATGAAAACCCCAAAAACTGTTCTTTTAGCAATTTTCAAGAATACCATACATTGTCATTAACTATAGTCACCATGTTGTACAATAGATCTCTTGAACTTATTCTTTTTACCAATTGAAATTTTATGCCCTTTGGTCAACACGTACCCAATCATCCTCTCCTCAACTACCCCTCTGGAGCTGCCATTCTCTCCTTCTACAAATTCAACTTTTTTAGATTTCACATACAAATGAGATCATACGGTATTTGTGTTTCTGTGTCTTGCTTACTTCATTCAACGTTATGTATTCCAGGTACATCTTTATTGTTGCAAATGAGAGAACTTCCCCCCTTTTTAAGGCTGAGCAGTATTCTATTGTCTATCCACATTTTTTAAAGCCATTCATCTGTTGATGGACATTTAGTCTGACTGTATGTCTTGGCTTTTATGAATAATGCTGTAATGAACATGTGAGTGTAGGCATCTCTCTGACACACTGATTTCATGTCTTTTCTAAACATATACCCAGTAGTACCATTGCTGAATCATATGATAATTCTATTTATAATTTTTTAGGACCTTCATATTTATCATAATGGCTTTACTAATTGACAGTCCCACCAACAGTGCATAAAGCTTCCTTTTCCTCCACATCCTCACCAACACTTGCTATAAAAAATAATCTTTTTGATAATAGCTTCCCTTTCCTCCACATCCTCACCAACACTTGTTATAAAAAATAATCTTTTTGATAATAGCTATTCTTACAGGTATAAATTGATATGTCATTGTGGTTTTAATTTTTATTTCCTTGATGATTAGTGATGTGCAAAATATGTTTTTACATACCTGTTGGCCATTAGTGTGTTATACACATAAATTTCTACTCAGATTCTTTGCTCATTTTTAATCAAATTATTTGTTTTCTTGTTATTGAGTTGTTCGAGTCCCTTATGTATCATATTTTGGATATTATACCCTTTTCAGATGTGTGTTTTATGAATATTTCCTTTAATTCCATAGGCTTTCTCTTTACTCTGTTGATTTTCTTTGCTGTACAGAAGCTTTTTAGTTTGACGTGATCCCATTTGTCTAATTTTGCTTTTGTTGAATATGCTTTTTGAGTCATATCCAATAAATTATTGCACAGACCATTGCCCTGGAGATAATCACCTGTATTTTTCTTTTTTTTTTTTTTTTTTTTTTTTTTTTTTGAGACGGAGTCTCGCTCTGTCGCCCAGGCTGGAGTGCAGTGGCCGGATCTCAGCTCACTGCAAGCTCCGCCTCCCGGGTTTACGCCATTCTCCTGCCTCAGCCTCCCGAGTAACTGGGACTACAGGCGCCCGCCACCTCGCCCGGCTAGTTTTTTGTATTTTTTAGTAGAGACGGGGTTTCACCGTGTTAGCCAGGATGGTCTCGATCTCCTGACCTCGTGATCTGCCCGTCTCGGCCTCCCAAAGTGCTGGGATTACAGGCTTGAGCCACCGGGCCCGGCCTATCACCTGTATTTTTCTAATAGTTTTACAGTTTCTGATCTCTTGTTGAAGTCTTTAATTCATTTTTAGTTGTTGTTTATATATGGTGTGAGATAAGGGTCTAATTTCTTTTTTTTTTTTTTTTTTTTTTGCATGTGGATATCAAGTTTACCCAACCATTTACAGAAAAGACTGCCCTTTTTCCATTGTGTGTGCTTGGCATGTTTGTCAAAAATCAGTTGTCAAAAAAACTGTATACATTTAGTACCAGGTTTTCCATTCTTTTCAATTTTTCTATGTATCTGTTTTTATGCCAGGACCATGGTGTTTTAATTATTGTAACTTTTTAATGTATTTTGGAAACAGGTACTGTGATGCTTGCAGCTTTGTTCTTTTTGCTCAAGATTGCTTTGGCTATTTGGGTCTTTTGTGGTTCCATATGAATTTTATTATTGTTTTTAATATTTTTGTGAAAAATGCTATGGAATTATGGTAAGATTGCCTTGACTCTGTAGACTGCTTTAGGTAGTATTGACATTTTAACAATATTATTCTTCTGATGCATGAACACTGGATATTTTTTCATTTATTTATATCTTCTTTCATTTATTTCACCATTTTTTATAGTTTTCAATATGCAGATGTTTTAACCTCTTGGTTATAAATATATTCTTATTTATTTATTTTGGTAATTATTATAAATGGAATTGTTTTCTTGATTTCTTTTTCTGTTAGTTGTTATTGTACAGAAACACTGGTGATTTTTGTGTATTCATTTTGTATCCTTTAACTTTACTGAATTCATTTATTAATTCTAAGAGCTTTTGATGGAGTCTTTAGTGTTTTCTATGTATAAGATCTTGTCATCTGAAAACAGAGATCATTTAACTTGTTGCTTCTATACATGAATGCCTTTTATTTCTTTTCTGTGTCTAATTACTCTGGCTAGGATTTCCAGTATTATGTAGAATATAAATAGTAAAAGTGGGCACCCTTGTCTTGTTCCTGATCTTAGAGAAAAAGATTTCAAGTGTCGACACTTTCTGTTCATTGAATCCGTTTTGCATGGGAATATGTCGAAAGTGATGTGCTAGATTATCTGGTGAAATGTTCGTTCCCAAGAATCGCCTGGAGAAGTATAACATTAGCAGCTACTTTGACCTTAACACATGTAGTAAGTAGGACTTCAGCACAAATTTTACAGTCTGAACTGATTTCCATGTTGTTGTGCAATCCAAAAGCCAATGACTGTCAAACACAATTATCATGCTGAGATACTATAGTAAAGGTTCACACATGTGTACAAAATCTGTTATGGCTGCAAACAAAACTTTGCTTGGCCTTGAAAACCTGCTTCCTTTTGTATAAACTATTTAATAATTGTCATGCAAACTACAAGTGTTTTGATGTTTATAGGAAGGATTTTGAAACAGTCATATAAATTAGAAGAATATCTATAATAATGAACCAAATGTGACTGTAAATTTTGGTTATATACAACATATCTCAAGCCTCTTATATATGGCTTTTTGTTTTGTTTTGTTTATTGTTATACTTTAAGTTGTAGGGTACGTTAAGCACAGGTTTGTTAACCTGTGCAGGTTTGTTACATATGTATACTTGTGCCATGTTGGTGTGCTGCACCCATCAACTCATCAGCACCCATTAACTCGTCCTTTACATCAGGTATAACTCCCAATGCAATCCCTCCCCCCTCCCCCCCATAATAGGCCCCAGTGTGTGATGTTCCCCTTCCCGAGTCCAGGTGATCTCATTGTTCAGTTCCCACCTATGAGTGAGAACATGCGGTGTTTGGTTTTCTGTTCTTGCGATAGTTTGCTAAGAATGATGGTTTCCAGCTGCATCCATGTCCCTACAAAGGACACAAACTCATCCATTTTTATGGCTGTATAGTATTCCATGGTGTGTATGTGCCACATTTTCTTAATCCAGTCTGTCACTGATGGACATTTGGGTTGATTCCAAGTCTTTGTTACTGTGAATAGTGCCGCAATGAACATATGTGTGCATGTGTCTTTATAGCAGCATAATTCACTTTTTTCAAGATGTGATCTTTATGGTTGCAGGATTCACATTTGAACTTAGACACTGCAAGTCCTCAGTCCTTAGGCACAGGTACCAGATTACCTACATGTCATTCAAATGCTTCAATGTGACTCCAAAATATGTTTCAGTTTTGTTAAATAAAAGAGCAAGAAAAAAGAAGAAAGGAAAAAAGAAAAAAGAAGAGAGAAAAAAAAAAACCTAGAACAGCAAAGAATTGATTCTACATCTGTATTAAATAATCAATAGCCACAGTTATCGTCATCACTTAGTTTTTAAAAATAATGCATGAAGAGATATAGGAAGTCAAAATCTTGAATTTTGAAAAAATATTTTATTTGTTGAGGATCTTTTTCACCAAAGGCTTTTTCTCTGAGGTTTTTTACACTTAAAAATTTATCTGTCTTCAGCTCATGTATATAATAAAATTCCTTTGGACTAATTTTGATGTCTGTGGAACCACTTTCACCTTCCCATAAGATTGTTCCTGTGGGACTTCAGGCTCAATTTCTCCTAGCTAGTTCTTCTGAGGAGCCCACATGTTCACTGCTATCAAAAGCATCTCATTGCCGCCAGTATTTTATGAAGAGAGCTGGGTTGCATGTAGGCACATATGTGTGGCCTCAGTTATTGTAGTAATTATAACTAACACAAGGTAACTTATCCAACTCAAACCACAGATAACTCACGTATTAAAAACCTGGAAATGCTACAATTCTTTCTGTCAGGAAAATAGCTGTAAAATAAAGAAAACATCCAGATAATGACACAACTATTAAGAATAATTTGAGGAAATCAACAGACGTAATGAAAAGGTTCTTACTTAGGAGAACATGAAAAAAAAACCCAAATATGAAAATAATTGTGATTCAATTCCTTTTATTTCTCATAAAGAAACCATCCAGAAACTAAAGGATATTTAAAAATATACCTATACCCAACAAAACCACTTTATGTGCTTTTTCTTTCGAGCTTTAAAGTATGAAGTTTCAAACTCATTTATAAAGAGAATAGTTACAGGAAAATTCAAAGAGATAGTAATGAGAACATAAATTTTCTAAAATTCTCACAAATAACTATTCAATCTCTGTGCAAAAGTAGGCATAAAATAATTTCATAAAATAATTATGAAAACATTTTATTCCTTAAGTTAATTATGTTGGTTATAGACACAAAATTTCTTAGATTCCTAAAGATGTTGATTTATAATGTTATTTAAAATATCATTATTGATCTTCTATGGTTGCTATTAGAAAACATACGTTCACATAAAAAAACACGTACACACACATGTTTAGAGGCATTACATTTGATATTGCCAAAAACTAGATATAGCCAAAGTGTCCTTCAGAGGCAAAAAGATTAACTGTAATATATTTCATACAACGGAATACTACTCAGATGTAAAAAAGAGCAAACTGTTGATATACCTAGCAACTTAAATGGGTTTCACATGCATTGTATTTATTGCATAAAGACAATCTAAAAAAATCACATGCTATAAGACTGTTCAAACATTTTCTCCTTTCAATTTTATTACTTTCCTCTCTCCAGGATTTTATTACATAGATATTGACACTTTTAAAATGTTTAGATATTATAAATATTAATCCATACCTTTATATTTTAAAATACCAGTTGTCTATTTTTTATTATTTTTATCATTTTGTGCTGCCTTCTGTTATAGATTCATAAACTACTATTCCTAATTATTAATTTTATTAGTTATATCATCTATTTATAGCACTTATAATGTTTTGTGCAAATATTTTACTTTTCATATCCAAAATAGACAGTTATTTTGATGATCTCGGTTTTATATATATCACCTAAATCATCCATCTTCTTATGTATTGTTATTATATTAAAGATTCCTTTTCCTTTCAATATATTTTCATTTACATTTTTTATATTCTCCACTTATTAGTAATTTTTTTTTTTTTGAGATGGAATCTTGCTCTGTCACCCAGGCTAGAGTGCAGTGGCACCATCTCAGCTCACTGCAACCTACGCCTCCTGGGTTGAAGCAATTTTCCTGCTTCGGTCTCCCGAGTAGCTGGGATTACAGGCCTGCACCACCACACCCATTTAATTTTTTTATTACAGATACGGTTTAATTATGTTGGTCAGGCTGGTCTCGAACTCTTGACCTCGAGCCATCTATTGGCCCAAGCGTCCCAAAGTGCTGGGATTACAGGTGTAAGCCACCATGCCCGGCCTAGTTATTAATCTTTTAAAGCAGTCCTATCTCTTAATTATCTAGCTATTTTGGTATGTTCATACTCCCTTGGTTATCACCACACCATCTTGCAATATGTAAGCAGCAAGGGCCAATGACCAGGACCTAGCCATTTTAAAATTCCTCAACTTAAGGAAAGGAAGTATTAATTACTGTCTTTGCTATCAATGTGACATGTAATCCCTTTGTCAAATTGTCCCCTTTAAGTTGTTTTTAAGGTAAAACAGCAGGAGCTAAAGTTGATCTCTGTCTGTTGTGAACCAGCTGTTTATTGGTGTAGGGAACATGAGTAGAGGAATGGTCCAAGGCAGAAAGTCAGGTCAGGCCCATCTTTATCAACGCTTCATCCATCCTCACGTTTCTCAGGAGGCCTGATGGTTCTCCTGGTACAGGAACACCCTAGTGTTCAGCCACTCTACAGATTTCCACAAGGAAAGATCAGACAATGATTTTCTCCTTGTGACATTGCGGAAGGACAAGAGCGAATGTTATTCAACTGTCCTTGTGTCGAATCTCTCAGCCCTACTCCAGGTTGCCTTTTACTTCACCACCTTCATCCCTCAGATCAAGGACACATTTAATTCCTCAGCTCTCAAGAATTTTCACTGGTTCATGGAATTCATTGTTCCCACCAGGGTCTCTGCTTTCTTCAGTGGATTTTGGCACCGCAGCACCAGCCAGCTTGCCATCTTGGTGGGCACCAGAGTTCTGTGCTGCATTTGGCTCCCAAGCAATGACTTTTTAAAAATTGAGCTTGGTTTCTCTCGGTGGAGAAACATTTTTCACACTGCCACTCATTACTGTGTGCTTGCTCATCTACAGTGCCCACCTGCCTAGGATGGGGGTCTGATCTTGGGCTGGAACATAGTGGAGATGTAATAAATGGTGAGAGATGACACTGAAAACAGTTTGCCAAATAAAACTGTGAAGGAAATTGAATGATAGGCTAAGGAGTTACTTTTGTCTTATGCGCCCTGTGGAAGCAATGGGAATGAGTGAGGGAAGAGTATGATCTGTATTTCAGTTAAGTGACTCTGGCATCAGTGTTAAGGATGGGTTAGCTGGATGAACCTGGAAGCATTGAGGTAACTAAACTGTCATTGCTGTATTTTAGAAGAGATTATGTCTAAACCAGAAGTCAAAACCCAGTAAATGATGAAACCGGTGTAAGAGAAGAATTAGCAAGATTGGGTAAGGTATAGTGAGTGGAAGAAAAGAATGAAAACTTCAGGAAATGCTTTAGAATTTTTCTGACTTGTTTGACGAGGGATATCTTCAAAGATGTTTGGAGATAATAAATGCTATAGAATAAATGAGCAGGCTGTTGCAACAATGCAGGCAACCAATGGAATCACTTGAACCTCGAGCATTGGGTACAGTGTTAATGAAGGGATGAATTCCTACATGAGCAGTGGAGGATGGGCACATTCAAGCACGAAATCCAAAGCTTATAACATGGTTCCTAGTGAACTGAGAAGTCACTTGCTTAAATTATTGCTTAGATAATAAATAAATAAATAATTTCTTAAATAATTGCTTAAATTAAGCAATGCAGAAAGGGATTTCAGTGGCTTTTGCAGCCAGAGAAATATGCTGCTCTGAGGAGTGTATTTAAATGACAGCTCAGAGCTACCCATCTCAATTCTCTGCTGTGTTACCCTGCCCTGGCTGCTCCTGGCTAAGCAGTGAGCATGGGTTGGGGAAAGGGTTACTCCTGCTGACCCATGTGAGAGCTGTGGGACCCGGACAGTCCCTTCAGCTCCAGAACTCCCCATTGTTAGAAGCCCACTGCAGTCTGCAACTCTTCCTTCCTGACTCCCCGCTTTTCTCCCTGTGTGGGACCTGTGTCGAATCTGCTCACAGTTGCCGGACCTGTGTCGAATCTGAAGTTTCCCTTAACACTGCCTCTTTTCCTTCTTTATCTTTCACAGGTATTCATCCCAGTGAATCTCCTGCATGTCAAACATGTCTTGGTGCCTGATTCTGAGAACCCAAACTAGCGCAGGAGGTCAAGGGAAGGAGGACTCTAGGTCTGTTTGTGGATGTTGAAGTTGAGGTCATACCGGGGTTGGCAATTATCATATAAACAGGCTCTGAGGAATCTGTATCTGAGGCTCGCTGTAACTTTGGGCACAATTTATTATACTTATTTAAGTAAAATAATAACTTTCTTCTTTACAGTTATATGGTTTAAATGTATACGTGTGTTTTCAAAATGTAAACTTCAAGATGCCATCTACATATAAGTGTTCATAATTTTCCTTCATCAAATTGGTTTTCTCTACTGAGATCCAACAAATAAAAAGGGGAGAAATTTTTAGAGTGAGATGCCTAATTCAAATTAAGAAAAGAGACTGCATATTTTCCCTTCAATATTTTAGATAAAGAATTGGTTATTACTTATAAGAATATTTTCAGAATACTTGTGCTTGAGAAAGGACTAGAAAAAATATTCGCATTGTTACTGTGGAGAATTCCTTCCATTTCACGGGTGCCCCAACTATATTAAGAAATGCATGGATATATTCATTTCTGTTTTAAAACCGAGCTGGATAATATTAATACTTAATATATTCATTGAAAACTTGTTCTGTCAACCACTGCACCCTACAGTTAATCTAATTATGTGCTTGATTGCTTGCTAGCTTGTGTATCTGAGGCTCACTGACTTCCCTTTTAGCAGTGAGGAGATAGTGCTCAGATATGGTGGTCTGGAGTGTAATCACGGTCTTTGGCTTGACATGGAATCTTTTACATGTTCTTCTATGATTTACAGGGACCATTTATTTCCTTCATAAAATACTCTATTCACTGAGGATCCAAGAGCCTAGATTTGCTTTCTCATGAAGGATGACCACTGGTTGTTACTGTCTCAGCATGTGCTGTTTCCTACCCACTGGAGCTTGATGGGAATGTAACGCATTCTGGCCAATGAAATATGAGCAGGAGTTCCTGTATCAGTTCCAGATCAAGTCACCTTCTTGACCATTGTCCATGTATCTTAATTAAAGCAACTTTTTGAAGCTTGGCTGTCTTTGTGGCATGGGTTTTGGAGTGAGCTGTTCCCTAGATCTGGAGAGAATAAGAAGTAGCCTTTTTTATACATATATCACCACTGAGACTGTGTTATTTTGTTGTCGTTACCATAACCTGGTCACTTCTGACTCATAAGTAGGTGCTGCTGCAACCAAAAAAGCAAAACATTGCACGACATTAGCATTGCTTTAGAGACCCCATAAAAGACAACAAACTAATCACCATTGAAGACTGCAATACAGTGAGTCATCCTTTTGGTAAGACTGTCACTTGCAATAATGTGGCACACATAAGAGGGATAATGTTAATAATTAGACTTCTAACTAATAAAATATAAAACTGAGGAGGCATTTAAGCAATAGTTCAGTTAAAAGCTTTTAAGAGAAACTTAATGATGCAGGAGTGGGGATAATTTTATTTAATAAGTGACAAAAAGAGCTAGCTTTAGGTTTTAAACTTTGAAGAAAAAGAAGACAACATCTAGAAAGTAAAAAGCAATCCTCAGTGTGATAGGATATTTTCAGTACGCACATCTGACAAAGCAATTGTATCCAGAATGTATATTTTTGAAAGCTTCAACAAATCAACAAAAATGACAGATACCAAAATATAAGCAAAAATTTGAACATGCCTTCCAAAGAAAACAATATATTCATATCATCAATCAACATATAAAAAATGTGTTAAATCTCATCATTCATTATATTCATTAGAAAATAACTTCAGATACACAGAATAAGACAATATACATGCCAGAATGACTAAAAAAAAAGTTGTCAATACGTTTTGGAAAGGATTTTTCTACAGAAGAAATCTCATATGTTGCTGACAGAAATGTAATTCGACTCAACTGCTTTTGAAAACTAGCAGTACTAATAAAAGTTGAATCATACTTAATTTAATTATAAAGCCAACAAAAATAGCTGGATGCATTCAACAAAAAGAAATACAAAAACTGTTTATAACAGTACTATTGTAGCAGTAAAAATAGAAAGCTATCCATATTAGCATAAGAAGGGATAAATGTATTATATTCATAGGACAGAACTTTAGAAAAATAGAATGAACAAACTACAGTGACATCAATGATCTCAGAAAAAAAATGCTGATGAAAAGAAGACATACAAAAAGGAGGGCTTACTGTATAATTCATTTATATAAATTTCATACACAGGCAGAGCTTATCTATGGTGATGGAACTCGAGAGAACAGTTCCCTTCACAAGAAACGGTGATTGAAGGGGCAAGAGGGGGACTACTGGGAAGCTATTCTTAATGCAGTTTCTTAATGTGAGTGGTGGGACAGAAGTGGGTACATCATGGAATGATCTAGATATAGAAATGGATTTGTGTATGTTGCTGTTTGTATGTGTTACTAAAAAGAAATAAAAAAACAAAACGTCAGCTCTGTGTCAAGGTCAAGTCAAGGATATTAATATTATGCTTCTTATTATCATTTCTTAATGGAGTAATCCAAGGTGTAACAGCAGATATAACATGCTTTGAATCCATGTTTTGATTTTAGCATATTTTTGAGTAGTTTAACTCTTTGTAAGGAGTGCTATGTCATTATATTTTTTCTTAAGGATCATTCAAAGATAGAGAAGGAAAAATATCACATTATATTTAACAGAAAATATGATATTTCATGTTTCAAATAAAGTCATGAAAGTATTTTGTAGATAGAATTAATATCTAAAATTAGTTGACTTTAAATAAAAGATAGTATTTTTAATATGAGTTGATTGGACCGTTTTTGAATCCAATGTATTTTACAAGAGCTTAGTCATCTTACATTACCTGTATCTTGACATATTTTGCTTTGAATCAGCTTAGAATGTTAATCCTAAATTATTTTGAACAACACCTAAAAGAGAATAAATTAAAAATGAAATTGAATCACTAGAATAATGCAGTGGTAAAATAAATTATCAATATTACATAATCTTCAGTTTTTTAGTGAGTTGTACAATTTTATCATTTTTCAGGAAGGTATAAAATAGTTTAATAGCATGATCCTGTAGCCTTCTTTAAAATAACATTAAACAAACTTCAGAAATCAGAATTTTTATAAAGAATTCTACCAAAAAGGCAAAGAGAATGATATCCTTATTTATTATATGAATCAAAGTGTGAATGCAAAGAGATATATATAGCACTTAAGATACTAGTGATGATAATAAAACTCATTATGTAAGTGAAATTTCAGACTACATGTCATCAGAAAAAATATTCTAGATGAATTTTCTCAAATTCAAGAATCAATGAGTAAACCATAATATATTTCTAAGAATGAAAAATTAATATGTAATCTCCATGGAGTTATTCAACAGAAGGGATGTTATCACACAATCTTTTAACAATATCACATACGATGGTGAAAATTCATGTCACAAATAAAATCTAGGTAACCTTGGGTTTGGTGATGACTCCTTAGATACAGTGCCAAAGGCATGATCCATAGGGGAAAGAAAAAGAATTGAGAAGCCAGATGTAATTAAAATATAAATTTTCTTCTTTGTGAAAGACATTGTCAAGTAAGTGGAGACAAGACACAGACTAGGAGAATATATTTGCAAAAAACATATCTGATAAAGAACTGTTATCCAAATAGAAATCTTAAGTTTCAGTAGTAATAAAATGAACAATACAATTTAAAAATTGGCCAAAGACCTTAATAGACATCTCAGTTATGCAGATGGAAAATAAGCATATTTAAAAGGTGTTCCATTCCATATGTTATCAGAAAAATGTAAACTAAAACAATAATAAAATACCACTGTATTCCTATTAGAATGGTCAAAATCCATAACACTGACAACATCCAATGTTGAAGAGAATGTGGAGCAACAGGAACTCTCATTTATTGCTGATAAGAATGCAAAATTGTACAGCCACTATGGAAGACATTTGGCTTTTTTGTTTGTTTGTTTGTTTAAAAACTAAACAAAGTCTTACCATACAATTTTGCTATCTCACTCTTTGGTATTTATCCAAAGGAAATGAAAATTTATTCCCACACAAATACCTTCACACAGATGTTTATAGCAGCTGTATTCATAATTGCCAAAACTCAGAATTGACCAAGATGTCTTTCAGAAGGTGAATGGATACATAAACTGTTGTGTGCCTATACAATAGAATATTATGCTAAAAATAAATGAGCTATCAAGCCTTAAAAAGCATGAGTGAAACTTAAATGCGTATTACTAAATAAAATAAACCAATCTGAAAAGAATACATGTGTTATTCCAACTATATGACATTCTGGAAAGGCAAATTTATGGAGGCAGTGAAATACTCAGTGGTTTCCAGGGGCTGGAGGAAGGGAGGGATGAATAGGCAGAGCACAGAGCATTTTTAGGTCAGTGAAAATATTCTCTGTGATATATATCACTATACTTCTGCCCAAATCCATAAAATTTAAAACACCAGGTGCAAACTCTAATGTAAATTATGGACTTTGTGTGATAATGATCCATCAATATAGTTATCAATCGTAACAAAGGTACTACTCTGGTGAAGGTTGTCAATGGTTGGGGAGGCTCTGCATGTGGGGGGCAGGGGATATATGAGAATTTTCTGTATCTTCCTTCATATTTTGCTTTGAACCTTAAAGTATTCTAAAAACAAAGTCTTCATAAAGAACATTGATTGGCAGGCCATGTGTTATGTAGAAATAATTCACAATATTATCAGAGCATGCTACTTGGTGTTTACAAATGTAAAAATGAAAAAAAACAAAAAATATTTTACAATTAGGTCCAAAAGTGATGGCTAACCTCTCTGCAACAAAATTATGAGGTTTCACAGCTTCAAAATCAATCGCATTTTGATGAAGAAAGAATATGCTGCACACGAAGTAGTCGTAAGATGGAATTGATGTGAATGTTTGAAGACAGGAATCAGTATTTACCAGATTGATATGGCCTAGTTTATTTTATGAGAGTTGACGAGCAGTGAGTTGCTTTCAAAGAACACTGCTTATTTCACATGCGTATACCCTTCCCACTAGGTAAATATGGAATTAAAAACACGAGTTATCTGTTTAAATTCTTATTAAGGTTTTCTAATAGTTGTGTTTCACTATTCCTTTACTCTTAATTCTGTAAATTATTTGAAAATAATTTTTAAAGATTTTGAAAACTTAACAGTGTCTATCCAGATAGCAATGGTGACACCTGTTTTTCCTGGTGCAGAGAGAGTCAAGATGGTCCCTGTAAATAAATTTTTAGCAAAATTGCTCAAGAAAAAGAAACTAAAGGCTTCACTCTCCCTGTGGAGCCTGTTAGACTGAAAATATCTGAAATAAATAAGAGAGAGGAGGGCACGTCTTACATAAATTGGCACATAGAGCTCACTGGAATAAAAGAGATAAGAAGCAGGGAATGTTTGTGAGGCAACTGCGCTGCTGAAAACACCATAAGCCTAGATTATAAACGTGTTTGATTTTTCAAGATTTAAGATAACCCCTTGGGCAAAATCTTTCTATGGTTAAGAAGCAGACAGAAAAACCTGCTCAGTGTCCAAGGAAAATATATTGTCCAATGCTTGATTCGCATGTGTCCAAAGAGCATGATAAAAAAGGAACCAACTTACATAATGGGAAGCCAAGGTCCTTGGAGAACTATGCAATGGAGAGACCCTTCTAGGGAGAAGAATGAGACCATAACCAGGAAGATTTTGCAAAGAATTTTCCATGAGTGCCTTTCCAAATGGGAGTTTTGAATGAGATTACCTATCCACTCCACTCCATCAATGCATTGTAGGTTCTTTTGGGGTAGACGCATTGTTTTGTTTCTTAGGTCTCTATATGAAAAGAACCCAAACCTGAATATGATGTAGTCCACTAATTACCAAACACTACCCACAGATCCGTGCTTTGATGCTATGACTGGTTGGGATTCTGGCTTGGTTGACTTCTTTAGTAAGAGTGAGAAATATCTGACCAGCAGAAAAGCAGATTGTTACTGACCTTGATATGGTTCACCAAATAGTTCAGTGCATGGCGAAATAGCTCTTGCACAGTTGGGGACTAAGTGACTAGCAATGACTGATTACATTTGAGTAGAATTGAGACCCATAGCTGCCGGGCACCAACACTGATCTGTCCATTTGAAATCTGCCCGGCTCTTTCCTCCTGCCATGGCAATAGGCAATACTGAAAACAGTGGCTTTCTCAGCCTTGGTTTTGGAGTAATCCCTGAGCCAACCTGAATGGATCATGTGGTTTGATTGAGAAATCAAGATCTGATTTTGTCAGACACTAACATTCCTAGGCTGTTTGTTCCTATAACATGGCCTGATATGCTTCCTGTCTTTCCCTTCTCTGGTTGCCCTTAGTTTCCTTTGCTGATTACTTTTCCTCAAATAAAATTCCACGTGGTAGCATCTGGGCCCCCTTCTCTTTCCTATCTCTGTTCTCTCCTTGGAGTATCTCATTCATTCCCATGCCTTAAGAGGTCATCTAAATGATGAAACCCAAATTTATGTTTCCAGTCTAGACCACTTATCTGATCTCCATATTATTTTTCATTCCATCCTGAACATCTGCACTTGGATATTTTATAGGCATCTCACCTATTATTACTATCATAATGGGGCCAGGCGTGGTGGCTTACGCCTGTAATCCCAGTACTTTGGGAGGCCGAGGCGGGCAGATCCCGAGGTCAGGAGATGGAGACCATCCTGGCTAACATGGAGAAACCCCGTCTCTACTAAAAATACAAAAAATTAGCTGGGCATGGTGGACGGAGAGCACCTGTAGTCCCAGCTACTGGGGAGGCTGAGGCAGGAGAATGTCATGAACCCGGGAGGAGGAGCTTTCAGTGAGCCAAGATCGCGCCACAGCACTCCAGCCTGGGTGACAGAGCGGGAGACTGAGACTCCGTCTCAAAAAAAAAAAAAAAAAAAAAAAAGATTATCATAATGAAATTTTTGAACACACCTCTAAGCATGTGCCCTGACCAGTTTCGTCATCCGTTGATACCAATTTTTCCTTCTTTCTAGTTGCCTTGGCCAGAAACATAGTAATCAACTTGAATTATTCTCTTTTCTCAACCCCTCACATTTAATTCATCAGTTGGGCTTGTGAGTTTTCCTTTAAAATGTATCTCACATGTGTGGCTACAACTTATGTGCACTGCCACTCACCTAGGGCAGAGTTCCCAACATCTTTCACCAAGAATTCCGCAAGGGGCTCCTGGCTGTTCCCTGCTGCCCCCTCCAACGCCCTCAGCCCATTCTCTACACAGCAGCCAGCATGCTTTGTAAACGGAAACCTAGTCATGATTTCTTCTTGATTTTGGAGTTTCCACAAAGTCATTCAATGACTTCACTTTGCCCTTACAATAAAATATACATCCCATATCTTTCAGGTCCCGTCTACTTTTAAATCCTTACTCGGAATCCAGTCTCCCTGCCTTGCTATGTTCCAGACACACCGGCCTCTTTTCTGTTCACAAAACAGAACCACCCCGGTCTGGTCAGTATTACTCATCAGTCAACTTGTCACAAGGCTGTGCATATTTAACTCCCCATTTCAGCTTCTGCATCTTTAGGGAGGAGTTTTCTGACCACTTAATCAAAAATAGAACCTCCTAAATAATCCCTTCATTATTTCTATTGCAAAACTCTGTTCATTTCCTTCTCCACGGGGATCACTGGCTTGTAAAGGTTTGTTTTCTTGCTTGTTGTCTTGTTCATTGTCTGTCCCCTCCAATGTCACTTAAGCTCCACAAGGGTGTGGACTGATGATATCTTCTTCCCTGCATCCATCCCCAAAATCTAGCACGGTACCAAAGAGACAGAAATTGCCCAAGGAATACTTGTGGAATAAATGTGTATGTTTGCTTCTGTTTGAATAAGTTACATGCATTTGCAATTGTAAACTAAACTGGTGTGCTGAATGGTTTGCATTGTATTTAAGAAAAATGAATTAGGCTATTGGAATGTGAAGTTACAAAGCCAATTACCTTTTTCTGCTATAAGAAAAATTCCTTTGTCCTTCTCTTATATATGATTGAAAATATATTAGTAAAACCTTCATTTTTTTCTCACCCAATATGAAGGAAAAGTCTCATAACTGAATTCTAAGCAAATTTTTGCATATTCTTCAATTTGGAAGTTTCTCTCATACATAGAATTCTAAACTGAATTGGGTTTGTTTTGTATTCTTAGACTGTAAATAAGGTCAGAAAATGATAAGTAAATAAATAATGAGGTGGAAAGAAACACACAAGTAAAGGGAAAATATGTGAGAATAGGTGCCTGGCATGAAAAATCCTGAATTTTGTAAAGGATAAGTGCGAATAGAGGGCATTTCTCAGCCTGACCTCTTTCTCCAGGAGATGGCACTTAAAAAGAAAACCTAGTTTGTTTGCTGTATTGTAATTCTGTTTATTCATTTACCTCCTGCCTGGAGTAGCAAGCACAAACACATCCGTAAAGTATATGATTTAACACAAGCTCACTTTTCCTCCCTCTGAAATGCAAACACAAGAAAAGTGCAATAAACACTAAATTTGTTGTGAATATATTTTTAAAAATAGCTTGTAAACACCTCTGCTTTTGCAAGAGTGGTATTGATTTCCAGTCCACAACTCTAAAAACCTATGTCTACCTTCATTTGTATTATCCACGTGAATTCATATAATTACATGAATAAGATCTTGGGAAGTTGGAACAAATGCTTTATAAATTAAAATTAGACCATTCATGTATATATAACTTCTGATGGGAAAACTTTTTTCTATTGTTTTCACTATTTTCTTAACCTTTTGGTGCACCATAATTTCTCAGGGAGCTTTGAAAAAATTTGATGTACAGATTCCATCCTAAGAAATGATAATTAATAGGTTTGGAATCATGCTTTTAAGTTGCATTTTTTTTTTTAAATGCACCACAGGGTATTTTAATGTACAGTCAGGGTTGAAGATCATTATTGTGATAAATAATGAGTGCCTTGGGTATTGTCTATATAAAAGAGTATTTAGCACACTTTTATCTTTTGTAATCGGTATAAGAATGCTTGAGAGATTTCTAAACACTGAGGACTTTCCCAAGGTCAGCTCTCCTAGCAAGTGACATAAATGGTATTTAACTTCTGTTATGAACTGCAAGTTTGTGGTGCCCCTTAAATTCATATATGTAAACCCTAGCCATGAATGGGGGTGGTGTTAAGAGGGGGAGTCTTTGAGAGGTAATTAGGTATGAGAGTGGAGCCTTTCTAATGGGAATAGTGTTCTTATAAGAAGAGATGAGAGAGAATGCCCTTGATTCTTCTGCCAAATGGGGACACAGCAGGAAAACAGCAGTCTATGAACCAGGAAGTGGGCCCTCTCCAGACAAAGGATATGCCGGTGCCTTGATCTTGGACTTCCCAGCCTCCACAACTATGAGAATAAATGTTTGTTGTTGAAGTCACCCAATCTATGGTTTTCTGTTATAGGGGCCCAAATGGACCAAGACAATTTCTCTGCCTGTTTACCTTGGAAACCAGCTGTGATCATTTCATCATTTACATTAAAACTTTTTTTAGGCCGGGCGCAGTGGCTCAAGCCTGTAATCCCAGCACTTTGGGAGGCTGAGACAGGCGGATCATGAGGTCAGGAGATCGAGATCATCCTGGCTAACCTGGTGAAACCCCGTCTCTACTTAAAAATATAAAAAACTAGCTGGGCGAGGTGGCGGGCGCCTGTAGTCCCAGTTACTCGGGAGGCTGAGGCAGGAGAATGGCGTGAACCCGGGAGGCGGAGCTTGCAGTGAGCTGAGATCTGGCCACTGCACTCCAGCCTGGGCAACAGAGCTAGACTCCGTCTCAAAAAAACAAAACAAAACAAACAAACAAAAAAAAACTTTTTTTAATCTTTTAAAATATTTTCTTAAATAAAATTACAGGATTTTTTTTTCCTACTGTTTCTTACTTTGGATGATTTTGTTCCTTTTTCATAGCAGACAAATACTGTGACACTGTTAAAAATAGCAGTGGTTTAAATAATGCTAATGTTTTCATAAAAGGTAATTTTTCTTATTAAACAGTTTAAATTGAAGTAGAAAAAATGTAGTCATTAAAGATATGTTGAATTGAAAATAAAAATAAACATAGTCCTATTACTTAAGCATGAATCTGTTGAGCCTGTGGTTACATTTGGTTCTTATATTTTTTTCTTGAGTTATTTTACTATCATAATTATAATTTTCATGGTTTAGGCTTTTGAATAAGTCATCATCTCCTGTCTGAAAAGAAATATCTTCCCAGAGTATTTTTATGTCCTATTATGGTTTTCAACCATAATGAGAAATTAACTATAATTTTCTATTAATTATAAAATAAAACATCAACCCTTTGACCACATTAGGGTAAGTAATTTAGTCAGGTGGAGCTTACTGACATGATGAATCTCTTCAGGTCTTTTTTGAAAGTTGTTATGAATGTTAAAAGTCTCAGAGGTTAATCCAGCATTTCAAGTACACCATCAATTTTTTTCTGGCATTTTAATATTTTGCATATTTATTGCTTTTAATTTTTTCATATGTTGAAAAGCCGGACTCTCCCCCTTCTTTCTTACCTATGTTTTCCCTTCTCTTCCTGTTTTATTTTAGGTATATGACTGTAATATGGTTTTCCACATCTGAAAGCCTTTGTCTATTTTCTCCATGTGTAACAAACAACCTACCCAATATAATATTCTCAGATCATCTTATTCTTATATCTAAATTATCTGAACCCTGGCATTTAGTTTAGAACTAATACCTGCTTGCTTTATAAATACCAAGTTGTTTTCCTCTCATATATGTATGCAATTTTTATTTTCTTTTTTAATTAAAATTTCTATGAAGAAATTCCTAATTCTCCAATTATGATTTAGACCCTTCAAAATACGTACAGCAGGATCTTGCTTTTCAGAACAATTGCAATTGCTTCCATGATTATACTTGGATTTATAGTTTTTCTACAATGCGTTCCATTTCACCAGATTGTTAGCCATACATATGGTTCTGAATCAGATCCAGAGATAATTTTCTCTTCCTCCATTTAAAAAATTTCTGTGAAGTCTTTGATTACTGCATGCATTAGTCCATTCTCATGCTGCTAATAAAAACATTCCCAAGACTGGATAATTTACAAAGGAAAGAGGTTTGATGGGCTCACAGTTCTATGTGGCTGGAGGCCTTACAATTATAGTGGAAGACGAAGGAGGAGCAAAGGCATGTCTTACATGGCAGCAGGCAAAGAGAGTGTGTACAAGGGAAATCCCCTTTATAAAACCATCAGATCTCATGAAACTTATTCACTGTAATGAGAAAAGCATGGGAAAAACCTGCCTCTATGATTCAACCAGCTCCCACCAAGTCCTTCCCATGACATGGGGAGATTATGAGAGCTAAAATTCAAGATGAGATTTGGGTGGGGACACAGCCAAATGATGTTATTCTGCCCCTGGCCCCCTCCCAAATCTCATAGCCTCACACTTCAAAACCAATCATGCCTTCTCAACAGCCCCCCAAAGTCTTATACCATTTTAGCACTAACCTAAAAGTTCACAATCCAAAGTCTCATCTGAGACAAAGCAAGTCTCTTCCATCTATCAGCCTGTAAAATAAAAAGTAAGTTAGTTACTTCCTTGATACAATGGGGGTGCAAGCATTGGGTAAATGCACTCATTCCAAATGGGAGAGATTGGCCAAAACAAAGAGGCTACAAGCCCCATGAGTTCAAAATCCAGGAGGGCAGTCAAATCTTAAGGCTCCAAAATGATCTCCTTTGACTCCATGGCTCATATACAGGTCATGTTGATGCAAGTAGTAGGTTCCCACGAAATTGGGCAGCTCCAACCCTGTGGCTTTGCAGGGTACAGCCTCTCTTCTGGCTACTTTCAGGGGCTGTCATTGTCTGCAACTTTTCCAGGCACACAGTGGAAGCTGATGGTGGGAGACTCTGTGTGGGAGCTCACAGTCCACATTTCCCTTCTGAACTGCCCTAACACCTCCGTGAGGTCTCCGCCCCTGCAGCATATCTCTGCCTGGATATACAGGCATTTCCATACATCCTCTGAAATCTAGGTGGAGTTTCCAAACCTTAATTCTTGACCTCTCTGCAGTCACAAGCTCAACACCTTGTGGAAGCTGCCAAGTCTTGGGACTTGCACCCTCTAAAACAATAGTCTGAGCTACATCTTGGTCCCTTTTTTGCCATAGCTGGAGTGGTGGGGACCCAGAGCACTAAGTCCTGAGCCTGCACACAGCAGGGGGATCCTGGACCTGACCCAAGAAACTATTTTTTCCTTCTAGGCCTCTGGGTCTGTGATGGGAGGGGCTGCCATTAAGGTCTCTGATATCACGGAGACTTTTTCCCCATTGTATTGACAATTAGCATTTGGCTACTCATTACTTAAGCAAATTCCTGCTGGTGGCTTGCATTTCTCCCCATAAAATGGGTTTTTCTCTTCTACTACATCACCAGGTTGCAAATATTTCAAACTTTTATGCTCTGCTTCCTCTTGAACTCTTTACTTAGAAATTTCTTCCACCAGATACAATAAATCATCTCTCTCAAGCTCAAAGTTCCACAGACTTCTAGGGTAGGGGCAAAATGCCACCAGTCTCTTTGAATTGCAAGAGTGACCTTTAACTCAATTCTCAACAACTTCCTCATCTCTATCTGAGATCACCTCAGCCTGGACTTTATTGTCCATATCACTATCAGCATTTTGAGCAAAGCTATTCAACAAGTCTCTAGGAAGTTTCAAACTTTCCCACATCTTCCTGTCTTCTGAGCCCTCCAAATCTCTAGGAAGTTACAAACTTTCTCACATTTTTCTTCTTCTGAGCCCTAGCATGGTTGCTGCTTTCTTCACTGCCACGTTTAGCTACCGGGACCCCATCAGATCTCTGAGTGGACATCAGCATTTAACCAGGAGACAGAGAGTGAAGGCTGAAAAAAGGAAGACTCCATACTGATAAATATAACAACAACAAAAAAAAATGGTTAGAAAGCAGAAGCAATGCTTTAAGTCTTGTTTCAGAGAGAAAAGAAATATAACAGTAAAAAAATGGAACAATAATTTATAAAACAAAAGAGTTGTATCTGTTTCTGGATTACCCAGCTAATCTTTTCTTAAAATGTGTCTTGACATTACATTAATTCCATAAAATATAGATTTGTTTGTGTGCTTTTCTTTTTTTGTTTTATTTTGTAATAAAAGCAATAATGATTTTGAACAAAAATTAAAAAGATATATTTTTAAAAGGACTCATTGTACTCAACCTAGTTACTCTTTTTCTTTTCCATTTTTAAAGTTGATAAAATCAAACTCATGTTCCAGGCATCCAAGAACATTAGTTTTTAAACAAATGCTTTTCAGGCCTACCTGGCATCCTGGCTCCAGATACAAGAAGTGTTAGATATTTTTATTCAACTTTCACCAAGTGCTCAACCATGACCCTATATATTGGAACTTTATGGCACCGGGAAGGATAGATTGTGAGAAATGATTTTGGTTCCCAAATACTTAGCCATAGGGATGTGACCACCATTCATCAGTTTCATCATGTGCACTGGTACTTTCAGAAGCTCTAAACGTTGCACCTTAGCATGTGAAAGCTCTAAGCAAACTTTACATAATGCAGTTTCCCAAACTTATTTTGCTTTGAAAAACCTTTTTGAATACCTCATAATCTCATCTAAATATTTCGGTAGAACACACTTAAGAAGCTCTCAAAGCCTGTGGGTGCTGTGTGCCTAGCCCAGCTGCTCAACGGTAGGCAGACACCTCATCTGTGTGAGAGGAAGGGCTCAGCGTCTCCTCTCCCCTGTTCCAAGATGCCCTGTCACACTCTTCCTGGAGTGCTTCTTGAAGTCCCCAAGAAGGCAGAACCTCAGGCAATGTCACATTTACCAGGGTTCTCACTGTGTTCAAACAACAAATATGCAATATAGCCTCACTCTGGAAATCTTCTAGGAAGATTTTTATCTGCTACATTTTATCTGCTAGGAAACTAAATTTCTGGGGGAAAAAAAAAAAACTAACAGATATTTGTTTTCAAGATCGTATAGTGGAAAATTTAAGCTCACGTGTTGCAAATCCTGTGCTTATCTTAGTATTCATTGAACACTATGTTTAAAATATTGTACAGGGAGAGAGGTCACACCTTGAAGCCAAACTGGTGCCCACTCCCTGGCTGGAGATTGTGCCAAGGACATGTTTTAGAACCAATTCTTCTGTGGCAATGTAGTAGACAATGTTCAGTAGACATACTAATAATTCTCCAAACCTTGAGAATTGAGTTGCTTTTTCCATTTACATTGGCATTCTTTGTATTTTGAATACATGTAACTAGATATAACTTCATTACAAAGATATCACGGACTTAATGTGTTACAACATTCTGATAGCACAGTTATATGTAACCAAATGGGTTGTTATTATTCTTTATTAAAATTTTCAGGGCAGAAGGTTCAACATTGTATACCCACTTAAAGTAAGAAACTTTTAATACATATACTTTAAATTATTCCTTCTTTATTGCAGCTCAGTTTTCTTTCATTCAACCCTCTGTGGAGATGAACAGCCAACTTCTCACCTCAGAAACTAAACCCATATAACGACTGAACAATGTCACTGAATTGTGTTTCTTCAACCGTTTTTTTTTTTTTTTTTGAGAAATGGGATCTAAATTATTCATTTACCTAATAAAATGCTTATTATTGAATAATTTTGTTGAAGTACGCTAAATTCCTCCTGCATTCCCTATCTCTATTTGATTATGAGGAAGGGGAAGATAGAGAATTTCATTACAATAGAAAGATCAGGTGGCTATGTAATCAACCACCCATCAGATATTTCAGTCTTCACCACGATGGGCTCATCTGGTAGTCATCAGACTTACTTAAATATGTGTGGTAATAATGAACGAAATATTCCTCATTTGAGCAGTTCTAACTGCTGAAAACTTATATTGAGATCAAATCCATTTACTTCTCTTTTTCCAATGTGCTCCGGATGAGACCTCAAAGCCACAGACAAAAAGTCTCATGTGATTTTCCCAACCACCCCCAAATGACTGCACTTATCAATATTTGCTTCCTGTTTACTTACATCCTCACCATTTCCTGTAAGTGTGTCTCATAGGGCATAATTTAAAACCATTTCCATTTTTCTATTACCAATTCTGATTAAAACCCCAAGCCACTCGATTCCTTCTAATTATGAAGGGCTAATTGTAATGCGATAATGGCAGAATTATTTGGCTTGGTCAGAAAATGGAATTTTTGTCCCCTCTCATCCATTCCACTTCACTAGACATGCAGTCCAACACGGTAGTTAGCTTTCAATGACCACATCTGGCTGTTGTCGACAAAGACTTAGTTTACTATTCAAAGAGATAAAATGTTGTTCAGTGTGAAAAAGTAAGTGGTTCCTATTCATAGTTTTAAAATGCTGTTTCATCTGTGTATCAGTCAGGCCACATGATATTTACATTTAGTGGCCAGACAACATGTTTGGAACAGTTTTAATTTTTTCTTTCATTAATCTGAGATCTTGCCCTATCTTTAGCAAGTCCTTCGCTCTCCAATAACTTCTATCATTTATCTTCTTCTTGCGTCTGTTACTTATTAAATTGTGATCTTTTTTCAAGTACAAATGTCTGCATAAAAATGATGATCCATTTGTTCAGTAACATGCCCCAGGGTTGCTTCTCTCCTAATCAGTATATATTTAGCTTCCAGCGATGAGGTCTCAGCCAGAGTCTACCCAAGTGTTTAGTTATGAAGAGCAGTTTAACAGGAATCCAGATTAAGTTACTAAATCTTGACAGAACTGCTTACCAAGTTGTTCCATTTGAGTGCAAACATTAAATGGAGGTTGAATACAAGACGAGAACTACTCACTGAAATGTAATTTGGAATCTAGCAGATGTATTATGTTGAAAATATATTAAAGATACACAATGGGATTACACTTCCAAACTATCGCTGGAAAAGATGTGGAAATTAACATCCTTAATAATAAGTGACAAATTAACTATTAGAAAATAGGCCTACTTTATGCAAAATGGAGACAAAGAGGCTAAAACTTCTTGAAGGGTGTGTGTGTGTGTGTGTGTGCACGCGCGTGCACGTACACGCATGTGTTTAAAGGTTTTTCAAGCTTCATCTGCCAAACTTGCAAGCTAATGATTCGTCTACGAACTAAGGCACCATCGTTGGTCAGACATGAGATAATGAGTCAGAGCTTGTGGGAATTATGTTTATGTATTTGTTGATTTTTCTATTTCTAGTGTGACCATATATATATCAGTTTGTACACCTGGGAAATGGGCAGTTTATCTCTGTTGCTCCACTGTAATTTAAAAAATCAGCTCATTTTATTCTCAAATATGCAGTCCAGTTTAGAGGAAATATAATTGGAATCATCTTCCTTACATACCCCATGTGGCCTTAGAGTTTACAAGAGAAACATCAGGAAGGAGAGAGTGATACTCTCTTCCTTATTTGGCCTTACTTTTGCTGTGGCATTAGAGATGTTGTGATTTCTGTGATCTTGAGTGGCACATGATGAAGGGTTACCTCTGTTGTGGCACTAAGCCCCACTACAGCCTCCGTTGGTCCCTGGGATCAGAATCCAGGGATATCGCCTGTGAAGCCCTGAAGTTGACATGGAAACTCTTCAAACAGATTCTGAGGACACAGGCAACGCTTCACAAAGCAGACAAGGCCACTGAAGGCCTATTTACAGAGGTTTGAGCACAAAAGTATTCTATAAGATTTGGATCAAATAGTTCCACATTATCATAGAATAGCCATGCCTGTGTAAAGTAACGAAACAGAATACAAGTGTGTAAAATAAATTATCAAAGGATGCTATGCTCCAGTGTCCCACCAAACATGTGATTAGATGCTTGAACATACTGCAAAGCAAATATTTGTTTTTATACATTAGAGGCTGAGGTTCATGAGGAAAATCACGAGGAAATCAAAACAGTGAATAAAATCTATCTACCTTAGGCAATTTACATTTTAGACATGAGGGCTATTATAGCAAAGTGGTTAGAAGCCTTAATGCAAATATTTTGTTTCTGTCAATTTTTACCCAAGTGACCTCAGTAAAGATTTTATTGCCTCTCAAAGTCATAGTTTCCTGATCTGTAAAATGAGGATAGCAATAGAACTTACCACATAGGGTTATGGTAAAGAGCAAACTAGTTAATAATGCATGTAATGTCCTTTGAGAGTTACCTGGCACTGAGTAAATATCACATAAACATTTGTTCTACGAGCATTACCTAAACCACTACAACATGAAGAGGTCAGGTATGTGGTCATCAGTGTTCTGACATTCTTAACTCTCCAGAACACTGTGGAAATCAGGAAACATTTAAGTTCAGTAGGAGTTGATTTACCTTGTCTTTACTTGGAATCCATTAATGGATACCGTGGGAGCAAATTCTAAAAGCTTCAATATCATTAAATTTTATCATTGTAAGCCGAATTATGTATTTTCAAATCCTTAGAAAATGTAAGAAATTTGGAATTAGAGAAAATAGCCACCGTAGCAGATCTACTATAGCTGACCTTTCTGTAAAGAGGAAAAAAATATGTACTATAATTGATATGGTTCGGCTCTGTGTCCCCACCCAAATCTCATCTTGAATTGGATTCTCATAATTCCCATGTGTTGAGGGAGGGACTGGTGGGAGATAATTTGAATCATGTGGGTGGTTTTCCCCATACCCTTCTCATGGACGTGAATAAGTCTCTCGAGATCTGATGGTTTTATCAGGGGGTTCCGCGTTTGCATCTTCCTCATTTCTTCTCTTGCTGCTGCCAGGTAAGAAGTACCTTTCACCTCCCACCATGATTCTGAGGCCTCTCCAGCCACGTGGAACTGTGAATGTAAACCTCTTTTTCTTCCCAGTCTCAGTTATGCCTTTATCAGCAGCATGAAAACAGACTAATGCAATGAGGTTTCAAAACAAAAAGCAAATCAAATTACATAAGCTAGAACAATGTAAAGAGCAGAAGGAAACTCCATTTATGTCCTAGTTTTCTGGAGGATGTTATGACATGTCAAAACACCATAATGAATTCTTACAGCGCATCAGAAAAATCCCTAGAAGAAGTCAGTGCCCTTCGTTAATTAGCAAGGCCGACTAGTGTCAGTGTACTTTCCAAAGGTATCAGGGAGACACTTATGCCAGATTTAAACAAGGAATAGTCACTTATTAGAAAAATTGAATTTGGCTTTGGGTATGGCTAGGAGCATTACAGGAGAAGAGAGTAGATGTGAATACATTATGTAGTGAGATTTGACAGACACTAAAATATTTGTACTTAATTCTTACATGATCATGTATTTTTCAGGACTTGAATGGCATAATTGTTTTTAGTACGTTGTCTCTCTCATCAGGGCATTATTCCAATGGAAGAAGACTTTGCCCTTATGATCTAATAACCCCTCAACAGCCCCATATTCTAATATCATTCTCTTGGTGGTTAGAATCTCCACATAGGAATTTGGGGCAGGGACACAAGTATTCAAACCATAGCAATTACTAATACAGATGGCAAAGACTAATGAAGAGGATCTAAGCTAGGAAATCTGGCATTTAACAGTGCAAAGTGGGGAAGAATACTGAGACATTGCTCAAATAGCTGTAAGGAACCAAGATATAAAAAAACCAATGTAGGTTTTTCAAGGCAGCCTAGGCCCATGACCTGGGTCTGCATGAAGCTGTCATCAGCCCTCACTGTTTCTCAGTTTATTAATAAAATACTTGCAGGTGAATTTATGGAGTCAAGGACTCCACACAGAGTGGAATCAGATGGCTCATTCAATCTGTCTTCACTTAATCCACACAGTCCTGCCCTTCCCAGAAACCCTCCTTTCAGTATATGGCATCTTCCTACATCCTTATATGATTATTAGTTCTTACCTCAGTTCCTATTTGAGTTAAAAAGGGGATAAAAATGGGGGGAAACTGTGTAGCCCAGCATCTGTTTTTCCTCAAGTATGACTCAGCAGTATTCTTTTCATTCTTCTACCTATGGTTTACTGGTGGTCACGGGTTGGAAGTGGAAAATCAAGGAAAAGCTGGAGTCATGGGAGAAGAAGATGAGGGAGGAAGAAAATGCTGGTGAACTGTCAGGGCTGCACATGCAGGAAACACAGAGTCACCATCAGCTGTGATGGCGGGTCCGGGAACAGACCTAATTTGGGAGGATAGAGAACAACTAAAAACTGTTGAAGATGTCGAACTGGGGACTTGATGGGGCATCCATAGACTGAAGTCTTTCTATTTTGTACACTTTTTGAAGAAAAATGTGTTGTTGCTCTCTCTACTTGTGTCGCTCTCTCCTTCTCTGGACACCTTGAGGACTTGCATTTCTGTATTTGAAGTTCTGTTGTGTCATCAGAACCTGCATATGTATGCGGCGTTATTTTGTTTAGCATCTTATGGGTTACATTAGTATAAAGGCTTGCTTGCTGTCGATACTGAGAAATTTTGTTTATTTCATTTATTATTTTCTTTTCTAAGTTTTCTATTCTGTGTTTCTGGAAGTAAAGACATTCTGCTCTTTCTATGTCTGTTTCTTATGCCCCTTAAATTTTCTTTTTTTTTTTTTTGGTCCATACATTTTTTTTCTTTCCATTTTAGTTGAATTTAAGTCATTTCCATTTTAATATTGAATCTATCTGTTGTTTTCTTTTAAGTTTACATGGAGCATTTAATTTACAATATACCTTTCTTATTTTCATTTCTTTTCTTTTCTTTTTTTTTTTTTTACATAGTCCCTTCCTTCTGAGAGGATGACCTGAGATTTTAACAATTTTACTTATTTTTTTTTTTTCTTTCATTTGGCTGAATTGCATTGTTTGTTCATCTTGGTCATTTCCTTTCACAGTATTTCTTTTCCTTAAATATGTTTTAGTCTTTGGATTTCCCTTTGAATTTACAAGTAAAAAGAGGTCAGTAAACTATGGCCTGTGAACCAAACACAGCCCGTATCTTTTTGTGTGTAATTGCAGTTCTATTTTTAATATAACAATGTCAATTTGTTTACCTGTTATCTATGACAGCCTTCCTAATACAACATCAAATTTGAGTAGTTGCAATAGTAGCCACATAATTCTAAAACCTTAAAATATGTAGTCTTTGGAACTTTACAACGAAGCTTGTGTACCTTGGGACTAGAAAGTATGTCTATTTTGAGTGTCCTGTTGTGTTGGCAGGGGCCTGTTCTCATGTAGTTGTCTATGTTTAATGGAAGCTTTGTCAGCGGCTCCACAGAAAGGGATCTGCCTCAGCAACGTCCGTTTCCGTTCTGGGCTCAGGCAAACGAGAGTTGAGACCTCAATTCTAGTTGCCAAAATAAACATTATTCTAAAAGATAATGACTTAACTAAACTGTGTTTGTGGAAATATCTAACTAGCATTTCTTCTTATTTGCATTTTCTCTTCCTGTTTATTATCATTGGGAAGCATCTCAAATTACTCTCTGCTTCTCTTTTGGATCAGAAAATTTGTGTGTCGGGGCCAGGTATGGTGGCTCACACCTCTAATCCCAATGCTTTGGGAGGCTGAAGCAGGAGGATTGCTTGAAGTTGGGAATTAGAGAACAGCCTAGGCAAGATAGCAAGACCCTGTCCATATATACATATATATAGACATATACACACACACACACACACACAGGCACACACACACACATATATATATGCAAACACAATATATGTGCATATATATTTAAAATGTATATATATTTAAAATGTATATATATTTTATATTTATCATTTATATTTATGTCATATGTGTTTATATATAATACATTTTATTTATATATAATATGTATTTATGGATATATGTTTATATACAATATAAATAATTTTTCTAAGTGTGTCAAATGCAAATCACAGTATTTAACTTGAGGAAAAGACATGCCCTTTGGTCCATGTATTAACAGTAGATGAGATAATTAACAAGAGAGTTATTAGTTAATGGTTTTGAAAGCTATCCTATAGTCTACTGCTACGTTTTGCCGAATGAGGACTTGAAATGTTGATAGCATCTGATTAGAAGGAATCATGGTTAATCTGTAGAATGGTAGGCTGTGGTTCCCTCTTTTCACATTGACAATCAATCCATTATCATTGGTTCTGAGCTTCCCAGGCTTTCTCAGAATCGATGGGACCTCCTAGCTCCACGTTCTGTTTTCAAGCCTTGTTACTGGAACATTTCTTTTCTGAAATTCTTCCTGCTAAGCCAAAGATCCTGCCAGCTCAGACCTTGAACATAATCTGAAAGTCAAATCTTGTACTTTGAAAACAAAACACTTAAGTAGAAGAGAATTTCCTGTGAGAATCATTGTTTAAAAATGTCAGTTACTATTGACTTTTTCTCCATAATGTTCTAGTCAAGTTTTCATCTGAACAATTGAGTTATTGCTTTCAATAATATCTCTTATTGTGTCAGCTCATCGGAGGCTCTGTAGTGTCTGATGCCTGGGCTCTGAAACAGGGCAGTCTGGCCTCCAGTCTCAGCTCTGCCACCTACTTACTATGTAGCCTTTGGCAAATTACTTCAACTCCTGTGTCTCACTTTCCAATCTGTGATATTAGGATAATAGCAACAACTACCTAACTAACTAATCTAAGATATATACAGTTTCAAAGCATATCTTTTAAATCATTCCTTCTCTTTAAGTCTGACTGGTGAAAATGTCAGCACAATATTCTTTCCTAGGTGCATATTTTAACAGCAGAAAAATAGTTAACTATATGACACTAGTGATTTCTGTCATTTTACTTTATTCAAAATATTATGGAACACAGATCTGTATTGAAAGGAAAGAACTAGAGAAGCAAGAGTAGACCAGGGTTCATCCCCCCAAAAAATGATCTCCCAATCAGAAGGCAACCTCAGTAATCCTTTCAGAACCTGTCCTTGAATCCTTTAAGACTCCTGTCCGCTGAGCTGGGGTCTCAAAGTGACAAACAACTGCTGTCTTCTCACATGTATGATTCATAGAGACAATACTTCCACGCTGCTCTCTGACCTTTCACAATGCTAAAACTACTGGTATCGCATCTCATAGACTTGAAAGTATTACAGTTGGGTTCTATGAAGAAGGATGACATTACAGTTATAAAGTAATATAGCACATGATGTATTTATGACTATTCTCATCTTATTTCATGATTTGCCTTAGCCTAGGCACTTTTAATTATCTGTGAGGATATTTAAACTTATATCAATTGTGGGAGGTAAATCCAGCTTCATGCATAATCCAGGTTGCTGTAACAGAAATCCAATATTTTATCAATATATCTTAGTTTAATAAATATACATATTAAATTACATTTAGGCCGGATGCAGTGGCGCACGCCTGTAATTCCAGCACTTTGGGAGGCAGAGGCGGGTGGATCATGAGGTCAAGAGATCGAGACCATCTTGGCCAACATGGTGAAACCCCGTCTCTACTAAAAATCCAAAAATTATCCTGGCGCAGTGAGGCACGCCTGTAGTCCCAGCTATTCGAGAGGCTGAGGCAAGAGAATCGCTTGAACCCTACTGGGGGGCAGGGGGCGGAGGTTGCAGTGAGCCAACATCATACCACTGCACTCCAGCCCGGGCGACAGAGCGAGACTCCGTCTCAAAAAAAAAAAAAAAAATTACATTTAAATTACTGAATATATAACTCACTTTACTTAAGATTCAAACTGTATTCAAAATAAGTAGCAATAAAATTCCATAACTGTATGTGACTATATGCGTGTGTGTGTGTGTGTATGACACTGTGTCAATGTGTGTTTTGTTCATAGAACACTTAACACTGAGCAGTCACATGGCTTCAATTTCTTGTCTTTAATGAAGCAATATAATTGCATAGTTTCTAAAATCCTATAAGTCTTCACTGTAATTATTCGAATTTGTTCAAATTGAGCAACTACACATTTGTAAATATGGCACTAATAATGTTGAAGCAATAAAAATATCTAAACTTCGAATAAAAAGCTATTTTTTAGGTATAAAGATATAAAAGGTGAGAAAGAAGTTAATACAAAGTGGAAGTAAATAGAGGAGGTCATAAGAATGAGTTCATGTGGCTGCAAGTAAAGAAAAAAGAAAACAGAAAGCTTTCTCCTTTCTGGAACTAGAACCCCAGGAGTTGTTGAAATCAGCATCTGTGAGATGGCAGAAATAACAATTCCATTATATTTCTAAGTAAATATCTTTAGCATGGTGTAATAATTACTATAATTATCCCTGCGACACTTGGTCATTTTATAAAATTTTTTATTTGATTATTTTCTAAATTAAAAATTATCATATTATTTTCCTTCCTGACAGAATGCAATCCTTAAAATTTTCCTAGCCATATAAAAAAAAATCTCATTAGATATTTCATTTGGAGGCCTTCCTTCATTATACAAAGAAATGCAAAACATTTTTAACTTTTATACACTGTGCACATTCTAGTACATTAGAGAAATCACAGTAAAGCTGAGAAGTTCGCCCACATCACAGCAAAAATAATGAAGCATGAATGAGGGCAGGATCTGTTCTGTTCACTACTCAGTGCCTAACAGAGTACCTCAAGCATAGTGATACAGGAGTTAAGAAGAAATTAGGCAGATAGTGAGGGTAAGGAAGTCCTCAGTAAGGTTTTCCTTTTAATGAACAGCAGCCCCCAAATCATTTTCTTTTCTAACAAAGAGCAGCCTGTAAAATCGAGCTGCAGACATAGACAAGCAAGCTGGAAGCTTGCAAAGGTGAATGCCGGCAGCTGTGCCAATAGGAAAAGGCTACCTGGGACTAGGCATGTTCAACATGGTGGCTCTACCTTCCCTTCTCTTTGCCAGTCAGTGTACAGTAAGGAGCAGGCAACATGGCACTGGCCAGGCAAAGACCCCATTTGCATAATAAGATTAGGGTGGTGTGACCAGCTTGTTTGTGGGCTATGTAAACGTCACGCCTGGTCCAACCAATCTATGCACCCTAGGTAAATCAACACCACCTCCTCAAGCCTGTCTATAAAATCCGGTGCATTCTGCTGTGGGCTAGAAGTCCCATTCAGAAGCCCTCTTTCTCACAAGTCAGAACTATTCTCCTTTCTCTTTCTTTTGCCTATTAAACCTCCACTCCTAAACTCACTCCTTGCATTAGCATACTCGATTTCCTTGGCGTGAGACAGTAAGCCTTGGGTATTTACCCCAGACACCGATGCCACTTCAATAGTAAATAGCAATACATAGATACTTGCTTAATTAAATAGTTAAGCAATTCATTATTTAATATCTGTCAAGTGGATAAACGTTGAAAGGGCTAGTTTTCTGCAAATGTTATTTTACGAAGTAATCATTAACTAAGCTTAGCCATTAAAAATGAATGAAACAGAACACCTCCCACCTAAAGAAGGCCAAAGTTTCTTAAACAAGGACCACTTCAGATTGTGTTTTTATCACTGTGTATAGAAAAGTTAAGTTTTGTAGGTCTTGACATTTTATACCAATGAAAATGAAGCCACCTTTGCAAAAATTGTGACTGAGGAAATTATGACAGTAAAGAGATCAGACCTAACTGACTCCATCTTGCTTCTAACCTTTAAGCTGTCCTTGTTCATCCTGGGTGTAGGCCAAACTAACCTTGGGAAGGAATTTATGGTTTGACTCTGAAACAAAATTGATAATAGCCCTTTCCCAAAAAGACCCCTTTCTTGCCCGGGGAGCAGTTTGCCTTTGCAGAAGTAACAAATTGGCTACAAGTTTATAAATTACAGTTTAGGGGTCCTGCAGCCTCTGGCTACAAGAGTCTGAACCTTCTCAAATTGCTCTTGGGGCTAATATCACTATTATAAAAGCTAAGACCGGTGCTTGAGACATTTTGCAGACCCTGCACCCAGCCCATAATCTGGCTCAACCAGTTCTGTGATTCCACCTAGGAACAGCAAATAGCAAAAAAACCTCATTTCTACCCCACCTGTGAGTCCATCTCCAACCTGATCAATCAGTCCTCCCCACTTCCTAAGTCCCTACCTTCCAAATTACATCTTTGAAACCTCTTATCCCCTAATGCTCAGACAGATTGATTTGAATAATAATAAAACTCTGGTTTCCTGCATAGCTGGTTGTGTGTAAATTACTCTTTCTCCATTGCAATTCCCCTATCTCGATAAATCAGCTATGTCTAAGCAGTGGGCAAGGTGAACCCATTGGGCGGTTACAAAAAGGCATGTTTCAAAATGTACCAGAGTCTTGTTTTAATCAGGAGCAGTAAGGTGACAGACAGAAAGGGATCAAAGCCATTAAAAGAAGAATTGATTACCATTAGTTTCCAAGAGGAGAGGACACACCATGGCAATCCATACAGGACCACACAAGGAAGTACCAGCCTTGGCCAGGGGCAGAGGAAACTGGGAGAAGCATGGATGTAAGCATGTGGTTTCTGTGGAATGGAATCCATGAGGCACAGTGAGCAACTGAACAAGCTTGGAATTTGGCAAGCCCTGGGTGACGGAGGTAGTCCCTAGTTATCTGGCACGTGGCTCTGGAGTGACTTAGGACAGATGGAATATCTGCTTGGTGTATGAGAGTTGGATAAAGGAGGAGGATGAAGGATATGGGTTCAGGGTTGGTTGGCTTGCGTATGAAAGATGTACACTAAGATAAGTTGATTACTATCTCTAGGAATTAGCTCATGCTGAAACAGGCAGTTTCACCCCAGATCCCAAAGCCCCTTAGATGTCAAAGTATAATTAAAAAAAAAAAAAAGAAAAACATGATTAATATAAGGCATGAAAAGCAAGAGCCCAGAGGGTATCTTGGGAATCTTACGCTTCTGGTTTTTATTTGCATTTACTTAACTCAGCTTTTCACAAATAAAATATAGAAAAATACTAGCCTTAGTTAAATACATGGTGGTTGTGATAAAGTTGGGTATTGAGTGTGAACGTGCCTTATTGTATCTGTTGTTGAGTACAAGCCACTCCCTACGTCTACTTCCTTTGATGAGTTAACCTGTTGTTGACATGTGCTTAGTTCACCACTCTGCCATGCTAGGTACTATCAATATTGGAGGGTAAGAAATAATCAAGAACATATGGGGGACCTCCAATTCCTGGTTCAGCATGTGAGGAACTTGAAAGTTATCATTTCTGTTCCCACAGGACAGGAAAAAAGCATAACAAAATAGAAATCAATGACTTTTTCATATCCATCAGATAATTGAAGTTACAGAGAAAGCTCGTACTCCTCAAATTGGACAGACACACAGGAAAGTATAGAGAACCACAATTTACTGGAGCAGAAAGTTCTGCAGGAACTAGTGAAGCCGTGTCATTTGTCTGGGGAAATACCCAAGGTCTGTTGTCTCTCTAAGGAAAACTAAGACACGGATGCATAAGGTAGGGGTTTAAGAGCGGAAGTTTTAATAGGTGAAAGGAGCAAGAGAAAAGCTCCCCAATGTAGAGGGAGGAGAGTTCCAGTCAGATCTCCCCTTTTCATGGCAGGATGCAGTTGGTTTTGCAGAGGGACTTTAGGAGGCAGTGTCTGATTTACATAAGGCCCAGGGGATTGGTTGGACCATGTATGCCATTTACATAGCAGGTGAAGAGGCTAGCCATCCTACACTAATCTTACGTTATGCAGATGATGTCTCCACCTGGCTGATGCCATGACACATGGCACCAAAGAAAAGGGAAGAGAAAACCTCCATGTTAGATATACCTGGCTCCTGGCACAGCAGCCAGCATTCACCTGTGTAAGCCTCCAGCTTGCTTATCTGTGCTTGCAGCTTGATTTTTCAGGCTGCTTTTTGTTAGAAAAGAAATGATTTGGGGACTGCTTTTTATTAAAGGGAAAACCTTACCGAGGACTCCTGTACCCTCACTAACTGCCTAAGTAATTTCTTTTTGACTCCTACATCACTAGTAGTGTGGTAGGAAAACCTAAATAACCGCTGAAAATTTGATGGCTATTCATGGTGGATAAGTTTGAGAGTTAAGAATTCCATGAAGGCCCTCACATTTTTGTGAGGTTTACCTCTAGGATTCTCATAAGAAAGACCAAAGAAAAATCCTCTCTTGCTTCCAGTTTTCCAAAAGTAGCCATTTTGAAGTAGAACCAGAGCATTCTGTTCTTAACTAGGCCTGCCCTCCACAGAAACTGGAAGAGTCAAACCTACTGGGGGTTTCTGCAAAACCTATGCTGCTGGGTTTTTACTACAGCCTTACTGACCTGAAAAGGGGAAAATTCAGCTGCATCCCTTCGTAGCCCTCCACATGGGGGAAATAAAATATCCAGGTCTAAGTCCTCCATGAGAGGGGAAGGAAAAACCCAAATCTAACTCCCTCCATCCTTTCCTTCTTAATTAGCAGGGGATTGGGGAAATGAGAAGCAGTTGCAAATGCTGCAGTTCAGAGGCACAGGTGTATTATAATGGGGTAACAAGGGAATATAACTTAGAGAACTGCACATCTCAGGCCTTTTTAAGAAAAAAAAAATTGGGAAATCCCAAAGACAATAGGGGAGACACAAACAAAGAAACCACAGGAAACTGTAGCCTGATACTTACAGCTACAGCAAGCAATAAACCAGATAAACATAACCGCACACTAACAGGCTGTTCGCCTCACTGAGTTCCTTTTACGCAGGATATCACTTCTGGCTTGCAACATAAAATTACAAAGCATACTAAAAGACAAAAGCAGTTGGAAGAGACAGGTAAGCATCAGAAACAGACCCAGATATGGCAGACTTGTTGGGATTATCAGGCCTAGAATTTAAAACAACTATGATAAATACGCTAAGGCTCTAATTTTAAAAGTCAAAAATCATGCAAAAACAGATAGATAATGTAAGAAGAGTGACCGAAACTCTAAGAAAGAATACAAAGGAAATTCCAGAAATCAAACATATGCCAATAATGTTTATCAAAAGACTACATAGCAGAAGAAAGAGTCAGTGATCTCCAAGTAATGTCAGTAGAAACTTCCAAAACAAAAATGCAAAGAGAAAGAAGAATGAAATGGCAGGACAAAATGTTCAGGAATGAAGGAGAGTCACAAAAGCTGTGGGATATGCATATGAAGAATACAAGGAGGAGAAGAAAGGAAGAGAAAAAGAATTTGAAGTAATAATAAGTGAGAATTTTTCCCAAATTAATAATAAATATGAAACAACAGATCCAGGAATTTCAGAGAACAGAAAGCAGGCTAAATACCACAAAATCTACACATAGGTGTATAATTTTCTAACTGCAGAAAATCAAAGACAATGAGAAAATCTTGAAAACCAGAGGAGGGAAACAAAAAAGGAAAACAATACCTTATCTATACAGGAGCAGAGATAAAAATTACATTGACCTGCTCTTCAGAAACCACGCAAGCAAGATGAGAGTAGAGTGAAATGTCTAAAATGCTAAAAGGAAAAAAACAACTCACCAATCTAGAATTTTGTATCAGTGAAATTATACTTTAAAAGTGAGAAAGGGAAAAAGACTTTTCCAGACAAGCAAAAAAAAAAAAAAAAAAAAGAGGAAATTTTGTTTCTAATAGAACTACCCTGACAGAAGTGGTAAGAAATTCTTCAGAAAGAAAAAAAGAATATAGGTCAGGTGTTCAGTTTTACATAAAGAAAGGAAGAGCATTAGAGAAGGAAGAAGCAGGGTAAAAGAGCATCTTCTAGTTTTTCTATTCTCATTGATTTTAATAGTATTCAAACTCTCAGTGATGATAGTTTATGGAAAATGAAATGAATGACAGCAATGTTATAAGGGGATGCAAGAGAGAGATTAGGAATAATCTATTCCAAGATACTTTCACGACTGGTGAAGTGATACAACGTTATTTGAAATGAAACTTGGGTTAATAGTAAATGTGTAGTTCAAAGGCATAGCATCCAATAAAAAATATTTTAAATAAGTATAATTGATATGCTAAGAGAGGAGAAAAATAGAACCATAAAATTATTAAAACTGGAGAAGTCAAGGAAAGAGTGGAAGACAAAAAAAAAAAAAAAAACGAGAGTAGCAAATAGAAAACAGTAAAAAATAGTAACGAATAAGGGAGATATAAACCAATTAAATTAATAATTACTTTAAACATCAGTGGTTACCAACAGAAAAACAGAACTTGTCAAAGTGAATGAAAAAAAAAAAAAGCAAAAAAAAAAAAAAGAAGACTTAACTTTATATTGTCTACAATAAACCCACTTTATAAAAACACAGATAGACTGAAAGTGAAAAAATAAAGAAAAAAATACCTAATGACACTAATAAAAAGAAAGTGGGAGTAGCTATTTTCAGTACAGACAAAGCGGACTTCAGAGGAAGAATGATTTCGGTATTGTCGTTGGAGACCTCAACACTCCTCTACAGAAATGGAAGATCCAGCAGATAGAAAATCAGTAAGGATGTAGTTGAACTTAACAGCACCATCAATCAGCTGAATATAGCTGATATTTATATACTACTTCACGAAACAACAGCAGAATACCCATTCTTCTCAGGCTGTCACGAAACATTCACCAACATAGACTACATTCAGGGACATAAAACACAATAAATTTACAAAAATAGAAATCTTACAAAATAAATGCTCAGATCATAACAAAATCTAGAAATCAATAACGAAAATAGCTGGAAAACCTATTTTGGAAATTAATAAAGTAATGTCTAAGTAACACATGGGTCAAAGAAGAAGTCTCAAGAGTAAATTTAAAAAAAATTCCAAACACAATGAAAATGAAAATATAACTTATCTAAACATGTAGAATGCTGTAAAAGCAGTGCTTAGAGGAAAATTTATAGTACTGAATTTGTTTGAAAACAACATATAGTTTGAAAACAATGTATGTAGTTGGAAATGACATTCTAAAGCCCTAAGATTATGATCTTTTGTGTGGCTCTGTCTGCTCACTTCTGAATCTCCCTTGAGCTATTTTAATTGGCAAGGTCTACATCAATCAATCAAAAAAATGTTTACTGTCATGTGGGATGTGTATCATTCCAACGTCATTTCCCAGTAACATCAGTCCAGCATTCATCCAGTAACACTGACACTCTTACAGAGGCTGTGTAGGTTGTGGTATCCAACACTCCACTCAACCTCTCATGGCTCACAGGTGTCTTGTAAGTTACTGCTCCCAGTATTCTGGCAAGAGATGCCAAGATGTATCTTTCTTACAGTTACTGTTACTCTCCTAACAGCAAAAACTCAAACTTTCACATGATGGAGACCACAGGTGAGTAACTTTATTTTCCTTTATATATGGTTAGTGCCTAGAGCTAACCAGATAAAGGCATTATCCCTATTTTAACCTGATAAATATAGGAAAAAATAAGCCATTTTGCTGACAGGCCCCTTCTCAACCTGGAACTAGAACTTTCTTGTAAGTATAATTTCTTTGTCTTACAGACTGGAACCAATGCAGGGAAGCAGCATTTCATAGAAAACAACACAAGTTATGAGTATTGTGATCCCCATCATGTAAATGAGAAACTGAGTCACGGATAGGTGAAGCATTTACTCAGATTCTGGAGAGTAAATCATATTTCAGATCCATGTGGGGGCCTGTTGGACTGTTTTTCTTTCACTGTGCCATAATTCTGAATATATTTTCATGCAGCTGATGAAGACCCGGGTAGAATCACTTCCTTTAAACTCTCACAGCACCTCTCTGTTGGTTAAACTCTATAAGAGGTTTCTAGTATGTGTTCCTTCATATTCCACTGGACAGGTAATTATCAGGCCCACAGGTGCACAGCACCTGTACTTTGAAGAGTCAAAAAACTAAAAACAAACAAAACAAAACTGTGCTAGTTAGAAAGTAAAACTTACATAAAGATGAGTTATTTTCTGCAAGTACTTTTTAGCAATTGCCTCTTTGCAAAAATTAGCATCTTTTGTCTCTGAATTGCAGTGAAGTCCTGTGATTTCTATGCTTATTTTAGACATTCCTTCTTCAAAACCTCATTTTCCATTTCCACCAGCAAAGATCAGTTTGAATTTTACTAGCTATTGCTAGTTATTTTTCAGATTAGTGATGTGCTTCAAGAGTAAGAGAGTAAGAATCCATTTTTTATTTGCTTATCTAAAGCAGCTTATTTTCTGTTGCTTCAGGGCTAGAGAATTATTCTTTATAGCCTAGAATATTACCATACTCTATAGCATACACTATTATACTCAATTGAATAATGTATTTTTATTTCTGAACTATTTTCTACAGAAAAATGACACGGATGCAGTATAAAACAATCATTTTATGATAAATACATAATATAATGAAGATATTATCGCTTTCTAATTAATGCAGCTGTAAGCCTGTATTACAGTTGATATTCTTATACATTTAAATATCCGAAAATGCATAAATTAAATTTTGGGTTTTTTCTTTTTCATTGTTGGTCTAACAATCTTTTTGCTACATATGTAGTTCAGAAATTGTTAGAAGCTTTTTCTGTATCTATGTGATAAAAGAGTTGTCACAGACTTGAATACTAGAGGCTTAGAGAACAAGTAGTCCTTTCATGTTTATGAGACACTAGTTGAACTTAAGAGTTTCTGTATGGATCTCCTAGTTACGTTTTGTTTCAGAATTATATTTATTAAAAAAAAGTGTGAAAGGGAATTGAGATTTTCATGAAACTCAACATTCTCTATTTCTTCATGCCCAACTCTTTGAAATAGAAGTTTAAAGCTTAAAAACTATTCAAGTTCAATTGCATATTTGCAGATGTATCTATTAAATTTTTTAAAGAGCTATATGTCTGATCGCAATAATTATACTTTACTGCATTACTTATCAGATAACTTTAGGATCAGGTACAAGGTAAGTAAAAAAAGTCTATGTAAAATAATATTTCACATAATGAATAGTAATTTTTCTAACCAGAGTTCTATAGAAAAACATATTTTATTTATTTATTGAGTTTATACAAGATTTGTCTTGCTAAACTTTTGAAAACCTGTTTGGATGTTTGGAAAACTTTCTGTTTTAACTAAGCAATTTCTTAGAATGTAAATTAATGTTAACTGAAAAGCCAATTTTAAAAAATATATTGTGACAATCTTATTTTAACTGTTTTCAGCATGTAAAAATTTGTCCCGATGTGTGACGATTAAATAAACTTTCAACAGTTATTGGATTTTGTTTTCAAAAATATAATTTAGTGTTGATATGTTTTTGAGTTATCTTTATAAATGTGCTAAAATACAACAGTTCTCATCTTAGGCAAAATTAAAAATTTTGAAAATCGGTAATTGTATGACTCTGAAGTCATACAGATCTTAATTAATTAATTGAATTTGGAAACATAAAGAACCATGTGTATGGCATTTCATGTATATATATTTGTATATATGAAAAATGTACATACAGTTTATACAATTATACAGTAGATATCATTTCAACCTGGTGCCCAATCCCAAGAAGAAAAAACTTAACATAAATGTAAACAAATAGTTTGTCAGGCAAAGAGGAAATAATAATGCACCAAGTTGACTTAAAATTGAGGCTGGGGGTGGTGACTCGTATCTGCAATCCTAGCACTTTGAGAGGCCACGGCAAGAGGGTTGCTTGAGGCCAGCGTTCAATACCAACCTTGGAAGCATAGCAAGACTCCTGTCTCTAAAAAATAATTCTTTTAAAGAAAAAATTAGCTGGGCTTGATGACCCCGGCCTATAGTTCCAGCTGCTGGTGAGGTTAAAGTGGGAGGATCTTCTGAGTCCAAGAGTTTGAGGCTGCAGTGAGCTATGATAGTATCACTGCAATGCAGTCTGCGTGACAGAGTGAGGCCCCCATCTCTAAAAAAAAGAAAGTTGAAAATATGGTCACTAGTTGAATATATGTTACCAAATTTTATATTTTGAAGAAAATCTTGTCTCATCCGAACAATCTTAATTGGACTCTATTAAGAAATGCAGAGCCTTTTTAGTTAAGCAAGGATAGTTCCTAGTTTGTCAAATTCCATAAGATGTCATTCATTTCAAAACAGATGATGGTTAAGTAAGAAGCAAAACTTCACTAGAATAGGTGTGGTTTAAGAAGTATAACCTTGAACCCTCTCCTCTCAATCTGTTTCTTCTACATACATATTATTGTCAATTGAAAGATTGGGGGGGCGGTGATTAAATAAGACTATTAGCAAAGCTCAAGTCAGGACATCCTGATTTAACTTCTACATCCTGTAAAATGACGGCTGTTGAACCATGTGGCCTTTATGCCATTAATCTATATAAAGGACAGATTAAGAAATAGCCCATGAAATGCCATCTCCTGTGGACTTGCATGATACTCAGCCTCATCATTCAGTTCTGAAAAACATCGCAAAGGTAGTGCAGAGTTCCCATTTACCACACACTCGGTTCCCCACTTATTCACCATGTAACATCAGTATGAATATGGTACATTTGCATGATTAAAAAACCAATACCAATTTATTAAGTGTAATCAATTATATCTTTACATCTTCTTAACCTAGTGTCCAGAATCCCATCCAGGATAGCACATTACATTTAGTCACCATCTTTTCTTAGACACCTCTAGGCTGTGACAGTTTCTCAGGGCATCCTTGTTTTTGATGATCTTGACAGTTTTGACATGTGTTAGTCTGGTATTTTGTAAAATGTTCCTCTATCACCATTTGATGTTTGTCTCATGGTTACAGTGGGGTCTTGTGTTCTGGGCAGCAAGATAACATAGGTAAGTTGCTGTTTTCATCACATTATATGAAAGGTGCATATTAATCACATGACTTAGCACTGCTGATGTTGAAGCGATCACCTGGCTGAGGCAGTATTTTCCAGGTTTCTGCACTGTAAGGTGACTCCCCAGCCTTTTCATACTGTCCTCCTGGGAAGGAAGTCACTGTGCACAGCCCACATTACAAGAATTGTAGAAAGTAGAAGGTTCTGCTCTACTCCCTTTGGAACGTTTTGTGTGGGAGATTTGTCTGTTCTCCTCCATTTATTATACATTGAATCATTCACTCATATCAATAAGGTTTTATGGATATTTATTCTCTCCCTTGAATTATAATCCAATACTACTTTATTTTTGCCCAAATTGTTCTAGATTTAGCCACTGGGTGTTTTTTTCAGTAAGGTCCTGAATCCCGTTCATATCTCTCCCAAATTCTGGAGGTTTTTTTTTTTTTTTTTAATTTTAGTTGCTATGTGCTTTGAACATTTTCTTACTTTTGGAACTATAAGAAGTTCTAGGCTTATCTTGTATATTTCCTGCCTCATGCCTAGAATCTGCCATTTTGCCAAGGAACCAGCATCTGGTCATCTGGTGTTGTCATATCTAGTGAGGTGTCTTTGTTTCCAGCCTTTCTCTGCTAACAAAAGGAGATATAAGTTTGTATATTAACTTGTGTATATACACACATCTATTAATATTTCTCTATACACATATCGATACATATTTCTATGGTAAGTTAAACATATAATTATGCTGAATTGCATAACTATCATCCATACCATATAGAAGATTCTGACCCGTAGAATGAGTTAGAAATTGTTACCACTTCTATTTTCTGAAAAAAAATACAGAGAATTGGTATCACTTTTTCCTTAAATGTTTGATAATTCACCAGTAAAGTCACTGGGCTTTGTCATTTTGGTTTTGGAAAGTTGCTAATTATTGATTTAATAGACATAGGCTTACTCATATTATATCTTTTTCTTTGTGTGACTTTTGGTAGTGTGTAGAACAAGGAATTTGTTCTATTCCGTCTAGTTCATTAACTTTGTGGGAATAGAGTTATTTGTAGTGTTTCTTCAATATCATTTTAATGTCCACGGGATCGATGGTTATTACCTCTTTTTCATTTCAATATTGGCAATTGGTGTCTTTTTTTTGTTAGCCTAGATAGACATTTATCAGTTTTACTGATCTTTTCAAAAAATTGTCTTTTAGTTACATTGATTTTCTCTGTAAGTTATTTCTATGTTATTGATTTTTGCTCTAATTTTTGCTAATCTTTTTAATCTGCTTGCTTTAGACATAAATTTTTCTTCTTTCTCTAGTTTTCCAAGATGGAAATTCAGGTTACTGATGTTAGATTTCTGCTTATATAATGTATGCATTTATTGCTATAAGTTTGCTTCTAAGTATTACTTCATTGCATCCCACAATTTTCATATATTTGCATTTTCATTTAGTTCAAAACATTTTAATTGCTTTTGAGACTCCTGTGACCTATATATTATGTGAAACTAAGTTGTTTAATTTCTAGGTATTTGAGGATTTTCCAGCTATATTATGTTATTATTTTATAGTTTAATCCCATTGTGGTCTGAGAACATACTTTATTTTATCTCTATTTTTGTATGTTTGTTAGGGTGTATTTTATGGCCTTGAATGTGGCCTATATTGATGGATATTCCATGCAAACCTGAGAAGAATTTGTGTTCTGGTGTTGTTGGAAGGAGTATTCTATAAATGTCAATTAAATGCAATTGATTGATGATGCTGTTCACATTAACTGTATCTTTATTGATTTTCTGTCTGTCTTATCTATCAACTACTGAAAGAGGGTGTTGTGAGTCTCCACCTCTGTTAGCAGATTTCTATATTTCTCCTTTCACTTCTGTGTTTTGTTTCACATATTTTAACACTGTTAGGTTCACACACATTTAGGACTGTTTTGTCTTCTTGGAGAATTGACTCCTTCATCATTCTGTAATTTCCTCCTTTATCTCTTACAATTTCCCTTGTTCTGACATCAACATGTCTAAAAATAATACAGCCACTCCAGATTTCTATTGATAGAGTTGGGTCTTTTTTTCTTAATTCACCCCAACAGTCTCCAACTTTTAACTGGTGAGATTATATGACTTACATTTAAAAAATTATTGATGTAGTTGGGTTAATATCCACCATGTGCATAATTATTTTCTATTTGCAGCACTTATTCTTTGTTTTTCATAATCTTTATTTTTCTCTTTTCTTTCATTTCAATTTAGCATTTTCTATAGTTTCATTTTGTCTCTTCACTTAGCATATTGATTTTACTTCTTTAGGAAAAGGTTGAATGGCTTCTTCAGAGTTTACAATAAACTTTTAAAACAAATTCCACCTTCAATTAATGATATGCTGCTTTGTTTGTTTGCATACACTTTATAACAGAGTATTCCCAATTCCTTTCTCCCTTTTCTTATGTCGATGTCACCCATTTCACCTACCTATATGCTGAGATCACCAATGCATTGTTACTGCTATTGCTTTAACAAAAGAATTATCTTTTAGATAAGTAAACAATGAAAATATTTTATTTTAACTTTATGCCTTTTCTAATACTCTTCATTTCATTATGTATATCTGAGTTTTTGACAAATATTATTTTTCATCTTCCTGAAGAAATTTTAATGTTTCTTGAATAGCATTTCTGCGGGTGATGAATAATTACTTCTTCACTTTTGAAGGTTTCTTTCTCTGGATAGAATTTTCAAGACTTTTTTTCTTCTTTCCACAATTTAAAGATTGCACTTCACTCTGATCTTGTTTGCATGGTTTGTGAAAGTCTGATGTAATTCTTATTCTTGTTCCTCAATAGTATTTTGTTTTGTTTTTCTGGCTTCTTTTACAGATTTGTCTTTGGTCTTTGGTTTTCCACAGGTTAAAAATGATATGCCTAAGTGTAGATGTTTTGGTACTGATCCTGCTTGGTGTTTTCTGAACATCCTGAATCTGTGGTTTTGTGGTTATCATTAATTTTGAGAAATTCTCCCTCATCATTGCTTCAAATACTTATTCTGCTCCTCACCTTATTTCTTCTTCTGATGTTCCCAATATGCATATATTACATCTTTTGTAATTGGCCCGCAGTTATTGAATATTCTGTTCTGTCTTTTTCATCCTTGTTTCTCTTTGCATTTCAATTTTGGAAGTTTCTATCGACATTTTTTCTAGTTCACTCTTTCTTTCTTTTGGCATGTCCAATTTGGCAGTGAGTTCATCAAAACAACTCTTTATTTCTGTTACAGTGATTTTGATTTCTAGCATTTCTTTTTGTTTCCATATCCTTACTTAGATTAATCATCTGTCCTTGCATTTTCCATTCTTTCCATTAGAAGTATTAGCATATAAATTATAGTTGTTTTAACTTCCAGGTCTTTTAAACCTAACGTCTCTGCCCTTAGTCTGGTTCTGATGCTTACCCAGTTTCTTCAAGTTGTGGGTTTTTGTTTTTGTTTTTTGTTTTTTGTTTTTTTGTCATTTAGTATGCCTTATAATTTGTTGTTAAAAGCCAGACATCATGTATTAAGAAATAGGAATTGAAATTAAAAGGCTGTTAGTATAAGATGTATTTGTTGTTTATTTGTTTATTTTTGCCAACCTGGGTAGGTTTCTGGCTGTTTTTAATGCTTTCTGAAGCTATAGGTGCCAGATGCCTCCCAATTCTCTAGGGTCCTTGTAGCGTTTCCTCTCTTAACTTCGGGTTTCCTTTATTTTTTCTTAAATATCACATTCCTCTTATCGTGTGTTCTGATTTCCTCAATTGCTGATATAGGTCTTTATCACATTCTATGCATTTTCTAATTATCCTTAAACACATGTTTAACACCAGAAAGACAGGTTTCTTGTTTTAATTTATTCCTTTATGTCTATATTTGTTCATGTTTATTTACTGAGTTGCTCCATCTATTTTAACTTAAGTCAACAACTAAATCAAAAACATGGAGGGCCAGATTTAAAGGACAGTCTGATATTCCTATACATGTTCTTTTCTTTTTTTTATGATACTGGAGTTTTGCTCTGTCGCTTAGGCTGGAGTGCAGTGGTGCGATCTCAGCTCACTGCAACCTCCGTCTCCCAGATTCAAATGATTCTCCTGTCTTAGCCTCCTGAGTAGCTGGGATTACTGGCATCTGACACCATGCCTGGCTAATTTTTTTTTGTATTTTCAGTAGAGATGGGGTTTCACCATGTTGGCCAGGATGATCTCAAACTCCTGACCTCATGTGATTTACCCGCCTCGGCCACCTAAGCATTTTCTTAAAAGTTATTTGCTGACTATACTTGCAAGTTCAACTGTTAATGTCTGTACTAACTGATTTTTGTCTTCAACATTATTAATAATTTTATTCAACTTTATCTCATTTGATTAGTGATTTAATTTTTAACTTACTGATTAATGAATTTATTTACATTCTTTCCTTGTTCCTGCATTCACTGTGTCATATGATTCCATCAATGAAATTTTCTAAAGTTTTAAATTATATTTTAATTTAAATCTTTGACTCAAATATTACAAAGAATAGTTACACATAATTACTGTTTTGCTTCTTATTAATATTAATATTTTAAAATTTAACTCAAAGCATATTGCTGATTTATTTTTACATTATGAAATGTATTGATGTTTTTGCTTTTTGACCTAACATATAGTAAATTTTTGTAATTTATGGGTAATTAAAATAAAAGTTTGTTCTTTTTCAGTAGATAACACTTTAATATCATCTAAATGTATATAGATGAGTATGTCTTTTAGAACATCTATATTCCTATTTATTTTTTGCTATTTAAACTTTATTTGACTTTAATTTGCGTGCAACTGATGGGATAATTCTGCTTTAATTTTCATATATTTACTTTCAACTTTAGGTAAATTTTATTTTTAGTAGAGTTAGCAGTTTTTTATGATCCAGTCTTGGTCTGTTTTGTTTATATTTGTCATAAATAACAAAGTATTTTGATTATGCTCACATGTATTGAAACCAGAGACATTTTTCTAAGATATTTTCTTCAATTACGTTGTGTTTTTGTTTTCTTATACTTCTGCTTCCTTTATATATTATTTTTCAATATATTTTTTAAAATTTTTCTTATGCTTACTTGAACAATTCAAGTTATTTTTACTGAATCTAATGGCTGCATTAATAAATATATTTAATTGGCTTTTTAATCTTTTTCTTAAATTAAAACTGAAGATACTGACTCCCACTGTGTTAAATGGAAAATTAGCAAACTCACAATCCCTCTATCAGCCCTCATTTCTTCTCAATACCTGAATCTAAAAACGTTATTTAGTTAGTTCGTACTGAAAACATTTGTATTTTTACTTATTATAGTTTATGTTATTTGAATTCTCCTCTCTAAACATATTTCACATAGTTGTTTAATCTTATTTATTCATTTCTACAGCTTTGCTGCTGGCAGGTGCTTCTCTAGGATGGTTTCAGGGACAGGTTTAGTTCAACTCCCCTTTCTTATTAAATTAAGAAACATTTAATACTTAAAGATGATTAAGTAGCAAAGTGTCATTTGGGAATATGTCTTTGTCAATTGCTGACTCCGGTGTTCAAAGACATTTCTCTCTCCTGAGAAAGCCCTAACTACGGGAAGGCAGATGAGTGTCTGACTGCTTGATTTGTGGGTCTTTTTCTTTGAATCAGCACCAACAGTTCATTCATCATTCATTTGGGGACTTTTGTGAGATATTGACAAATTGAGAAGAGTAGCAGACATGACAGAACTTTATCAAACTGGAGCAATCCTCATGGGGCCGACCGCATAAATTCTGAAAATGCAACTGGACGGGACTGTGAGGGGTGGATACTGCCCCTGCCTGCTAGAGTACTGTTATAAAATCATTATAATATCCATGGCTTATTAAACAGTTATGTATCAGGCATAGATAACTTATATGGATGATCAGAAATCCTCAGAATTAGCATCAAGGCTAGCCTGACAGATGAGGCATACATAGATGATTTAAGTATGTGTTTCAATGTATAGTTAGTGTACTTAGTTAATGGCAAAACCTAGACTGAAAGTAGATTTGTGACTTTCCAAGTTCTGAGCTAATAATATTGTGATAACGTCTGCTTGTATCATTAATGTCCAAGGATGGTTGACCTCTTCATCAGAATGAGTTGGGGAAACAAATATTTACCTGTTCTTGAGCAAGGAATCTGAATTTTGTGGTGCTGTCTTTGAAAAATAAATGATGTGCCTAAAAGCAGGTTGTAGAGTTCCATAATTTCTGAGAAGCTAAATGAAGTATGCAAATATCTTTCATTAAAATGAAGGTGTCACTAATGGACATAATATAGAATAATTATATCAAGCTTGTAATGCAGTTTGGCAGGAGGCTCCTTATTTAAAAAATAGCAGTGATGCTCAACATTCAGCCACATTTTAAATAACTTTTAAAAAATTTAGTTGATCTCTTAAGAAACCAATATAAATACATTTTCTCTGATGATAAAAATATATGAGAAAATGCTTATACTGAAAAACTAGTTTCTGAAAACTACTGTTTGTCTTTATGGCCATTTCTTGATTCCCTAGGGTACTGGGGTGATGAATAAGTTAAGGAGTTTTTGAAAAGACAAGTTGTTGAGAAGATTTTATTCTTAACTCTATTATTGAAAAAAAACTTAGGTTTTTAAAGAAAGCACTAAATGATTCTCTATAATTTTAAAATTTTATTTAAATTTAAATCTAGAAAGATAATTAAAGTGTGGAAGTCAGAAATTCTGGAAGATAAATAAAGAAAGAGCAATATTGGCAATTAATTATTTATTTGTAAAGTTGGATTTATTAGACTTTATTTTTACTGATAAACCCTTACCTAAGTAGAACAAGAGTGAGAGTTGTTAATTTTGTAAGCCTATTGAAAGTCTGCTTTTTGCTTTTACATGGCTGGTGGGAGTGTAAATTAGTTTAACCACTGTGAAAAGCAGTGTGGCAATTCCTTAAAGAACTAAAAATGGAAATGCCATTCAACCCAGCAATCTCATTACTGGGAATATACTCAAAGGAGTATAAATCATTCTACCGTAAAGATACATGCATGCATATATTCATTGCAGCACTATTCACAATAGCAAAGACATGGAATCAACCTAAATGCCCATCAGTGATAGACTGGATAAAGAAAATGTGGTACATATACACCGTGGAATACTATGCAATCATAAAAAGAACAAGATCATGTCCCTTGCAGGAACACTGATGGAGCTGGAGGCTATTATCTTTAGCAAACTAACGCAGGAACAGAAAACCAAATACCACATGTACTCATTTATAAGTGAGAAGTCGGAGCTCCATGATGAGAACATGTGGACACATAGAGGGGCAGATACAACAGACAGTGGGGCCTACAGGAGGTTGGAGGAAGGGAGAGGATCAGAAAAAAAAAAAATGTGTACTAGGATTGATAGCTGGGTGACACAATAATCTGCACAACGAACCCTCAGACACAAGTTTACCTATATACCACACCTGCACTTACACCTTTCAGCTAAAATGAAAGTTAAAATATTAAAAAAAAAAAAAAAAAGAGAGAGGGCAAAAAAGTAGATTATTTTCCAAAGAATGTTTGTCAGTAGAGTGTTGCCAAGATCTACGTGCAATATTGGAAATATTGCCCAACTGTTTTGAATCTGTTCTAGGTCTCTCTAGGTGGACTCCCTTCCTTGCTCTCCTCCTAGTTATCTGTGATGTTTGTTGTTAGTTGCCTGGGGGTGAGGACAGGGATTGTGATGAGGGAAGGGAATAGAAAAAAGAGTTATTGTAAATTTGTGTAAGTTCCTTGCAGATTACAATAGACTGGATAAAGAAAATGTAGCACATATACTCCATGGAATACTATGCAGCCATAAAAAAGAATGATTCATGTCCTTTGCAGGGACATGGATGAAGCTGGAAATCATCATTCTCAGCAAATTAGCACAGGAACAGAAAACCAAACACCACATGTTCTCATTCATAAGTGGGAGTCAAACAGTGAGAACACATGGATACAGGGAGGGGAACATCACACACCGGGGCCTGTTGTGGGGTGGGGGGCAAGGGAAGGGAGAGCATTAGGACAAATAGCTAATGCATGATGGGCTTAAAACCTAGATGATGGGTTGATGGGTGCAGCAAACCACCATGGCACATGTATACCTGTGTAACAAACCTGCACGTTCTGCACATGTATCCAAGAACCTAAAGCAAAATTAAAAAAAAAAATAAAACAAAAAGAAGAAATCAGGGGAAAAAAAAGAACAAAGTGCTCTCCTTGCAAAAAATACATAAAAAATATTTTTATAAAAAGTCTGTTTCTAAAATTGTGTATTCATACAAAGGAGCTGTCCAAACTATAGAAATGAACAAGTTTTTATGGTTCATTATAAAAACTCTAATTTGTAATTTGATTCGAGAATGTACCAGGATATATCAATTATCTATTGCTGAAAGAACAAAACATAGAGACAAAATCCTCGGTGGCTTGTAACATCAATCATCGTATCAGCTCATGAGTGTTGCTCAGTGATTTGGGCCCAGATAAGTGGGGCAGCTCTTGGCTGGTCTGCCTGGGGTCGCTCCTGAAGTTGCAGCCAGCTGGTGAGTGGACTTGGGTTAGGTGGTTCACAGTGGTGTCTGTCACGTGCCTGGAGCTTGGTGCTGCCCATCCTCTGGCGTTCTCACTTGCCAAATGATCCCTTATCTTTAAGAGGCTAAGCAAGATTTCCTCATATCATGTTACCTACCTACATGGTAGGTAACATGCAGGCAGGCAGAATGGAAGATTTAAGTCTTTGAGGTCAAGGTTCAGCACTCCCAGTGTAGCACTTCTGTTGTGTTCTATTGGTCAAAACAAGTCATGAGACCAGGGTTAAAGCATGGGAATTAGACTCCATTCCTTGATGGGAGAAATCTTATTGCAAAAGCCTGCGTATGTGGAGCTGGAAGGAATCACTGTGGCCGTCTTTGAAAACAGTCTGCTGTAATCAGTGTTTGAGAATTATTTTTATATTTCACACACGTGGCCAGTTGTTCTGAACTCCCAAAACAGTCATTGACAAACACAAGAAAAACTATTTTTTAAATAGACTTCATTTTTAAAGAAGTTTTTTTAAGCAACTTTTAATTTAGAGCCCAGCGAAACTGAGCAGAAATTACAGAGATTTCCCCTATACTCTGTACTCCCTCTCTCAGACAGCCTCTCTCACTATCAACATACCCTCCCAGGGTGGAACAATCGAAGAACCTCCACCAACACATTATTATCACCAAAGTCCATAATTTACAATAGGGTGCATTCTTGATTTTGTGCATCCTATGAGTTTAGACAAATAAAATGACATGGATCCACCACTAGGGTACATACAGCACAGTTTCCCTGCCTTAAAAATCCTCAGTGCTCCACCCGTTCCCTCATTTTAAATAGTTTTAAAACGTTATTTAAAATATATATGAATGGCATCGTATAATACTAATCTAACTGCAAAGAAAATGATCCATATTGTGCGTCATTTTTCAGGTTTCTCAAAACTAAGAGATCAGAGAAACTTACAGTGAAAATTATTTGTTTAAACACACTACAAGACACTCACTCACCCCCTCCCCACAAACACTTGTTATGGAAAAATAAACTTAAAGCATGCATTAAAAATGCTGAACCATGACCTTTCAGAAATAGAAATTAGATGGTTTCTACCACATGAAAAGCTCTTAATGTTTATTAATCATGCAGAGTCTCCCTGGAATGCCTCCTGTAGTTCAACAATCTATCACAAGCTATCAGAGTTGAGTGCTTGCGTATTACAGTGCTGCAGATGTCGAAGTCAATTAAGGACATCCTCCCAGTATCCAGGGCCCACTGGCTGCATGGATCCCCCATACCACATTTTTCTTTTCTGAATCAGAAACTAAAAAGAATTATGCCACTTTGGTCTGTCCATCAAACCACCCAAGCAGTTTGTCTGGGCACAGATTGCTTTGTCAGGGAAAGGCTTTCTCATTTGGCATTTTAACAATAATTAATCACTATGCTCACCTTTGATGCACGCCAGCTTTCTATTCCCTATGAGATACTGCAAACCACACACACCGTGAATTATTTATACTTCCATGTGGAAGCTTATGCTAATACTTTGAAATTCCTAAATGGTAGCACTTAAAGCAAAAATGTAGATCACTGGCCAGGTTTAGTTTTAAATCTAAGGAGAAAACCAACACGCAAACAGATGAAACTGACTCTGCCACAAAAGCCAAAACAAAAAGCAATCTCTCTCTCAGCGAAAATTTATTTGACAGTCTTAATGAAAGAACTGCACGGATTTTGATGGTGTTTTCTGCTATATTCTCTTCTTTGAGATTGCTTTTATTTGTATGAAACATTCATTTTACCCTTGTTTCTTTGTATGTTAATGTATTACTTTTGCCTGTCAAGTATAAGCCTGTAATGACACAGAGTAGCCTTAAATCCTACAGTTTCCAATTTCTGTGAGTTATGCTGTTGAGACTGGAAATTATTAGACGACAATACGATAGCTTTTTAGATTAAAAACAAAATTTGCTAAAACAACCTTTCTGTCCTTAGTTACAACCTTTCTATCACCTTTGAAAAGCCAAAACGATGCATTGTAAATCCAATAAATAACAGAATAGGAAATATTAGAAACCAGGACTGATATATGTTTTATCAGTCAGAAGAAATTGTATTTATTTGTTCTCTTTCTATATAAATGATCTAGCCTACACACATCTGTGAAACTGTACTCTGCAATGTCATTACACTGGACTTTTATTTTTATGAACCCTCTTTGTTTCCTTCCACCACAAAATATTCGGTAATGCTTTTCCTCTTTCTGGAATATTCTCTTTCTTTTTTCCTTACCTAGTTAATCGTTTCTTTTTCTTCATATATCAAATTATTTTCCCCCAACCCTTCTAGTTTCTCTCACTATACACATCTCTTACTCATAACTTTTAAACGAATAACAATTATTCATTTATTTATTATCTCGTTTAATTAATGATAGTTTACCTATCTAGATCATAAATTGCTTTTTGCACAGTATCATATCCCTAGTACCAAAAATGTAATCAATTATTAATTGAATGAATAGATGAGTAGAATCACCCATCAATTCCTGTTTTTCTCTAGGTGTATTCTCCAGGTGGACCCTTGGTTTTCCCCAGCTATGCAGAGTTGGTTGTCCCTTATGGTCTGTGGATGTTGCTCACATCAGGCACCTCTCCCCTGTTTGCCTCCCCTCTGGGAGAGGAATTAGAGTTAAGAAGAGGGGCACTATGTTTGAACAACTCTGCTCTCTGAGTTTGTTGTATGTTTTATACTGTCATTTATTTCATGGTATCTTATATTTTATTGGGTTCCTGGGAATTTCCATTATATAGTGACCTTGTACAAACCTGTTTGAATTCTACACTATGGTAGTGGCAGCTGGTGATGCCTAGTCCATGTGGGATATAATGACAGTCCAGACAAGATGCTCCTGCCTGCACAGTGCATGTGGCAGCTCCTGGTCCCGTGAGAATGCATGCACTCTCATTTCACCAAGTGGCAGACGTGCAGCTACTTCCACAAAGGTTCCCTCTCCCTGCTTTGCCATCTGAGGTAGCTACAGTTCCAACCTTTCTCTATTATCACTCCAACAACTTTCCTAAAAGATACTTCTCTCGATGTCTCTGCTCAATGCTTTTGTATACTCAAGTTGATGATCAGCTAAGGGCCTCAAGAACAGGTTGGGCGGACCACCTTGCGAGGTTCACTTTGGTGGGGGAGCATGTCATTGGGAAATATGGAAGCACCTGGTAACTCTTGTTTTGCTTAATGTCCTTTAGGACCTCTGCTGAAAGTGAGGTGTAAATAATTCCATGTAACCTCTTCTTAAACACACACATGTGTGCACGTGTACACACACACACACACACACATACATATACATCAATGTAGAATAAAAAATAAAAGACTTTCTCCTGGTTTTAAGCTTTAGAACAGTGTGGCAGTGTTATGTTTAAAAATCTAATCTTGAGAAGTACTCTGGAGGTGTCAAATTTTGCTCAATGCAAAAATACGTACTTTTCCCCTGAATTTTGAATTTGAAGTGTCTTAAAATCCATTAAACACTTTCAGGAAAGGTATAGAAACTAAGGAGTATATGTAAAAAGAAATTTACAGAAGGGTTCTTAGTTTAAAGTAAATAGCAGTACATGGAGAAGAAGTATATTCCATTGCTCCTAAATTTTTAAATAGCTCTAAATTCAGCATTTTATTTTCAACATACACTATCAAAGGAATAATAAATATTGGCTCAGTGTTTTAAGACGTAATAAGAATTTAAAGGAAGATGGAGCTCTAACTGCTTTTAGAAGTAAATGGAAAGTGAGAATCGCACCAGTCAATTGCCTGCTTTCTTGAAAGTGCATGTTAAATGATTCCATTCATTAGCAATTTTGCTCCCAATGGACTTCAAGATGATTTGTAAAAGTTACAATTTTGACAGTAGAAAGTTTTTACTATTTTTCTTATTAGGTCAGTGTGGGCACTGTGCATGAAGTAAAAAAAAAAAAAAAAAATCTAGTATTTTAAAAAATAACGGTTGATTATCTGTTTGTCTTTCTTTAGAAATGTCTATTCAGGTCCTTTGTTCAGTTTTTAACTGGGCTATTTATTTTCTGACTATTGAGTTATTTGAATTCATCATGTTTTTGAATATTAAGTCTTTATTAGATGTATACTTTACAAATATTTTTCTTATACCATAGGTTGTCTTGTTACTTTATGGATTGTTTGTTTATTTCCTGTACAGATCTTTTTATTTGATGTTATATCCAAACCATAGCCCAGATCAATGTCAAGAATCTTTTCTCCCTGTTTTCTTCTAGTACTTTTATGGTTCCAGGTCTTATGCTGAAGTCTTCAATCCATTTTAAGTTGGTTTTCATATGTGGTGTGAGATAATGGTCCAAATTCATTCTTCCACATGTCTACGACCAGTTTTTCCAACATCATTCATTGCTCAGTCACTCATCCTCAGATAAATGCAAATCAAAAACAAAATGCCACACCTGTTAAAATAGTTAATGACAAAACAATAATAGATTAGAAATGTTGGCAAGGATATGGAGAAAATGGAACCCTTGTATACTCTTGATGAGAATGTAAATGAATACAGTCATTATAGAAAACACTAGGACGATTTCTCAAATTAAAATAAAACTATAATGTGATCCAGAAATTTTACTACTGGGTATACACACAAGGGTAATAAAATCAGTATATCAAAGAAATATCTTCACTCCCATGTCCCTAGCAGCATTATTTACAAAAGCCAGGCTATGAAATCAACCTAAATGTCCATCAATGGATAAATGGTTCAAGAAAATGTGGTACATTTACACAGTGGGATACTATTCAGCTTTTAGAAATAGCGAAATTCTGTCATTTTGCAGCAATGTGAATGAACCTGGAAGACATTAAGCAAAATATGGCAAACATAGAAAGGCAAATACTGTATGAGCTACTTAGATGTCGAATACGAAAAGGTGAACTCATAGAAGCAGAGAATGGTGGTTGGGGAGAGAAGCGATTGAGAAGCATTGGTCAAAGGATGTGAAATTTCAAGAAGATAGGACGAATGAGTTCAAGAGATCTATTGTATAACATGGTGACTATAGTTAATAACAATATATTGTATACTTGAAAATTGTACTTAAAAATATATTTGTAAGTGTTTGCACCAAAAAGGAAAAGATAAGTATGTGGAGTATTGTGTTAAGTTAATTAGCTTAACTTAGCCATTTCCCATGAGCGACTTAGAAGTAAAATTTATAGTTTTTTCTCATGTCATCAATCCATGTATATTTCTGAGCTCTGTCAGAATCTGTGTCAGGATAAGAAAGAGATACATGCAGGTCAAAGAATCAAGTATCCATAGAATAAAAAATATATATATATTTCTACCATATTTCCATGCTTGAGAGCTCATGTAACAAAAGACATAGTTTTCTAATTTTCTGTAATCATCAACCTCTTATTTTTCATTGATTTTACAAATTTCTTAACTTGCTGAAAAGTGTCAGACAAGCTATCTTCAAAGCCAAGTTTGCTGTTACAAGTGAGTGTATGTTTGCATATAATATTTTTTGGGGGGGAGGGGAGAGGATAATCTTAGTTTTAATGATTATTGTGATGTGAGGGCTGAGTGGCATCACTTCTCATTGCAGGAGAGGATGCAGTCTCCTAAGTTATGCTTCTAATGGTTTATAAAATGTTGGGACATTTCCCCCTACAATGTGTTAGGATACTGTAGGCTATTACCATTCCATGTGAATGGTGTATGTCTGTGCTTCCATCCAAGTTCACTGACAACCCCATCTGTCATAAAATATTAATTAATTTTTCTAGTTATGTAGGTATGCCAAGGCCTGAGCTCTAAGTACAGCGAACGTCTGCAGAATGACCTGGATGAGGTACTGCTGACAGAAAGTCATGTGCAGGAGACTCCAGTGGAGCAAGAGGCACCACAGGACCTTAATCCCAGCTGGTGCCATCCTCTGTCCCTCCTACCACCATGCTTCCTAATATACAACACAATACACACACATAGCCAGAGCTCCTGAATTTCTTAGCACTGGCAAGGGTGTGATAGTAAGTGTCAGGTTTCACTGGGGCTCACACACCACTTGTATCTGTTGATGTGCATGTCTGCAGTAAACAGAATACATGATTGCAATACAAATCCTCTCAAGTTCCAGGAAAACCAGAACTAAAAGGGTGCTCTGGGGAATCTGTAGGTCAAGGACTGTGTTGGCCACAGCTGCAAAAGCAATTTTGAGAAACACAGAGAACCCAGGATTGCTTGGAATTAGAAAAAATCAATGAACATTTATTTCAGGTACATAAGTACAGTGTTTAAGGTAGTTCTGTTCATTAGAAGCTTTAGTAACTTATGGATAGTTGAAAAATATTTGTTTGTTAGCTACGTGATCAGAAAACCATTTTTAAATCATATTTACTTCTGCACCATGCATTTAAAAACTGTATGTAAAATATAAGGAAATGCACGTTGGTGATTTATCACTATACGTTTTTATAATTATCAGACCTAAAAATAATTTTTAGAAAATTAAAATATTTTGATGACTTTGAGAACTTTAGAAAAGTAATTTATGTTTAAAGATCACCCTTATTTCATCCAACAATAGCGTACAACTAAGTTACAGCAAGTCTTCCTAAATGTTGTGTATTTTAAAAAGTATAAATTATAAATAGAAATCATAGGAATAAAGAGACAAAAAAGACATTGCATAGATTCATCAAAATAATTGGGACTTTTAGTGTCAGAATTCAGAAAACTGTAATTCAATACATAATTTGGGAAAATAAGAATACATAAATATTATTTAAAGATAAAAGATTAAAAAAACTAATGGGATTTGAAAATCATGATTAAAAACATTATCTTCCTCATTGTAGCTTAAATGTGGGAATTGATATATTTTCTGTCTCAAATGCACCTCAAATTTAATCTATTCAAAACCAAAGGCACCGATTTAAGCCAATAACTTCCAAAATTCTAATGTCAGGGGAACACCCACCATTCATTGAAGTTGCGTATACCAGAAAGCTAGTATTAATGTTACCAGAAAGGAGTCCCCATCCAGACCCCAAAAGGGGGTTCTTAGATCTCATGCAGTAAAGAATTCGGAGGGAGTCTATACAGTAACGTGAAAGCAAGTTTATTGGAGAGATAAAGAAACAAAAGAAGGGCTACTTCATAGAGCAGCACAGAGGACTGCTTGTTGGTGATTTTTATGGTTATTTCTTGTTCATATGGTAAACAAGAAGTGAAATATTCATGAGTTCTCTGGGAAAGGGACAGGCAGTTCCCAGGAACTGAGGGTTCCTCCCCTTTTTAGATGATATAAGGTAAATTCCAGACATTGCCAAGGCTTTTGTAAACTTTCATGGCACTGGTGGGAGTGTCTTTTAGCAGCCGATGCATGACAATTAGTGTATAATGAGCAGTGAGGATGACCAGAAGTCCCTTTCTTCACCATCTTGGTTTTGGTGGGCTTTGGCCAGCTTCTTTACCACATCCTGTTTCTCAGCAGGGTCTTTATAACCCGTATCTTGTGATACCAGGCCTGCCAATCTCCATCCTGTGACTAAGAATGCCTAACCTCCTGGGAATGCACCCCAGCAAGTCCCATCCGCATCTTCTCTAGCTGGTATTCAAGATAAAGTCACTCTGGCTCAAATGTCTTTGACATACATATCTTAAAATTTCCTCTTTTTTTTTTTTTTTTTTTTTTTTTTTTTTGAGACGGAGTCTCGCTCTGTCGCCCAGGCTGGAGTGCAGTGGCGTGATCTCGGCTCACTGCAAGCTCTACCTCCCGGGTTCACGCCATTCTCCTGCCTCAGCCTCCCGAGTAGCTGGGACTACAGGCGCCCGCCCCTGCGCCCGGCTAATTTTTTCTATTTTTAGTAGAGACGGGGTTTCACCGTGGTCTCGATCTCCTGACCTTGTGATCCACCCGCCTCGGCCTCCCAAAGTGCTGGGATTACAGGCATGAGCCACCGCGCCCGGCCAAAATTTCCTCTTTTAATTACCTTGCCACATCTTCTTTATACCCAAATTCCAATGACTTTCTTGTATCGATATTTTTAAATTCCCTTTTTTCACCATCCCTTATAATTTCTCCATCTCCAAATTCTATTCATTTCACCTCAACATTTTTAAGATCTACCCTAGTTATCTACATCTCCTCCACTCATAGTCCGTGTTATAGTCATCTTGTTCCTTTGCATTAATGTGTTTTCACCTTGTCACCCTTTGAAACAATTGATAGCCTTAAGCATTCCCTGAAAACATACACCAGACTGTGTCGCTCTGCAGTTTTTACCCAGTCAATAGATTCCTCATGCTTAGAGGATGAAGACATGAACTACAGGACCCAGTATGCTTTCAATCTTAATTAACTCCCCATATTTATATAACCAATTTTTGATTTATTTCCAACATACCAACCTTTCTCTCTCTCATACTCACCATGCTTCCTTCCAAGCTAAAATATCAAAGCCCCTCATATACACCAATCTCTTCAAAAGCTCTGGGAGTGGGGGCGTAGGGATAGCCTTGTGTTCTCATGGCCATATGCATTTATATTTGCAACTGATATTTAAGCACAAATGGGTTAAGGTTATTAATTCACTTTCATTCCACTCCACTTATGTCATAAAGAATTAGACTGGCCAGAAGCATCTTTGAAATCTTGAGAAAGGGAATTTGAGTTGGTATTATGCCATTTGACTATAATTTGGAAATACATATAGAAACTTTATAATAAAACAAGTGAGAAATTAGAATCTTCTAACTTGGAAGAATATGAAGATAATTTTTTCAACATTTTTAGATTTATGTACTATATTAATGAAAGGAAATTTATCTAAAAATTAATGATTTTTGAAGCACTTAAAAAAGGAGTAATTAATTGATTAATGCTATTCTGACATTAAGAGCAAAATTACTACAACAATGAAAATTCATTTAAAGTAATAAGTGAATTTCAGACATACCTAATGAATAAGGTTGTGCCATATGAAATATTGGAAAATATTTAAATTTCTTGCTGAATTACATGAAGTACTTATGTCAATGCAGACAACATAAAACTCACCACAGGCCACCTAACACAGACACTGATGTATTGACGTCTTGATGACAAGCTCGTTAATTAGCATTATCAATGCTAGAAACATTTATCACTAGTTACTACACAGGAAAACCTAAACTGACCTAGAATTCATCTGAAAGATATTTTGAAAAATATTCTAAACACTTTGAGGCTGAAAGAAACCCTTGTAAATTATCATATTAGAAACAAACTGTAAACCGGGTAAATATGATATGCCTATGTGTAGATGTTTTGGTACTGATCCTGCTTGGTGTTTTCTGAACATCCTGAATCTGTGGTTTTGTGGTTATCATTAATTTTGAGAAATTCTCCCTCATCATTGCTTCAAATACTTATTCTGCTCCTCATTTTCTTTCTTTCTTCTTCTGATGTTCCCAATATGCATATATTACATCTTTTGTAATTGGCCCACAGTTATTGAATATTCTGTTCTGTCTTTTTCATCCTTGTTTCTCTTTGCATTTCAATTTTGGAATATTCAATAACTGTGATAAGGTAACAAACCCAAGGGCTTCTGCCACTAGAAACAAGCTTTTTAAAGGAGAAACATATGGTCACATGTCAGACACTTAGGCATCTGGCTGTCTGCCAGAATAAAAATTATCCCATGTAAGGCACATTCTAAACACCGGTAACCAATGTCCTGGAGCCCTATCAGGGCTAGAGTTTATAGTCACTCTCTTGAAAGAGATCTTAAGACCACAGTAGGAAAAATCAAAACAAAACACACTCTCTTTCTCACTCTCTCTCGCTCTCTCTCTCTCTCTCTGAATTATGTGATTTTTGAAGACTAAGAAGTCCCAGATCTGTAGTGGGAAAGCCAGAGACCCAGGAGAGCTGATGATACAGCTGTAGTCCGAATGCAAAGTCTGAGGACCAGAAGAGCTCATTGTGAGCCTGAGTCCAAGTCTTAAAGCAAAAGAAGATTCATGTACCAGATTGAAGATAGAAAGGCAGAAAGAAAAATTCTTTCTTACTCAGACTTTTATTTCATTTAGACCTTCAACAATTTGGATGAGGTCTGAATACACTGAGGAGGCCTTTCTGCTTGACTCGGTATACTTATTCAACTGTTAATCCACTTAGGGAGGCCTAGGAAGGTGATCACCTGGGGTCAGGAGTTTGATACTAGCCTGGCAAACGTGGTGAAACTCCGTCTCTACTAAAAATACAAAAATTAACCTGGTATGGTGGTGCATACTTGCAATCCCAGCTATTCAGGAGGCTGAGGCAGGAGAATTACTTGAACCCAGGAGGCGGAGGTGGCAGTGAGCTGAGATCGTGCCATTGCACTCCATCCTGGGTGATAAGAGTGAAACTGTCTTAAAAAAATACATACGATTCTCTATATCCAGAGTAAATACTGAATTCGTTTTCTTTTATCTTTGTAGAAAATTGAATTATGGCATTGTAGCTACATGAAGAAGTGATCAAAAAGTACACAGTCACAAAGAAGTCACTCTGAAAAGCCTGTGTACTGTAAGATTCCAAATATATGACATGCTGGAAAAGGCAAAACTATGCAGATGCTAGAAATCTCAGTGGATGCCAGGGCATAGGAGAAAGAAGGATGAAAAGGTGGCCCACAGGAGAAGTTTATGGCAGTGAGACGTACTGTATATGACAGTATAATGGAGGACACGTGTCATTATACTTCTGTCAAGAGCCACAGAATGTACAACACCAGGAGAGAACACTAATGTAAACGATTGGCTTTGGCTGATAATGATGTATCGATGTAGTTTCAACCATTATAGCAAATGTGTCACTCTGGTGGGAGACATTGACGTGGGGGAGGCGGTGTCTGTGTAGGAGGTACGGGGGCAAATGAAAACTTTCTGATATCTATTCAAGTTTTCTGTGAATCAGAAACTGATCTAAAACATAGAATTTATTTTAAGAAAGTGTGCAACTGCAAATGTGAGGAAACAGTTGTATGGACAAATGTCAGGCAATTCGTAAAAATGTTACGATATCCAATCTTGAGAAGATGGAGTAGACTCATTTCTCCCTGCTTTTTCCTGACTAAGAACAGCCATAAATCCTGGAACTAATATAAGAAGAAGTCAAAGAAGTACTCTGAGGTGGGAAGAAAATGGACAATTTGTTAGGGACTACAGTACTGAAAATACAATGGGGTAATAGGGCAACTTACTTTCCCCTAGAAAACATAATATGATCCAGGCCCAATGTAGCAACACAGGGTGACATAAGGAAGCTTGTTGCTTCCCTAGATTCAATGGAAGTCTCAAAAATAGCAGCAGGCTGCCCTAGCCTTGAAGCACTAACAACAGGAATAGATCAGGGGCTCATCAACAGCATACAGCTCAGTGATGCACTCTCCACACCACACAAGATACTCCTCACTCAATAGGAAGGCATACTAGTCAGGGAGTATGGATACAGATCCAACATCACCCATATTCCAGCCTGGGAAGTACTCTTCATTCCCCCAGTGTGGTGACTACCTTTCCCCATCTAGAAGTACCAGATGGCCCAGCCTGCATAAACCACCCTCTAACCCCCAGTCACTACCAGCACTACCAGTGGGTATCACAGCAGAGTCAAATAAACTGAACAGACAAATGGCGCTACAGAAGACTTGACAATTAAATTTTCACTGGAACCATGCCACATAGACCAGCACCTAGAAAGACTAAACCTGAAGAGAATAAGCATGTTAAAATAAAGATTTAATAAGATACAGAGTCTTCTAACATAATAACCAAAATGTCCAGGATACAATTGAAAATCACCTGTCATGCCCAGGAACCAATACAATCACAGGTTGAGTGAAAAAAAAAAAAGCAAGCAAATCATACCAATGTCAAGATGAATCAGACTTGAAAATATCTGGAAACAATTTTAAAGCTTTAAAGCGGTTATTGGAAATATGTTTTAATAAGCAGATACACATTTTTTGAAACAAAAATTGAAAAAATACTGCAAAAATATAAAAGTTATTAAAAATGGACATTCTTTTAAAAATTGGAGTTTGCAATAACCAAAGTAAAAACTCAGATTTAATCATTAGTAGAGGTGAGATTATAGAAGTGGTGAACCTAATGACAGATCAATACAATTTACATAATCTCGACCAGGAAAAGAAAATAGTATGAAAAAAAGTAAACAGGGTTTCAGGAATCATAATAAATAATGCAACATTTGTTTCATTGCAGCCTTGCAAGTTAAAGGGAAATAATATGAGGCTTAGAAAATAGTTGAACAAATAATGGCTAAACATTTCTCGAATTTGGTGAAAGCAATGGGCCTACAATTACAAGAAGTTGAAGAGATTCCAAATAGGTTAGATCTAAAGAAATCTATGCCAGGACATATCATAATTAAACTTCTGAAAACTAAAAAAAAAAAAAAAAAAAAAAATAGTAATATCGCTGGGCGCGGTGGCTCACGCCTGTAATCCCAGCACTTTGGGAGGCCAAGGCAGGCGGATCACAAGGTCAGGAGACCCAGACCATCCTGGCTAACACAGTGAAACCCCGTCTCTACCAAAAATACAAAAAATTAGCCAGGCCTGGTGGCGGGCGCCTGTAGTCCCAGCTACTCGGGAGGCTGAGGCAGGAGAATGGCATGAACCCGGGAGGCGGAGCTTGCGGTGAGCGGGTATAGCGCGCCACTGCACTCCAGCCTGGGCGACAGAGCGAGACTCCATGTCAAAAAAAAAAAAAAAAAAAAAAGATTATCTTGAAAGTGGCCATAAAGTAAGGAAACATTACCTATAGCGCAATGTTAATTCAAATGCTAACAGATTCTATCTTTTCAGTGCTGAAAGGAAAGTACTGTCAATTACAAAACCAATTCTAGCTTAAGTATCCCTCTAGACTAAAGAGGAAATAAAGATATGCTCAGATGAAGAAAAACAAACAAAAATAAACCTATCCTGAAATAAGAGCTAAAGGAAATTCTTCAAACAAAAAAGAAGCGGTAACATAAGTCACAGAACATTAGAATGTAGGAACGAACAATGGGAAACATAAAAACAAACAAAAAATCCATGCTTTATTATGTAGTAAAGCAGCAATAACCTTACCCTCTTATGCTAACATTTGCTAGCATAGTAGATAAATAATTATGCATCATGTTCTTTAAAATGCTGAACATTCCATCACAATTAACATTATGTTGTTATAATGGCATGGAGGTAGTCGTTTCTTGAATGATTTCAGATTTTTTTTTACAATAAAGGTATTCAATATGTTGGAAAGCCATCGCAAAAAATTGACATAACATATTATATTTTTATTATTTTGCTTTGTGAGTTCCCAGATGGTTAATGAGGCTTTACTTTTGACTGAAAGACTACTCACACTTATTACATTTGTAAGGCTTTTTCACTGACAGTCTGATGGTCAGTGACAACTGGTATTTTTGAAAGCATTCCCATAGGAGGAGGTTCATAGGATTTCCAGCTTGAGCTTTACTGGAAGGATGTCCCACATTCCTTAGGCATATTTTGTAATGCATTTATTTGGTTTGCCTGCTGTATGCGTGCTCGAATAAAAACGAGATATAATTTCCCCTGAACACACATCTACATTGGAACAGTCATGGGATTTCTAGCTTACCTTGTGCTTTCTGGCAGGCAGGGAGGGTGCCTCCTTCATTTCGGTGGAAAAATAAATTCTGAAAAACTCTTCTCTGTTTTTCCGCAAAGTCCTCTTTAACTATGGGATTTCCCTGTAGGATAAATTTTCTCATATTTTATTTTGAGGCGTGATTTCCTCATATTCATATACTCATCAACTGTCTTTCTTGGAGGATATATTACATAATTATATGTGTGCTAACAACTAATAAATGTTTCTAAAAATATTTTTTCTATTTTTTTTTTTTATTTTTGAGATAGTCTTGCTCTGTTGCCCAGGCTGGAGTGCAGTGGTGTGATCTTGGCTCACTGCAACCTCTGCCTCCTGGGTTCAAGAGATTCTCCTTCCTCAGCCTCTCTAGTAGCTGGGATTACAGGCACATACCACTAGGCCCGGCTAATCTTTGTATTTTTATTAGAGATACGGTTTCGCCACTTTGGCCAGGCTAGTCTCAAACTCCTGACCTCACGTGATCCACCTGCCTCAGCCTCCCGAAGTGCTGGGATTATAGGCATGAGCCACTATGTGCGGCTTCAAAATATTTTTCATTGTATCCATTGTGAATGTAAATTTGACTTTTATCTACAGAATCAAGGCTCAGGCATCCTTGACAGTTTCCAGTTCTCTGCCTCCTCCCAGTTCCTCAGTGTGGTGCTTGCCTTGTACAACCACCTCCTGGTGACCACCTCCCTATGGGACAGCTTGATACAGCCTACGTGACTCACCCGTGACCCTCATGCCTTGTGCGGGCTGCCCGAGAATGCCACAAATACCACCTCTCAGACACAGTGTAACGCCAAGGAACTCATGCCTGTGGGTTCTAAACTACCAATTAGAACTTCCCATGAAAAATCAGATGTGAGATAGCACCCTGCACCCCCCCCAAAAAGTTTTAGCCTACAGGTGCATCCCTCTCTGTTGCTCTCCACCCACTGATTAAGCATGCAGGTTCTAGATGGTTTCCCGCTTTCTATCAGCCTTCGGAGGCTCCATCTTCTCTTGAGGGCCTGCAAAAAATGCTGCTTCTGTCATTTCACCTATTTTGCTGAGCTGCCTCCTGTGTCTCATATGACTGATGGCAGCCAAGCTAACCCTTTCCCTTGTCAGCATTCTTCTAGAGAGTGGCAGGAATAAACCGGCACAAAACGAGTTTTTTAAAGGAGAAACATATGGTCACATGTCAGACACTTAGGCATCTGGCTGTCTGCCAGAATAAAAATTATCCCATGTAAGGCACATTCTAAACACCGGTAACCAATGCCCTGGAGCCCTATCAGGGCTAGAGTTTATAGTCACTCTCTTGAAAGAGATCTTAAGACCACAGTAGGAAAAATCAAAACAAAACACATACTCTCTCTCTCTCTCTCTTTCTCTGAATTATGTGATTTTGAAGACGTAGAAGTCCCAGATCTGTAGTGGGAAAGCCAGAGACCCAGAAGAGCTGATGATACAGCTGTAGTTCGAATCCAAAGGTCTAAGGACCAGAAGAGCTCATTGTGAGCCTGAGTCCAAGTCTTAAAGCAAAAGAAGATTCATGTACCAGATTGAAGATAGAAAGGCAGAAAGAAAAATTCTTTCTTACTCAGACTTTTATTTTATTTAGACCTTCAACAATTTGGATGAGGTCTGAATACACTGAGGAGGGCATTCTGCTTGACTCAGTATACCTATTCAACTGTTCATCTCACCCAGAAACACCATCACAGACACACCCCAAAATGATGGTTAACTAAATATCTGGGCATCCTATGGCCTAATCAAGTAGACCCATAAAAGTAACACATTATAGTGTCTTATCATATAAACTTTTTATAACTAAAATCACTAGAGCAATTTGTTCCCAAATATAGTATTCCTCTTCTTGACCACTGTTTTTATGCATGATGAATGCAACTGATTTAGAAATCTTATTCAGGTGTAATTTGAGCTTCTCTAAATGCTCCTTATGTCTCTAATCTTCTAGGTAGCTCTGCCTAGAAAAAGAACCTTTTCTCCAGGGCTCTTCTCTAAATTCCAACTGGAGAATCTCATCAGGCTTGATTATGTGCCACACCAGAGTTCTCGTTGCCATCATTTCCCAACATCACATATCTGAATAGAGTCTTCTGAGCCAACCCTAGCTGCTATCATAGTACCTTGGAGAATTTCGTAGACACTCTTAACTAACAAGTCACAGTCCTGTTCATCCTGAGGCCTGGCTTGAGATCGCAAGCACAACCAGTCTTTCTTTAGGCTCTTTTTCTGAAAAAGGGAGAAATTGAGAAAAGAAAAGAAAACAAAAATCAGACCCTGGCTATGCTTACCACAAGCTATAACTCACTCTATTTGATAGTTAACTGATGGGTTTTTGCAATGTTAAAATTGCCATTCAAAATGATCCTTTAGAGATAAATTTCCTAGTCAATGTATATGCATTTTACCAACTGCTCCAGTGTTGTAAGTATCCCGCTTTTGGAATATGTCTAACTATTCCTCAAATCCTGAAAAAACACATTAGTATAAGTATTCTAAAATGGTTTTCAAAGTATGCAGAAAACAAAACTCATTTGGTCATTGAATTTCAAAATAGTGCGATAAAAATCCAACATTAGCGTCTAATCAGAAACATTTTTCTTTAATTCCCTGATTTATGTTAATGAGTATTAAACAAAGTATCCAAGGTATTTTTGTGCTCTTAAATAGACTCTGTTTATACTTAGCCATCAACATATTTTTGGAGAGAAAAGGTAAAACAAATGTTTATTTGATTCATATGATATTTAAACCATTGATTTTCAGTTTGAGTAAACACATAATTTTTAAGTACACATTAATGCAAACCAATTGATTTGATGAAATTGTTTTCAGCCTGATTGCCTAGTTACTAGAATTAATTGACAGGTGTAGAATGTGAAATTAATTTTAGATAAACATTACTGAAATACGTAGTTTTAAATATAATTTGGCTATGTAAATATAGCATGCAATAATTTATATTGATAATACATTTTCTTATCTTGCCTAATGTAATATGATTGAAACACAAATTTAAAAGTTTTGGCTAGCTGTTGTGGCTCACACCTATAATCTGCACTTTGGGAGGCCGAGCGGGGAGAATTGCTTAAAGCCAGGAGTTAGATACCAGCCTGGGCAATATAGGGAGACTGTCTCTACAAAATAAAAAATAAACAAAATTAGCTGGATGTGGTGGTGCATGCTTGTAGTCCATCCCAGCTACTCGGGACACTGAGTTGGGAGGATTGCTTGTGCCTGGGAGGTTGAGACTGCAGTGAGCTGGGGTCGTACCATTGCATTCCAGCTTGGGTGACCCAGGGAGACCCTGCCTCAAAAAAAAAAAAAAAAAAAAAAAAAAAAAACAGTTAGCTTATTTTTGTCATAGCAAAATTTTTCAAAATTATTCCATTGATAAAATGTCTCAACTTTTTTAGAATTAACAAGAATTTGTATTGTCATTTGGCATGTAATACAGTAAGCAGCATTAAAGTCATACCAGTTTTTAAATTATCAATAGTAAAGGAGATGCTATTTCTTCCTGAGAATATTAAATACTTAACTCATGAAATCTGGAGAAAGAGCTTGTAATTTAATTCCAGCCTTAATTAATAAAAATCTATACTTCTCCATAATTTTAACCAAATTGCTAAGCATGGTATAGAGGGGCATTTTGAAGCTGCTCCTGAGTCTGAAAAATTGAGCTTATCCCTGAGAGTTAAAGTGTGATGTGAGCAAATTGAGGACACAGTCAAAAATGCTCAAAATTGGATTAAAATGTTAGAAAAAAATTCCAAGTCAACCATATGAGGAAAGGATGTGTCAGTCATATAAAATATAAGAAAAATGAGAGACAAGGGGTAAGTCCAGTCAATGTGAATTTCCAGTTTAAAAAAAAAAAAAAAACCCTATATTTCTGTTGTGTGTGTAGACATATCCCAATCGAACATCCCATCTCCCCACACCATCAAGCCTACTACACTCACAGTTTCCTCTATCTTTCCAGTTGCTCAGGGCAACAGCTTGGAGCCTATCTGACTTATTGCTTTCTCTGATCCTCTACATCCAATTTCTTTGTGTACCCAAACTATGATAATGGATCTGGAATCTCTCTTAAAGTTGCTTTTTTTTTTCATTTTACAAATTTAATTTAGTCGTTGCACTGGAAAATACAGCATTCATTCTTGACTAATAAAACTCAATATTTTTAGAATTTCTAAATGAAAAAACTTAGAATTTCAGAACAGCTTATTTCCCTTAACATCCCATCACCTTTTGTTTCATTGGCACCTTCAGCTTAATTATTCATACATTTAAATCCTCAAAATAAGCCATCACTATTATGACTCTGTGGAAAAAATAATATGTATGTTTTCTCACAATTTACTGTCCATACTAATCTACATTCCTTTTGTATTTCTACTTTTTTCATTTGTAATTACCTTTTCCTTTTCCCCTTAAAGACTCTCTTTGCGTATTTATTTCGTGCATCACTGGTGATGACAAAGACTTGTTATTTTATTTTCTAAAACCATCTTTGTTTCCTGTTTTGGTGGATAATTTCATTAAATATAAAATAAGTAAATTAATTTCAGCATTTTAAAGATGGCATTTATTTTTTTCCCTGAATTCCATTACTTCTGTTACAAATGTTTCTTTTTCTCTGGCTGCTTTTATCATTTTCTCTTGGTCTTTAGTTTTACAGCATTTCAATTGTGATTTTCTTACATATGGTTTTCATTTAATTTATTTTTCTTTGCTCCCTTCTGATGGGCTGATGTCTTTTCCCAGCCTTGAAAACCTCTCAGCTATGCTTTCCTTCTCACCTTTTTGGGCATTCATTACACAATTTAGATACTTCGACTCCAGGCAACATGTGTCTTATTGTCTTTCCTGAATTTTCCCTTCTTTATTTCCTTTGTGTTTTTGTTTTGAAAGATAATTTTATGTTTCTTCTAATATTTAAGTTTGCATTTTGATCTGTGTGTTTGTTCTGGCTATTAAAACAACCCATAATTTCTTTCTTTCTTTTTTTTTTTTTTTGATGCAAAGTCTCACTCTGTTGCCCAGGCTGGAGTGCAGTGGTGTGATCTCGGCTCCCTGCAATCTCCACCTTCTGGGTTCACGCTGTTCTCCTGCCTCAGCCTCCCGAGTAGCCGGGACTACAGGTGCCTGCCACCACGCCCGGCTAATTTTTTGTAATTTTAGTAGAGACAAGGTTTCACCATGTTAACCAGGATGGTCTGATCTCCTGACCTAGTGATCTGTCTGCCTTGGCCTCCCAAAGTGCTGAGATTACATGCGTGAGCCACCACACCTAGCCAATAATTTCGTAATTGTGGAGATTGTAAACTTAAATGTTTTAATTTCAATTCAATTCTTTTTTATAAATTACAATTATTTGAAAAAGTTCTCCATCCTTTAATCTTTTCTGTTCTCTTTTCTCTAATTTTTGAATATATCAACCATGGTTGTTTTAAAGACTTTGTGTGCTTATTCCAGCATTTGTGTTACCTGTCATCTCTTTCTATGGATTTTTTCACTTCATTTGGAGGGCCCTGTCTTGTTCTCTATCATACCAGTAGATTTACAGCGTTGCAAAAGGCAGAGAAATATGGCCAAAGTGAAAAGAGGCTACATGTGGGATTATTTTTCTATGGAAAATTCATCTTAACAGGTTAAGGTTCTTGATTACAAAACTCCTCTGAGACTAAACTTAATCCCATCAGGTTTGCCATTTTGTTAGGCTTAGTCTACCTCCTCTTTGGCTCTGTTTCATAAAATTATACTCATACTCTTGTGTGGTAGGCTCAAAATATTATGTGTTTATTAGACTTTCTCTGTTTAGTAGATTTCTGAATCCTTATCAAGTTAAAATTTCACAAAATTCAGCTTGACTTTTCATAGTTTTTTGGATTGCTATTATTTTTAGTATTATTGTTATTATTACTTTTTATTATTTTGTCATCTGAATCTTCAGAGAATGTAAAGGTGACATCAGCTATGAATTAAGGCCATACATGTCTCAAATTTCTGTCTTGCATACTTTCCTGCTGTAGCAGAATACCAAAGATTGGATAGTTTTCAAACAATAACAGTTTATTTGGCTCATGGTTCTGGAGGCTGGAAGTCCAACAGCATGGTGCTACCACCTGGCAAGGGCCTTCACATTGCATCATCTACTCTGTGCTGGGAGGTGGAAGGTGGAAGGAAAAGTGAGCACACATGACAGACATGGCAAATTGGGCCAAACTCATTCTCCTTACCAGGAACCCACTCGTGCTCTAACCCACTCCCATGATAGCAGCATTAATTCGTTTATAAGAGTGGTGTAATTATGACTCAATCTCCTCTTAAAGGTCCCGCTTCTTAATGCTGTAACAGTAGAAATTCAATTTTAACATATGATTAGGAGTGGAAATGCAAACTCTAACAGTTAATTTCTTTTATGACTATTGAGAATAATGAGAAAGTGTAGGACACAAATTTAAATAATGAAAATAAGGTAAACAGTTATGATATGTGAAAATAAATACATTAAATGATATTGTATAGCTATATTTCTGGGAATGCAATGTAGTACATGATATAGTTTGAATATTTGTCCCTTTCAAATCTCATGGCAAAATGTGATTCCCCAATGTTGAAAGTGGGGTTGAGAGGGAGGTGTTTAGGTCATGAGGGTAGGTTTCTCACGAGCGCTTGTGACCTCCCCACAGTAATTAGTGAATTCTCTATTAGTTACTATGAGATCTGATTGTAAGAAAAAAAGAGTGTGGCAACCCCCACCCCTTGCTTCCTCTTTTGCCAGAGGACACACCTGCTCTCACTTCACCTTCTGCCATGAGTGAAAGCTTCCTGAGGTCTCATGAGAAGCTAAGCAGATACTGATGCCATGCAGAATCATGAGCCGAAATAAACCTCTTTTATTTATAAATTACCCAGTCTCAGGTATTTATTTATAGCAACACAGAATAGATGAATAAAAACATATCTCTAAAAGCAGCCATGTTGGTATCGAACACCAAATATTCTGAATAAAAATTAAATGGTTATTTTAATGTACAACCCTTAAAAAGAAAAATAATACTCAGAGGCAAACAATTTTAAGAATTAATAATCCTAAAATTTTAACAAATTCAAAATTGGAAAGGTGCTCCCACTGCTACTGCATGATTCTGCTGAAATAATTTTTGTTTCTAAGTGGACATGAATGTTAATCAACAATTAAAAGAAATTGCAGAATCAGAAAGCAAAGCATTTTAAGCACCGAAATTGCCAGATAAATACTATAACAAGAATATGTTATACCAGAAGTAAAATGTAGAAGATTATGACAAATATTGCTAAAAAAAGAGACTACCAACCTACGTGAAGTTTTAGGAATACAATAATATAGAGTGACTAGAAATAAATTCTAGCCAATTTTAACTATAGGTAAACAGAGTTGAAATTAGAAATTTTAAAATTTGATTAAATTGTTTATTAACCTAGCAGAAAAAATAGCATTTGCTCAGATAGGTCTAAAGAAATTTTTTAAAATCCCCATATAATATCAATAGAAAATTACTGTAACCTTAAATTTTACACCTACAAAAATTATCCTTCAAGTAACTGGGACAAATAAGTGTACTTTAGAATCAGAAAAAATCATTAATAAATGAATCTGTATCTAATTTTTCTTTAGTAGTAGACTTTTAAATGTTGTACTTCAGAAAGAAGAAAAACATTCTAAAGTAAAAGTCCTGAGTTAATTAAATTACATAAATAGAGACTATCATGTAGCATGTGCCTGTAATGCCAGGTAATGAGGAGGCTAAGACAGGAGGATTGCTTGAACCTAGGAGTTCAAGACCAGCTGGAAAGCACAGCAGGACCCCTGTCTCAAATACATGTATACACACACACACACACACACACACACACATATATGTGTATATAAATACACAAACACACATACATATGTGTATATATACTGCATAAAATAATATCAATAATCAGTAGTAATGAGAGATTGAAAGGCTAATTCTTGTTTTATAAGAAAAAAATCAATTTAGAAAGTATAATAAATCAAAAGCAGAAGGAATAAAACGTAATTTTAATAGAACTGTATACACAAAAAATGTTTTCAAAAGGAAATAATATTTGTGCACTATTAAGTTGTTTAATTGTCAATAAGAAGATGCTTTAGAAGTGCTTTTTGTGGTTGTTATAATTAATATTTTAGTGAGCTTGGTAGTCCTTGTCAGTTAGAGCTATTTCAGGAAAGTAGTAGAAATACAAACCATGGGAGAGCATATTTCCGTAGGTGAAAGAGTGAGCATGGAGATAGAATTGTGGACACAGTCAACACTGACTAGACTTCAAGTTTAAAGGAGGTAGTAGGAATCAATTATGAAGGATAAGTTTGTTTGTTTGTTTGTTTTGTTTGTTTGTTTTAGGAAGTTGAGTTGATTAATTTAGTAGACTGAGGGATTTATATATAATCATAAATCTCATAAGGTTTTGAGAAAGACAGATTTAAATCTGTGTTTTGAGGTGATTTCTTTTTGCCCTAATTAAGCAGCAGGTAGTTATCACGGACTCCTATAGACTGAATGTTTATATCCTCCCCAGATTCACTTGTTGGAACTTAATCCCCAATTCGATGGCACTGGAGGTGGGAATTTTGAGAGGTGATTAGGTTATGAGGCTGAAGCAGTTGTGGGATTAGTGCCCTTATCAAGGAGGCCCCAGAGAACTTCCTTGCCCTTTGTGCCATTTGAGAACACAGCGAGAAGATGGCCATCTATGAACCAGGAAGTGGTCTTTCAGCAAACACTAAAGCTACTGACTCCTTGCCTTGGACTTCCTAGTCTCCAGAACTGTGAGAAATACATTTCTTCTGTCTATAAATCACCTGGTCTGTGGTATTCTGTCATAGCAGCTCAGATGGATGAAGACATGAACAGATTACATAATTCCGCAGTTTATATTTTTTAAAGAATAATAGCAATACAATAAATGATTTTTAAAAACCCAACAATCATAGACTAGATATAAAAAGAATGAATAAAAGCTAATGAATGCCAAAATTGCTTCTTAATTGCTTAAGATAATTATCAATAGCTTTCTCATTTTCCATGTGCCACTACTGGTATAGTATACCAGTAATCAGCTTCATTTGAAGTAGATTAATATATAATTTTTCTCATATTATAAATGACTCCATAATTTGAATTTAGTAACTCAGGGTCATGAGAAGCTATGCTGGAAATATTTCTAATAAATACCTTCTAGAAGCCATGGTTCCTATATTTATTGACATTGGTATGTACATTTTTGGTGACTCCAGACTTCTTTGGGGCTTAAATTGGGCAAGCATGTTAGGGAGGAGAAATCAGACTTGTCTTGCCTTTATATTTTCAGAGCCAGCAGATTAGTTTTACTTAGAGTGTGTGTTTCTTTGCATTGGCTGGGAAGGATTCTGATGGAAATCACGGCATCCAGGTTGAAGTCATAAGAATCCGTCAAAGCCATCTATTGAGTCACTAGTGATAAAGTGCTCTCTTTTCAGTCATATTTTTAATTTCTTGTTAAAGAAAAAACTTTTAGGATGGATAAACATTAAACATAAAATTCATTTGCCACGCATGTTAATTTATGGTCTCTGATGCTCTGATTTACCGCAATTCTATCATACATATTTGTTAACAAAGCATCAAGCCATGTATTAAAGATATGAGAAAAATAAGCATGTGTCTCATTCTAAAGGAGATAATGATAAGTTATTACAATAATACAAACTTCTGTAATGCTTACTATGTGATATAAAATTATTTATATTTCATCTACAATATGCCTGAAAACCCAGCATCACAGGTGCTACTATCCACAAAATTCTGTTAGGAGATATAAATCTTCATAAGTTGAAAGTATTGCCTAAAGTCTTACACATAGCAAAATAATAAAATTGAAATTAAGCTCCTTTGTTATATTTCAAATTTTATGTCTTTCAATTATTGTGTGTGGCTTTGGTGGCAATAACATTTTATAAGTTTTGTGTTGTTATTTCTTGTTTGTTTTTTTTTTTTTTAATAAGAGGTATAGTGAGGTTCACCAGAGTCTTTGTACTTTCTAAATACATGGAAGTAAAAATTCCACTTGGCAAATAATGAAAAGTCTTACTTTTTGCTCATCATGTAATGTTTTCAGTAATCTTTTGTTTGTTTGCTTTTGTTTTCAAACATTTTTTACAGATAGGGCCTCAGTAGGTTACCCAGGTTGGACTCAAACTCCTGGGTTCATCTTCCCGCCTCACCCTCCCAAGTAGCTGGGACCACAGGCATGCAGAACTGTGTCCAAACTCATCATGTACCTTTGAGCAAGCCAAGTTTTTGAGCCATTTTGCCTGAACTATGAAAATCAAACACAGCTGCATTACCTATCTCACATAGACACTGCATGACTTACGTTACAAATAATGTAAAATACTTAGTCTAATCAATGTGACATGTGTACTCACCAATTTGGTCAAGCTTTAATGCTTGGGATAGTCAGTTAACACTACTGATGATTTGAAGAGCATATTTTAAAAAGCTTCCTTAGAGGGGGCTAAAACAAGAATTTCCACTATTGATATCTGGATCTCTCAAGAAATTTCACTAGTTTGTATAATGAAAGAAACATGGATTTTTTTGAGGAAATTTAGCAATGTGTTAGTTAAAATGGTGAGTAGACAGATTTTCTTTTCTTTCTTTTCTTTGAGACAGAGTCTTGCTCTGTCACCCAGGCTGAAGCACAGTGGCATGATCTCGGCTCACTGCAACCTCCACCTGCCGGGTTCAAGCAATTGTCCTGCCTCAGCCTCCCAAGTAAGTGGGATTTACAACTATGTATAATCATGCCCATGTAATTTTTTGTATTTCTTTTAGTAGAGGTGGGGTTTCACCATGCTGACCAGGCTGATCTTGAACTCCTGACCTCGTGATCCGCCTGCACTGACCTCCCAAAGTGTTGGGATTACAGGCGTGAGCCAGCGCATCCAGCCTGACAGATTTTCACTGGTAAAATTAAGCCTACTCAAGCCATGGATTGGTGATTACGGTTTAGAAACATGCCCACTCTTCTCAAACAGGCTAATAGTCCACTATAACCTCTCTCATGCATCCCTTATGGATAAATGTCCACAGCTTGGTCCCTGGTCAGCTGTGCATCCAGCCATTGGCTAAGAAGAATATCTGATTGTGTGATTCATGGAGAATGAGTGTCATTGTGTAAATACTTGAAAGGACAGGAGGCTGGTAAGTCATTGAGCTATGAAACAGGCGCATGGATTAGTTCCTGTAAACAGAACATTTGTTTAATAAATTTCTTTTGCTGTAGCCTCTTTAATTAACTCTTATATCTCAAGTGACTTTGATAATCATCATTATTGGCCAAAAAATATTTATGATACACTGTTAGGTATATATGAACATAATTGAAAATAGATATTCAAATACATGCACACACATATTCAAAGCAGCAATATTAACAACAGCCAAAAGGTGGAAACAATTGAGATGCCTATTGATGGATGAATTAAAAACCAAATTATGCCATGTACATACAATGGGAAATTATTCAGCCATAAAAAAGAATAAAGTACTGATCATGGAACACCTGCATGAACCTTGAAAGCATCATGCTAAGTTGAAAAAGATGCAAAAAATGATGTATTTTATGATTCTACCAATATAGAATATGCAGAGTAGGTAAATCCAGGGGCTGGAGGAAGGTGGGGGAGAAAAGGAATAACTGCTTATAAGACACAGGGCTTCCTTATAGGGTGAAAAAATATTTTGTAACTAGATAGCGTTGGTGGTTGCAAAATATTGTAAGTGTACTAAATGCAAATGAATTTCCACTTCAAAATGGTTATTTTCATGTTATGTGAATTTTACTTTAATTAAATATATAAGCATATATTTTATATATAATATATATTTATGTATATATCATATATTATGTATAAATATATAATATATATTTAATATAATATATATAACATATGTATAATTTATATATTATATGTATATATAAATATATAATATATATTAAATAATATATATTTTAAATATATATTTATACATAATATAAGATACATACATAAATATATATACATAAATATATATATTTGAAATATACATATTTGAAAGCACATATATAGTAGGCATATATATATATATATATATAAAAATATATATATGCTTTTTTTGCCCTAATTGGTTTAGGGCAGCTTACAGCAGCTCAAGTCACATAATGCGTATTAAAATGCTTTCTAAGTATTAAAATATTCTGAAATCCAAAGTGTCTTTTTCTTGCAGGGGAACCTTGATATTTTCAAATTCACGAATCTTATTTTGAACTACTTTTAAATAATCCCTGCACATTCTGATTTACAACAAATTATAATGCCAATAAAAATAACTACTCAAGAACTTGTGAGAATACATGTGCCTTGGGTGGCTTGTGCGCTAGTCATTTAATTAGCTGGTTGCCTAGTATCCTTCAATTAGTGGTAGTGCAGTAGTTGAGGACTGCAGAATACCTCTGGTTATTCCCAATTAAGGTGGCAAAGAACTACTCATGATTAGCGTTGTTGCAGATGCAGTTATCACAAATGTCTCCTTGAATCCCATGCGACCTATTCTGTATGGGAAATACAGAGAGGAAATAAACAAAGGAGCTACTTTGTTCAACATTTCCCAGGTAGTAAGCACCAGTTCAAGCTATGCATTTTGCACTGTATAACAACCTCATTCAGTAGCTATCTCATTGTCCTTTCACAGAAGTGGACACAGAAACACAGAGAGGTTAAGTAATATGTCTGTGCTCCCTTTCTTAGTCAGTCATAGATCCATCCGTCAAATTCTGGAGGGCCAGCTCTAGGAATTGTAGTCACACATTGCTTCTCACGTCAAGATCTTCAGGAGTGATGAGGTAACACTCCTTGTGAACCAAGGTGTGTTAATACTCAATGCGGCACAGGTATCTGACGACTTGAGGATAACCAGTTTAGTGAGAAAACTTTGCTCTTTCTTAGGTCACGTGGCATTTTGAATGTCTGCTTTCTGTGACCACTAGAGAGAAAAGTAAATTTGTGAAGATAATCAGAGAACTTGTGTTTAGCATCTAATGAGCAGTGAACAACAAGCAAATGCATAAAGAGGAAAATGTTTAGACCCTTTAAGAATATAGGACAAACCCTTGGCAAACAAAAGGTCCAGCCCTGCCAGGATGTCAAGAAGCAGAAAATGGGCCATTCCAGGGAGACTGGTGAGTCTGAGATCATATCCCAGGACCACCTGCCCATTGTGGGACATAGGTTAGCTTGAGTCAAAAGCAGTATGCAGCCGTCAGGTTATTGTGAAGATTAAATGAGATGATACATAAAAGGTGCTCAATAAATGAATAATAATTTAAATTGTGTTCGATAAATAGCTATGGTGATAATGAAGACGGTTTTTATGTAGTTTGACTGTTGTGTAGGCATCTGCAGTTTCCTGCAACTGCAAAATGCCAGTGCGCTCATTATATACCAAAATCCACCCAGAATGCAAAAAGCAAATGGGATGGCTATATTATGGATTGAGAGGGATTTAGTGTAGGTCAGTAAACTTGAAAAGAAAGGAGAGTTTTAGATATAATTTCTCATAACTCCTTCTCCCCGTTTTGAGCACTTTCTCTGCTGAAACAGAAAGTATTCTCCTTCTGCATTTGAATCACTCCCATGATTAACAAATCACTCTGGTGGAGTCAAATGTCCTCAGTTCAATTACCTTTCTCAAGGACACACAGGTCAATTGCTTCTCCTTCTCCATAAATACTGAAGTCAAACGAAGACCATTTATTGGAATTTAACTAGAAATATCTTCAGCAAGATGAAGAGTTTCACATAGGGCCTATGACTAATGGCAACAATCCATTCTGAGCTCATTACACAAACCCACATACAGAACATTTATCCTTTCTGAAAAGAACAATGAAGTGCTTCAGGAGAGGGGTCCCTGAGGAGCTGTGCATAAACACGTGGAGATTTACAGTGAAGTCAGAGAAGAAATGGAAAAGGCCTTTGCCCTTTCTCTGTATTTGTTGATGGTTTCTCATAATATAAAATACTCCTTTAGCAAAGGCTAATTGCAAGCCCTGTTCTCCAGAAACAGTGTGATTGATTGATTTGGATTGTTATAGAAAACAATGATACAGAGAGAGCTGGAATGCTTCTTTTGTTTTCTAGTGGATTTCTCATCCAGATTCACAGCAAGCCCTGAACTGAAGACATGATGTGCAGCGTGCTCAACTGTAATTGTGAGTATTTGTAACACAACACAAACTTGCTTCATAACCAGTTTTCTGTTCTTTCTTGACAGACTGCATCAAGTATTCTCAGTTTGGGATTTTGGAAAATAGTGACATGAGTTACTCAAATCTGTTAACAGCACCGCAGGCCAGTTGTGCTCTCCTGTGATGGCTTTGAGCCTTGCTTTTTTGTTCTTGGGTTAGTAATGGAAACCATTAAAGCAGGGAGGCAAAATTATTCAAAGAGGTGCAGGAGAAACAATGTGTTCTTTCATCACAGGGATTTAATGCTTTTATTATGTATTTTTCGCTTCTCTTTCCACACAATATATTATCCTTGGAGAGACATGGTTTTCAGTTTTAAAAGAATACCATTCAGCATATTTCCACTGTTGACTTTGGTTTGTATTTATGTTTATAAATGGTAGCCAAAAAGGGAAGCTGGGCTTTATTCGTGGCTTCACTATGCTTTTAATTTTGTCAGTGCCTTTTTGCATATTAGTGCATTTCATACAAATCCACAAAATATATTGCATTAGTTCATATTCAGATTATAGAGGTATCTCTGAATGAAATTTGTAACTAGGAAAGCATGTCACAAATATTATTTTTAATATGTTCACTTTCTTAGAAGAAATAGAAATGAAATGCTGTGTAGAAAACATTTGATGTTTTACACTCAACATTGGTGATATCATCTATTTACCAAAACCCTGAAGGGTCCGACTGTGGTGGCTGCTGCCCTGCAGATCGCTGCTTGGGGACCTGCCCGGCCTCTGCAGCTCAGCTCAGCTTTCTGGTCTTGACCCCTGGTGAAGTCACTGATTTGGTCATAGTGCATGCCTATCCAAATCCCTCTAACCATCGCTCTTCACCTCCAATGAACTGATCTTCTTGGCTAGTTTACTTTGTATTTTTCTTCTCTCATTGCTTTTACCGTTTTCTGTCAATAGTGAAGCAAGGTGTCCATGTCTATTGAATTAAAAATAAACTAGGGTCTCTACGGAGAAAAAAAAAAAAAGCCAATAAAAAGCAAAGCTAATTTTGAAAATAAGCAAACAAAAAAGTCCTATTTATCAGTTCTTAGTTAAAATCATGTATCTAGTAAAAAATTCAAAAATGAATGGTGACTGGCAAGTCCATTGATACATCTGCCTTCATCCTTGGTCACCTCTAGAGGACATCCAAGGCTCCATCAGTCTTCATCTCCGCCACACACACACACACACACACACACACACACACACACACACACACGTGGTTGTTGGCAGGATGCCTCCATTGCTCACCATGTGGTCTTATAGGGCTGTGTGTGTTCTCATGACATGGCAGTTGTCGTCCTCTCTAGAGGAAATAATCTAGGAGAGCAAGTAGGAAGACAACTCCTTTTATGACCTTATCTGGGAAATGACAAAGGCTACTTTCATCAAATTCTATTCCATAGGGGCAAATGACTGCATCTCACCAACACTCAAGAGGAAGACAATCAAACTCCACCTTTTGAAGGGAAGAGTATCAGTGAATTTGTGGACATTTATTTAAACCACCAAAGAACTCCCCAGTGGAAGACATCACAAAATTCAACCCGATCTTTGTATTCTGCTCACAGTTTAGTAACTTGGGGTGATATGAAGGTAACTCCATCAAGCCAAATATGGCTACCCTTAGTCCAGAAAACTAGATAACAAAAAGGTATGTTTCCTTAATTCTCTTACCTTACCCCCCAACACACAATAAACAATATAGGGGAAACAGGAAATTCCCCTGGGAAAACTCTTTGAGAGCCACCTACCCATTGGGCAAAAGATGATGGTTCATTATACAGTGTTTCTCCCTTTTTGATTATCATCCTTATCTTTTATTCTCTCCAGTAAAATCTGTTCCACTTTTGGGCCGTCATTTTTTTTTTACTATCCTCCTTGTCCATATCTGAAAAAAGCATAAATGCATATACCCTCTTCGAGGGCTTCAAAACTTTCACAAGTCACTTCTGATCATAAATTATAGACCCAAGGGTTATTCCTAGGCTCAGAAAGTCTAGGATTTTTTTATATAAGGCTCACAGTTTCTTTCTTTGGACATTCAACTTGCGAAACAACAACAACAAAAACAAACAAACAAACAAACAAAAAACACCCAGTGGGCTTTTTTATGTCTCTGCCTGTGGTTAATTCGTAACTGTAGTTTCTTTCAACTTCTAATTCTCAAAGATGTTTTTTGTTACTTTCTCTTACCTATACTCCTTACCCACAGCTGTTTCTTCTAAGTTAATGGGCAATCTTCAGATTTGCATAACCAGGAATAATAAGTAGAAAGCAATGCCCAAATTTGCAGTAACAGTCATTACAGTACACATACCCTCAGTCTCATGTTTAACCTAAATCACTTGAGCCTGTGTTTCATAGACGCTTTTTCAGAAAGATCTATTTATTTGGAGAACTATAGTTATTGGTCTTCCTCATATTTGAAACAGTTAGATTGTTACACTTTTTCTAGAATCTTTTATTATTTCTGCTTGCATATTGACTGTTATTTGCAGAGCTCACATTTGTGTGTGTGTGTGTGTGTGTGTGTGTGTGTTGTACCTTGCAAAAAGCAGCCAAAAAGAACTATTATGCAGTATTATACTATTATTGGGACAATTTCTTTACATTTTCCCACAATGAAGCCTGATTGACATATACAAAATTCATGTCCCAAGAAATGCAAGTGAGAGTTTTACCTTCTTAAAATATTTTAGGTGTCAAAGTTTGTACTTTTGGGATTGTGTTTATCATATAGCCTTTCCCAGCCTAGATTAATGCAGCACTAGTACCAGGTGTCTGCGCTGCTTTTAAAAATTCTAACACATGTATCCAAAGAAGATCTATAAACAGCCAACAAGCACACAGAAGGATTCTCAACATTACTACTCATGATGAAAATAAAAATCAAAACCACACAGAGACATCAATTCACACCTACTAGAATGGCTATATTTTTAAAAACTGGAATATCACACGTTGGTGAGTATGTGAAGAAATTGGAAACTTCATGCTTCATATTTGCTGGTGAAATTGTAAAATGGTTCAGCTGCTATGGCAGACATCTGGCAGATTCAGGTAAGGAACTGGAACTGGAACAATAGGAACCAGAGGCTCCTACAGTGAACTGATCAGTTGTGGCGATGGCCAAGGCTGCTGTGGCAATTATAGGAATGGCTGATTCTGTGAATGCCATAGGGAGGAGGAGGGACCAGTTACTGTAAATGGGAAGGGAAGGGAAAATCTATCCAGAAACATTGTTTCAGGAACATGATGCTTACAAATTTTTCATGGTATAATTTCTAAAGATATGTGGTATTAGGGAAAAAAAGAAAAAAAAATAAACTTTAGGAAATAGTGACTAGAAACATTAGTCTCACTATTACAGTGATTACTAGAAAATCACCAGGATCCTACCTCTTAATTACAACAAAAATATGGTGAGCTACTTTTCCAGGTTTTATTATTTCACCAATTTATGAAATCAACAAAATTTAAAATATAATAATAATTATTGTTTACTCATACATATTGTTAAAGTTATGTTAATTTAATAATTAACATAAATGCTCATTTTATGGTCATAATGCAATATACTATTATTAATTTTTTCACTTAATATGTTTTATAATATACCAACTACAAGAGATTTTTTTTTCATATTTACGCATTTCTGAAATTTAGATGCAATGTCAAATTTTGGTGGTGTTGTGCTTAAAAAAACTATGTTAAAATAAATATTAGATTTTACTCAGATGGAAAGGACAGTAGAAGGAAACTGACATAAATAGGATCAAATCTCACATTTTTAAATACGGAACAATTTCCATTTTGTTTTGTTTTTTGATAACAGATTATCAAGGAGATCTAGAGTATCATGGGTAAACTTAAACGGTGAAAGTAGAAACTGCAATTTCTCACTGAGGGTTTTCTTTTTGGTGAGAATTAAATTTTTCAGAATAGTAGTCCATCCTGGATGCACTGCTTCCCTCTATTGCTTTTAAATCCTGAGGGTGAAGACTGTATTCATTCTCGGACTGCTATAAAGAAATAACGGAGACTGGGTAATTTATAAAGAAAAGAGGTTTAATTGGCTCATAGTTCCTTCCACAGGCTATACAGGAAGCATGACTGGGGAGGCCTCAGGAGACTTACAATCATAGCCGATGGCAAAGGGAAGCAGGCACATCTTACATGGCTGGAGCAGGAGGGAGAGGGAAAAGGGGAAGAGCCACGTGCTTTTAAACAACTAGATCGCCTGAGAACTCACTCACTATCAGGAGAACAGCAAGGGAGAAATCTGCCCCCATGATCCAGTCACCTCCCACCAGGTCCCTCCCCCAACACCGGGGATTACAATTTAACATGGGATTCAGGCGGGGACACACACCCAAACCATATCAAAGATGAGTTAATCATCCCAGAAATTCACCAAACTTTCATAAATAAATTTTGATCCTTGTATCATTCATCACATGAGAAATAGGGAAAGTAACATAGATTTTGTAGTCATTGCTTGAAATGAGTGTGATGTGAAACCCATGTCTCAGATATATGTCTCTGAAGGGCTTTGATAAAATATTGTAAGTTTCCATCTTAGAAGCAGCGAGCAATGTATTAATTAATAAAATTATTCAGTCAGAGGGTGAGAAACATTATATTAGAGTTCAGAAGTGAGCTACTGCTATTAATTTTACCTAAAGCAACTGTCATAAGTACAATGGACTAATTGAAAGTAACATAAAATGTAAGATTCAATGTAGGTGTGTTTATGTTTAAATAGCTACAAGTAAATGTGAAAGTTTGCAGTTTATGAAAAAAGCAGTGAAGGTAAATATTCACCATCATGCCACTTGAATAGGTTAATTCTAAACCAGAATAGGGTATGATATTGGGTTTTGAGCTATGCAAAAGGTGAATATATGTGGGACATCTTGTTAAAAATAGATTCATTGTGATCCTGTATGCTAACCACAGATTGTCTTTTTATTATATTCTGTAATTTACTTTACCAACCTATGGATACATATATGAGTAAATTTACTCAATAATACAAAAATCACTAAGTGTAATTTATATCAATATTCCTTGATCTTGGAAATTCTTTCTCAAAAAAATAGGGATTCTAAGAGATCATCTTCTTCAAATTTCTATTCACAATGAAGGAAACATAAATCAAGGGAGAAGTTAGCACATTTTAATATCATCCTTTTCAGGAAGATATATTTCACACTCTACATAAATGAATGAGTTCACAGCTTAGACAATATATCTCTGGAGGAAGCAGATGAAGGATAAGCATAAAAAGCTTACAATCCAGGGTAGAGAGGCACCAAATATACATATTTTGTCCAAATGTTATGTGACAAGATATTGACAATCGGTATTTATTTGAAGTCGGAACTGACAACAAAGAACATAATCAAAAATGAAATTCTGCTTATGAGAATAAAACAGAAATTTTATCCAAAATTAGTGCTTATTATTATACTAGTATTACCAAATTGTTAGTTGTGTTTCTTAGTTTCTTTTTGCAATAGGAACAATAATTTATTCATACTGCCAACTGTTCGATTGCTGCTATGATAATAAATTGACTTTTACTTTCAACTGAAGTTCTTGGAAGAGAAAGATACTTTCTGGCTACTTCAGCATGTATGCATTACTGCTGCTGATGATGTTGCCACCACGTTATTAAGCTTCTCATCCACTCTTTCTGTAATTCTATAAAGTAAAAATTTATCTCCTCTTCAACAGCTTTCAGATTTGAAGGTTTGGTTGATGAAATTGATGGAATTTCGTCAGATCAATCACACAAACTGAACTGTGCTCACCTCTTGGAGGTGCTTGCTGAATATTTTCAAAAGCAAATTTAAGATTGTTGAGTACACCAATATTTTTATTTATGAACTTGTGGTTACTATAGATTGGTTTGGGGAGCATTGCCATTCAAACAATACCATCGTCCAATTCATAACCCTGGAATGGCTTTCAATTTATGCAAGCATTTTTAAATATTTTTAAATGATATTTTGTATGTTTCAATGCAAAAGTAGGGCAATTCTTTTGTCACATATATTGCTAAATATTTTCAGGGTATTTTAAATTACTGCCTTAATTTAATACTCATCTTTTTAATGCTAGTGTAAAGGAAAGCAACTGGGTTTTGTATATTAATCTTTAATTCTGAAACCTTGCTGAGCTACTTCAATTTAAACATTTTTAGTGAATTCCGTAGGATTTTTTTTTTTTTTTTTTTTGAGACGGAGTCTCGCTCTGTCGCCCAGGCTGGAGTGCAGTGGCCGGATCTCGGCTCACTGCAAGCTCTGCCTCCCGGGTTTACGCCATTCTCCTGCCGCAGCCTTCCGAGTAGCTGGGACTACAGGAGCCTGCCACCTCGCCCGGCTAATTTTTTGTATTTTTTAGTAGAGATGGGGTTTCACCGTGTTAGCCAGGATGGTCTCGATCTCCTGACCTCATGATCCGCCCATCTCGGCCTCCCAAAGTGCTGGGATTACAGGCTTGAGCCACCGCGCCCGGCAGGATTTTTTTTTATATACAAAATCATGCCATCTGAAATACAGCTGTGTTTACTTCTTCTTTCCTAATCTCAATGACTTTTTTCTTTTTCCTTTTCATCTTCTTGATCATTTTTTAACCTCATTTTTTTCTTTCTTTTTTTTTTTGCTTTTGTTAAACTTCTCCATTTTTTCAAGGTCAGTCTAGCTAAAGATTTGCCAATTTGATTAACCTTTTCGAGAATAACTTTAGCTCCATTATTTTTCTGTTTTTCTATTGTCTATTTTATTTTTCCTTAATCTTTATTATTAACTCTTTTATGCTTGATTTATGGTTAACCTATTCTTTTTTTCCCCAGTGTCTTCATGATCAATGAGGGTATTGATTTTGTTTCTATTTTTAAAGCTATTGATTACCTTTTAACCGTTGATTTTTTACTGTACTCCATATTTTAGCATATCATATTTTTCTTTTAAATTTGTATTTTCATTTCATTGTATTTCAACAACACTCTTTATATATTTTAATTTATTTTAAATTTATTATTATTTATTTTATAACCTAATACATGGTCTGTCCTAGAGAATGTTTCATGTGTACTTGAGAATAATTTTCATTCTGCTGTTGTTCGGTGCAACATTCTATAGACGTGTGTTAGGTCTGGTTGGTAGACAGTGTATTTCAAGTCTTCTATTTCTCTTTTGCTCATCAGTCTTGTTCTATCCATTACTGAAAGTGAAGTATTGAAGTCTATAACTGTTATTGTTGTCTACTTCTTTCTTAAATTTTGTCAGTTTTCCTTCATATATTTTGTTTTTTGTTTTTAATAGCTAAATATGTATCCATAATTATTATGACTTCTTGATGAATTTGTCCTTTTATTCATATAAAATATCCTTTTTGTGTCTGAAAACTGTCTGATAATGTAGATATTCAAGCTCTCTCTTAGTGACTATTCACATGATATGTTCTTGTTGTCCTTTTACTTTTAAGCTATTTGTATCTTTTTAATCTAAAGTTACATTTGTAGTGGTAAGGCAGTAAGGAGTAAAATTAACATCTATACATATAATGATAAACTTTGAATTTATACCTAGTTAATTTCAATAGTCTACAAAACTTTACTCCTATATGGTTCCTTTTCTACTTTCCTCCTCTGGTTTTTATTATAACACCATCACAGATTTATACATTATAAGCCTTTCACAAAGTTGTATAATTATTGCTTCATGTAGTCATTTTTTGAAGTGGGTAGAAGATAAAAGAAACAGAAGTCACAAACAAAAAAATTTATTCCGTATTCCATATTTACACAATTATTTACTTTTCCTTGTGTTCCTTATTTCTTCATGTGAATTCAAGACTTTGTCTAATAGCCTTTTATTTCAGTCTGAAGGACTTTAGTATTTTTTGTATGAAAGATGTGCTGGTGACAAATTCAATTTTTATTAGTCTATAAATTCTTACTTTCTTCTCTGTTTTCTAAGTATAGTTTTGCTGGATATAGAATTATTGACTGACACTGTTTTTCTTCAAGCACATTGAATATATCATCCTACTACATTTTTGCCTCCATAGTTTCTGATGAAAAATTGACTCATTCTCTTTGAGAATCCCTTTATGTGATAAATTACTTCTATCTTCCCATTTTTAAGTATTTCTACTTGTTTTGGCTTTTGAAATTTTGATTATGATGTGGCCAGGTATGCATCTCTTCAAGTTAATCTAATGGAGTTCACTCAGCTTCTTTTAAGTGCTGACAAATGTTTTTTTAAATTTTTTTTAGTCAAACTTGAGAGTTTTTAGCCATTATTTTATCAAATTGTGTTTCAGCTCTTTTCCCTCTATTTTCTCCTGGAAGTACCAACTGTGCACATGTTGGTAGCCTTCATGCTGTCCCTCAGGTCCCTAATGCTCTGTTATTTTTTCCTCATTCCTTTTTCTTTACTTTCCTCAGACTGAGTGATTCCTTTGACCTAATCCTAACCTAACCAAATCTGCTAGCTCAAATCTGCCCTTGAGTCCTTCTAGTGAATATTTTATTTCTATTATTTTGTTTGTTTTCAACTCTAATGTTTATATTCGGCTCTTCAACATTGCTTCTACATTTCTAAATTCATTCCTTTTTTGGCAATACATTATTCTCTTAATTTTACTTAATTCTTTAACATGATTTATTTTAGCTATCTGAACATATTTTAAATTCCTGATTTAAAGTTTTGTCCAATATATGTCCCCCACACACACACACTCACCAGAATTGCTATTAATGGTTTGGTGTGTGTGGGGGGGGTGAAACTTTCTTATTTCATTTTAATTTGTTATTGTTGAAATGTTGAAAACCTAATATTTTAAATATTATAAAGTATATCTGGAACTCACATTTCCCCCAACCTAGGACTTACTATTGTTTTGGTAATTAATGTTAATGCTCTTTGTTTAAAAGTACCTAAACAAACAAACAACATTAACAATAATGACTGCTCTAAAGTATTTATTATTTATTTTGTGCCCAATGAACTGTCCTCATGATTAGCTTGGTGGTCAGCTAATGATTGGACAGATATTTCTTAAATGGCTTGAACCAATTAATCTCTTACCTCTACAGAGGGACACAATGTGTGTAATGAACTGTGTTGTATAACGAAAAAGAATTCCGATATCTGTTCCAGGCTCATAAATGAAAGAATATTGTTCCCGGCTCATAAATGAAAGGAATGTCTTTGTTATTCATAAGTCCCTTGGATCACACCTGAATATACTGACTATGCTAACAAGACAATTCAGGATGGGGGCTGGTAAACGGAAAGACCACACATATGATTAGAAGGCTGGGAATTTGAGCAAATCTGATTTTCAGTGAGTGAACAGAGGGCTGGATGTTGAGTCTAAACTGATTGACCATAGACATGCCCAATAAAATGTCTGGACATAAGAGCGTGGTGGGGCTTTCTGATGGGCGCTGCAAAGGGGATGCACCCTGATTTTATGAGGAGAGGTCATGGAAGCTCTCTATTTGGAATTCTCCCAGATTACACCCCATATGTCTTTTCATTTGGCAATTCCTGATTTGCATCCTTTATAATAAAACTATGTTCATACATATATACTTTCTTGATTTCTGTGTATTGTTCCAGTAAATTGTCAAAGTGTAGAGAGAGTCAAGGGGGCTCTCTGGACTTGTAGTCAGTTGGCCAGAAGTGTAGGTGTTCTGTGAACCCCATTTGCTATTGGTGTCTGAAGTGGGGTCAGCGTTGTTGGGGACTGTACTCTTAAAACTGCAGAGTTTGATGTTAATTCTGGGTAGTTGGTGTCAGAATTGAATCACGGTACAGAAACTGAAGTTAGAATAGGCACCCTTTTAATACTGCAGCCAGCAGTTTATAACCATGCCTTAGCCGTTTCTACTTTCCTGCACAGATCCTCAAGGTCAGCCAGTGGTGAGAGATTAGGCTTTCTCAGGTGTTTATTGGACATACATACAGCCCTGCACATGAGTGTGATCTAGATTCTCAGGAAAATATCTGAGCTTTTCAAAGACTTCTCTGGACATCTGATTTTCCATTTAAATGTTTTGGCCAGCTCTTGGCTAGCCTTAACTGTTATTGCTGCTTCAGATACCTGCAATGTAAAACAATTGCTGCTGTTTTTTTTTTTTTCCTGTAAACACCCAGGTGAAAAGCTGCTTGAGTGAGTGAATTCCGAATCATGTCAAATAAAGTCAAGGCCTCCAATGAGAAATTTCTAGGGAACTGCCAGAAAGGTCAGATACATTACAATTTTCTGGGGAGGGGGCTTTTGAGAACTCTAAGCCTTTCCTGCCTTGCTCAGTGGCTGAAAAACTGATCATATTCATGGATACTATGTTCCCTAGGCTGTTTTTTAAGGCTACTGTGGAACTAGGGAATAGGGCAAGTTGAAATGCTACAAAGCTCCATGTTCTTATCCACATTTGAAACTTTTACTTGAATAAATGCTCTTCTGAACATTGCAAGCCTTTGGTTAATTTCTGGAGTTCTGATAAAGATGCCTTTGACAATTTTTCTAAGGTTCTCATTATTTTATGGATATGTTGAGTTTTCAGAGATACTTAGCCATTTCAAGTTGTTTTCATTTTCTGAAATTTTCAGTAAATGGGCTACATTCTGTATGAGAAAGTATAATTTTTAGAGGTCTTTCCTTGCTAGCTTTCTGACTCTTCTCTCTTCTCTCCCTATAACTCAATGTATCTAGCTCTAGTTTTATTCACTGTTGATTTAACAAGGCAGGCAAAGTCTTACCTCAGAGGCTTACCAAATACTATACCTTCTGCCAGTAAAACACCTCTTCTACATATTCATATAGGTAACTTAAATGCAACAGTTATTGGGTTCCTACTCTGACCACCCTGTTTCAAATTAAAAAGTCTTTTTCCTCCCTTGATTTCCCAAAGAGAAACCTGCTTTTATTAGCGCTTTGTTTTTTTTGTTTTTTTTTTTAACATACAGTTCATTCATTTAATTATGCATGCTATCTGAGTCTGTCTTCTAGAATAAAAGCTTCATAGGCAGGGATGTCTGTCTGTTTTTGCTTTTATTTTGTTTTATTCATCTTAATCCCCAGGGATACAACAGTACCTAACACCGTGAATGATGCAGTTAATATTCAATTAGTAAAAATAATAAAAATTGGTTGACCCTTTATTATTTAATTCTATAAATACTTGATCAATTGTAGTATGCTAAAAGAAGACACATTATTAGTTTCACCATTAAGCCATTTTGTTCTCAATGTTTTTTGACGATCTATTTTTAAAAATCACTAAACATTTTAGTGTGTGTGTGTCTGTGTGTCTGTGTGGGTGGGTGTGAACATCATAGCACAATTTCTGACCATGTTTTTCTATTACTTATTCAGGAGAAAACTTTTTGCTTAGATCCATAGTTTAGTCCATTTTCAAAAATCCTTTGTTTTTAATAACTAAAAAAGTGAAAGTGTATAATGCATTTTGATAAGTTTCTATTGACTCAAAACTATAAAGATTAATAGTTTAAAGTAATGTCAAAAGTCGTGTTTTTGAAGCTTGCAAGAAAAAAATTTCATTATTAATATTCTCTAACATTTCCTTCTCTCATTCATACAATGAATTCATTACTGTGTTTGAATAATAAATAATTTATAGTGGCCTTTATTAATAGATTTGAAGTTCTTTCCTTTGTAAATTCTTAAAATAGTAAAGTGAAAATTATTCTCATTTTGTTAAGAATAGGACTTTTTATTTAAAAATATATTGCTTAAGTAGAACTGAATAACTAAAATTTAGACACAGTTTCAAAATATTATCTCATGTAATGTCTTTTATGCTAAAATACAAAACCCTTTTAACAACATTACAATTATGATTAATTTAATTGCTACCTTTCTGCCTTGTGTTGCTTATGTTTTATACACTTTTTTGCTTAAATATTTAGTATTCTTCCATAACTTCACTAGCTAATATCATGAGAAGAAAAGGCTTAGCAGCTGAACTACTATTCATTTTCTTGCTTTGCCAGATGTAACATAGCCAGGAAAGAAAGAAGAACGGTGTTAGGATATATCTTCATGTAAACATGTTAACACTCTCTTTGTTAAGTATACAAATAGTATTTGTTAGTAAGAGAATTCTTACTTATGGAATGTTTTCAAAGGTATGTCCTTGAGTGTCTAGGATTGATTATAATAAACTAACCTGCAATCTATGGTTTTATGGAGAACGATTCCCTAATAAAAATGCCATGTAAGTTCTGTGAATACCTGAGTATACAATGGTGAAATTTTATAACTAAGACAGATTCATTTTATATTAGTAATGTGGCTGCCAACACTACTTTTTCAAATAATCCCTTTATTTGAATCACTGAGAATTAATCCTAGGGCAACAGGAAAGGACCTGGGTTGCTATGCCAGCTAGATTTCTCTTGCTTCTTCTGTGCCTGTGTTTGCTTCTATCCTGGAAATTATTAGCCCAGCTTGGTATTGGGTGAGATCTTCAAATCTTGTGAATCCAATTTGGCAACCTCATCCTTTGTGTAATTTCACACACTCTCAATATTTGTATTGACTCTAATCTGTTTTCCTATGCAAGTGTTTGAAGATCTTAATGATCATTTTGAAGGTAAATTAATAGCTTTCACTATCTTCTTTAATTATTGAAGTATTTTACTCTTCTAGTAAATGTACTTTTACACTTCAACCAAATGAGAAGATGTTTACTAAAAGAAATGTACATAAGGAGAAATTCCATGGATGTTACATAAAAAGCCTATCTATTTTGTAAGTGAATATTCAAACAACACCACCTCCAAATGGCATTCCTTGTTTGTATTATGGACATTTTACTTATTAGATATGATTGCAACCTCCATGATGACTTAGTCATTGATCAAGCAAAAGTGTGGAGGTGCTAGAAAATCTTCAAGCTATGCAAATGGGCCTTCAAAAGACAAAAGCTTTACCTACAAAAGCTGAACATATGCAAATCCTGTGACCCTATCATTCCCCTCCTATGAATAAACCAAACAGAGTTGTATATACATATATATGGGGTTTACTAAAATGCATGTGGAAAAATGGACATAGCAGCACTTTTTGTAATAACTGAAATCTGGAAATAAGTCAAATTCCCAATAAGAAGAGGATTATTAAATAATTTTAAAACGGGATATTATAGAAATATGAGCATGAATAAATAGTAATTATTTGCAACAATATGAATGAACCTCATAAACATAATATTGAGCAAAAGAAGTCAGATGAAAAATAGTATTTTGTTTATTATTACATTTATTTAAAGATAGGTAGAAAGAGAAGTAGGACACCAAACGAGTCTTCATGAAGTCAGAAACGTATTCATCTGTGCGCCTCAACAGGTACATTGGAATGGGTTGTAACTTGTTTGAAATGAAGACTTCAGCATTGGTGTAGTTTCTAGAGTAATGGCAAGATTTGGGATGTGACTAGGTAGTGAAGGAAAAGGACAAAAAACGTTATTGAAATTAAAACAGTCGAGGAAGTGAGAGGCACCCAAATATATTTTTAATAATCTGAAAGTTTGGCAATAATCAAAGTGGAGGAAAAGTTGGGAAGAAATGCTGAGGACAGAACAGTGACGGGGCCTGGTCCTATCTTAATGAACACCTCCGGGAGAAGGGCTAGCACACCTCCAAACTGACCAAAATGTGCATTCCTTGAGTGGCATGATGTGTTTTGCAAACTGTATATGCACTGTTTCAATGTGAACACCAAATATGTCACTGCAACAGACATTCTGTTCAACCATTTCAGTGGTCTTGGGTTCCAGTTAACAACCAAACCCCTGAGACACCATAGGTCTGTGCAGCCTTAAGTTCATCAAGCTTTATAAAAGAATCTGAGGTACTAACTAGAGCAGTACACTCAGCAACTGCATAACAGACATCTGTGACTCCGAGTGCTGTTTCTGATATCCCCGTCACCCTGTGTTTGGGACAGTGTGGTTGCCAGTGATGACGCAGAGGTGAGTGTGGGCTTGGAGGAGCCATGGGCTCTGAGAGCCTTCAGCTTTCATGCCTGCTAGTCACACTGCCCTTAAGGTGAGTGATGGGTTCCCATTTCCACGTGCAGCTGCATCTTAGTTATTCATTCCTAAGTAAACAGACTCAGCAGTGAGGTGCGAGGTCTTGGTTGTATTCCGTTTCATCTTAGCCCTAGGATAAGAAAAATCTTCATAGCTTTGTGAGCTACCTTTGCCAAAAGATCAGATTAAGGAACAAATTCTGAGGTATGAGGCAACAGGCAAGGCCACAGAACCTGCTCCTAATCCCTTTCTTCCAGACACCAATAAAATTCCAATGTCACATGCAATATCTTAAAAGTTACATAATGACAAATGCACAGAACTTTTAGGTACAACAGTATTTGTAAAACAGTAGCAACAATAACAACAACAATAGTAACCTTTACAAAGTGAAATTGAAGGTTGCAATGAGGAATTCATCCAAGATTTGAAATTCCTTTTAGAGATAGCAGAGTGTAGTTGGAAGAACAAGAACTTCAGAGTCAAAGAGACCTGCTATTGGGTAATTATGTGATGTTGAAAAAATAACTTAGCGTAATTCCTTCCAATATGTTTACAGCTATACAATGCATTTTAAATGTGTTAAATAGTAACAACATGTTAACAAAATGAAATGAATACTAACATATACATTACTCATCATTCATCCAATGCTCAATAACTGTTTAACCATTTCTATTTTCATGCTATGGCTAATTTTTCAGAGGAAATCTGAGATACATGCCTTTCTTCCCTGAGTTTCTCTTCTGAGTTTTACTGCCAGTAATGTAAAACAAAACAACAACAACAAAAAATCACATCCTTCAACAAATAATTGTTTCGCTCTCTCACTTTGTCCCACTCTCTTTCTCTCTAGTTCTTTCTTTTAAAATAAATATAATGTCTTTCTCACTGATTAAATATGTCTAGCTTATGTAGAAACCATAGATATTAGTTAGAGAAAAACAACTAAGTGTGTATGGTGCTCTAATCACGACTGATTATTGGGTCCTTGTAGACCTAATCATACAGTGCTCCATACCTCAGATTTCTCATAGATAAAATGAAGGTTATTGGTCGTGATGAATACTCAATCTTTTTTAACAGTCAGATTTTAATGATTTTTTTTTTCATTTTGATATCTAGTCAGCAGTAAGATATTATCATATGGCTATCTCAGACTGCAAAAAAAAAAAAAAATGCAAGTCTTCAGTGATTTTAACTTAATTTCAATATTGCTCAGAATATTTTACCAGGACATTACTTAGAAGGAGGACAACAAACCTACAGCAGCACTGGGTAGTGGAAGCATGGGAGAAAAATCATAGCCTCTTCCCAATCCCTCGTGCATGGAGCAGAGATTTCGGACAGTTCTCAACCAGGAAGGTGAGTTGTGCAGTATGGCAAGGGGTGCAGAGTTAAGTTGAAGGAGGAAATATTTATAAAAGTGAACAGAACAGGTATTTAGCTTGTGTGTAAGCCATTTTTATATTTTTTACTTTATTTTTAATATTAAATTTAAATTAAGTTATATATAGTTTAATTATAGATTAAACTATAATTATAATATAATTTAAATTAAGTTATATATATACACTCGCATACACATATATATAATGTAAATAGTGTAGGGAAATGTCTGATATGTGGCCTTCAGTGTCTCAAAATCCAGATATTCCAAAAAACCTGTAAGTTTCCCTTCTAATCTCTGCTTGGCAGTGTGATGTGGTATGCTCCATGTCTTTTGAATATAATTATTTTTCAAGCTGCTGCATATGGTGATGAACGTCTGCAGATTCAAGATAAAGCAAATCTCTTAAAATATACAACTGAACATTCTAGTCCTTTAGGCAGAGAGGGGAAAATAGGAGTTCCAGACAGACCCTGAGCATTTCACACACTGGTACTGTTCAGTGGGTAAGTGGCAGAAGCATGAGTAATGCAGGAATGTAATTGTCCTTAATATTCATATGCATTTGAAGGTTCAAAGGACCTCAAGCCTACTTTACTTGATAAGGAGAAAAGAACACGTGAAGAGGTGCAGTAGGTTTGGAAGAAGGGTTTGATCCCCTACCAGACAAGGCTTGCCTGTGGGCATGTTCAGGCTTTCTTGAAGCAGAACCAGGTGAGGTGCAGGCGGTAAATGAATTGGGCTGGGCACTTAGTACCAGGTCACTGCTCACTGGCTTACTCCAATCCATTCTTGCCTCCATGAAGACAGAGGGAAAACCCGTTTGGGCAGGACTTTTAACCTCTCTGTGTTTAGTAGCACTTTAGTGGCAGAACAGAAGTGCCGTGTGAAAATCATTCCTTTCTGAACGGTCTCCAGGCGGATATGCCCTCACAAATTTCCCATCCCAAACACACACAGAAATCGCAGTCTTTGTTTTTGTTTTTGGTTTTCTTTTTCCCCGTGTCTAAAAAGTGTTTCTTTTTCATTTCAGATGATTTATTCCAGGAAGACATGGCCTGAATTTTGACTTTCCATCTCAGCCTCTTTTAAGAATCCATAGCCCACACTGACGTCTCCCCTTTTCCTTAATTTGATCCACAAACTGTCCCTGCAACACAGTTAGCAAGTAATCCTGAGCCATGCTGTCTTTCAATGTGCAAACCTTGTAAATGGTAGGTTTGGTAATGGTTGTTGATAGATGAATTGACCTTTACGATGACTGAGTTCATTTTAACACAGCATAAGCAAAATAGACCATATATTATAAAATTCTGTAAGGCAAATAGTAATTCAATATTTTACTTTTTATTATGTAAAAATGATTATACAGATGAGCATTTAGGAAAAGTATTTTTAGTGATTCTTAATTCTACAATGTCACACATTTCTAAGAAGTTGCACGAGACAAACAAATAACATTATTGAAGTTTTATAGAGTTAAAGGTCAAAAACAAATGCTGAACTAAAAACTATTCTTATCAGTCACATGTTCCTATTTCTGGTGTTCACAGCAACTTTTATTCAGTAATGAGACCAGTACTTTTTGATTTATAGATTCTCTAAAATTATCAAACAACTAACTGAATAAGGTGCAAGGAGGATTATGAACTCTCAAAACTCAAATGATAATAGTGACTCTTTAGGTCTGTACAAGATTTAATGATTTGCCATAATGATGATGATGATGATGATGATGATGATGATGTACAGTGTCTCCAATGCTCAAACTTCACTAGGAGTTAGATTTTTGTAATTCTGTTTTAACAAAGGTCTGCCTTCAAACTCACTTTCTGTCCTACTACTTGATGTATAATATATACAAAGAAAGTAGGAGAGAAATCTTATATCACCCAAACCATTATACATAATATGACCACATTTTGGTTCTGAAACATTTTAGAATATGTCCTATCAAACTGTTCAGTAGAATACAATGCCTTAAATTGCTTAGTTTTCCACTATATCTCCACCTTCTATTTAAAACTTGGTATAAATAGTAATGTTTATTAGTGACTAGTGAATAAATACTGAATTTAAATAGTGATCCCAAAGGTGGCCTATGGCGAACACTGCTAGATGTAAGCCAAGGGCCTCTTCTTCCTCGCTATTTTGTTAACTTACTCATTTCACAATGTACCCAGGTGCAGAGCATGAATCATGATTGATCTGAACTATGAGGTCATAACAGGGTGAGATCAAACCCAAGGAGATGGTAATAGATTCTTGGGAAGAAAAAAAATCCTACAATTTTCATTTATAAAACACAGATATATATATAGTACAAAAACAAGTATATGAGGAACAATGACATGAACATTTCATAGTGGACGTAATTGGAAAAAATATCTACAAAGGCTTCTTGGGGAGTAATAAGGTGTAGATTGAGAAACAGTGGTTAAAATCAGTCATGTGATCTTGGTCCTCTCTGCTAGTAAGCTGCTGGAAAAGACTAAGTTCTGGCCAAAGAGATAAACCAGGATTAGAGAAAAAGTTTTGTGTTTTCCTGGTATGCTAGTGTCCTACAAGGGCCTTTACCCAGCACTCTCTCAATTTCTACTTTGAATAATGCTATATGATGAATAAAATATAGAACTTTGGTGGTCATTTCATTACCTAAAGGATAAATTAAATAAACACTGGTTGAAAGTAAAGCAGGGCTAAGACTTCAGTTCAGTCATTATGGCTCTGAAGCAACATTGAATCTGCCTAACTACATGTTGTTCCCTTGTTAAGCAGAGAGCCTTATGGTTTTGCACGGCAATGTACCAGGATGGCTATCAGGCCTCTGAGCCCAAGCCAAGCCATCACATCCCCTGTGACTTGCACATATATGCCCAGATGGCCTGAAGTAACTGAAGAATCACAAAAGAAGTGCAAATGCCCTGCCTCACCTTAACCAATGACATTCCACCACAAAAGAAGTGAAAATGGCTGGTCCTTGCCTTAAGCGATATTATCTTGTGAAATTCCTTTTCCTGGCTCATCCTGGCTCAAAAAGCTCCCCCACTAAGCACCTTGTAACCCCCACTCCTGCCCGCCAGAGAACAACCCCCCTTTGACTGTAATTTTCCTTTACCTACCCAAATCCTATAAAATGGCCCCACCCTTATCTCCCTTGGCTGACTCTCTTTTCAGACTCAGCTTGCCTGCACCCAGGTGAAATAAACAGCCATGTTGCTCACACAATGCCTGTTTGGTGGTCTCTTCACACAGACGCGCATAACAATGGCTGTACTTGGTAACTTCCTGTAAGAGCTGAGTCAGACTCAAGTACAAGGTCTAGACCAACGTCCAGAAGAGTTTCTCCTTGGTTTTTGTCTAGGAATGTTATAGTTTCAGGTCTTATTTTTAGGTCTTTAATCCATCTTGAGTTAATTATTGCATATGGTAAGAGACATGGGTCCAGATTCATTCTTCTGCATATGGCTGGCCAGTTTTCCCAGCACCATCTATTGAATAGGGTGTTTTTTCTCTGTTGTTTATTTTTGTCACCTTTATCAAAGATAAAGAGAAAATACTCTGGGGACTCCAAAAATGGGGAGGGAGGGATGGGAGTGAGAGTAGAAAAATGACCTATTGGGCACAATGTCTAATACTTGGGTGATGGGTACACTAGAAACCCAACTCCCACCATGATATATATAATACCCATGTAACAAAAAAGCATATGTACCCCTGAAACTAAAGTTCACTTTTCTGCAAATGAAAAGAACAAGGTCAAAGGCTCAGAGGTGAGAAGTCCATGACAGAGTCAGGTATCATGTGTGGATGACTTTTTAAACTTATCGTCTCTCCTCAAGATACATTTCTGACAAAGGACTGTTCCCTAGCCAAATGAATGGTGTGATTGAGAACCGAATGATAAATAATGTCAACAAATTTTAAACTTAAGAGCTGTATTCTTTTCGGGGACCAAAATATGGTGACCAATTAATCCTGATTGGCCCAAAATTTTGCCAGTTTTAGAACTGAATATCTCCCCCAGAAGTCACTTAGTCCTGAGGGGAAATTGGAGGGCTGTTAACTCTAGGATCAAAGACGGCTTTCTATCAGTGACTGAGCAGAATAAAATGGGTTTACCTCCTCATTTACCTCCAAAAAGAATGAGATGAGCTCCAGGTGCCTGGGTGTCTGAGGCTCAGGGCAGGCAGCAGCCATGAATGGAACTTGGTTGGTGGTTCTGAAAAATCTATTAGAGAAACAACAGGTCCGTGGTGGTGGTGAGCGTGAACTTACTTTCAATACTTTTGAGTATATACGTACAGTGGAATTACTGGATCATATGGTAATTGTCTTCAACTTTTCAAGGGACTGCTAAACTGTATTTCACAGTGGATGCACTATTTTATATTCTAACTAGTAACACACCAGGGTTCTGATTCTTTGACGTCATAGCCAGTACTTATTATTCTCTTTTTCATTTTGTTTTGTTTTTATGTAGCCATACTATTAATAAGTATGAAGTAGTAACTCACTGTGGGTTTGATTTGCATTTTCCTCTTCACTTGGATATTAATCATCTCTTGTTGAATGAATACAGAGTTTATGTTTGAAATGATGAATAAATCTAGAAATGGATAGTGGTGATAGATTCACAACATTGTGAACGTACTTAATGCCACTGAATGGTACCTTTAAAATGGTTAAAATAGTAAATTGTGAGTTATGTATATTTTACCATAAAAATACACATTTATGAGAAAAAACAAGGAGTAGGCATGTGAGAGAAGAATACAGGAGTCAAGAATTATTTAGAGTAGGTCAAAGTTCCGGTTATTGTGCCATAGGTGTCTCCCAAACCAAGGTACTTTGGAGTCTGAAAGAATGGAGTGGCCTCCTTCAACTATGACCAATAAGGCCTGGGAACAATGGGAGGTGGGAGCAAAAATTCAAATTAAGTCTTGAGTCTTCTTCACCATGAAACTGTAATACCCACAGATAATTCCTCAATGCAGGTATTTCACAAATGCAGCAAATTTTGATCCATGAGATTTAGAATTACAAGTTTACCTAAATTATCCCTACTATATTTTTCTCTCTAAATTTAGGTATTTTCATTTGAAAGAGCACATTAAGTAAAATTTGTAAAAAAAAAATAAATAAATAAAATACAACTTATAAAATCTTTCCATAAGAAATGAATCACTTTGTCTTAAGATTCTGAAAGCAATTTTGCAGGACAACATCCTTGTAAATAAAGACAACTGCTAACCAAGGATCATTCACTAGTTCGCATTCTCTGTCTTGAGGTTCTAAGGGGATCAAGTGTACTTTGATGAGTAAAATACTTTGAAATAATGTATTAATAAGGTGTCTGAGGCCGGGGGTGGTGGCTCCTGCTTGTAATCCTAGCACTTTGGGAGGCCGAGGTGAGCGGATCACCTGAGGTTAGGAGTTTGAGACCAGCTCGACCAACATGGAGAAACCCCATCTCTACTAAAAATACAAAATTAGTTGGGCATGGTGGCACATGCCTGTGATCCCAACTACTTGGGAGGCTGAGGCCGGAAAATCACTTGAACCTGGGAGGCGAAGGTTGCAATGAGCCGAGATCATGCCATTGCACTCCAGCCTGGGCAACAAAAGCCAAACTCCGTCTCAAAAAGAATAAAATAATAATTTTTTTAAAAAGGTGACTGAAAATTGACCTTCATAAACTAAAGATAAAACTTACATCTGCCATCCGCAAAGTTTTGCCATTTTTAAATAATAATTGAAAATAACCTTTATTCACCTATTCACCACAAAAATAAAACTGTCATGCATAGACATTGCGTTCATTTGATTTTCACTACAACTCTTTCAGTCAGGCATTTCAAGTACACCTATTTTTATTTTCATTTTTCACAGATTTAACCTCAGTGGGAAACTTGCCCAAGGTCACATAGCCAATATGTGAAAGACAAAATATCAACAAATTTTCCCTCTTGACTTTGTCCTAAGTTGTATTACACTTGCTTCTGTTCACCATGTTGTATCTTTTTTGTTTGTGTTTTGAGACAGGGTCTACCTCTGTCACCCAGGCTAGAGTGCAGTGGCATGATCTTGGCTCACTGCAACATCTGCCTCCCGGGTTCAAGCAATTCTCCTGCCTCAGCCTCCAGAGTAGCTGGGACTACAGGCATGCACTACAATGAAAGGCTGTTTTTGTATTTTCAGTAGAAATGAGATTCTGCCACATTGACCAGGCTGGTCTCAACTCCTGGCCTCAAGTGATGTGCCCACCTCGGCCTCCTGAAGTGCTGGGATTACAAGTGTGAATCATCACGCCGGGTCCCAAGTTGTATCTTTGATTAATATCCTGGCATTATCTGTGTGACTCTGCCCATGAGATTCATAAAAGTAAATGAAGAGAAGTCCCTTTTCTTGACATTGAAAAAAATGTGGACATTGATGTCATTGGAAAGAATTTGATCATTTGTTGCTATCCCGTTTATGAATAATTAGAAACAGATTACTTTTCAACCTCCAAAACTTTACTGCTAAAGCAAAAAAGGTGGGCTGATTAATAGGTCCAAGTGGAAAATATTATAGTAATGCCACAGTTCAACCAAAGGTGCAAAAAAGGGATATGAGATACTGCACTGTCCAATATGACAGCTACTAGCTCCATGAGGTCATTGAGCACCTACAATGTGGCCAGCTCAAAATAATAGTTGTGGCAAATGTAAAGTAAATAACACGTTTCAAGACAAATGACAAAATCAGTTATATGTTAAAATGGTAATACTTTGAACATCTTGGATTAAATGAAATATATTATTTAAGTTAAATTTAACTATTTGGTTTTCTTTTACTGTTTTAACGTGGCTACTAGAACATTTAAAATACATTTGTCACTTGCTTCTATTGGACAGTGCTACTTTAGAGAAAGGAGGGTTGGAAAATGCATCAAGGACCAAACTCACAAAAAGCATTTATATATATATACACATACATATAATGCTTCCATATATATATATATATATTTCTATGAAATCTACAAAGACTTTCACTTCCCTAGGTCATATCCCTAATAAATATAGTGACCACAGAGTTTAATATCAAATGGTGGTTGTTTTGGGAGATAATGGAGGTACTGTCATTTACCTGGGACCCTAGGCACAAACTGCAAATGTTCTTGGAAACGAAAGGATGCATTCATTTCCATAGACGTACCCCCATCCATCGTGATCTCCTTTAGCCATAGTGCAATTTCCAGTTCCTTGACTGCTCTCCCCTGCTTCAAGTCTTTCACACATGCTCTTCTATCCATTCAGAACCCACTCTGCACCCTCATGTGCCTAGCTAACTTCCACCATGCCAGGCCTCTATTGAGCACACTGATTTATTTAGGCCCTGCTGTCTTATACTATATTGACAACACAAACCTCTCCATCCTGAAACTACACACAAATTAATTCTTATTCGGTGTCTGTTTTTCTATTAAAATGCAAAGTTCATTAGAACAGAAGTGATATGTGTTCGTATCTACACCAATACCTAGGCAGCTTAAAGTGTGTAGTAAGCACTAAAGAAATATGATCTACATGAATGAATAATTGTATGGTCCTTAAATACCTGTATGTACCTGATGGCTCTCTTATTCCTAATGTACACAGTAATTCCTGAATACCCACTTATTCTCTCCTCCAAAGGATTATCATAAAGCTTTAGATTTTTTTCTTTAAAAAGCAATTTTCATTTGATATTATGTAAGTAAACTGCATTTTAAGAAGTAAAATTTACATTGATAGTAATGGGTTTTTTTGTTTGTTTGTTTGTTTGTTTTTTTGATACAGCGGAACTGGTCACATTATCTTCCATGGGTTTTGTCAAAAATAATGTATGTGTATATATTGAGATTAAATAGTTTCTAACTATGGAATGTTCCACTTATGAGAATTTAAATAAAAAAAGAAAATCAGAAAAATAAAGAATAAGGAGTTTCTTCATATGCCTTTACTTTGGGTCTCAATTCATTAGAAACCAAACTAATTAACAGCATGGGACAAAGCCAATATATTGGCTTTATTCAAAATACAAGTAAGGTTTTTATATTAAATTGTCTTGTACCTTAGTAAAATGCTCCCGTACTTTGACACATCCTGGAAGAGCCTTGGAGGAAATATATATTTCCTAACAACAAAATCACATAAGTTAGGAGAAACAATCACCTTCCAATTTATATATATATATATATATATATATATATATATACACACACACACACACACACACACACACACACACACATATATATATATTTAAGACCCTATTTAATATATATATTTAAGACCCTATTGCCCTTTAAGAGTAGTGAGTTTTCAGCAACGAAGCAGGAATTATCAGTTATCTAAGAGATATATTTTAAAGGTTAAGTATGTTTTAGAATGAGTAATTTTATACATTAGAAACTGTTTCTTACTGTTCATAGAATGGTAATGAAATGGTAGAGCATATGTACCATTATAGCAGCTTCAAAAATATAATGTCACTGCCAAATTATATTACTTCTCTTCTTCAGTATTTCTTCATGCTTTGAAAAGAGCTGATCTGAATACAGAGATATGTTCATAGCTATAAAATAATTCTTACTCTACCCTACCCTAGCTTTTATCAAGATATGGAATTTTTAAATTAAAATAATAATATCTAACATAAATAGCCAACATTTCTTTGAGTGTTTGCTGTGGGCTAGATACTATTTACGCCATCTGTACACCTTTAATCTGTGAATAATTCTGTGCAATAGTTTGACTGTTACACCTATTGCTGGATGACAAGAATGGGGTTAAGTAACTGTCTCATAGATGTAGAAACCCATACAGTAAGATTTTGGATCTACACATAAACATTTAAATAAGATGTTAGGGTTCAAATAGAAATTTTATTGTTTACATATTGTATTGTATTGAAATCAGGGAATAGAAATTTTGAAGTTGCGCTACAGAGTATTTAGGGAAAGGTCATTTGCTGCATTGGAAAAAGCCACAAATCACATTTAAAAAAATTACATTAGACTTGTTTTCATTATACCTTTCCTTGGAATCTCATCATGCACCTTCAGTCTGACCGAAATTGAAGCTCAGTAAATGCAAAGTAAGTGAATGACTGGAAGCATGTCTCAATGTTGACTTCACTGTTACTTGTATCAGCTAGTTGTCTGGATTACAGAGTCTCTAATAAATGAGCTCTCTTCCCACTTGATAAAGCACTGATAAAACTGTTATATCAAATGATAAGAGAGCTCATTTATGTCATTTGTATGTTATCACTGAGTTGGAGGTCTTCACACCACTTATAAGGTATATTCATATAGAACATATACAATATAAAAAATGTATTAATACTATACTCCAAAGACCCAGCACTTACCAGGAGATGGGTCTATCCCCTCACAAGCGTATTTCCATAATCACTTCTTCCTGCTTTCAAACTAGGTCTTCTTTCAAACTGTCGATGCCTTTAAACATGTTTCCTGGCTTTGATATGCAGTGGCTGAATATCTACCCTTCCAGAATCAGTATACAATCAATGATGAAACATTTTATTTGGATGTATAAATTCTAAAATTATTACATATGGAAAAAGATGACATATGGCAAACATTTTTCTGAAAATCTCTTAGGAAGGTACCATTTTAGATAACAACATACTTTCTCTTTAGTAAGTCCAGCAAAGTAAAGTTTCTTACAAGTTTAGAATTGGCCACTGTTTTTGCTGCTTACAAACTGCAGATTTACTTGAGGGGATTTTCTATGAAGAAAACACTTTAAATATTAGACTAATTAAGACTGGTTAGAAGCACAGATTTTGAAAGGCCCCTGGAAGCTGAGACCAGCTGCGACAACAACTTCACACTGTACACCTTAATTTCACTGAGCAATCATCTCCACTATCTGCATCTCTATCTCTAGCTAACTCTACGTGTCTGTATACTTTTTTGTGATTATTTTAGATTGTATGAAGTAAGGCTCAAAATATGACATTCTAACACATCAATTTCCACGTGATGCTTTTCCCCACCTTACCTAGAATAATCAAGCCCTTTTTCTTTATACTGTTATTGTAGCACTACCAAGTATTCCTCATCAACTGCATCCACTGCCACCGGAAAGGCAGTGTAAATGCACCCGCTCCTGATATATGCATCAAAGCCCATGGGACTGGGGGAGTTGACAACATTTTTCATGAGTTGCAAACTTTCCTCTACACCTTAGACTAGAAGTCAGCAGACTATCAACCTTGGCCTGATTAATTTTTAGACCCATGAGCTAAGAATGGAGTTTACATTTTTAAAGAGTTGTAAGTGTGTGGACACACATGTGAGTATATAACAGAGGCCATACATGATCACAAAGTCAAAACCCTTTACTATTGCGACATTTAAGAAAAAGTTTGCTGACCCTTACCTTAGATCACCATCTTATCAATTTGATTTAATTGTTCAAATATTTGGCATTCTTGTGAGAAAATATTTGATTTGAGGTGTGATGAACAGTTTTGTTATTTATTTTCACCATTGACTGCCAGCCAGGGGTGGGTAGACAACCCTGAAGACCCCAATGGCCTGGAAAATATTGCTTGTGGGCATCCCCAAAGCACCTGCAGGAAGCTCTAGTTAGCATTTATTTATTTATAAATTCTTGTCCTCAACTTATTGTTTTCATGCTTTTCTGTTTCACTGAGAGTCCCCTGAAGGTACAGATTGTAATGAAATGGAATACCTCCAACATGGCTCACTCTAGAATGAGCTTTCTCTTCCACCCACATTGTTTAGGGATAAGATTCCTATACCACTCAGTGTCTCAAAAACATGTCATAAGCAATGCCAAAGTCAGAAAACAAAAAGGAAAAAATTTTCCCTACCACATGAGGATAAAGTTTTAGAATTGAAAAAGAACAGGAGGAAATGTCTATAGTAAGACAGAAAGAGTATCTTAACATTTGTTGTGAGTAAATTCTCTATCCAGAGATGTGTGTGAAAAGTAAAAATGAATTTTTCTAGAACCCAGTTTTAACACCCGTGCTGCATGTGTGATGGAAATCTACACTCCATCATTTGAGGAATTGTCCTTTCTTTAAAGGACGGTTGTTTCTCAGGTCCTGGGCCTTATGCAGTGCCAGTGCGGTGTAGATCCCGGTGCAGACACACACAGTGCTGCCTTGCAGGTGCCCTCAGCCCAAGGTGCCTTCTGCTGTTCTGGACCAGGAGTGCCCACAGGAGCCCTTTGTGCAACTTGTGACCTGTTTGTGACCTGGAAGTTTGGAAATCACTGGTTTTAATTTTACTTGCTTTGATTGTTAAACTTTTTCAACAGCAACACATTTAACATGATTATCTGTGGCCTGCTGTGATAGTACCATTGATTTTGTAGTTGTTTTTTTTTCTATTTCCTAACTATTTTCATTAAAAACATTGCTTGATAAGAACACGAGAGCTAAGAAAACAAAAGGCCAAATAATAACTCCTCCCATATGAGGAAGAGCTCAGGCATCCTGCCTTTTTCCCACCTCAGAGGAGACTGCAGTACTGTGTATTCGAAGCCCGCTTATCTGCCCAATCCTGTGAATTAGAGGAACAGGAAGTCTTGAGTAATGCCCAGTTCGTATGAATCATAGTCCTGAAGCATCACCTTACTCAGTGTGGGCCTGTTCAAATGTTGCAGTCGCATTCCCCACTGATCCCTGGATCTTTCTCTAGCCATGCTTCTCAGAGTCATTCATCTTTCTTGCTGATTCATCCTTCCCCAAACCTCAGATTCAGATGAGCTCCACTTGTCAATTTCCTAAAACTTTAGGAAACCAAGTTCTTTCAGATACTCAAATTTATCTATTTAGGTCACAATGGCTTTCTACAATCACTCTCAGAAGATAATTTATCTGTAAAGGTAGAGATCCACGCTCAACAGAAACGCAGGAGCCAATGAGATGCCATTCAATGTCATTAACATTTGTCTCTTTTCATCTCATTGTTCTGTTCTTATAACATTTATCTCATGGAAAATGGGATTAATGTCTAATTTAAGAATATATTTTGCATATTAGTCACACTTTAATCAATCACGGTTTCTAACAGAGTTAAGTTATTGATGCTGACATGAAAAATAAAATCTGTATCGCCAAGAATGACCAAGGCATTGAAGGTTCTGGTTAAACTTGCTTTGCTCTAATCAGATAGAAATTTTTGTCAGAGATGCACCATCTCAAGAGTGTGAATTTTTGTAGTTTTCTTAAAGTGAGGTCATGAGGACAAAATGTCGTAATTCAGATAGTTTATTGTGTTGTGAATGGTATGAATTTTTTCTGTAGATTATGATGTTTTGACATCTTTGAAAAACTTTTTCTGGCTGGGGAGAAACTGCCTCTCTTGGAGCTGGAAGCCTTTGATATGTAAACTAAACAATCACCAGCCCTCCCTCCTCTCTCTGGCCCTTACATCCCAGGAAGCAACATTCCTCTGCTTTAGTCATCCCAGGATCAGGTATCAGGCAATCATGAATCCCCTCTATAACCCAAAGCCCGCCACAATTACTCAGACTAGCCATTTCTAAACTCTTCCGCCTCCTTGCCTTCCCTTTGCCATGGAAACCCAATGAGGCACTGACCTAAGCCTTCTTGTCCTGTCTTTCAGCTGCTGACCACACCTGTGCCTTCCCTATGAGGAACCGCATGGTGCTGTGCCTGCTGTTCCGAGGACCTGTCAGCATAATAAACTTTGTTTTTTCCCTCAGTCTATTTTGTTTCTCCTCTTGTGGCTGCATGTGACTCTCTCGAAAAATAATATAGAGCATATCTAAGTTATTTGCATTTTTTTGTTAAATATTGAAGAAGTTCTACCTGAAAATCTCTGAAGTTGTTATGGCCGAAGACTTAAGGTGCCCCCCTAAAAATATATGTAAGCACATATTTGTATTGCAGTGTTTATAGACAGTAAACTTGTGTGAGATTATGTATAACTGATTGATTTACTGAACATAAATGTAATGTAAGTGAAGAGAGAACTGCTAACTCCCTGGCAGACAATGCACTGTGCCTAGGATGGGGTGCTGGATGAGACACAGTTCTGCCCTCATTAAGTTCACAGTGGAGCAGGTGCTATACATTGAGTGTATAATTCTGAGTGTAATAAGTACTTCAAAGGAGCAGCTCGAGGCATCACTGACAAGAACGTCCAAATATTCCATATTCCACGTATGCGTGAGTCCACATAGGTGTTCTGTGTGGTCCAGCTTCAGCTTCCCAAGGTCTCGTATGTTCCTGGTTCTTGCCAATAGCCATTATCCTCCAATTCTACTTTAGGTAGTTTATTAGTTTTAGAGGTAGCTTAATGCTTCTGTTTCTTATTGATCTTCTCATCTCTTTGATCTTCTCATCAGTTGATAAGGTTTACTTCTATTTCAAAGTAAAAGCAAAGGAAAAAAATAAAGTTTATTTTGTTTTGTGTGGTAATTACTGAAGTCAAGCACCTTTTTCTATACCTGTGAGCCATCTTATGTTTTCTTTATAGAATTGTCTATTCAGGTCCTTAGCTCATGTTTTCTTAATAGAGTTATTTCACTTAGCATAATGTCCTCCAGGTTCTTCCATGTTATGAGTGTCTTTTTCTAAGGCTAAATAATATTCCAGTGTACACACACACACACACACACATAATCACATTTTAAAAATCTGTCAAGGGATATTTGTTATTTCCTTATTTAGCTATTGTGAAGAATGCTGAAATGATGGGAGTGAAGATATCTATTTGAGATCCTCATTTCATTCCCTTAGGATATATACCCTGAAGTGAGAGATTTCTAGATCATAAAATAGTTATATTTTTAGTTTTTTGAGGAATCTCCGCACTGTTTTCCATAATGGCTGTACCAGTTGATATTTTTTCACCAACAGTGTCCAAGCATCTTTGACTACCATATCTTAGCACAAAAACTTCAGTATTGTTTAGTTTTTTCCATTGATTGTGATGATAGCTGTGAGATTTTCACATGTGACCTTTCTTATGTTGAGATAGTTTCCTTCTATGCCTATTTTTGGGGAGTTTTATTCATTTACAGATGCTAAGCTTTGCAGATGCTTTCTCTTCATCTGTTGAAGTGATTGTGTATTTTTTCATCTTGTTAATGTGTTATACCACATTGATTGATTGAAGTGTGTGGAATCTTCTTTGAATCCAAGGGATAAATCCCACTTGGGGCTGGTGAATGATCCTTCTAATGTGCTGCTAAATGTGGTTTTCTACTATTTACTGAGGATTTTTCATCTGTATTTATAAGGGCTGGTGTACTGCAGTTTTCTTTTTGTGTGCCGTCATTGACTGTGTTTGACATAAGACTAATGCTAACCTCATAAATGAGGCAGACAAAAGATCAGACAAAAAAATGTAAAGTTACATGTCTGGATTAAAAACAATACAAACAAACAAAACAACTAGATTTTAAATGGAGAATATGTTAGTCTGGTGGCATATAAATATGTATGTAAGAGTATGTCAACCAAGAAAGATTACCATGGGAAAATCACATCTTTTGTTGGTGACAGCCTAGTTCAGTTTATTTAGACCAAACTTCTCAAAGAGAACAACTTAAAAGCCAGAAAATTTTAAAATCATTTTTAAAGACGTTAAATAGCTAACAGGGTAATTAACAATTATCTGACCAGTATGTAGGGACAGTTGCCAAATCCTGAGAGAGAGCTGAGAAGAGGCGGCCAAGTCACTCCTTTAGGAACCACAGCTCAGCTTTCTATCACCAGAATCCCCTTTTATGAACAGCTTTGCTTTCAGTAGTGTGTTACCCATAGCTAAACTTGGTTTAAAAATATTGCATGGGGCCAGGTGCTGTGGCTCACGCCTGTAATGCCAGCACTTTGGGAGGCCGAGGCCAGTGGATCATGAGATTGAGACCATCCTGGCCAACACGGTGAAACCCCATCTCTTCTAAAAATACTAAAATTATCTGGGTATGGTGGCATGCACCTGCAATCCCAGCTACTCAGGAGCCCGAGGCAGGAGAATAGCTTGAACCTGGGAGGCGCAGGTTGCAGTGAGCTGAGATCGTGCCACTGCACTCCAGCCTGGGCGACAGAGCAAGACTCAGTCTCAATATATATATACATATCACATGGAAAATTCCAGCTGTACACAATTCATATGTTTTAAATTGTGCACCATTTTGTGTAGCGTAATAAAGTCTCATGCTGCTCTGTCCAGCCCTACGCATGAATCATCCTTTGTCCAGTGTGTCCTATGCTGTGTGTGCTACCTGCCCATTTTTCATTGACCTCATCTGTGTCTGACATCCAGTCATCCACATCATCACAACTTGATGATCTGGGATCTCCCTAAGCAGATTATCCTGCTTCTGACATATCCTATGAAGGTCAATAGTAGCTTAATGCCACATCACAGTACATGCAACATTCACCCCACTTATTCACATCACACAGGCATTTTATTATCTCGTATAATCACCAAAATAAAATGGAGAGCACAGTACAATACATATTTAGAGAGAAACAGAGAGAGGGAGAGAGAGACCACATTCACATAAGTCTTACTAGAGTATATGATTATGATTCTTCAGTTAGTTATTGTTGTTAACCTCCTCTGATGCTAATTTTCAATCACACCTGGTCATAGATACGTATATATAGAAAAAGCTAAAGTATATATTGAGTTCTATACTCTCTACAGTTGCAGGCATCTTCTGGGGGTCTTAAGACATACTCCATGTTGATAGGGGGAACTACTATATTCCAGTTGCTAAAATAAGATTGAGTTGATGATGAGTATTATTGTTACTAAGTGCTTGCAGGAAAATGTTTTTTATCCTAGTTTAACATATATAAAACCTGTTTTACAAATACAATCTCATCTAAAAATAAAAAATAATAAAGTATAAGGGGAACATCAACACACCCTGCAGAAACACCAAATGAAACGAAACCGCAAGAGACTCTGGGTATAGGGATTGTCAATAAAGGCTTTAATATGAGCATGCTTCCTACGTACAGAGAGACAGGGAAAATTTTAAGAGTTTTAGTAGATAACTGGAAGCTATGAAAATGAAATGAAATTAAGAATTTAATGGACAGGTTTATAGCAGATAGAACAAAGCTGGAAGAAGAATTAGTAAACTGGAAAACAGATCACAAAAATATTCAGAAAAAATCACAAGGATAAAAAAGAATGGAAAATTAAGAAGAGGAAGTAAGAAACATAGAATAAGCATGTTAAGAAACATGGAATTTGAAAGAGAGGAGAGAGCTGAAGATTCAAGCAATATACATTTTTTAATTATTCACAATTTGTCAAAGTAAAACTTTTGATAACCAAAGACAATTAGGAAAGTCCTCAAAGCAAGCAGAAGATGTGAAAAACAAAAAGAATTATCTTCAAAATGGGAGACTTCAACACTCCACTGTCAACATTAGACAGATCAACGAGACAGAAAGTTAACAAGGATATCCAGGAATTGAACTCATCTCTGCAGCAAGCAGACCTAATAGACATCTATAAAACTCTCCACCCCAAATCAACAGAATATACATTCTTCTCAGCACCACATCATACTTACTCCAAAATCGACCACGTAATTGGAAGTAAAGCACTCCTCAGCAAATGTACAAGAACAGAAATTATAACAAACTGTCTCTCAGACCACAGTGCAATCAAACTAGAACTCAGGACTAAGAAACTCAATCAAAACCGCTCAACTACATGGAAACTGAACAACCTGCTCCCGAATGACTACTGGGTACATAACGAAATGAAGGCAGAAATAAAGATGTTCTTTGAAACCAATGAGAACAAAGATACAACATACCAGAATCTCTGGGACACATTTAAAGTAGTGTGTAGAGGGAAATTTATAGCACTAAATGCCCACAAGAGAAAGCAGGAAAGATCTAAAATTGACACTCTAACATCGCAATTAAAAGAACTAGAGAAGCAAGAGCAAACACATTCGAAAGCTAGCAGAAGGCAAGAAATAACTAAGATCAGAGCAGAACTGAAGGAGATAGAGACACAAAAAGCCCTCCAAAAAATCAATGAATCCAGGAGTTGGTTTTTTGAAAAGATCAACAAAATTGACAGACCACTAGCAAGACTAATAAAGAAGAAAAGAGAGAAGAATCAAATCGACGCAATTAAAAATGATAAAGGGGATATCACCACCGACCCCACAGAAATACAAACTACCATCAGAGAATACTATAAACACCTCTACGCAAATAAACTGGAAAATCTAGAAGAAATGGATAATTTCCTGGACACTTACACTCTCCCAAGACTAAACCAGGAAGAAGTTGAATCCCTGAATAGACCAATAGCAGGCTCTGAAATTGAGGCAACAATTAATAGCCTACCAACCAAAAAAAGTCCAGGACCAGATGGATTCACAGCTGAATTCTACCAGAGGCACAAGGAGGAGTTGGTACCATTCCTTCTGAAACTATTCCAATCAATAGAAAAAGAGGGAATCCTCCCTAACTCATTTTATGAGGCCAACATCATCCTGATACCAAAGCCTGGCAGAGACACAACAAAAAAAGAGAATTTTAGACCAATATCCCTGATGAACATCGATGCAAAAATCCTCAATAAAATACTGGCAAACCGGATTCAGCAACACATCAAAAAGCTTATCCACCATGATCAAGTGGGCTTCATCCCTGGGATGCAAGGCTGGTTCAACATTCGCAAATCAATAAACATAATCCAGCATATAAACAGAACCAAAGACAAGAACCACATGATTATCTCAACTGATGCAGAAAAGGCTTTTGACAAAATTCAACAGCCCTTCATGCTAAAAACGCTCAATAAATTCGGTATTGATGGAACGTACCTCAAAATAATAAGAGCTATTTATGACAAACCCACAGCCAATATCATACTGAATGGGCAAAAACTGGAAAAATTCCCTTTGAAAACTGGCACAAGACAGGGATGCCCTCTCTCACCACTCCTATTCAACATAGTGTTGGAAGTTCTGGCTAGTGCAATCAGGCAAGGGAAAGAAATCAAGGGTATTCAGTTAGGAAAAGAAGAAGTCAAATTGTCCCTGTTTGCAGATGACATGATTGTATATTTAGAAAACCCCATTGTCTCAGCCCAAAATCTCCTTAAGCTGATAAGCAACTTCAGCAAAGTCTCAGGATACAAAATTAATGTGCAAAAATCACAAGCATTCTTATACACCAGTAACAGACAAACAGAGAGCCAAATCAGGAATGAACTTCCATTCACAATTGCTTCAAAGAGAATAAAATACCTAGGAATCCAACTTACAAGGGATGTAAAGGACCTCTTCAAGGAGAACTACAAACCACTGCTCAGTGAAATAAAAGAGGACACAAACAAATGGAAGAACATACCATGCTCATGGATAGGAAGAATCAATATCGTGAAAATGGCCATACTGCCCAAGGTAATTTATAGATTCAATGCCATCCCCATCAAGCTACCAATGAGTTTCTTCACAGAATTGGAAAAAACTGCTTTAAAGTTCATATGGAACCAAAAAAGAGCCCGCATCTCCAAGACAATCCTAAGTCAAAAGAACAAAGCTGGAGGCATCACGCTACCTGACTTCAAACTATACTACAAGGCTACAGTAACCAAAACAGCATGGTACTGGTACCAAAACAGAGATATAGACCAATGGAACAGAACAGAGTCCTCAGAAATAATACCACACATCTACAGCCATCTGATCTTTGACAAACCTGAGAGAAACAAGAAATGGGGAAAGGATTCCCTATTTAATAAATGGTGCTGGGAAAATTGGCTAGCCATAAGTAGAAAGCTGAAACTGGATCCTTTCCTCACTCCTTATACAAAAATTAATTCAAGATGGATTAGAGACTTAAATGTTAGACCTAATACCATAAAAATCCTAGAGGAAAACCTAGGTAGTACCATTCAGGACATAGGCATGGGCAAAGACTTCATGTCTAAAACACCAAAAGCAACGGCAGCAAAAGCCAAAATTGACAAATGGGATCTAATTAAACTAAAGAGCTTCTGCACAGCAAAAGACACTACCATCAGAGTGAACAGGCAACCTACAGAATGGGAGAAAATTTTTGCAATCTACTCATCTGACAAAGGGCTAATATCCAGAACCTACAAAGAACTCAAACAAATTTACAAGAAAGAAACAAACAACCCCATCAAAAAGTGGGCAAAGGATATGAACAGACATTTCTCAAAAGAAGACATTCATACAGCCAACAGACACATGAAAAAATGCTCATCATCACTGGCCATCAGAGAAATGCAAATCAAAACCACAATGAGATACCATCTCACACCAGTTAGAATGGCAATCATTAAAAAGTCAGGAAACAACAGGTGCTGGAGAGGATGTGGAGAAATAGGAACGCTTTTACACTGTTGGTGGGATTGTAAACTAGTTCAACCGGCCGGGCGCGGTGGCTCAAGCCTGTAATCCCAGCACTTTGGGAGGCCGAGGCGGGCGGATCACAAGGTCAGGAGATCGAGACCACAGTGAAACCCCGTCTCTACTAAAAAAAATACAAAAAATTAGCCGGGCGCGGTGGCGGGCGCCTGTAGTCCCAGCTACTCAGGAGGCTGAGGCAGGAGAATGGCGGGAACCCGGGAGGCGGAGCTTGCAGTTAGCCGAGATCGCGCCACTGCACTCCAGCCTGGGCAACAGCGTGAGACTCTGTCTCAAAAAAAAAAAAAAAAAAAAAAAAAAAAAAACTAGGTCAACCATTATGGAAAACAGTATGGCGATTCCTCAAGGATCTAGAACTAGATGTACCATATGACCCAGCCATCCCATTACTGGGTATATACCCAAAGGATTATAAATTATGCTGCTATAAAGACACATGCACACGTACGTTTATTGCAGCACTATTCACAATAGCAAAGACTTGGAATCAACCCAAATGTCCATCAGTGACAGATTGGATTAAGAAAATGTGGCACATATACACCATGGAATACCATGCAGCCATAAAAAAGGATGAGTTTGAGTCCTTTGTAGGGACTTGGATGCAGCTGGAATCCATCATTCTTAGCAAACTATCACAAGAACAGAAAACCAAACACCGCATGTTCTCACTCATAGGTGGGAACTGAACAATGAGATCACTCGGACTCAGGAAGGGGAACATCACACACCGGGGCCTATCATGGGGAGGGGGGAGGGGGGAGGGATTGCATTGGGAGTTATACCTGATGTAAATGACGAGTTGATGGGTGCAGCACAGCAACATGGCACAAGTATACATATGTAACAAACCTGCACGTTATGCACATGTACCCTACAACTTAAAGTATAATAATAATAAATAAATTTTAAAAAAAAAAGAATTATCTTCAAATGAGTAGTGATTAGAATTACTACTTCCTTTTTAACAGAAATATTACAAGTATAAAGATAAATGAAATTTAAAGTGCTGAAAGCAAATAACTGTCAATTTAGTATATCTATATCCATAAAAAATGTCCTCCATGAAGAATGTGAAACAGATATCTTTTCAGAAATTAAGAGCATTCTCCACTGGCAAACACCGACTAACATTCAGAAAGAACAAAAGGACATCAGTGTACATCCCTCAGCTGTTTAAATGATAAGATAATATGCATGAAAATTCAGTTAAAATAGAAAAAGTTCTAAAATATTAAAACTTTGTCAAAGTGACATAAGAAATACTTGAAAACTTAATGAAGATAATTGCATACATTATTATTTTTTCATATAAATAAAAGTTTATAATTCATTGAAAACTGTATAGATAGCATTTAAAGAAGAAATAACATTAATAAAAGAAGCTGCCAAAAAGAAACATTGAAGGTGTTATGAGGTCAGTGTAAATGTGACAAGAAAATCTGACAACAATTGTATTAGAAGGCATATGTCCTTATTCATGAACATGGCAGAAATTTACAACCCTCTCCCAAAAATATTCAGGTCCTGAAATCTAAAATCTGTGTGTTTATTACTTTTCACGGCAAAATTAACTTTAGAGATATAAGTAAAGTTATAGATCTTAAAATAGATTTTCCTGGACTATCTAGCTGGACTCTATCTAATCACACAAGTCTTTAGAATCAGATAAATTTCTCCAGCTGGAGTCAGAGAGATTTGGCAGAAGGTGAAGTCAGAGAGATGTGAAGTGAGAGACTCGACCTGCTGTTACAGGATCATAGCCACACGGAAAGCATGAGAAGGAATCAGGCAGGTTCTAGGAGCAAAGACTGGGCCCCACCTGATTATCGGCTAGCAACAACCACATTTATCCTACAACTGCAAGAAACTGAGTGGGCCTACAACCTGAATCGACTTGAAAATGAATTCATCCCCAGAGACTGCAGAAGAGAATGCTGTGCCAACACCTTGATTTCAATAGCTTGAGACTCAGGAAGACACAGCAGCTGAATCACTCTGTACCTGGACTTCTGACCTACTGGACTATGAGATAACAAATGGGTGTTGTTTTAAGCCAGTGAATTTTGGTCACCTGTTATGGCAACAGTAGAAAACTAACACAGAGACTCATGCATATGTATATACGGATGCTAGATTTATGACAAAGATGGCCTTGCAGATCAGTGGTGTGGAAGTTATTTCAAATAAATGTTGCTGATATAATGGTATATCTATATAGAAGAAAGAAATGAAAATACGTTTCCGATCTCATACCATGCATACAATTCCACTGAGATTGCAGATCTAAAGATGAAAGCAAAATAATAAAGTATCTCAAAGACAATGTGAAAACACACCCGTCATTTGCAGATATGAAAGACTTTTTTAAAAGACACAAAATCAGCCGGGAGCGGTGGCTCATGCCTGTAACAGCACTTTGGAAGGCTAAGGTCAGAGTATCACAAGGTCAGGAGATCGAGACCATCCTGCCCAACATGGTGAAAACCAATGTGTACTAAAAATACAAAAATTAGCTGGGTATGGTGGCACATGTGTGTAATTACAGCTATTTGGGAGGCTGAGGGAGGAGAATCGCTTGAACCCAGGAGGCGGAAGTTGTAGTGAGCCAAGATGGCGCCACTGCTTTCTAGCCTGGTGACAGAGCAAGACTCCGTCTCAAAAAAAAGAAAAAAAAAAAAAAAGACACAAAATCTATAACCGCAAAGGACAAGATTGATATGTTAGACTATGTTAACATTAAGAATTTCTGCTCATTAAAAGGAAGCAAGAAGGAAAGATGCAGACTGGAAGAAAACAATGGTAACTCATATAAGAGACAAAGGACCAAGACAAAAGTCCTATAAATCAACAGGGAGAGACAAAATACTCAATACACAAAAAAGGGGGGCATAGACTTGGATAGAAAATTAACACAAAGAAATTACACGCCAGGGATCAATAACTATTTGACAAGGTGCTCAATCTCAGCTGTAATCAGAAAAAAGTTAAATCACACTACATTGAAGTGCCAATATATATACCCTGCAGAATGGCTTGAAGTATATAAAGAGGCGATCTGATGTGTAGGAAAGGAATTTGATTGTCATACATTGGTGGAGAGAATACATTTTTATGCAATCCCTTATGAAGAAGAACAATTGAAGAAGAATTAAGTGGGCAAGAAAGTGTTAACAAAGATGCCGGGTAGTGGTGCCTTTGTGGGTGGCTTAGGAATGGTTACAGAGGGGTTTTGTGTTGCTATCAAATATTCTATTTTTTTGTTTAATTCATGATTACAGAAGTGCCTGCTTCTTGGTAAATCTTTAAGCTTTTGATTTTTGTTCTGTACCCTCGTCTGTAGGCATATATTACTTCATAATTAAATAGAAAAGAAAAGTTCTTTCACATGACCTACAAATAATTTTTGCAAATTGCAAAGTATAATATCACTTAGTATATCTGTGCTAATTTCCTTTGGAAATAAGATGGTATGATATAAATTGGTCACTAATGTGATACATATTTTGTCTCAAAATTGTTTGGGGATCTTTAGTTATAACTAAAATTTGGGGTCACATTGATGTGAGGGTAGTCATCACTGTTAAAGAAAAATCTCTTTAAAAGAAGATCTCCACTTTAATCCACAGTCTCACTGGAAGGTTTTGTAAAGATCACACTGGGCAATAGCTTTCAGGCCCTGGATTTGTGGATGAGAAATTAAGTTTAGTTAATCTAGAAGAAAAGTTTCCTCTCAATTTATAAAAAGAGAATTACGAAAAGGCTTAGGTAAATGGGATTGGTTTTGCTAATTTGAACTGGGACTGTTGTTAAAGATAATGGTGATTCACACTAAATCAAAGTAGAAAAAAAATACAGCAAATTTAGTTTTCTTGTAATATTAAGATGTTCTTGCTAAAACTGCGATGAGGTATATTTAAAATATTTGACATCCAATTCTCCAGGCTCATGCACTATTTTTGTTGATGACTGGGTTGTGACTATAGCTTCCTAATTTTGTGTAATTGTTTTTAGTCTTTCCTTCCTTCAGTTCACTTTTGTGTGTGTTTGTGAAACATAAAACATTGACAAAAGTGAATTTATACACATATACACAGAGTTTAACAAATATTTATAAACTGACACCTGTATAACACTCACACATGGTAAAATACAATAGTTTAAGCTCCTGAGAAGATTCTTGTTTCCTTTTCCAATCTCAATTTATTCATCAGTACAAATATAGTAATTCTTATTACTTTCACAGAAAATATTTCCCCTATTTTCTTCAGTTTTACCATCTGCATGTGATGTATTTGTCAGCCTTGTCTAGAGACAGAAGCAATAGGAGATAACCACAAAGATATAGTTGTAGATATAGATATGGATATAGATATATATAGATAGATGATATAGATAATGTATATATAGAGAGATGATAGCTATAGATACATATAGATATACATACAGATATAGATGTAGATATAGATATCTAGATAATATAGATATAGATTATAGATATAGATGGTAGACAGGTGATATAGATGATATGGAAGGGAAATCATTAACAGAATTGGCTCACATGACTAGGGAGGCTGGGAAGTTCCATGACAGACCGTTTTCAAGCTGTAGACCCAGGGAGCCAATGGTGTAACTCTCAGACTGAGGTTGAAGGTTGGAGAACCTGGGGCCTGTTGATGCTCCTCCCAGAGTCCAAAGACCAGAGAACCTGGAGTTCCCGTCTACAAGGTTGAGAGAAGAAGGGGCTGGATGCGGTGGCTCACGCCTGTAATCCCAGCACCTTGCAGGGCCAAGGTGGGCGGATCACGAGGTTAGGAGATCGCAACCATCCTGGCTAACATGGTGAAACTCCGTGTCTACCAAAAATACAAAAAAATTAGCTGAGTGTGGTGGCGGGCACCTGTAGTCCCAGCTACGTGGGAGGCTGAGGCAGGAGAATGGCGTGAACCTGGGAGGCGGAGCTTGCGGTGAGCCGAGATCACGCCACTGAACTCCAGCCTGGGCGACAGAGCAAGACTCCTTCTCAAAAAAAAAAAAACAAAAAACGGGCAGCTTCAGAAGAGAGAGAAACTTTGCCTTTCCCTCACCTTTTTGTTCTATCTGGGCCCTCAGCTGATTGAATGTTTCCTGCCCACACTGTTGAAGATGGATCTTCTGTACTCAGTCCACTGATTCAAACGTCAGCCTCTTCCAGAAACAGCCTTACAGACACACCCAGCAATCTCGGATTATCAGCTACCTGGCTCTCCCCTAAGCTAGTCAAGTTGACACCTAAAGGTAACCGTCACATATAGCTATATCCCTGAACAATATAGCTTAGATTTGCTTGTTTTTGAAGTTGATATAAATATTATCATACTCTATATATCCCTTTGGATCTCCTTTTTCTTTTCTGATGTGATTGTATGGTTTACACATGTTTTTACTTATAGTTGTAGCTCATTCATTTTCATTGATATATAATATTCTATTACATAAAATATAAAATTTTAATTATCTGTGTGATTGTTGGTGACTATGTGGTGTTTTTCCATTTTGAGAAACTCTGAAGAGTGTTTCTATGAATCTTTTTACACATGTATCCTACCACAGGTAAAATCAGCCTTTGTAAAGAATAAACCTAATATTTGAATCTCCAGGCATAGAGTACAGATGTCTTTAATCTAATAACTAATAACACACTGCTTTCAAAGTGGTTCAACAAATTCTTCTCACAGTAGCAATCTACAGGAGCATCTGGTTCTCTAAATCTTGGCCATCACTTGGTATTGTATAACATTTAAGCATGTATCACTCTGAAAAGGATGTAGAGGTTTTTGTCGTTTTATTTGTACATCCATGAAGATTGTGTTTATATGCTTATTAATTATTTGGCTTTCCTTTTCATAAAGTGCCTGTTTATGTCATTAGCCTATTTTCTTTTTCTTCTTTTTTATTCTTATTTCTGTCTCATTCTGTTACCCAGGCTGGAATGCAGTGATACAATCACAGCTCATTGCAGCTTCAAACTCCTGGGCTCCAGTGTTCCTCGGGCTACCGCCTCTTGCATAGCTGGGATCACAGACATATGCCAAGGTGCTCAGTTATTTTTTTAAGTTTTTTAAAGACATGGGATCTTGCTATGTTGCCCAGGCTGGTCTCAAGCTCCTGGTCTGAAGGGATCCTCCTGCCTCAGCCTCCTAAAGTGCTTGGATTATGGGCATAAGCCACTGAGCTTGGCCGTTGGCCTATTTTCTTATGGGATATATTAACTTCTTCTTACTGATTGGTTGTGGTTCTTTTTTACATACCAGCTATGAGTTATCATTGTCAATAAATACTACAAAATCATTTTCTGACTGTGTAGGTTATCTTTCACTTTACTAAAACTATATTTTTTACAAGCAGACATTCTCTTGTGTTTTTCAATATATCGGTAGTTTATTTTTAGTAGTTTTGTATTTTATTTTAAAAATGTGTTTCTATTTACCAGAATGTATCAAGAATATATTCTCAGATCTTTCCAGCAAAAAGGTTTGGGAATTCCTCCGTACAGGATGATGGCACGAATGTACTTTTCACTCTTCCTACCACTAAAAACAACTTTCAACTCTTGAAATTTTATATAAAACCAATGAACGAAGACTCTGAAAGGTGGAGAGAAGAAGATAGGAAAGCTAGGGACCTCAGGACCCTATAAATGGCTGGTGGTGAATTCTGTTTTTGTTGTTGTTGTAACACTACTGGGTGCAGACAAGAAAGCCCCAACAAAGCCTCATCTTTACATTAAAGGAGAAGGCAAGGGGCAGCCCAGAAACACAGAGCACTTTAGGTAACAACTGCTCTACTGCAACTAAACTGTGACTACACACTCAGGCACAAGAGTGGAAGAGGAGTGGGGACGCTGGATATCTCCCATGCTAGGCTGCAACAAGGGATCCAAGACCTCCTGCCAGGATGGTGTCAAGAGAAGGCCAAGTGGGGATCCAAGCCTTCCTCCCCTCTAGCCACAGTGGAGCCACTTTATTCATGGTGTCTGTGGAGACCATGTGGAAACATTGTTTCAGTGGCTTCCGGCAGGGCCAGAGAAGGCCAAGTGGAGAGTCAGGGTTTTTGCCACTGCCAAATGCTAAAAAGCTCATTTGGGCCGCAGTGGTTTTGCTGGAGAATTTTACCAGATGTTTATGTTGCATGTGAAGAGCAGGCAAAGACACTCGGCACACTTACAGACAGTTGTAATGTGTAGTTTCCATCATGTTTTATTGTTTTTGATTGAGGCTTATGTCGATAAACTAAATTTTATCCACATAATTATCATCTTTCATCACACCCAAAATTCCTTGTCCTGTGGTAGGAACATGATATGTCATCAAACAGGATTTTTTTCTCAGTTAGTCATCAATATATTAATTTTAGAACAGTTTTTGAGTGCTCGCTATGGGCATGCATTGTTCTAGGAGCTTGGTAAACATTCATGAAAAAAAACAGAAGATCTCTCTCTCTCTTCATGAGGCTCTTGGTCTAATGGAGAGGGGTAGGAAATATTCCATAACATTGCATTAGTCATACAAAATGATAAAAGAGGACGATCGATATGGCAAAGCAAACCCATAGACAAGGGGCCAGGTGGCAGTGCCTCAGTGTGAAGAGGCTGCCTGGGCATAGGTGCCAAGTTGGAAAGGAATTCCACCCTGAGGATGTTCAGATGAGGATGGCTGGCAGTGAAGACAGGCATTCGGCCTGAGGATGTGCAAATGAGGACGACTAGCGTGAAGAAAGGGATTCAGCCCTGAGGATGTGCGGATTAGGATGGCTCGCAGTGAAGACAGGGATTCAGCCCTGAGAATGTGCAGATGAGGACAGCTCGCAGTGAAGAAAGGCACTCAAAGACCCCAACGAGGGAGGAACAAAGGCTAGTTTGGTATTGTGATGAAGGGAGCAAGGGTTGGGGTAGCAGGCAATTTGGTAGAAGGATGACTAGGCCCAGATCCCAATGGACAGTAAGTCATGGTGAGTTCTTCAGCTTTCACTTGCAGGAAATAAAGTTATGGCAGGGTGTGCACAGAGGACTGATGTCATCTGACTTCCTCTGTGAAAGTGAACAGAGGAAAAGGTCAACCAGGTGAGAAGCACTTACAGTTATCCAGGCAATATTTCAGGAAAGACAACATTTCAGGCCAAGCAACATTTCAGGAAAATGGACAATTAAATATATTTAACCATAAATATTTAAAACAGAAACAATTTCTGTGGGCAAATAAACTCAGAAGAAAACATTTTTATGAAAGTAGGATTTGCCTCTTAGTTCTCTCATTTCATTTCATTCCGGCTCACAAGCACGCATCAAAAGAGAGAAGACAAGAGACGCAGAGGCAGCAAATAATATGAAGGATTGCGTTCCGTGCTTGACTGCACTTACCTTACGGAAACCCGATAGGTAATCCACTCAAGTCAGACTCTGAACTAGTGAGAGATTACAAGTACAGGCATTGGAAGATGAAAATGCTTATAATCATGTTTCCTCGTGGTTGAGTTTTTGATAACTTGTTTCTAACTCCCCGACAGATGCGGATCAGGTCTTTCAAGTGCAGAGATGCAAGTATCATATCTAAGCCTGGTCAAGGAGATTGAAATGATGTGGGATGCTTTTGGCCATCACTTCTCAGAAATTCACAGCATGTATGGGCTGGCTTTTGATAATGGCAATGGCAGCTCCTGCAGGCAGAAGTACTATAACTCTCTGTGTCTTTGAGGTTAGTCAGTGGGAGTATTTCCTCTCAGACTAAGCCACTGATCTCATATTTAAATGAGACTGATTGTCCCACCCCTGGAGTGTGTACTGCACTAACTATGAACAGATCGCCCACATATTTATTGATTTCACTTCATAATGTCATCAGAAGCAAGTAGACCAATGTTTTAAGTATTTATAACTGCCTGCTACAGAGATTTTTCTCCTGATTCAGAGTTTCAGAATGCACACCTGTCTTTTGTGTGACGTGTGTTTACTTGCAGCCTGAGGACTTGCAGGTGCAATCTCAGAACTGGAAGGAAGTGCAGTAGAGTTCACTAGGCCATGCGACATGTGGTCAGATCTCTACCTTCTCTGCCTGGCCATCCTCCAGTTTCTGCTTTGGCTTTTAATGTGACAGAGGCTTGAGGTCTTTGCTACGCAGTGTGTCCTATTTACCGATTCTTCCAGTAGTTGGACATAATTTTTTATTGGTCCTAATTCTGAGTTCTGGAATCATGTGGAATATTCGAGCACCTCCTCTGTTTGAAGGCAATAGCTCTCTTATCCCCCAAGTAATTAAAATGTTTGTTTAGAAATCATGTTAAATAAAACTCCTATGGCCTGGTCATTCTTCTATGGACAACTTTTCATCCTCTAATGCCCCTCTTAAGTACTGTGAATAGACTGGAGCCAGCCAGACCTTTGAGGGTGGAGTCCTGTCCAGCCTTATTGCTGGGTCTTGCATTCACCCTCCTTAGGACTGAGGCCTCATGGGCCCCCTGTTGGCTGGGCTAACAGCTGAGTCCATCAGATGGCCCAGAGAAAGCGTATGGGACATTACTGAATCTCTGCACTCTGTCTTAGGACTCAGGCCTCTTTAGTTAGATCCATCCCTCTAGAGAGTCCATAAGGAGAGGCCCTACTCATGTTTTCTTTTGTCTCCCATTCAGAAGATAAACATTAAAAAAAAATCCTTGAGTTTCTGAGCACTTTTGAGGCTCCTACTCAATATTATACCTGTTTTTCAAATGAGAAAACAGAACAAAGTTATTGAATTGTTACATATAGAAACAAAGTTTTAATTTCATTCTGCATACTTGCAAAGGTTGCCTTATAATTTTATCCCTGTGCCTCCCATTCCTAAATTGTCCTGCCAGCATTTGTAAAGTATCTCATATTTACTATCTACTTCTTTCTTATTTTGCATACCTCTTTAATTTAGGAGTAGATACTTTGTATAGTATCATCGTTTATAACTTTTGGAAAACAATTGTGTATTCTAATGTTAAAAATACCTAGTCATTGTTATACATGTGAGAAAATAAAAGGCTATCAATACTGGGGAGAAAGGGGACCTTGTGGTCCCTGAAAGCACTCCCACCTCCAGCTCCAGACTCCTTGTCCTCCATAGCCACCTCTCAAAAGAGCCACCCATACTCACTGTCCATGGCTTCACCCTATCCCTGCTCACCCGACCATGGAGGCTTTCCAAATTCAACAGTGTTGCCAAAACCAACATTTTCTCTTCTCATGATCCTTGATTGAACTACTGATTCAAAACATCTGACCTTTAAGAAACACATACTTATTTTGTCTGTGCCTCCTTTCTGTTGATTTCTCCTTGTCCAGTTTCACGCTCTCTTCTCTGATCCCTCCTTTTTTCTCCTCTGTGGGCTTTCTCTCCTGAACGTTTGGTAGTAGTCAGCCTTGTTAGCCTTTATTCTCTCCTTGGGCCATCTCATGCATGGCTTAAATTTCAGTTATTACGTGTATTTAGAGAACTATTATAAAACGTGGTAACTTCAGTGAACAACGATGTATTTTGAAAATCACTAAAAGTGTAGATTGTAAGTGTTCTTACCACCAAAATGATGAGTATGTGAGGTAATATATATGTTAATCAGCTCAATTGTAACATTCCAAAATGTATGCATATATCAAAATATCATGTCGTGCATGGTAGGTTTACGCAATCCTTGTATCAACTATGAGACAAAGATTAACCAAAACATAAAGAATTAAAAGAAATGAACAAAGTCTCCAAGAAATAGGAGATTATGTAAAATGGCCACATATAAGAATCATTGGTGTTCATGAGGGAGAACAAAGAGCAAAAATTTGGAAAATGTATTAGAGGGAATAGTTGAGGAAAACATCCCTGGCCTTGCTACAGATTTAGACGTCCATATACAAGAAGTTCAAAGAACTCCTGGGAGATTCATTGCAAAAAGGAAATCAACAAGGCATAAGGTCATAAGTCTATCTAAAGTCAACATGAAGGAAAGAATTCTAAGAGCAGTGAGACTAAAGCATCAGACAACCTATAAAGGAAAACCTATGAGACTAATAGCTGACTTCTCAGCAGAAACCTTACAAGCCAGAAGGGATTGAGGTCTGATCTTTAGCAGCCTTAAGCAGAATAAGTCAGCCAAGAATTTTGTATCCAGCAAAACTAAGTTTCATAAGTGAAGTGGAAATAAAGTCTTTCTCAGACAAGCAAATGCTAAGAGTATTTGTCAATACCAGCAAAATCCTACAAGAAATGCTAAAAGTAGTTCTGAATCATGAAACAAAAGGTTGATATGCACCAAAATAGAACCTCTTAAGAATATAAAATTCACAGGGCTATAAAACAATGACACAAGGAAGAAAATAATGTAACTAGGTAACAATCAACACAACTGGAATAATACCTTACATCTCAATATTAATTTTGAATGTAAAAGGTACAAATGCTGCACTTAAAATATACAGATTGGCACAATGGATTAAACACATCACAAGCCAAATATTTGCTGTTTTCAAGAAATGCACCTAACATATGAGGATTCTTATAGACTCAAGGTAAATGGGTAGAAAAAGATAATCCATGCAAATGAAAACCCAAAGCAAGAAGGAGTAGCTATTCTTATATCAGATAAAACAGACTTTAAAGCAACAACAGTAAGAATAACAAAAAGTTATTACATAATGATAAGGGTTCCATTCAACAAGAAGATATAATAATTATAAATATATATGTACCTAACTCTGAAGCTCCCAGATTCACAAGACAATTACTACTAAACCTTAAAAAAAAAAAAGATAAACAGCAACACAATAATGGTGGGAGACTTCAACACTCCACTAATAGCACTCAACAGATCATTGAAAGAGAAAGTCAACGAAGCAACACTGCACTTAAACTACACTCTAGCACAAATGGACCTCATAAATATTTACAGAACATTCTACCCAAGAACTGCAGGATATACATTCTTCTTATCAGCTCACGGAACTTTCTCCAACATGGATCATATGGTAGTCCATAACACAAGTCTCAATAAATCTGAAAAATATTAAATTATATCAAATATCTGCTCAGACCACAGTGGAATAAAACTAGGAATCAACTGTAAAAGGAACCCTCAAAACTATAAAAGTACATAGAAATTAAACAATCTGCTCCTGAGTGATTTTGGAGTTAATAATGAAATCAAAATGGAAATAAATAATTATTTGAAATGACTGATAATAGAAACACAAGCTATCAAAACCTCCAGGATACAGCAAAAGCAGTGCTAAGAGGAAAGTTTATGGTGTTAAATGCCTTTATCAAAATGTCTGAAAGATTACAAATCAACAACCTAATGTCCCACCTCAAGGAACTAGAAAAACAAGAATAAAACAATCCAAATCTAGCAGAATAAAAGAAATAACAAAGATCAGAGGAGAACTAAATGAAATTGAAAAAATAATACAAAAGATCAATGAAATGAAAAGTTGTTTATTTAAGAAGAGAAACAAAATTGACAGATTATCAGATAGATTAAGAAGAGAGAAGATTCAGGTGAGGTCAAATAGAAATGAAAATGGGTACATTACAACTGACATCACAGAAATACAAAAGATCATTTGAGACTACTATGAATACCTCTATGCACACAATCTAGAAAATCTACAGGAAATGGATAAATTTCTGGGACCATACAACCCTCTTAGCTTGAATCAGGAAGAAATAGAAATCCTGAACACACCAATGACAAGCAATGAGATTGAATCAGTTTTAAAAAAAAAAAAAAAAAAAAAGACCGGGCACGGTGGCTCACGCCTGTAGCCTGTAATCCCAACACTCTTTGGGAGGCTGAGGTGGGCAGATCACAAAGTCAAGAGATTGAGACCATCCTGGCTAACACGGTGAAACCTCATCTCAATTAAAAATACAAAAAATTAACTGGGTGGGGTGGAGGGCTCCTGTAGTCCCAGCTACTCGGGAGGCTGAGGCAGGAGAATAGCGGTGAACACGGGAGGAGGAGTTTGCAGTGAACCGACATAGTGCCACTGCACTCTAGCCTGGGCAACAGAGCAAGATTCCGTCTCAAAAATAATAATAATAATAATAATAATAAAATAAAAATTGAAATTAAGAAAATTTTAAAAAATAGAAATAAAAATAAAATAAAATTGTCACCAAAAAAAAAAGCCGAGAGCCAGGTGGATTAACAACTGAATTCTACTAGACATTCAAAGAAGAATTGATACCAATCCTAATGAAACCATTCCAAAAGACTGAAAAAGAGGAAATTCTCTCTAACTCATTCTGTGAAGCCAGTATCACCTTGATACTAAAGCCAGGAGCGGATATAACCAAAAAAGTAAACCACAGACTAATATCTCAGATGAATAGAGATGCAAAAATCCTCAACAAAATGCTATCAAACTGAATCCAACAGCAGATCAAAAAGATAATTCACTGTGATGAAGTAGGTTTCATCCCAGGCATGTAGAGATGGTTCAACATATGGCTGTCAATAAATTTGATTTTTCACAAAAAATTTTAAAAAACATATGATCATCTCAACAGATGCAGAAAAAGTATTCCATAAAATCGAGCATTGCTTTATTGCTCAACAAACTAGGAATAGAAGGAGTATACTTCAAAATGATAAGAGCCATGTATGACAAACCCACAGCCAACATAATACTAAATGGAGAAAATTTGAAACATTTCCCTTAAAAACTAGAACAAGACAAAGACATCCACTTCCACCACTTCTATTCAACATAGTAATGGAAGTCCTGACCAGAGCAATCAGGCAAAAGGAAAAAACAAAGGGCATCCAAATTGGAAAACACATAGTCAAACTATCTCTGTTTGCTGATGACATTGTCACATATCTTAGAAAACCTTAAAGAATCCTCCAAAAGAATGCTTACATCTGATAAATGAATTCATTAAAGTCTTCAATTCCAAAATCAAAATACATAAATTAGTAGCACTGCTATTCATCAATAACAACCAAGCTGAAAATCAAATCAAGAACTCAATCCCTTTTACAACAGCTGTGAAAAATAAATACCTAGGACTATACTTAACTAAGGAGGTAAAGTATTTCTACAAGGAGAACTACAAAACATTGCTGAAAGAAATAATATATGATACAAACAAATGGGAATACATCACATGCTTATTGACTGGAAGAATCAGTATCATAAAAATAACTATACTGCCCAAAGCAATCTATAGATTCAATGCGATTTCTATCAAAATGCCTATATCATTTTTTACAGAATTAGAAAAAAATACTACAATTCACATGGAAACAAAAAACAGCCTGAATAGACAAAGCATTCATAAGCAAAAAGAACAAATCTAGAGGCATCACATTACCTGACTTCAAGTTATACTACAAAACTATAGTTATCAAAAAAGCATGGTACTGGTATAAAAGTAGATACATAGACCAATGGAACACAATAGAGAACCCAGAATTAAAGCAAATGCTAAACAACTGATCTTTAATAAAGCATACAAAAACACAAACTGAGGAAAGAATACCCTATTCGATGAATAATGTTGGAAACTCTGGATAGCCACATGTAGAAGAATAAAACTGGATCCCTGTCTCTCACTGTGTACAAAAATCAACTCAAGATAGATTAAAGACTTAAATCTAAGACCTGAAATCATATGATTTCTAGAAGAAAATCTAGGAAAAACTTTCAGACAATGGCGTAGGTGAAGAATTTATGACTAAGACTCCAAAAGCAAAAGAAAAAAAAAAATAAATGTATATACATTTATACAATTCATTCATGTAACCAAAAATCACTCCTCCTAAAGCTATTGAAATAAATACTAATAATAAAAATCTAAATAACCTACCACTTTAAATATTTATAAGTATACACACAAGTATGCACATCACTTTGGACATATCTTATTAGTTAAACCTTGAATTAGCATGTCTATTACATTTAATAAAACATTTCACATATAATTATGTATGTATTACATATTAATGGTTGCAGTATTTTTATTCTACATATATATACACACATATATAGATATATACACACATGATAGTTGATATCAAACAATTCCTTATTAGGGGCACTTAGGGTGCTTATAGTTTTCCCATCATGAAATAACACTGAAATTGAAAAATAATTGTCTTAAAATTTTGCATATGTCTCTGATAATCATAGAAGTCGAAAATTTTGTCAAAGAATGTAAATATCTTCAGAGACTAAGGATAATGCCAAAATGACCTTTCAAATATTTATACTAAATCACACTCCTACTTATAAAATATGAAGGTCTATATCTTCCAAAATGTTTCCATCTCTGGTTGATAAAATTTGTCTTCATTTTTTCTAATTTAATAAATAAATTTTAATTTTTGTTGTTCTAAATTTTGTGTGCTTCAATCAGGAGTTCTATTAATACGTTTCATTTTTAAATTAAAATTATAAATTTTTTAGATGTACTTTTCATTATTAAGTACTTTTTTTATTAATTATAATCAATTTATTAAGGATATTAGCCCTACATACACACACGCGCACACACACACACATTTAAAGTCATTATTTGTCTTCACAATCTTTTCTTGTTTACTTATTTATTGAAGTTTTTATACTGTGCATTTTAATTGGCTTGGGTATTTTTGCCATTATTTTCTTTATGGAGCTAATTATGTATAGCATAATGTAGGGACTGTAGGCTGTAAACATAAATTAAATGAGTCTGTTTATACCTGAGGCAAGAAACTAGGGAAGATGATGAAAATATGCCCAGCATCATTTGCTAGTGAAAGTGTGGGAAAAGTGCCAGTTCAAAAGCTTTACAATGGCACTAGACCTTGACATCTCTTGTACAAAGACTCATTGAAGAGTACTGCTGCAAAGTGCCCTGCTGCTCCAGCAGGCAAATCCCAAGTGCTTATTAACTTTGAATTTTGTGCTGAAAGGAAATATTGCACAAATATACTGAGAGTCTGTTGAATCAACAAACAGAAGTTTATTATATTTGGTACAATTCAAGCTATGGCCCTTATCTCAGCCTGCATTAATTATACGCCTACCTCCAGTCTAAACTAAGTTTAGTTCATTTGTTTTTCTAATGTAGTGCTTGTAAAAATCTGATCTTGTTTATAACACATTTTGTTTGTCATCCACTGATGAACACTTGGGTTGTTTCCACGTTTTGGCAATTGTGAAAAATGTTGTTATGAAAATGATGTATAAATATAAGGTAAATGTGTTTTAAAAATCTCTGCAATAGGTATACTTGGCAACTTCCATTCATTTTTTTAAATGTATGTAACCCATAGATACATTTTTGTTCTTCAAGATTTAAACGATATAATGTATAGACAGCAAAACATAAAATTTCCATTCATTCTCTTACTCCACACCCATCTTCAATAACTAAAGTTAAATTTGCCATATGACCTTCCACCTGTTTAATATATACTTTTTAAATATTATTTATTTTAATGGATCACACAGCACATCTTGATCTACATTTTCCTGTCTTTTATTTAGTAATGTCTTGGAGATCTTTCCAATCTTATTTTTGTTTTCTGTTTTTAACAAATGTGTGTATTGCACAATGCTGTGTTAACTAACCATGTGCTTATATATTTATACACATTGGACTCTTTCTGCAGATCAGATTCCTAGAAGTAGAATCCCAGGCCCAACACTTTCTTAAACTGTCTATCAGATTTTCTTCCTTAAGATCCCTTGTGGCTTGATTATTATTTTTCTTCAAAATGTATTATACAGTTCTATAAATTTGGAAAACTCTTGGAAATTGTGTTCTGAAAAATTTTTCTGATGGTGTATTTGTTTCTGTTGGCCAACGCATTGTAAACCATGAGTTTTATAATCTTAATGAATTTATTTGTTTTAATGAAAATTATTTCTCACTCCAGGCCCTTTAGCTGGCACATGGGAGATATGACCCTTATCTATGGAACAGTCTGGGATGATTTTGAAGGTATAATGAGAAATGACTCTTGAGAAATGTATTATAATGAAGAGGCTATTTTTACAGTGGAAACAGCACCTTATCCAGTGAACAAGTTAACATCACAAGCAATAATCTTGTTGATCTCGTGCAGTGAAATGGGGCATGAGCTCTGTGATATTTATTCCCTAGAACCTATTACCCCAGTTCAGTCATGAGAAAACATCAGGGAAGCCCATTTGAGAGACATTCTAGAAAATAATTGACCAGTACTCTTCAAAAGCACAAAAGTCAGCCAAGACAAGTAAAGACACAGTACCTTTCATAGATTGCAGCACACTAACGAGCCAGTGAAAGCTAAAGGCACCATGATAACCTGGGTTGGATTCTGGGACAGAAAAAAAAAAATGCTAGCGAAAAAAGTGATGCAGTAGGAAAGCAGTCTGTAGCTTAATACTGTATCAATGTTAAATCATTAGTTTTGTTAATATACCACGGTTATATAAGATGCTAACATTTCCTTCGCTTTTATTTTATTTTTTACCTACCTTTCTATTTATTTGTTTAGAGACAAGATCTCTTTCTGTTGCCCAGGCTGGAATACAGTGGCGTGATCATAGCTCACTGCAGCCTTGGACTCGGGCTCAAGCGATTCTCCCGCCTCAGCCTCTCAAAGAGCTAGGATTACAAGCATGATCCATCATGCCTGGCCTGCTTTATTTTTAGAAAAAACTTTCACTAGAATGAAATTGGACAGGTATCTATATTTTTCTTACATTCTAATCTAGTTTTCTTTTTATTTGTTCTTATAGTTAGCTCTTCTAAACATCTAGATAAGCAATGACGAGTCAGTATAAATGTTCAAAAATGTTTATGAGGTCTTTATTTTAGTATGCTTTAAAATATATTTTCATTTTCCTCGAATAGAAAAGGGAAAGTGTGATGTAGACAAGATAACTGATTGTCAAAAAATTAGGCATTTAGAATGTTATTAAACGAAGTGATTTAAAAAATCCAAATTTAAATAACAAATAAAAAATTCATTTAATTCAAACTCAAGGGAAATTACTACTTTTTGCTATAAATATGTTAATGCAACAAGGATTTATTAAAAAATCTTTAAGGCTCAGTGTGATGCAGTTAGTGTACAAAAATATAAGGCTCAGTATTGCCCCAAAAGTATCAAAACATGTGGGGAAAACATAGCTAATATTTGAATAGTTTGCTGTGTTTCACAAAACTGAGTTTACACATATTCTCTCTCCTAATTTTTTTGTTTTGTTTTGTTTTGAGACAGAGTCTCACTCTGTTGCCCAGGCTGGAGTGCAGTGGTGCAATCTTGGCTCGCTGCAAGCTCCACCTCCCAGGTTTTGGCAATTCTCCTGCCTCAGCCTCCCAAGTAGCTGGGACTACAGGCGCCCGCCACCACGCCTGTATTTTTAGTAGAGATGGGGTTTCACCGTGGTAGCCAGGATGGTGTTGATTTCCTGACTTCATGATCCACCCGCCTCAGCCTCCCAAAGTGCTGGGATTACAGGCATGAGCCACTGTGCCCAGCCGGTTAATTTTTATAAAAAATACTTTACATATTATTGTTTTTAGAATTACTTTTACAGATGAAATTGAGGCTTAGAGACATTCTAAGTGATTAACTTATGCTAGTTACTTTGTATAAGAATTGAGGCACAGGTCACATTTTTAACCAAATTACATAATTCTAGTTCTGCACTGCGCACAGAAGCTTCTCCTAAATATTAAATGTATTCATAATATTATTTTTCAGAATAATTAATACTATGATAATTAGATATTGCTAAAAAACTGAAAAAAAATCAAATATGCAAATACTCTGATGGGGCATTTTCCAATAATGCAACAACTAATCAAAGCTCCTGAAAGAGAGCTTTGCCAGCAATGATTATGGCAGGGGATTTGAACCCCTGCACTTTGGAATCAGTATTCTCCGAAAGACTTGTTTTTAAAAATGAAATAATTCTTGTTATAGATACATTGGAAATACTGTCTGTCTCGCTTTTAGCTCAATGTGATGCTTGTCAGCGGTTCCAGGCTAGGTAAAGCTAAGCCAGCATGTTCCTGGAGGTGCCAATTTGGGGGATAATTCATGGAAAAAATTAATTTGTTATTGTGGTGACAGTAAGTTCCCACCTGTGTATTTCTGACAGGAATATGTGAGAATATACAAATAGCTGAGTTGTGTCTTTGTCCATCTTAACAGCCAAACTGGATCAGCTGCACAGGTTGGCTGATTGATTAGGCAGGGATTATTTAAGACAGCCAAAAAAACCAATTTGGCAAAAACATATCAATTTAATGGCCGTGGGGCAAGACAGGTGAGAAGGATGGAATCACTAGAAGATGTGAGAAACCCTGAATTCCAAGGTGCTCCTTTAAATCTTTGTGAAAGTGTGCCATGTTGGTCTCCCTACGAAGATAAATTATGGCTGCATTGATCTGTTGCCAAAATAATGGCTGGAAAATAAGAATAAGTTTAGTTACTTGAAGCCAACTAACTTTTTACACTGATTTTCTTACACGGTTCTTTGACTTTCTGAGGGGACAGGGTGTGGGACTCTCCTGTGTCTGTCTGATAGTGAGGGTTAGGAGATCCGGCTTCAGGCTCCCCCAACCTGGCTCCCTGTACACAGGGCCCCTAGGAAAAGGAGCAGATGCATTTCCCTGGTCCACGGCTCCTTGGTACTGATAATGGTGACTGGTGTGAACATAAGCCATGTGTCCACTCTCCCTACCCTAGTCCCGGTCTTTCTCACAGTAACCCCCTTTGCTGGTATTACCGTGCATTCTATTATGGGGACTTTATTAGATCTACTCTTACTTTCCCTCTTCCTTCGATTGTTGTGCTGTTATCACCTGAGAAGCAGTCTGCTTTCCCAGGAATACTTCCTTGTTTGGAACGCCAACAGTAATGGTTTCCTTCAAACATGTAGAACTCATTTTCAAAGCCCATTGTTGTATGCCCCATAATCCATTTTTTAAATGTGAATTTTCTCCTTTCATTTTGTAAGACTTAACATTTCTTCAAGCGTACACTTTCTCACCCTGTTGTAAAGAGACCTTCTGTATATCTTTGAAGACCACAGGATCTCCAAATTGTTAACCACTGGTAGATGAATCGCTGAAGAGATAGAAGAAAGAGATGCCAATTAGATAAAGGAGTAAAATATAAGAATTTAGAAAAATTGCTTTTTAAATAAAATTGGACTGTAAAACACTTATAAGAAAAAGGGTATAACCCAAATTCAGTTACAAATAAAGGTGTTTCTTAAATATTGCCTGTAAAAGCAAAACAAAAAAGCAAAACATCTTTTTGAGACATCTTAGCTTCAATACCCTATGAGAAACTACTTATTTTGCATATTTTTGTGAGCTTTGAAACACTGTAGTAAAGTATTTCGCATGGTTATTTGCATTCAGTGAACTCACAAAGCCTATTACATATTATTTGAAGTATTATTTCTGTCTTAGCAATGTTTTCAGCTTATAATGGAATAACTTTTTGTTTGCATAATTAGTGGCCCAGAGAAAGGAAACCCAGAGAAGTTTAGGAAATGCAGGAATGTGTCCAGACTATGGCAAGTTCCATCTTTCAACTCTATTGCACTCAAATGTCGGTGTTGTGCTAAGGATTGTTGCTTCTTGGTATCAAGAAAGCTTCCACAGTCCCAGAAATCAATTTCTAAAATGAATGTGTCCAGTATAAGAAGGGAGGCAGAAGGGCAAATGGGCTTTCTTACTGCACATCTGTCTCTTATATGGGAGGAAATTATTCTCAGAAATGGAAACTATGGGCACCCCTAGGATTTTGGAAAATCAGTTTGCAGTACCTTAAAGACTCTAGCCACGATGTCAGCAGCTTGAAGAAAGAGAAATAAGTTGAGACTGGCAATTGTATAATCATCCAGCAATATTTATATTTTATTGGAAGTAAACAAATTTTATCTTCTAAAATCATTTACCTTATCTTCCATCTTTCTATTGTCTTCATTTCAGTTAATAAATTGTTAGTGTCTTTTAAAATGTTTTTCATTCTGATTGTTGCAAACTCAGGTGAATTACATGAAGTGGATACCACACGTTATTAGAATACAGAATAAGGTTTGTTTATTGAGCAAGGTCAAATGGCAGTTGATTGCAAGGCCAGGGATAAGTTCTTTAGGGTACAGAGGTTTCAATATTAGGCAAATTGTCGCATTGGACACTTCTCTGCCAAAGCATGCATGAAGAAGTGTTGCAATAAATTTCAAGGATCTAGGAAACAATAAAGTCTATCACTTGCCCTTATTCGCATTGAATAAGGAACTCTCAATATTCCAGGCTGAAAAAATAATATAAACTGAATTATGCACAGGGAAATTATGTTTTTAGCAATGCTTTCAAGTGCTGTTTATAGCCTAAACATATCTCTCACATACCTATTTTGTCAAAGACACTTAACACATTTTGAGGGCTCAACAAAAATTGCTTAATAAAAGAATGGTAGATTTTGACATAAAAATATTTTTTCTTCAATAGTTATAGAGTAAAAATAATAATTGTTTTTAAAAATGGAATTTTGTAATTGCCTCTGTTTTGGCATATGCTGTGTATGTACAATGTAAAGCTTATTTTTCCATAGCCAAATGTTCCAAGTGATCTTAAACGAGAGGTTTGGTTTTTTGGTTTTTGGTTTTGTTTAGGTCTGCTTTTCTGGTAGACATTCCTACTTTAGGACACCTATTTCATGAATTGATTGGAAACTAGGGAAAATGAAAGACAAGAGCGAGAGAATTTTAGGAACAACACAGAAATAAAGAACATGCTAGTGTTGGTTTCCTAGGCTGGTCCCAGGCACTATTTTTTACCCACATAGAGAAAAAGTAATAATCAGGGTTCTGTAGGAAAGTTGTCTGGCTTCAGTGGTTTCAGGTGGCAAAAGAGAACGCTGGGCATATAGTAGTCCCCATTTCTGTGAAAAGTATGGTGCATAAATAGAAATAAGAGGTAAGACTGAGGCATGCCGTACCTTTTCATGGCTCAGAGTGTGAAGCTTTGAATTACTTTTGATAGGAGATAAGATGTTCTCTGCCCTTGCAAAATACCACTACCAAGTGGATTTGATAATGTAGATATCAAAAAAATTGCCAAACTTTTTTGCCAAAAAAGTGAATGAAACTGACAGGAAAGGTTATTCATATAGAGAACAATTTTGATACTCCCAGAAATGAATGTACACACTTTGATGCTGTGCTGTGGCCTGACTCATAGGTGTGCAATATACTTAGTCAACTTTGGTTTACTGCTTATTGGCATGCTAGATTTGAACATGCTTAGTGAACTTAGAACATTAACGTAGAACAATACGGTAACATCTCAGTGTATTTTTCCTATAATTCTTCATATGTTTTGAGTTACATTGATTTATATGTTTTGAGGCTATGCTGTTTGACCTACTAAGATTCATACCTATTTAACTTTCTTGCACACTCATTATAAAATACAATGGTTTAAGACTCTGGAGTCAAATTCTTCACCCCTGAGAAGCCCTGAGTAAGTTTCTTCATCTCTGTGTCTCTCATGTTTCATGCATGTAAATTGGGGCTAATACAATTTCCTTCACAGACTAAGAAATGAGCAAAGTCTTAGCTTAATTCTTGTAATGTCTAAACACAAAATAGAAGTTAGCAATGATTCATATTACTACTATTAATATTAAAATTAGTATGGCATGGTAAAAGCAAACATTATCTTGAGATAAGCCTGGCATTCTTGTTTCAAAGACAATTTTCCCATGAGACAGGGAATCTTGTCACATACAAATAAAAGTCAAGGTCGTGGTGTGAGACTTACGTTGATTTCTAGTGATTGCCTTAGTTGATGAACCTGCTTTACTGTGGTGTGTGCCAGCAGTACTCAGTACAATTACGTGAAAAGACCCAGGGTGTTGACTATGCAAAGTCTTAATTTTATGATGATGAGCTATGCTTGGCAGTACTTTTTCAATTGTGCAGGTACATCTTCTCATTACCTAGAATAATGTTCACGAACCTTCTCTATGCTCTTCTGATCTTCTGGGGGGAATCAACCATTTATATCAAGGAGACATCAAATAACAGATTTCAATTTCAGAAGATGTGTCAAAATGGCTAAGATTACTTTGCTCTTCACAGACTTGAAAAATAAGACATGAGAGTTACTTTGATAAACATAAACAACTCAACAGTATATGCTCAAATAAATATGACATCAGTACTCTGTGGATCACCACGGAAGACGAGCTCCATCTTATTGCACTTCTCATAAGGCTATCTGGGGGGCTGCAGGGGTAGAGCCCATGACAGCATATAATGGACCAAAAGAGAAAAATAAAAAGAAAGAAAGAAACCAAAAAGGGAAAAATCCTGCGGGCTGATATGATGAAACATTCATTACTTTGTGGGAAAGCAGCCAAAGTGATTTATACTTCAACACTCCATGCTGAAATCAAAGAGAATGGGATAGAAATGTCGATGAAACTCTGCGTGGGGAGCTCTTTGAAATAGGGCTGTGCAAAAGAATATTTTGATTGAGACACTTAATGGCAATTCAAACAGACTAATTATGAATTAAGGTACTAAAAATGCATGTGATTTCACTTCTGAGGCAAACAGCTGAATTTTTATTTCTAGATGCAATATTTGGCTACTCATCCTAGTATGATTGGGACAATATAACTTTATTGTGTAAGTGATTTTGAGCCAACAATGTGAAAACTGATTTTCAGAGCCTGCTTATATACAAAATGGAACACATTCAAGATATTGGTTATTCTCTTTTGGCTCTTTAACATTTAGAAGCAAATCACAAGAGAACTAATGGTTTTTATGGTTTTCCAAAAATATTGTTATTAGCGAACATCATTGTCACAAAAGTAAACATTTTAATCTTGACTACATGCACATAATTCATCATGTTCAAATTTAGTTCCCTTTGTTGAGAATGTTTAAGCAACAATTATGATTATACACCAAGTCTAGGGCAATAATAGAAACTGAAATTACTGGAAATTTGTATTTGAAAATCTCTTGTTATCATTTATCTGTAATTTATCTTTAACATAAATACATAAATTCACATATTATATAATATAGTTATACAGTTGTCTAGTTTATGTCGGTGAGGTAGCAGGTACGTGTGTGCTAGAGGTATGATGATTCTGTCTGTGACATGCCAGTTGTCAGAACAGCCATATAGAGTCTTAATCATTTTCATTCTAAAAATATTTTTAAAATATCTCTTGGCTTTCATATATAGGTAATTCTTGATGTTACTCTAGTTTTCTCTCTTTATTTTTTAAATTATGTTCTCATCAATCCTTACTAGATTTCCACTTCTTCCTGAGTTATGGAAGAGTAAATGTCCAAATCGAAATTATTGCATATCAACTTTTGTCTCATGACATTATGAAGACAGAAATGAACCATAGGTTGTACAGCTATTCAAACAAAATAAAACTGCTCTGAAATTGGTTTAGAATAGTAATTTGAATATATTTTGCCACTGATTTGAAAATAACTAACTTTAATTTGGATCATGATATCACTTTTAAAGAAAATTCTATGTTAATAGAATAAAAATGTAGTAAGCATTCTAATAAAGGTAACATTTCTCAAATTACCCCATTAATGGGCCTTTTGTGTAAAATAATGGACATTTTATATTATTTAATTGTTTAGATATTCATAATATACATTAATGTTACATAATACATATTAGTATTATGTATCAAACAAAGAAATAAATGCCAATTTTAGGGAGGATTTAAATTTATCTTTTCATGATGAATAGAAACATTTCAGTATGTATTAGATTACTGCAAACTTGCATTCATGTGTCAAAATTTCATAGAGATAAATCTAATTACAACAGAATATTTCCCATGTAAACAATAAATTTATTTATGTATTTATAGATGTTTGGAACTTACTAACTTGAACATTTTTTAAAGTATTTGTCAACAGCTAAGCCTATAGAAGGTCACAGATATTTTAATTTTAATTTTTAATGCTTAAAATTTGGTTAAGAAATATTATTTTAATAAAATATATTTTAAAAAACTTTTCTTAATACTACCTATGAAGATAATCACGAAGACTAAAAAACATTTAAGTGTAAATTGAAAAAATCCAATTAAACATGAGTTAATTATATTTTGAATCACCTGGCTTTAGCATTGGAATTTCATTCAAAACTCTGTTCTTGAAATCTTCCTAGACAGCGGACAATACTGAAGATAATAAAATGTCATCACAAATATGGAAGTTTTTGGAATCAAAGGACCCCATCTTGATATCTTAGGATTCCTTTACATGGGTAAATGAAATGCCTTTTCTGTCTTGTTTACCTTATGAAATCCTATTGATCCTCTAATATTTTACTTGAATACCATTTACTCAAAGACACTTTTCCTTATCATCATCTCCCTGCTGGTACAACAAACATTGTTTATCACACTCTGTTGAGCTACAAATGTACCTTATTCAAGACACCACTCTTGTGTTTTATGGCATTAGCAGAATTTTTATACATATCTGCTCCCCTGATTAGACTTCATTTTGAAGAAAGCAAGAATTATGACTCCTTCAACATATTTTGTTTCTTTAATATAATATCCAGCACAGTGTAAATGCTTTAGTAAATATTTGTGAATCAATTAAAGGCTAAGAGGGTGGGAGTGGTGGCTCATGTCTGTAATCCCAGCACTTAGGGAAGCTGAGGTGAGCAGCTCACCTGAGGTCAGGAGTTTGAGATCAGCCTGGCCAACATGGCAAAACTCTGTCTCTACTAAAAAATACAAAAATTAGTTGGGCATGGTGGCATGCATCTGTAATCCCAGCTACTTAGGAGGCTGAGGCATGAGAATCACTTGAACTTGGAAGGTGGAGTTTACAGTAAGCCAAGATCATGCCACTGTACTCCTGCTTGGGTGACACAGCAAGATTTCATCTCAAAAAAAAAAAAAAAATTAAAAGCTAAATTAGCTCTTTCCAGAGACTTTTGTCTTTGAAGAGAATATTTCCACTGAGCAAAATGACTGTGTTCCTCAGATTCCTTAGTGTTTAAATGCTGCTATGGGACTAAATTCTGGTCAATAAGGTAAAATAGGATTGGTTTTCTCGACTTTTAGAAAGCCCTTTGAACAAAAAAAGGGATGTGTAATTATGTGTACTCTCCTCTTAGAGCAGGACTTAATGTGGTGCTAAATATGTGGTTTGTAATAACTAGAAATCCAGCTGTCATTGTGCACCATGAAGAAAAGGGATCTACTCTGAGAATATTAGAGAACTGAGCTTGAAAGATTATGTGTGGATTTTTTTTTTTTTCCAACATACTAGGCCCGTGTCATGAGCTGAATCATGTCTTCCAAAAATTCATGGGCAGTCCCCTACCCTGGGCACTTCAGAATTTGAACATAAAGTCTTTACAGAGGCAATTAGGAGGAAATGAGGTCAATAGGGTGGCCCTAATCTGGTATGACTGCTCTTTGTTTAAGAAGAGGGAATGAAGAGACAGACACACACTGGGAGAAGAACAGTGAAGACACAGGGATAAAATGACCACCTGCAAGCCAAGAAGAGAGGCTTCAGAAGAAACCCTGCTTGTGGTGACAAGTTGATTGGAAACTTCCAGCCTCCAGAATCGTGACAAAGGACATTTCTGATGTTTAAACCACCCAGTCTGTTGAACTTTAACAGCCCTAGCAAACTACCATGGATTTTGGTGCAGGGGAGTCTGTGCGGCTGCAGCAAACACCTACCATGTGGGTGTGGCATTGGAACTGGGTGATGGGTAAAGGCTGGAAGAATTTTGAGATGTATATTAAAAAATGCTTAGATTGCCTTCAAGAAACTATTGGTATAAATATGGAAATTAAAGGTAATTCTGGTGAGGGTTCATACAGAAAAGAGAAGAGCTGTAGATAAATCTTCTACTGTCTTAGGATACGTATATATCATCATGAAAAGAGTGTTGGTAGAAATCTAAGCATTAAAGATATTTCTGGTGATGTCTGAGTCCCAAATAAAAAAGAAAACATGTTTGTGGAAAGAAGAGAAAAGATTATTCCTCTTATTATAAAGTGCAAAGAACTTGGCCAAACTTTGTTCTAGTGCTCTGTGGAAAGTAGAACTTGTAAAAGATGAACTTGGAAATTTAGTTCAGAATATCTCTAATCAAAGTGTTGAAGGACATCCTGGTTTCTTTTTGCTTCTTATAATAAAATATCAGAGAGGGGAAGTAAAGAAGAAATTATTAAGCAAAAAAGAATTAGAACTTGAATATTTGAAAAATTCTCAGCTTAGCCATGTTTCAAAAAAAAAGGGAGAGAAAACGTGTTCTGGAAAGAACATCTCTGTGTGGATGGACAACACTTTGCTAAAGATATTATGGTGCATGATGTAAGGACATAATCAGCCATCTCAGCAGAAGTCAGGAATAGAGATGGGGGATATGCAGGACAGATGCATGGAAGACCCTCTTTGATAGCTTGGACTCTTGTGAATTGCATGGGAGGCCATCAGGGGTTTGAGCCAGCAGAAATCTGCTGGCTTGAACTAAAGGAGATATAAATGGAGTGAAATGGAGGCAGGTTTTCAGACTTCTGGGATTCTACATAATGAATCAATGGAGTTCCCCAGTTACAAACTTCCATTATCCTTCAAGAATGGAGAAGAATGACCCCAAACTTAGTTCAGAGGTTGACAGAGCTGCCAATGGCACTACAGGGTATACACGGGCCCGGAGGGACTTGATTGCTTCCTCCTTGGTTCCAAGGAAGTTGGTCACCTCTTTAACGAGGGCAAGAATAACTAGCCCATGGCCAGGGAGTCAGGGCCACCTGCTGGCCCCAGAGGACAGATTATGGAACCAATGAAGTTCATTCTCAAGTCTTAAAATCTAATGCAACTTGCCCTGCTAGTTTTCAGACCTACTTGGAACCTATGATCCTTTTCTTATTTCTAGTTTTTTCTTTTTGGATAGAAATGGCTATCCTATGTCTGTCCCACAACCATGTTTTGAAAGCACGCAACTTGTCTGGTGTCACACTTTTACAGATGAAGAGACATTTTGCCCCAGATGAATCATACCTTGAGTCTCACCCATAGCTGATTTAGAGGATAGTAAGATGCAACTTTAGAGATGATGCTGGGATGGGTTAATACTTGGAATATATTATCATGGAGTGAGTGCATTTGCATGAAAAAATACATAAATCTTGGGGGACAGAAGAAAGAATGTGGTAGGCTTACCTGTATCCTCCAAAACCTCATATACTGAAGTCTTTACACCCAGTAACTCAAAATGTGACTGTATTTAAATATAGTAACATTATACAGGCAATTATGATTAAACGAGCTTATCAGAGTGAGCCTTAATTTAATATGACTGATATTCTTATAAGAAGAGAAGCTTAGAACATGGACATAGTGACTGACGATCATGTAAAAACGTGGGAGGAAGATGGCCCTCTGCAAGCCAAGGAGCTAGGCCTCAGGAGAACCAACCCTGCCCACACCTTGATCTCGGGCTTTCAGTCTCCAAAACTGTGAGACAGTACATTTCTTTTGTTTCAGCCACCCTATCTGTTGTACTTAATAATGAGAAGATTGGGTATGAAAGCTAAAAATTCTGTGTAACTGTAAAAAGGACATTATAATCATAAAAGTGAGAGGTAAAAGTGTGTGTGTGTACGTGCGTGTGTGTGTGAAAGAAGGTATAGGTAAGCTAGATCATTTCATTTTTCAAAGTAGCAAGTTAATAACTATATACATAACTGTAAAACTAATGACATTTTTAGTAGAAGCATGTTAATTAAAATTATAAGTTTAGATACTGGCAAACATTTCTAACAGTGTTGAAAATTATGTACCTCTATGGAGCAGGCAGGAGAGAGGGTTGGAGAAATTATGATGTTGCTTTTGTGTGTTAAGTCTAAAGTTATTTTTAAAAGAAATTGTAACTGTAATATATACCACTTTAATAAAAACTTAAATTGAAAAATAAATACTACAAGATAACATGAAGAATTACTAAGTGAATATTCAGTGAAAACATATCAACTGTTAAAAAACTAATATTTGTAGGTAGGAATATAGAAAAATAAAGTTTAATACGTTTAGGGGGTCACTAAAAAAATAGTGACTCATTTGTAGTTTACCCTTTTTCACTCTTCTCTGTTATGTTTTCTTTTTTCACCAATGTTATCAAGTGTGAAAATTTTAAGACTGCAGTCTTGCCTTTATTTTATTTCTGTAGGGTCCCCCAAAATGTCCTCAATGTCTGTTCAAGGGCACAGAAGAGTTCCTAAGCACGGAAAGCCCCGGTCAGTGCCATCATTATGTTTTGTAGCAAACATAACTTTGCCCAGATATGCTTTAAAAAAAAACATCGAACATCTGTGGATTTAGGGTATTCATTACGTTTAGGAGGTAAGTGTGTACAGATCTGTGAAAATTTTACAAATTGTAAAAAGCTGAAAATCTTTGAAGACGACCATGGACTGACAGTAAACAATCTGTTGTATTTTGATGTGCATTTTCCTGGATTTCTCCATCTTAAGTGAATAATTAGAAATAACACAAATCAGTTTATAGGCGTCCAACTTGATATTAATTAAATCCACAGTTCACAATAATTGCCAAGAAAGCGTTTAATCCCTGAAGTTTAATTACGTAAGGTTGTTCTATATCTCCAAAAAGACAGAACTGGTCAGACAATTGGGTCTTCGAGGGAACCAGTTCCTCTAAATAGTGTGTAGATGCATTCTCCTCCCAGATGTTACACAAACCAAAAAAATTAAACTGTTAATAATAATAAATTTTAGAAAAAATTATGGTCTAGTTAATGACTTTATAGAGAATTCTCTGTTGAGGGTGAAACATGGCACTCTGTAGTTTCATGCCAGCAAGCCTGCTCTTACATCTTTTTAATGTTAGCCAAGGGGAATTTCCTTGATATGGTGGAAAGGATGCAATACATCACTCTTCCCCCTAAAGACCATTAAAATGCTCATTAAATTAGTTATAAAAGAAAAATAATAGAAAAACCAACACCAATGAAAAATAATTATCCTAACTCATATAATAAAGTTTGTGTATCTTCCAGAGTCTTAGAAAATAGTCGCAGAAATTGTCTTTATGTATATACATATATATATTAAAATATCTAAAAATAAGTGTTCACTTTCCCCTGAAAAAGTTCATGCAACTGAAGAATACATAGGAATTCTAAAGTACATTTGACCAAAATATAAGGCTCAGCGTGGAGAAAAGTATAATGTTAGTGTCATTATAATAGTGTTATGATATCCTTTGATTGTATAAATGTTTGATAAAATACATACCTCTGAAATACATTTGTAAAAGGTTGACTGAAGAGGTGAGAATGACTACTCCTGGTTATGTTCATTAATATTTTCTTTTCTCTCAGTCTCACTTTTTCAAACTAGGTATATTAAAAGGATTATAAAATTTCGATTGCAGATAGAGATTATGGAATGTTTTGTATTACATTTCTATTGCTACTGTAACTAATTACCGTAAGCTTAGTGATTTAAAACAGCATAAATGTGTTGTTTTATATTACTGGAGACTGGAAGTCTGAAATGGATCACACAGGGCTAAAATCATGATGTTGGCAGGGCTGCTTTACTTTGCGGAGCCTCTAGGAGAGAATTCAGTTTCTGCCTTTTTTGGCTCCTAGAGATGGGGTGCGTTCTTCGGCACCTGGATCTCTTCTTTAATGTTCAAAGCAGCAACGGTGGTTTAAACGAATCCCTTTCATATCACATCTTTCCTAGCAAGCTGAAATAAGTACTGCATTTAATAATTTTTTTGACTAAATTGGGCTCACTCAATGATGCAAAATAGTTTCTTATTTTCAAGGTCCTCCACTTTAATCATGTCTGCAAAGTCCCTTTTGCCCCATAAGGTAACGTATTCACTGGGTCTGTGGATTAGGACATGGACGTTTTGTGTGGGTCATTATTCTGATACCATATACATAAATATATAGAATAAAACCAAATACCCACTTACATGTTTTAAATATAATGCAAGCATTAGAAGAAACTGTAGGAACACAGGCATTTATTTCACTTTTCTTTATATCAGTGGTCTTTAAATTATAATTATTGTACAGCAACATCAGTTCCATTGGGAACTATATTAAAGTAGTTTGAGCACCACGCCACACCAAAACTACTGTAAGAAAAATTAGAAGTGAAGCTCAGTAACCTCTGTTTTACTAATACCACAAGGAAATGCAAATACAGGCTAAAGTTTAGGGCCAAACTCTCTATCTTGTGCAATTGCAGGTTAGGAGAATCTTTCTAAAAATAGTTTGTAAAGCACCCTTATTAATATCTCTGATTGAAGAATATCAACACGCTAAATATTGCATACTTTTTAATTGTGTGGTTATTAAAATAATCGTTTATTATTAAACTGCATTTTAAACTATTAGAATAATTTATAATCATTTGTTACTCATATATTATGCCTAATACAATAACATATCACATGTATCTCTTCCCAGCTCTCTCTTCTGATAATAACCTATTATAAGCTTCTCTTCCTAACCAAAAACATTCATTCATGAAGACTAGTAGGATGTTCAAAGAAATGTAGATTTCACTCAAAATATAACGAGATGTCCAGAAAAGTGAAAGCAGCCAAGAAATAGAAAACAAAATGAAAAAGTATAATTAGAAATTGATGCATTATATGCATTTACATGCACGTGCGCGCACACAGAGATACAAACACACACACACAGTTGTCTTTCAGTATCCATGGAGGATTGGTTCCAGAATCTATGTCAGATACCAAAAACCCAAATGCTCAAGTTCCTTATAAAAATTGTGTAGTATTTGCATATAACATGTGCACATCCTCCTGTGTACTTTAAATCATCTCTAGATTATGTATAGTTACTAATATACTGTAAATGTTACATAAATAGTGCTAATATTGTATTGGTCAAGTAACAATTACAAGGAAAAAATCTCTACATGTTTTATACAGACACGGTCTTTTTTTTTTTTTCCCAAATATTTTTGATACGTGGTTGGTTAAATGCACAGGTGTGAAACCCTTGAGCAAACTATATATATTATAACCTTATATAAATAGATTGCATGTGTGTGTACATATAAACACACAGTCAAACGTATAGGCAAAGATGATTCAACGTAACTATAATTGGAGCCATGGAGAAAGACTAAAACAATGGAGAACAAATATACTAATATTTTGTCACTATAAGCCATGATAACATAGAAGGTGACAGAGCAGAAAGCTCCAGAACCCATCATTTCATCCAGAAACTACTGTGCTGTTGAAAGCTATCTGAAGTAACTACTCTGGAACTCTTGCAGAATGTGGTTGAAACACGTCCAGTATCCAGGGGAGAATGTGATGAAGAGGCTAAGTTTCAGTCACTTTCAGCCTTTTGCATAAAAGCTACCCCATGTCATATATATGATAAGAGACTAACATTCAGAATACGTAAGAACTTCCAACTCAACAGTAGAAAAACAAGCCACCCAATAAAAAATGGGCACAGAACTCGAAAAGCGGGTATTTCTCCAAAGAAGATACACAAATATTTCTCCAAAGAAGATACACAAATGGTCAAGAAGAACATGAAAAGATGCTCAGCATCTTTTAGTTATTATAGAAGTGAGAATAAAAACTACAATGATATACCTCTTCACTTCTATTAGGACGCTCATTATTTTTTAAAACGACAGTAACATGAGTTGGTGAGAAAGTGCAGAAAATGGATCATTTGTGTATTTTTGGTAGGAATGTAAAATGGTATGTACAGTTGCTATGGGAAACACGCAGTTCCTCAAAAAGTTAGGATTACCATACAACTCAGCAATTCCACTCCTTCGTATATACCCAAAAGAAAAACTCAGAGACTCAAGCAGGTATGTGTGGACCAGTGTTTATAACAATATTGAAAATGCACAATGGTAGAAACTATTTGTTCATCGAGATAGAAATGAACAAAATGTGATATATAGAAATAGTGGAATACTATTCAATCTTAAAAACAAATGAAATTCCAAAATATGCTACAACATGAATTAATCTTGAAAATATGCTAAGCGAAATATGCCAGACATAAAATACAAATATTGTGTAACTCCAATTTTAAACGTAGGATAGTCAATTTCTTAGAAACATACAGCATAATATAAGTTACTTAGGCTGAGGATAGATCAGTGTGGCAATTATTCTGTAAGAAGTATAGGGTTTCTGTTTGGGATTATGAGTAATTCTGGAAATATGTAGTGGTGATGGTTACACAAAATTCTGAATGTATTTTATACCACTGATCTACACTTAAAATGATCATGTATATATTGACACACTAAAAATGAAAAAATGCTATCACACAAAAAATTTCTATAAATAAAACTATTGAACTTCTGCTTCAGATCAGACATGTACACTGACAAACACTTATTCAAATCCTTACATGTCGGGAATTGGACGGTTCTTGGTCTCACTGACTTCAAGAAGGAAGCCACAAACTCTCACAGCGAGTGTTACAGTTAAATTAAAGATAAGGTGTCCGAAGAGTTCCTTCAGACCTTCAGATGTGTCCCGGAGCGTCATTCCTTCTGGTATGTTCCTGGTCTGTCGCGAGTGAAGCTGCAGCCCTTCGTGCTGAGTGTTACAGCTCTTAAAAGCAGCGTGGACTCAAAAAGTGAACAGCAACAAGACTTATTGCGCAGAACCAAAGAACAAAGCTTCCGCCCCCAGCAGGTTGCCGCTGTGTCGCGCCGGCAGCCTGTTTTTATTCCCTTATCCGGCCCCACCCACATCCTGCTGATAGGTCCATTTTACAGAGCGCTGACTGGTCCACTTTACAGAGAGCTGATTGGTCCAATTTAACACAGTGCTGATTGGTACGTTTACAATCCTTGAGCCAGACACAGAGTCACAGAGTGCTAGTTAGCTAGATACAGAGTTAGCTAGATACAGAGTACCAATTGGTGTGTTTACAAACCTTGAGCTAGACACAGAGTGCTGACTGGTGTATTTACAAACCCTGAGCTAGACACAGAGTCACAGAGTGCTAGTCCTCCAAGTCTCCACTAGGTTAGCTAGATACAGAGTACCAATTGGTGTATTCACAAACCCTGAGCTAGACACAGAGTGCTGATTGGTGTATTTACAAACCCTGAGCTAGACACAGAGTGCTGATTGGTGCACATAGGATCCTCCAGCTAGATATAAAAGTTCTCCAAGTCCCCATCCAGTTCAGGAGCCTAGCCGGCTTCACCCAGTGGATCCTGCACCAGGGCTGCTGGTGGAGCTGCCTGCCAGTCCCCAGCTGCGCCTGCACTCTTCAGCCCCTGGGCTGTGGATGGGACCCGGCTCCACGGAGCAGGGGGCGACGCCCGTCGGGGAGGCTCAGGCCGCCCCTGGGAGCCCACCGTAGGGGGAGGAGCTCAGACACAGCGGGCTGCCGGGCCGAGCTCTTTCCCGCCGGGAGGTAGCCAAACCTGGCGAGAATTTGAGTGCAGCGTAAGCAGGCCAGCACTGCTGGGGGACCAGGCACAACCGTCGCAGCTGCTGGCCCGGGTGCTAAGCCCCTCACTGCCCTGGGCCGGCTCAGCCGGTCGCTCAGTGTGCGAGGCCCGCGGAGCCCGCGCCCGCGCCCGCGGGAACTTACTTACACTGGCCCGCCATCGCAGCGCGCAGCCCCGGTTGCCACCCGCGCCTCTCCCTCCACACCTCCCCGCAAGCAGAGGGAGGAGGCTCCGGCCTCAGCGGGCTCAGAGAGGGGCTCCCACGCTGCGGTGGCGGGTTGAAGGGCCCCTCAGGCGCTGCCAGAGTGGAAGCCAAGGCCGGAGGCCAAGGAGGCGCTGAGAGTGAGGGCTGCTAGCACATTGTCACCTCTCACAACAGGGAGAAAAGTGAAAACAGTAAGACAAAACAGAGCTCACTAAAAGCTCGTGACTTTTTATGAACCCATTGGAAAACTGAGATTGCAGGACCTCTGCTCTCCAGAAATCTGGGGACACAGGTGCATCCGAAGAGTCAGGTACAACAGCAGTCCCAACATTTTTGGCACCAGGGTCTAGTTTCATGGAAGACATTTTTTTCACCGACCAAGGTGGGGGAATGTTTCGGGATGAAACTGTTGAAACCTCAGATCATCAGGCATTACATTTTCATAAAAAGTACACAACCTAGATATCTTGCATACACAGTTCACAGTCCGGTTCACGGTCTTATGAGAATCTAACGCCACTGCTGATCTGACAGGAGGCAGAGCTCAGGTGGTAATGCTCACTTGCTGCCACTCACCACCTGCTGTGCCGCCCAGTTCCTAACAAGCCATGGACGTGTACTGGTCCACTGCCCAGTGGTTGGGGACCTGTGATGTACAAGATCCACCTATCTGGAGCTGTAACTACTCAAGTCATGCCCTGGTAAAACAAAGGTTTATTTTGATTAATTTCTGGAAGCTGAATGTGGACTAGTGTAAGTGAGAATCTACTAGGGGCTTCAGTCTCTTTCTGAGGATTTACTTCCAGGCTCTTTAAAAGTATTTATAGTAAAAGGGCTGGGATGAACCCTTTATGGCTCAGAAGGGGTAGGTTTTACACTGAAGACATTTTGAAATACGCCATCCTGTTTTCATAGGAAAGGTCTAATCTCCAGAGGAAAAGACTTATCCACCTAAGAAAATGAATTTTTCCCCACTGCAGTCCCCTCTAGCATTGTTGTTTCCACTAAGGTAAACGCAGGGTGAGAGGAAGCTATATCATTGGAGAAACTCTCATGAAACCTGTAATGCCTTGAGATACAAATCCTCTAAAAGACTGAGATTTGATCATAACATTATGGAATAATTAACCCTCACTGCAACTTACCACCAAACCGGCAAGACTCCAATATAATAATAATGAATAAAAATGAAAAAGTGGTAAGACATAGACTAAATCTGAAAATAATATTTAGGCTAAACTAAATATAGAGGGTAGATAAAAACAATAGAAACGTAATATCTTCAGGCACTTAGAACTACAGCAAATGTTTAACAAGCCTGACTCCTCAGCAGAGTAACATACCTCCTTACTGTAATGAGGTTTACTTTGTTCATTTTTTTAACCTAAGCTTCTATTTTGTGTTACATTATGCCTTGCTTTCGAGAAAATATTACAAGATATGCCAAAAGGCAAGAGAAAGCAGATGGAAGAGATAAAGCAAGCATTAGAACCAAACTCAGATATGAGATAAATGTGGGAAATATTGAATAAAAAATTAAAATAACTATAATTAATATGTTAAGGTCTCTAAAGGAAAAAAGTAGACAACACAAAAAAGTAATGAAAGCAATTATATGAAAATTCTAGAAGAGAATCAAGGGGGAATTGCTTGAAATCAAAACGCTGCAACAAAAATTAAGACCACCTTTGATAGACTCATAAATAGATTAGACATAATCAAGGGAAGAATCAGTGAGCTTAAAGAGAGGTCAACACAAACTTCCCAGGCTGAAATGCAAAGAGAAAAAAAATAATAATATATTTTTTTAAAGAACGAAAAATTCAAGAACTGTGTGATGATTTTTAAAGGTACAATATGAGATTACTTGGAATATGAGAAGGGAACAAAAAATAGTAAAACAAAAATATTTGAAATTACAATTTGTGAAAGCTTTGTAAAATTAATAACAATCACCATCTACAGATCAAGAATACCTGAAGAACACTGATTCAGTTAAAAAAAACTTGTGCATAAATATATCATATTTAAACTGCAAAAAATCAAATGTATGCAAAAAATACATACATTGAAATGGAGGGGATATGCTGCTGTATTAGTCCATCCTCATACTGCTATAAAGAACTGCCTGAGACTGAGTAATTTATAAAGAAAAGAGGTTTTAATTGACTTAGAGTTCCACATAGCTAGGGAGGCCCAGGGAAACTTACAATCATGGCGGAAGGTACCTCTTCACAGGGTGACGGGAGAGAGAATAAGAGCTGAGTGAAGGGGGAAACTTCTTATAAAACCATTAGATCTTATGAAAACTCACTTGCTATCACGAGAACAGTATGGGAGGAAACCACTGATGATTCAGTGATCTCCACCTGGCCCCACCGTTGACACACAGGGATTATTACAATTCAGTGTGAGATTTTGGTGGGGACACAGAGCCAAACCATATTAGTTGCCCAAAGAGGAACATAATTAAGAAGTAGAGTGAACTTCTCTTCAGAAACAAAGTAAACAAGAAGAGAGTGGAGTGAATTATTGCAAACACACACACCCACACACCCCCACACACACTCACACAGCAACCTTAAAGGCTACATGAAATAAAATTATCCTTTAAATGCAAATGAATGTGAAAAAAAATCAAAGAAAAATGTAAGAAACTCATTACAGAACAAATCTTTCCTGTAAGAAATGTTAAAGAAGTTTGTCAGGGAGAATAAAAACAATATAGGTAAAAAACCTGTATTTACATATTTTTTTAAAAGTAAGGCATTGAAGAATTTTAAAAAGTAAATTCTCATTTGTATTCTTAATGGATATAAAGGGTTATTGAGGTTAAATTGATAATAGTAACAATACATTGGGTTACTATATCTCATGGGTGAGTATAATGAATGAAACTATGTCATAAAAGGTAGAAAGGAAGCAGTAGGAATACTGCTACAAGGTCCTTGCACTACATGAAAGCAGCACAGTATTATTTGAAGGTACACTCAGATGATGTGAAAACATATATTTGATATTCTGGATAAGTCAGTAAATTTTTAAAAGATGTATACTTGATAACAGAAAAAAATATATAAAATGCTCAAAATCTGGGGAGAAAAAAGAGAAAAAAATGAAAAAAGTACAAAAAATAGAAAAGATAGAAACATGGCAGATATTAATTTTAATATTCAATAATCTAAATTGGACAGTCTATACACACTACTTAATAGGCAAAGATTATCAAGGTGAATAAAATAACAAGACGCAATGATACGTTTCCTACAAGTAACCCACTTTAAATATAAAGACTCATATAGTTTGTAGTTTAAGAGATGAGGGGAGATAAACCATGCTAACACTGAGCAAAAGAGAACTGGAGTTAGTGATATTAATTATAGACAAAGTTGACTTTAGGATAAAGAAAATTGTCAAGGATACAGAGGGACATTACATAACAAAAAAAAAAAGTGTCAAATCCCCAAGATAGTATAGAACATAATGATTCTTAGTGTGCATGTGCCTAAAAATAGTGTGTAAAAATATGAGGCAAAAAGAGATAAAAATAACAGAAGAAACATACAAATCCACTAATATAGTTAGAGATTTCGAGACCACTCTTTCAGTAATTATATTCCCACATAATTATTCACAGTGACTGCATTAATCTCAAAGTGTCCTATCTGGACCATATGGTCATTCTGCAAAAGACCAATTGCAGACATTTAAAAGAACTATCTATCTATCTTGCAAGAATTTTATAGCTATGTATGGAACAAATGAGCATCAAAATTTCTGATAATAATTTAAAATGTTATATATTTTGTAATATATTAAATAAAGAAAAACTCAAAACAAGTGAAATCTTTCTCAAAAATAGAAAAGAGAAAAAAATAAAGTCTTGTTAGAGAACGTCAGCTTAGAAAAACTAATAGAAGTAGAAAATCACCATTTTGTAACCACAAAGATACCACAGATTCTATTAAGGATCATCAGTATATTAAAAAACCATTAGGTTAATGCTATTGGATAACAAAATCAATTCAAAATATCACCCAGGAGATTACTTCATAATTTACTTTGTAGTGAAGATATCTCACAATTGCTACAGAAATATCTCAGAATATTGGGGTTTGGTTTTTGAACACTGCAATAAAGCAAATATGGCTATACAGTGAGTCACATTTTTTCAAAATTACCAAGTGCTTATAAAATTTATGTTTACACTATACTGTGGTCTATTAAGTGTGTGGTAAAATTGTCTGAAAAATATGCCTACCTAAATAAAAAAATACTTCATTGGTAGAAAAGTGCTAACTATCATCTGAGCCTCCAGCAAGTTGTGATCTTTTTGCTGGCGGAGAGTCTTGCCTTGTTGGTGGAAAATATTCAAAACACAGTAAAAGGATTTTCTTTACATTTGAGGAAGACAACTGATCTATTGGAAGAAAAAGGAAGAATAGGTGGTATGCAAATGGAAATATGTTTGTGAAACCGACCCAAGAGTCCCATTGGCTGTTCTTTCAGATAAACATAAAAATTGACATTTATGATCTTAAAGCTTGAAGCTTACATTTGTTTTGTCTGAGTTCTTTCCTCAAGAAAGGAGCTTTAGTCCTCTCAAAAAAAAAAAGTATCAAAGAACCGAAACTCACCGGATCACCACATCCAGACAATAAGATGCTGCCCACCTCATTCATCATGATTGATTCCTTATCTCTTCCTAGTTCCTGTTTTCTTACACATTGTTGCATTTCTTCCTTGCTATATAAACTCGTAGTGTTAGTCAGTCAAGGAGATGGATTTCAGGCTAAGCTCTCTATCTCCTCTTCTTCAGCACCTGATTAAAGCCTTATTCCTTGGCAATACTTGTCTTCTCAGTGATTGGCTTTCTGTACAGGGAGCAAGAGAACTTAGACTGAACCCCTGGTGTTTTGGTAACAGATTTTGGTTCCCTGAGCAGGAAAGTGTTGCTTATGGTTCAGCTGCCACAGGCTGGGCATCTCTGAAGATCTCCTAAGCAGCTACCCACCCAGTTTTGGCTGGAGGTGAGTTTCCGTGTCTCTCTGGCCCCACCACAGCTGACCCCAACTATGTTCCTGACTGCCTTGGAAGAACTGCTTTTGAAATATGACGTCTGCATATGGATAGGTGAGTGTCTTTGTGGGCCCAGAGAGCTAAATCTGCTCCTCTCAATTTGGGAAATTTTTAAATGAATTTCCATTTGCAGGTTGAACAAGCCCAACTGACTGAGAGTGGGAAGCACCTTGACTGTTTCAGTATGGACACTCTTGAGGGCTTGCTTGTAATTGGGTGTTGTGTCTTGGCAAGTGAATATCCTTTGTGGGTACCAGATGGTGGGATCAGTTCCTCTCAATTTGGGAAATTCCTAAGAAATTTTTGTTTGCATTCGATCAAGCCCAACCATTGAAGAAAGGCACCCTGACTGTTTCAGTTTGGACACTCTTGAGGCTTGTTGCTGCGGCAGTTGGATTTTGTTGTGGTGATTGTGTGTGATTGATACAGTCATGAGGAATTCAGGAAACTTGTTAGTTTTGGAATACTGTTTGCCCTTAGTATTGCTCAGAATCTGGAGTTTGCAAGTGAATGGGAAAGTGGGATGGAGTTGCATGTATCCAGGCTTTTGTGCTGCTGTTCTAAGCAGGGTCAGGCCTGGTTAGTATGTGATGTTCTTCTTTGGTGCTCTTTGGCCCCAGTGTGCTTTTGAGTCTGGGGAGGTTTGGCCTTTAAAAATCAAACTGCCGTGAAAACTGCTTTATCCAAAACTTTAGTTCACAGCCTTCATTGGATTACCTATCAGGGCAAACAAAGTGTAAACATGTAAACCCAGCGAGATTATATTGCTATCTCATGGCTAGAGTTACAAGGTAAAAGCTATTGGATTTTCGTTTGTGCATATGTATACATGTGTAGATGTGTTTATTTGTATGTACTTTTTTTTTTAAGATGGAGTCTTGCTCTGTGGCCCAGGCGGAGTGCAGTAGTGCAATCTCAGCTCACTGCAAGCTCCGCCTCCCAGGTTCACACCATTCTCCTGCTTCAGCCTCCTGAGGAACTGGGACTATAGGCACCCACCACCAAACCTGGCTAACTTTTTGTATTTTTAATAGAGACAAGGTTTCACCATGTTAGCCAGGATGGTCTCAATCTCCTGACCTTGTGATCCACCTGCGTTGGCCTCCCAAAGTGCTTGGATTACAGGCGTGAGCCACTGTGCCCAGCCTGTATGTATATTTATTGTTACATGCTGTGTCTACCAAATTGGCTTATAAATAAAAGAGCACTCATAAGTTAAAGTAAGTATGTCCAGGCAATTTTTAAGTTCATGTGACTTAAGTGAACCCTTAATAAACAAACTGGCTTTAAAGTTATTCATAAAATGAAAGAGAAATGTCTTCAGAATTGTCAGCATACATTTTTGTTTGGGTTATATATTTGTCTTTGCGGGGTATTTTGAAATATCAAGGCTTGGCACAGAAAGTTATAAAACTATAAGCCTAGCCAAAACAAAATGGTCTTTATGTGAAACTTTTTATAAGTAAGACTAATTTAATGTTGTTGGTTTAATGAAAACAGCAGAATTTTCTGGCAAAAGATTTTTATTGGTGAAAATGCCTATGTGGTAAACTTTAAGGTTCTTATTTAGGTGAACACTTGATACTCACAGGTTATAAACTGGGTAACAAGGAAGTGATGCATAAATAACCTAGATAAACTGTTAAAACTAAAATGTGAATGGGTAACAACTGGAGGTAGACTTTTGTATAATTTAATATATGCTCTTTGGATATCTGGGTCATTTCCAATTAAGAAAAGTTATGATATGGAGAAATATGTTTCTAAAAGTTGTGGAATTGTTCTCATCTATAAAACACTAGTACCAGATAGGCAGCTCAGGATTTCTGGCTTCCTAGGATTTCACTAAAATTTAAGGTTACTAAGGATAAAAATTATAGTTCATATACAATTCTGTATATAAAATGTGCCAAAAAGATGTGTTATTAGTGAGAAAAAGAATAATTTTGCCTAATTCAGAAGTTATATATGAAAATGAATTTAAATTAGGAACTTTAAAAGTTTATTTATAAAACAAGGTAGTAAGGAACCAGTAAGTAGGGGAGAAAGATGTGAAGAAAGGTATGCAAATAACAATGTATTTTTGGTAAAGAAGGTTATAAAGAAAATGGTAATTTTATATGAGAAAGGATCTTGTATGGTATGTGTTTTGGCCTACAATAAACTGACTGGTTACTTTTTTTAAAAAAAGAAGAAAAAAAAAATTGGTGACTGAATGGAAAGCCCAGGCATGTCATGGATGGTCTGTTTAAGTTAGATGTAGTTTATTCTGTTTTTCTGTGTATCTATCTTTATGCACATACAGAGAAAATAGAAAGTTGAAATCAAGTTTAGATAATAAAACTTTCTTTAAAACCTGATAGAGAATTGGAGAAATTTGATTAATTAACATTTTCATAGTTAAATTTCTTACTCTTGATTAAGGTGAAATAAGCAATATTGCCAAGAAATGCACTGGCAGTTTGGCAATTCCTTTTCAATAGAGTTAAGCATGAAGCTGGATTTAGTGTGGAGCCAAATCTCACATACATGCTTGAATTGTTTCACACTGTGTTTAACATTTTGCATAAATAGTGCTGGCACTGGAGTACTTACTGGTCATGTTCCTAGAGTGAATTTCTTGAGTGCCCAAGCTGTATGGTGATATTGGTAGAGTTAAGAATATTGAATTGTGTGTCAGGAATTAGATATTCATCATGTGGTTTTTTGGGCACTAGGTAACACTTTAGCCTCCAAGGTACACTGAGTAGAAAAAAAATTAGGGTTGACTTGCTGTTTGGTTTTACTTCTACTTTTCATTTCTTTGCTGTTTGTTCTCCTTTGCATTTGGCTTTTGCGTGCATATATAAAAACCATCAGTTTTTTTAGTTTCTAATAAAAGACTTTTATTTGGTTCTATGAATACTTTGTTTCTTGTGCATTTTTAGCAAGTCATCATTTGTTCTATCTATCTGGAATTCTTATGCTGCCTTTGTCAGGCCTGTAGGAATTGATGGAGCATGCTAACCATTTGGAATTTGGTTGGTTTTGCTTATCTCTGATGATCTAGAGAGCTATGAGATCTTTACTGTTCCTGGCAAAAAAATAAAAAATAAAAAATAAAAGACTTTTTAAATTAGTTCTGAACAGAAATAGTATGTTATTTATTACTTGAAAAAAATAAATGATAATAAAATGTTTCAATGATGTTTATCTCAAAGACAATTCTATTCATTTAATAATTTGAATAGGTTTCAGATCTTTTCCCTTAGGTAATAAGAAAAAACTATGGTATTGTGATTTGAGTATAAAGTTTTAATGTTCAGAAAAGATTGGTCTTATAATTAAGGAAATTATATTGACTGGGATTTTGTTCAAGCTAATTTAGTTGTGTTGACCATTATTAAAACTAACTGATATACACTTGGATTAAGTAGTAACTAAAAAAAAAGAGGGACTTTACAGTACTGTTTGATCTCAAGCCGTTTATCACTGATAGGCCTTCATGTATGTACTTGAAAACAAAATATGTGCAAGTGTTGCACTGGTTTGAAGATTTTGGTTGTGAAAGTTACCTAATCAGTTGTCAGTAATGTATCTGTAAACTAGTCTTGGGAATATATGATGATGCTCTTTAAAAATAGCTGAAAATAAATTATTTTGTGTTTGTTCTTACTTTGTCCTCATTTTGTTGTATGGTAGTTAAGAGAAAGGAGATTATTTATCCTTACATTGAATTTCCTAAACTAATCTTTGCATTTACTATTTACTGTTTACAGGCACACGCCACCACACCCAGCTAATTTTTACATTTTTAGCAGAGACGGGGTATCACCATGTTGGGCAGGATGGTCTTGATCTCCTGACTTCATGATCCACTTGCCTCAGCCACCCAAAGTGCTGGGATTACAGGTGTGAGCCACTGCGCCCAGCCACATTTACTATTTTTTAATGATGGAGATAAAAGTTAGTTGTCTTACTGTGATAAGTTTGGCATAGGACCCATGACATTTTTTATGCTTTTGGTCATACTTTTGTCATTAGAATGCTGGCAATTATGTGCCATGTGATGAATAATTTATTATGTGATATGTGATGAATAACTTAACTACTTTAATACAGTGGTTTGAAGTACTGCAGGCAGTAGCTCCTAAACATCTAATCACCATATTTTAATTTGTAACATGACAGAAAGAATTATAGGACTTCCTGTAGGATAAATATCTTACTAATTAATGCTTGTGCTATTAAGTTACAGAGCTTTGACTCCTGGGTTGAAAAAGACACTGACCCCTGGAAATTTTGAGCATTGACACCAGTTGAAGAATCATCATCAGACTCATGTGAAGGTGACAATTAAAATGAACTGCTTTTGTAAGACACAGGACCAAGAATTAAAACTCTTCAAACCCTCTAGGCCCAGGGACCATTGCAGAAAAGGTGGGCATGTGAGACTGTAAGGACCAATTTTTAAGTGATAAGAGTAGTTCGGAGTTTTTCTATAAATTAAACATTAATATCAAAAGCACTCTGATGCAAGGCCAGCATCTGGCCCATTGTCAGAATAATACAGTTTTCTTGGAGCATTGATCTGCCATTTAACAGAAAATTGAAAAAGGTTATAAAAAGCTTATGGAAATCTTATGGATATCTACCTGATTAAAATTACGTAGATTTGTTTACCAGGTTTTATTAAGATTAGCCTCACATTAATAATACATCATACAAAAATAAGCTTTGGTTTCCTTTTTTAAACAAAATATTTGTGTAATATTGAGAGATAAAACATTTGTTTACCTACTGAGTAAACTGCACGAAGAAAGAGGATTGGGGAGAGACAGATATAGTTGGCCTCACGCTGAGTGTATTAGATCTTATTGTTTGGGAAACTAAGTCTCCTCTCTATCAAAAGGTAAACATTTTTGTTTTATCAATTGCGGTAAATGAATGACTATTTTGTAGTGACCTGTGATCCTTTTTTGTGATATCAAGCGCCTTAACATTTTGATATTTGACAGAACTTCCAATAGCAAAACTTTAAGTTCTAAATTCAGTCTTTTTGACCTTAAAATCACTTTTTGAATATTACATTCCCCGAAGTCAGAGAGAGACATATTAGGCTTATGGGGTTTGTTATGTTTGTTGCTATTATGCAGAAAACATTGTCAAATCTGAGGTGGCATTTAGCTTCCTTTTGGTTTATTTTATACATTTGTTAATATGTGTTTCAGGATTCTATGACATTCCTGAAATTCTGATATGTCTTAAATAAATGTTGTATTCATTGTTATTTAAATTGTTGTGTGCTACAGCAAAACCAAATTTCCTTGTCTACTGTGTCTTTAACTAAGGCTGTCTTAAGACTTTTGTCATTCATAACTGGTGTTTTGGTTTGATCCTTCTGAAAAAAGTGAGTGACATAATCTGCCACAGTCGATGAAAAAGACTCTTGAATGCAAGTTTCTAATAACTTTGCAGATTGTGCCACTGGATTACAGAGAAAACTTCCAGGGCACTAATTGAAAGGATGATGTGTTCATAAAGATTGCTAACCCAGTATGAAGCAAAGCAGGAGCTGATTACATAGACTGAACCAACAGAAGACTAAGATAATTTTTATGGCTTTTTAAAATTTGAAATATTGCTGATTCTTTTTGTGTTTTAGAGTCTGAAGAGATTTTTTGAGCCATTTATAGACTTGAAATATACTTTAAGTGTATTGAGTAGAGCATATTTTTGAAAACAGAATTTTAATATTTCTCTCCCTCTCCCTGCCTAATTTCTCCAGAATTTGTAAACTATTTGTGCATATTCTTAATTCACGGCATTGTGTGTGTCTGCATACAGTTAATAACAACATGTTTTTGTAATGGGATACATTGAATAAACTGGTTATTTTCCCAGGGCTTTGACAGAAAAGGCCATGTGAGAGGTTCCAGAAAAGCCAATTTGGAAGTCTATATGGACAATGACTCTCGTTGCACTTTGTGTGGGTAATCAGGCCAATTATATGTGACTGAAGTTTATTTTGCAAGTAGATTGATCCTGCTGTGATTTGTCTTTGATAGAAGTGGAGGACTAGAGGGATGAATATTATGTGTCAGAAGAAAACTCTATATTAGATTAACCTTTGACTCCTGGGTGGCCACATGATCACTCATGGTATGTAGCTGCCTATGAGAGCCCCTCCTCAGCATAAAGCAGTCAGAAAGATTGATGACTTGATTCCTTATGATTAAGGGATTGACAAATAGTAAAGGGTGACTGAAATGCACCCAAGGGCCCCATAGGCTGTTCTTTTGTATAAATATAAAAATTGACCCAGGCAGGTGTGGTGGCTCACGCCTATAATCCCAGCACTTTGGGAAGCCGAGGCAGGTGAATCATGAGGTCAGGAGATAGAGGCCATCCTGGTTAACATGGTGAAACCCCATCTCTACTAAAAAGTACAAAAAATTAGCCGGGCATGGTGGCGGGTGCCTGTAGTCCCAGCTACTCGGGAGGCTGAGGCAGGAGAATGGCATGAATCTGGGAGGCAGAGGTTGCAGTGAGCCGAGATAGTGCCACTGCACTCGAGCCTGGATGACAGAGCGAGACTCCGTCTCAAAAACAAAAAAGAAAAAAAAGAAAAAAAGAAAAAAAAAAAGAAAAAAAAGATTGGTGGCCTATAAACAACAGAAATTTGTATCTCACATTTCTGGCAGCTGGAACATCCAAGATCAAGGGGCTGGCAGACTTGGTGTCTACTGGGGGCCTGTTTTCTGGTTCATGTCTATGTCACCGTGTCCTCACATGGTGGAAAGGGCAAACAGGCTCCCTCATGCCTATGTTATAAAGGCACTAATCCCCAAGGCCGTATCTCCAAAAGGCTCCACTTCCTAATATCATCACCTTGTGAATTAGGTTTTCAACATATGAATTTGGGGATACGCAAACATTCACAAATAGCATTCCACCCATGGTACTCCCAATTCATGCCCTTCTTGCGTGCAAAATACATACATTCCATGCCAATAGCCACTAAAGTTTTCTCTTGTACCACCGTCAACTCAAAAGTCCAACATCTCATCTAAACAGCATCTAAATCAGACATGGGTGACTTAAAGTAAAATTCATTCCAAGACAAGCGCTCTCCAGCTGATAACCTGTGAAATCAAACATGTTATGTGCTTCCAAAATACAGTTGTGGGCAGAGACAGACTAAATATTCCCATTCCAAACGGGAACAACAGGAAAGTAGCAAGGACCAACAAGTCCTGAGCAAGTCAGAAACCCACGACGGCAAACAATATTAACAATATTTTTGAGAAAAATCTTCTTTGGTTTGATGCTCTGCACTCCAGTCTCATTGGGGCAGCCATTCTGCCTTCCAGACACTCTTGGTTGATGGCCCTGTCCCCACAGTTTTGAGAAGCCCAGTATGGTGGGTTACTCTGTGCCTGGAGATAACCTCGAAGGCAGTTCTCCGAGTTGGCCCCATCTCTGCAGTGGCTCTGTGCCTGGGCTGCATTTCCATGGCCTACTGTGGCTGGAATCACACACTAGTAGCTCTTCTTGTTCATGGTCAGTGGGAGTGGCTCCATCCCTATGGCTCCACTGGGCACTGCCCTAGTGAGAGCTTTCTTTGGTAGTCCTTCCTTTATGGTATTTCTCTGCTTGGGCCTCACAGTTCTCTGGGACATCTTTTGAAATCTAAGCAGAGGCAATCACACCCCTTCAGCTTTTCTGGGTTCTGCAAATGCTGCTCTGGGACCCACCAAAGCTGCACCTGAGGGGAGCAAGGAGAGTGGTGTTGGAGTACAGGAGGAGTACAGAGGGCTCAGTCTGGGATGTGTGCTGGTGTCTGTCAGTGAAAACCATCTTTGAAATTGTTCTACTCCCCCAGGTCCTTGCATTCTGGGGTGGGATGAAAGAGGCAGCCCTGATGATCAGAAAAGCCTTCGAGGTCATTCTTCCATTATCTTGAACAATAGGTCCTGGATTCTCTTTACATCATGGACTTATTTCTTTATCAGATGGTTGCCCAGCCCTTGCCCATTATTCATTCCTTGGTTTTCTCTATTTTTCCTCAAATAATTTACTTTTAGTGACACTATATAATAAATGTTTTTGCATATAGACATATTGTTTAGAATAACACAAAGACACAAGAGGAATTACTTTCGTCCCCTCTTCACCATGGTTTCATTTTCTCTGGTTTGTTACCAGTGCTCAACTTCAGTCTGAAAATATTCAATAGAAAACTCTAGAAATAAACAACTCATGTTTAAGTTGCACACTCTTCTGAGTAACGTGATAAAATCTGGTGCCACCCTGCTCCCTCTTGCTAGGGATGTGAATCCTCCTTTTGTTCAGTGGATACATGCTATAGATCTATGGTAACCACAAATCTTCCACCATGAAATTGTGAAAAAGGAAAAAGAAATTTATGCTAGTTTTGCTGTCAAACTTCAAGCTGCAAAAGTTACAGTCATAGTCTGTGATAAGGGCTTAGTTAAGGTGGAAATGACATTGCATTTGTAGGTGGAAGACATGAACAGAAATGTGTTCCAATTGCAGCAATTCGGTTCAGTGCTATCTACAATTTCAGGCATCCACTAGGGGTCTTAAAATACAACTTGCTAGGATAAGAGGGGACTAACATATAGTGTGAGAAGAGAAATGAGCTGAAGATAAATCTCTAGATAGCACCATATTGTGTGAGAGAGAACTAGAAGTCACAAAGAGGAGTTTCAGTGATAGGATTTCACAGCTGAACATCTATTTTAGAAAATAACCAATTGATAACATTTACATATTTAATCCCCTGGGAGTCCCTTAATTAATTATGGTGATATTGGTGGTGCTATGTGTGTGTGTTTGTGTGTGTGTGCGCGCACATGCGTGTGAGTGTGCACGCGTGCATTTGGGTATTAGATTGGAGAATAAAATGAAAGAAGTGATACTGGCTGTATAAATTCATCAAAAATAAATTAAGTTAAAAACATACAAGATAAATAACATGATAGACAGCATGACATTCAAAGTGTTCCTACAAATTACATTGAGGATAGAAGCAAGAGACTTCATAGCTTCAGAGTTCAGATGGGATTGGCCAGTCAAAATCTAGATTTTCTTTTAGAAAACAGAAAATTACATTATCTTCTATATTTTATCTATTTAACACTTAATTATGTCATACTTTACAATAAAGATTGTTCCAGGAAGTGTACCACGTTCACATAGGGCAGTGGGTAACTCCTGGAAGTCAGCCACCTATCCAACATTGGAGAAAGGCATACCTCAGGTTTGGCAGGTTGGGCTCACTACAAATGTACATACATAAACTATCCCATGCACAAACCTAATGATCCTCATTTAACTTAGATTCGTAATCACTAGAAAAATAGAAAAGTAGTTAATCTGTCAGTGACTGTCACTGTCAAATTCTGTGTGCTGCTAATGAACTGCCTCTAGAACACTGCAGCGTATAGAAGAGCTCCTCAAAGTGTGTGTCCTCCAAGAATCAAAATTCCAAGTGACACTTGCTTTGACATAATGCATCAATGTGCATTTTTATGAAAACAGGTATTTATATCTATTATTAGTCAATCATTGTATTAAGTGTAAGGTAAAAAGCACATCGATTGCTTTTCATATAATCTCAGATAGTGTATATATCAAATACCTCTAACCTATAGTCAAACACAAGAAAATAAGGGATAGGGTAAGTAGATGTTATTGATATTTGAAAGATCATTCCTATAGCAGCTAAGGACATTTTCTAAAATGAAGGGAAAACATTCCTAACATCAAACCCTTACCTGAAAATATATGGACTGGGATGGGGGCAGGGAGGAATCACCATGATGTATATCAGTGTGTCATTTCTTTCCCTGAGTTCCAAGGTAAGTTAACTTATGCATTGAAAAGTTAGTAACTTACATGCTACAATTTTGACAATATTTATCTTGCTGAGCTTTGAGGTCATCTTATTCCACTGTAGCTCCCTGTCTCCCTGGGAAAGCCAGGTGGGACTTTCTCCTCTGATAGACTTGAAGCCACCTTGAGTGGCTTGGAAAACAGCTATGCTGTTTAACACATCCGTCGTTCCCGTCTTCAAGAATGTAGTTTTATGTGAAACTCTTTTTTCTACTCTCTAGCTTGTTTTCTACTCCTTATTTTGTCCTTCTCTTTTCTTCTGATTCTCATGTTTCATCAACAAGCACTAAAGCTTTTGACTTCACACTATCTTGGCCATCAGGCACTTAGTGCTACCAGATATACCAGGCCCTGAACTCCTGCCTCCAGCTCTGAGTTTCTTCATTTTAATAGACTCTATCCCTGACTACCAACAGAACAAAACATACGAGTATGCCAGGCATGCCCCCTTTAAACTGATAGTCTTCAAATATTTGTTCAATGCATTGAGGAGAGGCAGGTAAGAGGATGGAAGACAGAAGGGGCCCATGGTCACAGAGCAGTTTCATGTTCATCCATGCTTTTGGATAGTCTAGCTCTGGCCCCAAACTTACTGCCACTTAGAAGAAAATCCTCTGGAAATATATGTCTTTTCTCATGGAATAAAAAACAAAGTTTATCCACAGAGGATTAGAAGAGGGAGAATATGTTGGTTGGAAAATGTGCTTGCATAGACCCCTCTCATAAAGATTCATTATTGATTTTCTTCTACCTTCCTATAATGAAGGCCATTATCATTTGAGCCTTAAATAAAACATGTCTAGCATTTTGTTTAACCAATCAATGGTGTTTAATTTAGGAAAATAGAGTAGACTTTTATAAAATGTTTTTATCCCACTGGGTGGTTATGGTGAAACCTTGAGCTGTTTTTTTTTTTTTCTTTCCCATAGTGATTAAAGCAGCTGTAGAGAGATGATGGAAGGGCCAGAGCAAGCCTTTTGAGTGATTTTAGTACTCACTGTGCGTTGACTAAACACCAACTCTTATTGCACTTTCCAGATAGGAACTTGCTTTATCTTTATAACAATCCTATGCATTTTGTTGCTCTCCCCATTTCACAGATAAGGAAAAATCAGGAGCAAATTGTTAATTAAAACTTGCCCAGAGTCACAGAGACAGCAAGTAAGGGCCAGCTTCAAATCCACAATGTGGTCTGCGAGTCCAGAGTTGAATCTAATCATAGAGATTTAACTTTTTGGAAAAAAATTTTAAAACTCATTTTACTCTTTATGGTCAGATGATTGCCAAAGTAATATGGTGTCACATGCTTACAGCTGACAGACATTCTTTGATTCTTCAGTGTTTTTCAGTGTTTGAGTTAAGCTATCAATTTTAGCAGTGTGTCATGGAATCCAGTACTTGTGCCACCTGCAACTGTATTTCCTTCTGTCAAACACAGCCATTGTTTACCTCAGTGACTTATAAAAACTTCTCATAAATTCATTTTTAAAGCTGTCAAACTCCCCTAAAAACTACTGTCTTTAAAACTGGAGGGGATTCATTTTGTCAAAATAATTATAGAAGTTGAAGGTAGAAAGAATTGCTACATCTTTCTTTGTGTGCTGAGATCCTTTTCAGAGTGCCAATTTCATTTGTACCTATAAACTTTAAATGATACTTAGCTCGCCCGAACTTTCTGGCTGACACAAAATAGAATTCTCAACCCCTGAATTGCAGTCTCAGAAGATAAAAGGCTCACTCTGTGCACCTTGTACCGTGATTGATTTTCAGATGCTCTCCATTTTTTTCAGACTGTGTAAGGTGCGAACTTAGAGCAAAGTAGATTTTCTCCTGATTAGAAAGAATCCAAATGCATTAGAGAATGGGCGTGAACAAGAAGCACTGGCTAAATGCAAGCAGTCTAGCCCTGGGTAGCTGAGATCTTTTTTTTTTTTTTTTTTTGGTAGCACAGTGGTTTCCAGAGTTAAGGATTCAAAATCAGTAAAGCTTCAATAAAATATTTAGGACTTATATAGCATTGTCAACTTTGTATTTTCAAGTAAGAACACTTCAATACATACACACACACATGCCCAGACTGAGTCCACCACCACTATACCACATATACAAATATTATCATTTACTATGACCTTCTTTTTATAAGTGAACAGCTATTCAAAGTGAATTTGAAAGGACATAATTTCTGAGAAAATCATAAAGAATAAAGCAATTGCTTTAAATAAAGCAATCTAGCTTCATGGAAGTTTTACTACAATGCTTTTATTTTCTTATTTTTTCAGGAATACATGACAATGTCTTAGTAGAATTGGAATGATCACAAGAATGATTATTTTGTAGATCATAAAATCTCAAATGGAATTCCAAATTTTGCTACCAAGAGCAATCCAATACCTGGACATCATCTTTTGAACATATCAGACATGCAGATACTTGAACATCTTTTCCTGCAACAAATATTTGTTAAATTTCTCCTCTGTGCCAAATTTCTATATCTAAGCCAAGAAATGACAGGTATATACATAAATAAGCAACAAAATATTATAGGTATACATATATGAGCATTACATATATTCTATGTGCATAATCTATTGTACAACAAAAACATCAATTCAATACAAAACAAAATCACTGCAATACATTTGTCAAAGATTACATTTCATATTTAATTAGAATCTTGAGGCTGAAATAAATCTGGGAGAAAATAGCAAGAAAGAGAAGTGGTAATAATAGGATATTACATAGCTTACTAGGTATTAGATGAGAAATACATTTGGGTTCTGGTGTTGAAAAATCCTAGTCTAGCGGTTATTAGGAATCAAGGAGAGACCAATATCCATTAATTATGTCATCTAATTGGACCGGAAGTTACAAGGAGCACTATACTAAAGCAATATTTTAGGATCTGAGATGGTTTAGGAAGCATGGTATAAGGTGTCAAGAAGACAGAAAGGGGAGAAATGTTTGTCTTTAGTATATGTGTTAATATTTTGCAGAAAATGTGTTGGGTTGGATATCAACAAATATAAATTCTAGTTCCAGATGTCTTCTGTGTAAGTTAATCTGCCTCAATTTACCTTTCTGTATAAAGAATGTTTACCCCTTAGTCTGTCTTTTAGGGACACCATGTTAATAAAATTGTCTAATAGAAAAGTATAGCCAAATACACACATAGGTATCAATTTGTGTTGTGCAGGTGTGACAAATGGATTTCAACCTGCGTGTGACCACCAATATTCTGAATAGTAATCGTCTCTGGGAGCAACACAGTGAGGCAGCAATTGAGGAGCTAAACAAGATACCAGATAGCTTGGAATCTATTCCCACTATTATTAAAAACAACTCACAATTGTGGAATCCACTGCAGAGGTCAACAGTACCATTTTCATATGCTAAAATCATATGCAATTCTTTTCAAATACTTTCTATTTGTTTCCCCTTTGCTCTGGTTGTAATAGCTGTGGTCCATAAGTGCCTTTTTTTTTTTTTAATGATATAATGAAACCTGATTGCCTTCTATTTAGGTTTATTTTTCAATGGTTCTTTTGAACTATCTACTTGAGATCTAACAAAGGGAGAACTAACTGTTGCTAAGGGCAACCCAAAGAAATGAGTTTTCTTGTATGTGAAACAGGCTCTCCCCTTGGAAAGACTGTCAGTAATGACTTCCAGTGTGGGCATCTCCAGCAAGTAGATAGTGACCCATCAATAGCCCTATCATTCCTGTGCTCCAATTTCAGGCTTCCATGTGGCACCCCTTTCAACCAGCTGAACAGATATGAGTGTGCCAGATTTCCCATCTCCCTACCCTCCCAACACTCTACTGATAGATTAACAAGAGCAAAACTGACTCTGTGTCAGGAGTCATGTCAAGCACTTTACAAATATTAGCTAATTAATCCACATGACAACTGCATGAAGGAGGACTATTATTATCTCTGTGTTACAGAAGATAAATGTAAGAAACAAAGAATGTGAATTTGTCTAGGTCTGTACACCTAATAATGAGCAGATCTGGGATCCAAACCCAGGTAATGTAGATATATTGTGCCTATCCACCCCACTGGGCTGACACCCAAGACTTGGAGTGAGGATTTATGTAAAATGAGTAATAAATGCATATGATTATGTTTAAAGTTCTTTAAAAAATTATCTGATGATGTAAGTTTCTATCATTTCCATTTTTGCTTAAATTTAACTCTTTTGTTTAAGCTTACTGTGTTTGATATAGCTACATGATGTCAAATCCAGTAAGGATTGAGTTTGCAGCAGCAGATCAGGTCAGGAGAAGCATGGGGACTTGCTTGTGGCAAGTAGCACGCTAGGATGCTGCTGTTATCTGGACACACACACCTTCACTTCTAGGAGAGCTTTTAGATTACTAAACAACAAACCCTAATGCTAAATCTGTAAACTTGTGAAGATCATTAAAATATCCCTTTGTGGCTAAAGGTAAATTTTAGGGGACTTGTCCTCATCTTCCAAAATGAAGGAGACAGGCATTCCTGTATTGCAATTGACTTGATTGATAGAATGCAGAAATGCAAGATGGGCCGCCCTGGGCATCTTCCCTAAACTCTCACACCTCTCTCTCCTTGAGCTTCCTTGAACCAGCAGTGCTCATTTGCTGGGATTAGAGCCACTGAGTTAGCTTGCCATTTGTTTACCTCAAGCAAACTGGGATCAAAAGTCCCTAACACGAGCTAGAAAGCTGGCTTAGTGGGATCAACATCTGGTAGATAATACTTAAATTCCCTGCAATCCTGCTTTTACTAACTAGTAGGGTAAAATCAGTCTTCCCTTTACTGGGAAAAAATACAATAAATTATAACTTTCTCATCGTCAGTTTGTTGGTTTTGAGATTTTTAAAACTAAATCATAGTTATTTTTCCCAGAGACATGTAGTAACTTTTGAATTGGTTTGTCACATTATCTTCAGAAAAACTGGGAATATGATGAAAATCTGTCAATATCATTTTACGGCTGCTGGATCAAGCATACATTTTAAATTGAAAACAGTACCTCAATAAACTTTTACAGTATTTTTCTTTTTGTTACAAAATGATGAACATGATGCAATAAAAAACTAGAAAGTAAAGCAGTATTTGTTCCCTAACATAGGTGTAAAGAAAGTTGTATCAAAAATTGTAAATGATAAGAAAAATAATAAAATAAAATGACATTTTAATCTGTATTTTCCATAATTAAGGATTTGACTTTAAAGGATTTTTTAAAACAACACGGGCCTTTCATATTTTGAAATGAATCTCAGCAAGTAAGAGTTATTATCATAGTGAGTCACTGCTGCTGATGAAACTGTGCTAATTTGGTGTCTTGGGAAAGAAAATATTTGAGAACTACTGACTTGAATATCCTATGTCTTCATTATAGGTTATTGTTATACCTTTTGTACCTGTATCTATTGTACCTGGAAAAAGATACAAGTAACTAGGAAATATTACACTGGGAAGAAAATAGAACCTTATGATTTTCTATAAAAATAACTTGTGCTCAGTATTTTCAGGCATGTATGATTATAGGAATATATAATTTGGAATGCAAAAACCAAACTAAATATCCTTAAGATGAGAGTATCGAAATCGATGTAGCATAAATGATAAATGGTAGATAAAATTATTTAACCCAAAATTTATTATCTTTGTAATTTTCTGTTATAAAATAAAGTTGATTGCACCCCTCCACCAACATAGTACACCTGCACTTAGATTATTAATTGAATAAATATTACCTGTATACTCACTATTTTGAATACAACTTGTTAGGTTAACAGACAGTATTATCACACCATATAAACCCGCTGTTTTAGAAAACATTTTTGCGTTTGGTCACCCTTCTTGGAGAAACCAGATCTTTGTGCAGTTTCTGAATGAGAACTAAATGACCAGCCCAATTATTTTTCTACCTAAATTTCTATAGTATTTCAGTAAATTTGGATTTTACATAGGAAACACACATTGTTTGGGGATAACTGGACTTGTGTAATGGAATGAGAAGTATATACAATTACAATGTAGTTAAAGTATAATTATGTTAAACACAAACCCAGTACAAGCCTATTATGGCACATAACAACTACAACACCATGTACTACATATTAGCATTCCAATACTAACTTCTAATACATTCAGAGTTTGGTGACAACCTTGGGGAAACATGGCCCTATGACTAAGAAAACCTCTGTTTTTCTCTCTTGTTTTGTCAACTATATTCTTTGTAACCTGCTTCCCATATCCCAATGGAAGGACAAGATCTTTCTGTGTCCCTTATGGCTAACTATAGGGAATTCGTTATCATTTGGATTGCAGTTGCTCCATATGTGACCTTAGTAAAATCCTTATCAAGTGTATTTCTATGCAAGATTTATTTTTGAACACGTTTTGAAAGTACTTGTGACCTATTGCTCAGAATATGCTATTGCCAGCCTATCCAGGTATACCAATTTCATGGAAAACCTCTCCTTATCTGTATATGTTTATCTTTCTCTTAATTGTAGGGCAAGAAAGAAAATGTTCAAAAATATTGGATTCCATACCACTTCTTGAAAGAGTCAAATGCTGCTTCACCCCTTACCTGCAGCCTGGCTGCCCAATGGGTAAAGGTCATAATCTCTGAATCAGCAGGAATCTGGTGAGAAAGGTAAGATTTCTGGGTGCACTTCTTACACCCTGGTGCTCACTACACTGCCTTCGCTGCCTTAGCTGATGATTGTCCTCTTGCTGCTCTTGAAGGCCCGTATGTCTCAACTGAAGCAAAATAATTTGATTGAAGAGTATAATTTTCTCACATTGTACTTCGGTAGAGTGAGAAGTAGGTAGTACATTCTGGTACTTGCCCAAAATCTCAGTTTTCTGTTTGACAGCACAGTTGTTACATTAATTTCTCTCTGCCTAATTAAAAACAGATGAAGGTGATATTAAGGACTACCTGTGAGGGAAGTAAACCAGTATGGGAAACTCAGGCCTATACCAAGACACACTCCACTAAAAAAAATGAATATCTGGAAACCATGAGGTTGACACTTAAAATGGCCTGAGGGGGTCACAACTTGGAAGCTAAGTCAGACAAGAAGGAAAATAAGTTTAGTGCTGAAAAGAAGTAAATATGCTGAGGTCTATAAACAGGGCAATCAAGTGGCAGCAGAAGAGTGGGTGGGATGATGACATGTTTGGCAATTAATCTAATGACAACACAACTTTCATTGTTTCTTACTCAAGAGTGATATATTATTATGTAACATCTTCTTAAGACTGCCAAAACATTCCAGCTGTTCCAGACACCTCTCTGTTAGCTCTGGAAGGAACAGGGTCACACTGGATTCTCTAATAAAATGATGACACATACCTGAGGTGATGCTAAAAATTATTGACCGTTTATCGAGCACTTATTATGTGCTGTGTATGCTACTGTGTTGTCAAATTTAATGTAATCTGGCTGACAATCCTATGAAGTAGGTTTAATGATTTCCATTTTACAGATGACAAATGTGAGGGTCAAAATAGATAAATACCTTTATCTGGTAGTTAGTGGTGGAGACAGATTAAAGTTTCCATAACTCTAAGGCTTCAGACTTTCTTTGCTATAATGTAATGGAATGCTTCTGGTCCTTCCTCTTTTTCTTCTCCTTCTGGTATTTCCATTATGTGTATATTATACCTTTTGCGATTGTCTTGTTCCACAGTACTTGGATATTCTGCTCTTTTCTGTTTGTCCATTTTTCCTCTTTGCTTTTTAGTTTTGTAAATTTCTATTGACAGATATTTCAGCTTTGAGATTCTATCCTCAGCTATTCCCAGTCTACTAATTAATCCGTCAAAGGCATTCTTTATTCCTGTTACAGTGCTTTTTATCTCTAGCATTTCTTCTTGCTTCTTTCTAAAATTTCCATATCACTATTTATGTTATCCTTTTGACTTGTATGTTGTCTGCTTTTCTCTTTAAAAGCCTTTGCATATTAATCATAGCTGTTTTAAATGCACAGTGTGATACTTTCAACATCACAGCCATATCTGAGGCTGGTTCTGATGTTTGCTGTATCTCTTCAAACTGTGTTTTTGTTTTGTTTTGCTTTGTTTGTTTGTTGCTTTTTAGTATGCTTTGTAATTGGTACAGTTGTACTGGGTTAAAGTAAGTCCTCTAAAAAAGGCTTTAGTGAAGTGTAGTAGTAAGGTATGGGAAAAGGGAAAGCATACTGTAGTCCTATGATAGATCTCAGTCTTTTAATGAGTCTGTGCCTGTGCCTGTGGGCTGTGAACTTCACAACTGCTGCCAGTCCATCACCCCTCCTCCCACACCTACCCCCCTCCCCTGCCACCACACAGACACACACACACACACTTAGGTGAAGCAGGATGGCTGGAGAGAGCTGGAGTTGTGTATTTTCCTTCCCCCATGTGGAAGGCTAGAGCAGCCAGAGGTAGATATTTACATCCCCCAGGTCAGTTAGGCTCTGATACAGCCCAAATAGCTTAGGTTCTGGTAAAATAATTTCTTTCGACAGCAGGCCTTCTTAAGAAGAACAAAATGCTCTGGCATGTTTTAAAATAGTTAATTCCCGTCCCCTGCTCCCCGCCGCCACCCAAAGCACCAAGGGATTTTTCTCTGATGTTAACCGTGAGAATTTGTTAGAGCTTCAAAAGGTAAAACCCACCAAAGTATGGTGTCCCTTGGAGTTTTTAACTCTCAGAGTCATCCATGTTGAGTGTCCAGCAATTCCTCAATTACAGTTCACATTTCCCTATGCAGGCACTGGGTTTCTGCTGTAGTAAGTTTTGAATTTTTTATATCTGCCAGTTTGGTGGGCATCAGTTTACTCTGGAATCTCATTTCTCTAATGAATGTAAGAAGAGTTGTTGAGTTTTCAGTGTGTTCTGTATTTTATTTATTGGTCCAATGAAGGGAAGAATTTCAATCTCCTTGTATGCCATCCAGAACCAAGAAGTCTTGCATTTATTTTTATTTTAGAAAAAAAGTACAATTAAACTTAAAGTTCCATCAAAAGTTATACTTAAACCATTTTTTAATTATACTTTAAGTTCTGGGGTACATGTGCAGAACGTGCAGGTTTGTTACATAGGTATACATGTGCCATAGTTGTTTACTACACCCATCAACCCATCATTTACATTGGGTATTTCTCCTAATGCTATTCCTCCCCTAGTTCCCCACCTCCCTACAGGCCCTGGTGTGTGATGTTTCCCTACCTGTGTCCATATGTTCTCATTGTTCAACTCCCACTTATGAGTGAGAATATGCAGTGTTTGGTTTTCGGATCTTATGTTAGTTTGCTGAGAATGATGGTTTCCAGCTTCATCCATGTCCCTGCAAAGGACATGAACTCATCCTTTTTATGACTGCATAGTATTCCATGGTGTATGTGTGTCACATTTTCTTTACCCAATCTATCATTGATGGGCATTTGGTTTGGTTCCAAGTCTTTGCTATTATGAACAGTGCCACAATAAACATACATGTGCATGTGTCTTTATAGTAGAATGATTTACAATCCTTTAGCTATATACCCAGTAATGGGATTGCTGGGTCAAATGGTATTTCTGGTTTTAGATCCTTGCGTAATTGCTGCATTGTCTTCCACAATGGTTGAACTAATTTTACATTCCCACCAACAGTGTAAAATTGTTCTTATTTCTCCACATCTTCTCCAGCATCTGTTGTTTCCTGACTTTTTAATGACTGCCATTCCAACTATCTTGAGATGGTATCTCATTGTGGTTTTGATTTGCATTTCTCTAATGACCAGTGATGATGAGCTTTCGTTCATATGTTTGTTGGCTGCTTAAATGTCTTCTTTTGAAAAGTGTCTGTTCATATCCTTTGCCCAGTTTTTGATTTTTTTTTCTTGTAAATTTGTTAAGTTCTTTGTAGATTCTGGATATTAGCCCTTTGTCAGGTGGATAGATTGGAAAAATTTTCTCCCATTCTGTAGGTTGCCTGTTCACTCTGACGATAGCTTCTTTTGCTGTGCAGAAGCTCTTTAGTTTAATTAGATTCCATTTTTCAATTTTGGCTTTTGTTGCTATTGCTTTTGGTGTTTTAGTCATGAAGTCTTTGCCCATGCCTATGTCCTGAGTGGTATCGCCTAGGTTTTCTTCTAGAGTTTTCATGGTTTTAGGTCTTACGTTTAAGTCTTTAATCTGTCTTGAGTTAATTTTTGTATAAGGTGTAAGGAAAGGGTCTAGTTTCAGTTTCTGCATATGGCTAGCCAGTTTTCCCAACACTGTTTATTAAATAGGGAATCCTTTCCCCATTGCTTGTTTGTGTCAGGTTTGTCAAAGATCAGATGATTGTAGATGTGTGGTGTTATTTCTGAGACCTCTGTTCTGTTCTATTGGTTTATATATCTGTTTTGGCACTAGTATCATGCTGTTTTGGTTACTGTAGCCTTGTAGTATAGTTTGAAGTCAGGTAGTGTGATGCCTCCATCTTTGTTCTTTTTGCTTAGGATCGTTTTGGCTATGCGGGCTCTTTTTTGGTTCCATATGAAATTTAAAGTAGTTTTCTCTCATTCCATGAAGAAAGTCAATGGTAACTTGATGGGGATCCATTGAATCTATAAATTACTTTGGGTAGTATAGCCATTTTCACGATGCTGATTCTTCATATCCATGAGCATGGAATATTTTTTCATTTGTTTGTGTCCTCTCTTACATCCTTGAGCACTGGTTTGTAGTTCTCCTTGAAGAGGTCCTTCACATCCCTTGTAAGCTGTATTCCTAGGTATTTTATTCTCTTTGTAGCAATTGTGAAGGGGAGTTCTACTTTAACCATTTTGATAAACAAAGCTAATAATATTAATAACAAAGACAGGAAAGAAGTAACAACTTTAAAATTAACGAAATTAACATTGTTCTTTTTAAAAATCACTAACAACAAATAACAATAATATATGTAACAAATACGTACAGAACTTTTTGTAGCTTAAAATGATAAAAATGAGAGGAACCAGACTTGAAATTATACAGTGAGGATGCTTTTATTTTCTTTTGTTTTGAAACGGCGTCTCGCTCTGTCACCAGGCTGGAGTGCAGTGGCGTGATCTCGGCTCACTGCAACCTCCAACTCCTGGGTTTGCATGATTCCCCTGCCTTAGCCTCCTGAGTAGCTGGGACTACAGGTGCGCACCACCATGCCCAGCTAATTTTTATATTTTTAGTAGAGATTGGGTTTCACCATGTTGGCCAGGATGGTCTCCAACTCTTGACCTTGTGATTTGCCCACCTCAGCCTCCCAAAGTGCTAGGATTGCAGTTGTGAACTACCTTGCCCAGCCATGTGGATGCTTTTGAGTCCTCTGCCCCACAAAGGCATGAAAATATTTTTAAAAACAATGAAATCAATTATTTCTGAACTCTGGAAATTAACCAAAAGCACAGAACAAACTAGAAACCATTTTATTTTCAAGGAAAAGGGCTAAATTTTTGTAAGACTATAGAACATGTGGTGTTTTAACTTAGGCTACTCCAATTTCTCCCTTCAGCACTATGCTGTGTTAATCAAGAAAAGAGAGGGGAGACCTCTGGATCCAAATCCAGAACCTTGTCAATATTTTAACAATACATCTAGCATCTTGCTCAAGAACCCTTATTACCAAAATAATATAATTGACATGACTCATATCTCAGCTTCAGAGAAAAAACTCTCATTTAAGGTGTTAATAAATCATAACAATCTTCTAGAATTATTAGTACCACAATTCTCTAAGGTTGTGAAAATAGAGACTCTCAATGAAAAGATATAGAACATAAATAAAAATAACTAAGTAGAAGTTTCAGAATTTAAAAATATAACTGAAATGAAAAATAACAACTTTGAATAAAGAGGCAGAATAAAGATTAGAGAACATGAAAATATATAAACAGAATATTTAGTATGAGGCACAGATGTAAGTGAAAAAAGATGAGCAGAGACTCTCATAATTGTGAAACATTATCAAACATGCCAAAATACATGTAATAGGAGTTTCTGAGATTGATGAGAATGACATGGGAGAAAAAGTATTGGAAAAATAATGGACAAAATTTCTCAAATGTTATGAAAAATATTAATTTACAATTCCAAGAAGCTCAAAAAACTTCAGTTGAATAAATTCAGATGCCCAACTGAAAGCATAATAAACTATCAAAAATCAAAGAGAAAATATTTTAATGCAGCAAGAGAAAAATAACTTATCACGTACATGGGATCTTTAATGAGAAAAATGGTTGAGTTCTCATCGGAAACTATGAAAGCCAGACATAAGCAGTCTGACATACACAAAGTGTTGAAAGAAAACACTTTCAGGCCGGGCGCGGTGGCTCAAGCCTGTAATCCCAGCACTTTGGGAGGCCGAGACGGGTGGATCACGAGGTCAGGAGATCGAGACCATCCTGGCTAACACGGTGAAACCCCGTCTCTACTAAAAAATACAAAAAAACAAAAAACAAAAAACAAAAAATTAGCCGGGCGACGTGGCGGGCGCCTGTAGTCCCAGCTACTTGGGAGGCTGAGACAGGAGAATGGCGTAAGTCTGGGAGGTGGAGCTTGCAGTGAGCTGAGATCCGGCCACTGCACTCCAGCCTGGGCAACAGAACGAGACTCTGTCTCAAAAAAAAAAAAAAAAAGAAAGAAAGAAAAAAAAAAAAAGAGAAAGAAAATACTTTCAGCCTAGAACTTAAAGTATAATAAAAAATTAAAAAAAAAAAAAATACTTTCAACCAGGAATTGTAATTGCATCAAAACTATCTTTTAAAAAATGGACACATAGAGACTGCACCACATATAAATAAAATTATACCTAAATACATGCATACACTCATAAGTCACTGAAAGAATTTGTCACCAAGTGATTTTCCCTGAAAGAAATACTAAAAGATAACTACATAAAACAAAAATTACAAAACAACATTGATAAGCTTATAATGTATAAAGATGTAATTTGTATGACAATAATACCACAAAAAGCACGAGGCACAGAGACTATATTGCAGCAGTTTCTATGCACTACTGGAATGAAATTAGTATTAAACTGAACTAGATTATGTTAGGTTGAGTTTCATGTTGTATTGTAATATCTAGAGCACCACTTAAAAAAATAACTCACCAAAATGTGTTATTTTAAAATGAATTTAAATTACACACAAAGAGATACCTGTTTAACAAAAATAAGATGGCAATAATGGAGAAATGAAGAAACAGACAATATAAAACATATAGAAAGGAAATCACTACTATACCAATAATTACTGTAAACATAAATGGATTAAACACTTCAATCTAAAGTCAAAGGGTGTAAGATTGGATTAAGAAACAGAATCCAACTACAGGCTGTATACAACAGACACACTTTAGACTCAAAGAAACATACAGCTCAAAAGAAAAAGGATAAAAACAGATACTCCGTACAAATGATAAACAAAAGAGAGCTGTAATAGCTCTTCTAATATTATAAAAAAAGATTTTAAGACGAAAGAATAATACAAAAAGTATTACTAAAAACAAAAAGGTATATTTTATAAAGATGAAAACTTTATTCTGCAGGAAGCAGTTACAAATACATATTCATCTAACAGCAGATCCCCAAAATACAAGAAAGCAAAATGGACATAATTGAAGAGAGAAACAAATAATTCAGCAACAATAGTAGTAGATTTCAATATTGCACCCTCAATAGTTGACAAAATATGTAGTTAGAAAAAAAAATAGGAGAAAATTAATTAACGAAATAAATATGTCCACATGCATACCAGATACTCATTCAAGGAAGAATGAATTCCTATAATTAATAGGCAAAGCAAAAGGATTGGATGTGTGGAAAGTCCAGGGAAAGGGGAAGAGCAGTGCTGTGCAGCTTCTGCAGAGTACTTGATGGCAAAGGTGCAGCACCAGAATATTACTGGAGTAGTGAAAGAATCATGTTCAAACATCATTTCAAATACTGTAAATTTTTAATAAGTTGAAAAAAGTTTTAAAATTTTCAGCGGTATTAAACATTTACAAGCATTGCTATTTCATGGCTCACCAGGAGCACCCTGTTGGGAATTCTGGTGCAGACTATCTTATTTTCAAAATCACAAATTACTAATCCCTATGCTATGATCCAATAGCTTCCATGCAATTCAAATGAATTTTAAGTATACATAATCCAATACTGATGATCACTCCACCAGCTTGACAAGACTCCAGCTAAGAAAGAAGTAAGGAATGTTCCTCTCAGAATTCATTATAAGGTAAACTCTGTGAGTTTGTTACTGACCTGGGACTTTTATAGACCTGGACCAAAATATCATGGGGAGATGCCTTTCTAAGAGATAGGTTTTTATTCTTAAATAGGGTCATTGCTAGCCACAGCTGACTTTATCCTTAACTTATTTTGAACTACTGTATATAGAATGGTTTCTTCTCAATGGAATATACATCTCCTGTTTTAGAAAGCATAGAGCCACAAACCCATTTTCATATTTTGATGACACTAATTAAAATAAAGTCAGCTGTGCCTAGAATGGAGCAAATAGTGGCTTCAAAAAGTATGGAATCGCATTATCTTTTTTTGCCATTAAAAATACCAAAATAGCCAAAAACATTATGTAGGCACACCTGTCTCAATATTCAAATGAATAAATAAACCCGTAGATGAGGCCAGCTTGTTCTTTCACCAGGGCTACTCCGGTCCTCTGGCAGGACCACCAGAAAACAGCATCACTTAAAACTGACGTTTTAGGCTTAAGGCAAGCGACTGTTAGATAAATGCTCTTTGTTACATTTTTGTCCTAAAAGAATGCTCTCCAACCTCTAACAAGGCATTGCTGACGTTTTGGATTTCTCTCAAGTTGCTCTTTCAGAAAGACCTTTGGTCTTCCCTGAAAGATACGTTAAATACCACACGAGTCTTAAAAATAGTTTTTGACTGAACCCCCTAAAAACCGATATTTAGTAACTACAAACCTCAATTTGATTAGCAAGGTACATTCTCAAGTTGAATCCTGAATATTACCGATTATTAAAGGGTTGGTTGTCTACTTTTTTCTCAAAATCTGGCCAAGACAATTCGTACTTGAGTAAGACATTCCCTCTGAGGAAAATTCTGAAAGCAGAAGCAGTCTACGACCTAAAATATAGCCTGCTGGCAGATGCTGGTCTTCAACCGATGTTTTCTTTCTGACCTGTGACAGGATAAGCACAGTCAAGTTGAAACTTTTATGGCAATTTGAATCTTACAACTAAAAGGTGGGACTTTGGCTGCATGTTATTTATTTTTGATGTATTAATTTTTATTTCATTTTATAAAAGTGTAAGTCTGACACATACGGGTAAACATATTCTTTCACTATAGAAAATAGATAGAGAAAGGATCTGAGGTCTTGGTAACAAGAATTTCCTGTTTGCAGATGACATTGTGGATGTGCAAATGAAATGAGAAATTTGTCTTATGTTAATAATGCCTCAAGGTAGAACATCTCTTTGCTTGATTGTAACAGTGGTTAAAATTAAAACCACAGCTGCTGCTGACACTGTGAAGATGTAAACCTCTTGGCAAGAGGTCCCAAGCATTTGAGTTGGATGCAGTAAGTATGGATTGTAACGGGAGACTTTACGGGAGGTATAATAAGGCCCCGGGGAAAAAGAACCAATAGATTATAGTAGATTATATATAGGACTTTGTAAAAGGAGACTTATTATGGGAATTGTCTTATGCAATTATGGAGGGAAAAAAGTCCCACAATATGCTATCTGCAAACCAGAGAACCAGGAAGGCTGCCGGTAATTCAGGCTGCGTCCACTGGCCTGAGAACCAGGGGGGTTAATGATGTAACTCCCCTCTGAGGCCACAGGCCTGGGGTGCATGGGTAGGGGCTCTGATGTAAGTCACAGAGTGCTAAGGCCCAAGAACTAAGAGTTCCATTGTCTCAGGGCAGGAGAGGTGGATGTCCCAGCTCGAGGAAAGAGAGAATACACCCATCCTCAGCCTTTAGTTTAATGAGGGCCCTCAACAGATTGGAAGATGCCAACACTCATGGGTGAGGGTGGCCTTTAGTCAGTCTATGGTTTAAATGCCAATCTTTTCTGGAAACACCTCACAGACACACCCAGAAATAATGTTTTACCAGCTATCTAGGAGTCCCTTAGTCCTGTCAAGTTGACACATAAAATTAACCATCATAGGGTGCTGGTGGGAGAAAAGGTTGAGGGTCCAGAGATTAAGTGGAAGAGGTCAAGGAATACCTGTGTTTCTAAAAGTAGATATCGAAATGACCAATTCCCCTAATGGCTAATTTGCCTGAAGTATAACTGTCTTTGAGTGCTTTACTATGTACTTTTGGTGTTCCACTTACTTTATGGGATTTTTAAAAATATTTTTAGCAACTGTATTTGTGAAATATGTATTTCTATGAAGCATTTAAAAATGGTTAGATTTCAGGAACAATAAATGTATTTTGTACAATTGGAATTTTCTTTTTAAACACTGTATCTTCTTATAGCTCTTAGAAAAATGTTAAGTTTACATAAAGGCTTGCATTAAACATTTAATTCTGTTTTAAAATGCATTCACATTTCAGATCAATAAATATTGTTAAATTACATTAAAAGTTGTTTCTTTTGTGCCAAAACTATCATTGAATGATTCTTTCATTTGGAAACTGGCTGTAGGTAAAAAGATCTACATAGAGAGAGATGAATGGAAATTAAGCTCCTCTGAGTAAGCTTAAATTTTTCTTTAACTTTTTTTTTTTTTTTTTTTTTTGGATTTGCTGTAGCTCCATAACTTGTTTGTTTAACCACATTGAAAATTGTGCTTGTGACTTTTCAGGTAGACTTACTACTGTCTAAGAATTATATTGATTGTGATTTTGCCTCATTCTTCACCAGGGCAGAGGGCATTTTGTCAGAGAGTAGAGAGTGAAATGATGGTGGTGTGAGGTTTGGGGGGCATTTTATTTTATTTTCCCTTTGCCAGTTAAAAATATTAAATCATAAAACAGTATACCTTCCCCCATGCCAACACATACACAAGGGAAAGTAAATGGTATCAGTGACCGGTGAGCTATGTCACTGGAAGTTGAAAATTAATAGTTGCATTCTATCTATTCATTCCAACATATTTTAAGCTGTCCTTTGCTCGGGTTAAATGCTCAATCTCACCAATTCACTCCTCTTCAGTGAGCAATAGCATCAGAAATGTTTAGGTTTTTTTGGAAGTTAGATATGTTACTGATAGTTGAAGACTGTCCCCTCTGTGCCCCTTCTTAAGTTTGTCCAATTTCTTGTTCAGTGGCCATATGGGAGTGTCATCTAGGTAATTAGCCTCAGTGACTAGTTTCAGAGAATAAATTAATAGCATTTTCTTATATCAGGCATTAAGAACACATACAACTTTTTATATTTTGATATATAGGAAGCTTATAGCCAAATTTTGTATAATACTAAAATAATCACAATTTATGTAATATATATATATATATAATCTCCACCCTGGGGTTGAGAAGTTTTGTTTTACTTTTATTCTAATCATCTGAGGGCAATGCTTCTTTTATATTTAGAATTCTTCAAGCTTTGTCAACTAATCCTACATCGTAATTGAATATGTTATTATTGTACTTTCCATGCTATTTTTTCTAATTAACTATAATTTCACAGTATAATTTTTCACTTAATTCTCTCCAAACAAAAAAAAAATCTCCAAGCTTTTCACCTGAAACTACTTTTAGTTTAAATAGGTAGGTTTTATATCAAAAATGTGTGTGTGTGTGTGTGTGTGTTTGTGTATGATGTATAACCCTCCCTACACACACAACAAAAATTATCAAACAGGCATTTTGAACAGGGTCAACAACATAATGATGTACTCAACTGTGACAGTATCTGTCCTACACTCCGAATATTTGTTAAGGATTGCACTTGACCTTCCAACACTGGTTGTCAGAGAGTTATTGCAGTTTCTACAGAACATCGTTATGGAGGTTCTATGAATACTTGAAGCACTTCTTTAAATTTGAATTATGAAAATACAAAAATGCCCTACAAAATTATCAAATCCATACTACAAATAAAATTTTACAAAAATTTACATTAAAATCTTACACAGGAAGGTTGTATTTTATACATATATATAACGTGTATATAGTCACACACACATGCACAAATATATATATTGTTTGTAGAAATGTCATGCTATAGATTATAGAATCTATATATGTATATATATGTGTGTGTGTCTAAATCTAATATCTAAATCTCTATACACACACACACACATCTATAGAGACAGAGAGACAGAGAGAAAGAGACAAAGAGATATTGTATAAACAATGAATCTCTGGCATAGCTTTTCTACATGGAATTGGTTAAATCCTGAGAAATATGTACTTAAGTAATTTCCTTCTTCTGATTTCTGTGTCTCAAAAGGTGATTCTCATTCTATCTTCTGTGCCCCATACTTGCTTAAGTAAACTTGTCTAAGAATTTTCAATAATTAAGGAAAAGGAGCTTTAGTTTTTTGTTTCTTGGGTTTTATTTCTAACTCTACCCATTCCTGATTCTTGTTGCATAGATATTAATCCATTCCTGTGACTCATTTTTGCATGTGGTGTTTCTTTGTTTTGTTTTGAGATGGAGTTTCACTCTTGTTGCCCAGGTCGGAGGGCAATGGCGCGATCCCGGCTCACTGCAACCTCCGCCTCCCAGTTTCAAGCGATTGTCCTGCTTCAGGCCCCCGAGCATCTGGGATTACAGGCATGTGCTACCATGCCCAGCTAATTTTGCATTTTTAGTAGAGACAGGGTTTCTCTATGTTGGTCAGGCTGATCACGAACTCCCAGCCTGAGGTGATCTGCCTGCCTCGGCCTCCTAAAGTGCTGGGATTACAGGCATAAGCCACCACGCCTGGCCGTATTTCCTTGCCTATAAGGTGTTGCATCTCTTTATCCTTTTGTCTTTACAATTCCATAATCTATTCCACCAAGTAGAGGGATTTCTAATAGTGACTTTTACAGCAAGAGCTTTCAGATTGACACTTGTTTCGGATTGTTTTTCCAGTGGATGGAGTTTAGGATGCTATAAACTTCTCTCTATTATTCCTAAACCTTGTCCATCTTTTAATATAAATTTTTGACAGACTCAAATATGAACTGATCATAGGAAGTAATCTACTCTTTTTTAACTTACTGTTTTTTAACTTTGTTTATTGGCCCATGTATTATTTAGCAAAATTGGCTCTAATCTCCAATTGCTACTGAGTCAGGCTCCCTGCTTTACACTATTCCTAACCTTACAAGGGTTGAAACTCCTCCTAGATAGAGCCGCTATTGTGAGCCACATGCTTCTTTAGCTCCATAAAACACTCCCTCCCAAAGAGAGAATAAAACCGTATCCTCAGCATCTGACCTCTCTGACTGGAAGGAATTGCAATAACTACTGTGCCAAAATTTGAAGTTGAATCAAAGATGGCAAGGAATCTGTGACTGATTGACTGATGTTATAAATAATCCTAGAAGTCTCCAGAACTGAATGATACAGAGAGTTTTTTCTTATGTAAAACCAAAAGCTTTGCCCACGCCCCACTCAAGAACCCAGGCACCTGCAATTTGTGTTCTGCATTCTTTAGTGCCTGGGACTCCTCGCCATTCAGCCAAAGCATGGGACAGTGGAGAAGTAAATCTACTTTTATATGACTTTGGACTTAGATGAAACAAAAAGATTCCACTCGCACTGTGTTTGAAAGAACAGATCTCATGGCTTCAACAGATGCATGGAAGCCTGAGGAACAGCCCAATATGGACAGACCTCTCTTCAGAACTCTGCACAACCGAAAGCGAATGGAAATGCTGGCAGTTAGATGCTGTTTCAGCTGCACACAGAAAATAATTTTTGTGTTTTTTTAATGTTATAGATAGAAAAACTGAGGCCCAGAGATAAGTTATATGTTGAATGTCAGCAAAGAAAGTGGTTGCAGATAGAACTGGGAGTGTCTTCTTCTCTCAGTGCTACATTCTGTGAATCTCATCACGATGCCTGACCTTAGGGAGTGCTTAGGCCCCACCGTCAATACAACACAGTTTCCTCTTGAAAAGATAAAATGACTGACAATTGTGGCTTTTACTAAGGCTGAGAATTGTGATGAAAAAAAAAAATACATGTCATGACCAGGATGAGCATATAATTTATATTGCAATCAGAAATATTTTTGAGATTATCATGAGCAAACCAGAAAAGGAAAAAAAAAAAAAGTTTAAGTTCAACTTTCTTGGCAAGACTTTCCTGGGAAGTGTTTGCAGCAAAGACCTCAAGGAAAGAATTGACAATTTATAGAAATGCTTTTCAGTGTCTAGTCCTAATTTAATCATTATTGTATATTTTATGTTTTCTTGGGCAGAAATTCTTTCCTGTTGACATAGCGATTGATTTTAGAAAAGACTAAAAAATGTAATTTAAAAAATTCTGAAAAGAGCATGAAAGAGAACAAGCAACTCAAATTGAACATAATTCCAAAGAAGTTGCTTCCCTATAGTGTTGAAAATTTCAAAATGATCTATTACTAAGAGATGGTGGGAAGGCAGAAGATGACACGCAAGGCTAAGGATGGGGAAAACATTTGATCTTCAGCCTCCAAATCATTCCAAATATAAAGTCTTATAAATATGGAGGAATACTACAGAAAAATAGACTTGATAAAATATGCTTTCATGTCATCTTTTCTTGGCAAACTTCTCCACATGCCAAACGGTACAACACAAAGAATCTTTCCCTCAGAGTAACTGTAAACATTTGCAATTCCTTGTAGAATGCCAACTGTAGCTAACATATGGTACTATCAACGGAGCAGTCCAAAATGACTGCCCACACAGATAACTTCGCTTTAGTTGTCTCGTTATTCAGTTTAATGATGTGGTGTTGGCTAACTCTTCTGATCTCTTCCAGCAGGAGAGAAGATGACACAGTTTTAAACTCCTGTTTCAAGAACATCCTTAAAGTAAGCAGATCACACTATCATCTGTATCGGTTTCATGATGCTATAACTAGTTCTGGTCAGTTTTCAAACATAATTTCTCCTTGTAGCTGTTGACCCTGTATGGGTGAATATGCCATGCAGACATGATCTGCAGACAAGCTGGGCATACCACCAACTGAAGAGAGATGGAGAAACTCAAGTCTCCATTCCGCAGTGGAAGGGGCAGTGACTTTACTTAGAAAAGCCATTTTTTTCTTGTTTTATACATTTTATTACTTCATTTTTGGAATTTTTAAATTAATAATTCCTAGAATAAAGGCAGAGGATGCTTAGAAATGTTGGAATTTGCAATTTATTGTACAGGAAAATTATTGTGAGCATGACCTGGCACAGTGTAATGACAGCAGTGATAATAACAATATGGACTTCACTTTGTGGGCTTACTCGAGACCAGAGAGCGGTTTTAGTGCTTCACTCATGCTTCCTAACAAAACCCTACAGTTATGTGCTATTACCGGCCCCATTTAACTGATGAGAGAAATGGAGGTTAAGTAAATTTTCCAAGGTTATTAAGCAATGGATTAAGATAGACACATTTATGTATATATAAATATATATGTATGTGTAGCATATGTATTTATATAGGCTATATGTATTATGCAGGTCAGTGCCTAGTGTATAGATAGATACATGTGTCTAGTGTATAGAGAGATATACTATATATATAATACCTACATGTTTTTTATAATATGTATCTGCCCTACTTAGATGAAATTTTTATATAGCCTAACCTTAATTCAGTCTTATTTTCCTGTTTTTATTCCTTGAACTTTTTTCTGCATACTATTTGGACAGTCACCACTCTTTATGCTTTTTGTTTTTTTTAGCATTAAACTAAAACCAGCAAGTCTGTCTTATGGCACCTTAAATCCCATAGTGGTAGGCACAGCATCTCTAGAATGTAGGTTCCATTGGTAGTAGGATCCTTGTCCAGTTCATTTCTGACAGCATCTATAAGAGTGCCTGACATACAAAAAGCATTCAATATTCAATTAACATGATTTGAACAAATTAATAACCATTATTGTCTCCAAACCCCCTCCCCACCCTGCCACCACTCCAGTGCCTGGACTTATTCATTGCAGAGAGAAAAAGCATCAATTTTTAAAAAATCAGTAGAGAAAGTTTCAGTGATAGTGATTCTGGCTAAGCCCCTCAGATTTTTCAGGATTCTTATCTGTAAGGCAGGGTTACAGCCAACCTCACAATGCTGATTGAATCATTTGTCATTATGTAATGAATCTGAAAATGTTCTGTAAACTGAATCTTACCAATACTTGCATATTATTTTATAATCATACCGTCTGTAGCTAATTTTAGGTATTTCCTGCCAAACAATAGCATTGGCATTGTTAATACCCATCACAAACCATTAAAATATTTTTACTCTAATAAAGAAAAAGGCATAAGCAAAGCATATGAAAACACAAGCAGTAAAAGAGTTGCATGATGAAAAGTAACCCCAAAGGGAAGAGGCCACAGGCAGGGCCTGCTGAAGAGCAGGACCCAGCCCCTGTTCCTGAGGATGCATGCTCAAGGACATCACCTTATCTTGCAGGGAGGAACTGGGGACATCTATCTCTGGTTCTCAGTTACAGAGCTTTCAGCAATTTGCTTCTGTGGTTATCTGCTCTCAGCTTCAGTCTTGCAGACTAAAAGTAAGGGAGTGAAAAAGAAACATCAGCAAGATTCCTGTTACGTCTAACTTTATGATGCTCAAACTTCCTAATTTCCAGCATGATTTCAACATGAATGACTGTCTTGCCTTTGTTTTGTTAGGATAGTAGCTCCCAAAATGACAATCATGCATTTAAAACAGGTAGATACAAAGTCAATTTTTCTTTCCCAAGCCAGGAGGGCAGTTAAACTCATGTCCAAAAGAGAAGCAAAGCCTCTGGACATCAGCATCCCATGGGAATTTGTGCCTGCACTGCAGGCACCACTAGCCAACTATTCCCATGCCATCTGTGGAGAAGGGAAGAGTGAGAACAGTGGGAGTAGCGTTCTCCCAGTGGATGTTTTCAAGGTTTTCATTTGATTTTATGAAGTTCACAAACAATTTAACAGGAAGTACTATTTATTGGGTATCTATTTCTCAGGCACTGAACTAACTGTATTATGTACATTTTCTTGAACATTCATGGCATTTTGGAAATGAATAAATATGTTAGAACATGCTAAACTGATGCTAAGAGAGGTTAATACATTGGTCATAATTCACACCACAAGAAAAAGAGAGGACTGTGGTGCACACAAGTCAGTCTTGAATGACGGAATGAGGATCATTCACTCCCCAGGCAGACACTGGCCAAAGTTGATTGATTCCATAGCACTATGAACTAAATGTCTGTGCCCCGCTCAGATTTATACATTGAAGCCTGAATGTCCAATGTGATGATATTTGGAGGTGGGGCTTTGGGGAGGTAATTAGGTCATGAGGGTGCAGCCCCCGTGCATGGGATTAGTGCCCTCAGAATGGAATAAAGAGATTGGAACTCTTCTCTGTGTGCCATGTGAGGACATAACCAGAGGACAGGCATCTCTGAACCAGGAAAAGAACCTTCACCAGGATGCAACCATGCTGACACCCTCTGATCACACTTCCAGCCTCCAGACCTAGGAGAAGGTCATGTTTTTAAGCCACCCTGGTCTATGGTATTCTGTTTTCCTGGCCTGAACTGACTAAGATGTGACATGAATGATGTTTAAACAGCGTTGCCCTCTACACCAGGGGTCCCCAACCCCTGGGTCACGGACTGGGACTGGTCAATGGTCTGTTAGGAACCAGGCTGCACAGCAGAAGGTGAGCAGCTGTGAGGGATTGTTACTGCCTCAGTTCTACCTTCTCTCAGATAAGCCAGGGCATTCGATTCTCATAGGAGCCTGGACTCTATTGTGAACTGCACAGGTGAGGGATCTAGATCATGTGCCCCTTATAAGAATCTAACTAATGCCTGATGATCTGAGGTGGAACAGTTTCATCCTGACACCATCCCCGCCTCCTCAATTCATGAAAAAATTGTCCCTGATCAATTGTCCCTTCACCAGTCCCTGGTCCTAAAATGGTTGGGGACCGCTGATCTCCATGAGCACTCCATCTTGCTGGGATAGGCCTTAGCAACATTGTAAAATACATATGAGATTCTTTTTATTAATGTGTCTCCTCTTCAAATTGTAAAAGCTTCAGAGTCCACAGATGGATGCTTCCCTGCTGACTGGTGCTTCAATTCAGTCTTTTCATGCTGCCGCATATACCCTTAAATCCTGGGAAAGCAGTTCCTGATGGCTTGCACATGAGTTTAATTTAGTCTTCTCTCAGTATCTGTCTCACTGTCTCTCTCTCTAATATACACATGCACACACACACCACTTACACACTCACACATACATCTGGTCTAGCTCAGCAAAACACATGGAGTACTTAGCATATATTTACATTTGGTGTAGTTTTGTGCTAATGTTATTACACTCAAAGAACTTTAATCTAGTCAGTGAGATCCAACCAATGTAGACATACATGGGAAGATAGTATGCAATCATACCTCAAGTATTCAGGTAAAATTCTTGGATATTTGGGTTATTTGTAGATTAGTCTATCATGTGGATTCTTACAAGGTATGGATACAGTATTTTACATTCTAATATCATTAAGCAAGATTGGGTTATGGATTTAATTGAATACTGATTTTTTGTTTGCAAGGAAAGACATTACTTACACATAACACACATCTTCAAAGTCGAATACTTAAATATATTTTAAAAGAATATTCATTAAAGTTAATATTCTTATTAACTACTATAACACTGTACTATGTATCGAATTTTTAATTTTATTTTTAACTCTTTAATAAGGTAAATTAATCTATTACGTGAGTTGTGTTAATGAATTTATTCCCTCAAGGTAACATTTAACTATGATTACAAAAAAATAAAATTGACTTAAAACTTACATGTGCGGTGCTGAAAAAAAGAAATCTGTCCCAGCACTTTGGGAGGCTGAGGCGGGCAGATCACGAGGTCAGGAGTTCAAGACCAGCCTGACCAACATGGTGAAATCCTGTCTCTACTAAAAATACAAAAATTAGCTGGGCCTGGTGGTGCGCACCTGTAATCCCAGCTACTTGGGAGTCTGAGACAGGAGACTCGCTTGAACCCTGGAGGCAGAGGTTGCAGGAGCCGAGATTGGGCCATTGCACTCCAGCTGGGGCAACAGAGTGAGACTCCGTCTTAAAAAAAAAAAAATCTGGTTTAAAAATTTCTGTAATGAAGCAACAGAGTGTGTGGTAGAGAGATTTCCTGGGTTAATAATTGCGCTCCTTCCAGAAACAATAATTGTACAGAAACCCTCTATTTTCTATGTTAGGACAAAATTATCTGAGTCTTAGACACTTTGAACTTGCTCTTCTGCTTTTACTATTGCTAGCCTAGCATGGAATATGAGCCTATGGTTGACATTTATATCTGCTTAATATGTGGTTTCCACATATTAAGAGAAAGGTAGCCATATAGCAAATATTGACTTCACTGAAAAAACCCTGAACAGTTTTGTTTCTGAGAATCTCTCAGTTGCAGTGTTTAGATCCCAAAAACCACGCACGTCTGGTTCTAAGGCAAATAATTCCTATTGCTATCAGAGACAATATTATAAGAGAGATATTAAACCCATCGTTGCTGAGTTCTCACAGTAAGGATGACAAATGAAAAGTAGAGTTGGAAGAGCTGTCTGTTTTCCTTACCTGACACGTAGCACAACATCTGTAATGGGATTAACATGATTCCTCCCATTCTGAGTCAGGAGCATGCCTGCTTTATCAGCGGGGATGTATCCCTGTACTCCACGTAATTTGTTTTCCCTGTGATAGATGTATGATCCGATTTAAGAACATCCATAGAATCAAATATGCATACTCATAGGGGAAGGGCAGGTTAAAGAACTATGGGTATAATGTTACGAAAGTAATATTTTCACTGGAGTCATGTGGACAAGACAGAAAAAGCAAGTGATATAAAATAAACCTGCATTGCCCTTAAAACAGAATCATGCAGCTAGGACCTGTTGGTTTTGCTTGACCCTAAGAAATGAGAGCTTGACACTTAAATTAGGACAAGCTATGATAAAACATGAATACTCTTTCTGCCAAATAGAGGATCAAATGATCTTTAGACCCCAATAACAGCATTCTCTGCTTCTCAGAGACATGTTTCTATTAACCATGAATTAAAGTTTCCTTTTAGAATATCGTTAAAATATAGTGATACCATAAAAAATAATACATACAACCTTGGTGACCAGTGTACAAGATGAAGTTAGCTCCTATACTTCGTAGCATGCCTTGGTTACCAATTCATTATTATAAAATAGACATGAGAAATGTACTAACATCTGAAATACTATCTATTCCTTAAGACTTAGCAGCCATTTACTTTGTGGAGACAGGATGATAAATAATATTAATCAGCTTAACTTAAATGCCACAGGGTAAATATTTGAGGTCACATGTATTGGTGCACTATTTTTACAAATGTTGCCAGAGATAGATGAGTATATTTTACCTACACAAAGTGTTTGTAAATTTTTTAAGCAGTGATATATGATTAATTTAAATCATTTATAACCTAAATAGAAACATTTAAAAATCTCATTAACAAGTGCTATGGTTTTCAGGTACTTCTAAGAAAATTATTTTACCAGCTCCTAATAAACTGAATTTGACAGAAAAATATCATATATCTCCTTAAAAACGTAATATAGAGCTGGGTGCAGTGGCACGCACCTGTAATCCCAGCACTTTGGGAGGTCGAGGTCGGCAGATCACAAGGTCAAGAATTTGAGACCATCCTGCACAACACGGAGAAACCCCATCTCTACTAAAAGTACAAAAATTAGCTGGGCCTGGTGGCGCATGCCTGTAGGCCCAGCTACTCAGGAGGCTAATGCAGGAGAATCATTTGAACCTGTGAGGCAGAGGTTGCAGTGAGCCGAGATCGCTTCACTGCACTCCAGCCTGGCGACAGAGCGAGATTCCATCTAAAATATATATATTTATATGTATATATTATATATTTATATCAATATATGATACGTATATATTATATATGTATAATTATATCTTGATATATAAAATATATAATATAGATATATAATATATATGAATATATAGATATTATATAAACATATAATACATGTATACAATACACAAATATATTTTAATATATATTATATATATTTATATTTTATATATTATATATTACACATATGTATATATAATATATTATACGTATGTATACATGTATATATGAAATACATACATTATGTATTATACATACATGTTATATATATGTATAATATATATTATATAGACATATTTGAAGTACTTGACGCTGAGGTTGGAGGGATAAGTTTTTCAATACGATTGTCACCAAAACTGTAAGACTCCAACAATAGAGTTTACGATAATTGTTACATTTTAAATATTCACATTTATTACATACATTTTGATAAACAAAAGCAAGTATATACTAATATATCCTACATTTTCTATATTATATATGTGTATATATAATAATATGTGTATTTATATATGTATATATAATTGTATATGTATATATAATTATACATATATAATTACATATACACATATATACATATACAATTATATATGTATATATTCATATACAAATATATGTATATATAATTATATATGTATACATAATATAGAATATAGAATATAGAAAATCTAGGATATATCAGTATATATAGATATATGTGTATATATGTATGTGTATGTATATATGTATATGTGTATATATGTATATATAATATATTGTATATGTATATAGGAGAGATATTAAACCCATCCCTTGCCTGAGTTATTGCAAAAGCCTCTGAACCTGTCTCTATGCATCCACCCATTTTCCCTGCAGGATATCCTCAACCCTGCTATGAGAAGATCATTTTAAAATGTAAAGTCAGATCCTGAACCTCATCTGCTGAAATGTCTAAGCTCTCCCTATATTATGCAAATTTTAAGTTAAAAATTTCACTATGATCTCCAAGGCTCAAAAATACACACATAAATTAAAAATATTCTGTCTGCAGTTACTTTTCTTAGTTTACCTCCTTCCCCTTTCTCTTTCGCTTGTTCTTTTATGGCCACAGTGAATGGGACAGAGCTGTTCCCACCTTCGAGTCTCACCCCCCGCAGGTGTCTGTAGATACTGACCCACTATTTCCAGAGATTTGTCCAGATACCTCTTTCTCAATGATACCTATCCTGAGTGCCCTGCTTGAAATCTCACCCTGCTCTCATCTTCACTCTCCACAATATTTACCACTGTAGACTGTACAACATTTAATTTCACTTACTTTGCTTCTTGTCTATTTTAGTGAGACAAGAGATTTTTATTGGTTTTGATAACTGCTTATTCCTGGTACTCAAAACTTTCTGGCATATTTAGTGGTTGCTCAATAAATATTTGTTGAATTGAAAAAAATAACTAGTGACAAAGGCAGACACATAAACAGATATTATACAATGTAGTAACTAGCAAAAAAAAATGTATTTTTATGAATTAGTGGATGCCTCCAAGAAAGGCATTGTTTGTGACTGTGACTATGGGATATGTAGTTCACTAAGACAAGTTTACTGCCTTCCATGTCTATCATGGACATGAAATAAGTACATTTACTTTCATCAGTCATGACAGACTATGTCCCAGTGAGGAGGAGTGAAAAGCGTGCTTTGTTGCTATGCAGAATAGATCAGATAGAAGTGGAAGGCTATTGAAATGTGCATGGAGAAGATGTACCTCAAAACCATCATCAGATTAGGAATGTTGAACACTTTTGGCATAGGATTTAGTATCAGCACAAGTAGGGATAAGGAAATTATGACTAGGATACTTTGGTTGTAGCATAAAATAAACGTAAGATGAAAAAAGGGAAATCGTTTGTATATCAAATTTAGGGCCAGAATCTAAGAGTATACCTAAACGAGTAGATCATAGAAAGAGAATCAAAATAATACTAACAATGCCAATACTTCACTCTGTTCCATAAAAACGAGATTTCTTTAATCCTCATAAATATTCACAAGAAGGTAATATTATTAAGTGAAGGGTCACTGAGTCCTTTGTCCAAGCCAGCAAATGGCAAGATTTGTTTTTCTTTTGCTAAAAGTCAGACACTTCCCTGATTCTCATTAGCAAAGAGATACACTGAAAAATGTTCCATGGGTTGATGTACTGCTTGTAATGGTGCTTTAGAAAGATTGATTTAACAGGAGAGGGCAGGAGGCCATGATAAGAGGTGAGAACACAAATCAAAAGGTAATAATGTTCAACTGAGCTGCTATAAACAACTCAAAAGAAAATGGTGGCAGGAATGGGGTTGATTGAAAAAGAAAGAATATATTCAGTTGAAAGGAAGTTGTCAAAAGTGAAGATTTTCAGAGAGGATGTCCCTGAAAGGGTTCTATAACACCATAAATTCAAGTCCAATAATACAAACCAAAGGTATCATCTTCAGGATATAGTATAGTTTATGCATACATGTCAAGACAGTGACTGTAGGTTTAGCCCCCAAGCTGACAAATCTTAGCATCATTGATGTGTTTTTTTTTTAATTTTCCATAAATCTTGTCACTCACTTTATCAGTGTTTAAAAACAATGATTTATATGCACCTTCTTAATCTAAATTTTATTTTTGAAAAATTCCCAAGTGCCAATATTACTTCCAATTTAAATATTTGAAAAATGAAACTCTAGAAACATAAATGATTTACACAAGAAAACATTGCTTAATATTGTAAATATGAAAATGCATGTTTTTTAATTTAAAGTTGGGTTTGTTTGTTTTGTACCTAACCATGGTGCCTTAGATGATACCTAAACTTGGCAGAGTGTCTTCCCTGACTTATTCCAAATTTCAGCCTTACCACTACTTCAGCTTTACCACATGAACTTTATGTGCTGGGATTTACACACCATGGTGTTAAACAATTCCCTTGACTTGCTGATTTGATTATTACAGGGAACAAGTAAAGTATTTAGGATGCTGCCTATAACATAAATATGGCAGTAATGAACTATTTAAATTTACTTTAAATATTTAAATATTCCCAAGTGTCAACGGAAATAATTTTATTATCTGCTTCTTACAAGCAACCCCTAGAAGAGTAGAATTTTTCAGCTGGATAGTAGATATTTTTCTGATCATCCATGTGAGAAGACAGGCCAGACTCAACTATGACAGAATTCCCCAATGATGGACACATAGAGTAACAACTATGGCAACAGCAACATCCAATACACTCCCCCCTACACACACACACACACACACACACACACACACGTGTGCACTGAAAAAGATTTGTTCTGGATGCTGAAGGTGGTGGAGTATTTTGGACAATAAGGCTAACTAGCTGCTCAATAAAGGACATGAGCAAATCTGATTTTCAGAGAACTGACTTCCTGTCTTTATATTCTCCGATGTCTAGGGGAGTTAAACACAATCTGACAAGACACCGTCAGTGGGAAGTTCTGACGAAGTTGATCTAGCCTACATAAGCAGGTGACCCTTTTGCTTTTGCAGTGTGCATCTCAAGAGAAGGTTGCAGGCTGTTGCCACCTGAGAAAAAGAGCTACCTGGGAAGGTGAATATTTATATAATTTCTTTATAAGCGAGTAATGATTGTCATAACCTATAAACTAATACATATATGAGAATATATACCAAAATAGAATTTTTTAAAACATGCTTCTATAGTGCCTTTTTTCTCAGCTGTGATTACAATATGAATGTGTTCCTTTAAAGTGATGGATAGAGGAATCATTTTTCACATATGTTGAGCGAAGTGAGTTTTGTATCTCTAGCAGTATTTTATTTTAATATAATCATGTCATTGCTGTGAAAAGGTATAAAGTTTGCTCTTTTTATGATTTGAGGGAAGTTGTTTTCTAAAACTCAGGCATTGTAGTGCATCTGCTATAATTACAGTTCCACAATTATAGTTTAATAAGCTGTGAAACACCTACAGATCCTACACATGGTAATTTTTGTGACAGCACAGACAGTGGGTAGACACTGTCATATGTACTTACAGGATTCACAACTGCGGTAAGTGTTTTGATGGTTCACATTAGTAATGCTTGAGTGCACACATATCTCTTACATTTAAAAATATTTAAAACCCGATTAACAGCTACCCAACTGAATTTTCATCTTCCAGACAAATAAGTGACAGGGTATTCCTCATTTTTAAGTTCCCTGAAGCACCCTCTTCTCATGGTTTTTGAACTCCAAAGCAGAAATTCTTTTTTTTTTTTTTTTTTTGTTCAAAGTAAGAAAATCTCTTTGCTCTCTTATGGACCTAAAATTTATTGACTTATCCATTTGAATAAATACATTTGGGCAAGAAATTTGAACTCTTAAAACTCTCAGTTTCCTGTCTTGTAAAAGTATGATAATTATATCAATATTATGGGATTAGTTTAAGAATATGTGAATCAAAGAATGTAAAGCAATTAGCAAGGCAGAGTAAAGTGGCTCAGTATTATTTGTGCTCCTGATGGCATCACAGCACACCTGCTCACTGTTTCCAGTATGTCCACCTCACTTGCTTTGGCTGTTTGTTTGTTTGTTTGCTTGAGACAGAGTTTTGCTCTTTGTGCCAGGCTGGAGTACAATGGTGTGATCTCAGCTCACTGCAACCTCTGCCTCTTGGGTTCAAGCAATTCTGCTGTCTCATCTTCCCAAGCAGCTGGGATTACAGGCGCCCACCACCAGGCCCAGCTAATTTTTGTATTTTTAGTAGAGATAGAGTTTCACCATGTACGCCAGGCTGGTCTCGAACTCCTGACCTCAGGTGATCCACCCGCCTCAGCCTCCCAAAGTGCTGGGATTACAGGCATGAGCCACCATGTCTGTCCTTGCTTTTGCTTATCCTATTACCTTACTTATGTACAATATCATGTATGTGAGTCTGTGTCTTTTTTAAAAAGGTAATAATACCAGTTATTTCATAAGTATACTTTTAGCGGCTCTGTCGATTCCACCTAGAAGATAGCTCTCTAGACAACAAACAGAGAAATATAATGGTATCCACTGTGTGTATGACATAGTCCACTTCATTCACTTGCACATATATGGCTTAGCTGTTGACCAAGGCAATGGCTCAGAAAATCCATGCCATCACAGATTCTGGGTCTTTGTAAATCTAGATAAAGTACTTGAAAGAAGGCTTGGAAATTAGTGACTGAATGTTTGTGAACATGTTGGGTTTTATGCTCTCTTCACATCCCATAGAAATAGGACAGTTTCTGTACATGTTCGGTCTACTATTCACGGTGAGTTATTTCAAGCAGCCATGTCAGCTGAGACAAGGGCACGAAGGAAATGCCTCAGGAGTGAATGTTTTAGATTTTGTTTAGACTAAACAAGTCTGCAGATGCAAACATTTGCTTGCATCCGTCAGAAGCTCCAACACCCTGAATCTCAAAGGAAAGTCAAAATACTCCATACAAATTAGTAGAAAAAAAAGCATTAAAAAAAAATCCCTCACTAGTACGTTTAGATAATGTCAAATTTCCTTCCATGGTGGGGAGACCTCTGTGTCCCTGCACTCTTTTTACTGACATTATCTCAGAGGTGAGGGCACAGGGGACGTGAGCTCCTAATTATCGACAGCGATTTACTGCATGGGACACGGAGTGGGAAGAAGTGGAGAGCACGCCAACCTCGGCTCCATGAGTTCTTGTAGATCACTAATAGGCAAAGTTCTCTACCCAACAGGACATTAGGGATTCTCTTTTATTTGTTATATTCTCTTTCAGCCTAACAGCCATTTCTTCTTTGGAAATTTATAGAGTATGTGTTTGCTTGTTTGTTTTCAATTTAGAAAATGAAACTTTCACTTGAAGGAACTAAGATCATCTCCATATGAACTATTATAAATTACGTGAATCCGTATTCATTCTCTTTTGGCTAAAAGAGAAACTCCTGTGACATAAATGTTATCTCAGTTTTTCTCCACCTTTCTGTTCCAATCCCCCAGGAAAAATATCTCAAATACTCAAAAACCACTAGAATAGTATTGCCCTAACTTTGCATAGCCTGTGAGTGAAAATTGATATGAAATGAAATCACCAAGATAAGACTGTTGTAAATAATATGCATAGACAGGCTGGGTTTCTATGACTGAGTATGGAAAACACACTATGTATTTCAAGAGAATCGTTTCAGATGACCCATTTTCTTATCCTGTGGTTTACACTCAAGGAAACAATATTTTGAAGGTGTTTTTCATTAGAATTTTTAGCCAAAATCTCATTATAAATACTACACATGGTTATAGCTGGTAAATCGCATACCTTCAAATTCTGACCTAAAATTTAAATTTTCAGAAGGGCTGCTGTATTGGTTTGCTCTGGCTGCTGTAACAAAGTACCACTGACTTGGTGGCTTAAACAGCAGACATTTATTTTCCCACAGTTACAGAGGCTGCAAATATAAGATCAAGGTATTGATGGTCATATCCTCCCTGTGTCCTCACATTGTCATCTCCCTGTGAGTATTCATGCCCCAGTCTCTTCTTATAAGGACACCAGTTGTATTGGATTAGGCCTCACCTATGAGACCTCATTTTATGGTAGTGACTTCTGTTTAGCCCCTGTCTGCAAACACAGTCACATTCTGAATTTACCAGGCATTAAACTTTTACATGTGAATTTTGGCAAGACAAAATTCAGCCCGTAACAGCTACAAGTACACAAAATTAAAAATAAAACAAGTCGTTTGAGAGTAGCCCTTTTCTGGTACCAAGAGGACTCATTCATTACTCGACTTAGCCCCATCACCGCAGCACTGCTCCTGCTACGGCTCTGCACCTGCAGGTTTGCTGTCCAACATTACTGAAAGTCTGATTCCCTTGGCCTCATTTCCTATTTTCCATTCTGCATATTTAGGTGTGGTGTTCATAAGAGGTTTTCTGCTTCTTCTGGTGTCTCTGAGCTGACACTTTAATGACTTGATATCTCCTTCACATTTTGAGACCAAGCTCCTCTAATCTGGCTATGGTATCATTGAAAAGAGTGAGAGACCAGAAGAATAAGAAAAGATGATATGAGATCTTTTCCCAGATTGAGGCAAGGTCAGTCCCTATAATGAACCTTTTCAAAGGTTTCCATATTGTGCACCTTTAAACAAGTAGCTGGATTTATAAGGCACTATTGAAAAAATGTGTGGCAGTCATTCTGATTGTTTTGATGCAAGATAACCAGGCATAGGAACGGGGTTCTGGTTGCTTTGTCTGGATAGTTAGATATTGTATAAAGAGTTTAATCAACTCTATTTCTCAGATGTACTGTAAATATTTAGATTTTACAAGTTTGAGCCATTTGATTCATAGAAGGCAATATTACCTTTTAGGTTATGTGGACCGATTTTTTGATCACACAGAAGTATGCTTTATTTTTCAAAACCTAAGTAAAGATATAATGTAATACAATGTGGTACAACTGTAACTTCCATTTCTAGGGAAGTATTTATGTTAAGGTAATTGATGGTTATACCAATTCCAACATGTATCTCTTATCAAATAATTAAATAAGAGAGGGCAGTAATGTCCTGGAAAGGCTCTGGCTTCATTATTTAAATATTGTGACTTTCTCTCTGCATGAAAAAATCTCTGTAAGAATTCTTCCAAAATTACATGCTCCAAAATTACAGATTATCTCTGAAACAACCATATTTTTTTAAATGAATTTGATCAAAGTCCCAATTCTGCCCCTTTGGGAGGGTTTGAACATGACTTTGAACACAAAATTCCCTTTATCATTTGATTTCGATTACATTTTCTAATAGCACTTTTCAGTTTAATATTCCTAAGCTATTATTATTCTCTAAGTGATCAATGTTTTATTGCTACATTTTCCCCAAAGAGAGGCAGTTGTCATATTTGTAGAAACCCAGACTGCACTCCAAATCCATAAAACTTGTTCCATAAATAACTGTTCATTGCCTGATTAAATCATATGATTTTAACTAAAGCTACTTTGCCTTGTAATTATGCTTTATTTATTCCGTTATGAAAATGAGTTCTTATTTTCTCATTGAATAGTGGAGATGTATTTCCTATGAAATGATCAGGGAACAGACTGGAATACAAGGTGATGCCTATGGGGAAGAAAAACTGCCTTTGAGGAGTCCTCAGTCAAATAATCTGCCCAGAGTTGAGCAAGAGATGATAGCATTATTCAAGTTGTTTCTTGCAGAAAAGAGAGTTGCATATTTTAAAGCTCTTGTGGTCTTCCAGTCAGTATGAGATACTTAAGTGTGTAATCCCTTGTAAAGCTGATGAACATTATAAAATTTGAAGAGTGAGGACTTATTCATATAATATTTATGCATTCATATTTGGATTTTTGAAAATCTGGAATATAACAGAGATTCTACAAATTAACCACTTAGCCTGTAAGTAGCAAATAATTAATCAATCTGAGGATTTGATGTCTTTATATATTTTGTAAATTTGACTTTCATTTGAGAATCTGTGGGATAAATTATTTTAAATATCCTCCTGGAAGTATCTGGAAAACATAAACAGGACTAAACGAAAGAATGGCTCCATAATCTAACAAAGATCATGATCTCCTCTAAGTGATCTTTTACTGATATACAACTTCTCTAAAGCATCAAATTTATCAAATTGTATTCTAAATTGATATTTTCCCTAAAAGTTTTGGAAGTAGGTCAAACCAAGTTGAATTCAAGGAAGAAAACTTTGAAAGATGTATAAATGGTTGTCTTAATATGATTAAAGACACAACTACAATTAACTTATCTCATCCATGACCCACTAACATGTCAAATAAGTTCCCATTGAAATACATAAGCAATGATATACACAATGAAAATGTCAGCAAAACGATGTTCCCTGACAAGTAACCAAAACAGAAAATGTAAAACCAAAACATAGCCATATTGTCTATAGTAGCAAAGATAAAGTGTATCATTTTCTTTATTTTTGTCTGAATTAGTCAGCAGACAATAAATACCAATAAAGAAAAGCCTAGCTTATTTCTACCTAATATATAGGAGCCTAAAAGTGCTGGAAGAAAATATTTATACAGCAAATTGTGTAGCCTGGGGGAGAGACAGGCCTTGTCATGTCAGACATTAAAAGAAGAAAGCTTGCAGGAAAATAATGGAATGATTCAAGTACATGAGATTTATAAACTTTTGCATTGTGAAAAAATAACAATTAAAAGATACACTTAAAAATATGGATAATTGGTATGAGAGACAAATGGTGAATAAACTTAATATCTGTGGAGTTAGCATTTATAGGAAAAAAATTTTTACAGAATTTGAGAAAAGGTCATCAATGGTTAATTGAGAAAATAATTGTGTATCATTAATAGACATAAGAAAACACATTCAAAATTTCTACTCTTCCAAACCTAGGTTATGTCAGAGTGTACCACATATATGTCTAGGGAAGGTCCCATGGTCCACCCTTGGCAATAGGCTCTTACAGCTTCCACGGCCTCAGAGTCATTGCCTGAGGTTGCTGCAAGGGTCAGTCACGAGTCCATCTAGATGGCAGATATGAAATGATCTAGATATTAAAAAATATCTTGGAACAGTAGGCTCCAGAAAAAGCATTATTGATTAAAAAAAAAAAAACTCCCACCTTATTTTGTAGGACAATATTCCTCCACTTTTTTGATTCAGGAGTCCCACCAGTGTATTCATCTAAGTCTTGTAGTTGAAGAACCCATCTAACTTGGTCCGAGTGTTTCCCACACACGAGTGCAGGACTTTCGCTGGGTGTTGCCCCAGGGACATCCTTAGAATAAGGTGAATGCCTGTAGAGGCAAGTCTGGAAAGAGCTCCTCCAGTCACAGCAAAAGACCAAGTGAACATTGACTTACACTTCCTCGTGTACACTTCCCTAAGAGCTGTCAGGTGACAGGGGAAATCATCATCCATGTTGCCCTTCAACAGCTAAGAGTTGCTAACACTCAGCTTATGCAGTAACAGAAGGAACTTCTGCAGTATTAGTTGGGAGGAGGGGTTTTGTTTAATAGCAGTTACAGGAAGTGCCATGTGCTGAGGACATAGTACTTTATCTCATCTATGCAGGTATCAGGCATAGAGCTGGCTCCTTTCTCATTCAACATCCTCTCTCTCTTAGGAAGACATATACACCATCGTGTATGTTGTGGAGATAAAACACATGATTTCCATTTCTGTTACTGTTCATTAATTAGGAATTTGTGGAACAGGTTTCTTTTTTTGCTTTTTTAGATGCTGTCTAAATATTTTAATATGATATTGTCTTCAAAAAGGCAGTGTCAGTGAGTGTGTGTGGGCACATAAATGTAGCCTGAATTGTGCACAAACCTATGTGAGTGTATTAGTTCTCACCTTGCTACGGGAATGTATAAAAGAAAGAAGAGGTTTAATTGACTCAGAGTTCCACAGGGCTGAGGAAACCTCAGGAAAGTTGCAATCGTGGCGGATGGGGAAGCAAACACATCCTTGTTAACATAGTGGCAGGAGACAGAACAGTGCGAGCTGAGCGAAGAGGGAAGCCCTTTATAAAACCATTACATCTCGTGAGAACTTACTATCATGAGAACAGCATGAGGGAAACTGCCCCCATGATTCAGCTACCTCCCACTGGTCCCTTCCACTACACATGGGGATTATGGGAACTACAATTCAAGATGAGATTTGAGACACAGGCAAACCATATCAGTGAGCAAACAGCATTTTACCAAAACACTTCATTTCAGATACTGATGCTCTATAACTGAATGTTTATAATTTTCCACACAAAGTTATTTAAAAAGGCCCAATTCAATATTAGCTCAAGGATATAAGTGTTTCACTCTTTAGTTGAAAAGCGGGTGAAGACTAAATGCAATTTCATAGGTTTAGAGAATTACATGCAAATATTTGTTGTAAAATGCCTCTATACCCTACTACTTTGAAATATAATCTCAGAACAATACTATACAAGCAACAGAAACTTTCCATAAGTCCGCCGAATATTGACAACAAATGCTTTTTTATCATCATTTTGCAATAGGAACAAAATAAAACATAAGTCTCAAATAAATTGAGTACATATTCCTCTTTTCCTGCATTTTCAATGTTAAATCTGAAGCACATTTTTGGAAGAGACTACATTTGCTCAACCATAACACACACACATACACACACACACATATATATATATACACATACACACACGTATATTCACTTTACATATCCATGCTCAATATTATATATTAATTACTATATAGAGAGTGTAAAATACAGCTTATATTATTAAATTTTGATTTAAGACCATAATTTGTAATACTCGCTGACTTTCTATTTCATTCATTTAAAAGTGGAGAATAATTCATTCAATTATTAACCTATAAAATTGCTGTGTAACCTGCAAAATTTTGCAAAAAACAAAATATTTCAAGAATTGTTGGTATGAATTTTGTAGATATTGATCAGATAAAATAGGCAATGATACTTGTTTGTATTAACTACATTTAGTTAATTATTTGGTTATGTTTTTAGAGATTTTTTTCTCTATATTTAAACTACATATAATAAAAGTAAAAGACTCTCCTGGAAAAATGGAAGTCTCTGAGTTGTACTTGAAAACTCAGGCTGCAGAAAAGCTCCAAAAGTGGACATTATGAATCACTTTAGCAAAATTTCAAAACATTTTCATTAAACTTTCTATATGTTCAATATTAAGAGCAAAACAATGGGTGAACAATTACTATTTAGGGCACATTAAAATGTATACATTAGTTTAGATTAAGATAGGCTCAAGATAGGAAAGTAAAACATAAACAATTATTTTGGTCACTCATACTTTGAAGTCCCTATGTTACTTCATGGATAATATATTTTGAGAGTTCCAATTTAAAATAAAATATTTGAATATCTTATTTTAATAGAAACAAAAATAGCACATTATTGATTAAGTTGAGCCCACTTTCTTTTATTCAACAAGGATTTAAATATGTTCTGCTTATTTTATTCAGTATTTTCTTTAAAAAAAGGTTTAAGAAAATATTTAGTATCTTGGAAACAGATAATTATCTTTAATTCTTTAATTTATCCTATTATTTAATTACAACAATATTTTGCTCACAATTGTGCTTGAACAAGTTCTCTTTCCATATTCAGTTGGATATTTTGTTAATTTATAACTGATTCGTTGAACATGATAAACTCACTGGTCAGTTATAATGCAGTACTCCCTCTCTCTCTTTCTCTCTCTCTCTCTCTCTCTCTCTCTCTCTCTCTCTCTCTCATGCACGCACTGTCACTTTAAATTGTATTCAATGGAGATATTCTTTCTCTGCCTCAAGGCATATTCTAACCGATCCCATTACTTTTTTGCTGATTTTGCGAATAGACAATCTCATGGCTACTTTTATATCACAAGTGTTTTGGTTCATTAACAAAACTGTCAACTGCTCTGTAACTCACAAGACTTCATGCCTGTCTTATGGTTAAGTCTCATCCTCACAGGCAACCCATGGGGAGGAGGCCAGGCTCTCTGCTGTCTCCTCTCACCAGTACCTTCACCCTTGCTTGTAACTGCTGTCCAGGGTCAAAGCTGGCAGAGAAAGGAAATGTAGGGACATCATCGCTCTCCTCAGAATAGATGGCTGATGGTTCTGCTTCCAGTAAAGATAGAGTAGCTCCATTGCTGCCAGCTCCTCTCTCTTAAAACTAAAATACCTGTGTATAACACAACAAACAAGCATGAAAAATTCTGAAAAGTGAGAAGAAAAGAAGGAGGACCTCTTCAGGACCTCAGGAAATGAGGAAAGATACAATGATGACCCCTTTGCATTTCCTTATTGCCTCCCTTATCTTGGACAGGACTCTACAGAGCCTGGGGCCACCAACAGGCACAAACAAAAATAGGTCCAAGAAAAGTCTGTTGCCCCTAGCCAAAGAACAGGGAATAGGGTGGAGGAACAAAACAGAAACTCTTCTGGCAATACCTGACAGATTCCCATCAAAGCAGGAAAGTCACAATTCGAATTAAATAAAACAGTCAAAAGACACCAATACCAAGATGAGTTAGATGTTGGAATTAATCAGATGAAGACTTGTAAACAGTCAACATAAAAATGCTTCATTAAGCTATTACTAGTGGCCATGAAACTCATGGGAAAACAAACAAACAAACAAACAAACAAACAAAAAACAGCAAAAAATAATAAATTAGAAGAAAGAAATGGAAGTTATAAAACTCAAAAATAAAATTATTAAAATTAAAATTAGAAAACTTAATAGATGGTTGCTATAGCACAGTGAAGAAGACAAAGGATAGAATCAGGGAATTTGAAGACAAGCAAGAGAATTTATCCAAAATAAACAACAGAAAGAAAACACAATAAAAAACAGAGTTTTCTGAACTTTGGGACAAAGCTAAAGCATTAACATTTGCATAATGGAAGTCAAAGGGAACAAGAAAAGAAAGATAATTGGAAATGTTCCTTCAAATTATGGCTAAAAATTTTCCAAAGGAGAAAAAAGGAATAAACCTCTGGATTCAAGAACCTGACTGAACCACAAATAGTATAAAGCCAACACATCTGGCCGAGAAACATCACAGTTCAGTTGAACTTTTAAAGATAAAAGGCAGAAAAATGGCTTAAAAGTAGCTAGAGAGAAACACCAATTCAAATTTCATACTTGAAACAGTGGAGACCAGCTGGAAGTATCACACCATTTTTCAGAAGTAAACAAGAGAGAACTGGAGCAGCTCTACTAACATGAGGCAAAATGGACTTTAAAACAAGGACATTTTATACTGCCAAGAGTGTCAACCCATTAATAAGATACAGCAATTATGAATATACCCAATTTACAACAAAGCCCAAAAGGCGTAAAGAGAAACTAATGCAATTTTCTGAAGGAAGAAATGCAGAATTAAAAAAAAAAAATTGAATTACTTCAAACCACACTTTCATAATGAGTAGATAATTATACAGATCAATGGGGAAACAGAAAATTTGAATAACATTATAACTAACAACCACTTATTGAGCATTCTACTCAAAAATAACAGAATACACAGTCTTCTCACCTGTATATTAAATACTCTCACAGACAGGCTGTATGCTATACTATAAAACAAATCTCAATGGATTTAAGATAATTGATATTTTACAAAATATATTTTCTGACCACAACTGAATAAAATGAGAAACCAATAACAAAATTTGAAAAATCCACAAATATATGACAATTAGATAATACTATTCTAAATAGCAAACAGGACAAAGAAAAAGTTTCACAGGAAATTAGAAAATTCTTTGAGATAAATGAACATAAAGTAGTGAAGATAGAAAAGTACTATCTTCATTCAGATAAAGCAATGCTTAGAAGAAAATTTATAGCTATAAACAACAATATTATGAAAGATGGGAAGTCTTAGATCAATCACCTTAGCGTCTTCCATTAGACACTAGAAATCTAAGAGCAAACTAAACACAATTATTCAGCAAAAGGAAATAACACAGATTAGAGCAGAAATTCATATTTTTAAGATAGTAAAACAGTAGAAGAAATCAACAAAACCAAAAATTGGGTATTTGAAAAGAGCAACAAAACTGAAAAGCCTTTATCAAAGCTGACCAAAAAAATAGAAGACTAATATTAAAATCAGAAATACAAGAGAGTCTTTAACACCAACCATAGAGAAAATTAAAAATGATGACTTTAAAAGTGGCAAGGATAATTGTAGGAGATGGGTCAGAGTGGTGAGAGAAACTAAAGGGAAAGGAGCAGGCCTTCTAAAGGATTGGAATGCTCTGCATAGCTTCAGGAGAGAATAAGCTGAAGGCAGCAGTTCTCTGACCCTGAGGCAGAGAGCAAGGAGTAGGTACAAGGAAGTATAGGGGAATTTATCGTAAACAGGCTTGTTTACTTATGTTTAGCAGGAGCTGATCTTTGATCATCAGAGCTAGTGACTGCTCCCTGAATAGGGGAACAATAATGTTAATTACCCACAGATTGTGTTGGCTCCAGGCTTTCGGCATTATGTCTGTACTGAATAAACGCAAGCAGCTCCAGCTGTTGGGGATTGCTCATTCTTCCACTGCTAAGTGCTGGGCAGTCCCCTAGCTGCTCTTATACTGCATACCTGTGTCTGAGTACTCCTTTCATCCCTCACTCAGCCAGGGTCTGTGGATGGACCCAGCAGATAATTATATGTCAAAACTTTAGATAATCTACCAAAAAAAAAAAAAAAAAAAAATCCAAGAATGACATAAACTGATAAAAATGACAAGAAAAAATAGAAAATCTAAATAGGTCAATAGGTAAGCTGTTAAATTAACAATTAAATATCTTTCCAGAAAGGGAAGCCCAAACCCATATAATTTCACTAATAAATTGTACCAAATAGTTAAAGAAGATTAAATACTAATTATTTACACAATTTTCCTAACCAGATAAAAACATCACATGAAAGCTGCAGACAAACATCTATATAACGATGTACATGTCCTCAACACGATACTAGCAAACTGATTCAAACCACATTAAAGAAAGGATTATACACCATGACCAAGTGAAATTCATCCCAGGAAAGTAAGGTTTGTTTAACATCCAAAAACCAATTAACATAAAACACAATAGCAATAGAAAAAATTAAATAACAAAATAATCAAAACAACAAAATAAAGGGCAAAGAGCACATGATCATCTCAGTATATGACAGGAGAATTTGACCAAATCCAATGCCTCTTTATGATCAAAACAACCTGGTAGAGAATCTATAAAAAGCCTTCAACTAACATCGTACTTAATGATGAAAGACTATATTTATTCCAATGTCACGAAAAATACAATATGCCCACTCTCACCTCTTCTTTTTAGCATTGAACTGGAGGTTTCAGTCAGGGTGCCAGGAAAGGAAAATAAAATTAAAGGCATCCACATGGTAAAGGAAGACACGAAATGACCTGTATTCACAGGTAACATGATCTTATATATATAGAAAGTACATGCACCTTTAGTCCCAGCTACTCAGCAGACTGAGGCAGGAGAATCACTTGAACCCAGGAGGCAGAGGTTGCAGTGAGTCGAGATAGTGTCATTACACCCAGCCTGGGTGTCTCAGGGAGACACCATCTTAAAAAAAAAAAAAAAAAAAAAGTAATTTATAAGGTAGAGGAACACAAGATACTATCATAGCAAAAAAAAAAAAAAAAAAAAAATCCAAATATGAAATTAACAATTCCATTCAAAATAGCATCAAAAACAATAAATTACTTTGGAGTGAATTTACAAAAGAAATCCGAGACTTTACCCTGAAAACTACAAAACATTGTTGAATTAAAGAAGACCTAAATTAATGGAAAGATAGCCAATATTCATAGATTAGAAAATATAATGTTTTTGGCAGTATTCAGGTAAATAATCTACAGGTTAAATAGAATATCTAAGTTTTTGTTACTCCCTTTGCAGAAATTGACAAGCTGTTCCCAAAATTAATATGGAAATTCAGGGGACCTGAAATGTCACAATTTTGAAAAAAACACACTGTTCCAGGACACTTTTCAATTTCAAAAGTGAGCACAAAGCTCATAATTTAGAAATGTTCAGTTAAAGATAAAAATTGAGAAAAAAAATATGAAATAAGAATAAAATAATTTGGAAAAAAAAACAATGTGACACTGGTATAAATGTGGATGTTTAGATAATTGAAATAGGATTGAGAATCTAAAAATAAACTCATATATTTATGGACAGCTGATTTTCAACGAGTAAGCCAAGATTATTTTTTCTCCCTTGAATGGTCTTGGTGCACTGGTGGGATCTTTTGCTAAAATCTGGGCTCAGCAAGGTCTTGCAGGAGGCAAGGAGCAAAGGACCCATTGAGAAGAAGCCTCAGAGAAGCCTGACTAAAGTGTGGTCAAAGAGAGAGTTCAATCAAATTCAATCATTACAATTATTAAATTATTCAAATTATTCAAGTATTTCAATTACAGTGACTAAATAAGTAGATTCTATTAGGTTGCAAAGCATTTACAAATTTTTTTGATTTAAGTCATACAGTAGATTCTACTTTTGCTTTGTAATATTGTGAGAATATTTTTCTCTTTATGCATGCAAACATATGCAGAGTAAGACATTTTACAGGCACATGAAGATTTCACTGAGATAAATTTATAAAATTTCTCTTCCCTATTGTAGTTAGGAGGTTTCTCAATTTTCACTCCCCTTTGCATCTTGTCAACTTGGCCTATGAGAGTTATATCAGACTTTGTTATTCTTTGTATTGCACAAATGGTCAAGTGATATCTTTGTCTTATTTCTTACAACTGGATGTGAAACTACTGTTATCTCAGAAATAATTTTTAAACAACAGCAACAATAATTGCACATTGTATTCAACACATTTAAGGTGATTAAATGTGATTGCAGGATTATGGTACTATAATGCCAACAACAATTTTAATCAAGTTTTGGAACCTGTGGTGGAGTCAGGACACTGTTTTCATTTTATGTTTGATCTTTGTGGCAAGTAACATGTATTTTTGTCTCAAGTTCATATTCTATTTTGCATTTTTATTCTTCCTATGCCTGATCTAAGAAAAGTTTTAAGCAGCACAAAATAAAAGGCAATTGCATAATGAAAAAACAATACGGAAACAGAAAACAGATCAATGATTGGCAAGGGTAAGGGGAGGGGCTCCATGAGGAATTTTGGGGTGCTGCAATTGTTCTTATCCTTTCTTTGGTGTTACTGACATAAATCTATGCATTTGTAACATTTCATAGAACTGTGTGCCAAAAACATAATTTTCGTGTATATAAATGACAAAATTTTCTTAAAACATTGGAAAGATATAATACAAATCCAGAAAAACAATCCCCCAAAATGAGCATATTATAAATCTAGGATAATTCTATTGAGTTTTGTTTTAAGGAATTGTGTACAAGGTACATATGGAATCGAAGTCAGCATGTTTTCACACTACAGAACCCTGTGATTGAAGTCAAGGTCAAAAATGCTGTCATCGGTCATGGAAAGTTTTCCAAATTCTTCTATATTATAATTTATAAAATAATCTGATTAAATTGCTTAGCATATAATTATATGAAGTCATGTAATTATGGGTACATGAGAAATGTTTTTCTGTATCAACAAAGGATTTTAAAATACAAATGACAAATCACACGTTCAGGAATAACAACTTCCCTCTCCGACGACAATACATAATTTTGTTAAATTGAATTAAAACTTCGAGGAAATATATTTATGTCCTTGAAATTAAGCGGAATGACTATAAATCATTTAGCAAAGGTGTTTTCCTGTAACTAAAGTCCTCCTCTGAGCGAATATGAGCAAGACCTTTCCTACACGCCAGCCAAGGCCCGAGTGAAAACATTGACTTGGGCAAGGGCCCCTCCGTGGTTCTCTTCAGCCCTGGGATTTTCAATTATAATCAGAGCCAAACTGTAACACAAGTAGTAGGTACCTGCCTGGCTGCTGGCTATCTCTAGCAGAAAATATTTAAACACTTATCTTAAACAAGCGAAGCCTTCCTCACAGTAGAAATATTCAGCAGGACTTCTGCAGTAATTAATCAAAACTTTGCCCAAGAATAAAGTCCCTATATTAGCTATTCATCTTCTCTCACACTTTAGAAATGTCTTTCTATAACAAAAAGTAGGAGTTTATGGCTCATTTTTGCACATTTTTTAAATTGAAATGAAACTCGTTTATTTTTAAGGTAATTTTCACTTGATATGCTGATATTAGAAGAAATACATGTCCATTATAATGAATTTAGAATATACAAAGAATAATAAAAACACCTTAAATATTCTCAATCCCTTTGATACAGAGATAATGTCTCTTAACATTTCTGGATTTTAATTTAATAAAACGTTGTAACTTGCAATTATGATTTAAAAATTTATTGTGAATATTTTCCCTTGTCAGTATATGTTCTTGTAAAAGGCAGTTCTAACAAGATTGTAGATGCTAGAGCTTATAGCCAGCGTTAAAATCTTGCTACTTCTATTTATTAGCTTCATACATTGGCCAACTTACTTAACCTCTCCAGGTTAACCTCACTTGCCAGGTCTGTAAAACAAGGATAAGTATCATAAACTCTCCAAAACCAATTTGACTGGCATAAGTCTTGGTTTTTCTGGTAAGTAATGTTAGCTGCCAGATTGTGGTAGACATGAGTGATCTAATACCCAAGATTTCAATTTTTGGTTAAAATAAAAGCAAATCTCAGTCTGAGTGCATTTGCACAGTGTATTCAGGTGTGTGCTATTGCCAGGTAGACAAAAACAATTCATATAACCTGATGCATACATATTGCAAAGTGCCAACTCTGTCTTTTCATGTGCTACAACCACAATCTTGCACAAAAGATAATGGAAATACTATCCACAATACTCCAGGTTCTGTTTTCCTTGGATTCAGCATCAGTGAAGCAGAAATCCTTTTACCTGTTATCTACATAGGTCCTGTAATGCTGAATTTTATGTATCAACTTGGCTTGGCCACTCTGACCAGATATTTGGTCAAACATTTTTCTGGATGTTTCTCTGAAAATGTTTTTGAATGAAATTAACATTTAAATACACTTTGAGTAAAGCAAATTACCCCCCAGTGTGTAAGTGGGCTTCAGCCAATCAGGTGAAGTCCTGGCTAGAACCAAGACTGACTATCCCTGAGCCAGGAGACATTCTGCCAGCAGGTGGCCTCTGGACTCTGACAACAACTCTTCCCTGGTTCTCCAGCCTTCAGGTCTATCCTGCTGGTTTTGGATTTGCTAAGCCTCCACAACTGAGGAAGCTAATTTCTTAATCTCTCTATCTGTCTCTCCCACTTTATCTATCTATTTTTCTACCTACCTACCTACCTATGTAACATCTATATCTGGTTGATGATTGTTTCCCTGGAGAACCCTGACTAATACGGACCCCAGACTGAAGGGAAAGACAGATATTAGGCCTTACTATCTTACTAGTTTCTTATACTCTACTTATGTAATGGTGAGAAACATTTTTGCCAATTCTCATATCTGGAGTATCATAAAGTTACTACTGAGATTACCAATTCAAGTATTCATCAGGCTGATAGCCACAAAAATTCTACTTCTGACGGTCAGCTCAATAACTAGTAAATCCTCTGGTGTTGACCAAGATAAGGAAAGCTCAGCACCTTGTGACAACCACACCTTGATAGTAATTTTCATCATTTTCGTGGTCATTTCCAGCACTTTCAATCAAGACTTCTGGTGTAGGTAGAGAACTGAGACCTAGGAGTATGGTTTAGTTTAATGAAAATTTATTATCATGTCCATATAAAGTTTTAAAGGTAGTTTACAGAAAAATAAATAATGATAGCACATCGGTACAACATTATTAAGAGGATGAATGAGTTAGGAGATAAAATCCTTAGGTCAGGGTCTGGCATGTAAGAAGCAGTTAGTCAATATTCACACTGATTGCATTTCTCAACTACATGGACATGTCGTCAGTTATTTAAACAACCAACTTCCCACATAAGAAAATATTCTTAACAAAAAGCATTAAGGATGATGAGAATATAAGGGTATGTTCTCTATTAGCATTTGGGAATTTAGATTTTAAAATCATAAGGGATATATGTGATTATCGGTGGAGTGCTTCTCTTTTTAAGAAGAAAAGAGAATCATTCCATAGAATGGCATTCAACCACAAGATGTAGGATCAGGAGGCATTGACTGCTTTTCTACACTAGTTTGCATTTTTACTACTTTTTTGCGATTACGCTTTATCTTTTTCTTTTTTTTTTTATTATACTTTAAGTTCTAGGGTACATGTGCACAACATGCAGGTTTGTTACATATGTATACGTGTGCCATGTTGGTGTGCTGCACCCATCAACTCGTCAGCACCCATCAACTCATCATTTACATCAGTTGTAACTCCCAATACCATCCCTCCCCCATCCTCCCCATAATAGGCCCAGTGTGTGATGTTCCCCTTCGCATGTCCAAGTAATCTCATTGCTCTATTCCCACCTATGAGTGAGAACATGCGGTGTTTGGTTTTCTGTTCTTGCAAAAGTTTGCTCAGAATGATGGTTTCCAGCGGCATCCATGTCCCTACAAAGGACACGAACTCATCCTTTTTTATGGCTGCATAGTATTCCATGGTGTATATGTGCCACATTTTCTTAATCCAGTCTGTCACTGATGGACATTTGGGTTGATTCCAAGTCTTTGCTATTATGAATAGTGCCGCAATAAACATACATGTGCATGTGTCTTTATAGCAGCATGATTTATAATCCTTTGGGTATATACCCAGTAATGGGATGGCTGGGTCATATGGTACATCTAGTTCTAGATCCTTGAGGAATCGCCATACTGTTTTCCATAATGGTTGAACTAGTTTACAATCCCACCAACAGTGTAAAAGTGTTTCTATTTCTCCACATCCTCTCCAGCACCTGTTGTTTCCTGACTTTTTAATGATTGCCATCCTAACTGGTGTGACATGGTATCTCATTGTGGTTTTGATTTGCATTTCTCTGATGGCCAGTGATGATGAGCATTTTTTCATGTGTCTGTTGGCTGTATGAATGTCTTCTTTTCAGAAATGTCTGTTCATATACTTTGTTTTTTTCTTGTAAATTTGTTTGAGTTCTTTGTAGGTTCTGGATATTAGCCCTTTGTCAGATGAGTAGATTGCAAAAATGTTCTCCCATCCTGTAGGTTGCCTGTTCACTCTGATGGTAGTTTATTTTGCTGTGCAGAAGCTCTTTAGTTTAATTAGATCCCATTTGTCAATTTTGGCTTTTGTTGCCGTTGCTCTTGGTGTTTTAGACATGAAGTCTTTGCCCATGCCTATGTCCTGAATGGTATTACCTAGGTTTTCTTCTAGGGTTTTTATGGTTTTAGGTCTAACATTTAAGTCTCTAATCCATCTTGAATTAATTTTCATATAAGGAGTAAGGAAAGGATCCAGTTTTAGCTTTCTACTTATGGCTAGCCAATTTTCCCAGCACCATTTAAATCCTTTCCCCATTTCTTGTTTTTGTCAGGTTTGTCAAAGATCAGATGGCTGTAGATGTGTGGTATTATTTCTGAGGACTCTGTTCTGTTCCATTGGTCTGTATCTCTGTTTTGGTACCAATACCATGCTGTTTTGGTTACTGTAGCCTTGTAGTATAGTTTGAAGTCAGGTAGCGTGATGTCTCCAGCTTTGTCCTTTTGACTTAGGATTGTCTTGGCAAAGCAGGCTCTTTTTTGGTTCCATATGAACTTTAAAGTAGTTTTTTCCTTTGGGTATATACCCAGTAATGGGATGGCTGGGTCATATGGTACATCTAGTTCTAGATCCTTGAGGAATCGCCATACTGTTTTCCGTAATGGTTGAACTACTTTACAATCCCACCAACAGTGTAAAAGTGTTCCTATTTCTCCACATCCTCTCCAGCACCTGTTGTTTCCTGACTTTTTAATGATCGCCATTCTAACTGGTGTGAGATGGTATCTCATTGTGGTTTTGATTATGCTGCTATAAAGACACATGCACACGTATGTTTATTGCAGCACTATTCACAATAGCAAAGACTTGGAATCAACCCAAATGTCCATCAGTGACAGATTGGATTAAGAAAATGTGGCACATATACACCATGGAATACTATGCAGCCATCAAAAAGGATGAGTTTGTGTCCTTTGTAGGGACATGGATGCAGCTGGAATCCATCATTCTTAGCAAACTATCACAAGAACAGAAAACCAAACACCGCATGTTCTCACTCATAGGTGGGAACTGAACAATGAGATCACTTGGACTCAGGAAGGGGAACATCACACACAGGGGCCTATCATGGGGAAGGGGGAGGAGGGAGGGATTGCATTGGGAGTTATACCTGATGTAAATGACGAGTTGATGGGTGCAGCACACCAACATGGCACAAGTATACATATGTAACAAACCTGCACGTTATGCACATGTACCCTACAACTTAAAGTATAATAATAATAAATAAATTAAAAAAAATAAAATAAAATAAAATAAAGTAGTTTTTTCCAATTGTGAAGAAACTCATTGGTAGTTTGATGGGGATGGCATTGAATCTATAAATTACCTTGGGCAGTATGGCCATTTTCACGATATTGATGAGCATGGTATGTTCTTCCATTTGTTTGTGTCCTCTTTTATTTCACTGAGCAGTGGTTTGTAGTTCTCCTTGAAGAGGTCCTTTACATCCCTAGTAAGTTGGATTCCTAGGTATTTTATTCTCTTTGAAGCAATTGTGAATGGAAGTTCATTCATGATTTGGCTCTCTGTTTGTCTGTTACTGGTGTATAAGAATGCTTGTGATTTTTGCACATTAATTTTGTATCCTGAGACTTTGCTGAAGTTGCTTATCAGCTTAAGGAGATTTTGGGCTGAGACAATGGGGTTTTCTAAATATACAATCATGTCATCTGCAAACAGGGACAATTTGACTTCTTCTTTTCCTAACTGAATACTCTTGATTTCTTTCTCTTGCCTGATTGCCCTAGCCAGAACTTCCAACACTATGTTGAATAGGAGTAGTGTGAGAGGGCATCCCTGTCTTGTGCCAGTTTTCAAATGGAATGCTTCCAGCTTTTGCCCATTCAGTATGATATTGGGTGTGAGTTTGTCATAAATACCTCTTATTATTTTGAGATACCTTCCATCAATACCGAATTTATTGAGAGTTTTTAGCATGAAGGGCTGTTGAATTTTGTCAAAGGCCTTTTCTACATCTATTGAGATAATCATGTGGTTTTTGTCTTTGGTTCTGTTTATATGTTGGATTACGTTTATTGATTTGTGTATGTTGAACCAGCCTTGCATCCCAGGGATGAAGCCCACTTGATCATGGTGGATAAGCTTTTTGATGTGCTGCTGGATATGGTTTGCCAGTATTTTATTGAGGATTTTTGCTTCGATGTTCATCAGGGATATTGGTCTAAAATTCTCTTTTTTAGTTGTGTCTCTGCCAGGCTTTGGTATCAGGATGATGTTGGCCTCATAAAATGAGTTAGGGAGGATTCCCTCTTTTTCTATTGATTGGAATAGTTTCAGAAGGAATGGTACCAGCTCTTCCTTGTACCTTTGTTAGAATTCGGCTGTGAATCCATCTGGTCCTGGACTTTTTTTGGTTGGTAGGCTACTAATTATTGCCTCAACTTCAGAGCCTACTATTGGTCTATTCAGGGATTCAACTTCTTCCTGGTTTAGTCTTGGGAGAGTGTAAGTGTCCAGGAAATTATCCATTTCTTCTAGCTTTTCTAGTTTATTTGCATAGAGGTATTTATAGTATTCTCTGATGGTAGTTTGTATTTCTGTGGGGTCAGTGGTGATATCCCCTTTATCATTTTTTATTGCTTCTATTTGATTCTTCTCTCTTTTCTTCTTTATTAGTCTTGCTAGCGGTCTGTCAATTTTGTTGATCTTTTCAAACAACCAGCTCCTGGATTCATTGATTTTTTGGAGGGGTTTTTGTGTCTCTCTCTCCTTCAGTTCTGCTCTGATCTTAGTTATTTCTTGCCTTCTCCTAGCTTTTGAATGTGTTTGCTCTTGCTTCTCCAGTTCTTTTAATTGTGATGTTAAGGTGTCAATTTTAGATCTTTCCTGCTTTCTCTTGTGGGCATTTAGTGCTATAAATTTCCCTCTACACACTGCTTTAAATGTGTCCCAGAGATTCTGGTATGTTGTATCTTTGTTCTCATTGGTTTCAAAGAACATCTTTATTTCTGTCTTCATTTCGTTATGTACCCAGTAGTCATTCAGGGGGAAGTTGTTCAGTTTCCATGTAGTTGAGCAGTTTTGCTTGAGTTTCTTAGTCTTGAGTTCTAGTTTGATTGCAATGTGGTCTGAGAGACAGTTTGTTATAATTTCTGTTCTTGTACATTTGCTGAGGAGTGCTTTACTTCCAAATATGTGTTCAATTTTGGAATAAGTGTGATGTGGTGCTGAGAAGAGTGTATATTCTGTTGATTTGGGGTGGAGAGTTCTGTAGATGTCTATTAGGTCCACTTGGTGCAGAGCTGAGTTCAATTCCTGGATATCCTTGTTAACTTTGTGTCTCGTTGATCTGTCTAACGTTGACAGTGGGGTGTTGAAGTCTCCCATTATTTTTGTATGGGAGTCTAAGTCTCTTTGTAAGTCTTTAAGGACTTGCTTTATGAATCTTGGTGCTCCTGTATTGGGTGCATGTATATTTAGGATAGTTAGCTCTTCCTGTTGAATTGATCCCTTTACCATTATGTAATGGCCTTCTTTGTCTCTCTTGATCTTTGATGGTTTAAAGTCTGTTTTATCAGAGACTAGTATTGCAACCCCTGCTTTTTTTTGTTCTCCATTTGCTTGGTAAATCTTCCTCCATCCCTTTATTTTGAGCCTATGTGTGTCTCTGCACGTGAGATGGGTCTCCTGAATACAGCAGACTGATGGGTCTTGACTCTTTATCCAATTTGCCAGTCTGTGTCTTTTAATTGAACCATTTTGTCCATTTACATTTGAGATTAATATTGTTATGTATGAACTTGATCCTGTCATTGTGATATTAGTTGGTTATTTTGCTCATTAGTTGATGCAGTTTTTTCCTAGCATCAATGGTCTTTACATTTTGGCATGTTTTTGCAATGGCTGATACCAGTCGTTCCTTTCCATGTTTAGTGCTTCCTTCAGGGTCTCTTGTAAGGCAGGCCTGGTGGTGACAAAATCTCTAAGCATTTGCTTGTCTGTAAAGGATTTTATTTCTCCTTCACTGATGAAACTTAGTTTGGCTGGATATGAAATTCTGGGTTTAAAATTCTTTTCTTTAAGAATGTTGAATATTGGCCCCCACTCTCTTCTGGCTTGTAGAGTTTCTGCCGAGAGATCTGCTGTTAGTCTGATAGGCTTCCTTTTGTGGGTAACCCAACCTTTCTCTCCACCTGCGCTTAACATTTTTTCCTTCATTTCAACTTTGGTGAATCTGACAATTATGTGTCTTGGAGTTGCTCTTCTCGAGGAGTATCTTTGTGGCGTTCTCTGTATTTCCTGAATTTGAATGTTGGCCTGCCTTACTAGGTTGGGGAAGTTCTCCTGGATGATATCCTGAAGAGTGTTTTCCAACTTGATTCCATTTTCCCCTCACTTTCAGGCACACCAATCAGACATAGATTTGGTCTTTTCACAGAATCCCATATTTCTTTGAGGCTTTGTTTATTTCTTTTTCCTCTTTTTTCTCTAGACTTCTCTTCTCGCTTTGTTTCATTCATTTGATCTTCAATCATTGATACTCTTTCTTCCAGTTGTTTGAGTCCATTACTGAAGCTTGTGCATTTGTCACATATTTCTCGTGTCATGGTTTTTATCACTGTCAGTTTGTTTATGGCCTTCTCTGCATTGATTATTCTAGTTATCCATTCTTCCATTCTTTTTTCAAGATTTTTAGTTTCTTTGCGCTAGTTACGTAGTTCCTCCTTTAGCTCTGAGAAGTTTGATCGACTGGAGCCTTCTTCTCTCAACTCCTCAAAGTCATTCTCCGTCCAGCTTTGATCCATTGCTGGTGATGAGCTGCGTTCATTTGGAGGGGGATATGTGCCCTGATTTTTTGAATTTCCAGCTTTTCTGCCCTGCTTTTTTCCCATCTTTGTGGTTTTATCTGCCTTTGGTCTTTGATGATGGTAATGAACTGATGAGGTTTTGGTGTGGATGTCCTTTCTGTTTGTTAGTTTTCCTTCTAACAGTCAGGACCCTCAGCTATAGGTCTGTTGGAATTTGCTTGAGGTCCCCTCCAGATCCTGTTTGCCTGGGTATCAGCAGCAGAGGCTGCAGAAGATAGAATATTGCTGAACAGCGAGTGTTGCTGTTTGATTCTTGCTTTGGAAGCTTCCTCTAAGGGGTGTACCCTGCTATGTGAGGTGTGAGGTGTCGGTCTGCACCTAGTGGGGAATGTCTCCCAGTTAGGCTGCTCAAGGGGTCAGGGACCCACTTGAGCAGACAATCTGACCATTCTCAGATCTCAACCTCTGTGCTGGGAGATGCACTGCTCTCTTCAAAGCTGTCAGACAGGGGCATTTACCTCTGCCGAGGTTTCTGCTGCTTTTTGTTTAACTATGCCCTGTCCCCAGAGATGGAGTCTACAGAGACAGGCAGGCCCCCTTGAGCTGTGGTGGGATCCACCCAGTTCGAGCTTCCAGGCAACTTTGTTTACCTACTTAAGCCTCAGCAATGGCAGACACCCCTCCCCCAGCCTCGCTACTGCCTTGCAGTTTGATCTCAGACTGCTGTGCTAGCAACGAGGGAGGTTCCATGGGCATGGGACCCTCCTGTCCAGGTGTGGGATATAATCTCCTAGTGTGCCGTTTGCTAAGACCCTTGGTAAAGCACAGTATTAGGGTGGGAGTTACCCGATTTTCCAGGTGTTGTGTGTCTCAGTTTCCCTTGACTAGGAAAAGGGATTCCCTTCCCCCTTGCACTTCCCAGGTGAGGCAATGCCTCGCCCTGCTTCAGTTCTCGCTGGTCAGGCTGCACCAGCTGACCAGCACCAATTGTCCGGCATTCCCCAGTGAGATGAACCTGGTACCTCAGTTGAAAATGCAGAAATCACTTGTCCTCTGTGTTGCTCTCACTGGAGCTGGAGGTTGGAGCTGCTCCTATTTGGCCATCTTGCTGTGGTCATCTGATTACTCTTTCTCTTAAATAAATCATAGCATTCCATTTAACTGGGATACTTTTAAATTCAGAATATGTAACTCATGTGGAATGCTGTGAGGACTAAGAAATCAATTTTGACAGTTTGGGGAAACCTCAGAGGGAATATATTGCATTAAAAATACATGTTCCATTAATTAAATTAATTCGTGTTCCAATGTCACAGAATTACCTTTCAAAAATATAAAAATGTTGATAGTATTCTTTTTCTTAGACTTGAATTTCTTACTTTAAATTAAATTTGGCCTAAAGCTGCCATCATACATAGTAAACTGCATCTTTAATACATAAACAACATTCAACCTAATATAAGAATATATTCTTATAACCAGCAGCTGAGTCTCAGCCAATTACAGCAGCTGAGCTTCTGCCAATCACAGGCTGTGAACTGATCAGGCCTTGTCCATATGAAGTCACTGCCTCACCACAACATGGCCTAATCAGGCAAGTGCTGAGTCATAATCAATCAAGCCTTTCTGCATCACACTTTTTTTTGTCTATAAATACTTCCTGCCCATGTGACTGGGTGGAGCTGTCTGAAGCTCTCCTGGTTCTGAGTGCTGCCTGACTTATGAATCATTCTTTGCTCAGATAAATTTTGCTAAATTTAATTTGTCTAAAGTTTCCAGTTAACAGGCTTTAGGACTTATATTTTACTTCTTTGATTTTCATATGTGGAAAATTTCCCATATGTAGAACATTTTTCCATTTTTTCTGCCATAATGGGGGATATTAAGAATTCAGAAACACCACTTTCAGAGAATTTGGCCTCACAATCTATAACTATCTGTGCAAATCTGCTTTCTCAGATGCCTGTAGGATGTCTGATAGAACCCTGCCCCAGAATCAGTAATGCCATCGAGAACTGCCTAGGGTCCTCCTGCTCCAACTCTTTCTGTTTAAGATGCCTGACTGAAAAATGGAATGGGTCATTGAACCTCTTCAATCTGTCATTCTCAACAGAACTATTTGTTGCCACATACTGGATAACAGAATTGGCAGAGATACCATGTTAAACCTAAATCCTTAGATAATCAGAGACCCTCTGTTTCACCCTGCTAAAAATTTCACTGATACTCCAAGTGCGATCGTGCAATGATTTGATAATGGAGACTAAGACAAATATCACTAGTGCTTCCCTGCTTGTGACCCTAACACACAAGGCATCCCACAGAAAACTGGTTTTCGTGCCCCTTTAGATTTATTTTTTTCTGTGAAGAATTTAATGTTCAACCATGTACATGGGCAATTCTGTATTTTCATAAATGGGAAATAACTAAACTATGTCTACACCTTTTAATTTGCACTATAGAATAAAAGGGAATTTTCTGGCAGACATAACTCCAACTACATGGATGTCTTTTGATAGACTGCTTCTCCTTGGCTCCTTTACATAAATATAAAGGAGAATAGAAATCATTCTCAAACATTATGTACTATAACAGAGTGTACTTCAAAGGCTATAGTTGCTCAGCAAACTTTTTCACATTCTCTTGCAGAAGTTGTTTTAGAAAAAGTGATTGCTTTGGTCTCTTTTTTGGCTCAAGAGAGGAAGTGCATGCAATAGCTCACCTCTGGCTACACTGGGAGAAATATGTCTGATATAGTAGAAACTCAGTTGTGAGAAATCTGGATCATTGTTAATATATTTGGATCATATATTAATCTGATCCTGAAAACCTTGCTGCTTAATCCAGATTATATTATTATAATCTAGATCTTTGTTAATATATTTGATTCTAACTGTTTTGATTCCTGAGGACTCCTGATAAGGAGTATATTTTAGTTTCTTAATAGTATACTCCTAATAGTCATCATAATAGTCTCTTGGTGTCCCTATCCTCTCAGAATCTTAAACACTCATACATGGCCATCTGTTATACATCAAATGGTTTTGCTAAGGTCACAGTAATGAAAACATAACAAGAACATATAGGGATTGGATTAGCAATGTATTATAAAGAATAGGCTTAGACGATTATGAAACCTGACAAGTCCCAAGCTCTACAGGGTGAGCTGGCAAGCTGGAGACCCAGGAGAGCTGAAGGTGTTGTTGCAGTCTGTGTCCCAAGGTTTAAGAACCAGGAGAGCCAATGGTGAAATTATTGGCTGAAGGCCCAAAGACTCATCCCTGGAAGATTCAAAGTTTCTGTTTGAATCTAATGTTAGGAAGAAAGTTGATGTCCAATTCTAAGACTGTCAGCCAAGAAGAATTCTCTCTTCGTGGGAGATGGTCAAACTTTTTGCTCTATTCAGTTCTTTAAATGATTGGATGAGGCCCACCCACATTCAAGACAATCTGCTCTATGTAATCTACCTATTTAAATGTTAATCTCACCTCAAATGCCCTTACAGAAATATCCAGAAAAATATTTTGACTAAATATCTGGGCACTTGGTGACCCAATCAACTTGACATAAAATTAGCCATCACAGACACTTACTTACCAACATAAATTTCAGAGTTGGCATTTATTTATTACTCTAAAAATATGCATCAAATGCCTGCCGTATCTAATAAATAGTCTGTGCCCTGGATTACATAGCAAGATTGTTAGCATTCCACCCAAATCTCTTTGGATTACTTTTGACCATCCTGTGGTCAAAACGACCTCTAGTTTTGGGGTCATTTTATTTCTCATGGCCTGCATGTGCAACTGTCATTAAAAGAAGGTCTGTAGGTTACTGGAGAGATTTTGCAGTTCATACAAGTAGAGATTCAAAAATGCTTGGAAACTCATCTGTTCCCCTTTCCACCTCACCACCATGATCTTTAGTCAATGTCATGTTTATGTGATAATATGAAAACTCAGATCTCTTTCTTTGAGTTGTGCCACACTTTCAGGTAGAATTTACAGTCCAGAGTTCACCAGTGGGAGATGGTTCAGACAGAGACTTTGGCAAAAACTGCATATTTTCTTGGCTTCTTCTCTTCCCTGGCCACTCTTGCTAGCTTGTCCTGTGAGCACTTTCTTATGAAACTTTCTTGAAAGTATTGTTTCTTGAATAAGGAAGGTGTGGGTGGTTAACCTTATGGAACTTCTATGCAAGGGAAAATAGCATCTTCTGTCTGCTCCTAGCCTAATCTGAGTTTGTGAATATTATTCCAGGTAATTTTGGCAGATACTTGTATCACCTTGAGGAATCTTAACTCAGTAAGTAAATATTTCCTACTAATTCATCAGTAAACTAAATTCCCATATTAAACTTTTTTTCCATCCTATATTTCTGGCGTTAATTGAGGACAAGGAGAAGATATTTTTAATTTGAAATTCTCATTTTTTTCTTAGAGACCTTAATGTAGCAGTTGCTCAGCCTGTGGAACTGTTAGCCTATGCTGTGCTGCACAAACTCATTAGCACCCAGAAACCATGCGCTCTGACAGGCTGATGTTCCCCAAATAAACTAGAGAACCACTAAATAGAGATCACCTCTGCCTTACTCTCTCTTCGTTTCTGGCACACTGGAAGTACAAAGTGAATGCCTGTGCATAATCATATTTAAAATAGGTGACATTACCAATTACAGTGTTCTAAATGTCACACAGTTTTTTTCACTCCTCCCCAGCTCCACACTTTAGACACCTGCTCTCAAAATGTTCTTGTCCTCATAACAATGTGGAAAATAGCTGAGAATCTAGAATGTTAAGAGGTACAAGGGACATTAAAATTTATCCAATTTTACACCTCATTTCACAGTTTGTTGCAGGCATGGGAAAATAAGCCACTGATGGAATTAGATGTCTAACTTTAGTCTTGTGTAAATTATGGAAATTACAGTTTTGCTATATAAAATGAGTTGTCACAGGCTCACATACATATAGGGAAATAAAAGTTTCCATGTGACCTTGTCTTGACTTATTAGTCTTTGGATTTAGCCGAGAGTTTAAGGACCAGACTTATTCCTCCAAAGTTAATATCCAGAGTAAGTCTTAAAGTGGTATGTGGCACAAACTGGTATGGAAGAGGTTCAAGGAATAAATCATGGGAAGAATGTGCACTAGGAGTGAAGAAGGCATAAGTAGCAGGGTTTTCAGGAGAGACCGGAACCTGATCATGGGTCCATTTCTACACAGAGTAGAACTTCCATTATTAAGTGGAAAGTGGAGATTGTTGACAGCTAGGCAGAAAGGAAACAGCATGATCACATTCGTGTTTTAGATCCCATTCATTTCTCACATGTTCTGAGAACTTACAAAGTTCAATTAATTTGAGGTATATAACACAGATTAGCATGAAATTTCAGAGGCAGAAGATGTTATTTCCAGTTGGCAGAAACCAGGAAAGAATCGTGGATTATTAAAAGATTCTTATAATGGGCCTTGTAGATGAAAGGACAAAATTTTGAAATAGCAATTCGAGTAAAGACAGATCTTCTCTGGCTGGCTTGTGGTGTTGAAGAGAAGTGAAGATTCTTGTAAGATGAGTTGATGGCAGGTTTCCTGGCAGCCTACTATATAAACAAACAAGCAAACAAAAATATATGTAATCCTTGAACAATTACAATGGAAAGCAGCTATATTATAATAGTAAATTTATAAGAGACAAGGTCGCATGTATTGCAGCAACAGCTTTTATTTAATGTCATACTTTGCTTTCCTCACTCTATATAATAAATAAAAACCAAGGTTAATCTCTTCATCCTTTTTGATCTATCATGTAAATATAGGCTGCATTGTTCAATTTTCTCTGTAAAAAATACTAAAGTAAAACCATTCTTCCAAGTCTTGATTTCCTGCAAGCCCAATTCGTCTGAAAAGATACCCTAATTTTACCTCAAAAATCAGATCGGCTAAAAGCCTGTTAACCACTCTTGGACTCCTTTCAGTCACTGATGGAGTAAGGTTCTTTTCCATATTCTCTCCTCAAGAAACAAGCAGGACATACTATTGATTACTGGTATAATTCCTTAAAAGCACAATGTCATTTTTACCTTTAAATCCCAGCTCCTAGCAGATTCGCATAATAAATAAATTAAAGTTAATTCTTAACAAATATACTTGTCAATTATGGGTGGAGATACTAAACATTAACTGAGTTTTAATATTTTACAGTTTACTATGGCTTGGCTATTTTTCCTTATGACTGTGACAACTTCCAGGGCTCTATGCTACATTTAATATTATAGTATATAGTTATATACTGAGGATATCATTACACACTGTGCATCATTTCAAATCATATAATATTTTACTCTACAGAAGCAAATCTATTAGAACTCCCTCAAATAATAAAAACTAAGGAATAAAATCATATCAGCAGAAACAAAGAAATTATTCTTTCTTCAAATGAGGCCTGAATCACATTCTGAGTTTTTCGATAACCAAGAAAACACATCACACACACACACACACACACACACACACACACACACAATTTGATCACTTTGGGGACTTTCATCTAATCAAAGAAGAAAATTTGGTGCATTAGATTAGACCATTTTTTTCCCATCGTTGAGTTAAAAGCACTTTCAATAATTCTTAAAATAGGACGTACTTGGATAATTGTGCTTTGTACATGAACATGATCTTTAATTAAGTTTCCTATTAAGTGGGATTGATTATTCAGGGCATATTTTCGTATTTTTATCTGTCTCAGTTTTCTGGATACAATGCCAACCATGGCATATGTAGATTTCTCTTAATAGATCTATAATGGAGCTTTAGTATAAACTCTAAATAGTTTTGTTTTCCGTTCTAATTGTAAATTAGAATGTCCAAATCACTTTGTATTTTTAATTGATCTTTTTTAAATTTTAGCCTCTGATCTGTGGAGCTTATAAACTACAATGATATTTTGAAATGGGATGAGGTTTATTTCTTGAATAATATAAAAAAATTGTTAGTTTTAGGAAAATTAAATATGACTCAAGACAATTTATTGACAAAAGCAAAATTGAAATTATTATATTTATGGTTTTGTTTTGTTTACAAGTCTAGAATATTTTATTGCATTGTCAATGCATAACATAGACAAATATGCTAATGAATAATAAGTTTAATACCTTGCACCATTAGTTAGCTAAGTCATTTCCTCTTCCTAAATATGAGATTTAGTAACAAATGGCTAATATGTGAACTTTATGTTACAAAATATTAATAGCTAATGTCATTTCTAAATGAGAAGTAAATACAAGAACTTATGGAGAAAAAAGGTAAGTAGAAAATGAATTTTAATATTCATATGAACTTCAGTTATCAAATTTACAATTAAAGAACACATGCTGTAAATTAATATAATATGTGTTTTATTGAATAACCTTTGAAAGAGATCTTAATGTTGGTGATATATAGAATTGATTGGACAAAATATTTTTGTTTCCTCTTTTACATTAAGCACTTACTTTGCTGAGAAGAATTTCTTATCTGTACATTGTACACTGTAAAATTAATTGGTAAGCATTTTCACTTGATGAATGATGAACAGCACAGATTGGTGATTAAGAGCATGAACTCTTGAACCAGGCTGCGTACAGCCACATGTTGTTCTGCTACTTATAAGCTACAGGGCCACCATGGGAGTTTTGTTTTAGCTCACTGCCATCTCAGATTCAAACTCATGAAATTTTGTGAAGAGAGTACATTGAAGAAAATATGTAGTCTTTAAATACTTATATTAGTAAAGCTAGAACACTAATATTAATGATTTAATCATCCAACTTTGAAAGATAAAAAATAATTTACTTAATCCCAAAAAGTAAAGACATGAAAATGTATAAACTAAAATTAATAATATTGACAATAATCATGTAACAGAGGGGATCAACAAAGTAAATGTATGTTCTTTTATTTTTGAAAATACAAATAGCAGTGAAAAGTCTGTAGAAAACTTCCCAAAAAAAGAAGAGAGAAAGAAGGAACAAATTAACACATAATATAGAATGAAAAAAGAAGATAGAAATATAAATAATGTGGATATTAAAAATGATTATTAGATGTTATGAACAACTCTGGGTTAAATTCTCATCTTATTTACTAAAAATAACTTAAGAAAGAAATGCTGAATCAACTAGTAACCATGGAAGGCATTGAATTCTTAAAATTAATTGAAAATCTTCCCAGAAAGAAGTCACCAGATCATACAGTTCTTTAAGTAAGTTCCAAAAACTTTGAAGAAATAAATTCCTCCTAATAAAAAATTGCAGAATATATAGATGCTCTTCAGCTTACCGTGGGGTTACTTCTCGATAAACCCATAATAAATTAAAAATATCATAAGTAGAAAGAGCATTTGATCCACCTTGCCTGCTGACTATCACAGCTTGGCCTAGTCTGCCTTGAATCGCTCAGGACACTCACAGTAGTGTACAGTACCCTGGAGAGCATCAGGCATCCGGGCTTCTGACCATATGGCTGACTAAGCTGTGGCTCGCTTTGTGAGAGTGTTAGCCTTTGGCTTATCACTAGCCACCAAAAATATCAAAATTCGAAGTACAATTTCTAATTAACGCTTTTAAACCGTCTTAAAGTCCAAAAATGATAAGTCCAGGACCATCTGTACTTAAATAAACACAATATACAAACAAACTTAAGTCACAATCTAAATAGCAAAACCACAGGTATTATTTTTTTAATGGATAATTATAGAAAAAAATCCTAAAAGAAATATCACCAAATAAATTCCAGATTAATACATTTTGTCAGATTTTACAGTTTAGAAAATAATTTCTAAATATTATGTTAATCATTTAAAATACAGTATAGTTTTCTACATAGAAGAAAAGAATTATTCAGTACTATGCCATTTAAATTCATGATGTCAATTTTGAGCAAAATAGGAACGAAGAAAAATACTTTAACCTGATAATGGACATTTACAGTATAGTTTGTAGTAAGCACCATATTTACTGATGAGTGTTAATGCATTCCTTTTAAGATCTGGAAATTACAAATATGACTGCCCTTATCCTTTTGATTAAGCACCGCAATAGCACTCCAGCTATACAGTAAGAGAAGGGTGAAATAAAAAACAGTGTAAGGATTGAGAAATTGTTACCACAACACCAGTCTATGTCCTGCTGCTCACCTCTCAGAAAGCCAATCACTAAGACAACAAGCATTACTGGAGAACAATGCTTTCATCTGGTGCTACATTCAAGTAGATGGGAGATCAGTCTCAAATCCACCTCGCTGACCAACTAAAATTGGGGGTTTATATAGCAAGGAAGAAATGTAACTACATGTAGGTAAAGAGGAATTAGGGAGTGGTAAAGTAATCATGAGGGACGAGGGGTCTGTCTTCTGGTCTGGATGTGATGATCTGGGGAGTTTCAGTTCTTTGATATGGTCTGGGAGCCTTAGGGTCAGCTTCCTGAGGAAAGAATTCAGGTAAGAAAAATGTAGGTTTCAGGCTTTAAGACTGGGAAGGTCAAATTATATGCTTCAATAAACAACAAACAAAATTCTATGGGACAATTGGAGCAGCCTCAAAACAACAAACAAAACAATTGCTTTAAATAGCTCAACTATTGTTTTCATATATTCTCAAAATAATTATTAGTAACTAAGGTATTTTGCTCCATTGCTCATTAATTTTAAAAAAATTGTGGAGCACCTTTTACAATGGCAAGCACACAGCAAACAAAGTAGAATAGCCACGCTTATGAGGACTATATTATTTATAGACTTAAATAATAAAGCCACTTAAATTTTATATTAGAGGATAATAAATATAGTGGAGAAAACCACACAAAACATCAATAAGAAGCAAGACAACAGAGGAGGGTAATGTGATCATGAATGTCATAGAGTAAGGTAGGGATTTTAAATAGGAAAAAACTCAATGAATAACGACATTCAAACAAATCTGTGAACAAAGTGAGGGAAATAGAAATGAAGTGGTCTGGGGAAATGATGTGCCAAGCAAAAACAAAAGAACTAAAAGACCCTGAGCCAAACTGAATCAAACACCCATCATGATGAAGAACAGTGAAAGAGGAGGGAGGGGGAGAGAATAGTATGTGATGAAGAATTCCCCAGGGCCATGCATGTGCAGCCTTCTAGATGATAGGAACTTGGCATTCATTCAGAGTGAAATAGGGGACCTGTGAAAATTTGGACTAGGTAAAATGACACAATCTAACATCGCAGTAAAAGAAACAGCTCACCATGGAAACTGGAAGAAAAGTCAACAAAAAATTTCATAATGGTGGTGTGAGGTAATGGTAGCTTAGAACAGGGAACAACATAAAGTTTGTGATAGATTTTGAAACTAGAACCAATAGAATTTCTTGATACATTAGGTGTGGCAGTGATGCACAGGGAGGATTCAATATTTTAAAATATAAAATTTTCCAAAATTAATTGATACATTCAAAATAATTCCAATTAAAATAACAAGAGACCTTTTGGGAGACTGGAAATTACAAGCTGCTTCTGGATAATGTAGAAGAACTAAAAGCCTAGAAGGAAAAACTTAGTCCTGAAGCAGAAGCACAAGATGAGAGAAGGGGGTGTGTTACAATGCAATGAGAATCATAACAGTTCTAGAAATGCAGAGTGTTACTGGCTGAGTGATAGCAAAGTCATTGGAATAGAAAAGTGAGCCTCAAAGAGACCAGTGAAAATTAGTTAATAATGAAGCTAGCATTGCATGTTAGGAGAAAGCAAGAATAATTAATGAATAATGGTAGAACAATTGGTTCTCAATATTGAAAATGAATTAAAACAATTCCATCATGTGCGATATAAAAAATAAATGTACAGTGCATTAGAGACTTATAGGTAAGAAGAAAAGCTATAAATATTTTAAAAATGTCATTTGACCTTAGGGTGGAGATTTATTAACTAAAACTTGAAGAATATAAATCATTGAGAAGATTGATAAACTCAGCACCATAAAATCAAGTACTACTGCTCATTAAAAGATACCATTATGAAAATGAAAAAATAATATGCAAACATGAAGACTATAAATATAAAGCAGAAAAAATCAGTATCCAAGATATGTACATAGCATTTACAAAACATTAAGAAGCAAACACTCCAAAAGAAATAAAAATAATTAGGCATTTTACTGAAAACAAAACATAAGTGACTTTACTAGTCACTGAAACGTTGGTTAACTTTTGTGAGTCTTATAGAAGAATATGAATATTACATTATCATATGATAGAGAGTATAAATCTTATTCACTACTGGTAAGAATGTAAATAATAACCATTTTGAGAAGCTTTTAGGCATTTCCATAAAGTTCAGAGGCATGTATCTTGCCACTCAGTAAATTAGCTCTTAATATGCCTTAGAACTGGGTTTCTAAATAGTGGTTCCAGTGACATTTTGGGCTGGAGAATTCTTTGCTGGGGTAGAGACTGTTTTGTATATTGAAGGATGTTTAGCAGTGTCCCTCCTCTCCACCAACTAGATGCCAGCCACATTCTCCAGACAGGACAATCTGGAATGCCTACACACATTGCCAAATGTCCCTGGATGGATAAACTTGCCCCAACATAAGGAGAAACCTCTGTAGAGAAGTTTCTGGAGAGAAACTTCAAAATGTTTAAGATGTAAAGACAAAATTGTTTCTCACAACAACACTACTTGTAACACCAAAAACCTAGAATTAAACCAAGTGTCTATTACAGCACAGGTAATTATGGTATTTTCATACTATGTGTAAAACTATGCAAAAGTACAAATGAGTGACATCCAGCGACACTCTTCATGTTGGTACATTTCAGGAAGAATATTAACTGAAGAAAGGCAGTCACAGAGTAATATAATTAATATGATTCAATATGTATACATTATAAAAACATACACAATTAGGCCGGGCGCTGTGGCTCAAGCCTGTAATCCCAGCACTTTGGGAGGCCGAGACGGATGGATCACGAGATCAGGAAATCGAGACCATCCTGGCTAACACGGTGAAACCCCGTCTCTACTAAAAAATACAAAAAACTAGCCGGGCGAGGTGGCGGGAGCCTGTAGTCCCAGGTACTCGGGAGGCTGAGGCAGGAGAATGGCGTGAACCCGGGAGGCGGAGCTTGCAGTGAGCTGAGATCCGGCCACTGCACTCCAGCCTGGGAGACAGAGCAAGATTCCGTCTCAAAAAAAAAAAAAAAAAAAAAAAAAAAATACACAATTAGAAAATATATTCAAAAACTTTTAAATGTACGGAAAAATAAAAAGAAACCCCAAGCAACTATGGACAAAATTAAGGTAATAAAGACAATTCAAGAATAAGGTTTATTATTTTTGAGGAAGATTAAGCAGGGGTGGGAGAGACAAAGATGATGGCCTTGGTAATTTTCTTAGGCTGGGCTAGGGAGCGGAAGATACTGCTGTACATTTTATCATTTTCTTCATACCAGTGGTTCTAAACTGGGCAAAATTTATTCACCCAAATAAATACTTGGAAATGTCTAAAACCATCTCGGGTCATCACAACTAGGTATAGGGGAGTGCTATTGGCAGCTAGTGGAAAGAGGCTAGGGAATGCACCAATCACACACAATGCAAAATGTCAATAATGTTGAGGCTGAGAGATTCTCTCTTAGACTTTACAAATATGTTGTACTGTGCTGAAACTAATCATATTTAATAAAAATACATATTACACAATATATTATGAAACAAATTTACTGGTTTATTTAAACTACTATAGAAGTTAAAAAAAAAATCCAAAGTGAGATTTTTCTGGCCCTCTGATTTCAGGAAGATATGTAAGAGAAATTTTTATGTAAGTATTGTTCCATATAAGTTTGCATCTTTAATTGTAGAGGACATCAAACAAGAAAATTTCTGCCAATAGCAAATGTACCATAGAGCCCCAAAACATACCACAACAAGCCATTGGGTACCTGCCCCCATGACAAACATAAATGTATAAATTATTTTGATGCCTGTCTTTCCTCTGTTAGAATTTAAGATCCATAAGGACAGGCACCACAGATACTCTATTCACCACTGAGTTTTTTAGCATTTAACATAGTTTCTTGCACTATCAGGAACTTGCAAATATTTATTGATAAATGAATGAATGAATAAAAGTCAACCTGCAAGCTCTGCATTGGGAAAAAATTTCAAAAAATACATCAAATGCAGCCTAGGAAAAACTGGTGAGTGACGAGAAGTTTGTTTATGGAAACTGAAACATGCCTTTAATTTGGGGTTTCAGAAAGCTTTTGAATAACAGATGTTCACCACATTTGCTCATTCATCCACTTTTTCAGGTATCAAGCATTTTCTGAGCTCCTGCTCTATGCTAAGTACCCTCATGAACACTGAAAATGGGTTGTCACATGAAATAGCCTATATTTGGTCAGTTGACAACTGGCTGGGATTGGTATATTGCTGAAGGTAAACTTCCCTTTGTGAAAATTAGAAAGTACCATACCATGTTCTTTTTGCTGAAATTAGTGAGCTGTTTCTCCTGATTTTTCTCCAGAAAGTAAGAGTATGGTATTTCTGAAATATTGTAAGTACTTTTTTTCTACTTGAATATAAGTGGAGACATACAGAAGGTGGAGCAGTTAGAACATCCATTTAGTCTCCATGGAGGACTCCATTAGCCAAGGAACTCTCCGCTGGTAGCTTGAAAGAATTTCATTCTATGTATATAAATCTAAACAGTGCACCTCAAGGGAAGTTCATACCGACTGTAAATAAAATCCAATTGTGTGTCATGCTGCAAATTAATCCCCAACAATCTGAGATCTTGCAGTACACTAAGATGTTTCACTAGGACTTTTCTTGCATTAAAGACAGTGAAAAAAATATGAAAAATTATAGTCAATTGTGCCACGTCTATATACAAATGATCAAAAACTAAGACTGTTTGTGAGAGCTCTCTGCTTCAGATGGAAAACAGCAGAAACCCTCTTTTGGGTAACAACAAAAAAAGGATATGCTACGATAATCAAAATCTATATGAAGTAAATATACTTGAGGATCCCAAACATGCCAAAGTAATCAAATTACAACTAAAATCATTTCTGCGACTTTTACAGTGGTCTAGGAAAATACTTTTATTTTACTTTTTAGAAATCCTAGTGAAAGAAATTTTTAAAATTCATGTGATATTATTAAATGCTTTGGAAAGTTGGGATTATTATTTATTATTTCATTTGGAGAAAGCTATTAATGCTAATGATGTATGTTGAGGCTAAATAAATCATTTTGTGACAGCAAACGTGCAATTTCCTATAGTGGAAGATTTACAATTTGATCACAATTTCTATTTTTGACATGAAGAGACTTTTCTTTATTTCTGGGCTTTTAGAAACTGTGACCCTATGATCTTTCAACCTTGGGGGACACTTGAAATGAAAGCACAAAAGTGGTTTCTTATTGAACCTAGTCAAATCATCCAAGTGTCCTGATGGGTCTCCCAAGATCCTTGAAATGGATTTGTCAGTGGTAGAATCTATTAGCAGAAGTCACTCTGGATCCCCAGTGAAATGAGGCTATTGTTGCTCAAAAACATTTATTTCCTAATAGAAAATTTAACATGTACCTTTAGTAGTAACACAGCACATATAAGCCTTTATTTAATGTTTTTATGTAAATGTTACACGTCAATTATCTTTGAAAATATCAGCCTATGATCTATATCTAGAATTGCTTATATATTTCTTCCAAAATGGAAAGTTAAAATTCCAGGAAATGAAATAGAATTAAAAAGGGAATGTTACAATTTTAAGACGAGAAAAGAAACCACTATTGGGAATTATGGACTCTTTCATTTAAGAAATGTGAAGTGCTTCATCTTGGCCACCATGCCTTTTGCTGGTCTCACTGCTGAGCCAAGCATTCTGTGAGCCAGGAGCCAGCATAGTCACCTGTGCAGCACCCTTCATGCTCTTGTGCAGGGAGGCCTGCCAGCAGCCCTCTGGGCTTCATCTCAGAACTATTAGAATGCAATTAGGGAAATCATTAGACCTCAGTTGAGAGCCAAGTTGGGACTTCAGATGCTTGTCAAATACTGATTCCTCTGGGATAGAACTGCTCCCTGAGTCATCAGGCCACCTCCAGACTTCAGGCATAACCCTTAAAGAGCTAGTCCTCTAGCAGGCAGGCTTTTGAAAATGCCTTACATAAATGTTGTCAGATGAGGTATTTTAAAATTAAGTCATTTTAGAGGGGAAATGACAGACTCTGCCTCTATTAAATGTTTGGAGAAATGTCCTTATTCAGGACTGAATATATCGCCTCCAGTTTACAGGACCAGCCCATTAACTGCTAGGAAGGAGGCAAGCTGGCCATGGTGCTTCCACCACATCCATTTATATAATAATAATAATAATAATAACAACAACAATAGTAATGATGACTATATCTTATGTACAGCTTGCTATATGAGAGTCATTGTACTCTGAGGCTATGATACATCAACTCATTTATTCTTCTCAGGTCTGTGAAGCAATATTATTGTCCCTAATCAACTATGTGTGACCTTGAAGAGGTTGAATCATCTTCAAAAGATTTTACATGGCACAATATGTTAGCTGATATTCACATTCAAGTGTGAATTATATCTAACATTCTATCCATGAGCACAGCATTTTATTGTACTTCCTTTGCAGTTCTCATCCTTGAGAGCTTCTCTTGTCCTTCCTCAGAATCTCTTATGCACAGAGATCCACCAGGATTCTCCCCCTCCTCATCCTTCCCTGCACACCCAACATCATTTCCCCCCAGAGCAGAAATGTCATGCCTTTAGGCTGGTTACACCTTGGGCATTTCTGACTGTTTTGTATTCTAGAAGATCATGTGTGAGCTCCTATGCCTCACTTGTGAACAAACCAAGGAGATGTCTCCTTGAAATCCTTTATAGTTAAAAAATTCATCACCCTTCTAAACTTTCTTTAGAACTCAGAAGACTATAAACACAAATTATGAAAACTCTGTCATCAAGCTGCTTCCCATTCCTACACCTTTATATGATGGATCCTCCCTGCCATCTGTGTAATCATGTTTGACACTTGGTAATGAAACTTTCAGCACTCTCCACCACTCTTTACTCAATTTCAACTGTGGAATCACACCCTATCATTTGTAATTTACATTAGACTTTATTTCTTTTCTGGGGTTTTGTGATTGGTAGCATTTTCTAGCTTGATGTTTATAATAAATAGGAAAGCTGTGATTCAAGATGCGTGAGAATGATACTTTTTGACCTTCTTGATTTCATTTTCTTTGGAGCATACGAATCACATAGGAATGATATTTCAAGATGCAAGACATTTATTCATGTCAGAGTAAGTTAACTAAATTGCATGCAATGCATTGGATCATGCTGGAGACAAAACAGCTGCTGCCACCCGCCCACATATTCATGGCCTTTCCTATATCAAATCATTTCTTTTCCATTTAGACCAAGATGTGAAGGAAACAAGAGGGAAAATAAAATGTTGCTTTACATGCTTTAGACAACATTGGAAATCTATTTTCTAATTTTTGTGTTATTATTATGCATGTTATCTTGTGACATTTTAGAGATTCCTTTAAATAATAATAACAGGATTTATAAACACTACTATATTCTTGGACGGACTTAAGCACTTCACATATATTACCTGGTTTAAGTTTTGAAATAAACCCTCGAAATGTTTACTTTTATCAGTGAAACACAAAAGAGATTAAATCCCTTGCCCAAGGTTACACAGCTAGTAATTATTAGAGACAACTCAAATACTTCAGGAATCCAAATTTAAAGCCTCAACTTGTAACCTATGCTATTTAGATATTATAAGAGTGATTTGAAATTATCTTGATCTAGTACAACATAGAAGCTTGTGACAAGACCTAAATATTTATAAAATTATTAAACCATTTACTTACTTATTTTTAACTTCTCTGTCTCCCTACTGGAATAAAAGGAACAATAGATCATGGATATGTCCATCTTACACCCTCTTCTATTCCCAGTACTTAAAATAGTGCCATACACATAGTGTGGGCTTAATTAATAATTGTGGACTGAATGAATGAGCAAATGAAAGAGACATATTTCAAATTCAGGAAGGTGTCTATGAGGCTGATCATCCTCAGTCAATTTCAGTAACAGGCTCTGTTGAAATGAAAGATCCAGAACAGACAAGGCAACTTTCATCAAGGGTGAAATGTTTATATTTCATTTTTGTATGCAAAAAACTTGAAATACTTTAGAAAATTAGGAGACATCTCCCTGCTCATTCTATAAATGTTGATTCATACCCATCTGATGTTGGATGGGGGAGCATTTCATAGCAAACCTGATATAAATTTGTCTGAAAAAAATATTCAGGAGCTCCTTTTTATCTTTGAAATTATATATATATATATATGAATCTTTTTTATTAAGTTTGCCTGAAAATATTTCTTAGTTTTTAAAGCCAGTTTCTTTATTCAATTTTGCAAAGTATTCTTTAAATATATTTGATTATACTTCTTTTTCTTTCATAACATATACTATTTTAAAAGTTTTTACATTATAAATATTGATTCTCTTTTCTACTTTGCTAACGTATCTGAATTTCTGCTAGAGTAATTTTTTGTATTGCTGCTTTGTTCTTTTTCTTTCTTCTAAATGTCTGATAAGCCATTTAATTCTAAAAAATTAAAAACAAATTTCAAATAAGAAAAATAATTCAACCATACTTACATAAAAACCAAAAGCGTCAAAACAATAAGGAAAATACATTAGCAATATAGACTAAAATGACATAAAAATAGTAAAAACTACATGAGTAGTGATAAAGTACCTCAATTATTATAAAGTAAGCTTGAGAAAAATGCAATATTTTTTTAGAATTAAAATAACAAAAACCCCTGAGTTTCTTTTTCTAGATAAAAATCATCACTAACATTTTGAAGTATTTTCTCATCTGTCTCTCACTCTCTCTCTCTCTTCACGCCATATATAATTTTGAACCTGCAATAGAGATAAATCTGGTTCCTGCATTATTTGACATTATGAAATGAGATATTCTTCAAAATCTCTAAAAATTATTTGAGAGCTGAATCTTAGTGGTGTTTCCTATGCTAATGTGTGAATGTATCATTTTGCATAGCCTGGCTTCTCTTGTTAGATATTTATGTAGCTTTGCAGTGTACTATTATAAATGATGATAGATATCCTTGATGTAATTTTGACATAGAGTTTTCCTCAGGATAAATTTTGATAAGTTATATTGCCAAGTCAATAAGTATACACGTATTTTATGCTTTTGATTCATATAGCTAAATTTTCTCAAAGGAAGTCATGACAACAATTTCAAAGCCTTGTAAATGACTAAATCACAGTACTCCAAATTATGCTGTGTTATTCTGTCTATAACGGTCTCCAATACTGCTGCGGTCTGAATGTTTGTGTCCACCCAGCACTCATATGTTGAAATCCTAATCCCTAAGGTGACTATAGTAAGAGCTAAGGCCTTTGGAAGTTATGATTGAGATCAGTGCCCTTATAAGAGGCCCTTGAGGGCAGGCTAGTCCCTTTGCCATGTGAGGACACAGTGAGAAGACATCCACATATGAAGGAAGTGGGCTGTCACCAGAACCATGCTGATCGTGGACATTCCAGACTCTACGATAGTAAGAAATAAAATTCTGTTGTTTATAAGCTACCCAGCTTAGTATATGTTGTTATACAACACGGGTAGACCGAGGCAAATACTTAGGTCTCATTAGAAATAAGCTGACCCTACTCAGCCAGAGTCTATGCGGGGCAGCTTCCATTAACTTGTGCTGTTCAGCATAGGTTAAAACATACTGAATATAGTCATCCTATCTTCCATCCATCACACGCTCATCCCCAGCTCTTCTTCTCTGAAATGGTAGGTGTTTGTAAGAAATCTTGCCAGTGTCTTCTGCACTTAATTTTATTTCCAATAAAAACCTCAGATATGCCTTGCTTGTTTTGTCCTTGGTTAAGCAATCAAAAAACCTCCAGGGAACAAGCTGGAGAGAAGAGAGTCCAAGTGATGGGCTGCTTGTGAGTCTGTTCACACACTTTGCCTTTACTCCTTAACTTCTACTTTCTCATTACTCCTATTCCGAAAACAGTCTACATAACATATAAAAGTCAACCAACAACCTGTTTGTTTGCCAAAAATTTAATGCTTTTCGAAAAAATACCTTGCTTATTATCAAGCCAACCAACAAACCATAAGAAATCAAAATTAATATTTCACAACCACGTTTACCATACACCCTTAGCTGCTTTATTTGTGAAGCGTCTCATAATTATTGTTTAATGATGTATTTGATTTCTCCTGATCCTGTGACATCGAAAATTATTTCCAGGCCCACTATCAGAGTACTGGTATAGCAGTCTCTTCAGTGCTGTTTTATATAAAAATGAATAACTTTATTACATCCCCAGAAATATTTCAGTACTAGATTTATTTATTTATTTATTTATTTATTTATTTATGGGTTTTGTTTGATTTTCTTTCAAAGACATCACCTTCTTCCCATTATTATTACTCAGGAACCTAAATATCTATGTAATATGCAAAAGTTATTGCTATTACAAGTGTATTTGTTACTATCCTATAACAAAAATCCCCTTGAGTGTAGCAATGCCGTATATACACAGAAGTCCAGGTGAGAAGCAATTAACCCTTGAGGTAATATTGGAAATGAAGGGGAAAATGAAATCAAGCTGCAAGATCCAACATGGTTTAACACATAAGCAGGCATATGAAAATAGGAGGAATGAGTCAAGAAAACATCAATGTTAACAGAATTAGAGAAGTGAGAAGAAAGGGATGGTTATGCAAGTCATGTAATGACTATGTTGCAGACATGATGAATTAAGGAAACTGCAGAATATATGGTTATAAATTTAAACAGAAAATAGAAAACATGACACTGGTCAGAAAAGCTATAAAAGCTATAAAGATGAAGATTTAATGATAAGCTTATGAATTAATAACAAAAACAGATTTTTTTGTGGGTACACAGGAGATAATATATCCAACTGGTACTACCAACGCTGCAGTGGGCTGTGGAAGGAGTAGGTGGAGAAGATTTAGTTAGGCAGTGGAGAAAGCGATGGAAGTTGTTATTATTTACATTAGGAAAAACATGAAAACTGAAAATAATGAATATTTAGTTTGACAGTGTGCAGAGCATCCTTAACAGAAATAAATGAGGTATATGAGGAGTTGCATAGAAAGTAAACGAGTATGCTAAAATTAATTTCTAATATAAATAGTAGATTGATAGATGTTAGTAAAAATAAAATAAACAAAAACAAATTTAAGATGGCAAAGAAAATGACAAACTGAGAAAATGCTTTGGATAAAGAAGGAGTGGTGTTTCCTATTTTGTTTTCTTTTAAATAGAGAAAATTGGATATGTCTGAAAAAAACAGTTAATGAGAATATTAGTGAGATAAAATTACTCCAAAAGAAAGTGATTAACAGAATCATAGAGGAGGCAAGAATCACTGAGTTTTCTCATCACAGGATAAACATAGTCTATACCAATTTAGCAAGTTGATATGGTTTGCATCTGTGTCTCCACCCAAATCTCATGTTCAATTGTAACCCCCTGTATTGGAGGTGGGGCCTGGTGGGAGGTGATTGGATCATGGGGGTGGATCCTTCATAAATGGTTTAGTGCCATCCCTTTGGTGTTGTTCTCATGGTAGAGTTCTCACCAGATCTGATTGTTTAAAAGTGTGTGGCATCCCCCACCTCCTTATCTTCCTCCTGCTCTAGCAATGTAAGATGTACCTGCTTCCCCCTTCACCTTCCACACTGATTGTAGGCTTCCTGAGGCCTCTTCACAGGTGAAGCAGATGCTGCCATGTTTCCTGTACAACCTACAGAATTACCAGTCAATTAAACATCTTTTCTTTATAAATTACACACTGTCAGCTATTTCTTAGTAGAAGGGCAGAGTGGAATCTACTGAAAATTTGTACCAAGGAGTAGGGTATTGCTAGAAAGATACCTGAAAATGTGGATGCAGCTTTGGAATTGGGAACAGGCAGATATTGGAAGAATGTGGAGGGCTCATAAGAAAACAGGAAAACGAGGGAAAATTTGGAATTTCCTAGAGACTTGTTGAATGGTTATGACCAAATGCCAATAGTAAAAGACCAGGCTGAGGAGGTCTCAGATGGAGATGGGGAACTAATTGGGAATTGGAATAAAGGTCACTTTTGCTATGCATCAGCAAAGCGGTTGGAGGTGTTGTGCCTCTGCCCTAGGAATCTGTGGAAGTTTCAACTTCAGAATGATAATTTAGGTATCTGGTAGAAGAATTTTCTAAGGACAAAGCTTTCAAGATTTGGCTTGGCTACTTCTAACAATCTGTACTCATACTCATGAACAAAAAAATGATATAAAAGTGTAGCTTATATTTAAAAGGGAAGTAGAACATAAAGTTTGAAAAATTAGCAGCCTGGCTATGTGGTAGAAAAGAAAAGACAATATTCAGGGTGGGAATTCAGGCAGGCTGCACATATGTGCATATGTGAAAAGGAGCCAGCTACCTCAAAGGCGTTTCAGAGACCTTTATGGCAGCCTCTCCCATCACAGGCATGGAGGGATAGGAGGGAAGAATGGTTTTATGGGAGGAGCCCAGAGCCCTGCTGGCCTGCACAGCCTTGGGGAACTTTGCCTCACATCCCTGCTGCTCTAGCTCCAGTCATGGCTCAAAGAGACCCAGGTAGGGTCACTGCTTCAGAAACTGCAAACTGTAAGCTTTGGCAGTTTCCATATGGTGGTAAGCCTGTGGGTTCATAGTGTGAAATAGTTGAGACTTGGGAGCCTCTACCTAGATTTCAGAGGATATATGGAAAAGATTCAATGTCCCAGAAGAAGCCTGCTGCAGGAATGGAGCCCTCTTGGAAAACCTCTACTAGGGCAGTGCTGAAGGAAAATACGGGCTGAATCCTGCACACAGAGTTCCCACTGAGGTACTACCTAGTGGTGCCATGAGAAGAGGGCCAGTGTTCCCCAAACCCTGGAATGGTAGAGCCACTGGTAGCTCACACCCTGCATGTGGAAAGGCCACAGGCACTCAATACCAGTCCATGAGAGTAACCACTGGTACTGACCCCTACAAAGCCACAGGAGAAGAGCTGTCCAAGACCTTGGAAGACCACTTCTTGCACCAGTGTGCCCTGGATATGAGGAATGAAGTCAAAGGAGATTATTTTGAAGTGCTACGATTTAACGACCACCCTACTGGGTTTTTGATGTGCATGGGGCCTGAATCCCCCTTCTTTTGGCCAGTTTCTCCTTTTTGGAATGGGAGTATTTACTAAATGCCTATACTCCCATTGTATCCTGGTAGGAACTAACTTGCTTTTTGATTTTACAGGCTCATAGGTGGAAGGGATTAGCCTTGTCTCAGATGACACCTTGGACTTTGGACTTTTTAGTTAATGCTAGAATAAGTTAAGATTTAGGGAACTGTTGAGAAGGGATGATTGCATTTTGCAGTGTGAGTACATGAGATTTTAGAGGGGCCAGGGAAAGAATGATATGGTTTGGATCTGTGTCCCTACCAAAATCTCATGTTAAATTGTAATACTCAGTGTTGAAGGTAGAACCTGGTTTGGGGGTGGGATGATTGGATCATGGGGGTGAATCCTTCATGAATGTTTAAGCACCATCCCTTTGGTGCTGTTCTTGTGATACAGTTCCCATTAGGTCTGGTTGTTTGAAAGTGTGTGGCACTACGCTTTCTCTCTCTTCCCCCTGTTCCGGCCTTGCGATGTGCCTACTTCCCCCTTCATCCTCTGCCATGATTGTAGGTTTCCTGTGGCCTCCCCAGAAGCTGGGCAGATAGTGCCATGCTTCCTGTACAGCCTAAAGAATCATGAGCCAATTAAACCTATTTTCCTTATAAATTGCTTACTCTCAGGTATTTCTTTATAGTAGTGCCAGAAAGGACTAATACAGCAAGGGCACGAGGTCAAGGCCTGGTAAAAGGAGGGAAAATTGCAAGCTGGGCAGATAGTGCCATGCTTCCTGTACAGCCTAAAGAATCATGAGCCAATTAAACCTATTTTCCTTATAAATTGCTTACTCTCAGGTATTTCTTTATAGTAGTGCCAGAAAGGACTAATACAGCAAGGGCACGAGGTCAAGGCCTGGTAAAAGGAGGGAAAATTGCTGCCACTACTGTGAAGACAAGATGAAGGAAAGATAGTCATGTTAAGTTTAATGGTTACAATAAAAGTTACATGACTTTTTAAGTTACAGAGGCATGTGTAAGACAATGTTATTATGTTGGTAGCCCTTTAAAATAGCTATTTAAAATTTTTTTTTTCTTAATTTGTTTTCAAAAACGTGAGACAACATATTATAATGTGTCTCAGTGTAGACCTCTTTATGTCCAAGCTAACTGGGAACCTTTGGGCTTCTTAAATTTGGATGTCTGTTTTCTTCCCAAGATTTAGGAGGTTTTCTGTCATTATTTCTTTATTTTTGCATTTTTTTCCTTTTTTATTTCAATAGGCTTTTTAAGAACAGGTGGTGTTTGTTACATGAATAAGTTATTTAGTGGTGATTTCTGAGATATCAGTTATCTATCACCCAAGCAGTGTACACTATACTCAATATGCCATCTTTAAATAAGCATTCTTTACCTTTCACTCTCTTTCTCCTTCTTCTGTAAGTCCTCCAATGTGTAGATCAGTTTGATTAATGGTGTCCTATAAACCTCGTGGGTATTCTTTCCTTTTTTATTTATTTTTTATTTTTTATCCTCTAGATAATTTCAAATAATTTGTCTTCAGGTTCACTGATTTCATCTTGATCAGGTATGATGTAACTCTACTGCATTTTTTATTTTAGTCATTGTATTCTTTAGGTTCAGAAATTTTTATGATGTCTATTTCTTTGTTGAACTTCTCTTGTTCATTTATTATTTTCCTGATTTCATTGATTTGTCTATTTGTGTTTTGTTGTATCTTATGAACATTTTAAAAATAATTCTATTGAGTTATTTATTAGACAATTTATATATTCTATTTGTTTGAGGTCAGTTACTGGAAGTTTATTTTGGCCATTTGATTGCACCATGTTTTTCTGTTGTTTTGTGTTTCTTGTAACCTTGTATTACTCTCTACACATTTGAAGAAGCGATCACCTTTCCAAACTTTAGTCTGGCTTTGGTAGGAAAAGACCCTTATTGATGGGCATGTGTGAGGGCAAAGACTGTCTGGTGTGTATAGTGGAACTGAGTCTGCTAACGTGCAGGGATGCTGGTTCCAGGATGCATGATGGTGCCTGATCCAGATGGCCTAAGTGTGAAAAATTGCTTGTCCAAGGAGGTATGTTCATATTGAATCTGGTGGATGCATGGTAGCTCTGGCTCCAAGGAGGTGCTGCAGCATGGGCTCTGAGCAACTCCAGCAGCTGGAGTTTGTTTTGGCAAAGACTGGAGACATCCTTGGTGGTAAAGCTTGTGTGGGTTTGTGGTGGCAGCAAAGGCTGATGTAGTTCCTGGTAGCAAATGCTGCTGCTGTCTTCCTACTCTCCTTTTCCCCCCACAGGATATTTGTGGCTTAGGGGATTCTTTCTGGCACTGAGGTTTGCCAGCTTGGGGAATGCAGCCATGCAGATAAAATGCTTCTCACCCTTTTCCACACAGCCATTTTTGTTTTATTGTGCTTCACTGAGCTGCTACACCATCTTAATTGTAGTTTGGAGCTCCCTCAGGGGTATATTTTATCCATGGATAATTGCTAAATATTTTTGTCTGTGTGCATGGGAGGAATTTGGGACCTGCTATTTTGCCATGTTGCTGATATCACTCCCTAAACTCTCGAACTTAATGTTTTTATTCCCACTTGATCCCGCAATCTCAAGATACAATCTCAAAACTACTTCCCCTGCCACTGCCAATACTTATTAGAGATGTCCTGAAGCTTCTGCATAATATAGGCCCCTTCGTCTTTGGCAAACCTAGAACATCCATTCCATGGTCTGACTTCACACTAGTCATTATTCTGCATGTTGGATGGAAATGTATAGACCTCAGGGGCTTGTGAGTTGTAACAAGGCAGAGTCCATCTACTTCTAAGTCAAGGAAACTGCACTAGCCATTGACAGGGAGGAGCAGATGGATCCCTCAAGCCCAGAGAGTTCAGCAAAATCTGAAGATTCAGTATTTCTCAAGTGTGTCATTCCAGATATTCTATCACAAGTCTCAGTGTTCCACTGCCTCCCAGTCATGGTCCTGACAGTAGTATAGCAGACCATCTGGTTTTGAGAATGCTGATTTCTCTAGAGCATCACAAACATTAAATTACCTCCTGGATTTCTTCTTTATTTTCTTCTGAATGTTGCAGAAAGTTTTTTATATCCTCTTAAAAACTCACTGGCTTTCACATTTATTTTTTAGTTCATGATTAATCAGCCTCAACTTTTCACAGTTGTTTTTTCCTGTATTTCCATAGCCCCAAAGAAATACCAATTTAATAGTCCTTATAATCACTACAACCCAGAACCTTTGAAATGCATGAGTTATGAGTGCATTTCCCTCCATCTTCATTCCATGTGAATTCACCACAGTGAACTTCTGCAACATGCCAAGGGCTATCTGCTCCCACCAGTAATGGGGTTGTCACTGTGAATTATCTGGTTTGTGATACAGCTCCAAAATTCCATGTAAGTATTTGTTTCCTAAAACCACTTTTACTATAAAGTCGAATTGCCACAAACAGACACCAATAGAGAGATTTGAGTGCAGATGTTTGTTGAGAATTTTGAAAAACATGTCCAAAAGTAAGTAAAGAGAACTGACTTTGTTAGAAGTGGAAGTTGGGCTTTGATGTAGTTGCAACAGAAGCCTCAGTCAACTGCATGTAGGATTTTAAGAGTGTGATAACCCTTATTATTTGTCCTCTTGAGACAAGGGAACTGGAACCTTTTATTCCCACAGATATCAGTTATTAGAGTTCAGCTGCCTCCAGCAAGGGTGTCACAACTTTGGCTGAGGCAGCTATCTTTGACCAGATAAATTTTGGGGAAGGAACTCAGCTACAAGCCATTGGTAGCCAATACTCCCAGAAGAAATAAATATTTCAGTCCTGTTCTGATAATACAGCACAGTATCTGTTAATTAACTACCTGCACCCTAACAAATTCAAAGTGCATTCCTACTCCATGCTTTTCTTAAAATCATTATAAATCCATGCTACATGAAAGTTTGTATTTGTTTTGCCACCACAAAAAAAAATTTTACCTTTAACTCGTGACTGAATTTACAGAAACATTCAGTAAAATGTCAGATATTTTGTATTTTATAGAGTGAACTTCTATTCTACGAATTTGGTGAAAAATGGAACCCATTACTATTGGAATTCACTTTACCGATTTTCTATTTGAAACATCAATTGGAACTAGTGTAAAACAGGTAGCATTGATTGTTTTTGGAGTTTTTATTTGCTAATAGTGCCTTTGCATTAAAATACTCACCTGTATTTTAGTTAAACATTAAAATGAGTAAAATTATTTTGGGAAAATATTTGATCTCAATAAAATGTCATTCTTCATAGTGCTGTGTAAAACCCCTCTCTGCAAATGCTGAGCTTCATTCATTATCATTACATCCAAAATAATTTCTGATATTCAGTAGATGCTAATGATTCTTATACAGATTTCTTTTTTAACTGATTGTATGTATCAACAATCTTTGTGCAAATACTACTTTTATTGGAAAATTTCTGTAGAAAATTAAAATGTGGAACTCAACTTTTAATTAAATGTTAACTTTCTTTTTGATTTATTGTCACTGAAATAGTTGATTGCAAAATAAAAGAACATTATCAAATAAGAAAATGAAAAGTTACAAATTTATACGATACAATAAATGGCAAAATCCCTGTAGCAAGAGCTTCCAGTCTACTCTATAGGTGTGATAGCCTCTATATCAAATATTTATACACACCTAACCTGTAATTCCCATAGATCCCCTGGTAGTTTCAGGCATCTTGCGAGCCTTGATAGGTCACATTGAAGCTGACTGGTATTCCAAGTTTCCCCTAGGATAACAGCATCTTATACTACTGCCATGGCCACCCCTAACCATAAGAGTGAGCTATCCTCTCCCCTCACTGCTCATGCTGGGCCCACTTTTATTCATCATGTGTCTTGCTTGCTAGTCATTAGTTATATAGCATTGGTAAAGATTGGCAAAGAAGTACAGGATATCACTGATTTCCTTTACAATTTGGACAGGTATCAATTGTGAGAACCCTGTTCAATACACTTGAGTCACACATGCCATTAGATGACACCGTGTTATAAGCTAAAAGTTCAAAATAGAGATCCAAAATCTAATCCAGTTATTTCAATGTAAATAACATTTCATTAAAAATTAAAATATCTGGAACACATCCCAAACGAGGTGGAAAGCTGGGAAACTAGGCATTTATTAGGATTGTTTTAAGAGTTGAATAAGTTTAAGAAGAATCAGGAAAAGCCCATATCTGCCATTCATTTGTGGAGAAACAGATAAGTAGACTAGTTGGACTTTCCTAACCAGATGTGGCCATCAAACAGATTATACGGAAAAAGCAGAGAATGAAAACAACCCAAGACTGACAAGGGTATGATGAGAACAGTGGAGAACTCCAGGGTCAAGAAAAGCAAAATTGGTAGAGACTCCATTGCTGACATAGCTCTTTCTGAAGTGCTCACAGAATGGGAATTTAAATGAAGTAGCCAAAAACCACTGGACTGAAAGAATTAGAATATCCTCCAAATATGTGCAAGAGCTGTCCTCCTCTGAAATAATTACAGAGGGTTTAAATGTTAAGTGAGACAAGGATCCATTTTTTTCTGAGACACCAGTCTGACTCAGTGAGATTCACACATATTGTGACCCAGGTCCTTACTGAATATTCCACGCGTGTATCTCACATAATCCTTAAAAAGCTTAGCCTATGATAATGCCTTTTCACTGATGTTGTATTTTGCTTCCTTGGTAACTTCGAAATGCTGCCACATTCCTGCTATTTTACCTTCTGCACACTATGGGTGATTTGATGAGAGCGCATAACCAATTGCATTGAAACTGGTAAAAGGGAAAGCCTGGAGTTGGAAGCTGTGACTTCCTCCTTGTCCATATTGAGCACATGAAGGCTCTGTCTGCAGTGAATCCTGTAGTCCAGTCGTGTCTAAAGAGCTTTCACTTTCCACACACAGGGCCACAGATATTTCGGGTCCTTCTCACTTTGGTAAGCCCTGCATTGTCATTCTAAATTTCAGAATGTCAGAAACGTGTGTCCAACCTGCACTCAGGTAGAGCCATTACAGACCAAATAGTTGAACCTCGTCTGTCTATACAGGTGATCTGGTCAGCATAACACGTCTAGATGCTGCTCCACAGTGAGCAAAAGTTAACTATAAAAGCGGAGGGTCTCTGGGTGTTTTGGATACCCCACTGTCTTTCACATTGAGAGAAAAAAATACTTTCACCATGTTTTCAAGTTATAAGTTAAGTTAGGGTCTTATTTTCAGTAGTACTTTACTGTGGGCTACAGGGTAAATCCAGAGAGTTAAACATATTTTCCCAGTGTTGTAAACCATCTGTTCTGATTCTTATCCTTCCAATCTGCAAAGATATGTATTAAGTCTAAATATTTGGGACAGAGAGTTAGAGCTGGGAAAATTTGTAACTAATGACTTATTTCTGCTCTGTTTATGATACCATTTGCTGCCTTTGACTATTGGTTAAATAGTTTTAGTTCTCTTTGTATTTTACTGTGTAGAATTATATATCATTATTTGTTTACATTCATGATACCTTCTTGTTCAAAGGCAACTCCTATGTTGGTAAATTTGGAATAAACTGGCAACTTTAGTTTGTAATAGGGCCTGATACTTAGGTAACATAAGTAAAGTAGATAAACGTTTAGATGATTTTGTTGAGGCAAGTAATGTCTCTAGCAATGAAAGAAGTGAGTATATTTACAGCTGTATCTATCTGTCTATCTATCTATGTAATTTGTAATCATCTATCAATTAGGAAGAAGGAGAAGCAAGAAGAGGAGGATGAAGAGAATGAGGAAGAAAAGGAGAAGGAGGAGGAGAAAAGGTTAAACAAGCAAATGCAAGAAATCCTCATAATATTTGAAGTAACAGAAAGTTGAGTATCAAAACAGTATGTTACAGAAACAACGGGACATGAAACAGTAATATTCTGAGTTAGGTGAAGAAGAATTAAATTAAAAAAAAAATAGGCCAGGCACAGTGGCTCACACCTGTAATCCCAGCACTTTGGGAGGCCAAGGCGGGTGGATTACCTGAGATCAGGAGTTCGAGACCAGCCTGGCTAACATGGTGAAATCCCGTCTCTACTAAAAATATAAAAAAATGAACTGGGTGTGGTGATACATGCCTGTAATCCCAGCTACTCAGGAGGCTGTTGTGGGAAGTCAGGAACCCCAAACAGAGGGACCAGCTGAAGTTGCGGCAGAAGAAAATAAATTGTGAAGATTTCATGGACATTTATTAGTTCCTCAAACTAATACTTTCATAATTTCTTACACTGGTCTTTATTGCAATCTCTAAACATAAATTGTGACGATTTCATGGACACTTATCACTTCCCCAATCGATACCCTTGTGATTTCCTATGGCTGTCTTTAATCTCTTAATCCCATCATCTTCATAAGCTGAGGAGGATGTATGTTGCCTCAGGACCCTATGATGATTGTGTTAACTGCACAAATTGTTTTGTAGAGCATGTGTGTTTGAACAATATGAAATGTGGGCACCTTGAAAAAAGAACAGGATAACAGCAATGTTCAGGGAACAAGGGAAATAGCCTTGAATTCTGACTGCTGGTGAGCCGGTGGAACAGAGCCATATTTTTCTTCTTTCATAAGCAAATAGGAGAAATATCGCTGAATTATTTTTTTCAGCCATGAACATCCCTGAGAAAGAGAATGCACCCCTGAGGGTAGGCCTATGAACAGCCCCCTTGGAGGCGGCCGTCTTTTATGGTCGAAGCTGAAGGGATGAAATAAGCCCCGGTCTCCTGTAGCTCTCCCAGGCTTTTAGGATGAGGAAATTCCCACCTAACAAATTTTGGTCAAACAGGTTGTCTGCTCTCAAACCCTGTCTCCTGATAAGATGTTATCAATGACAATGCATGCCTGAAGCTTCATTAGCAATTTTAATTTCACCCCATCCTGCAGTCCTGTGATCTTGCCCTGCCTCCATTTGCTTTGTGATATTTTATTACTTTATGAAGGATGTGATCTCTGTGACCCACACCCTATTCTTACACTCCCTCCCCTTTTGAAAACCACTAATATAATCTTGCTGATTTTACGGCTCAGGGAGCATCATGGAAACCGCCAACATGTGATGTGTCCCCTGAACACCTAGCTTTAAAATTTCTCTCTCGTACTCTTTCCCTTTTTTCATCAGACCAGCCAATGCTTCAGGAAATAGAAAGGAACCCATGTTAAATATCGGGGGTGAGGTTTCCCCTGATAGGAGGCTGAGGCGAGAGAATTGTTTGAGCCCGGGAGGTGGAGTTTGCAGTGAACTGAGATCCTGCCATTGCACTCCAGCCTGGCCAACAGAGCAAGACTCTGCCTCAAAAATAAATAAAATAAAATAAATAAATAAATACATAGAGTTTTGCCAGGAGTCAAGAGTTGATTTTCATCTTCACATATTAAATATAGTCACATGTTAAATATTGCAAGTACAAGGTATGCAATTTATGAAAGTAGCACTTGGCATGTAAAATTCACTAAAACCTAACATTAGTTTATTCATTTTTTCCTGTGGCTAATGGTCATCATTCATATTTCACTTATGGAATGACAGCATTAAAAATTTGCGGATTTTAATTTTCCAGTTTTTCCCCAACACTCCCTGTTAGTAGCCCTGACTACTATACTTCCTCAGAACTGTTATTAACATGCTTTCCACCAATGGTTCTCAAATGTCTTTTTCCACATGGATCAGTAAATTTATAACAAAAGAGGGTTTCTAATTTCTTATTGTATCAAGTAATAGTATTACAATAAAACATCACCATAATTTTCAAAAAGAATGTACTATTTTACCAAATTTAAAAAAGACATAAGCCTAGAATAACATTCTGAATAAATATAAAGAACAAATTTACAATATATATTAAAAGCAAGAAGGGAATATGTAAACTTGTTTGAAGTAGAAAAAGCAACATGTGCAATCTTAGTGTATATAAAACTTTTATGTCATATCTTAATTATACAGAGTATATTTAGTAAATGTTAACTTTCTTCCATAACTTTTATTTTTATAAAGTAATGTTAAAATGTTATAAAATGTTGCAATAGCATTGCTGTTAGTGAATCCTTTGTACCCTCACCAAACCCATTCCTCATTTTTGTAATCATTTTACTGAAATTGGGTAAAAATTCTCCCCTTTCATTTACACACACACATACACACACATATGCATACACACAGAGCACATATTCATAAAAAATATTTAGTGATTTTCTTGAGTGCTAAAAATCTTCATATAAATGTAATATCTGGAAATCTGTCTGGGGGAAGGTTGCCCAATGTATTATTTTCTTCAGATTTATCATTATTGATAGATGGAAATCAGGTTCACATAATTTTCTTATAGCTTTACATTATGTACCTTTTGACAGTTTACCCCTATATCCTCTTTTTAATAAGTATCTGGGGCTTTTACAATGTGCTTACAATGTGCTGTGTTTATACTGCACTGAAATCTTAGGTATATGTCCTCATCACAAGTATGAATGTTTGTATATAGAGGGGAAATTCCTGGACGGTTGACTATGTGCATTTTCAACCTCCTCGATAATGCAAAGTTTTCACCACAAGTAGATATGTCTTACATTCCCTAATACAGTGTATGGGAGTTTTCACTTGCCACTATCTTCATAAACTTCTATCATTGCCAGATTTTATATTATTTTTTGTTCCTATGATTTTTTGGTTTAATTTACAATAATTAATTATGTTACTAAATTGATTATATTATGAAATTTAATAGTGATTATGAAATTTAATTAAGATATTAAAATTAATATTAAACTCTAAAAGGTCATTTAAAAGTAGAATTTGGAAATTTGTAAAGAATTATAAATATTTCTCAATGTCAAATTTGGCTGTAGTGCTATAATCCCTTTAATTATTGCTGGAAAATGATAGAAAAATACATGAGTTGCCAAGTTTCACAAAAGCAAAGTTTTAGTTTTTTCTCCAGAATTAGATTGCTTTTATAGAATGTTTTGTAGGAATCACCATTTTAATGTTCCCATAAATGAGTAAGGTATTTCAATTTGCTTTTTAAAAAATTCAATCCTGTATTTTTTAATATAATTCTAGATTTTAAAAATATTTTAACATTTTAATATTAAAATAAAATTTAAATATTCTATTATTAAATTTTAATATGAAAATAAAATTTTAATTTCTGAAATGTTTTTAATATTTTTAATATTTAATATTAATCCTATATTTTTTAACTCAATCTTTTAAAGTCTTATAACTGTTTTTCTATCTTCATGTACCTTTAAGTTTTATTCCCAGGCATCTTATATACCTTATTGATACATTAATGTAATTTATTTAAAAAGTATTTTAATTAATTGTTGCTAATGAGTTGAGCCAATTTTTTTTTTTTTTTTTTTTTTTTTTTTTTTTGTGGAACAAGTAGTCCTAAATTTATTTTATTAGTTTCAATTGTTATTTGTAGATCTTAAGGAAAGGGATATTTATAAAGCCTTCAAATGACAATTTGTTTCTTCCTTTCTGGTCTCATGCACAGTTTTGTGGTAGAACGGGGGAAATTTTGTGAATATTCTAACTTATTTACTTGGCATTGCTTCTGACAGCCTCCTTTTTCTTTCTTTAAGGAGATTTCTTCCTTTTAGATTATATATTTCACAGTTTTTTCAGGAACAGTTACTTGTCTATTGGAAGAAAAATGTCTGAGTAGTTGTTTACCTGAATATTATCTTTTATTTGTCCTACCTCATGAAAGAGAATTAGTGAGCAGATGATGGAGAATCCTCAGTAGTTAGTCACTCTTTCTAAAGGACTTGGTAGTATTCCTCTGGCATTTATTTGACTGTTTGCTTATGTGTGCTTAATCTGCTTTTAATGCTGCTGTTTGTTTAACTTTTGAAGCCCATCCACCTTGTCTTTTTGTTCACGTATAAGATTTTTTTTCTTCGTTTTCCTGTTCTTGAATCTTTTCTCTGAGAATTCCTTTTATTTATCCAGTTTAGGCATTTGGTGTATTTCCTCAACTTGATGATCATGCCATTCATCAAGTCTGAAAAAATGTACCCTGTTTTTCTCTTTGAATTTCGTCTCTCTCTACTTAATTTCCAGACTTCCCATTAAACATGTCAGAGCTTCTCATTCTGTTCCCCATTTCTCTTGTATTTCCTTCATTTTTTTCATATCTTTATTTCTTTGTGCTACCTTCTAACTTTTTTATTCTCATATTTATTGTTCACTTTACAGCCTCGTTAACATTAACAGAATTATAACTTAACCTTATTGGTTTAGTTTATTTCCTTGTATTTCCATCTTGTATTAATAGCTTCAGGGACACAACATGGGAATAGTAAAAATTCCTTTTGCATACCACACTCTTGTTATTGAAATATGGTTGGTTTGCTTTGTTTTTTTTTTTTTTTAATTTAAATTTTGATGCAGTGAACTCATACAAACCTAAAATCTAAACATGAAGTAGGTCCATGAAAATATTCTCTTTGAACGAACCACAGCATGCATACCAGCAACGTGATCTCTTGCTTATCACTCCTCTGGTGTCACCTTACTCTTATTTTCTCCTCATACCTCTTAATTCCTTTGTTTCACTGTCTCTGAGGTTCTTTCTTTTCTTTCTTTTTTTTTTTAAATTTTAACCAACTTTGTGATTTTTATTGATGGGCGACAACTTTATACTCCTAGATATCACTAAACTGTGTGCAATTAGGGATACAGCATTAGAGAAGAGCAGACAGCAGAATTAAACAGAGCAGATTGAAGGAGAGATCTTCATTATTTGCCCATTTTTCGTTATGTGTACACAGAAGCATGAGTGCGATTTGAAATCTTTTAATGACAATAAAGTTACAATCAACCATCTATGTAGACTAACATTTTAACTCCAAATATTTGATCTGCAATGTGTATGTAAGCAGTTTCCACACAATTATTAAAATTTTTCCTGTTAGGAACCAGCAACTTATTTTTTATGTTTATTTTTCTTTTGAAGTAAGAACTAGTTCTTCTTTGATAACTGGCTCATTTTTATCATTTAACAAAAACTAAAGGGTAGGGAAGAAAAGTGTGATGGATTTAAAAATTTCTTTTTTAAGGAAAGAGAAAATTCATTTTCACAAATTTACAAGTGTTGTTGCTGGTGCAGGATTTATTCTACTAAGCAATGAGACTGGGGATCAAATCCACTTTCTTATCTAAGGAATCAGCATTATTTCAGAAATACGGGTTTTTATGGATTTTCTAAAATCAAGCGACAGACAGTCTGTTTCAACCAAAAGATTTTGATTTGGAAGTTAGAGTCAACAGAAACTATGTTGTGCACGAACCTCAAGGCATCTCCTTTTCATTCTAGCCCATTCTTGCAAAGGGAGGAAGAGTTTCTCTCTAAAGAGCCACTGAAGAGAGGCGGGAAGTGAGTGTGAGGTGGTGTCCTACGAAGCGGGCACTGGGCGCACACACAGCGCACAGAGGGTTTACACCAGGTCCACTCGGCGGTAATACAGCAGGTAGGCTGTGCGTTCAGCAGTTGGTTTCACCACCTGGTACTGGTTGATCACCTTGACTGTCTGGTCATCAATGCGCAGCCAGCCATTCAGACCGATCTGGAAGGGGTCTGTAGTGGATTGGCCGCCCGTCGCACTGTTGCCGTGATGGTAGACCACTGCAACGAGCCAATAGGTTCTGTGGCATTTAAAATTCTTATTTTTAACCCGTGGAGAAAGCAGTTCTTTACTAATTTCCAAGTCCACAGGATATTCAATATTTTTGATAAGCTTCTGGCACCCACCAGTCTTCTCATAAACGAATCGTTTCAGGTGTAGCACAAGGAGAGGAGGGAGTTTTTCCAGAGTCACTCTTCGACTTATCTCAACCTCTTGTTTGGTTTTTGTGGTATAACCTTGGACAGATTCTCTTGCCACCAAGCTCTCCAGTGCATCCTGGGGTGTGCGTATCTTGTTACACTGGATATCCTACTGCAATGTGAAAAATGGCTGCAAAGTGGCAGATTCTTTTGAACTCTGCTGGTAAACCACAGACCAAAAATGCCGGTGATTGGAGTCTGAACAAACTCCGCCTGGCGGGTGACGGAAGTCTTGTTCCGGGGGTCCGCTTGCTCCCATTCATCCTCGCTTTCTTCACCTTGTTCTTCCTGCTCTTCTTCATTAATAGAGTGGTTTTGGGGGCCATTGGAAATCGTAAGTTTTTCATTATTTGGTAGGAGAAGCTTCTTTAGGTTCAACATTTCCTCATGAAGTCCATTTAGGATGAAGCCTAAGTATTCCTCAGCATCGTCTTGTCGACCCTTTTCAGGCAGGCTTGACTTGTTAACTGTCAGGAGTCTGTAAATATATGTGGGCTCAAAGGCAGCTCCAGGGTGAATGCCCCTTACGATTTTATCTCCAAGAGCTTGTCGGGGTTTTGGAGGTATGGCATATTTGTAAACTCATTCATTAGCCGAACAAAGCTGTCTATCATGGGTGTTGACGTACAAGGCCTTTGCACTTTGGAATACAGAGGAATGAACTTCACCAGGTGGTACATCGGTGGGCAAGCAACCAGTGCCTGCAGTGTAGCATTAATGTAGCACCAGTTCCCTTTACTGATCAGCTCGCGGGGTTGCAACGACACTGGTTTATGGATTAGGGTTGCATTCTCCAGTCACTCTGCAATCTTTATGGCTACAGGATCCTCTGAAACTGGAACAAGCCCTTCTTTGACTTCAACCTGCTTTACAGAAACCAGGAGAGATACGGCGGGAGGGGAATACTTAGTTTCCACATAGGCCACCGGCGAGGAGGAAGAGGGCTTAGAATCATGAAAGAGACTGGCCCAGGACTTGGGCTGGGTGACAGGAAGGGTGCCTGATGCAGAGCCCGTGCCGTCAGCCGGAGGTGATGCACTCTCGGGTTTGGTTGGGTCCAAGTCTATGCTTTCCGTGGTGTGCAACTCCACCCCGTTGGTAGCTGTGCCCTCACCCGAGGATTCAAGTATTTGCCCATTAGCAACTCCGAGGTTTTCAGTAGTATCGGTACCAACGCAGGGCTGAGCCCAAACTGTCCTTGACAGGGGGTCTCTGCCAGCCTCTGCAGAGAAGCAGGACTGGCCAAAATTAGCCCTGGGGACCCCCTCCGGCTACCCTGCAGTCCTGGTGTCACTGCCGAGTGCTCCGGGGAAAGGATTGTCAGGCACAGTGTCACTGACAGAATCCGTGGAGTTCTGGGGGCTGTTACAAGTCCTGGGAGTAACGGACGGGGGCATGTCACCCATAAATTCTGCATCCTCTGCACTGACACTGTTGGGGACTGCCAAACTGGCATGGCCATTGACCAGGGCTTTTGTGGAAATACTATCATCACCACCATCTTTCAAATAGCTGTAATATCCAGGTGGCCACCTTTTCTTCTTTTTACGCTCCCTTTGTCCGAGACCACCTGAGACACCATCATTTTCCAAAACTTCCGCCTCCACATTAGAACTTCCATCCAAAGCGAGGGCAGAGCCTGGGTACTGGCAGTCGATGGAGCCATAGTTTGCTTCTTTAGTGATACCATCAGGGGTTGTTTTGGAAGTTGTACAATCGAGAATGAATTCAGGGGCCTGAGGGTTCAGTGTGCTGGAAATACTGTAGCTAGGGGTTCTCGGCAACGTGTCACTGGATTCAATGACTTCATTGACACCAAACTCAATTCTCTGATATTCTTGTCCATCAAGTAATTTATCCACAGCCTGTGTGCCACACAGAACTGTTCCACTGTACGGAGGAAGCTCAACTGAAGATCGAGGAGTCACAAAGAACTGACTGAATTCATCAGGGCTAAAATCTCCACAAATATACTGCGGGCTGTGGAGGGCCGTGGCTGCGCGTTTCAATGGGACTCGTCGCTCCTCCGCCTGGTCCCGCTGCTTCCCCCGCCGCCGCCATCTTCTCGCCCGCACATGCACCGCCTCTGAGGTTTCTCCAGTGAACAAAGCTGTTTTTAATTATGAGACAGCAAAATATATTGAGCTTTGTTTTTGTTGCAAATAATTTTTGTATCACAGTTGTGAATTGTTTTTAATTTATTTGTTTTTCTGATTAAACTCTCATGCCCTGGGAGTTTAGGAGAGATTCAATGTAATATTTCTGTTTTTATTTTTGTTACTGTTTGAGACGAAGTCTGGCTCTGTCACCCAGGTTGGAGTACAGTGGCACGATCGCGGCTCACCGCAGCCTCCTCTTTTCGGGTTCAAGCAATTCTTCTGCTTCAGCCTCCGGAGTAGCTGGGATTACAGGTGCCCTCCACCACGCCAGAATAATTTTTTGTATTTTTTACTGGAGACAAGGTTTCACCATTTTGGCCAGGCTGGTCTCAAGCTCATGATCTCAGGTGTTCTGCCATCCTTGGCCTCCCAAAGTGCTGAGATTACAGGCATAAGCCACCGTGCCTGGCCTCAATGTAATATTTCTTTCCCCCTCTTACAATTAAATAGTTTATCCCTTTCCCAAAGCCAGATACACAGATACGCAAATACACATTCCCCATTTAAAAATGTACTTCTATGGGATTCACTTTCCTAAATTCTACTTTCCTTTTGCTACTCATCATTTAGACTTGTGAAAAGTCAACTACTTTTCTCTCTCGTTTTACCTTCACTGTGCCTTTAGGAAAAATACGAAAATATCCCATGAGGGGAACTAAAATCCTTACCTCAAGTTTCCTCATTTAACTTCAGGTTAAAATCTTTGCTCCTAGCAAGAGACATTGCAGTTTATACCAGGATTGAATACTTGCCAACTCAATCAAGTATCTATATTGTTCTACAATGTGGAGTTATACCCAAATAGATATAATGCTAAAATTTTTCTAAATCTTGAGTTTCTAAGGGCAGGTTTTATATAATTCATATTGAATATCCTTATGTCATAGATAAAGGTAAGTAGGTAGTGTCCTCTGTCAGATATCACAACATTTTTAATAAAATGAGATTTATAACAATGAGTATAAATATATATATATATTTTTTTAAAAGGTTTTAGAAGCATAAGAACTTTTATCTCTCAGAGAAACTCTAAAAATGAAATCGTGGTATTCCAAGAAAATAACCAACTGTACATTATCAGATTTTTTACTGTTAAACATAATTGGTTGTCTCATATTCTGATTTTAGAAAACATATATTTTTACTGACATTAAATATACTCTGGGGAAGGGTTAGAGTGCAAATCATCAAGATCTAGGACATTCAAAATTATAGAAATTTCTATTCTTATCTGGAAGCATGCCTTTAACTGAGTTGAATTTAAACGCACATACACACACACACAATCTTAAATATATCAGTCTTATTTTTAGTCTGTGGGATAGATATGCAAGGAGGTCGTGTTTGGATTAGAATCCCAGAATTTGCATTGAAAAACAACATGTTTTGCACCTGCATGCTCCCCTAGAGTAATTTAATGTTACAATTTCTGACAAGATAATTCCATCTTCACTGTAGTTGACTTTGCAGTAAGCTGTAGAGAGAAAATAAACGTGAACATACATTGGGGTAGGAAAAAATATATTTAACAAAAAGGAACTTAGCACATAAGCTACAAGACTCAAAATTGGAGAAGAATGACAAAAGGAGATACAGAATCCAAATCATAATTTTGTCTTTCTCTCCCTTCGAAAGACCTGTGCTGTGTGTATGCAGCTGTGTGTGCACAGTATGTCTGCATCGTGCACCCATCACTTAGCACTCTGCACAAAAAGTAACTTTGTTGTTGGAGGAATATTCTGCGGCAGCACATCAGCATTTTAGGACAAAAACAAAGGATGCCACAATCTTTTCTGGGAGCATTTGGGAACAGTGAAAAAAAATATAACATTTCTTGCTTCAAGCAAGCTGAAAGATAAAGGTTAAACTTTAGCTGTTGAAGTCCTGGAAGTAGATTCACAGGGAGGCACGTGGACTCACACTTCTACCCATATTCCTGTTCACCATTTGGGATCCATTTTATTTTTCTCTTATTTTTTTTACGACAATTTCAATGGAATCCCCAGTCCATGTAGGAAAGTATCCATCTGAAATCCTTCTCAAAATTGAACTCACATTTGGTTTCCCAACAGGAGATGAGGTTAGGTAACCTAGATGAGCAGTAGAATGATTTCTTTGTGGCTCTGGACTAACTCTTATTTTCCACTTTTAGAGAGAAAAGTATGACTTGTCACATCTTGCTACTCTGCTTTGTGATTTTTCTTTAATTAACCAATTTCTGAAGCAATGGTCATAAGTGGACAATTTGCAAGTAATTTTGAAATATTCTTTAAGTATGTTATACTATACTAAGCCTTACAGTTCTGAAAAGGAGACAAGTCAATTAAATAAGATTAGCTAGGTGAGAAAAATACTATGCTCAAATACTCAAACAATATTCCATCCTCAATATTATTTTTTCAAAGGTGTGCCAAAAAGCTGTGATTAAACTGGGTCAAATTCAGTGTCATTTGAAGACTCATGAGTGTACAGAATAGAAATTAATCTAATAACCTATGTTCAACCCCAGAGGAGAAAAGTTATCAAAGACTGAACAGTCTGAATACATTTTAGTCTCTCCCAAATTCAAAATTATATGACCCACCCTCCACCCTTCAAAGGACAATTTGTTGAGAAGTGGAAACATGCTATGGGTTTATATTTCAGTATATAACTCTTCTTAGAATCACGGAATCACAAGCTTTGATAAAATTCTTGTAATTATTTTATCCAACTCAATCAAAGTTTGAGTTTGAGTTACTTTTGCATCCGTATTCCTACAGTTCTAATTACAGGGCATTTCTAATTATTAGAATACTTATATTTTGAGAGCCAAGAGTCATGAGAAACAATAAATGGGTTTGACAGACTAAATTCTAACAACAAATAAAGAAAAAAAATCAGAAATTTTTGCAAAAACAAAGGTGTGGTCAGTAGAATAATGCCCCCCTCCTCTGACAACCCCTGCCATGCCCTCAGATTTCTGTCCAGATCCCCATAACCTGTGAATACTTTATGCTACATAGCAAATGAGACTTGAGATTGCTAATCAGGTAACCTTACCAAGAAGAGTATCCTAGCTTAGATTTTCTGGGTGGACCCAATGTGAAACAAGGGCTTTAAAAGTGGGAGAGGAAGGCAAGCAAAACAGAATGGGAGATATGAGGACAGGAGCAATGCCAGAGAGATGAGGTGTGGGAGATACTGAACCAGTATTGCTGATTTTGTGGGTGGAAAAATGGGCCACCAGCCAGCCAGTGTGGCAGCTTGTGGAAGTTGGTAGATGCAAGAAAAAAAAATTTTCCCTGAGAGCCTCCAGGAAGAAGCACAGCTCTACCAACACCTTGGTTTCAGCCCAGTGAGACCAATGTCTGCCATCTGACCCCCCAGAACTGTAAAATATTAAATGTGTCCTGCATTTTTATCAGTTTTATAAGTTTATATGCAAATATAGCCTATTTTTCAAGATGATGTACATCACTAGGTAAATTAAATTTGCTTGATGTATCCATATCTGCATCTATTATGTTAAACTGATGTCAAACTGAAGCAGCCTTCAGATTACAGGTCAAAGGGCCTGTCACTAGCAGGGCAAATGGTAAAAGGACACTAACTTACATGGGCTTCACATGGAGTTCATGTGTTTTTTCCTTTGAAGTACTTCATACTATGTTAGGGATAAGAGTAATGTTCTTCATTTTTCCTCCTGCATGAAACATCAATGCCTTTCAAGAACTGCTTTATTTTGATGGGATTAGAAAGGAACTATGCTGTGACTTTAATTTTCTCTAATTATTGACTACCTTAGTAGCTTTTAGCCAGGAAATTGTTATAGCAGCAAGAAACTAATACAAAAGAATTATAAAACACATCATGGTACAATATGATGCCTTGAACAATGATTAATAGAAATAAAGAGAGAAAATTTTATTTGTCTCCTGTGGCAGGGTCCTTCCTCTCAGGATGGGTCAAGATCCATGATTCGGACTCATAGATATTAAAAGTAATCCCAGTACCCCACACGGTCCAGAATTGGACCTGGCCAACATGGTCTCTAAAATGTACATGAGTCCAGGCTTGGTTATAGTGCAAGGAAAAAAGGTATCGTCACAGCCTGGCAAGGGAAGTTAACGTGGGAGATGGAAGACACGGTGGGTACACCAGTAGCCCTCTGAAAGATGGGAATTCAGACACACATTGTGGAAAATGATGGCCTAGAAATAGAGGATCACATGCACTGCTTAAAGAAATCTCACAAAAGATGAAGTAACATAAATATTACTTCTTGTGGAAAGGGTTTGAATGAAGTAAATAGAGAGCTGTGGAAGCAACTATCAGAAGAATCAAAAAGGAGCTGAGGGACTTGCCGCTGTGTGATGGAACACAGAGGGAAGGAGACAGCTGACTGCTGCTTTTATGCACATGCTTTCCCATAGGATTTGATATAGAAAAAAGTTTATACATTCATTTTATTAAAAGTCAATTTTTTTATAAATAAAATTCTGATTTATGCTTTTTGACAGAATTTTTTCGAGCCCAAAAGTGAATAAGGATGAATTTGAGTCTCTCTGATAGCACTTACTATTAGTTTTAGCTTACATAAAGTATTATTTATTTTCCAAAAATAGGGACAAATAATAGGACTGACATAAATCACAGATATGTATATATCAAGCTATTATTTCCATATTGTGGCCAAACAATTGATGAAGGCAAAAGTCAAATCACAACACTTTTCTAATTCCATCAAAATAAAGCTGCATTTGAAAGGTATAGATATTTCATGTAATAGGAAAAATGAAGAACTTTACTGTGATCCATGATCTAGTATGAAGTACTCCAAAGGAAAGACCACATGAATGCCATGTGAAGCCCACGTACGTTAATGCCTTGTTACCATTTGCCTTGCTAGTGACAGGCCCTTTGGCGTATGATCAGTAATATGGAGGCTGCTCCAAGGGGTTTGTCATCGTTTAACATGATACATATAGATACAGTTATAGATATACCATGCAAGTCTGATTTTCCTAGTAATGTAGATAATCCTGAAGAATAGGTTAAATTTGTACATAAACTTAGAGAACAGAAAAGAATAATATAACTTCAACTTTCCTTAGAGAGTAACAGGCCCTTGTAAATATTGATGACAAAGTATTGATGCTAATGAAGTCAACATACTATTCTATACTGTGGCAACATAAAAGTGAATTTTGAACAATCTTTCATTAGGATATGCAATCCATGTCCCATCTCCTTGACTCTGGGTAGGTGTGCGACTGCTTTGATTAATTGAGAGTGACAGAAGTGGTGCTCTGTGATTATGAGGATAACTGATAAAATATCCTATATCTTCTTCCTGCAACTCTGGGAATGTTTTCTCTGGAAGGATCCGGTTCACATGAAGCAAGTCCAGCAACTCTGACATTGCTGCTGTGGTTGCGAGTCCATGAGAAACCTCTTCTGTTTCACGCACACTCCTGGCTGAGCTCCAGCCTGCCAGGCAGCATCGTTTGGATACCAGATCAACAAGCCATTGTGGTTCAGCCCAGTTGAGCTTTCAGATTACTGTAGCCCCAGTCAATATCTGACTACAATTATGTGAGAGATCCTAAGCAAGAATTTTCCAGCTGAGCCTTTCATCACTGACAAAAATTTATCACTGAAAAAATTATGGACCAAGAAAAATGGCTATGTTGAGCTTGCTTTGTATAATTGGTGAAACAGTATTAATACCTAGAATATGAGTGTGCTTAGGAGTTTATTTATTTATACGTGTTGACATGGGTGAGAGAAGCAGAAGAACTCCAGGCAACCACACAACTTCACATTTTATTTCTTATTTATAGTATCACTTTTAAAAAAGTACCCTAGGTCTTCATTTTCCTCATTTCCCTATCTTCAAACAGGAGTTCATAATAATAAGCAACTCTCCAGATTTTTACAGTAATGAAATAGGATAGAACAAAATAAATCTCTTGGCCTTAGTGAAAGTCTAACACAGCCAGCCTCTATGGGAAGTTAATCAGGGCTCCTGAAACTTGCAGTTCTGGACCATGTGCTCACCAGATGCACAGAAGCTTCAGTGCTCTGCATTCAGAGAGGTGGAGAGAGGGAAGGCATTTTCCTTGGTATCCCTTCTCATTCTGAGGGCTTGTGATTTTACATTTTATTATGGTTATATGTCTTTGATTCTGCACTTGAAATCCTTGAAATAAGAAAGATATGAAAAATTTAAGGTTACCTATTATTATTTTTTCCTTTCATTAATACAGTAATTGAAAACGATTATAATTAAGAACAACTTTCTTCTTTACCAAGTAAGACAAAGTATCTCATTTAATAGATATGGGCAGTGCTTTATATAAACATTTACTGTGAGATTTTCCAACATAGATGAACAGTTAATGGTACTCTCTCCTGTGCAATCAAGAGTAATTATTCATTGCAACATGGCCTTCTGACATTTTCATTCAGAAAAAAATAGATAGGAAATTAGAATAGAAAAACTAAACTATAGTTATGAAATTACCCAGTAACAAAAACAAAGGGAAAATTCCAAGGAAAAGATAATCGTCATTTATTGAAAGAAATATTTTAATTTTAATGACTTTCTTTCATTGATACTTAAGAAAGCATCCATCTCAATTTGTTCTAAGATAGCTTTCGTGTGTGTGTGCTTTTTAGTTACTAGAAAATAGGTCAACTGTCAGTTCTTCTACGACTGTGTTTATAACGACACACAGGAACAGATTTTTTCTTTGCTTCCCCTATGATAAGATATAAAGTAAACCATGCATGGAAAGCACAGAAGTTACCCTCTAAAGAGCTTAAAGTATTAGCAAAACAGATTGTTTTTCCCAATGGCATGTTTCAACAAGCCAGGTACTTGCAAAATGTTGGTGTAAAGAACAGAAATTCACGTATATGTGCATTTGTGATGCTAAATACAAGCTTTTAAAATGTCTTGTAGATGACTCTTTATTAGTCAGAAGCACTCACTGGGACAGTAACGCAATGCACCCTCTCTCAGAGCCAGATGGTTTAAGCTCCTCTTGGAAAATGAAAGGGAGTGAAGGGAAAGTCACAGTGGGCAGAGCTTGATAAAACATAAACAACCTCATAAAGAAGCATAAACTTCTTCACAAAAGGTAATTGGGGCAATGCAGCGAAGGAAATGTCAACCTGGTGTGATTTTTATGATGCCAAAAATAGGATATTATAACATGCAATCAACTGACAATGACCTGATATTTTGGAAGGTTAAGCATCCATTTGGACAACAATTCACTCATCTGGTTTAAAATTTGATGATCTGTTTTGTTAAGAATTACATAAATTGCTAAATTGATATAGGCCTAGTCAGAAACTTATCTAAATTAGGTTAGCACCTGGTGTATTCAAAGTGGTTAAACCATCGGACCAAGTCCCTAGAGAAAGCGGACTCATCTTTCCAAATCCAATTCAGATGCCAGCTCCTCTGGGAAGCTTTCCTCCCCTCTACAAACAAAACACTTTTAGCAATTCCTTTGTGGCAATTAAATGCATGATACCTCTTATTTAATAATTATAACTTGTTTCCTCTATCTCAGAAGTACTTTCTTGTATAATCTCACTAACCATGCAGAATTCTATTTCTCAGAGTTTTTATTTTCTAATAGATTTCCCAGTCTCTCTGTAGCATGACCTCTATCACACAGCTTATTTTTTCTACTTTGAATATTCTCCAGCTAATATTATGTTGAACTTATTTTGCCAGTAGTTCATAACATGAAAGATTCAATGTATTTAAATGACTGATAAAAGTACATACACTCTTTCTTCCTTACATATTGTGACTGCAGCAAGAGAGAGCAGGGGAGAGCAGCTGAAGGAGTCAGATGGGTAGACAGCACACACAGCATGGTGGCTGCAGTGTGGAGGGACTGGGCGACCAGAGGACCACAGGAAAAGGGAGGTAGAGGACAGGCAGATAGGTAGATCAACAGATAGACAGAAAATAGATAATTCACAATTCATTCATAATTCATAACTAAATCATGGATCAGCTTACACATAGTCTGGAAGAAATATTCTTAATACAGACCATGGCCAAACAGAGTAAATTATGTTTTCTAAAAGATAATTGTTAACTTTGCTAACTATAACTCCCAGATCATTAATGTAAAAATGAAAACATGAGGAAATTTTCAAACAATGAAATAAAAACTGCATAATATAAGATCGGAAAAGTAACACCAAACATATTGCTCATGACAACAAGTGTCAGAGGGCTAATCTGAGAATAGGTCAAATTAGTTACTTACTCTTAAAGCAGATTCAAATAGTAAAAACAAAATAACAGTGTCAGGTAAAAAATGAAACATTGATGAAAGATATAACAGACGATTACAAAGAATATTACCATAGATATGAACATATTTTAAGCACAAATATACAGAGGCTTTAACCAGATAAAACAAGAAATGAGACAAAATAGTTATGAAAATATATAAACAGAGTGATCTATTTAAATGGATGGAGAGAAAGAGACAGAGGACAGTGAGGAAATTTAACATTTTTTTATATGGTTTCTTGCTTCGTTCAAATTCCAGTTCTTTAATCCCTGTATGACTGAGACAAGTTATTAAAATTCCTTTTGTCTTTTTTTTCTTCTATCAAGTAGAGTTGAAAATAACTTCTACTTTATAATTATAAATATTTTAAGGAATAAATGTGATAACTCATAAATTCTGGGTTAATATAAATCATAGCTCATATTGTTTAATAAATAATAGCTAGTCATGACTATATTTATACATATATAGAGAGAGAGAAAGAGAGAGCCATAAATGTGTTTGTGTGTGTGTGTATATAGGCACTGTTAATGCCCAAGTCATTCACAGTGTTTCTCTCTTGATACTGGGATTTGGATAATGTTTTTAAAATTATTTGTGTAAATCTTGAGAAAAAGTTTAAAAAACAAAGACGTATTCATTTATTTCCAATTTTTGCCATACAGGGATTATGGGGGAAACAATTAAAAATGACATACGTATAGAAAATTATTGAGAAAGTCAATTAATTTTGTTCCATGGTTAAAAAAAAAATGATAAGATTAGGTGGACTTCTATAGAACTTTGTACCTATATGAATTGCTATACTTTAAGCCCCAGTAAAATTTTCCACAGAACAGAAATCCTTTTTTTTTTTTTTTTTTTGGCTCACACTTGATAGGAGTTCATAACAGATGTGTCTGGGACTTCACTACTGTTCCCTGTTACATTTCAGAACTAATCATCCTTTGCATATATCTTAAGTTGAAAAGTCTGTAAAGGAAGTACACATTTTTTTCCATTAAGTTTTTCCTTAGAGTTTCTGAAGCTCTATATGTGTTCAGCCTACTTGCCTCTGCTTTCAGTATTTCAGGCCAGCTGCCACTAGGACAAATGAAGTGCATTCTTTGGAAGCAGTAGAGACCAAATGTACCTTTCACCGCCAGTACAGTAGAGCATTTTATATGGCGCTTGGAGTGAAAATGCTCTTGTAACTGCATACATTGTAATTCTATCAATCAGCTGAAGTAGATATGTGGTGTTTTAAGTATGATTTCAAGAGAAAATTGCAGCAATAATTAATGATGCTACTTTTAGCTCTAAATTTTGCATACAAAACAGTCATCATGAATTTGTATGTAGGTTAAAATACAGAAATAGGTTGTTTTATACATAGGGTGGTATGTATAAGGAATTGTCAAAAATATTTGTGAAGATTTAAGTAATAATATAAGCAATAATAATAGATATTATACTGTTAAAAGAGCCAGATGGTAGATTTATACACAACTACATTACTAATTGCATTAAACACAAATAAATCTGGGAGTTAAAGACCAAGATTGTCATACTAGAATTTTACAAATTTATAACTGTCAATTTGCATATAAAACCCACTCCAAATACAAGGAATCAGTCATATATGTTGAAAAGGAAGAGAAGGTAAAGACATATGCCATAAACATTCTCTCCCAAAGTAGACTTTAGGGCGACTCATTACCATAATTGAAGAGAGATATTTCACAATGATTAATTGTCAATTTAATAAGAGAAAGATGTGCTAATCCTAAACTTTCGTATGTCTAAAACCATAACATAATTTGAACATACAAATCAAATATCACATACTCAAAGAAGAAATAAACACATTTGCTACCATAACAACTGACAAAATGAGAAGAAAAAAATTGTAAGAATGTAGCACATTTGAATGATTTTGAGCAACATGCCTTAACGTGCTTTAACAACTTGACTTTATTGCTAAAAAAATAAATAGGAAAAATAGTACTTCCAGAATAAATACACACTTTTTTCAGAGCACATGAAAAATTTAATGATGTTATGTTCTGGGCAGGAAAGCAAGCTTTAGTTAATTTAAAACCTTTAAAATCATGAAGTATATATTTCTGACCTCTTTGGAAATTAATGTCCAAAAATAGAAATCAAAATTTTCTAACCCTATGCAAAATTATATATATACTCCTTGGCTGGATGCAGTGGCTCATGCCTGTAATCTCAGAACTTTGGGAGGCCAAAACAAGATGATTTCTTGCATCCAGGAGTTCAAGACCAGCTTGTGCAACATAGTGAGATCTTATCTCTACAAATAATTAAAAATTAACCAGGCTTGTTGGTGGATGCCTGTAGTCCCAGCTACCCAGGAGACTGAGGCAGGAGGATTGCGTGAACCTGGGAGGTTGAGGCTGCAGTGAGCTGTGATCACACCACTACACTCCAGCCTGTGTAACAGAGTGGGACGTTGTCTCAGAAAACACAAAATGATAATAATACCTACACTTCTCAATAACCCTTATGTCAGTTAGAGTGTCACAGTTGATAGATGATATCTCAGCTGAATAAAAATGAAAATAAGACATATCAAAATTCATGAAATTCATTTAGGCAGCCTTAAAGAAATAAATAATTGTTTTAAGGGCATGTGTTAAATGAAAGAAGATAAAAGTCAATAATTTAGATTCCATCTAAAGAAGTTAATAAAGGAACAGCAAATTGAACTCTAAGAACATAGAAACAAATAAAAATAGGAACTCGAGTAATAAATCAAAAACAACAAAATAAAATAAATAGAAAAGAGATAATGGACAATAGTTTAACAATAAAATAGGTTTTTTCTTTGAAAGCTGAATCAAATTGAAAATCCCCTAGCAACTCCAAAGGGAATAAGAGAAAACATTCAAATTAGCAGTATCAGTAAGGATTAGAAAATCACTGCAAATACTAAAGATGTTAAAAAGACAATAAGATACAACTGTATGCAAATTTCAGATAAACCTAAAAAATTTCTTGAAAAACACAATTTTCTAAAATTGATATGTGATGAATTAGAAAATTTTAAAGAAATTGAATCAGTAATAGAAAAATATTCTCAGAAAAAAAATCCAGTCCTAGTGGCTTCTTTGGTGAATTTTCACAAACATATAAGAAAAAAATAAGGAAAATCTTATGTAAATTCTGCCATAGAATAGAAATACTAAAGCAAGCCCAGAAATATGCACAAATATTATGTGTCAATTAAAAATAAAAGTAATAATAATAAAGAAATGATTAAAAAAATTCCCAGTTCATTTATAAGGACATATTAATTATAAAACCTGACAAGAACATCATAATACAGGAAAGTTATGGACTAGTATCTCTTATAATTTAGATGGAAAAAAATCTAAAAAGCTATATATTGAATCAAGAAATATACAAAAAGTAAAATGTATTATGATAGTTTAGGGTTTTACCCCAGAAATGCAAGATTACAAAATTGTTGCAATATATATAAAAACTATGACCAAAAGAAAAACAGGCCGGGCAAGGTGGCTCACATCTGTAATTCCAGCACTTTGGGAGGGACAGGCAGGTGGATCACAAGGTTAGGAGATCGAGTACATCCTGGCTAAGACGGTGAAACCCCGTCTCTATTAAAAATACAAAAAATTAACCAGGCGTGATGGCAGGCACTCGTAGTCCCAGCTTCTCGGGTGGCTGAGGCAGGAGAATCACTTGAACCTGGGAGGCAGAGGTTGCAGTGAACCAAGATCGTGCTATTGCACTCCAGCCTGGGCCACAGAGCGAGACTCTATCTCAAAAAAAAAAAAGGAAAAAGAAAAACAAATATATTTGACTCAATATGTGCAGAACAATATGATACAATAACATTTCTCAAGTAAACAGTTTTAAAACTCTCCACAAGCTATGAATACAAGAACACTTTCTAAATATGATAAATGTCATTTACACAAAAGTTTCTAGAGATAAAATTATACCAAATAGCAAAGTAGTGGATATGTTCCCCCTGAATAAGAAAAGATGTCCACTATCATCTATGTCTATACATTGTCTTGGAGGTTCTAGCCGATTCAGTAAGGAGAGAAAACAGTATAAAATTGGAGTGTAAATAATGCAGATATTTTTCACAGATGATAATACTGTGTATGTAGAAAATCAAAAACAATGCACCAAACTACAAACTAGTACCCATAGTAAGCGATTTTGCAAGTTTGCTGAATTCAGATTCAATGTACTAAAATAAATTGTATTCCTATATGTTAGCAGCAAACAACTGAAAATATTATATTTTAAAACACTATTTACTGTAGTATAAAAATGGAGCTACTTAGGAATAAATCTAATTGAGAATTTATAATACCTCTACACTGAAAACTATAAAACTATAAAAATCTCAGTTAGAGAAATAAAAAACCTAAATAAATGAAGGAATGCATGTATGTTCACAGAACAAAAACTCAGTACTAAACTGCAATTTATACTCAAACTGATCTATTGATTCAGTACAACTCCCAGAAAATCTCAGCAGGTATATTTTTGTAAACCTGATTCTCAAATATATATGAAAATGCAATGACCTACAGTAGGTAAAGCAATACCAAAGAAGAAAAAAAGCCTAAATACCTTATCTCCCATATATCACCACTTACTGTAAAGCTTAAGTAGTTTTTTGATATTGATGCAAAAAAAAAGAAAGAAAGAAAAAAAAAGAAGAAGAGGTCAAAGGAATAGAATAAGTAATTCAGAAATAAACTTACAAATGTTTGATGACCTGATTTAAGACAACGACCTTGCTGCATTTCAGTGAGAGAAGGATAGCCTTTTCAATAAATAGTGCTGGGTCAATTGAATACCTATATGAGAGGAAAACAACTACCTTAATTTTAAGCATGCAAATAAATAATTTGATATCAATCACATACCCAAAACAATCAAGCTTGAAAAAAAAGATAGGAAAATGCTTCCAAGAATTCGGAGAGGCTATGATTTTTAACAGAATACAAAATTGTAAAAGCTATGAATTGCACTGAATTAAAAATCAGACTTTTGTTCATGAAATGAGAAAGAACACAAGCAAATCTATAAGCCATAGACTGAAAGAAGATATTCATAATGCATACCTGACAAAATAACTCACAGCTAGGCTACACAAAGAAATCTTACAAGTGGTTTTTTAGATACACATAACCAAATTAAAAAAAAAACAAAAACAGGAAACAACTTCAAATAGACACTTCACAAAGTGAATTTCAAAATGTTAAATAAACGCAAATAGGCTCACTGTCACTAGTTCTTAGAGAAATGCAAATTAAACACCATTAAATACCACGACCCACCAACTAGAATAACTAAAAGTAAAAACACTTACCATAGCAAGTGCCGGTGTGGATATAGAGCTACTTGTACTCTCTTACACTGTTGATGGAAGATTATTGTTGGAAACTATCTTGCAGTACCCAGTATAGCTAAACATAAGTATACCCTATCACCTTGCAACTCAACTTCTTGGTATGTAATGAGGTTTCTGTCCACCAAAAGACATGTTCATAGAATCTTTATTTTTTATAGCCCCAAACTGGAAACAGTTCAAACATCCATCAATTGTCGAATGGGTATATAAATTATAGTATGTTCATTCAGTGAAATTCAATAAACAAATTTTAAAAAGTTGAAACCTGTATCAGCTCTCTGCTTAAGTGCTACAGATTGGGTATCCCTTATCTGAAATGCTTAGCACCAGAGTGTTTCAAAATTTTTATTTTTATTTTTCAGATTTTGGAATATTTACATTATACTTACTGGTTGAGCATCCCAAATCTGAACATCTAAAACCTGAAATGCAACAAAGAGCATTTCCTTGAACAAGTATGAGGAAATCCTCATGACAGCATTTCAGAATTTTGATTTTTAGGTTTGTGATGCTCAACCTGTATATCAATATACCTGTATCTCGATCTATCCATTTATCTCTCTACTATATTTACGTATATGTGTATACCGATGTTCCTCAACTTATAACAAATTTATGTCCTGATCAACTCCATTGTAAGTTGAAAATATCCTAAGTCAAAAATGCATATAATACTCCTAACCTACCAAACATCATAGCTTAGCCTAGCCTACCTTAAAGTTGCTCAGAACACTTACATTAGCCTATAGTTGACAAAACCATCTAACAGAATGCCTATTTTATAATCAAGTGTTGAATTGATTGTGTAAATTCACTGGCCAAGGAAAAGATCAAAATTTAGAATTTGAAGTACAGCAAAATCACAATGGTTGCACCATCATAAAGAGGAAAAGGTATAAGTTGAACCATTATAAATAAGGCCCCTTCTGTATATATGTGTACAGATGTGTGTGTATATAAATGTCTGCTTATCTATATGTATTTATTTATTTGAGATTATTATTTTTTAAATTAGCTTCTAAAGCTATTAAGGAGAGAATCTCCCTTTAGGTAATATACTAGTCTTATGACATGAAAGAGTACTTGGATTCAGAATTTTGAACTATTACAAACTATTTGTGGTTAATTTGGAAATTCACTACCCAATCACCAACAGTTACTTCGAAAAAAATTAACTGACATTTGACAGAAACCTGATGCTGAGAACAAGAAAATGAAGACTTGTAGAATTATGCATTTGTTTTCTTCACCCTATCTTCATTATTGATATTAATGAATCAAACTCTTGTCAGAAAATAAAATTAATTATTAGCTCTAAATAATATCTTTTCCTACCAAGAGTAACAGTTTTAGAGAAGAGATTTAGTACAAATACAAACTTTTTACAGTATTTCTCCCAGTGAAAATGTTCCAAAGCTACTAGTATTAAAGCATATGCCATAGGAAAAGTGAAGGTGAAAATCTAATTAAAATATTTGTGCCAAACATAACTATCTCTGGTAGAGCATTTCTGCACAATGCAGATATTTCCTTGACATGCTTTCTTTATGATGAAGAGGATGTGCAATTAAAGTGAAAAATCACTGTGGTTTTCCTCACTAATTTTAATGATTGTTCCCAAGTGAGCAGGCTAAATGAGTGATACTATTTGTAGACAGGCTAAATAGATTATGGATATGCAATCATATAACTGGCAGTCTATTTGGGAGGTGTAGCCAAATCTTCATTTATTTGTAATAAGTCAGAGAATACTAAGATTATTTGATAAAATTATCTTAATTCTTGTCTCCTAACCTCTCATTTGAAAAACAAGGAAATGAATCCAGAAATGTGAAACGTATTTCATAAGGTATTTCATCCCGTATGGTGGATTATAGAGACCCAAAATTGTGTTTTGAAATAGTAATGGTAGATAACACAAGACCCACCTCTCTCTCTCTCACAAGCACACACCAGAACCAGTCAGCTATCCCTTCTGAAGGAATTCTAAAAAGCCATTAGCTAAAAATACAAAGAGTTTTAGTAAGGGGAAAAAGATATGTAAAAATTTTATTACACTATTGGTCTTGCGGGCTATGTTGCTAATCCAGGTAGCTATATGTCTTCAGGTTGAAATTTTAAACAAGTTTGTAGAGCAACTGTTTTCTGAATTGCAACTCACGGGCAATTTCTCCATTCTACAAATGTAGCAAGTGTGCCACTGCCTTGGTTAGAATAGGATGCACAAAGAGAAGAGCCCTGTGAAAACAAGAACTCTATGAGCAACTTTGCAGCAATAGAGATGCAGAATTACCTAATCCATGCTTGTGTCTAACCACGGGTACTTACCTACGGGGCCTGTCTTACATGAAAAGACCATGGGAATTTCTACCCACCAATTAAGTAAATGATAAAGTTAGAGGTGCGATACTGTTATGAAAATACACTTTGTTATACTTACATTTATTTTTATCATCTATTGAATGATTGATTATGTAACATCAGGAATATGTATATTTGTTTTGCCTTAAACATTGAAATCATTTGTAGAGGTCACAAAAAATCATAAAAGGAGATGATCAATGTGTTCACTTTGCAGATTTCACTGGAATCAACTTTAAAAGTTCTTTCACATTATTTATGAAATGAAAATACTTGAGTTTTCTTGCAGTTCAGTAATTTTCATTAAGGAATGTAAATATCTGTATGCCATCACATTCTCTTTCTGCAGGCGAATGCATACAAGAAGCCTAATTAAACTTTAAAAACTTGCTTGGTACCTTTTTGTTGTGTGAGAAAGTGACACCCACTTATGAAACTCTTTTTCTGTATATCCTGGAATTAGCTAGGCCTTAAGTAAGTTCTCTCCTTAAATATTAAAAACAACCCCATGAGGACACTATTACTACAGTTATTATCCCAAGTTATAACTTATGAGGACTCTATGACTTCTGTTATTATCCCCAGTCTGCAAATGAGGAATAGGTATGCTAAGTACTCAAGGGCCAGGCAACTAGTGGGAGTCTGAACTGAAATTCCCATCCACCATATCTCATTGCAAGGCCCAAGGTGTTCATCACTATTTGACACTGTGACACCACAGAAAACTTAAAAGCAAAACAAATGCAGATTTTACCAAATACTGCTGTGTTATGCATCAGCTGAGCTAGGATTGCAATGCTTGAGCTCCACCATTCAATATTATGTTGTCCCTATCAGAACATGAATTCCAATGACCACATTCATCTCAGTGACTGCACTTGCTGTTCCCTTAGGATGCACCAAGTCCCTTCTGATGAATATATCTTCCTTCCTATTTATTAATACAGTCATTCTTGTGTTGCTAAGCTGTAGGGCTAGCCTGTCTGTTTAAGTTAATCACGAATCTCTCTCTCCTTTAATCCATGTGGTTTGTTTTTTGTTTTAGATATCCAAGTTCAAGCTTTTTTCTAAATTCTCACTGGCTCTTTGATGTAGCTACTGCATACCTGCTAGAAGATTTACTGTGCTTCAGAGAACATGATAGCAGAGGTAGAAACCCCATGCAGGGGAATCCAATGCTCTCCATCATTTTATTGTACTGGGCTTCCTTCCAATTCATTGACTAATTGATAACGCTGCTAAGTTTTATTTTCAGATTTATCTTGAACATTATGAGTTTATGAACATGGTCTATATTATGTAAAAGTTAATATTTGTACCGTCCTACTTCTATCATAAAGCACCCTCACATGTACGTTCTCATTTATTCTCTCAACAATTTTTTGCGAGAGGTACCACCATTTCAGTTTTACAGGTGACGAATGCAGCCTCAGACAATATCTGAGAGATGATGTGCTGCCTTCTTTAAGACCTGTCTCTTCCCCAGCCTTCCCAACTTCATTCCCCTCTTCTACGCAGTGGGAATAACATTGTCAGGTGGAGTTGTTGGCAGCCCTTAGTAAAATATGTCTATAGCGTGCCCAACACATTGCATTCAAACAGAACCTGGCACATAGTATAGGCAAATAGATATTAACTGTTATCATTGTGATCAAATTAATATATTATCGTAATAAACAGCAAGGAAAGATTAAAACTCAGGTTTTTCGGCTCCAAACCTAAAATACACTGTGCTAAGCTCGTGAAGCCCTTTAAAAATGAAACGTTCTGCTATTTCAAACATATAAATTTTAGAGACAATATGCAATGGTAATTTGAAAGTTACATATTTTTAGTTTCTGATATAATTAACAAGTCTTGTGATGCATCGTTCGATCTGAATTATTCCACAGTGAGAACATCCGGAGTCCCTGTGACTGTTTTCATTAACTTTGTTAATGACCCTGCCCCTAAATTTCTACAGAGAATGTGGTCTTGATGAGCAGTGATTTCATCATGGCCTAATAAAAATAATAGTAGAGGAAGTTGACAGATGTTAAAGTTACACAATGATTCTCTATATTATCTACCTTTTGTTTTCTTAACTACAACTATTTTTGGGAATATATCATTCTCAGCAACATGATCTATTAGTATCTATCTGGGCTTCCTTGAAATTACAATGAGTCCAATGTGATGGATCCTTTGTATAATGTGATTTTAAGCTGGTTGATGTAAATTCATGTATAGCTGCTATCTTTATGAATATCTAGTGAAAAATATTTACTTTCCATAATGTCTACACATGGAATGGTATTTACTGTTCTTTCCTTTGATGTTTCCCTAAGCATTATTTGGAAAATACTAAGATTTCATTAGCTTGAAAAATGATCTTTGCTTACAGCGATTTGTAGAGAAAAAAGTTTCTTCTTTTCTGCAAATGCTTTGGATAATATATTTGATACTGTTTAAGAACAAAGCGTTCAAAATACGGCATACGAAATAAGGGCTGGTAAGCAGTTGAAAGATATTTTTAAAAACTCATTTGAAGTCTACAGCATTCAAAATCAGACTTAATTAGATTGGATTTATCATTCAGAAAATGGAAGTAATTCCAGCATATTGCATTATCCAATACATTATACCCAGTACTGTTATTATTGAACATATCAACTGCCATGAAATTCACTCTCTCTCTCTCTCTCTCTATATATATATATATATATATGTGAACATTTTTAAAATAACCATTTATCAACGATTTTAACCAGGCTAGGAATATAATACATTTGGGAATATTTCTCCTATAGCTCACAAGATTTTCATTTTCATTGTAGAGATTTTTTTAAGAGGAACTATTGAAAATTTAATGTAGCAAGTATGACTAATCAAACAGATAGCGTTTTTCCTTGGAAGAAGTGTGTTATTCATATTTCAGAAATGGGAAGCTAGCTATTGCATTTCTAAGGATGCTCTTTTCCTAAATCCAGGGTCTGAAGGTGTCCCTGAAGCTGAACTGACAAGAAATTCCCCACAGTCAATTCATCTGTGAAATAAAATGCAGGAAGGCAGGGATGAGCAGACAGGGAAGGCTGTGGGAGCAGCAGTGGGCTAGGACAATGCTGTTGTCCCAGGGACAGAGACACAGGCACTGTTGGCCCCACAAGAGCAGGGTCAATCACGGGATGCCCATGGGGCTGCCTGGGGAAAATGGCATTACACTGCCCTCCCCAGCTCTTCCCAACCTAATCTCCACAATCCCAAGGCTGAGCAAGAGAATTCCATCTTGCCTTCACAGCATAAAAGAGGTAAAGAGTTCCAAAACTGGCAGCAACACCATTCAACATCAAGGGAAAGGCTGAGAAACATCCACACAATGAGGCGAGGTCATTTCTTTTAGAACTTTGGAGCAGGAGGGCTCGCCACCTGACCCTCATCGTCACCATCTTCACGCCCTCTGAAAGAAGACAAATGAGGCTTTTCACTTAAAGCCACGCTTACTTTGATTAAAAAAAAAAAGGACATTTCTTATAAACGGCATTGAGCAATGTATGTGGCTTACATATCATAAGGAATTCTGAGAATGGAAAAGGGAACCCTGGAGATCCCCTTGGCCCTCATGTCCTCATATGCACTTCATGTTTTCACTGGGGCCTGAGCACACGGACACATCCACTGAAAAAAAGAAAAGAGGAAACGACTAAAAAACAGAAACAATTTTCAGTTGACAGTGCTGTATTTTCAAGGAATTGCGAAGTACTCTAAGTTACTGAAAGAGCAGTGTTACTATCTAATGTCCCTAAAAGATTTTAAAATAAAGGTCAATATAACTTTCATTTACAGAATTCACCTTTATTTGTTGTTTGTTGTTGTTTCATAGTTTCATGTTTTCTATGAGGTGTTTAGGCAAAGGTGTATGAAAATATCTTTCAGATTGTTCTGATCGTAATGTTCCACCATTTACTGGTACTGAGAACTTTCTTGGTCTTTGTTTAAATGTGCAGCTGGCTCCCGGAGGTAGCTCTGATTATTTGTCTCTGATCCCTCCTTGCAGGTTCTCCTGGGAAGCCCCACTCGGGCCCCAGGCTTTGAGGTTTCCCTGTGCTTTCTCACAGCTGCAGGCTGACCAGTTCCTACTGATGCTGAGGTTGCCCTGGTATAAAAACCTTCTGTTTAGTGCACGCACCTACAGATAGTACTGGATTCTGATTCTCTCCTGCTAGGAATTCTGCTTTCATCTCGGACTATGGACAACAGCTCACTTCTTGCCACAAGATCAGTGAGCTGAATTTTTCTGATTCCTTTTCATCCAAGATAAAACACCAGCTTCCTTATTCCAAGATCTAGGGCAGGATCACAATTTCTAGTGCCCAGGAAGGGACCTATATCCCCATCTGTCCTACTAATTACATAATGTGTGTGTGTCTGTGTAGATGTATGTACACACGTAGCATGCGTGTGTGTGTGCATGTGTAGAGGATCTTCAACCAATTAGAGCAATTTGACTTCAGCTACACAACTGCTATGCATACCCCATATTTTTCAATCATGTGGAAATTCCCCTTCTTGCTTTCAACTTTAGTTATGACCTATTTGTCTAAATGTTAAGGAATAGGATGTATATGCTCTGATGGGTTACATGCCTCTGTCTTTTCAGCATAAATGACCAGAACCCTATTGAGCATGTTTACATCTATTTAATGTGAGAATAATTCAGAATTGTCTACTTAGGACCTGTCCTCTGCTTTTCAGTTAGGGCCATGGTAGCTACACACATGAATTACGAAGCCTAAGGTGCTATCTTTTTCTTGTTGTTCATTTTATGACAAACTATAGCTAAAAATGATTTATTTCTTGAAAATGTGCTTGGAAAATTATGAGCTTGACACAATTTTCTAGGAAAAATATATTTGGCTAACGTCTCTATTTTTCTCTAATTAATAGTCTATTCAAATTGTCTCTTTGGAGTCAAGTTATACAATGATTCATTTTGCTCAGATTTCTAAAACTTTTGGCAGAATAGTGTACATATTTCATTGCTATTTTTCAAATATCCCCTGTAATTGCTGTTATTTTCTCATTTCTAATTTTTCCATAAATAATTTATTTTTCTCTCTGTGCAACAACTCATTTTTACTTTAAAGTATATATATTTTTCTTTTGATTATGCTTTTCTTTAAAATTTGATATGCAATTTTAATGTAAGTATTAAAAGTAAAAACTAAATAACTTCAAATGGAAGTATGTGCATAATAAGGTAAATGCCTTACCTGTAATACAGCAAGCCTATACTTTTATGGTATTACATGCATACTTTTAATTAAAACATATAAAAAATAAAAAGCTTTTCATATAAATGTACCAAATATAAAGAAACATAAAAGCCAAATACTCTAGGAGTATATATATATACATACACACACACACACCACACACACACATATATATAGCTTAATGTGTCTATTCTTGAAAATATGCAATAAAGCTACTCTTATGGCCGAATTATCAATTTCTCAATTCATTTCTTGTTGTTTCCATGTATGACTTGAAGCTCTGATTTGAAATCATTAAAGATCCTGAATATTATGTCATCTTGAGAAATCAAATAGTTTTTCAATATGAATATATTACTTGTTGGCTTTTCACTTTAAGCTTGGATTGTGTTTTCTCTACATTAATTTAGCTACATTTACTCCTGCTGTTAGCAATTGATGTGTTATATATCTCTTCCATTCCTCTACTTTCAAACTATATGTGTGGTTTATAGTATGTCTCTAAAACACAGAAAACAGCTAGATATTTATTTTTTTTCAAAATCGTGATTATCTTGGCTGGGCACGGTGGCTCACGCCTGTAATCCCAGCACTTTGGGAGCCTGAGGTGGATGGATCACGAGGTCAGGAGATTGAGACCATCCTGGCCAACATGGTGAAATCCCATCTCTACTAAAAATACAAAAATCAGCTGGGTGTGGTAGCAGGAACCTATAGTCCCAGCTACTCAGGAGGCTGAGACAGGAGAATTGCTTGAACCCGGGAGGCAGAGGTTACAGGGAGCCAAGATCATGCCACTGCACTCTAGCCTGGGAAAGAAGAGTGAGACTCCGTCTCAAAACAACAACAACAACAACAACAAAAAACAATGACAAAGAAATCAGTGATTTTCTTTTAAAAGGAAGGGTAAATCTATCACATATTTGTGTTAGCTTATCTTTCTTGATATTTTACTTTACGTGTTATGTTTTGTATGTTTTATTTAATATCCATTTCCTCCTTTTTTCCTGCCTTATTGAGTGTCTTGACTATTAACCTTTCTCCCCCAATTTTTTCTAAAAGTATGCACATTTTTCAGGTTAGTGTTTATTCTTAAATATTAACACATATCTTTACATATACTTCATATTTCTAGATGGAATTAGTGTTTGCATTTTTTAAATAGATAGCCCTATGAGGTTGTATTCCCTGTCACCATTCTCCACCATACTTGTGCACCAGCTCCATCACACATATTTGTATTCCAAATTCCTATCTGCCATTCATATATTAGCATGTACCAGTCAAACACAAGTTCTACACAGCAGCAGAGATACATGCGTATATTTAGTGCACATTTTTACTCTAAATTTCACATCTTCAAGTTTTAAATGTTCCTCCCTTCTGTCTTTTGCCCATTTTCTGTGTTTCTTCCTTCTGTAATTCCTAACAAATGCTGTACTTTCTGATATACTACCTGTGTCGTATATATTCTAAGACACACTACACCTTTGCTCTGTATTAAATAATCAGCTTAATCACCACAATTCCTTGTTGTCTTTGCTCCTGCATCTATTAAGCTAATCAGCTCATCTACTGAGGTTTTTAAAATCAAATGATTAAATTTACGTGCAAATTTTGTTTTTGATTTATGCTCAATTTATTTAAATATATAACATGAATTTCTTAAAAGCGTAAATTTTAATATCAGTCTTCTGATTCCTTCATTAAATCTGTTTCTTCAGGTGTTAGTTCTCTTTACTGACTTGTTTTCATTTCTCATGGTATACACTTTCCTCAAATATTGAGTGATCTATATGGTTGTCTGCTCAACTTTGTATTTAAAGATCACCATTCCACTTCCTGCTATGTTTGTTTATCCTCTTTCCAGTATTTGCAATTAGGAAGTGAAGAGAGTTAAGCTGACTTCTTCTCTGGCATGACAGGTTTTCTGCTCCCTGTAAGGTGTGAGTCCCTCCCAGCCTTTGTTGTCCCTGTACATGTTGTTCTATTTGCACACAAAAGCCACTCTTTAGCATCAGTGGCTGATGAGGCTAATAGGCCTCTGTACTGGAAATTGATTTTCTTTCCTCAAAAAATATCTCAAAGCTCCCTTCAGTATCTTTTAACTCTGAGCTTGTGGCTCCCTGGCATCACTCCTGTAGTTGGGGTGGGATTATTTTTTCTACATCTATTTTTGTTTATAAATACGTTTTTGTTGTTGCCGTTTTCTCCTTAAGTCTGATACCCTCTCCTTTCTGCCTTAGGATACTGAGGCAGGAGAATAAGGTCTGGAGGCAGGGAACCTAAGGCTGATTCACGCTGAGTTTCTAGAGCTAAATCAAAAGGAAAACTCCAACTTTCCACATCTAAGTAACAAAAGGACCAGAGACTACTCCCTTTGCAGACACCTTCCCCATCTGGAAAACTGAAAGTACCTCTGATTAGTTTCAGAAAGCAGAACGTACCTCTGATTGGTTGCTTTTTGCATAAAAGTGTAACTTTGTAACTTCTCTTCAGCCTCTGATTGGTTGCTTTCCACAACCAGACTAATTGCGAGACCACAACTTCATTTGCATGGGGTGTACACCAAGTGGCCAATGGGAAACCCCTAGAGGGTATTTAAGCCCCAGAAAATTCTGTAACTGAGGCTTTGAGCCTTGCTCAGCTGGTTCCCACCCTGTGGAGTGTACTTTCATTTTCAATAAATCTCTGCTTTTGTTGCTTCTTGTCTCCTTGCTTTGGTTGTGCATTTTGTCCAGTTATTTGTTCAAAATGCCAAGAACCTGGACATCCTTCACTGGTAACAATACCACCCAACTTTTAAAGTATTTCAAAGTATTTGAGTTTTTTATTGATCCATAAGAATAAGACCTAATGTCAAATTTAAAAAGTCACAATATAATACTAAGAAATAAACTCTTCTTCATACTTGGCTTAAAGGTATATACTAGTATATTGTTCTCTGTAAATACTATGATCAGGTGTACTTATTTTGGAAATAACAGTTAGTACCTTTAAAAATGAGCTCAAATACTTCCATTAAGCAGAGTAAATATAATGTTACCTGCCTTTTTGAGAATTATAAGAGATGAAATAATGAAGGATTCCTTTTAAATAAACATATTTGAGGTCATTAAAAAATATTGATGAAATCATGGCAGAGCCTTTCTTAAGAGGCCAACGTTATCTTAACAATGATTACTTCATGTCACAAAATTGTGATTGCTGGGTCTTGAGTGTTTTTGCAACTTACTGTTAGGAGCAATTAGCCTGTCAGAAAAAATGGAATTATTTTTGGATTAACAGTAATGATGCTTGGCCATCTAGGTGGACCTTGGTTGATGGCAGATATACCTGCAGTATTGGTCTCCACAATGATTGTCAGGGCTGATTTAACTGATGATAGGTTCTGATAGACCAGTGTTACTTTCCTCACTCAGAATTTTGACTATGAAAAAAGAGGTGAACTCTTTTAAAAGAAAACCTATTTTAAAAGAAGGTGGATTTCAGATATAAGAGGGAGCCTGAGAGTATGGGGCAGTCATTGTGCTCCATATATATCACCTGACAGGGCATGGCTGACTCCTCATTAATTCAGCCATTCAGTCACAGAGGCAGTCAGCAAATATGTATTGTGAACTTAACAACGATATAGACACTTACTATATTGGGCTCTGGAGATTTTCTTTTATGTTGAATAAGCCACAGATTTCTGACCGTTAGAGTGGACAAAGGACATATCATTAAATGTATGTGATAAATGTTAGTGGGACTACAAAACAATGGCCTTTTGGGAGATAATGGATTGAGGCAAAGAACAGTCTCTTGAAAAACTCCTGATCTGGACACTTAATAAAGTGTCCCAAGCCCAGGTCACAGAAGTAATTTTTTATAAATATTTTTGAAATACAAAGTACTTTCTATGTGAATTAATTACCAGTGCTCTCTTACTGAGTCTCCAACACGTAAAAGCAACCATTATATAACAATGCATTTCCAAGATATGCAGAAATAACTGCCATCAAGAGTTTGAGAAAAATAAACTTCAGTGTTTCTTCTGTGGGTCTCTCTCTTCTGGACACCAGGCCTGAGACTTCAGCAAAGAAAAATCCCTGTTTAAATTAGGAACTCAGGAACATTTTGACTATGATATGCTTTATTTAGTCTTACTTAGTTCCATATGTTTTCCAGTAGAGAGTAAATAAAAGGGACATCATGATTACATAAATCAAGGATAACAACATGAGGAATATAAAAATATTTACCTCCAGCCATTTAACTATACCTCAGTTATCCACACAACAATAACATCAGCAAAATACTACTAACCTATGGTTTTACTGAAGTAATAACCAAGTACTTATTATAAAATTTCCTAATAGGAATTCATCAATGTATATATTTCAGAGAAGAGAGCGCAATACATGCATATCTATAAAGATGCCATCCATATATACAAAATATACATTGCCTGTGGCAATGAAAGAAAATCTTTAGTGTTAATTAATGAGGAAAAGCCAAAATGAATCAACATTTTTAAAAATACACAAAAAACCAAAGCTCTCCAAAAATTCTCAACCTAGAATTCCAGATATAGCTAAAGTATCTCCTAAAATACTAATTTAAATGTTATGCAAGTAATTTTAAAAATGGATTAAAGAACAGTTTTTTTCTGAAAAGGTAAACAAAACAGAAAAAGTAATAGTGAGCAAAGCAATTGTTACTGAAGTGGTAAATCTAAGAAAATATTGATTATATCTGGCAATTATAAATAATTTAGAAGTTTAAAAACATATAGTACATGAATATTACCCAAAAGTAATATGAGAGATGAGAAAGAATATATTAAAACTTTCTAAGAGGCTCATCTTGTTCAGAAATAGAAATATTGATTAACTTTAGACTGTGTTAAATAAGATGAATTTTATATGGCAAATCTAAGAAGAACCAATTAATAGAAATAGAACATTATTTGTTGAAGAGCCAGGCATAAGATAACTAGTACAAAATATCTAAAAAACAATAGTATCTAGAATATTTTTAAATTTTTACAAAGCAATAAAATAAGCAACCAAACTGATAGGAAGATAGGCAAAACATATTAAAAGGATATTAACAGAAAAATAAAGTAAAATGTGACTAAATCTGCAAAGAAATCTTCTCATTAATAATCATTAAAACGGGATTAAATGAAATACTATTTGTGCCTGTTATAACGGAAAAATTATTACAGCTAAACAAGTGTGGCATAAACACTTGTGAAAGAACAGGAATGTTTGCATAAGACTAGCAAGGGTTTAAATTGGATTAATCCCTTTTGGAAGCAAACAATTTATATTCCTATTTATTGAAGACGATGGGCTGCCCATTCTTAGAGTGAGCAGCAGCCACATGGAAGCATTGCAATAGAGGCTCTCTTACCAAGATGCAAATTGAGATAGAAGTATATGTATTGTATTTGCTATTCTGACAAATCAAAGATGAACTAATCAGTATGAAAAGGAAGTAAATAAAATAAGTTATTCTTGGCAAATTCTTACAATTAAACTCTACCCATACTAACAATAATAGTGTATATTTTCTTGATACACCAGTTAGCACAGTAAGTATTTATATCTACAAAAATATGAAGCAAACGTGCGAGCAACAATTGATCATCTGTGTGACTGCAGGCTTTTTGTGTTAATCATTGAAGTTTTCTACATTTCGAAGTATTTCCAAATTTATTTCAATAAAAAGACTTTTCTACTATCTTATTGACTCTTCACACTTTCCCTCTTTCTGTGTAATTACTCTAAGTATCTTAAACTCATACTACATACAGAAATATAAATTTAGAATAAGAACTATTGTCTTGGGTATATATAAAACAAAAACAAGTTACTTTGTACTTTTTAATTTTTTCACCATAAATAAACACAATAAAACCCCTACTTTCGAAAAAAAAAAAAGATACACGTTTACTATTTTTTTTTTTGTATTTTTAAGGAAAAAAAGGTATCCAAAGGAAATATTTCTGAATCTTAAGTTATATATTGATTACTGCAAAAAATTATTAAATACATTTTTCTCTCAGGCATAACTTACAGTGTCATAAAATATATTCAAATGTAACATTTTTTTTCTCTCCTATAGTATAAAATCAGAACTTGGTTTAGAGAAGTATTTGCTGTGCTCTGATTTACTTTGAGAGCCTATTTTGGTTCTTCCATACTTTACTGACCATAAAAGCTCCAGAGCTGGTGGTACCTTTTCTAACCACTTCTTTTCTTGCTCTTGGTTGCTCGACAGCAGGTGATGGATTGTGTTAGTTGCTAGGGTCAAGCTGTTGTCTATAGGAAAAATAAATCATAACATTTGCAGCAATTATCCCAAGTACAATATCACCATTTAAATTACTGTGTAACACCCCCAGCTCAGATTTGTATACATGAGTGGCACCTCTGGATATAGGACTCACAGTGAAAAAAATGCCCAGAGCACCAGCAAATGAAGAAATAGAAAGACAGAAAGACTGTAGTAAAAGGGATCAGGGGAAGATGCAAATTCTGAAATTAAAAGAAAACCCTCACTTTATAGATGTTAGATTTCCTACAATACAGCATATATTACCTATGCCACAATATTTTTTAATGAATTTTTTTTTCCATTAGCCATAGTGATACAGGAGTTAAAAAGAAATTAGTTAGGCAGATAGTGAGGGTAAGGAAGTCCTTGGTAAGATTTTCCTTTTAATGAAAAACAGTCCCCAAATCATTTTCTTTTCTAACAAAGAGCAGCCTGTAAAATTGAGCTGCAGACATAGACAAGCAAGCTGGAAGCTTGCAAAGGTGAATGCCGGTAGTTGTGCCAATAGAAAAAGGCTACTTGGGATTAGGCATGTTCAAAATGACAGCTCCATGTTCCCGTCTCTTTGACAGCCACGTGTACAGTAAGGAGCAGGCAATGTGGCACCAATCAGGCAACAACCTCATTTGCATAATGATTCGGGTGGGGCAGCCAGCTTCCCCCAGCATTATGTAAACATCACAGTTGGTCCAACCAATCTTTGGGCCCTATGTAAATCAGACACTGCCTTCTCAAACCTGTCTATAAAATCTATTGCCTTCCAACACAGGCCGGAAGTCCCATTCAGGCATCCCTCTCCCAGGAGAGAGGTATTCTCCTTTCTCTTTCTTTTGCCTATTAAACCTCCAGTCTTAAACTCACTCTTTGTGTGTGCTGGAGTCCTTAAGTTTTTTGCCATGAGGTAATGAACCTCAGCTATCACCCCAGACAGCAATGTAGCTCAATAACAGATTTGTAGTTAGCTCTGATGATGGTGGTAAGTGGCAGAATAAAAGCAATGACAGAACTGGAGAGCATTACCTGAATGTAGATCACAGCTCCCCTGACCATCACGTGTGTGACCTTGGACAAACATTAGCATCTCAGGTCTCGCTTCCCCCCATCAACTTGAAATTGTGGATGTTAGATTCATAATTGCTATTGTTCTCCTCAGATATATTTGCATATGATTCTCTCACACTAATTTTTTATGTAAGGAATGTAAATAAGAAGTAGATAGTAATAATCTACTGATAAACATTTAATCTCTCTAAGTTGTTAGTTTTTAAACTTTTGCTCATATGAACAATAAGAAGTACATCTGACAAAGGGCTAATATCCAGAATCTACAAAGAACTCAAACAAATTTACAAGAAAAAAAAAAAACAACCCCATCAAAAAGTGGGCAAAGGATATGAACAGACACTTCTTAAAAGAAGACATTTATGCAGCCAACAGACACATGAAAAAATGCTCATCATAACTAGCCATCAGAGAAATGCAAATCAAAACCACAATGAGCTACCATCTCACACCAGTTAGTATGGTGATCATTAAAAAGTCAGGAAACAACAGGTGCTGGAGAGGATGTGGAGAAATAGGAACACCTTTACACCATTGGTGGGACTGTAAACTAGTTCAACCATTGTGGAAGACAATGTGATGATTCTTCAAGGATCTAGAACCAGAAACACCATTTGACCCAGCCATCCCATTACTGGGTCTATAGCCAAAGGATTACAAATCATGCTGCTATAAAGACACATGCACATGTATGTTTATTGCAGCACTATTCACAATAGCAAAGACTTGGAACCAACCCAAATGTCCATCAATGATAGACTGGATTAAGAAAATGTGACACATATACACCATGGAATACTATGCAGCAATAAAAAAGGATGAGTTAATGTGCTTTGTAGGGACATGGATGAAGCTGGAAACCATCATTCTCAGAAAACTATCACAAGGCCAGAAAGCCAAACACTGCATGTTCTCACTCATAGGTGGGAATTGAACAATGAGAACACCTGGACTCAGGAAGGGAAACATCACACACCGGGGCCTGTTGTGGGGTTGGGGGAGCGGGGAGGGATAGCATTAGGAGATATACCTAATGTAAATGACAAGTTAATGGGTCCAGCACATCAACATGGCACATGTATACATATGTAACAAACCTGCACGTTGTGCACATGTACCCTAGAACTTAAAGTATAATAAAAAATAAAAATAAAAAAGAAGTACATTTTATGCTTAGTATAAACACACATAATCTATCTAATCTGTCATCTATTATAAAACAAAGGTTTCACAAACCAACTTCCATTCTTAACTGTTTGTGACAAACCCTGATTGTTCTATTACAATTTATTTAAAGCCCATTTGCATGGATATAAGTTCTTTCATATAATGACTCTTCCTAACTTTTCATTCTTATCTGCAGAATCTCTTTCATACTATCTTAGTCTCCAGCGCTGTTCAACAAACATACATGCTTGTGCAAACATGCAGAAATACACATGTATGCACATACACAATGCTATTTCTCTGATTTTTCATATAGATGAGATTTCTTATCTTCTGCAACAAATTTTGATAACTGCACATTTCTTAAAGTTTTATTGTTCAGTACATAAAAGTAAAGAAGTTGGGATTAAGCAAAGAGAGCTGGGTTATAAGCTGTTGAGGGAAATTTAAGATTTTTTTTATCCTTTGGGGGAAAAATGGTATTAAGGTACTGCTAAGGTAGTGAATATATCTGGCTCAAAATTATTAACCCTAATAAGATATTGTCAATTGGACTTTTTCGTAAGAGTATTTCCATTCATTAAATTATCTAACTAGGTAAGATAATGTCTTGAACCATCCTCCTTAAAAAAAAAAAAAAGAAAAAAAAAAAAACTTAGAGAAAAATGAGCCACTGAATAATCTTCACCCCCACCCCCTGTGAGACACTACAGGTCTGAGGGGATGAGAATATGAAAACACAGTTCTGTTTTGGTGAACAGAAAATGAAGAGCACTTATGAATATCTAGGGTATGGGAGATAGACTGACAGCTGCCATTAGCATTACAACTATCTCCATGTAAGGATATCCAAAGAGCCACCTCTAATCCATGCTCCAGTAGAAGTGTCCATTGTAAACTCATAGGCGTCTCAAGCATGGAAGAAGGCAGCTTTTAGGCATGGAGAATTGTAAGATTAGGTGACCATTGCCACTGATACCAGTTCTGTTTGTCCTTTGCTTAATGTAGATGCTATTAAAGAGTATTTAATTCAGTCAATGAAAGAATTGAAATAGACTAAATGTTTAAAGTCAGCCAATAAAGTTAATTACATAAGACTTATTTAAAGTGCCTAATTCAGATAACACCATCTCTGAAAAATATTCTATCTTGAAATGTCCTATAGAGTTTCCTGTTTTAGTGAAATTCCTATAGATAAAAGTATTCAGTGCTTTTCCTCAGCTATTTCTGATCCTTACACACATGTTCCCAATGCTACGTTCATATTGAATTGTAATTTACAGAGTAATTTGCATGTGGCAATCAGGATTACTAACTCCTATTAGACTCCCTTGTATTACCCAAAATATAATGTAATAATAATAGTACTTACTTGTGCATGCAATTTTACAATTGAATGGCATATGAGAAGGAGTTTACCTATCACTTCTCATATTTCTATCCTGTAAAAGACTAAGGACATGGAATTTGCGCTTGTGGTCTTTCATTGGGAACTTTTAGAAGGAATGTTTTGTTTTGTTTTTGCCATAGAGATGAAGAGCAGATCAGAGCTTCCAGGGGGCTCAGGACTTTGTGCCTCAATAACAAAAGTTGAGCACATCCACCCTCCTTCATGCCTCATGTCCAGAACAGCAGTGCACCACTGGCATTATCACCTAAGTGTACAACAAGGCAAGATCACCTTTGACAAGCTCTCCCTTTCTTCTGCCTCCCTTTGAGATTGTGGGAGAGGCCTGTCTTCACTCTGTTCTTTGTGTCTACAATAAGAGTGGCTGATCTACTATCTTTCTCTTCTTATGTAGCTGTTTTATATTTTCGTTGCACTTACTACTCTGCTTCTCTTTGTCGGCACACCTGTTTATGTGACCCAAGACCTCTGCTTTAGCCCCAGGCCTGGATAAATTTGCTATTTAAGTTGCTTACTGCAGTTATCATGTGCTTGCACAGACAACCCAAATTGTCATCTGTTTTCTATTAGGCTACCAAATACTTAGCCATGCTCATCAGTCAGACCTTTGACGAGGAAGTGGAAGAAGTGAAAAGCCAGAACCCTATCAATTGCCAGCATTTATTTATGTATCTCTGTTCCTTACAGCAGTGAGCCCTGTTCTAGCCTATCATAGGCACTGCACATAGAATTCTATTAATATCTGTTGTACTGAGTTAAACAGAATGCACAGAGAAAATGATACTTAACATCTCATCCATAATGCAAATGCTACACTACCAGTGTTTTTCAATTGCTGCTTATCTCTAATGACCTTCTTAGCTCTGCTACACACTGAGAAGACACAAATCACAAGAAAGGAGGACAAAATCCTACCATGTAGAGGTAGATTAGGGCAGATTCTCCATTATGTCTGTCCTTGAGAAAACTGTTAGGATCACCATAAAAAGTACATTGTAGAGACTCCAATACACTGTGAATAAAGGAGTTAGAGGAAGTGAATGAGCAGAATCATTGGTGGAGAAATAATTATTTGGCTGATGCAGTGAAATATCTGAGTCCCTCTTTACTGACCAACAATCGACCTCAGAAAAGTATAGCGTCCCTTCACCTAAGTGTGTGTAGGATGGATTAGAGTGAGGTGGTCCTCAGCTTAAATTTAGCTTACATGTTAATGGTTAGTGATGCCAAAATAAAAATTTAAGTGGGAAAAATGAAGCTCATGGGGTTATGCTTGGTGCAATTGTTGTAAAGAATGTTTCTGGGGATAATTTTTGCTGACGAAATAAATCACTCTCGGCCGGGCGCGGTGGCTCAAGCCTGTAATCCCAGCACTTTGGGAGGCCGAGATGGGCGGATCACAAGGTCAGGAGATCGAGACCATCCTGGCTAACATGGTGAAACCCCGTCTCTACTAAAAATACAAAAAACTAGCCGGGCGAGGTGGCGGGCGCCTGTAGTCCCAGCTACTCCGGAGGCTGAGGCAGGAGAATGGCGTGAACCCGGGAGGCGGAGCTTGCAGTGAGCTGAGACCCGGCCACTGCACTCCAGCCTGGGCGACAGAGCGAGACTCCGTCTCAAAAAAAAAAAAAAAAAAAAAAAAAAAAAAAAAAAAAAAAAAAAAAATAAATCACTCTCAGTAATTCATTGTCAATTAAGGATGTGACTGAGAACAACATAGTTTATTGTAATTTTCAATAATAAATAACGACTTTGATTACTGGAATAATTTTAACTATCTACATTCATAAATGTTACTGATGAATTTCTTTTAAAAATATCCCTATGTTGGCCAGGTGTGGTGGCTCACGCCTGTAATGCCAGTGCTTTGGGAGGCCCAGGTGGGTGGATCACAAGGTCAGGAGATCGAGACCATCTTGGCTAACATGGTGAAGCCCCGTCTCTACTAAAAATACAAAAAATTAGCCGGACGTGGTGGTGGGTGCCTGTAGTCCCAGCTACTCAAGAGGCTGAGGCAGGAGAATGGGGTGAACCCGGGAGGTGGAGCCTGAAGTGAGCCGAGATCGTGCCACTGCACTCCAGCCTGGGCGACAGAGCCAGACTCTGTCTAAAAAAACAGACAAAAAATCCCTATGTTACTTCAGTAGGTCCAGATTAAACTAACAACATACCTTTTTAAGGTTCTGTGCCTGATGTATTTGTATGTGTGAATGTTGGCTGGTGTTGTTGAAAATGTGTTCCATGGTCCAGTAGTGCCTCCAAATATATTAGTATGTATCTGCCGTACTGAAAAAAGTGAAACCATTTTGTTTACTTTAGGATGTTTTATTTCTCCAAATGTGAATCTCACTGAGGGCAATAGAGCATGGAGTGAATCCAAAATTCATTTGTCCAGAGCACATTTTAACACAGTACATCCAGTAGCATATGGAATGGGATAAATGGTATCCCCTACCCGCAAAACATATGCCTGTGTCCTAATCCTTGGAACCGATGAATGTTACCTTATCTGGAATAAAGGTTTTCATAGCCATACTTAAGGTTCTGGAAAATGGGAGTTGATCCTAGGTTAACCAATAGCTAACCAATGGTTAACTAATCCCATGACAAATATCTTTATAAGACAGCTACTGGCCGGGCGCGGTGGCTCACGCCTGTAATCCCAGCACTTTGGGAGGCCGAGGCAGGCGGATCACAAGGTCAGGAGATCGAGACCACGGTGAAACCCCGTCTCTACTAAAAATACAAAAAATTAGCCGGGCGCGGTGGCGGGCGCCTGTAGTCCCAGCTACTCAGGAGGCTGAGGCAGGAGAATGGCGTGAACCCGGGAGGTAGAGCTTGCAGTGAGCCGAGATCACGCCACTGCACTCCAGCCTGGGCGACAGAGGGAGACTCCGTCTCAAAAAAAAAAAAAAAAAAAAAAAGACAGATACATAGTGGAGACACACCCAGGAAAGTCCATGAAGCAGAGAGATGCACAAGTCAAAGAACGTGAATAGCTGCAAGGAGGGAGAGGAGGGATTGGTCCCCAGTACAGCCGCAGGACATGCGTCTCCACCCTTAATTAGACTCTGTACTGCTAATGGCAACAACTGGGAGAGAATATACTTCTTTGTTTTAAGCCACACAGTTTGAGGCAATTTGTTACAACAGTCCTAGAAACTACTATAGCATCTTTGGCAAATATTGCCATAGGCATCTTTAAACATAGATACCTATTATAAAATATGTTCAATATTTAATTTATCTTTAAATAGTTAAATATATTATTTTTTCTTTATATATATCAATATATAGATATATATATAATTGATATAAATATATTATTATTATTGAAAATAATTCTGCCAGAAATCTTTTCCAGAATGTATTCCATATTTCCTATGGAATATGCTGATTTCTATGTCGATTTCTATACTAATAAAGGTAATTACAGAACTACATAAAATTTCTATCCTTAACTCTTCTAATAAATGTTTATCTGCATAATATGCCATCCCATAATAATTATTTATTCTATTTTCTAGAAAAATACAGCAGATACAAAAGACCTTAAAGTTCTGGTAATCAGAATATATTTCAGAATGTAATAGTAGGTTAAGGAGAATTGTAATTATCTTTAGCAGAAGGACAACAGTTTAAAAAATATCTGCAAACCTTTAAAAAGCTGTCTTTCATAAGTCATGGGGATCGTTTTTACTCTTTTGCCTGTTTGGAAAGGGAGCATCCTTGCGTAAAGCACAAATGGAAGTTTTTCATCCTGTGATAAAAACAGTAGCAGCAATGAAAACAATTGCTATCATTTATTGAGTGTCTGTCGTGTGACTGGTACTATGTTAGTATTTTACATGTATAAAACACAAAAACATCTGCAAAATGTTACTATCTTCATTTTCTGATCAGAAGTCAGAACTTCCAAGAAATTAAATCATTTTCCTAAGTTTAAACATCTAGTATATACCCAAGCAGAGACCCAAGATTTTATATAGAATGTTTCCAAATCTGAATTTTTATTCCCTTTCTTATTTGGAAAAGACCTGTATTCTCACACTGAAATTACAGATAGGTTTTAATGATGACTATTTGCACACAAAATAACAGAAGAAACCAACATACATGGTTTACTCACAGAAAAGAGGATGTTTATAAAATCAAATGTAGGCAGTTGGTAGGCAGTGTGTCACTTCCATGCCTGGGATGTTCTCTGGGAGGACAGAATCTTTATAGGTAGCTGCTCCCACACGCTCTGACTATATTTGTTCATTGTTGCTTGGACTTGATATGGGCTTTCTCTATACTAGGGGTGTAATGCACAATAGATGCATTTAACAAAAAGTGATATGCTTCCATCTTTTCTTTAAAAACAAGCAATACATAGATTATCAACTTTTTCTGTTTAGCATAATATTTAAATAGGAGTCAAAAAGAGCTTATCTTTCTCATTTGCAAGCAACTTTTTAGGTAATAAGTGATTTCCTGTGGAGACATAAAGGGCAATGATCCACTTCTGCCATCAGTTTCCTCTGCTGATTTGAGGCTCCCTCTCATTTGGAATTATCCCATTTTAATAGCTAGTGAGGATAAGTTCGAATTCTCCAGCACCCATTTTTCCAATAAACTGAAAGAAGGAAATAGTCTCATTTTCTTTCCACTTAGACAGAGTTTTCATGGCATTCATGAGACTTTGACCAGGCTGTGCAATAAGTCAGTGTTGGCTTCTTAGGTGTTGTTTCCAATGGGCAAAACAGAACAGATAATCCCCAGATCATATGACTGTTTTGAGGGGTAAATAAAGATAACACATGATGAATGTACTAATACAATAACACATGATGAATGTACTAATACCACATTGATAGCTCATAGTGGTGCAATTACTCTTATAGTCTTTCCAGAATCTGCAGAATCTTGGGTACACCCTATATTATGACAACACTACCCACTTCATTCTGCAAGAATGACTGAATATTTTTTCTTCACTGGCTTTTTTTCACATTGACCTATTCCATATTATCTGAAATACTCTTATGACTTGAACTCTGTGACACCACACTACTATGTTTCATTTGCTTCTCTACTTATTATTTCTTATTCTGTTTTACAGATCTATCCTCCTTCATCCAGCGTTGTAATGGTGAAGTGCCCAAGCACACTCGCCTACATTCTCTCCTTAGGTTATTGTAGCCACATGCCAATGGCCGTCTGTTCAGTGTTGCCTATCATAATGATCTAGCCTGACATCTTCATCAGAGAAGATGAAGCAATGGTTATTGTACGTGTACTGTTGCCATTTTCACAGTCACTTCAAAGTTAACACTTGAACCGCGTTGATTACCATCCACCACCGTATCATTCTTCCTCACTAACCAACACCTCCTCCAACAGTTCTGTCTTAGTAAATAACACCAATACCTGTCATACTTAAAGAAATTGGGTGCCAGTGGTAACTCTTTCTCCATCACCCTGTCTCCCTTCTAACTGTTTAAAAGTATGGTATCACTTCCATTCACCCTCAAAATATCTTGCTAATCTCTTCAGGTCTCTCTATATTCATTGCTGTCACCTAGGGCAAACCATCACATTTTCTTACAATCTTTCTGAACAAGCTTTTTTAAAGAAGTCTGTCTGTCCCTTCATTCACCATTTTTTTCTCCATAGTACATTAGGAGTGAACTTTAAAAAAATGTAAATTTGATTGGGCATTTTTACATTTTATTTAAATTCTTCAATATATGCCCCAAAGTCTTTATGTTGCCTTGTAACCAGCATGGTTTGGCCCCTCTTGACATCCAGTCTACATACATTTCCCTTTCACTTACAATGTAGTCTTTGCTTGTGGTGTTACAAATGCCATTCCTTTCACGAATATAACGCTTCTCATAATCACATCTGAACTCAATCTCACCGTATAAAAGATGCCTTGCTAGAGTTTCAGGGTAAGTCAGTTTCCCTCTCACTAATCTTATGGTAGCCTGTGCTTCAACTCTATGGTTCTTAAAATTGTTAGTCATTGTATTTTCATGCTTACTTAAGTATTTATCACACAGTCTATCCAAGTTCCATGAATACAGGTAAAATACTTATTTTTGATTAGCACTGTTTTCCCACTGTCTGGGGCAATTTAAATACATATTCAATAACTGTTGAATGAATGAATGAATAAATGAATTCCATCAACAAAAACGGCACTTCTTCCAAGTGAGCTGTTACTCTGGGCACACCCTTCATTGCTCAACTCCAACACCAGCCTCTTCAAATGCTGCAGGAGTATCGTGACAGTGAATAAGTCTCATGAGATTTGATGGTTTTATAAAAGGGAGTTCCCCTACACAAGCTCTCTTGCCTGCCACCATGTAAGATATAACTTTGCTCCTCCTTTGTCTTCCACCACGTGAAACTGTTAAATCTCTTTCTTTTGTAAATTACCCAGGCTCAGATATATCTTTATTAACTGTGAGAACAGTCTCTCTCCTTTGTTCATTACTGGCAGAATGAATTGCTCTCTCCTACAAGTTCCTAATAGGGTATACTGATGCCACTCAAGCTTTTTGTAGAAGATAACCGGGCTATTTATTGGTTTTGTCAAGAGGCTGGTGAAGAAGAGAGAGACAGTGTTTACTTTCTCAAAGCCAAAATTAAGGAAATGCCTTTACTGCCGATGTCATGGTGTTTATATTGTTAACTTCCTCCTCACTTTCTCTATCACTATCTCTCCCCATCTCTGTCTCTGTTACTCCATCTCTATCCCCCTGCCTCTCTCTCTCTCCCCCTCTGAAGACTCCACATTTAGACAGACAAGTGTCAAGTGGAAGAGAGGGGACATTGAGGACAGATATCCTGAGGAGGCAGAGGTATAAGCCTCAACAGGTAACAAAATCATTTATTTGAAATGGAAGCAGAGCAAAGCAAATAGAAGGAAGCAGAAGGCGTTTTTCAACACACTGCTTCACCATATTGTTCTTTATATCACTCAGGTATCAGCTTCCATACTCACTGATTCTGGGCTATTTCTCAGGTATATGATTCTTTTCTATATTTTGACATTTGTTCTTGTCACTGGTGGAAAAAGATAGAGTCTTTGGAAAAACCCGAACATCCCTGTAAATTTTAGTTGGCATGAATTTATTTGTGTATTTGGTGCTACTGCTGATCTTCCGTCATGATTTTCAGAGCCTTATAATTTCTCCCCTTGATTCAGAGATGGAAATCTTGGAGGATGAGATATTCTCAACCAGTAATGCCCTTCTACCATCACTCCTGGCAGCCCTCCGCATTTAAGTGAGCAAAGCAAGACTTCTAGTATTACCATTTGTGTGGTATCTCTATTTCAAAAGGAGACAGGAATAAACAGACTGAATATGCTGTTATATAAGACTGGCTACCCAGTATCAAAAACAACAAGGAAAAACAGGACAAAACAAAACTTTCCCTATGACACGGACTATAATAGAATGTTTGATAAGTTAAAGGACTCCTGTAAGCAAACAAGACTGGTTATGCTTTGATTTAAGAAGAAGTCTGGGGAGACTTCATGAAATATTTATATTTGGACTAAGAATATATTCTCTTAACCCTTTTATAGTATTAGCATATTATCCCAAAACACGCGTTTACCTTTCCCTTACAGGTGTCACTCCTAATCTAGTTGCATTCCTCACAAGATGTTATCTCTCAAATATCAACACGTATCTGGCCAAGAAAGTTTCAACTTAATATGGAATAAATAATTCTGCAACTTATTTGTTATTATTATTTTGGGGAAAGAAAAGAACAAATTCACATGTTCATGCAAACGTAAGATTGAAACAGGAAAAATGTACAGAGATACATTCTCTCAGACTTCTGCTTCTTTTCAGGATGAAGTACCAGAACAAGACTCTCCCTCCTGCAACAAACAAATATGTAACTGGACAAAACATATGAAGCAAGTGTTTTCATGCACTAAAAAATGATCATTGCAAGATGACAGCCCTCGAAGAGAAAGAAACTCACATGATGAGTCCCATGACCACCAGCTTTCTGTTGGGGGAAAATTTACTGACTCTATGGCAAAAAGCAAATCACAGAGATCCTGTGAAACTGAAAATGCAGAGATCAGACTATATTGCAGCTGAAGCAGTTGGAATTTTTGTGGAGCGGCCTGGAGGAGGGATCAAAGAAAAGAGCTTTGTAGAAAGCCCCAGAAGCCCATGTGTAGATCCCCTGCAAGTTCATGTTAAAGAGGTATGCACACATGCATACACGCTGTACAAGCCACCCAAGGTATTCCAGATAGCAGGTGCCACCGATGTGAGAAACAGTAAACTTAGGGTAATGCTGGGCTCATTGTAGATCTCATTAACACCCATGGCAACCATTAGTGATTAGAAAGGTAGCATGGACCATGCCCTAGAGCAAAATCTACTCTACACCCACTGTAACAAACCTAAAATAAAGTTTAAAGAGATCTCAGAGATCTCTTTAACATTTGGAGCTTAAGTCTCTTAAAGTTAGAAAGGCTTATAAAACACTTGAAGTTTCTACGGATTTTCACATTTTCACAAACCAAGCATAAAAGTTTACTCAGTTCAAGGTGATTGAATAGTAATTGACTAACTGATCTGATTGCTAAAACAAGAATCAACATTTTTTGAGGATGGGTAAAAGGGTTCTAATTCTTTACACTTGATTGTGTTACCCAAAATGTTTCACATTTTTTTAATCACCAGAATTACAAAGAAAAAAGAAAATGTAACTTACGGTCAAGAAAAAAATAATATAAAGCAAACTTTAAACTCTTTATAGATAAACACAAAGTGGTTGCTATAAAAGTTTTAAAGAACTATAAGAAAATAGTTTTAATATGTGAAGACGAAGTCTTATCAGATATACAGAAACTATAAAGAGAATGACACGGCAACTTTTAGAATAGAAAATTACCGTAACCGAAATGAAACAGTTTCTGGATGTTCCCAGCAAGAGTTTTGGGATAGAATAAAAATTTCCATAAGAAAGAAGTCAGTGCACAGTTTGGTTTCCCTGGGAAGCAGACTCTGCTGTGGAGATTAGCTAGCAGGGTCTTTTTAGGGAGTGCTCTTAGGACTAATACCCTAAAGAAAGAAGAGAAGGAATCAAGACTGGAAAGAGGGAAAAGTTGAACTGCTATGTAGTCCTATGAAGTCCTCAGCCAATCGCATAGGGAACTCTGGAGCTGGGGATGAAATTTCAGAATTCCTCAAATTGAGGTGATAGGACAGGGCATTCACGTCCCTGTGATAATCAGTCATTAACTCCTGGCTGTCTTTGGAAGAAGAAATGAGCTTGAGTGAGGCTGTTATCTTCACTAGAGTCCATTTCTTTCTGTGGAGGGCTTACAGCTGAGGGATGCCTTTTGCTAGCACTCCCTGAACATGAATGAGGAAGCCCTGCAGAGGGATCTGTCTGATGGACCATAGTCCCCATCACAGTGGACAATGTGCACCTTCTTATTAACTTCTTTGTGTAAGATCTGGGAGCACACCCCCAGGAATTCTGTGAGCCTTTCTTTCTCTCGGTCATTTATCAGAGGAAGGTCATTGGAAAGACCTCCAGGACCTGCCTCTGTATTTGGTGTCAAGGCTGCACTGGATCCTCAGGGTCTTCCTCCTCTAATATCCAATCTAGACTCCCTTCATCTTCAGCCAGCATCTCTGTTTGTCTTGGTGGCTCATCTGGTGATGTGAGCTGGATTTTAACCCCTATTCCCCTAGGCATCCAAGCCCCTGGTCACCACGTATTCTTCAGTTAGATAAGGACTTGCCGAGAGAAGCCGAAGTAAACCACCTAGGTGTCAGGTGTACTCCTACCTGCCCCCCAGTAGCTGTCTCTTCCTGAGAGTCAAGATCAATTACACCTGTCACATTACTGACTCTTTTTGCCTACTGGTTCTCCGGCATGTAAACTCTGAAAGGCTTAGATAGTGACTTTAGCTTTTAGGTCAAGGGGAATCTTAATGTCTCCCTCGTAGAGGCAAACCTGCTTTGGTAACAACAAGCTTTAAGCGTACGGAACACAGAACTGCAAAGATAAAATACACGAGTCCCCAAATAAATCACTTGAAGCGATGGTGAGTAGGGAGACTTTTATTTTGATCTCTTGCTTGTTGGATCCATGCATTCTACTTGTTCAGGGAGCAGTGCCATATAGCTGCCACTGATTTAAAGGACATACTACATTCTCAATGATAGCGCCCCATTCTGGTAAAGCACTGTCTCCTGGCTGGAGCATGAACTGTGCCTTTAAAGAGACCGTTCGATCATGTTACCAGATGACAGCTGCTGTTATATGATACAAACAGCTTGATTTTGTTATAAATTAACCCTCCTGACTGCCAGGAGAAAAAAGTAGGGAACTGTGATATGCTCATGGTGTCTTTCAAAACAGACATCTCTATCAAGCAATGGGAAACTCCTGGCCCCACTAGGAAGCACTCTTTTCATAAGAAGGAGCATGCCACTTTTGCAGAGTCAGAGGGTTCAGGGAAACCTGGGGATTCAAAATATTTAGAGCATCAACCCAGATATGCTCATTCTACATGTCAGGGTCATTGTTTCCCAACAAGCCTCCTGCTTGCATGGCCCAGCTGCCACGGTGAGGATTTTTCTTCTTTGAAGCTCAGCTACTTTTCCCACTAAGCTCTAGGTCTGGTCCTCAGCTTTCTCTGCCTTCCAGTTTTAAGAGAGTGGAGTCTCTTTATATGCAATCAATGAGGCCTTCTGGTCTCCACATTTACTTTTTAATCATCAATCAAACACTCTCAAGCTTAGCAGTAGGCACTCAATCCCACTGCCCTATGGTAACTATTTTCAACATCTCTCTTCAACACCAGGTTGTACCAGATAGTGCAGTTTTTGCCAGTGGTATAACATTGGTCCACGGCCAGTGAATGTTTTAGTAATTGTGCTGTTAGCTTGTGCCAGGGCCTCTCTGTGCTCCACCTGCCACCAGTGAGGTTTTTATCGCCAGCTGGTTGGCAGCTGGTCGAACTCCAAAATTCCGTTTTAGCCTCTCCTTTATTTGGACCATTCTTGGCACCAAGTGTCATGGGTTAGGTCCTTCAGGTAGCAAAATCTGAGATTAAAATTAGTGCGCAGTATGCTTATGAGGAAGCATGATTGGAATCACTGCCTTATAAGAGACAGGAGGCTTTGGCATGGGGAGACGGGGCATTGTGGTGCAGTCCTGAAAATGACCCAGGACACACGCATGGGGAGTGCTGAGTGAGCCTCAGGCGAGTGGTTTGGAGTAGGTGAAGCATCTGGTTCTTGACCTTATGGGTTGATCAGACAATGAATGTAGGCTGCTTGTGAAAGAAATTGTGAGCTTGGAATTGTGCATTCCCCCCCTCCAAAAAAAAGACTGCACCTGAGGACAGTCATCTGGCAGCACACCCAGAAGCTGAGGGGAGAACTGGGTGGCACATAACAGCTTTCATCATAAAGTCCTTAAATCTGCTTGAACCGTGTCTAAAAATAATCAGGCATCTCTTATGTGATAGACATATTGACACTAGCTATGAACACCATATATTATTTCAATTTTGCATGTCCTGAAGTATCAGGCAAGCAAGTAACGTGACTTCACTTTGGACTTGCCTTTTTTTTCTTATGAGAATTCCACTAATTTTAGAAGAGTTTATATAGCAAGATGGAGCCACAGACTGGAGGTTATCCAGTACCATCTGCATTTGCATGTTCCAAAATTCCTCTTCAACAGAGAAGAGCGCTAGCAATTTCATCTTTACAATTTATATGCCATGATGTGGGAAAAGTATAACTAGTATATGAAAATTGTTAAGCCACAGTTCATTGTGCTATTAATTGGGAAATGTTACTGCCTTTTTAAATTTACTCATGGGTTAGCTAATCATCAGATACTCTTATTCAGTCTTAGACATCGTTAAAAATTACTGTAATAAAACCACCTCTCAATTTTGGCTTAAAATTAACAAGCATAAGTTATTACTAAGTTATGTTTGGTAAAACATTTATCTCCCAAATATTAACTTTTAAAATAAATATATTAAATTTGAACTTCGTATTTAAGATGATTTATTGGATTTTTATGAGTCAATTTTTTTACCTGTGAAATCTCCTGGGTTCAGTTTAACACTGTGACTTACACGAGGCTTTGTTGCAGACTTCCTCCAAAGATCGGGGTGTACCAATCAAAGTGATGATTGCAGTCCCAGCTTCTAGGAGGCTGAGGCAGGAGGATCGTTTGAGCTCAGGAATTCGAGGCCAGCCTGAGTATCAAAGGGAGAGTCTGTCTCTAAAGGCAAACAAACCAAACAATCACTACTAAAGGTAATACTTCTCAAGTGATAGTGTAACTCAGTGGGAAAAGAGCCTTTTATTTTCCTAATTGCATTTAGAAGGACTGAGTATGTACTTATTTCAAATTTAACAATGAAGTAAAAAAAAAAAAAAAAAAAAAAATTCCTAGTTTCTAATAAAATCATGACATTAAAATAAACTAAATATCTGAATTGCTGCTTACTGGATGTGTAGCAAAACAAAAACCAGAGTGTAAAATTCGATCTTGCATTCCAGGTTGCACTGATTTTCTTTCTTGCTTTCAGACTCCCTGCATGCTAAGTGTGCACAATGAAAACGTTCAGCAAAAATAGTCCAGATCATTACCAATCAAGCCATCCCTTCAGCAGCAGTGAAAAGTGTAGTTAGTTTTCTGGTACAAAACAGTAATATTAACCCAATTACAAACAGTTAGCACAATGTCAAAGGTTGCAAATAGCATTTCCTGCTCTTAAGAACTTCAATGACAAGTAGTACCTAATTTCTTTTGAAAATGACTTTCTGTGAATATAACCTTTGGAGAAGTAAGTGAATTTTGAGCTATCCTTAACATCGAAGAATGTCTTAAATATGAGAACTTCACTATTTGTCTTTGATTTCAAAAGTTCTATCCAAAGCCTGAAAGGTTTAGATAAACTTCCTTTTCCAAGCATTTGTTGAAGTCGGTCATTGTTACTTCAATATCCAAAGCCTTGTATTAAGCTTTTGTTAAAACCTCTTTCAAGTGAACTTTAGAGATTTTCAGTTCCAAGGAAAATGCAAGGAAAGGAACACCTATGGGGACTCTCATTAACTGAAAACTCAAGTGTTCAGCACGCCTGGCTATCCTGTGGAAGAGACAATAGGCAAAGTTTTCTGAGAAGGACCTCACAATCTCTCTGTATTCTACATGCATCAACTAACTTCTGTGACACCCAATTGTTCTTACCTATAAACTCCCAACTTTCCTCTTCCTGATGCCAAAGAGCATGTATCATGTACTCATTACGTGGGTATTATTGTGTTAACTCAGTAAGTAATCCAGCCTAAAGGTTAAGCATACAAAGATTTTAGAAGCTGAAATTTCAGTTTCAAACATCAGCTCTGCCACTTTTCTTGCCATATATCAGTTTTCCTCATCTGTCAAAGGGTAATACGAATGGCTCCTTCCTGGAAGGATGTTACATGATTAATATTTATAAAACACTAACAACAATGAAAACGATATCAACAATATTTATAAGACATTAACAACTACTATAATTGAGCGTAATTTCCAACATTTTTACTTTTGTAAAAATATTAAATTTATTTATTTAAATACTCATGTGATGATATAATTTTGAATAATATATTGATGTATATGTGGACACATTAAGCACTTTAAGATTTGAATAATGTCCTCTGCTGTACAAAGTTGGATTCAAACCTATTATCTCACTTTTATAAGTGAAGAAACTACAGACCTGCTGAGTAATTTTAGCCGCTAGCTAAAAATGAGGCAACTCTGCAAAGCAATTGGAAAACAGATGAAATAAGTGATTAATAATAGAAACCAGCGAAGCCTGAGCGAACAGAACTCGATGGATGGAAAATAGGCTTTGGAGTGCACCACAGCTGGTGAGATGCAGAAGGCCCAATTCAAGCCACTTCCAACAGTGACAATGACTCATCAGAAACTACCATGGTTAAGTACAGGAGAATATTGAGAGATGAAAACTGCATTTCTTTTACCATCTGTCTGGAGACCTGGAAAGAGCATTCTTATTCCACAGTACGTCTTTCAGTCACTCAGCCCTGAGTTACTACCCAGGTTAAAGTTGTAGGGAGGCATACATTGGCTAAATATAGGATGCTCTTAAGGCTACTCCACAATGGGATTTGCTGCCTCCTGAGTTATGGAGCACTCTGTCACTGCAGAAATACACTCAAGGGTTGCACAGACATTTTTCAGGAATGATTGAAATTTTCCATATTGGGTTCAACTGTATATTCCCATGGGTCCATGTGAGTGATAACGTTCTGTGATTTTAAATCTTGTCAAGGTCATGCAGTGATTAAAGATAGGTTATACTTGTAAAAGATGTAACTAGAAAAAAGAGCTATTCAAGAAAAGAAACGTGACTTTTGAAGCTTCCTCAAAGGGGAGGTTTTTCACAGTGCACCTCCTGATATAAGACAAAAAGACAACCGTCAGCAGAGATGAAGGAAGTCAAATGGGTCCAAGGCACTGATGTGGGGCACTGAAGGCAAACAGCACGGGAAGAAGGGGGCGCACTGGGGTATGCGTCCTGACTTGTAATTAGGACACCTCTTCACATCCTTAAGAGGAAACACTGGCGGGGAAGAAGCGAATTTGAAACCAAGAGGGAATGCCTGAACAATACAAGGCTCTCTCTAGATACTAAATATCAACAAACTAAACATAAATAATTATGTATATAATTTATAATATGTATATACACAAAGGAAGGAAACCGTTAAACACAAAATACTTCAGTGAAAAATGCTTAAGTGTGCTATCTGAATTGTATATTCAGTAAAATAATTCATTTTAGCTAAAGAAATCACTGTGATTTTAGTTAGCTAGAAATATGCACTGATTACAAGGTGACGAGTTACAGTAATAATAATATTTCAACATATATTAATCACTTACTTTAGGTGGATCCAATGCTAGAAAGGTGCTTTAAAGGCGTTAATTAATCTTCCAATAACTCAATGAACTGACTGCTATCATTACCCCCATTTGCAGGTGAGGTGCAGAGCTATAGCTAAGTGATGTTCACAAAGGTTGGAAGTGGAGAAATGAAAAGCAAAGCTCCATTGGTCTGATTTGAAATCCCATGCTCTGGGTCATGTTTCAGCATTGTTTCTCCGCTAAGAGTGATCAGAGAAAAAATGAAATCAGATTTAAGGGGACTGATTCTCATTTAAGGTATTCTGCATGCTTCACCAATCCTGTTCTTCCCTTACCAGTGCCAGCGTCCTCTCACATGTCACGTGCCCATCTTCAAGCCTCAACAAAGTTCCCATTTATTTCACGTATCTCCCATACATTCCCTGCAAAAATGGCCTTTCCTTATTCCATGGGAAATGGTAAACTATGCATGCAAGTTTGTCAGGAAATGGCAGACTTAGATTTTTGTCTATTATACATGACCTGTTTCTCTAAAAATAGTTTAAGCAATTTGGGAGTAGAATGTTGTTTTTAAATATGGTCAGATTACATTGTCTGTATTACCAAATATGTAAACACTCTATTCTCCAGGAATAAAAAAAATCATAATTATATTTCAGAGTTTCTGGAACCATTTGAAGACAACTAAAGAGACCCACCTGAAAATCTGATTCCTAGTGGTTAAGTTTGGATAAGGCTGCATGCTATACCCTTTCTTGAAAATTTACAACAGCATCACATTGTAAGTACAGAAATGTTCTACATAATAGAGCCAATTTCTTTTGTTTGTTTGTTTGTTTGTTTTTTGAGATGGAGTCTCGTTCTGTTGCCGGCCAGAGTGCTGTGGTGCGATCGCGGCTCACTGCAACCTCTGCCTCCCGGGTTCAAACAATTCTCTTGCCTCAACCTCCCGAGTCGCTGGGACTACAGCCCCGTACCACCATGCCCAGCTAATTTTTGTATTTTTAGTAGAGACAGGGTTTCACCGTGTTGGCCAGGATGGTCTCAATCTCTTGACCTCATGATCTGCCCGCCTCGGCCTCCCAAAGTGCTGGGATTACAGGCCTTAGCCACCCTGCCCAGCCTACCAATTTTAATATATTTAAATTGTACACATAGTTAAAATGTATTCTCAATGTAATATAATAATTTCCAGAAACATTTGACCTTGAAACCATTCAAAAAATGTTATCGGCTGTCAACATTTTCTAAAGTATGTTTGGATCTACACTGATAGTAAATATGCCCTTAAGTCTAAAAGCAAGTGATCTCAGATTGATATCAAACCACTAACTCTGTCACGATCAAATTATAGGGGACCTGTGAGATTTTCTCAGGGTATAAATGCTAATCCTTTTCCATTGAACCTTTAATTATCTTCACACAATTTTAAGAACTCATTGATTATAATTTTTCCTATTAATTTCAGAAAAGTAATTGGAATTATTTCTTCTAACCTTAAATAATCTTTCTAAGTGTTGTTATCTCCTCTCACCTTTTTTCCTTGCTAAGATGAAATGTCACATAAAGTCTTCTTCTTTTTACTCTGGTCTCATTGCAATTTGAAAAATTATAGAATTGTAATGTCTACCTTTATTTTACCAGGTGTCTGGTTACCAATTATTGAATTGTAATGTCTATCTTTATTTTACCAGGCATTTCTAGTGTCATGATATATATGTATTTTTAAATTTCCTATTAGAGCTTTGCCAGATATGTGTGTGTTTCTAAAATAATAATGATATGTTCTCATCATTAGACAAAAAGGTTAAAAAATGATAGAAAAATGAAATATCTAGGTGTTACTCCTTCCATGTGCCAGTGTGGGCTTTTCTGTCTCACATGCCAAAACCTTTGATATGGGCTGAATTGTGGCATTCCCTCCCCCAAAGCCCACCTCTGCCAAAATTCCTATGGTGAAGTGCTCACTCTCAGTGTGGCTGTATTTAGAGAATTGGGCTTTTGTGGGGGTAAGTAGCTTAAATAAAGTCGTAAGGATGAGGCTCTCATCTGATAGAACTGATGTCCTTGTAAGAAAAGGAAAAGGTGATTGCTCACTCTCCATGCACACATCAAGGAAAGGTCACATGGGACACAGAGAGGAGGCAGCCTCTGTGAGCCCAGAAGAGGGCCCTCCTCAGACCGCAACCACGCTGGCATCCGAATCCCAGATGTCCAGCTCCCTGAACTGTGAGGAAATGAATACCTGTGTTTAAACCACCCAATTTGTACTATTTTGTTATGGCAGCCCCTGCTGACAGAAACCCCCGTCAGAACCTCCGTGAATGAATCTGTTATCTTGTTTAGAGCTTTCCTGTTTCAGTATTTTCCAGCACTCTTTCACCCTACCCTCTTCCTTTTTCATCTTATCTCCTTGGAGTTCTCAGGGTAAAAGACTCTTACATTATAGGATATTTACTACTAATCAGTATAGGAAAGAGAAAAAATAAAACAAAATAGATGCATTGGGGAAGTCATCGTCTTCCAGAATCTTTGCAGTTAGTTCTCTTTTCAATTGTAAAGAAACGGTCTCAATCTAGAATAGACAAAAATAGTTCTTTCTATCCTCATCACCTTATTGAAAAAGATTACACCACAATTTCTTCTAAGCATGTTATACTCATTATCCAAATTTAACCTTGTACTCAATGAAAATCAAACGTCTTCTCCCTCCTCATGTCTTAAGCATGAAAATGGAGTTGAAATTAAGGGGAAACAATGGTTTCTTGTCATGTTGTTTTGCTTAGAAAGAAAATTTGCATTTTTGTTCCATCCAATCAGATTAAGAACTAGTTAACTAGGCTTGCTCTGCCATGAATGATCCCGTTTAATGATGGTACTATTTCGAAGAAGGCCAAGACTTCCCTCAGGAGACATTATATTAACTGGCCATGTGCTTAGAGAAAACACTTAAGGAGAAGCAGTCATCTTAGGGAAGGCCCAAGGGCGTCCATTCCCATAGGTAATGGGGATCGTCACAAGACTAGAACTTCTCAAGGATCATGTTTGAAGAACCCCTTTTACCGTCCTATAATTCCCAATTTGTTTGCACAACTTGTACTAGGATTTCACAGGATACATTTCATCCTGGCAGTTAGTTAAACTCATAAGGCAAAAGTGTAGCTCATAAAGTTTCCTGGTAAGCAAGTTAGAGCAGAGCAAGTTAGAAGAGCTTAAGTCTATTGAGTTCACTATCAGTTTATTTGGGGGCGTATCAATCCATTTGAGTTAATATACTGCATGTTTGCCTAATTTCCAAAACAAACACCATGAGATTAAGCTTAAAACCAATAGAAATAATGGCATATTGGAAGAGAAAATAGAAGAGTTTGGGTAGCAAGGACACAACTGGATGTAAGACTTCACTATATTTATATTTCTATAAGTATATGTAATCCCATAGGCTTAAAACTTTTATTCCTTTTTCACCGGACTGCAGGCCAGGTATATCTTGCGCACAGTGGGCCCTGAGGTTGAAGGGACAGCCAGTAAGAAAGGTATGATGTTCCCCTGATAGAGGAAAGCGCAAAAAGGCAGAGCCTCTTCTCTCAACAGTGGCTCATGTCACTTCCAGTGGCAGAGTGTATCACAGGGCCACGCCTAACCACAAAGATGTAGAATTACTGTGTTTCCACAGGGAGAAACTCTGCAAGTCACACAACAACTGGAGGAGGTATGTGATTATCTCACAATAATGGGGAGTGGAGAAGGACAATCACTGGGAACTGTAACAAGATCTGCTGCATAAATCAACCCAGCTATTTATGAAATTGTTTGCAAAACCACTCTAAGAAAAGATTAATTCATGGAACTTTCTAACAAAGTATTTTCACCATATACTCTTACTGTGATTCATTAAAGAATAAATCCAAATTTTAAATTTTATTTGTTACGCTTTTTTGTAGATGTATCAGCTATTATAGGTATTATGTAAATGGTGTTAGCAGTCAATGTTGTAAGAAAATCTGTTAAAATTAAAACATCATAGAAACAGATACTGTTATGTCTCACATTTAACTGATGGTAAATATCACTATGAACTCAAGATTTAAAAATAAATATAGAGATAGATATAGAGATAGATATACATTAGAGATGTTTCTAGCTCTTCTCTTTGAAATAGCCCGAAGGCTATATCATGTCAGCAATAATGAGCACACCAGCAATAAACGGTACCCACATTGAAGCCTGTAATACCTTTTCCCAATAAGTTTAATATAAGCTCCTTTGAGAAATGATTGATTTCCAGTTGGGGGAACAGAAGGTTCAATCAGACCCTGGTGTATCTTTTACCACAAAGTAAACGTGCTTTTTAGTAGTAATGGGATAACAGCAAAGAACCTAATACCCAGTTTGAAGGAACTCCCAACAGAAAATTTATGAAAATTTGAGCATTTACAAAATACAGTGGATCCAAACTCATTGAATAACTGAAAATCCATGAAAAATCATGATAAGAAACATTAATAACTCTGTAATTCAGAAATTCTATTCAATTAGTAAGATTGAAGGAGACCTTGGCCAATATAAATTAAAACTCATTCAGTTCCTCCCATTGTCCAAAAATGCCCTATCTTTGCTCCTAAATAATGTACAAGGTTGTGTCAGAAAAAAAATAGTGGAACAATAAAGATTTATTGTGCCACTTTTCCACTTCTTTGTTTTGTAGCCACTGTGGATTAATTAGAGGATATACAAAGTATATTTTGATTTTCCTCTTTCTACCAGAAGGGTCTGCCATAGGTTTAATTGTGATTCAATGATAATTAAACACAGATATTTTCCACAGAACTATGAGAACAATTGTTAGTAATAGATATTACTCTGTTTGCATCATTTATTTCTGAGAGCTTAAAGCTTCCACAACATTTAAACTTACTACTGGAATATTGAAATCTTATGAGGATTGTTTACATACATATTTAATGAATTACCATAAATAACACCTATAGGACATTTGAGTTAAATTATTCCTAGAAACCACCTCCTGATAGAGCTTCTCCAACACCTACGTATTTTAAGACAAAGGAAACAAAACCTACAACTCACTAAATTAAGATTGATAGCCAAGCTATTGCCAAAACTTACAATTTACCTTAATAATTAAATATTTGAAGATAGAAAAATTAAAGGAAAAGATGTGTATGATGTCCCTGTTAGCCTACATAAAGGAACAGCCCTAGCTGAACCCAATGCAGGAGAGAGACAGATTTGACATCGTGTATTCTCTGAAATTGAATCAAAGATGCGGCAAAATACCACAGTAGAAAACTGTGTTTGGATTATGTCTTTTTGGATACAATTTCTTCTTCATTCTAAGGCTGCAAGCCAAACAAACAAACATACCAACGGAGAATTGTTTGTATGGAGGGCACGGATGCGGCTGTCCTGGGAACACCGTGTGTTGGGAAATTGAGAGCTGACAGTGCACAGAAAATGCACATATTGAAAGTCAAGAGTCTTTGAAACAGTAAAGTGTGGACTGGAGAACCATGTAGACTGGCTCATTCAGCTCAATTTTGGACTTTTTTTTTCAAACAGTCTCCCTCTGTTGCCCAGCTGGAGTGCAGAGGCATGATCTTGACTCACTGCAACCTCTGCCTCCCGGTTGCAAGCGGTTCTCCTGCTTCAGCCTCCCGAGTAGCTGAGATTACAGGCGCATGCCACCACGCACAACTATTTGTATTTTTAGTAGAGATGAGGTTTCACCATGTTGGCCAGGATGGTCTCAATCTCCTGACCTCGTCATCCGCCCGCCTTGGCCTCCCAAAGTGCTGGGATTACACGTATAAAATTTTTTTTTTTTTTTTGAGAGTCTCGCTCTGTCGCCCAGGCTGGAGCGCAGTGGCCGGATCTCAGTCGCTGGAAGCTCCGCCTCCCGGGTTTACTGCCATTCTTCTGCCTCAGTCTTCCGAGTAGCTGGGACTACAGACGCCCGCCACCTCGTCCGGCTAGTTTTTTGTATTTTTTAGTAGAGAGGGAGTTTCACTGTGTTAGCCAGGATGGTCTCTATCTCCTGACCTCCTCATCCCCCCGTCTCGGCCTCCCAAACTGCTGGGATTATACGCTTGAGCCACCGCGCCCGGCCATTTTTTTATTTTTTTTAGTGGAGTGTTCTTGCACAATAGAAGATAGAAAGATAAAACCTGCTTTTTCTATGGAGATCTCTTTGTAAGTTAAGATCAAGATGAAAACCTATGTGTCAGCTACAAGCACTGGTAGGAGATACAGACAGCAGACGGGAGGTTTTCTTCTAGCTGGTCTTTCTACCAGCAAGGATGACCACAAAGGTGCGACTGTCCAGCAGCAGCCCAGAATCATTCTAAGTAAGACTACTCTTGTAAGGGGAGCTTCAGCAGGGAAGTGTCACTGCGCCAGGGCAGCAGATGGAGCACTCCATCCATGCCTTCCTGCCACTTGGTGTGATCCTGAGCACTGAGTGACTGCCTGCCTCACACTCTTCTATTCCTTCCAGGTGTCTTCTACACACCTAAGTCTGTAAGTTGAACCCACTTCCCTTTGTGTCCAGAATTGGTGGGTTCTTGGTCTGACTTCAAGAATGTAGCCACTGACCCTCACAGTGAGCTTACAGTTCTTAAAGATGGCGTGTCCCGTTGTTCTTTCAGACATTCATATGTCTCTGAAGCTTCTTCCTTCTGGTGGGTTCATGGTCTGACAGTCAGGAGTTAAGCTGAAGACCTTGTAGTGAATGTACCTAAAGGTAGCTCCTCTGGAGTTGCTCATTCTTCCCCGTGGGTTCCTGGTCTCGCTAGCTTCAGGAGTGAAACTTTGAAACTTCAGATCTTCACTGTCGGTGTTACAGCTCTCAGGGCAGACCCAAAAAGTGAGCAGCGGCAAGATTTATTGCAAAGAGCGAACAACCTTCAACACTGTCAAAGCCAACTGGAGCAAGCTGCGGCTGGGTAGCTGACAGCCTGCTTTTATTCCCTTATCTGGCCCCACCCACATCCTGCTGATTGGTCCATTTTACAGAGAGCTGATTGGTCTATTTTATAGAGAGCTGATTGGTCCATTTTGACAGAGTGCTGATTGGTGCATTTACAATCCTTGAGCTAGACAGAGTGACAGAGTGCTAGTTAGCTAGATACAGTGTTAGCTAGATACAGAATACTAATTGGTGTATTCACAAACCCTGAGCTAGACACAGAGTGCTGATTGGTGCACATACAATCCTCCCGCTAGATATAAATGTTCTCCAAGTCCCCATCAAGTTCAGGAGCCCTGCTGGCTTCACTCAGTGGATCCTGCACAGGGGCTGCAGGCGAAGCTGCCCGCCAGTCCCTAGCCGGGCCTGCATGCCACAGGGCGTGTGCTGTCCAGGGGACTGGGTGCCACAGAGCAGGGGGTGGCACCCATGGGGGAGGTTCAGGCCGTGAGGGCGCCCACTGGAGGAAGGGAACTCCCACATGGCAGACTGCAGGTCCTGAGCCCTGCCCTGAGGGGAGGCAGCTAAGGCCCGGCGAGAATTTGAGTGTGTCGCTGGCAGGTCAGCACTGCTAGGGGACCCGGCGCAACCTCCCCCACGGCTGCTGGCCGGGACGCTAATCCCTTCACTGCCCTGTGACGGCGGTGCCGGCGGCTGCTCAGTGTGCTCCCTATGCGGGGCCTGCCGAGCCCTCGCCCGCCGGAACTCACGCTGGCCTGCGAGCGCAGCCCCATTTCCCACCAGTGCCTCTCCCTCCACATCTCCCCACAAGCAGAGGGAGGCGGCTCTGGCCTCAGCCGGCCCAGAGAAGGGCTCCCACCGTGCCGTGCCATTGGCAGGCTGAAGGACTCCTCAAGCACCGCCAGAGTGGGCGCGAAGGCCAAGGAGGCGCTGAGAGTAGGGCTGCTAGCACATTGTCACCTCTCACCTTAAAATATATGGAGTTAATTTTGCTTTCTGCGGGAATAACTGGCACGTTATATGTCAGCGTTTTTTGTCTTACATTGGTTTATGGGAAGATGACAAAAACATTGGTCCTGGAACTATCTTCAGCCTCTGGAAGTGTTTTGAGTTTCCTGTTAAATACATAAACAGCTTCAGATAGAACATGAGGTTTCCAGGGCTCCATCTTCTCAGAAACGACTGGCTCGTGGGTTGCATCCATGGCTGTCCCCGTTAGTCTCAGGAAGGATTCTGGGGTGGATGGACATCTCCTTTAGCACAGCCAGAGCTGGTCGGAAACCTGATCACCACTGAAAATAAAATGTCAGACATTAGAGTTGTAAGACAGCCACAGACATTTTCTGTTGAGGTAAAACAAAGAAGAGATACATTGTCCTCATTGAGGAACGCATGATAATGGAAAATAACAACTTGAAACTATGAAAATTCACTTTAGAATTAGGTAAAGGGAACAACTTCTTCACAATCGCGTATATATTCCGTGTGTGTGTGTGTGACGTTTATGTGTGTGTAATTTATTTTATGATGATGATGATGATGATGATGATGATGATGATGAGATGGAGTCTCACTCTGTTGCCCAGGCTGGAATGCAGTGATGCGATCTCTGCTCAGTGCAAGCTCTGCCTCCTGGGTTCACGGCATTCTCCTGCCTCAGCCGCCCCAGTAGCTGGGAGTGCAGGCGCCCGCCACTATGCCCAGCTAATTTTCTTTCTTTCTTTTTTTTTTTTTTGGATTTTTAGTAGAGACGGTGTTTCACCGTGTTAGCCAGGACGGTCGCGATCTCCTGACCTCGTGATCCACCTGCCTCAGCCTCCCCCAAGTGCTGGGATTACAGGCGTGAGTCACTGCACCTGGCCATGCATGTGCAATTTTTTACATAGAGAGAGGTAAGGAAAATGAAACAAACAAACAAAAAGCAGTAAGTCAGTTTGAAACCTGAAGCATAGAAACCATTTTCAAAAACTGGGATTAATAGTTGACTGAATAACCAGGGAACAGAAATCTTGGAGGAAGGAGTGCACCTTTAGGAATCCTTCCTACTAGAGACGTTACTGCAGGAGAACCATGCCCCAAGTCTTAGAAGACATGAACTTCTTTTCTGTTCATTTCCTGGGTTCTATCTTTAACTGATAAACAGATGAGGTACTTTCTGGTTTCCTAGGACCGGTAGTTTTTGTTCCATGCCTTCCACAAGTCCTTTTTATACATATTTGGGTAAATTATTTGTTATTACCACTTTCTTTCAAGCATCTTCATAAATAGGCTTAAAATCTTCCCTTGCAAGACCTGTTAGCCAATGGCATTACTCTAACTCTTCTGTTCTTCACTTAATGATTTCTGAAATGAGCATGAGTTGCTTTACACACATGAAATAAGAGTTAGCGTTTCTACCTAAATATGCAGTCAGAAACACCACTTGCCCATATTTAAATGAAGATATTAATGGTACGTTTATATTTGTGAATAATTAGCAGATAGCTCAACATAAAATTTATGTTTTATGAATATTATTTGTATAATAATTGTTGCTATTTTAATAACAATCATTATTTTGGGAGGACTCAAAATAATAGTAAGCTACTGAAGCAAAGAGTAGCAGATTTGGGGGTGTACCAATATTCAGAAAGAACATTTGTTTTGTTTTTGAGAATGATTTTTCCAAGACCTCATGTTTAACAACCAGCCATTGGATCTTGACTAAAGATAGAGATGTCTTTTCAAGCCGGATAATATTTCTTCAAAGACGGGTATGGCTCAGAGAATTCCATTACTCTCTGTCAAATGGTAAACTTTTAGTATTTTGTTGTTAATGTGGATATTGGTGTGGCACCAGATTAGTCACCTGATTGTAATCTTCTGCTTTCTCTTTAATATTGTTTTCTAAAATTTACATTTTCTCATTAATCTATTTTCAATTGAGGATGAAAAAGTAGCATACCAAATATTGAAATGAGAAAGTAGTTGGCAACCATGATTTTTGTATAGTCATTGGAGTAAGCCAAGACTTGGTAATGCAATAGCTGAGGAAGAACATGATTTTGGCAAGAAACTAAGATCGGAGGGAGTCTAACAGCATGTACTTGGAAATGCCAGTGGCAAGATAGAACTAAAAGAAGTTTATTTGGGGCCAGGTGACGGTGGCTCACGCCTGTAATCCCATCTCTTTGGGAGGCCAAGGCGGGTGGGTCACCTGAAGTCAGCAGTTCAAGACCAGCCTGCCAAAATGGTAAAACCTCGTCTCTACTAAAAATACCAAAAAAATTTGCCAGGCGTTGTGTTGTGTACCTGTAATCTCAGCTACTTGGGAGACTGAGGCAGGAGAATCACTTGATCCCAGGAGGCGGAGGTTGCAGTGAGCCAAGATCGTGCCACTGCACTCCAGTCTGGGCGACACGAGTGAGACTCCATCAAAATAAATAAAATAAAATAAAATAAAATAAAATAAAATAAAATAAATAAAATACTATGATACTCATTGGACTTCAAAAGAAGCAACAGAGCAATTCTGGGCAAAGAATGCTTCAGTTGATAGAATATTTGAATGTGAGCACATGGTAACACAAATAATTTTATGAATGTATGTTTCTGTTAATTCACTAGGTGTTGCTGGATTCTGGAGAATTGATGGGGACAAAACGGCATCTTGGTGTCTCTGAGCCCAGAACAATATCATTATCTCTTCCTTCATTACTCAGAAGTGGGCTGAAATTTGAATCCATCATAATTTCAGTCCATCCCACTAAGTTTGTGACATGGTTCTCTGCTCTGGCCCCGGCATTGTGAAACAGTGTGGACAAGGAGCCTCAACAGCATTACTGATACCTTCATACTAATGAAGATGAATGCTCCATTGACCCTCTGGGACTTTGGAGAAAGTGAAGAAGTAGGATACTTGTAGGGCAGAAACAGTGAATTTTGTACTACTCTTTTAATGGAAGAGTTGTTGCTAGGAAATGGTTGCCCACCCAAGGCCTACATGTCCTAGTCCGTGTTTCTTTGGTATGAGGCTGTTTGACGAATTGTCAAAATGAAACATGAATGATGCAAAATGAGTTGCTTCTGGGATGTGCCTTCACCCACTCTTTCCTGTTCTGCTCTACGGAAGCTCAGGAATTTATGGCACAAGAGGATGGTAGAACCTCAAATGCCTACTTGGAAAAGAAGTGTCTGTTGATCAGGAATATCATTGGCTCACAATAGTAACTTTATTAAGTCAGTAAAAATTTGGGTCTAACCTCACAAATATCCAGACTTTGAAAAATGCACGGTTAATTAAACTATGGAGGTTAAGATGGAACTATACAAATTCCTGCTCGAGAAACCACGCTCTTTGGATGTTAAAAATTATAAAGTATATAATTTTTATATGTCCTAAAGTTCCACATTGTCCAAATGTTTTAATCAGACAAACACTGTATCAAGAGAGGAAATGATTAGCACTAAAATAAACATGAACACTGAAGCTTCTCTGGATAACAGCTAATTATTTTAGGTATTACAAGTTTATTTTTGGATTACACATTATCAGAAACCAATAATTAATTGGGAGACTTATCTTTTTTTAACATGAACAATTTTCACTATACTTGTAAAGTCACTATGTAAATAAACAAAATAATTTATTATAAAGAACGCAACTTTTCTAGGCTTACTCAAAAGATACGAAGTGAACTAAGTTAGTTGTAATTACTCAAATTTAACTTTTAACCTACAAAACCCCATTGCTCTGAAAAATGCCAGGTGTCACCAAACTGTCTTTAAATATCACCCATACTGACCTTGCAATTTCAGTCCACTTCATCTCATCCCGTGAATTGATGTCACAGGTTGCAAAGCATACATGAAAATGATGATATTTTTGCCAGTGTTTATGTGGACTACTGTCCTGAACGGGTTAAATCCTGAAGTTTGACGGTGATCTTGCCTTCCCTGCTACCTTCACCTAGGTCGTGCCTGGAGGGTGAATAAAGTAAGAAGAAAGCCTCCATTCCCAGCTCTGAACAGGCCTCAGGCAACAAATCACTCATGCGCTTTTCTCTTTGTCTTGGCTTTTGTCTGCTGTTTGTCTCTGTATATACACAAGTCCCCAGAAGAAGGCCATCTAAGCAGCATTTGAGTCAGAGTCCATGCTCTACACTTTTAAGACCAAGATGTCCCCTTAGAACTCCATAAAACCACCTCCACATTGCATTTCAATAAAACAAACACTCAGAATCACACTAGCCTCATCTGGTAGATCACACTAGACCCATCAATAGATTTCACAAGACTTTTGGGTGAATTCCCACTTTTAGTTCAGCAACTTGTTTTTCCAGGAATAGTGCTGAGATGATATAGCAGTGGATTTGTATCACAAACGTTTAAGTCCTCAGTCATTTTTAAATATGCTCAATGTAGTGCAAACCATGATGTTGCATTGATAGCAATGTCTAGAAGAGCAGGGCAAGAAAAAGCGCCTATGCATTATAGTACAGTTGACTCTTGAACAACAAGGGTTGGTACTGCATGGGTCCACTTGTACATGGATTTTCTGTCTCTGTGTTATGCCCAGACCGTTTATTCCCCGAAGAAGACCACCAGAGTCCAGAGTCAAAGCTAAGCAGCAAGGATCTTTATTACAGGTTCGAACCTGGAACTCTCCCTCGCTCGTGAAATGAGACGGGCAGGAGAGCTCCCCCACTCAGCTCCGAACAATGTTATATAGTCTAAGAAAAGTGGGCATAGAGTTATTATACAAATCAGATATATGATTGGCTAGTGTTTGAACAAGGCGATTTGGCTAACTATGATTGGTTCCTGCCATTTCTGATATTTTGGTTCAAACTTTGAGGCGGGAGAGCAGGTTTATGGCAGCAAGAGTTTATCTTACTTAAACACGTCTTGTGACCTTGCCTCAGAACTTACAAAATCTCTGGTATGTGCAAAACAAAATCTCTGGTACGTGCAGAAAACCAGGTACTCACAGAACTTACGAAATCTCTGGTATGTGCAAAGATTAGAGAGCAGAACAAGGGTGTAGCGGGTGGGGGGCGGGTACACATCTATCTTTGTGTCCTTTCACTGCTACCTCTGAGATAGTGAGACCAACCTTTCCTCTTCCTCCTCCTCCTCAGCCTACACCACGTGATGACAAGGATAAAGACTTACTGTGGCCCACTTCCACTTATTGCCTTGCAAATAATGTTTTCTGTTCCTTATAATTTTCTTAAGAACATTTTCTTTTCTCTAGGTTACTGTATTTTACGAATAGAGCAGATGATGCATGTAACATTAAAATATTTGTTAATTGGCCAATCCCAGCACTTTGGGAGGCTGAGGCAGGCGGATCACAGGGTCAAGAAATCGAGACCATTCTGGTCAACATGGTGAAACCCCGTCCCTACTAAAAAGTACAAACATTAGGTGGGCGTGGTGGCGAGCGCCTGTAGTCCAGCTACTCGGGAGGCTGAGGCAGGAGAATCGCTTGAACCCGGGAGACGGAGGTTGCAGTGAACCGAGATTGCGCCACTGCACTCCAGCCTGGTGACAGAACAAGACTCTGTCTCAAAATAATAATAATAATAATAATAATAATAATATTTGTTAATCAACTATTTATATTGTTGGTAAGGCTTCCTGTCCACAGTAAGCTACTAGTATTAAAGTTCTGGGGAGTTAAAATTATACATGGATTTTAAACAGCAGGGAAGGCTGTCACCCCAACACCTCATATTGTTCAAAGGCCAACTGCAATTTTGAGAAAATGTCATGTGGAAGTATAAACAATTTGCTAAAATCTGAAAAATAAAAGGAAATTAGTGAAAGGGGTTTAAGGGACTGGGTAGAAGGAGGCATCTCAAGGAAAAAGGCATGGCATTTAAATCCAGCAAGACATAGTTTTAATGAAGTGCTTAAAGTGATAGAGTTACATAACACCAAAATTTTTGGCGATTCTCCCTTGGAAGAAAGTAAAAGTACACCAAGTTTTTCTGAAAAATATAAGGTGGTTAAAGAGGAGGGTTACTGGCAGAACCTGGTTTGTCACATGAATATGTCCTGTTCATTTTGGAAGCAGCTGCCTTCTGAAACTAAATTTCTCTGTGTGAGTAGGTGCCCTTATATATGTAACGCCTTTATTACTTCCCACCAAACCTCCTATTTTATGATACGTCATTCTTGCCAAACACAGATTTTTTTCTCAACCATGCTAATTTCTAGGAGTATAGCCCCACATTTGGGGAGAGACTCCTGTAGTTCTGACTGCATTAAGATTATAAAATTGAACAGTGTTCAGCTTAAACGGTATGTAAGAGGATATTTTCCATGACATTAAGTAATCTGTAAGGAAAATAAAAGACCTACCAATAGATTCCTGAAAGTGGAGTAGACCAATTATCTAAAACAACATTGACAAACTTTAAGCATAATGGAAGTGTTGGATCCATGGAATGTTGCTTAGTTTTTAGTTTTTGCATAGTTTGAGATCCAGAGACCTGTGAGATGGGAGTTCTGTGTGGTATTATCTTGCTGTTGATGTTTTAGACCTCAATCTCAAAGCTGCTATGTAAGATTTAAGACATGTTAACAATAAGCACTTAAATAGTTCCCTAAAGAGTTTCCAGAAGAAAAACATAATTGCTTACTCTAGAATGGATGATGATGCCTGACTAAATGAGATGAATGTAAAAAGTTTATAATTCAATGTTGCAGTCCAATATTAAGTAACTGATATTTTTTAAATGAAGACTATGTCCATATACTTTATCTCAGATCGTTCTCTTAGTGACCCTGTGAAAAGCACAGGTAATTCTTAGTTAGCATTTAAAATGTTGTCTTCAACATGAGGGAATTGCTATTTACATTGTAACCACTCAGTGGGTTCTTCTTGCCCCTCCTCAGATGAAGCTGATTTACCAAGGCAGGGGAATTGCAGTAAAGAGTTTTACACAGGTAGGGCCAACTAAACAAAAGACTGGAGTTTTACTATCACTTAAATCAGCCTCCCAAGAAATTTGGGGGCTAGAGTTTTTCAAAAGAAGTTTGGGGGAAGCACCCTAGACAATGGGTGCTTGCTGTTGATTGGTTGAACGTGCAATCACAGGGGTGTGGGAAACGGTCCTCCTGTGAGCTAAGTCATTACTGGGTGAGGCCATAGGAGTGGCTGGTGGGTCCAGATGGAGCCACTGGTAGCCAGACATACAAAAAAACTGAAAAAATATCTCAGAAAGCCAATCTTAGGTTCTACAATAGTGATGTTATCTACAGGAGTAATTGGGGAAGTTGCATATCTTGTGACCTCCAGAATAATGGCTGGCAATTACTTATGTCTACATCTTAGCAGAATTGAGACTCCTCTATCATCCTAGTCTGGTGGTCTCTCATTAGCTTTACAAAGGCAATTGAGTTTTGGGGAAGTGCTACTATCATTTAAACTATAAATTGAATGTCTCCCAAAGTTAGCATGCTTAAACCCAGGAGTAATTAAGGGCAACTTGAAGGCTAAAGGCAAGATGAAGATTGGCTAAATCAGATCTCCCCTACTGGCATAATTTTCTCACAGATACAATTTTTGCAAAAGCAGTTTCAAAATCATACTTTACTTTATAAATGTAAATTGCTTATACTCGGGGACGGTCTAATCACCTGGCTGACATCATGCTACTTCATCTACTTGGCAGCAGGCAACGTAACTATATGCATATTGCCTACAAGGACATTATATGCTTCAACAGATATGCATCAGAAGTTCCTGAGAATACCATCCAATATCTAAAGACATCTAGTCCAGTGGTGCTACTTATAAGAATTATTAACGTCTCGTGAAACCTAGACATTCTTAATATCAATGAAATAATTCAACGATTCTCCAATTTCATCTCTCATAAAATTATTTACTTAATAGTGAAGTTCCAAGATCAACAGATAACACTAATTTTAAATTTTGAAATATTCAATTATTCAATATTCAATTATAATACAAAGACTGTTTTGTATTACAAATGCTGCCAAATGTAGCCATATTTTGCCACAGGCATTCAAACCAGAGTGAAAAAAATAAGAATGAGACCTGGTGGGTTGACTTCCTGGGAAGTTAGACATTCTTAGTCACAGGATAAGACAGAAGATCTGTAGCACTGATGTCACAAGATACAGGTCATGAAGAGCCTACTGATAAAACAGGATGTGGTAAAGAAGCTGGCCAAACCCTGCCAAATCCAAGTTGGCAACAAAAGTGACCTCTGCTCATACTCATTGACCATTATATGCTAATTGCAACCATTAGCATGGTAAAAGACACTTCTGGCAATGTCCAGAAGTTACCCTAGATAGTCTAAAAAGGGGAGGAACCCTCAGCCTAGAAATTGCCTGCCCCTTTCGTGGAAAACTCATGAATACTCCATCCATTGCTTAGCATATTATCAAGAAATAACCATGAAAATAGCCAACCAGCAGTCCTCAGGAGTGCTCTGCCTACGGAGTAGCCACTCTTTCATTCCTTTACATTTTTAATAAACTCACTTTCTCTTTGTTCTTTGGACACACCTTGAATGCTTTCTTGCACAAGATCCAAGAACCCTCTCTTGGAGTCTGAATCAGGACTTCTTTCTGGTAACAGTTTTGTTTCCAAAATCTGAAGTTAACTTTTTGACATAAGTATGAGAATGAGTTACTTCCTTTCGGATATCCTGTTAAAATAAACTTCAGTCATCAAATACACATTTTGAATATTCACAGAAGCTTCATCATGTGTGTGCATTTGACAAAAGGAAGGAAATGTCATTAATCTTGGTTTGTTCAAATTAAATTAAATTAAATTAAATTAAATTAATTAGTGGAATAACTGTTGATTTACAATTTTATATAGTATTATATATTGATTAATATTCATTAAGTAGAATTCAGCCATTGGCAAAATCATAAGCTATTTCTGACCAATGTTTTTATTGAATAAGAAAAGCTTAATTTCTATATTAAAAATGAAGTGAAACAAGAAAACATTCTGTTTGAAGACAATAAAGAGTTTTCAAAATAATGTGAATTTGTAGGAATATAATTGATGAGATGAGGAAAGACAGGAGAAGAGAGCAGAAGATTTGCTAATGTCTTTCTCCTTGAGGAAAAAGTAGCAGCTGACAGGTTAAAAATTCTAGAAGGGTTTCTAAGTCCCAGGGACCTGCTGAGGCCAAAATAATAATAATAATAAATCAGGGCCTTCCCAGGAGGAAGGGCAAGGTGAATATCAAAGGCTTTGTTGGATACCTGAAGAATAGTATCTTTCAAATAAAAGTGACCTGGAAATAGACATGTCCTAACATGTACTGAAATGCATATTTAGAACATTGCAGTCTTGAATAAATAAAGATCTGCCTTGCCCTGGCTGCCTAAAAGAAGCATAAATAAATACTGAAAAAATGTCCAGGACCTCAGTATATCTCTACAATTTATAAATATTGCATCAATTTTTAAGAAAGCCATACAAGAAGGCAAAAATATCAGGAGAAAAACTGACAATTGAAAATGAATAGGAAGGTATAAAGAAAATAAAGTTGACAGAAATGGACTTCAACATTGCAAGGTGAATGATAAATGCAAGTATTTAAAACCCAATAGAAAGCGTTAAACAAAATGGAAAAATATATATAATTAAAGCCTGTGCATATTAGTATTAAAAATAGATTACTGTAACTTCCAATTTCTGATTCAACATAAAAAAGTTTGGAAACCATGACTCCCATCCTCACAAAGAGAAAAATAAAACTAAGATCAATAAATCTTAGATCCATTGGATAATTGATAGCATGGGGCAAATTGCTGCTCCAAAAACTAGAGTGATTGAGGGACACCAAGAATCACAGCTTATTGAGAGGAGAAGATTCCTGCTACTGAAGCCAGTAACATTGGAAACACAGAGAAGCTGAGGAATTGTTGGAGGCTCAGTGTGGACTAGCATGAGAATTAACAAGTATAGCTGGAAGGGCACTCTTGAGTCGGGGTCAGCCGAAATTTTGTTAAGTTTTACCTACAGGAGCCCAGAAGGTTCTGATTGTGAAAAATGAATAGAAGTCCTCTCATGTTTCTAGCAGGGATAAGAGCAAAGAAACACTTTAAGAAAAAAAAAAAAAAAAAAAAAAAAAAAGCACAGTTGTGGCCAGGTTCAGTGGTTTACGCCTGTAATACCAGCACTTTGGGAGGCCGAGGCAGGCAGATCACGAGGTCAGGAGATCGAGACTATCCTGGCTAACACGGTGAAACCCCGTCTCTACTAAAAATACCAAAAAAATTAGCCAGGCGTGGTGGTGGGTGCCTGTAGTCCCAGCTATTCGGGAGGCTGAGGCAGGAGAATGGTGTGAACCTGGGAGGTGGAGCTTGCAGTGAGCAGAGATCACACCACTGCACTCCAGCCTGGGCGACAGAGTGAGACTCCATCTCAAGAAAAAAGAAAAACAGAAAAAAAAAAAGCACAGTTTTTTATTCTCCTTAGCAACATTTGTCCAAAAGAGTAAGAATTTTGCCAGAGCCTAAGAGACTTGGGTGTTACCAAAGCGTGAGTGAGGTAAGGAAATTACCCAGCACCAGGCCCTACCACTCCTTGAAATGAGGAAAGGAAAATAATCAAATCAAGCCCCTTCTAGCCTTCAGTGTCTTAAAGACAAAAAGGGCAGAAAAATCTGAGAAGCCATTTGAAAGTCAAACTCACGGACATACATTCGATAAAACCAATACTTAGTCACAGGTATTCAGAACACTTTCCCTTTTCCCAAAGCTGATCACCACATCAACAGATGCTGTAAAATAATAGGGGATTACGGTTATAAGAACTACAAGCCTCAGAGGCTATTATTTAAGAACAGATCTCTAGAAAAATCCAAAGACATTAGAGGAGACACCAGTGGAAATTTAACGTCCAATACTACAGCTACAGCAAAGAGTAAACACAGACTAACCCCAGTCAGATAAACAAAACAAACACAAACCCTTATATTAAAGTCCTAACTAAGTCCATTTTATCATGTACATCATATCTAGATTTCAATCAAAAATTATAAGGCATAATAAAAGCAACAAGCATAGTTGTAAATGTCAAAGCAACCACCAGATCCAGACTTATATATGATATAAATTTTGTAACTATAATACCAGGAGTATAAAAATAAAAATAAAATAACTGTAATTAATAGGCTAAGAGCTTTAATGTAAAAAGTGAAAAACATGCAAAAAGAGATGGATAATGTAAGTAGAGAGATTGAAAATCTAAAAAATAAAATAAAATGCTAGAAATTAAAAGAAAAAAAACTTAAGAGAAATGAAGAAAGTTTTTGATGGGCTAATTAGTAGACTCGACATGACCAAGAAAAGAATTAAGTTTAAAGCCTCTTAAACTAAAAGACAAAGTGAAGTAAGAATAATTTTAAAATATACAAAATCATCAAGGACTAAGGACAATTACAAAAGGTGTAACCTATGAGCTATAGTATGAAATACTAGTAGAAAAGAAAAGAATAATGAAAGGACCACGATAAATATTTGAAGCAATGATGGATAAGAATATTTAAAAAATGAATGACAGACAACAAACTGCAGATACAGTAAACTCTGAGAACACCAAGTAGAATAAACACCAAAAAATCAACACCTTGGCATATTATATTTAATCTGCAGAACACCAAAGACAAAGAGAAAATCTTGAAAGAAACCAGAAGTAAAAACACCTTACACTTGGAGGAGCAAAGATCAGAATCATATTGACCTTCTCATCAGAAATTATGTAAGCAAGAAGAAAATAGAACAAAATACTGACTGTTGAAAGTAAAGCAAACAAACAAAAAACCAACCAAACAAAAGACCTCCTAATATGAAATCCTGTTCTGAGTAAAATTATCCCATAAAAATGAAGGAGAAATGAAGAATTTCTCAAACAATAAATGTGAGAAAATGCTGTTGGTAGAATAGCAAAAACTGTTAAAAGAAATTATTCTGAAAGAAATAAAATAATATGGGTAAGAAAGGATAATGAAAGAAAGAGTATAAAGAAGGTCTAGATGAAGGTATTAAACTGTTTTATTTTTCTCATTTTTAATTGCTCTATAGATAGGAGTTTATTTAAAATACTGATAGAAACAAAGTACAATTATAGTTTATGGATAAGTGAAATGAATGACTACAACATTATAAGGGAAGGGTGGGAAGTATTAGGAATACTCTGTTGTAAGGACTGCACTGACTATGAAGCAGTAGAGTATTAGTTGAAAATGGACTTGGATAAATCACAAATACACATGGTAAACTCTAGGATAATCACTAAGAAACATTTTTAAAGAAATATAATTGATATGCTCAGAAAGAATAAAAAACTGTATTTCATAAAATGCTCAGTTAAAACCACAGAAAGCAGAAAACATAAATAAAAATGAAAAGTATACAGATTGGAAAGAAATAAACAGTCTTCTTTTGCACATCATGCAATTATCTATGTAGAATATCTGAAAGAATTGCTTACCTCCACGAACAAGAAAACATGGAACTAGTAAATTATTATACCAAGATTTCAAAGTAAAATGTTAATATACATTAGTTAATTGATTTCCTGTATACCAATAATGAACATCTTGAATTTGCTATTAAAACACACTATCATTTAAATTACCACCCAAAAAGAAATAATTATAAATCTAACAGAATATGTACAGAATCTATATGAGGAAAACTACACAATTCTGTTGAAAGAAATCAAAGAAGATTTAAACAAGTACAGAGATATCCCATGTACATGGATAGGAAGACTCAACGTTGTCAACCTATCAGTTCTTCCTAACTGGATCTATGGATTCAAAGCAAAGCTAACCAAAATCACAGCAGGTTACTTTGCAGATGTTTACAAACTAATTATAAGCTTATATATAATATTCAGAGTAGCCAACACAATAATGAAGAAGAACAAAGTAAAGGCAATCTAATATAGAAAGCATAACCTTTTGAACACATGGTGATAGACCACCTAGATATTCGTAGACACATTTTTTTATTCCTTTCCCAAAAATTAACTCAAAATGGATCATTGGACTTAAGGTAAAATGCAAAACTATAAAACTTCTAGATGATTACATGATAAAAAATCAGGGTAATTTGGGGCTTGGTAATGAGGTTTTAGATATAACAACAACAAAATAAACATTGTCCATGAAAGAAAAACTTGAAAATTCACTTGGTTAAAATGTATAACTTCTCCTCTTTATAAAACAGTGTTAAGAGAATAAAAAGACAAGTCCAAAGACTATGGGAAATATTTATAAAACATATATCTGATAAAAGATTGGTATCCGAAATACAAAATTACTAAAACTCAGCAATAACAAAACAAGCAACTCAATTAAAAGTAGACAAAGTATGTGAACAGAAACCTCACCAAAGAAGAGATGCAAATGAGAAATAAGCACATAAAACGATTGTCAACATTGTGTGTCATTAGGGAATAGCAAACCAAAACAACCATGAGATGTTGCTAAATAGCTATTAAAATAATTAAAATCCCAAATATTGATAACATTAAATGCTGGCAAATATGTGAAGAAAAGCAACCTTTCATTCATTGCTGGTAGGAAGACAAAATTGTACAGCCAGTTTGGAAGACAGCTGGCATTTTCTTACAAAACTAAATATATTCTTATCATGTGACCGACCGGGCCACTGTGCACCTAGATATTTACCCAATAAATATTATTGGTATATATTTATATTGCCCTGAAAACTTATTTCCAGTTGAAGGAAGCCAGTCTAAATATATTTTACATTCTATGATTCCAAATGTATGATGTTCTGAGTGAAGTATAAGGTTAGAAACAGTGTTGCACAGGGATCAGTTGTTGCATGGGGATTGGTGGGAGGAAAGACCAAAAAATACGTGAAGCACAAGGGATTTGTAGGACAATGAAACAAATGTGCATAATACTCTAATGGTAGTACATGAGATTATGCATTTGTCAAAACCCATAGGACTGTTCAACACCAACAATAAACCCTAATGCAAACTATGGTCTTCAGTTAATAATAACTATATATATTTGTTCACCAATTATAACAACTGCACCATATCAACACAAGATGTCAATTATGGGAGAAACTGTACACAGATTTAGAGAGAATATATGGTAACTTTATATATTCTACTCCATATTTCTGTAAACCTGAAATTTCTCTTAAAATACAAAAATAGATTACAGGGAGATAGAACAAAAAAATTACTAGATTGAAACTTGGAGATATAAAAGGATGGACAATACATATGAACTTTAAAGAGTGAAAGAGATACACAGAATGTGAAAAAAAAAATTGATAATGTATTTGTAGTCCAGAACAATTTAAATAATGAGACAGAAGTTATAGGTAATGTGACAACCATTTTAAAATATCCAAAAGTTATAACATTTCAGCAGCCACAAATTCATGACTTAAACACAATATAGAACTAATGAACCCTACTGAGACAAAATAAACAAAATAATATTAAAACTTGTTAAAGATAAGCCATATTAGCTTCAAAGAAGCAACAAAATGGCTAACAGTTGGGTTATGAACCAAAGCAATGAAACCAGAAGACAATAGAATTTTATATTAAAATAATAAAAGAAAAATAATTTCAAGAACACTATATTCAGAAAAATACCTTTCAAAAACGAAGGGAAAGTACAAAATATTGAAAAAAAACTGATAGAATTCTTCACCAGCAGAATGACATCAAAATAATAATGATAATGATAATACTAACAATAATGAAACATTTTAGATGGAAGGAAAATTATCCCAAATAGCAGGTTATAGATGCAGTCTGAACTGAAGAACAAATAAAATGTTAAATGTGCTACAAATTGGGAGGCTAAAACAGCAACCATAATATCTTGTGGAGTTACATAAGTATATAAATTTAACAGAACTAAGAAACAAATCTGTAGTCATAGAACATTTTGACATGTTTCTTCATAACTGATAGATGAAGCAGTTTAAAAATCATTAAATGTTTATTGTTTAAGATACTAACAAAATGAAAATAATTTAAAAATATTCTCTGTACCAAAAAAATGCCCATTAATTTTTACTTTCTAAAAATATTTCCCCAAATTGCCCTTCTGCTGCTTCATAAAGCAAGTTTGAAACATTTCAGAAAATTAAAATTAAATAGAAACAAGTTAAATCCAAAGAAAATAGAAGGAAGGAAATAATAAAAGATAAGAACTGAAGTAATAAAGGAGAAAATATGTGTCATAGGTAAAACAAACAAAAGCCAAAAATCCATTCTTGTAAAGACTGTCATTGTGTTACATATCCTCAATATTAGGAGTGAAAAATAGGATATCACTAAGAGCCTCCAGATACAAAACATGAGAAAAATAATAAACAACTATATATAAATACATTTAAAAGTTTAGGGCCTGCTTTAGTGGCTCATGCCTGTAATCCTAGCAGTTTGGGAGCCAAGGCAGGCAGATCCCCTGAGGCCAGGAGTTCAAGACCAGCCCGGCTAACATGTTGAAACCCCATCTCTGCTAAAACTACAAAAATTAGCCAGGCTGTGGTGGCAGGCACCTGTAATCCCAGCTACTCAGGAGGCTGAAGCAGGGAGAATTGCTTGAACCCGGGAGCCAGAGGTTGCAGTGAGCTGAGATCGCACCACCACACTCCAGTCTTGGCGACAGAGTAAGACTCCATCTCAAAAAATAAAAAAATTAAAAAATGAGATGACATGGAGCAATGTCTTAAAATATTACAAACTGATGTCACAAGAATAAAATCTCAATAATCCTATGTCTATTAAAGAAATGCAAAGCTTCACATAATTTTCCTAATGAATTTTACCAAGTATTTGGGGAAAATCACCAAACCTAAGCAAAGTTCTCCAGAAGTTACCATTACTCTTTGAAAGAGCATTACTAAAAGGTAAGTTACTGATCTATCTCCAATAATAAAATTCAAAATAAAATATTTTCAAACTAACTCCATTGATCTGTACAAACAAATCACAAGCAATTATAATTTATTTTTGAATTGCAAACCTGGTCTAAAATTTAAAAGTCAAAACAATTCCATTAAACACATCAGTAGAATGAAGGAAAAAATTCTTGTGCTCAATAGATCCATGAAACGCAATTGATTAAATTTATATCAATTTATAACTTTAAAAAATACTTGGCAAAATAGGGAGAAAGGCATTTTCTTATTCTGGTAAAAAGGAATCTAAACATAGCTACAGGAAACAAATGAGGAAATAAAACAAGGTTGCTCACTAACACTACTTTCATTCAACAGTTTGCTTGAACAAATATAAGCTAAATGTGAAAGGCAAATAAAACACATACTAAATCAACGGCAGCATGGGATGGGGCCTGATTGGTGTGTGATACTGCAATTTAGATAGGTCAGCCAGACAATGCCATTCAGTGGAAAATGATGAGCTGAATTTCAATGATGTGGGGAAGTAGCCCATCAAGACTGTTAAGATAAAGGGTTCTGGACACAGGGAACAACAAATGCAAATTTCTTGAAGTGAGAGTGTCCTCTGCAGGTTTTCTGAAAACAAAGGCTATATATAGCACAGTCTATATTGGATGCTTGGAGGGCCAGGCTAAAAGTCACGTAAAATCTAACCATACCAGTAGTCACTTTTGATGGGAATGGTCTAAATAGAACAGTTGAATATAGAGATTTTCAGATTACTTTGAAAAATCAAGACCCAACTATATGTTGTCAGTAAGAACTCTACATTAAAGAGCCAGTTAAAAGTAAGGTGAAAGGTAAGTTAAAAGGTAAACATGTTAAAAGTTAGTTTAACTAACTTTTAAGTAAAAGTAAGTTAAAGTTAAAAGTAAAGTGACAGAGAAAGAAATATCATTGACATTAATCAAAAGAAAGCTGGAGTAGCAATATTAATTTCAGACAAACCTATTTCAGAATAAGAAATATCAGAGTTAAAATGTAGCATTGTATTTTGATAAAGTATGCAGTTAATTCTTCAAGGAGATAAAACAATCCTAATGTATATTCACCTAATGATAGAATGTCAAAATACATGAGGCAAAACTGATAAAACTTAAGGAGAAATAAAAAAATTATTATTAATGTTGGAGACCTCAACAACCTTCTGTCCATAACTAACAAATCAGCAGGTGGAAAATCAGTAAGGATACAGGTTCTCTGAACTGCATTATCAATCAACTTGACCTAGATGGCATGTACAGTATTCACCATGCAGCAGCAGTGGAATACACACCTTTCTCAAGCACACGTGGGACATTCAACAAAATAGATCACATTCTGTGTTATTAAACCCACCTTAATATATTTAAGAGAATAAAAATCTCACCAGGTATGTTTTCAGACCACAAGAGTATTAAGTTTTAAAAAGTAAGAGCAGGATAGCCAGGTAATTCTCCCATATTTAGAAATTAAACAACAAGGTTTCCCATGGGTCAAAGAAGGAGTCTCTCAAGATAATTTTTTTTTAAATAAACTAAACCAAAATACAATTTACCAAAATTATGGGTATGTGGACAAAAGCAGCACTTAGTGGAGAATTTATAGCATTTACATCCCTGCATTAGAGGGAAAAAATGGGCAATCATATGAACAGATAATTCACGAAAGAGGGCATACTGATGGCAAATGGGAACATGAAATGACTCTTAACATTACTAATCACTAGTTAAACGTGAAATAAAACCATAGATACCACTACCCACCTATGAACTTGCAAAAATTGAGTAGAATGAATATCCCCAGTGTTGGGGAGGTTGTAGAGGAACTGAAACTCTCATAAAGTGCTCAGGGAATATAAAAGCCCAACCATTTTGGAAAACCATTTGATAGTGTCAAAACTTTACACATACAACTACTGTATGATTAATTCCATGCTTAAGTATTTATCTGAGATTAAAAAAGAATATGGTCCATACAGAGAATTTTAGATAAATATTCATAGCAACTTTATTTATAATATCCAAAAACCCCTAAAACAACCCAAAATATTCATCACCAGACAAATTGATAAATAAATTATCATACATTAACACAATGCAGTACTACTTGGCAACAAAAATCGAAATATGGAGACCCATGAACATAACTAGGCTGAGTGAAAGAAGCTAGGTGGACAAGAGTACATTTTACATTATTACACTTACATATAACTATAAAATGCAAATATACAGTAATAGAAAGTATATGAGTAGGTGCCTGGGGAGGAGGGTGTAAGTGAGGCAGAATTACAAAAGAGCAAAAGAAATATTTTGGAGAGAAGAGTGTGTTCATTCCCTTGAGTGTGGTGATGTTTTTACAGGTGTTCCATATATCAAAGCATGTCAAACTGTACACTTTAGAGATACGCATTTTATTGCATGTGAATTATACCCCTATAAAGCTGTTAAAAAGAAAAATAGACACCTGCATGCAGGGTTCATTTTCTACAGAGGCACACCTCTAGCCTGCGGGTTCAGGCAGGTTGCATTTCCTCATCTCTGAGTCCCATCCTCGGAACTCCACTTCCATCTCAATGGTCTGAGTATCTTCTAACAGCAGTTACATTCTAGCTTTTATTGAGCATTTCTAATATCTCTGGAAGCAGCCTCTGGGTGAAGCTAGCTGCCTTCTTGGTTATGTTACTGTGCTCATTACAAATTTTCATGTTTTATCTTTAAATCAATTCAGGAATTTATCCTTTTTAGTGTGCAATTTTTACAGACTCAATAGTATTCTAAAATATATAGAGTAGAAATCAAGCATTATTATTATCCCTGTTTTTACAGAAGGGATTAATTAATTAATCTATTTTATATATTGGGATTTATATATATTAGAAGTTATATATAATGGAATTTTATATATAACAGAATATAGAACTGAAGTTTGAACCAAGATGTTCCAATTTAGGGATCGCATTCAGCATCATTCCCCAACTCAGAAAATGCCTTGGACAGCGCTGCAGGTGTGGTCCATGTGTCTAAACTACTTCTTTCCTCCTTTATCACCTCAGTGGCATGCCTCTCAAGTTCTGCTGCATCTTTCATAAAGGGCACCAGCATTAGGACATATATTTATAGAAGTTATTTTAGAGGTGTGTGATACACTTTTTCTTTGGTTTTCAAAGTACTTCTATTGAAGTTAGCCTTCTGAAAGGTTTTGACCACTGAAATATTTTGTGCCAAAATAACCACAATAGTGATTTTCTTTTCTTTCTTATTTATGTTCTTAGGCAATAGATTTTTGAAAAAATAAAATTGTACCTACTGTCCCAGTATACAAAACAGAGAATGCATTGCTTTTCTTTCAGCAGAATAGTGTCCAGAACCACCCCCTGGTTGCCTTATGTTCAAACCACTGAAATGATGTGAAATGCTCCAAAGGCGTCACCATGGAAACCCCAGGTTGCTGGAAGCACTACTTCCAAGCCACTTTTCTGCACTGAGGCCCAGCCTCCACTCCTGGGTCAGATGTAGAGACTCAGCTCCCCTCTGAGCCCAATGTGGATCACTTAGGCATATGCTGGAGTCCGAATATTGAGTTTCCACATTGAAGTCCACCTGTGAGGCTTATTGTTTCTCTCATAACCTTTGGTGATATTTCCAAAGACAACAACAATTTTAGACATTAATTATTTTAAAAGTGACAATCTCCACATTTTGATACAATGCTAATGCATTTTTATTTCTCTTTTATTCTCTCCCTAGCTTCATACTCACTTTATGCCTTTAAAACAAACAAACAAACAAACCTGATACATTAAAAAAGAATATCAAGTTTAGGTCAATTAATATGATTGTAGACTTCTTTCTGAAAAGTCTTTTCATGTTTTTCAGTTTATTATGTCTTTTGTTTTTTACTGTTGATGTTTATTTAGCATAAAATGACATTTTTATTTGGTGGAGAGGTCCTGCAGTACAGCCTACATTACGACTTGTTAATTTAAAAAAAATACTTTTTAATGAAATAGTTGACAGTGGGTTATCAATATATTTAAGTAGCTATGTCAATACTGATAGGTGAAGTCCCCTGGGCTTCTGGGTTGGGTGGGGACTTGGAGAACTTTTCTGTCTAGCTAAAGGATTGTAAATGCACTAATCAGCATTCTGTGTCTAGCTAAAGGTTTGTAAACACACCAATCAGCACTCTGTAAAAACGGACCAATCAGCACTCTGTAAAACGGACCAATCAGCACTCTGTAAAACGGACCAATCAACTCTCTGTTAAAAGGACCAATCAGCAGGATGTGGGTGGGGCAAAATAAGGGAATAAAAGCAGGCCACTGCAGCTGGCAGGGGAAACCAGGTGGCAGTGGCAACTAGCTGGGGTTTCCTTAATGGAAGTTTTATTCTTTCAATATTCACGGCAAGTCTTGCTGCTGCTCACTTTTTGGGTCTGCAGTGCCTTTATGAGCTGTGACATTCATGATAGAGGCCTGTAGCATCACTGCATAAACCAGGGAGACCACAAACCGACGAGGAGGAATGAGTGGACGTGTCACCTTTAAGATCTGTAACACTCACTGCAAATGTCTGTGGCTTCACTCCTGAAGTCATCAAGACCATGAACCCCAGGAAGGAAAAAACAACTCGGGACCTGCCACTTTTAAGAGCTGTAACAGTCGCTGTGAAGGTCTGGGGCTTCACTTCTGAAGTTAGGGAGACCACGAACCCACCGAACAGAAGAAACTCTGGACACATCTGAACATCCCAAGGAACAAACTCTGAAAACACCATCTTTAAGAACTTAAAACACTTCCGGCGAGGGTCCATGGCTTGATTCTTGAAGTCAGTGAAACCAGGAACCCACCGGGAGGAACCAATTCTGGAAACAATACCACAGCCATAGCAAAAGATACTGAACTGTTTTCCTGTTGGCCTTTCAACTAAGTTTCTGTTAAACACCCCCCCCCCCCAAAAAAAAAAAAACCACCACAGAATTCACACAAATATTACCTGCTGTATAGGATAGTGACATATTAATGACCATAATCTTAGGTAAACCAATCTAGAGGTTTTACTATTTACTGTTTCCACTCATTTTTTTTACTATTTACTTTTCTATTTCTTTTATTATTTTCACTGAGTAATATTGAGTATACTGAAAAATACTTGTAATTAGATTATTAAAATTTTTGATTGGAATGTTTTCATTAATCCTCTGAAATTCACTTAAATTGTAATTCCTATTTACTTTTGTCAATTATATATATTTTATGATGAAAAATATGAGCTTAATATCTTTAATCAATACTCGGGATAAAAGTTTTGGAACTGTAATTGAAAATATAAATTTTAGGCTTTTTATTGTAATATGTACATATACTTATATATGCAATGAATACTTTTTGAAATTTTCCACTATATGTTAAAGCATAATAGTAGAAACTGAATAGTTTTGTTATATTTTTAACTGTTTCTCTTAATAAATTTCTATGTGTAACCTCACAAACTTAGATACTTCATATTTTTTCCACAAAACTAAGGTTTTAAATATCTGGATATTTTATTCCCATTATATTTGAAATAAATTGTGATGTCTTTGCTCATTTAAACCTCCATGAACTTTCTCAGCATCAACTAATTTTGAAATTTTTGTCCAGAAGTATCAACGACCATAGAGCAAATATTATGAACTACTTCATTAGATATTTATAAGCATTTACCTTTCAGTTAAACAATAAAAGATTAATTCAATGCCCTGTGGATGTTTTATGTTTTACTGCAAAGATAAATAACTTGCTCAAATTTACACAGCTACTGGGTGTCAGAACTAATGATAAAACATAGGATTCTAAATACACCTTATTGCATTTTGGGATATATCTGATTGGAAACCAGGACACATACACATTCAGAATAATTTTCTACCCAGTATCCAGAGTAATTGAGTTTAATGGCAATTATGTAGTCAGAGAGAGTGGTGCAGGATTGTTACTTCGTTTCTTTCCATCCCACACACATACACAAGGTCAAAGCAGTAGCAGCCCTTCTGACCTGACAGGGCCTCCCTCACAAACATTCAGGTACAAGTACTCTTCCTCATCTCCCATGTGAACTTAGCAAATACCTGTTTGTATTATGGTCACAGGTTACTCTTTAGACTTTATGTGGTTCTTTTATAATCAAGTCTGGGATGATATATGTTAGAAAATACTACCCTACACAAAAACCCCATTTTTTCTGTTCTCGCTAATAACAATTTGAAAGAATTCTTTGCATTGTTTTCCTGGGGTTCACTATAAGCAAATTCACCTCAAAAACCCTAGGCAGAATGCCTGATAAGGACATGAGTATGAAGACAAATCACATCACAGAATCTTCTTCACTAACAATCAAAATGAAGACAAAATAATTAGTGAAACAATAAGCAAAACAAGCAAACAAAGCCTAGAAAAATTGACCATGTAAGGTGGCTCACGCCTGTAACCCCACCACTTCGGGAGGTCAAGGTGTGTCGATCACCTGAGGTCAGGAGTTCGAGACCAGCCTGGCCAGCATAGTGAAACTCTGTCTCTACTAAAACTACAAAAATTAATCGGGCATGGCGGCACACGCCTGTAGTCCCAGGTACTCAGAAGGCTGAGGCAGGAGAATCACTTGAACCCAGGAGGCAGAGGTTGTAGTCAACTGAGACTGTGCCACTGCACCCCAGCCTGGGTGATAAAGCAAGACTCTGTCTCAAGAAAAAAAAAAAAAAAGCCTAGAAAAATTAAAAATAAAAATCCTGGCAAAGAGAATGAATAAGTCAATTATGCAAGAGCAACACAATGGAATACTACACAACAATGAAATTTTAAAAAATCTACAACTATATCCAAAAATATGGGTGAACATCATAAACATATTGTTGAGCAAATGAAGCTAGGCCAACCAACCAAAATAAATTATGATTCCATTTATATAATGTACAAAAAATCATTTACATATTGTAGAAAGATTCATATGATGTACAACAGAATCTATGCTGTATCTGTGGGAGCTGTGACTATCTTTCTGAGATGGTGAAAACCATCAGTAAGTGAAGGGTATGCCAAAAATGTCCTCTGGGAAGTCAGAGATAAGAATAGAGATCTTATGCTTTGGATTTTGGTTACATGGGTGAGTTCATAGTATAAAAATTCATTGAGCAGTACACTTTGATATGTACATTTTATATATGTAAGACTTCAACAAAATCCTTTTAAGGTGATTAAGTCAGTTTGGTGGGAGAACACATTGTTTGATTTTCTTTAAGATTTTACTGTTTAAATAATTTGCCTATGCAGTAAATTAAAATGTGAGGAGAAAAAACTTTATTGAGAATCCACTAATAAGAGAACAGATCAAATATCATGTACAAAGAAGACAAGTATAAAACGAGCGTTCCATTTTCTGCCCTCTCCCTTTCCTTAGATTCTACAAGTGATAAACCATGAATACGGGACCTTTAAAATATAGCAGAGGAATATCCCTAAAGACGTCATCTTATGAAATGGAAAAACACGTTCTTCCAAGGGACACCAGGGACGTGGCAAGAACACATACAACTTCACCACTATTTTCGTTTGCCCTAGAGATACAACCACATCAATCGGAGGAGAGCAAACAATTAGAAAAGAGTGAATCTACTACTCTCTGCAGATCCCATAGCTGGAAAATCAGAAGAATCAGCGATACCATGAATAAAAATTAAAAAGCTTTAATGTGATATAAAACTAAATATTATTTATATATAAAGCTGTAAGAGAAAAAAATAATAATGACAGAACTCCACCCATAAGAGCAATGAATAAATAAATAAAGGAAAAAGAAGAATACAACTTTAGGAAAAAACTTTAAAGGTCTAGATGAGGAGAATTCTAGGACAGTCCTGAAAACCATGAATTTAGATTTGAAGTGTCTTTTTTCCTTGATAGAATAACACAACATCGGGCACATCTGATACAAGTAAGATCCCAAGAATATTTTTGTGGAGTTATAAAGTCTGATTTCAAAGCACACTTCACAGAATGAATAATACATTTAGCATAATTTGAACACTAAAAGTAAAAGGAGTGTAATGTATTGAATTGAAACATTGAATTAAAAAGAAACAAACATGAGCACCTGGTTGTAAGAAGAGACTGTTACAGCAAGTCACCCAGTCCCATCCCCCAACTTCAGCGATCACCAGCTCATGCCAAACTGCTTTCATTTATTCTCTTTAGTGACATCTAATTCTCTCCTTTCCATATTATGAGAAGCTACTTTCATAGAAAATTCTCACCTCGGCCAGGTGCAGTGGGGCACGCCTGTAATTCCAGCACTTTGGGAGGCCGAGGTGGGCAGATCACAAGGTCAAGAGATCGAGACCTTCCTGGTCAACATGGTGAAACCCCATCTCTACTAAAAATACAAAATATTAGCTGGGCGTGGTGGCGGGTGCCTGTAATCCCAGCTACTCTGGAAACTGTGGCAGGAGAATCACTTGAACCCGAGAGGAGGAGGTTGCAGTGAGCCAAGATCGCGCCACTGCACTGCAGCCTGGCGAGAGAGTGAGACTCTGCCTCAAAAAGAAAAAAGAAAAAGAAAAAAGAAAATTATCACCTCATAGGAAGTATAGAGTTAGAAAGCTCTCCTCTCACATGCAATGGGATATGTTTCTAATCTACAACATCATATAGTAACAGAGAGAGGGAAGCTGCAAGATTCGTTGCGTGAAAATATGTTGTCAGCCAGAGAGGCTCAGATTCTGAATGTATTATGCCACAGACTAGTGCTTAATTACAAGGAGAAACGCTACCTCAGTATCACTGATCAGGGAGCAAACTGATAACATGCACCTCTTATTGTAACACCGTGGAAAAATCCACAAGTGATACTGCAATTTCTTCTTAAAAATGATTAACATGAATTTAAACTTTGGAAAACACGGTAATCTGAGCTGTGTGCTATTTCACACGAAACTAGTGAGGATTCATTTAAAATGTCAATGTCATGAAAGGCAAAAAAAAAAAAAAAGTGGTGGAGTATAAACTTCATGAAAAGAGACTAAATAGCCACACCATTCACACACATGGAATGAACACTAATGAGATTCCAGTTTCACACAAAAGACAGCTATGGAGGACAGACACTCCGGGACAACTTGGGACATTCAATCATAGACTACTATTTGTGGTATTATTGACTCAATATTATTATCTTGGGTGTGACAGTAATAGGTGTTTATATAGGAGGACCTTCTTTTACTTGAGAAATATTTGAAATTTATGTGGTATGTTACCTGCAGTTTGCAACAAAGTATTTCAGCAAAGAAGTGTGTGTGTGTATATGTATGTATGTATGTGTGTGTGTGTGTGTATGTGTGTGTAAGAAGAGAGGAAAGAAGACTGAAAAGAGGAAGGGAAATGAAAGAAAGGAAGAAGGAAAGAAGGAAAGGAACAATGAAGGAAGAGAGAACTGGGGAAAACATAAAGCAAATGGGTCGCACACAAAAAGATAAGAAAAGTTAAGAAAAACTTGACCACCTATTGAAACAAATAACTTCCCATATCGAACAAAAGCAAAACAATGAAAAGGCATGAAAAAGAGTAAAAGGTACTTCAGAAGGAAAAACAATAGGATTCAACATGTAAGGGTCAGAGGCAGATGAAAAAACGCCATGTGAAGAAGAGAAATACAATTCTAACACGTGCATCAAGTAATAGAAATGCTTAGGATCATACATATTTAAAAGAAAACAAATCTGGAAGATAAAAGAAACCTGATACAACAATTGAATTAGATTAAAAAGGAAATTGGGGAAATAAGAATGACTGAGAAGCAAGTAGCATAATTTCAAAACTTCAGAATTAATTGGAAACATAGAGTAGACTAAGCAAAGCCCACAATCTCCCCATCAAAAAAATAATGTCATAGACATAATAGATGTTACTTCTTTTTCTTTTTTTTTTTTCGAGATGGAGTCTGCACTCAGACTGCAGTGCAGTGCAGTGGCACGATCTCAGCTCACTGCAACCTCAGCCTCCCGGGTTCAAGCAATTCTCCTGCCTCAGCATCCCGAGTAGCTGGGATTACAGGTGCCCACCACCACACCCAGCTAATTTTTGTATTTGTAATAGAGACAGGGTTTCACCATGTTGGCCAGGCTGGTCTCAAACTCCTGACTTCAGGTGTTCAGGTGATCCACCCGCCTCGGCCTCCCAAAGTGCTGACCACTGCGTCTGGCAATAGATGTTATTTCTGAAAAGCATATACCACAGATTTAAAAAAAAAAAAAAAAAAAAAAAGCCGGGTGCCGTGGCTCATGCCTGTGATCTCAGCACTTTGGGAGGCCGAGGCAGGCGGATCACGAGGTCAGGAGATCGGGACCATCCTGGCTAGCACGGTGAAACCCCTTCTCTACCGAAAAAAAAAAATACTAAACATTAGATGGGTGTGGTGGTGGGCGCCTGTAGTCCCAGCTGCTTTGGAGGCTGAGGCAGGAGAATGGCGTGAACCCGAGAGGCAGAGCTTGCAGTGAGCCGAGATCGCACCACTGCACTCCAGCCTGGGCAACAGAACGAGGACTCCGTCTAAAAAAAAAAACAAAAAACAAACAAACAAAAGGAGCAGAAAGAGAACCTGGTAGTTCAGAAAGAGTAAGTGGACAATCATGACAATTGGAAGCATGGAAAGGAGGAGGACTGGGGTAAGACAGGTGCCTGACTCTGTGTCCTCAGGGACGTGCTCCACTGTGGGCCTAGGAGGGAGGGCTGTGACACTGGGCTCCAGAGTGGAATCCTGAGTGAAGGTTTGGATGGAGAAGCTGTGATGGCGCTCAAGGGCCAGCCGCTCTCAGGAGCTGCAGTGAGTTATCGTAGGGGCCAAAGGAAGCCTTAATTTTGAAATTGTAGCTTCCAGACCTGGGAGAGAATAACAATCCTTGTTTTAAGCCACCCAGTATGTGGCACTTTGCTGTGGCAGCCCTCAGAAACATTCATGGCAAACATTGAAACATTCCATCATATCGTGTTTGGAAAATAAGTTTGTTTTGTTTTTTTGTAGAGACAGGGTCTCATTATGTTGCCCAAGCTAGTCTCCAACTCCTGGCCTAAATATTCCTCCTTCATTAGCCTCCCAGAGTGCTGGGATTATGGGCATGAGTCACAGCACCCAACCTGTAAAATTATTTGTTACAAAGTTATCTTGTGGCAGTGATAAAATTTGTTAGTTGCCCTTTGAATATACTTTTAGAAATGTATTGAAATTTAAAGTTTCTATAGCACAGTAATTTGAGAAGTGTGTTTTTATCATAATCCCCACCTATTTACATGCTCATTAAGTGTTGTTATAACAAAGACTGAAAAGTGCTGTGTAAATAAACTGATATATCAAAATATGTGATACTATATAGCAGTTCAAAGGCTGCAGTTAGATGGGCTTGTACTAAGGATGTAGAACAGACAAGCCCCCAAATTGAAGCTTAACTTGGGAGGGTTCTTGGATTCACCCAGGGAAGATTTCAAGGGCAAACAGGAGGTGGTAGACAACAATCTTTTATTGAAGGTGCCACTCCTTGTGAAGCAGGGCTGACTTACAAGCATTGCACCCAGAATTAACAACATATGTGCTTGGCCATGCATAGTGGCTCACGCCTGTAATCCCAGCACTTTGGGAGGCCGAGGTGGGCAGATCACGAGGTCAGGAGTTCCAGACCAGCCTGACCAACTTTTGTTGGACATGGTGGCGGGCGCCTGTAATCCCAGCTACTCAGGAGGCTGAGGTGGAAAAATCACTTGAACCTGGGAGGCGGGGATTGCAGCGAGCTGAGATCATGCCATTGCACTCTAGCCTGGGCTACAGAATGAGACTCTGCCTCAAAAAAAAGAAAAAAGAAAAAAAGTGCTCTTAGCATCTGTATTTATACCCACTTACAAGTACATGCAAATTAAGGGGTGGGTTAATGCAAATTGAGGGGCTGGGTTATTCAGAACTTTCTAGGAAATGGGCAGTAACTTCCAGATTATTGACATGGAAACAGGTGGTAATTTCCGGGTCATTGCCATGGCATTTTTAAAGTGTCATGGAGCTGGTGGGAGCAATGAGAGCAGCCAGGGCTCACCTTTCTCTCATCTGCTGGTTTCTACTGGTGTCTTCACTTCATCCTGTCTGGACCAGATCCTGTTTTGGTCAGGAGGGTTGGGACCAGAAAACGAGTCCTGCTGTTCTCTTACCTCACCAACATGTGTAAAGAAAGTCTCATAAAGATGACAGGACTTTTCAAATGTAATGAAATAGAAATCAAAAATGCTACATATTTGCATGTATGCATTGAAAATAAGTAAGAGGAGATGTGGAAGGATAAACATGGAACTGATAATAGTGTCATTTATAGGGGTAGGAGGGAGAAGGTGAGAGGAAGAGACTTTGGTTGGTCTTCAACAGAACTTATTTTATTCATAATGTTTATATTTTCAAGAACTATATAACCGTGGTTTACCATTTTTAAAATACGCTATTACCATCCTGAAGGAAAAATCAGTGATTAAACAGAAAGCACAGGAAATGGGTCACAGAAACTTCAAGGTTAGGATCATTTTCCTGATATGAATAAAGGTTTTAAAATAGTTTTTCTTTATAGTTAATGTTTTAGTTTCCATTTTCATGAATACATAATTTTTGAACGTATTTATAAGGTACATGTGATATTTTGTTACAAGCGTAGAATCTGTAATGACCAATTCAGGGTCATTGGGCCATCACCTCAACATTTATTATTTGTTTATGTTGGGAACATTCCATACCCACTCCTCTAACTATTTTGAAATATACAATAAAATTTCACTACAGTCATCCTACTGTGTGGAAAAAGTTTTGAATCCATAGGTGGAATAAGCACACATACTGATCAAGACATTTTTTTAAATCTGAGTAAAAACCAAGTTATTTAATATTAAAATTACAGAAGTAGAAATAATTCTGTAGGTAACTAGAGCAAAAAGGAAGCGTACATGTAAGACAGAATCCCCGCTCAGAGTTCTCCTCAGTAATACCTCGTATCAGAAGACCCAGCCAGATATTGAGGCTAAGTTTGGCACCCAGATTTTATCCCTAGCCAAAGATGTTACCAAACATAATAAAACTCGGGAAGTATAACACTGACGAATGCTCCTTTTAAAAAAAATCCAGTAATTAAGTCCAATTCAATTAAATAGAATTTCAAATAAAATTAGCCACTGTCTCAGCTCCCCTCACCTTTGTCATTAATAGAGTACAAACCAATTCACCATGGTGCCTTTCTTCACTCCACTTTTTCTCTTTTCTGTGTCTATATCTCTCTTTACATGTATCTACATATCTACATATATATCTATATTTATGTCTCCATCTCTGTATACCTCTGTCTATATCTAGATAATTGATAGGTAGATGCCTTTATTTTTAGGCAGATATGTTTGTTTCTTTTATTCTTTCCCTTTAAAGTTTTTTCTTCTTTTCTACAATTCGCTATTTTCCGTGTCTCCTCAAAACTTGAAATGTGAACTCCTCCAGTCTCTACTATATTCACATCTTCCTTTCTTCTTAAGTAATACAGTCTCCGTATGCTCACTGGTGCTCCCCCTCCACCTGTATTTTATTTTTTATTTTTTTGCTTTCAAATATTTTTGTTCAGATTAGATGATGTTTTAAACGTTATCCCTGGGATGAAGAGACATTTGATGGAGTCATCCAAGTCCCTTCAATATGATTTCAGTTCATCTTCTTCTGTTAAAATAAATTTAAATTAAATTTAACAGATGCATTACTTGGCTCAGGCTACCATAACACAATACCATAATTGGGGTGGTATAAACAACAAAAATGTGTTTTCTCACAATTCTGGAGGCCATAAGTTCAAGGTCAAGGTGCCAGCATAGAAGGGTTTTGGTGAAGGCTTTCTTCTTGGTTTGCAGATGGACACCTCCTGTATGTGTGTCTACACATGGCCTTTCCTCAGTGTGTGTGCATGGACAGAGATCTATCAATTCTATACAACCCTACCCTAACTCAATTACCTCCTAAAACCACCATTCTCTAAATGCAGTTATATTGGTGATTAGGGCTTTAACACATAAATTCAGTCCATAGCACTAGATTATATTTAAAATAAATATTTGTAGCCAGGAGCAGTAGCTCATGCCTATAATCCCAGCACTTTGGGAGGCTGAGGTGGGTGGATCACCTGAGGTCAGGAGTTCGAGACCATCCTGGCCAACATGACAAAACCCTGTCTCTACTAAAAATATAAAAATTTGCTGGGCCTAGTGACAGGCACCTGTAATTCCAGCTACTCAGAAGTCTGAGGCAGGAGAATCACTTGAACCCAGGAGGCGAAGGTTACAGTGAGCAGAGATTGTGCCACTGCACTCCAGCCTAGGTGACAGAGCAAGACTCTGTCTCAAAAAAATAAATAAATAATAAATAAAATAAAATGGCTGGGTGCGGTGGCTCACGCCTGTAGTCCCAGCACTTTGGGAGGCTGAGGCAGGCAGATCACAAGGTCAGGAGATCGAGACCATCCTGGCTAACATGGTGAAACCCCATCTCTACTACAAATACAAAGAATTAACCGGGCGAGGTGGCGTGCGCCTGTAGTACCAGCTACTCTGGAGGCTGAGGCAGGAGAATGGCGTGGACCCAGGAGGCAGAGCTTGCAGTGAGCCAAGATCACGCCACTGCACTCCAACCTGGGTGACAGAGCACGATTCCGTCTCAAAAAATAAATAAAAATAAAAATAAAATAAATATTTGGTGAGATTTCTTTATATATAACAATATATCTGTCAACCTGTTTATCTGAAGAGTTTTCCGATTTCTCTGAACGTTTATTCAAATCATTGTAATAAAAGATTTATGGAAAGCTATTCACCAAAAGGTAATGATATTCATTTCTGATGGTGAGATTATTTCTACATTGTGTTACTTTTTACTTTCTGCTCTGTATTGATTCAGTTACTTAAAATTAGTGGGTAACATTATGACAAATTTAAAATGTCAGCAATATAAAATTATAGCTTGTCAGAATAACCATATCAATGATACAGAGTTTGCTAATGCGATGTTTCATCAAGTAAAGATTTATTGTGTCAATTATGAATTGACTATTTTTGTGTATTAGACTTTGGGAAAAATTGACGAAGACCTTGATTCCAGAGAACATCTAGAAGGTGAGACCGAAAAAGAAAAAAAAAATAAATTAATACCCAAAAAACCCAGAAATTTTGCTAAGTATAAAAAAAGAAGTAAAAATAATATTCCATTAGTAGAAAACTATTTGATAGGCTAGAGAGCCAACTGGAATAAAGAGAGTGCTATAAAATTATCCCTTGATGACTCTGCCCAGAAACAGAGGAGGAAAAGGAAGAATGAATGTGAAGTGGACCGCAGGCAAGGTATGGCCTCTGTTAAAATCTTGAGACCCAGAGGAAATCTGAAGGCAAGAGAAATAGAGGAAGTTTGGGATGTTATTAGGCCCAACTATGATAGGTGAGAAATACAAATTTGTATGAATTTTCTAACATCACTTCATGATATTATAGAATCATTTAGGGAGGAAACTTACAAAATTTTCCTTTAGTTAATCATTTTTGACTGCTGCAATCAGTCCTCAACCAAGTCAGGCGTAAAATCCTGCCAACAATGTGCCTGCCTAAAAATATCCAAGGAGCTGGTGCCTCCCTGCATATATTAACAAAGGCATTGAGAAGTGCAGAAGCTCAGCCTTGCTTCATCCACTATCCTTGGAATGAAAGGATAAATGGATGTCTATTCACTTATGAAAACTCATTTATTTCACGATGCATTATAAAATAGAGTTCTTTTCCTTCCTGACAGTTTCTGATTATTAGAATGTAGTTTTATTTTCTTTTTGGAGTTCCAGTCTCCCTGCAAAATAAGAGAGCCCCTGGAGCAGGGTGCTTGACCTTCAGAGTCTGTTCTTGGAAGATGTGAAGTTCTAGAAGTGATTAGTTTAAAACATAATTGTGTCTTCTCACACAGCGCTTTGTCTTTGAAATGTTTTCTGGCAATATCTATAAAAAGTAATAAAATTGTTATAGTTTTGCCTTAATGACCTCACTGCTAGATAAAACATCTAAGTAGTAATCCGGTGCACAAGACTGACATATAATGATATTTGTTGCAGCATTATCATATTAGCTGAACAATTAGAAATAATGTAACTTACCAACAAGGAATCAATATTGTATACAAAGCATGATCTCAACTTCATAATATATTAATTCTATGCAAATATATTCATAGAAAGAATAACATTAGGAAATGCACCAAAACGTTGATGTTGTTAGAATTTTATATCATTTTTTCTTTTCAATAGTTGCTTATTGTCCAAATTTCAGTAAATAGCATGTGCTATTTAACATTAAGAAATATAAGAGCTTACAAGCAGAATAATTTGCACTAAATATGTAGATACATTAAAAATAGTATAGGGACCCAGAACCATAAGGGCATATGTTCTGAATAATCCCATTGTGATGGTTAATACTGAGTGTCAACTTGATTGGATTGAAGGATGCAAAATACTCTTCCTGGGTGTGTCTGTAAGGGTGTTGGAAAAGGAGATTAACAATTAACTCAGTGGGTAGGGAAAGGTAGACCCACCCTCAATCTGGGTAGGCACCATCTAATCAGTTGCCAGTGCAGTGGGAATAAAAAGCAGACAGAAGAACGTGAAAAGACTAGACTGGCTTAACCTCTCAGCCTACATCTTTCTCCAGTGCTGCGTGCTTCCTGCCCTCAAACATTGGACAAGTTATTCACCTTTGGAACTCAAGCTGGCTTCCTTTCCCCTCAGCTTGCAGGCAGCCTGTTGTGGGACATTGTGATTGTGTGAGCTAATACTACTTAAAAAACTCCCCTTTATTTATATATATAAAATATCTACATATAATGTAGATATTTATACATATATAATATCTACATATAATGTAGCTATTTATACATATATAACATATACATATAATGTATATATTTATACATATATAATACATTATTATATATAATATATACACATACATAATACATTATTATTACATTATTATATATTATATATAATGTATTTTATATATAGAATATATATAATAAACTAATACACATATCCTATTAGTTCTGTCCCTCTAGAGAACCCTGACTAATACACCCATAGTACAGATTAATTTTGGAACCTACTATTCCATCCAGAGGAAATGAGAAAAAAAACAGAAGCCAGAATTTGTCTATTGAGGAACACAGTAAGAGCCTGCTAGCTCCTCATAAAGAAGCAGGTGTTTGACAACACCCAGGGTGTTGGAGCATACCCACGTGTAGAATTAGATACAGAACTCCACTGTCAAATTTGAAAAGACAAACTCCTTTTCTGTATACCTTTCTCCATGATCTTGTCTGTATTTAGGTTTAGTGTCTACACCACTGTAACCTTACAGAAGTTGTATTTTCCAGCAGTAAAATTCGTTGTTTTATTTGTTCATTTGTTTTTCTTAAAGGATCCTTTCTCATTCTCACCTTATGCTTGTGGTGTTTTCCCATAGATTTCCCTTTAAAATGTAGGCCATGTTATGTTTTGAACATCTTTTGGTGGCCATAACTCTTGGGGACAAATTTTAACTTCAGCCAATGTGGCATAAAGGTAGAGATGTTCATTTGCTTAAATTTCTGAAGTGCCTGTTCTGCCTGGGGCTGGCTTCCTTCCACTCGCTCAGCCCCTATAAAGGGGGCTCAGGGATATAGCACTTATAGAGATGCTATTACATGTTTGGATAACTTTCTTTAGCTCCCAAGAATTTCCAGATACTTGGTTTTTTAAATGCCTTACATGTAAAATACAGCCCGTTTTCTTAGGACTCTGCTTACCTGAAATATTTGTTATTGCTACCAATAACAAGACACCTCTCTAAAGCAGAAAGAGTCTTGTACTCTTTCTCTAGAGACTCTTTATAAAGATTATATGAGTCATTTGGAAAAAGGGAATTAAATATAGCAGAAGTATGTAGTATGAAATTCATGTATGCATCGTTCTAGAATAACTACAGATACACGTGAGAAATTGGCATTGTTTCATTTCTAGCTTCAGTAAGGTAGTCAAACAGACTTTTCCTTGGGAAAGAACCTTTAAGCTATAATGAGCCTCTTCTATGAACCACACAGTGTATTGGACCCAGACTCTGATATTGAGGAAGTTGATTATTTTTGCATGACAAAAAAAATATTCTCTTTCTGTCTGCAGTTTCCCAGGATCAGAGTGAAAATACAGAGCTTCCATCAATGATCCATCCTTGGGCTGGAGTGACTTGGTCTAAAAAGGCAGCCAATTCTCATGCAACAGGGGGTAAAAATGGCACCTAGAAATTTCTCCCTCCATTTTTCCTGAATTTCTAAGATTATTAGTAGAGATCACAGAGCAAAAGGAGCTGTGAGACTGCCATGCTGGACAATACTAAAAAGCACAACATCTCATCTCTTAGTTCCTGTCAGGGACACTGAAGACTGGAGGTAATTTTAAGCAGGAATTAAGTCATGTGTGGTGAGCTTCCCAATCATGAGATCTAGGGTAGGAATGGAATACTTCCTCCTCACTTCAAACCTAGAGAAAGTTTCCCTAAAGGAACCAGAACCAGATGAATGTCTTGTGGTGCCTGAGAGACTCAGAGCCTGATTGGTCTCCCCCTAACTACTGAACAATCTAAAAAAGCAAGATGCTGTGGCTTAGGAGAAAGATTGCAATAGTGGGATGGCCTAATGGCCCTGCCCACAGCAGTTTTGCCCCAGAAGCTCTCCATCTCCTTGCCTGAACTATATACTTCGCACGCATCGCTAGCTGACATGTTTAGATGTATTTATTCACTAATGTACTCTCCGCCTCCTACCAGAAGACAAGCTCCATGAGAATGGGCCTCACTGGCCTTGTTTACTGCTTCACTCCTCACCTGGACTAGAAGCTGACTTTTAGACCTTGTTCCGGAGCACCCACCGAAGGGACATCTGCGTGTTTACTAAAATGGGGATAGATGGAGATACATTCTCAGAGCAGCTAATGGGGCTTCTTTGAAGGTTCTGTAGATCAATGTAGGACAAGAGTAACACAAATGTGACCTATTTTATTCTCACTGGAATTTGAAAATCCACGTAAGAAAACTGAGAGTATTAATAAATGTTGTTCTGGGAGAAAAGGTGTGGGAATAATGTCTCCTCCATTTGATATGAGAAATTTAAATGATGACATTCTGTATAAAGAAATCTAACAGATTCTATCATCATGCTGCCAAAATAATAGCTAAGGCTTATTGTCCTTCGAGTTTGTTGTTCATCAGTTTCATTAGACTTCATAGCAAAACTAGAAGGAAGCTACTTTTTTAAATCCATTTTTTTTTAGAAAATAAACTAATGTAACAGAATTAAGGTTAAGTGATTTTCTTAAGAACATAAAGCTAAGTCAAAACAACTTAGCTTCTGCAGTCATAATGCTATAATACTCAGAAAAGCAGAGTGAGAAAAAATTCTTGGTAAGAACAAAATGCCTCTCTCAGAAGAAGTGATTTACAATCTTTAATTGAAAAAAAATCATTAAAACTTGTTGCAAGTACATAACCACCTTATATTTTTTAGAATTGCAGTAACATTTTCCTCAAATCATATAACTTAAAAATAAACCATCTAACTTTTAAAATGTGCTAATTTATTTAAGTCAATTTAAAATAAGAAAACATTAAAAAGGCAGTTACTCTAAAGATGAAATAAAGAAGTCAGAAGTAAAGGTATGTGAGAAAATTGGGTCTTGTCTGATATATAATGTTCATTTACAAAGCTTAGATCTCAACCACCTTAGAGGGAAGGCAAAAGTAGAAGGATGATTTATGTTTAGAGATAAATGTAGGCACATTAAAATTTTAAAGAGTTCATTTGAGCAGACAGCAATTCATGAATTAGGCAGCTCCAGACCACAAGTGGTTTGGGGCTCCTTGGAAAGGGAAGTATACATAAGGTGAACACAGTAGCAAGACAAAGAAAACATAACTGGTTAGAGTGGAACAGTAACCTTATTTGGATCATTCCCGTGAAAGGTTCCTAGCTAGAGGTTAGTTGGTGGCTTCAAACTGGTTAAGTTTTTATTTCAATATCCCAGACTATGACCATTTACACTGAGTTGGGTTTTGGTTTGCTTACATGGAATCTAGGGCACAGGACTCTCCTCAGTCTAATGGCTCCTGTGCCCTGGACTCTGAATTAATTATTTTAACACATGTTTTCGTCTCCTCTTCTGATATAGAGTATCCCAAACTATCTGCACAAAATGCGCTTCTTCTGACAAAATGGAGGCATTTTTTTCTTTCATTGTTTTTATGTAAAAGAAAATGAGCCAGTGTCTAATAAGGTCCGGATTTCAGCAAATTCAAGTGGCTTTTGGTGCATTCTGAAGACATATAAATCCCACTAATTTTCAGTTTCATTTAATATATACCCCCATAAAGGCATTATTCTGTAATGACCATGCAGAGACAACCTGACCCAGCGAAGGGAGGTAGCCCAGCATGCTGCATTAAAAGACCTTCTTAGCTAAATGTGTTCATGCATCTTCTTAGCACCCAGAATACAGCACTTCTTCATATTTTAATGGTAATTTAAATTTAAAATGAAGTGATATATCCTCTCTCATTTTAAAACATGTCCCTTTTAATTTTTCAATGGAAATACCTAACGAATAAAAAGACATAAGTTAAAAATATGCAAGATGTGCATCAATTAACCAGTGAGTGAAATACAGAGGATAAGAGAGTTGCTGGCCAAAAGTCACTAGGTAGCATGTTCAGAGGCCTAACCTCCAATGAGTAGCCTGAGAAATGTGTTGGACTTCCTCCACCATACCCCAAATATTAACGAGAAGTGTGTGGCAAGGTTTTTCAATATCTACTAAAGCTGCTGCTAAGCTATTAAGATGTTTTCTCCTTATTACTAAATATTTACACCATATTTCTCTCAAATACTAACAACTTTCAATAACATTCTAGCTGAAACGCTAAATTGTATTGAGAAATTTAACTTGTGTCAGACTTCCAAGAAAGTTACTTTTTTGGTCACAACAAAACAAAACTGAAATTAAGGAAGCAACACAAAATGTCAGAAGATCACAGATCATGTCAGAAGCCTAAAAGGGAAGTTGTTTAGCGAGACCAATCAATTGCAAGTGGCTTCCTCCGCATCTGATGGCCCTTAGGTTTCCAGTGAGCGTATACCTGGTCCTCAAACGCCTCGTTGATGAAATGTCAAGTGTCCTCATCAGCGGAGGAGAGCGGTCAGGATGAGTGCATCATCTGCATGGTCCCAGAGTATGTGCTGCAGGCTGTTTATCCGAAATGCCACACTTTGCAAATGAAGTTTCAAGGATTTATAAAATGTGAGAATGTTCAACAAATTTGAAAGACTTAAGGGCAATGATAATTCAAAAATGATTAATAATTTATATACTTGGGAACACAGTTTATTATTTTGCTGTTGACCACAAAACACTGTATTCCTGGTCTTCTGCACATGTCCCTAACTCATGAGCAGTAGTTACAACACAGCTGTAATACCACACATTCTTTCCAATTGAGAATATGTAACACATAATTTGCTAATAAATTGTATGGAACTATGCTATGTATTTTTTTATTAAATAAAAGTTTTTTTATGACTAGGCCCATTTTTAAATAATTGATATTTTGAAGTGTCTTCTAATAGTTCGTTCATCAAATGTAATAATTTTATAAAAAGTTGAAATTAATTAAAACTATATGAATTTAAATTCTGATTACAATGATTCAGCTGAAAGACACAATTTATATCTTCTCTGCCAAAACGAAATAATGATATGATGCTAATCCTTACAGTAACTCTGCCATAGATAAATGCAGATTTGTAGTAAGAAGTTTATAATAGCTTTAAAAATTAATGGTCGATTTGTATTATTTTCTATTTACCTTCAGGCAAACTTCAGTTGCCAATGTCAATGTAATTTCTTTAGCTGTGAAAATTCACTGAAGAAACCATTTATTTATTTATTTATTTATTTATTTATTTATTTATTTATTTATTGAGATGGAGTCTCCTCTGTACCCCAGGCTGGAGTGCAGTGGTGCAATCTCGGCTCACTGCAAGCTCTGCCTCCCGGGTTCCTGCCATTCTCCTGCCTCAGCCTCCCGAGTGGCTGGGACTACAGGCGCCCGCCACCACGCCCGGCTAATTTTTTGTATTTTTAGTAGAGACGGGGTTTCATTGTGTTAGCCAGGATGGTCTCCATCTCCTGACCTTGTGATCCACCTGCCTCGGCCTCCCAAAGTTCTGGGATTACAGGCGTGAGCCACCGCACCAGCCGAAATCATTTATTACAATTGATGATTGTGATGACAGTGATGATAGCTGCCACTTATTGAAAATGAACTATGTACTACTTTTCCTATTAAGATTTCTCTACTAACTGCATAAGAAATATCTGGAGAAAATTTAAAAACAGAAACAAAAAACATTAAATATATGTCTGAGTCTCCCCTGAGACCAACTGAATACCAAAGTCAGGAGTGGGCCTTTGAGTCTACATTTTAGGTTCTTGAGTGATTGTGCCGCACAGGTGGAGAACACTGAGCGTCCTACCCTGAACGTTTTACATGAATTCTCTCACTCAATCTTCAAGTCGTCTTGAGGTATTTCCATTGAATGATTCGAGAAGTTGGGCTACGAAGAGTTTAAATAACGTGCTCAGCTTTTCACGCAGTCATTCATATATGAGGCCTGAATTTGATACAAGTTATTCTAACCAAAAGTTTTGAGAACTACTTCGCTGAGATAGGCAACTTAAGAGGCTTGATTTTTCCTCCATATTTGTATTTATTTTTGGTAATTCACATTTATACTAGATAGAAGATAGCTGAAAGTTATGTAAATGCATACATAAATATGCACATAAAAACACACAGTACATACATGAATTAGTTAGCTAGGTAGAAAATGTCTATAAATAGTATGGAAACTTATTTACTCCATCTGTACAAGTATTTATTTTCTCATTTGAAATATGCTCCACTAGAACGACTATAGCCATGGCACCATGTTAAGACTCAACTGACCTCTTTCTTCCTCTCTTTGCTTGGATCATTCCCGTTAAAAGCTGTGGACCACCACCTCCTCTTCCAAACACTTCTGCTCTATGGGTTCTGCTACTCTGTGCTCACGGTTTTCTTACTACGTTTTTGGCATCTTCTGTTCAGTCTCCTTGAATGTTCTTTGCCTCTTTTATTTCAGAGTGTCTTGTGGTTTCATCCTTGACAAACTTTTCATGCAAAAAGAAAGGATTATTTAGAATTACGATATTTTACATTAATTTTCAATTTATTAAAGTTAAAAATTTAAAAATATGGGCTCCTCTAGCCATAAAGGTCAAATTTTGAAAGTAATGATACATTGTTTCAATTTGAGGAATAAAGGAAAAATAGCACCTTTACTTGTGATTGCAGTAAGGTTCAATTAACCTAGGTTGAACAGATTAAATTCCCTTTAAAACCTTGTAAAACCGAGTTAATTAAATTTCTTTTAATATATTGAACTATATTTATGAATTTTTATATTCTTTGTGTTTTCACATGTCTTACAGGGAGAATTTCCATACTTAACAAAAAATAATCTTCAAAAGCATTTAAACAACTTTTGTAAATACAATACACTAAATTTAGAAATATAATAAATGACATCGTGTCAAACCACAGTACAATAATGCACTTAAGGAAATTGTCTTATACTTTGCTGTTTAAAATGAAAGTCTAACTTCTACATTTCCCTTAAACTTTAAGAAAATGTTGTTTTTTTAAAAAAATTAAGTATAATGACTTACATTAAAACGCACAGATCAAAAGGGCCTATTTCAATAGAAAGTTTTTGACAAATGTAATGTACAACCCACACAAAATATAGGACATTTTTATTACCCCCAGAAAGTTACCTTGTATTAAGATTCTTGGGAAAAAAAATGAGCATTTACGAACTAAATAAACAATGTACAGTGACATTATTAGCATGGTTTTGATATACATTGTAAAATCCATACTTAATTATTTAGCCTTCCAAGTTTAAAAAAATCACCTACCCTTAACAGTGTTTCTCAATTCAATGTAGTGTTACCCCACAGGGTTACAGCAATGTAGGGACACATTTCTGGTCACAACTGGGAGATGCTACTTGCATCTAGTGAGCGCAGGCCAGGGATGCTGCTAAATATCCTATTATGCAAAGACTACTCCCATTCCATTATCCAACCTAAAATATCAGTAATACTGATATGGAAAAGCATTGTTCTAAAGGAGGCAGAATCGTCATCCCAGACTGCTATAACTGTGTCCAAATCTATCCATGTTATGTTTGCTTATCTAAAATAGACATAACCCTATCATATGCCCAGGATGTTTCTACACCAACCACAAAAAGACATATTAAACCCTTTGGATAGTTGACATATCTACAAGGGACCCCTCCCTCTCACCGTGAACATACTTATCTGAGATAATTCTGAAAATACATCCCCTTTGATCAAGATATACCACAATCAATTACTTAGTATTATATTTAAAAAATTTTTATCACTTGACTCAAGCTTTACCCATAACTCAAAATATGTTTTTATGTCTTCCCCTTTTATTGTGAGTAACTTTCAAATATATATTTTGGGTCACAATTCTAAAATCAGTATGATGGCAACTCTCCCAAGATAACTTAATTTATTCCTATTTTTGAGAACCATCTATAATTATATTATTCCTGCTGTTACAACCTTTGATTCCTTCAGTACCTCTGTTTTAGTAAAACATGACAAGCCAGAAGCATATGTTTCATCTCTCAATGTCAATGTAGCCTACACAAAATATACCAAGCTATTGATTCTTCTTATGCCTCAAATATCTCCCAAATCTACGCCTCTCTATGCACTTGTCCCCAGTCACCCCCATTTTATTCTAAACCTCAGACTGCTGACTTACTTTCTTACCTTTTCTGTCTTTTCTTTTATTTTGCCTTTTCTTTCTTTTTCTTCCTCCCTTCCTCTCTCCTTCCTTCCTTTCTTTCTTTCTTTCTTTCTTTCTTTTTCTTTCTTTCTTTCTTTCTTTCTTTCTTTCTTTCTTTCTTTCTTTCTTTCTTTCTTTCTTTCTTTCTTTCTTTCTTTTCTCTTTCTCTTTCTTTCTTTCTTTCTTCTGTTTTATTTGCAAAATTATATCAAAAATAATCTTGTAAAAGTAAAAAATGTTTGTATCTGTCTGGATTCAAAGCCTTCAGTGTTTGCTGTCACTGCATACTGAAAACTCTCAAAACCTCATTATCCTAGAGGGAATAGAATTGTATTTTTCATACATCTATAATATTTAACTGATACAAGCAGAGCTTGGCTGTATGTAAAGTGCAGATCAAGCTACTTTTGCCCATGTATAGTCAAATCAGCTGGTTCACTTTACGCATCAGTGAATGTCTTGGGATCTTCTTTAGGTGGAATTTGCCTAAGTCTGCTCAGCTGGGATGCTTAGCTAGAAAAAAAATCTATTCCCAGTGATTTTCTTCACCTCCTGTGACCAGAGGATTCACTTCTCTCACAGTTTTGACAGAGGTACAAGAGTACAAGAAGCATGTAAGACATGTTGAGGCCTATGTTCAGAAACTGGTACAGCTTTTTTTTTTTTTTTTTTTTTTCACTTCAGTCTATTGTCCAAAGCAAGTATATGCCTGAAAAGGGAAGGAAGCATTTTCTGGAGCTTGCTAATTATACAAAGAACAAAGAGCTTCTGTGTTGGACCCTGTCTGCTTAGCTGTCTGCAGGAGTGGCTTGAGTTTTTTCCCAGGTTGTTTTATGTGCTATGACTGTTCCCAGGGATAGAGAGAGTGGGCTCTGTGAAGTCATATGGCAAAGGGCATGGACACGGGAACATAAAGAATCAGTGCCATGCATGCATCTATGCATCTTCCCATTGCTTTTAGTGCACATGGCAAATTCCCTCACATGGCTGCTACCACCTGCCTCGAGCTTGCCTCACATACTGTACCACACTTAGTTACAATTATTCCTCCTTTCTTGCCTTTCATCCCAGACAAACTCAACTTTCAGCTTTTCAAATTCACCATTCTCTCATCTGAGCCTGTGCACATCCTGGGGTTAAATTATAGTTTGCTTTTGTCTGCATATTCTTCAGTCTTCAGTTTCAGTATTACTTATTTAAGAACACTAGTGCAAATCCCCGGGTTGCTTAAAATTTTCCTGATTTTGATTTTTATTGCTCCTTGAATTTTTCTCATGCACTCACTTGTAATTACTTTGCTAATACTTTCATCTCTAGTAGATCATAGGCCTTATGGTTGCAAAAGCTGTGTGTGATTATAACTTTATTACCCGATGGATTAATTTTGTTAAAACTGCCTCCAAACATGTATTATTTTTATAGCTTGTTATAACTCTGATACTTAACGGGTTTTGGTTATTTGTCTATTTTATGATGAAAATTTGTATCAAGGAAAGGACAAGAAAAGAAAAAGAAAGAAACATTTACTGAATGCCTATGGTATACTGGGCTGTTTTACATTCTATCACATTTAATTGTGAGAGGTATCTAGACTACTGTTTAACTGATTTTTGAATTGAAATTTTGAGAGGTTAAATCACTAATGCAAGTAACACAGAATTAACTAGCAGAACTACAAAGCAACCCAGATGTAAAAGGCTTTTTTCTTTACTATAATTTTAATTTTCAATGTTATCAGAAGAGCTCACATTACTCTTCTCCCTTGCTTTCAATACAGAAAATGCAACTTGTTCTTCAATTCTTTCTTTGCATAATTCAATATTATTCTCACACAGTGAGATTGATTAGTCAAGTTTTTGCTCTTTTAAAAATTATGTTCCTTGATTACAATTAAATAAAGTTTTTAACCTAACCGTAAGAAAAATAGTTTATAAAAATGCAAACAACATTATTTCCATAGATTAATAAAATTCTCTCAAAATCATTGAAAAGATAAAGAAGAGAATTTAAGTGCCTTCAAATAAAACTCAGGTGATCAATATTCATAAGTCAGCTTATAATCAACTTTTAAAATTAATTTTTTGCCCCAATGGTATTTGCTTAATTGAAAATGACATATTTCACAATCTCAAAAGAAGAAATATTATATTAGTCAAGAGTCACCAATTACTATTAAAAAACTACTGCATGGGTTAAGCAGGGAACACGTTTTTTCCTCAGTTAAGATTAATGGGTGAAATTATAGTTCTGCAGCTTCCAAGTGGCAAATTCAGGAACCAGAGCTCCTTCTATCATGTGACCACCATTTTTTAGTCCTTGACCAACAGCCTCATGAACAAGGAAGAGAGCCTGGGAAACCCAGCTTGGCATTTCAGCATCAAAGTCCATTGGCCAGAATTAGACAAACGGACTCATCTCCTTGCAAGTGGACCAGGAAATAAGTGAAACACTAAAATATGGAATAGTCTTCATAAGTCAGATGACTACATGTTGAAACCCAGAGAATTTCTGGAAGCCAGAGTATGTTCCCAAAGTTTGAACTGAGCCATGGATTTTATCATGCTTCTTCAAAATTATCTGGACATGATTTTTACTAAGTTTCCCCAGTTATCAGCTAAACTTGGTCTTCACTCGATCACTTACTGTAGTCAACTGATGTGATCCGTTCCAGTGATCAGGTAAAAGTTTCACTTGGACAAAACTTAGTGCAGCACTCTTGCACACACATACATATGTCTGATGGATTTTATGATAATTGCAGTTTTATTAAACTCTTTCTCTGTGTTATGTATTTGCTAAACACTTTACAAATGTGCTCTGATTTAATTAACACAAGTTTATGGGATAGGTACTCTCATTAATTCCATTTGCAAGTGAGTAAACTGGAGCCCAAATAAACTAATTTACATGCTGGAGGTCCTATGGCATGTTAGTTACGGAGCAGAGATCCATTTGTGAACCGAAGGCTATTATGCGTCACCTGAGCCTTTACTCATTAAGTTCCTGAATGCTGGAGGGAGCAACTATTGGGCTACAGAGACCATGAACTCTAAGCTACTATTAGACTACTTTTACTTGGAAACTCCAATGCACTATGTTGGGATTTGAAAGGCTCCTGCTACACAAGATATCTGTAGACCAAGATGAGGTACAGGTTGTGATACAAGGTCCCCAGAAACTTCTGCTCTCCAATAGTGATGGAGAAGGACAGGAAAAATCAGCTGGGAAAAGCTTAGACTGCAGAAGTGGCCTGCCTGAAAAGTCATAGCAATAGATAAAAATAAAACAACCTGGGAAAAAAACTCAGGCGGCATCTGCACACAGATAAGCAGACAGGGTCCAGCACAGAAGCCCTTTGTTCTTCGTATAATTACAGAACTCCCAGGAAAAAGTTTCCTTCCATTTTCAGGCACATACACGGTGGGCTCCATGTAAGCTGGCACAGGGAGGAGGGGTCTTAACTAAAACAAACCCGCAGTTATACGTACAAGAGAAGCAGTGCTTTGTGCTTGCCTAGAGACATACCCATAGCCATATAAGATAAGGGGAGTTGTACAGATATCTTTACTAATAAAAAGTTACTCAAACAGTTACATGGAGGAGAGCAGTTTTTTATAAAAGTTTCTTGCATTCAGCTGTAACACAGCAATCCACTCGCACTCCCCTCTCTGCCACAGAGAACTTTCTTCTTTCACTTATTAAACTTTTGCTCCAACCTCACCCTTATATCTGTGTTCCTTAATTTTCTTGGACACAGGACAAGAGACCCCAGGTACTAGTTCAGACAATGAGAAACTGCTACACTAAGAAGCATTAACGAGACAACAATAGCATAGATAATGGGACCATTCCTCCCCAGACACAATCTTTCAGCTACTCATAGCATCTTGGCAATAAAAACGCAACCAAAGTAGTCTCACTTCATCAAGGATATTATTACACATGGCGGTCATTGTAAATTCCCTATCCATACCAGCTACCCAAGCAAATTCCTGCTTCTAAGTTCCTCATGTATAAGCTTATTATTTATTATTTGTTATAATTTTATATGCTTTAAAGTATTATGCTATGAGTTTTGGTAAATGGGCATGACAGACTAGAGCAGAAGTATGATGGGTGAGGCATGGACAAAGGAATGTCTGCCGTAAACTTGCTGGTGACTACAAGGGTTGACTCCTCTAGATACAATGATGTCATATTGACTAAATTAAACACAGTGACAACATTCTGGCCAGCAAAGGATGAGCTCACTGTCCCAGGCATTCTGACCATCCAGGAAATATCAATCACTCCAGGCACACAGGTACAATGAGCTCAATGAGCTCACTGGGATTGAGATTCTCTCTCTGTGTCTGTCTCTCCCTCCCTCCCTCCCTCCCTCTCTTTTTCATGCACCCATGGCAACTGCAACAGCCTCGAGATTTCAGATTTCTTACAACCTTCAGTGGGCATCAAATGCATTTCTGAACAATTCTTTACTTACTTGATCTTTAGAAGCAATATTAGATTTTCTACAATATTTAAGTTTGAGCGTCTGTTTTCAATCATTACAGTTGTTATAAGAATTGTATATACTTTAGGTATCTCATAGGACCAACATTCTACAGACTCTTTTTACACTTTCTAAATTGTGAATTAAATCAAAGGTTTACTCTCTCTTTAACATGTGGCTCTCTTAATGTTATCTTTGGGTGACTTACATGATGAGTCTAAAAAAATTGTTGTAGTTAGCTTTTGTTTGCCATGGATCATAAAAATCAAGTAAATTATGTCCATTTTTTATGAGTTAGCAGAATTATATATGTTATATACAGTGTTTTTACTATAACATTAAATATAATTTTGTTCACATCAACAACAACAACAAAAAAAATGAGAACTCAAAATGGTTTTATCAAATGCTGAAATAACTGTTGATATTTTTCATAGGGTTATTAGATTAAAAAAAAGTTCTGTTTTGATTTCAGCAAACAAGAGGCAATGTTTTCATGCCAAGAAGGTCAAATTAGTCTTGGTGGCTGTACTATTAGACATTACCCTTTGTATGAACAACTATGTCAATCGGTTTACTCTTGCAACATGAAGACCAGGTTCTCACCACCAGTTGAAACCTAGTGGTATAAACTAGAGTGTTTTATACGACTCTAGCAGAGACAAGATCCTGGGAATTTACAGTAGATTCTTTTTATCAGTTGGTCAACTGTTGCTTAATTATGTCATTTAACCAAGTCATTTTTTGGACTTTAGTTCTTTCATCTGTATTTTCAGTAGTGTATTACTGGATAGTGCTTGATATTTTGTGATTATTTATCCTATGACTTTAATAACCTAAAATTTATTAACCTGTAACCTGTGAGCCCCTAGGTAAGGAGGCTGAGTTTACTTTAACAAAGCCATAATTGTCTGAAATGGCAGATAAACATTCTTATGTTCATATAATCATATTTCTGATGATCAGTGTTAATGCATACAAATGCCATCAGAAAAATAATGCTGGTATGAATATGGATATTAAAGGCTATTCTGACAGAGGTCTCAAACTGAAATAATGAGCTGTTTATTTAGAAAATGGAGCAAATATGATTCTTGTTATAAAGTGGAAAAGAACTTGGTTGAATTTATTTTCAGTGTTTTGGGGAAAGTAATACAAACAAGTGATAAAATTGTATATTTAGATGAGGGGATTTCTATGCAAACTGTACAAAGAGCAACTGGGCTTCTCCATGCTGCTTCTAGTAAAATGTGAGATAAGGGATTAAAATGAAGGGATATTTAAGTTTAAAGAAAACAGATCTTAAAGATTTGAAAAAGATAAGCCTATTCATATTGCAAAACCCGAGGAAGACTGTTCAAGAGAAAACCAAGGGTGTGGTTGGACACTCATTCCTAAAAGAGATTATCCATGATGTTAACCAGCCCTATAGGCAGAAGCCAGGAATATAGATGAAATTATTACACAAGCAGAGATGCAATCAGTTTGGATCAAAGGCACAGGACTAGACTATAGAGCTCTTCAGCTCTGACTATGATTTATTCCTCAAGATAAGGGAAGAGGGACTCTAAAGGCAATTCAGCGATCACCAGGCCCACCAAAGGCCCTGGGAGTAAGGCAGCCTCCACCTTAGTTTCAAAAGGGTTGAGCCACCTCTGTGGTTTCAACAGGCCCAGCTGCTGCCCCAGCCCAGCAGAGCTTCTGGAACAAGACCATCACCCAGCAGGCCCAGAAGTGGGGCACTAAGCCAGAGAGGGTTACCTTCATGTCTTTAGTTCTAACGGAAGTTGCCTTGCTAGGTCTTGGACTTGCCTGCAAACCTGTCACCCCTTTGTTCCTTTTGATGTCTCCCTCCTAGAATGAAAAAGTTTCATTCTAAACTTTTATGCCTGCTCCTCCATCCTATTTTGGAAGTGGATAAGTTGTCTCGTTTCACAGGTTCACAGCTGGAGAGAAAGTACGTCAAGATGAATTGTACCTCCATTTTCAAACATACGTGACCTAGGTATTTAGATAACACTTTTGACTTTACAGTTGATGCTGGAATGAATTAAGATATGGGGGACTGTTGGGATGGAATAAATGCAAGACATGAATTTTGGAATGCCAGGGTGGAAGTATTGGATTGAATGTTTGTGCCCCTCGTAAAATTCATATGTTGAAACCCTAACTCCCTGTGTGGTTGTATTTGGAGATGGCGCCTCTATAGAAGTACTGTAGGTTAAATGAAGTCATGAGGTTGGGGCCCTCCTCTGGTAGAATTATAAGAAGAGACACTAAACATACCTGTTGTTCTCTCTCTCCCTAATGTATCCAGAGGAAAGGCCTTATGAGGACAAAGCAGCTGCCTATAGACCAAGAAGAGAGCCCTCACTTTAAACCAAACCCACCAGACTTTGATCTGGGATTTCCATCCTGCAGAACTATGAGAAATAAATTTCTGTCATTTAAGCCACCCCAGTCTATGTATGGTATTCTGTTATGGCAGCGTGAGAAGACTACATAGTTATGAGAGAATGGCAAAACTAATTCTAAACACTGGTCATAAACATAGGCATTTACATATTATGTGATTTAAATGCTTTAGAGAGAGTTCATGTTCTAAAATTTCTTGTGTACTTTGGTGCCTAAATGACTTAAATTCCACAAGTAAGAATTATCTTCTTTTGGTTTATTTTCTTCCTTTCTTATAACCAAACATTTAAGAGGCAAAGCCAAGATTCTAAATATTTTCTAGAGGTGAGGTGACTGGAAGGCTATTGTGAGGGAGAGGAAAGGAGCCGATAGTGTGGTAGAGACTTATTGAAGGTTCCTTACAGCCACTTCACTATCTGCCTTCCCCGACCTTCGAGAGTGGCATGCTGACAAATTAAAACCACAAGTATCTCTTCATTTTCTGTTTGTCATTACAGTACATCTCACTCTATTGCCAATAGTTTGAATGTGACATAACTGCATTCTGAAGTGATAACTCAAGCTGGCCTTCAGAAATGCAATTACACAGCTGCTTGTCAACAAAGATTAATATACTACTACATTCCCAATGCAAACACATACCCCATCACCACTGCCACTGCTGCCGTCACACACCGTATGTATAAACCAAGAATGTTGGCTTTAAATATCTCCTTGTAAAATCTGTGTCTGTTAAATGAAGAACCCACATTTCCTATTCCCCAATGAAAATAATAATTCAGCATTAGTCAAAATAAAATGTTTGATGTTTTATAATAATAAATATTTACTTCCAGAATCTCTTATTATTTTATCTATTTGCTTTGGGAAAAATGAAGATAAACGAATTCCAAACTGGATTAATAAAGTAGAGAAAGCTGTTCAAGGTTGGACTCCATCAGCAAGAGGAAATATTATGATGGCATTGATGCAATTGTTACGTAGAATCTTTTTTTAAAAAATGCAGAAAGAATAATACAATCTAAAGATGAAAAGTTTAAAATTCCATCAAAATACAAAGTCGGTTTCTGAGTTTAATAAAAAGGTAGGTAAATAATTTCTACAAATTTTATACCCAAATTATAGGATATTAGAAATGAATAAAAACACACATCTAAATGTTGATGTAAGGGAAGTTGAAATATTTAGTATGGTCCAAAAAAGAGCTCCTTTTAGGCATGGAAAGTTTGAAGCCTGCTCTTAGCAGTGTCTCTGTCATTATAAAACCATCTGTTGCAGAAACGTCGTTTTGTGGTAAATAATTTCAGAGAAAACACAAATCTAGTAAGAGACCTAGCACTGCAGATTCATCATTCTGATTCTATAAACACTTGTTGAATGCCCACTGTGCACAGTTCTGGGCATCTCTGGCAAACTCTGGACCCCTGGCACCAGGTAAATGGCACAGCCAAGCCCTGCTCCTTTGCCTTCTAAGAAGGCCCATATTAAAGTGCATGGAGGAAAACATATATTGTTTTGAAGACACTGAGGAAAGTGAAAGGACTTGTAAAATCTCCCTCTGTAATGCGTTTCAATGTTAATAGAGTAAAATTTTTCTGAAATGAATAGATGAGTTCAACCTTGACTGGCAGCTTTCACAGTACTTTCATTTTGAAAACAATCTAATCCTATAGCCCCAGAGTTACTACCAAATGCAACTTAATACTGTACGTGGCACATAAAATTCATTTTTTATTCTTTTGTGTCAGAAGACAAGACATGGAGAAACCTGGCCAAAACACTATGAGAACGCTTCGTGTTCTCACAGATATTAGGGATAGTATCATGATCACAAAATCATAGCTATGGATAAAAATTCTTCTGAATCCCAGGGTAGAGAAGAATGACTCAGGAAAATAGATGCATTCAAGAGACTCAGTATTATAAACTACTTTGCATTGCTTTATTTTTTAAGAGAGTCTTCCACCACTTTGGGAACAGTAACATCTAATTTTTTGTGATCTTACAAACTTTTGGTGTAAGAGATTTAATTCAATGTTTCTAAGGTACATGTCATGCAGTACTGTACTTTGATGCCCTTCTCTGATCCACAACGCCCTCCAGGGGTAATTGCTCTCTCTAAGTTGTATATACTGCTTTAAGCTACAAAATCGTTATTTTGAGCTCTTTATGCAATAAAACTGAGAGGTGCATCCCAGATTACAAATATATTAAAATTCGTGGGCCCTACTTTTGGAGATTCTGATTTAACGGGACTAGGGGTGGGGGAGGAATCTGAATGTTAAGTTCATCTTTACCCCGCAAGTTTCTCTGAAGCAAGTGGCTTACTGAGCAACTGCTCTAGAAGCAGTAACCTACAGGAAACTACAAGAGAATGTCTTTGTTCTCATTCTTATGAAATGTACACTGAAATATCATGGAAATGGAGCACACCCTCTCCAAATTTCTCTCAAATGTTTGAGAGAGGGAGAGAGAGGGGTAAGACAAACAGGATGAAGCCTAAAAGATTGCTGAATCTTAGTAACCCACATATGAGAATTCATCGTACTGTTTTGCAACTTTGCGCTGAATTTAAAATTACATCCAAAATATGGGAAGTCCCTGTTGGGATGGAGTTTGTAATTGATATAAGAAAAAGAGAAGAAGGGAATGGGGCACTCGGGGTATCTTAGGATTACAGTGTAGAAACTGGAGGATGGTTACTACTATAGGGGAAACAAAAGCGTAAATGTACATTAAATAGCCTGTGTGTGTGTGCATGTGTGTTCACAGTCATATGTATCTTAATGTGTGTTTTATTCCTATGTATAATACACACATACACAAAATTCACATCATAATGCAATCCTTAAACTCTATTATTTTTGTATTGTAATTATCTTTATCGGATGAGGAGATAAACTCACCATTTTAATTAGTTTTATGCATGTTTTCACGAATATTTATTTTTCATATACATATGTCTTAGTCTGTTCAGGCTGCTATAACAAACTACCCTGGACTAAGTGGCTTAAAAACAACAGAAATTGATTTCTTTTTTTTTTTTTTTTTTTGAGACGGAGTCGTGCTCTATCGCCCATGCTGGAGTGCAGTGGCGTGACCTCAGCTCACTGCAATCTCCGTCTCTTGGGTTCAAATGATTCTCTTGCCTCAGCCTCCCGACTAGCTGGGACTACAGGCATGTGCCACCACGCCCAGTTAATTTCTTTGTATTTTTAGTAGAGACAGGGTTTCTCCATGTTGGCTGCTCTCAAACTCCTGACCTCAGGTGATCCGCACACCTTGGCCTCCCAAAGTGCTGGGATTACAGAATTGAGCCACTGCACCCCCAGAAATTGATTTCTTATGGTTCTTGAAGCTGGGAAGGCCAAGATGAAGTCACCAGCAGATTCAATATCTGGTGCCTGACACCTAGTTCACAGAGGGCACTTTCTAGCTCTGCCCTCACATGGTGGAAAAAGCAGTGTCTTTTGGTGGCCTCTCCCATAAGGGCACTAATCTCATTGCTTAGTATCACTTTCGGCCATTTGTTCTTCAAATGTTTATTTCTGTCCCCATCCCTCCATTTTCCCCTTTAAAAATTCAACTATACATGTATTCGGCTGCTTTAAGTTATTTCATAGCTCACTGATGTTCTCTTCATGTATTTTTCTAGTCTCGTTTTTCCTATGAGGTTCTTTTTGGATAGTTTTTTGTGTTTTTGTTTTGTTTTGTTTTGTTTTTGAGATGGAGTCTTGCTCTGTCGCCCAGGCTGGAGTGCACTGGTACGATCTCGGCTCACTGCAAGCACCACCTCCCAGGTTCATGCCATTCTCCTACCTCAGCCTCTCGAATAGCTGGGACTACAGGCGCCCGCCACCACCCCTGGTTAATTTTTTGTATTTTTAGTAGAGACGGGGTTTCACTGTGTTAGTCAGGATGGTCGTGATCTCTTGACCTCACGATCTGCCCGCCTCGGCCTCCCAAAGTGCTGGGATTACAGGCGTGAGCCACTGCACCCAGCCTTTTGGATAGTTTTTACTGGTATGTCCTCAAGTTCACTAATCTTTCTTATGCAATATCTAATCAGCTATTTATCTCCTTTACTGGATTTTTCATCTTAGACACTGTAGTTTTCATCTAGTATTTTGAAGATACAGTTTTTCCTATGTCTTCCATGTCCATTCTTGATGTGTCCAATCTTTCCTCTCGCTTTTCAAACACATGGAATACAGTCAGATTCACTGCATTAACTGTTTTAATGTCCTGGTCTGCTAATGCTGTCATCTTTTCAGCTCTGGGATGATTTTAATTGATTGGTTTTTCTTCTCTGTATGTGCCATATTCCACCAATGATGATACTACCTGATGCAAGTTTTAACTTGCAGGGGGTGCTGGATATTCTTTAGTCCTACAAATCATCAGGAACTTTGCTCTGATATACAATTAAGTTACATGGAAACAATTTCATCTTTTCAAGAATTGCGTGGTTGGACCAGGGGAGTGTGTGGTCTAGGGCTAATTTTGCGTAAGTAATGAGACACTTCTGAGTAGACTACCTTTTGCCTTGTTAAGTTTTCCAGTTGGGGATTGGGGAAAAATAATAAAACAGGTCCTGTGAATGCCTTAGGTACCATTCAACTCAATATTTTCAGGTGAATCTTTCGCCAGTCTTGGGTCTTTTCCTAACATGAATATGTCGTCCTATACTCAGTTTAGGACACAAGGGTGGTCTTATTCAGGTCACATGTTTTTTCTTCGTACATCTTCCATGTTTGGAGCTTTGTCCAATGAACTCTAGACACCTTTGCCTCACCAGACTTCGAAGTGTGTCTTCCAAACTTAGAGAGACCACTTAGCTCTCTCTCCGAGTCCCTTCTCCTGTGTTGTGACCTGGAGAATATTCTGTGACAGAAACCTAGGAAAATTTCAGTCCACTTTTTTTTCCCCCTCATTTTTGGGGGATGACTTTCTTTCTTTGCTTGATGTCCACGTACGTGAAAAATATTGGATCATGTATTTATCCAGATATATTGTGTCATTTCAGGTGGGATGAAAATCCAGCGTTATTTCATCTTTGCCCAAAGTGGAACACTCCAGATTATTTTTGAGTTTTGAGTTTTGATTGTTTTTTATCTCCCAATATTTTAGTTGGGGAGAGAGAATTTTCTGTACCTTTCAAATTCTATTAAATAGGAAACAAATATCAATCTTTTCAATCCCTTATGTAAACATACAACATTTGTGTCTTCTAAAACCAAGACAAGATAGATTAGATAGATTTTGTTTCATTCTCACTATCCTTTATCAAAAAACTGCTTTATATTCCTGTCTACTTTTTTTCCATTACAGAATTCCTTTGTTGATTAGAAGTTGAGAGCACTCTGCCCCACTCAGAATGTTCCCAATTTGTGAATTTCTGTAAAAATCTGACTTAATTTACATGATGCATTCTTTTTAATCACTATCTTCAAAATTATCACTATTTTATCACCTTAATCTGGTTTGAGATTTAACCTTCGACTTATTACTCTTCAGAAATTCTTAAGGAAAATTCTTCTTTTGGTGTATTGCAAATAATTAATACAATTTAAGCTAACAATAAATGTTTCGAAGTATTTATTCTCTATATGAATCATAATACTTCCTCAAATTTCAGCTTCATCGATAGTATTCTCATTGTCATTCTTTACTCTCATAACAGCTAAACACATTAATATGAAGATATTCAAAGGCTACATTTTACCTTCTAATTACATTATAATCATTTCGCTTAAAACACTTTCTGTTTAGTCTGTTTTCTCTTTTTCTTCTGTGAAATATTTAAACCTCTTTTTGTAAGTATTCAGTATAATTTTTTTCCCTGTGTTTTACTAAGAACAACAGAGATTTTTCACAAGAGTGTAGGCATAAACATTAGAATGACACAAAGGACATCAATAAAGACAATGGGCTCCAGCTTGTGCCAATAACAAAATTTTGTACCATTTCAATAAGGCAGGAACCTGATGATTCCTGTCTATCAGGAAAAAAACAACTTCTGATTCAAAAGTATGTTTGGGAGGCTGAGGCAGGTGGATCACCTGAGGTCAGGAGTTCAAGACCAACCAGACCAACATTGTGAAACCCTGTCTCTACTAAAAAGACAAAAAATTAGCTGGGTGTGGTGGCGGGCACCTGTAATCCCAGCTACTCAAGAGGCTAAGGCAGGAGAATTGCTTGAACCCAGGAGGCGGAGGTTGTAGTGAGCCAAGATAGCATCACTGCACTCCAGCCTGGGAAACAGAGTGAGACTCCATCTCAAAAAAAAAAAAAAAAAAAAAAAAAAATATATATATATATATATATATATATATGTACACACACATATATATGTATGCTCAGTCTACCTTGTAACCTCTATGTTGTCACCTTGCCACTATCCATTTAACAAATAATTTAAGTACCTGTTATTAACTTGGCACAATTCTAAAATACTGATTAAGATACTGATATTTAGCTGATTCTAAAACACTAATACTTAGGATTAAGACACAAAATGATCTACTTTAAAACATTTGATATATCTTGAAAGATATAGAGCATTAAAATGAAAAAAGAAAAACTAGCTCCAAAGAATTTTTCCTGCAGGCTTTATTCCAAATCTCCTAGAGATGATTTCTTTCAGGTAGGGTTGCTAGATAAAATATAGGACATTCAGTTAAATTTGAATTTTAGATAAATACTAGATTATTTTTGTACCAATATTTCTCAAATATTGCATGGGACACAAACTAAAACAAGCAAGCAAGCATGCATTTGTTATTTAACTTTAAATTGAGCTCATCAATCTGTATTTTTATTTGATAAAGAGAGATAAGGTTATGTAACTTGCCCAAGGTCACAGAACCAGTAAGTGATGGACCAGAATTCCAACTCAGAAGCCCAGCTCAGTGTCTACACATGCATCCAATGTAGTTTACTGTTTCTCCTTTAGCAGTCGATGGGTGTTATCCCAATGTTATACGATACTCTTTAAAACAACAATCAAATGTGTATGTTCAATTCCCTTGTGAGTTCTAAAATTCAACTTCTATTGCTTTACATTATTTTTACAGAGAATTTATATTCATAAGTTTCTAATCATGCCTTTATTTTCTTATGTTGGATTTCTACTATCATTGTTAGCATCTTAAAACACTTTTAAGACTCGGACAGACAGAGCAGAGTACCGAGGCTTGCATTGTGAATTCTAGCTCCAAATGAATGGCAAGAACAAACCGGCAATCCCGAGAGGACCCACAGACCCTCTGAAGGAAGTGGACTGCTTCTGCAGGACCCTGAAATACTTTGAGTGCCCCAACTGCAGAAGTGGGAAAGGGAGATCCTCTCCCAAACCTACCCCCACTGGGGAAACTGAAGGTCTGTTTTTGGGAGAAGCTTCCAACCTTACCTGGAGCTAAGTCAATTTAGAAAGCCAAGCGAAATGCAGGAGTAGAGGAAACAGAAAGAAAGGGCCTAGGAGCCTGCTGGGTCCCCAAGCAAGCCATTCCTGCCTAGCAACAGAGGGATCCATTGGGAGGGCGGCCAGAGGAGCCGGGAGCAAAACTCCACAGGGTGGAGGAAATCTCCAGCTGAACTCTGTAACAATTTGAACTGCGTGAGAAGCTTCCTGGCCAGAACTCAGGGGAAGGCATGAATCCAGTGTGCAGACTCCACAGGCCAAAGAAGAACTAAGCCCTTTTCTTCCGCAGATTGGAGAACTAGCCTGGGTCAAGTTCTTAAGCCTGGCTTGCCCACCACCTGGAAACATATAGGGTGCTGTTAGGGGGACATGGTGGGCGTGAGACCAGCCCTTTGGTTTGCATGGGAGCTGGGTGAGGCCTGTACTACTGGCTTTCCCCCACTTCCCTGACAACCTGCATGACTCAGCAGAGGAAGACATAATCCTTCTGGGTACACAGCTCGTTGACCTGGGAACCTCACCCCCATCCCCCATAGCAGCTGCAGCAAGACCTGCCCAAAGAGAGTCTGAGTTCAGACATGCCTAGCCCCACCCCCACCTGATGGTCCTTCCCTACCCACCTTGGTGACTGATGGCAAAGGGCATATAAGCTTGGGAGTTCTGTGGTCCCCCCAACCACTGGTTCCTCTCCATACTATCAAAGCTGATGCTCTCTGGAAAGCACCACCTCCCAGCAGGAGGCCAACCAGCACAAAAATAGAGCATTAAACCACCAAAGCTAAGAACCCTCACAGAGTCCATTTCACCCCACTGCCACCTCCACTGGAATGGTGATGGTATCCACAGCTGAGAGACCCACAGAGGGTTCACATCACAGGACTCTGTGCAGACAACCCCCATCATGGGCCCAGAGCCAGGTAGACTTGCTGGGTGGCTAGACCCAGAAGAGAGACAACAATCACTGCAGTTCAGCTAACAAAAAGCCACATCCTTAGGAAAAGGGGGAGAGTACTACATCAAGGGAACATTCCACAGGACAAAAGAATCTGAACAACAGTCTTCCCTATGACAAAGGCTATCCAAATGAATAGGAACCAGAAAACCAACTCTGGCAATATGACAAAACAAGGCTATTTAACACCCCCCAAAAATCACACTAGCTCACCAGCAATAGATCCAAACAGAGAAGAAATTCCCAGTTTACCTGAAAAAGAATTCAGGAAATTAGTTATTAAGCCAATCAGGGAGGCACCAGAGAAAGGTGAAGCCCAGTGCAAGGAAATCCAAAAAAATGATACTAGAAGTGAAGGGAGAAATACACAAGGAAATAGATAGCATAAAGAAAAAACAATAAAAAATTCAGGAAACTTTGGACACACTTATAGAAATGCAAAATGCTCTGGAAAGTCTCAGCTATAGAATTGAACAAGTAAAAGAAAGAAATTCAGAGCTCAAAGACAAGGTGTTCAAATTAACCCAATCCAACAGAGGCAAAGAATAAGAAAATATGAACAAAGCCTCAAAGAAGTCTGGGATCATGTTAAATGACCAAACCTAAAAATAATTGGTGTTCCTGATGAAAAGAGAAATCTAAAAGTTTGGAAAACATATTTGGGGAAATAATAGAGGAAAACTTCTCAGCCTTGCTAGAGACCTAGACCTCCAAATACAAAAAACATAAAGAACACCTGGGAAATTCCTTACAAAAAGATCATTGCCTGTGCATGTTGTTATCAGGTTATCTAAAGTTAAGATGAAGGGAAGAATCTTAAGAGCTATGAAACAAGAGCACCAGGTAACCTACAAAGAAAAGCCTGTCAGATTAACAGCAGATTTCCCAGCAGAAACTCTACAAGCTAGAAGGGATTGAGGCCTTATCTGAAGCCTCCTCAAACAAAACAATTATCAGCCAAGAATTTTGTATCCAGCAAAAACAAGTATCATATATGAAGGAAAGATACAGTCTTTTTCAGACAAACAAATGCTGAGTCAATTTCCCACTAACAAGCCACTGCTATAAGAATTGCTAAAAAGAGCTCTAAATCTTGAAACAAATCCTGAAAACACATCAAAACAAAACCTCTTTAAAGAATAAATCACGCAGGACCTATAAAACAGAACTAAGAGTTAAAAAGCAAAAACAAACAAGCAAAAAAAAAAAAAAAAAAAAAAAAACCACACACAGTACACAGGCAAGAAATAGCATGATGAATGTAACAGTACCACACATCTCAATACTCACATTAAATGTAAATGGCCTCAATGCTCCACTTAAAAGATACAGAACTGCAGAATGGACAAGAACTCATCAACCAACTATCTGCTGCTTTCAGGAAACTCACATACCACATAAGGACTCACATAAACTTAAAATAAAGGGATGGAAAAAGGCATTTCATGCAAATGGACACCAAAAGCAAGCAGGGGAAGCTATTCTTGTACCAGACAAAACAAAATTTAAAGCAACAGCAATTAAAAGAGACAAAGAAGGGGATTATATAATGGAAAAAGGCCTTGTCCCACAGGAAAATATCACAATCCTAAACACATATGCACCCAACACCAAAGCTCCCAAATTTATAAAACAATTACTAATAGACCTAAGAAATGACATAAACAGCAACACAGTAATAGTGGGGAACTTCAATACTCCACTGACAGCAATAGACAGGTCATCAAAACCAAAAGTCAACAAAGAAGCAATGGATTTAAACTATCCCATGGAACAAGTGAACTTAACAGATATATACAGAACATTTCATCCAACAACTGCAGAATACACATTCTATTCAACAGCGCATGAAACTTTCTCCAAGAGAGACCATATAATAGGTCATAAAATGAGCATCAATAAATTTGAGAAAATTGAAATTATATCAAGCACTCTCACAGACCACATTAGAATAAAACTGAAAATAAACTCCAAAAGGAAGCTTCAAAACCTTGCAAATACATGGAAATTAAATAACTTGCTCTTGAGTGAGCATTGGGTCAAAAATGAAATCAAGATGGAAGTTTAAAAATTCTTCAAACTGAACAGTAATGATGATATACCTATCAAAACCTCTGGGATTCAGCAAAGGTAGTGCTAAAAGGAAAGTCCATAGCCCTAAATGCCTACATCAAAAAGACTGAAAGCATGAACTGACATTCTAAGGCCACACTTCAAGGAACTAGAGAAACTAGAACAAACCAAATCCAAACCCAACAGAAGAAAGGAAATAACCAAGATCAGAGCAGCGGTAAATGAAATTGAAACAAACAAGCAAAAAGGATAAATAAAACAAAAAGCTGGTTATTTGAAAAGATAAATAAAATTTATAGACTATTAACAACATGAACCAAGGAAAGAAGAGAGAAAAACCAAATAACCTCATTAAGAAACAAAACAGGAGATATTACAACTGACACCACTGAAATACAAAAGATAATCCAAGGCTACTATGAAAACCTTTACACACATAAACTAGAAAACCTAGAAAAGATGAATAAATTCCTGGAAAAATACAATCCTCCTAACTTAAATCAGGAAGAATTAGATACCCTGAACAGACCAATAACAAGCAGTGAGAATGCAATGGTAATTAAAAAATTACCAACAAAACAAAGTCCAGGACCAGTTGGATTCACAGCAGAATTCTACCAGACATTAAAAGAATTTGTACCAATTCCTTTGATACTATTGCACAAGACAGAGAAAGAAGGAACCCTCCCTAATTCATTCTCTAAAGCCAGCATCACCCTAATACCAAAAACCAGGAAAGGACATAACCAAAAAAGAAAACTACAGACCAATACCTTTGATGAACATAGGTGCTAAAATCCTTAAAATACTAGCTAACTGAATCCAACAACATATCAAAAAGATCATCCACCATGATCAACTGGATTTCATACCAGGGATGCAAGGATGGTTTAACATATGCAAGTCAATAAATGTGATACACCACATAAACAGAATTGAAAACAAAATCACATCATCATCTCAATAGATGCAGAAAAAGCATTCCACAAAATCCAACATAGCTTTATGATTAAAACTCTCAACAAAATCGGCATACAAGGGGCATGCCTTAATATAATAAAAGCCATCTATGACAAACCCACAGCCAACACAATACTGAATGCGGAAAAATTGAAAACATTCCCTCTGAGAACAAGACAGGATGCCCAATCTCACCACTCCTCTTCAGCATAGAACTGGAAGTCCTAGCCAGAGCAATCAGACAAGAGAGAGAAATAGCGAATGTACCAAATTAGTAAAGTAGAAGTCAAACTGTCACTCTTTGCTGACGATATGATTGTTTACCTTGAAAACCCTGAAGATTCCTCCAGAAAGCTCCTAGAACTGATAAAAGAATTCAGCAAAGTTTCCAGATACAAGATTAATGTACACTAATCAGTAACTCTTCTATACATCAACAGTGACCAAGTGGAGAATCAAATCAAGAACTCAACCACTTTAACAATAGCTGCAAAAAAAAAAATTTAGGAATGTTTACATAACCAAGGAGGTGAAATGCCTCTACAAGGAAAACTATAAAATGTTGCATAAAGAAATCATAGATGAGACAAACAGATGGAAATACATTGCATGCTTATTAATGGGTAGAATTAATATTGTGAAAATAACCACAGTGCCAAAAGCAATCTACAAATTCAATGGAATCCTCATCAAAATACCACCATCATTCTTCACATAATTAGAAAAAATAATTCTGAAATTCATATGGAATAAAAAAGAGCCTGCATAGCCAAAGCAAGACTAAGCAAAGAGAACAAATCTGGAGGCATCACACTACCTGATTTCAAACTACACTATAAGGCCATAGTCATCAAAACAGCACGGTAGTGGTATAAAAATAGGCACACAGACCAATGGAACAGAATACAGAACCCAGAACTAAACCAAAATTCTTAAGAGCCGACTGATCTTTGACCAAGCAAACAAAAACATAAACATAACCCTTTTCAATAAAAGGTGCTGGGATAACAAAAACAAAAACATAACCCTTTTCGATAAGTGGTGCTGGGATAATTGGCTAGCCACCTGTAGCAGAATGAAACTGGATTTTCATCTCTCACCTTATACAAAAATCAACTCAAGATGAATTAAATACTTAAATCTAAGATCTGAAACTAAAAATTCTGGAAGATAACATTGGAAAAACCCTTCTAGACTTTGGCTTAGGCAAGGATTTCATGACCAAGAACCCAAAAGCAAATGGAATAAAAACAAAGATAAATAGTTGGAACTTAATTAACCTAAAGAGTTTTTCCATGGCAAAAGGAACAGTCAGCAGAGTAAACAGACAACCCACAGAGTGGGAGACTATCTTCACAATCTATACATCTGACAAAGGACTAATATCCAGAATCTACAACCAACTCAAACAAATCAGTAAGAAAAAAACAACCCCATCAAAAAGTGGGCAAAGGATATAAAGAGACGAGTCTCAAAAGAAGATATAAAAATGGACAACAAACATATGAAAAAATGTTCAACATTACTAATGATCAGGGAAATGCAAATCAAAATCAAAATGCGATACCACCTTACTCCTGCAAGAATGGCCATAATCAAAAAATCAAACATCAGTAGATGTTGGCAGGGGAACACTCCTACACTGCAGGTGGGAATGTAAACTAGTACAACCACTATGGAAAACAGTGTGGAGATTCCTTAACCAACTAAAAGTAGAACTGCCATTTGATCCAGCAATCCCACCACTGTGTATCTACCCAGAGGAAAAGAAGTCATTATATGAAAAAGATACTTGCACATCCATGTTTATAACAGTACAAATCACAATGGCAAAATTGTGGAACCAACCCAAATGTCCATCATTCAATGAGTGGATAAAGTAGCTGGTATATTTATACAGTGGAATACTACTTAGCCATGAAAAGGAATGAATTAATGGCATTTGCAACAAGCTGGATGAGATTGGAGACTATTATTCTAAGTGAAGTAGCTCAGGAATGGAAAACCAAACATTGTATGCTCTCACTGATATGTGGGAGCTCAGCTATGAGGAAATAAAGGTATAAGAATGATACAATGGACTTTGGAGACTTAAGGGGAAAGAGGGAGGGGACAAGGGATAAAAGACTACAAATACGGTTCAGTGTATACTGCTCGGGGTTGATGGCTGTAACAGAATCTCACAAATCACCACTAAAGAACTTACTTATTTAACCAAATACCACCCATACTCCCAATAACTTATAGAAAAATTAAAAAATAATTTAAAAAACACTTTTAAGCAATTGTAACAGATTCTGGTAATTCTTTTCCAATCAGTGGTGCCAAACTACACTGTTATGCCCTCCAGAGAAAGGCCAACAGGAACACACCTACAGTGAGGCAGGTTAGGCTTAGCACTCATTATAGCAAGGGAAAACACACTGTGGGCTATCTTTGTAAAAGGGAGAAAGAAACAATCTATTACAAGTTTGAGGTTTTGGTCAGTTGGCTAGAGGAGTCTAGGAAACAGGAAATTGCTTTAGATTGGATGTTGTCATAAAGCAAGGACAATGGTTGAGTATTTCAATAAATCTTATTTCTCTATAGGGGAAACTGTCATGGGGATAAGGCTGTAAGTTGTGAAGGAGTAGCATTCACTCATTTTGACTAAGAGAGGGGATATATGGTATTCTGTAGAAGGCATAGGTAACTTGTGTTTATCCTTGATGAGACAAAATTATGAAGTAGGCCTACCCTGTCTCATTTTGTCGTGATCTAAAAGTAACCTTGTCTGAGGTTACTATTCTGTGAGATTGGTTAAGTGTAATAAAAGAAAAATGACCTCGCTGTGGATGCCAGGTCAGTTTCTGCATTTCAGGAATTGGGATCTTTAAAATATTGGTATTTTTTAAATATACCAATTAAAATACCAATTTTAATATATATCAATTTTAAAATATTGATTTTTTAAAATATATCAATTAATATAACAATTTTTTAAATATACCACTATTCTAAAGCTACTGGATATATACCATTAAATTTTTCAGTAGTCAAAAATCATACTTCTACCAACAGATAAGTACCCAACTTACTACAGCTTTTTCATGAATATATGATTTATCGACCTATAACTGTGCTCTGGAACTGCAATCTTCCATATGAAACTCTCTATTTAACCTTTCATGTGGATGTCTAACAAGAACACACCTGGTGTGCCTTAAGCTCAGCTCCTCATCTTCCCTCCCCTCCCCCAGCCCTTGTTGCTCCTGCTATTTTTATGCCCACCTCAGGAAAGAGTAACCACATTTTTCACTTGCTTGAACCAAAACTTTGCACTTGACCTTTGACCTTGGTCTTTTACTCGTACCCTTCATCTAATCTCTGCATCCTGTTAGCGCCACTTTAAAATGTACTGGAAGAGGAGCACTGCTCCCTCTCTCCACTGCAACCACCTTGTCCAAGACACCGGTCCCTCTCCCCGGGTTAAAGCAATTGTTTTTCCTGCTTTTGTCCTTGTCATCTCATATCCCAATACCTTTCCAACAGGTAGGTTGAATCTTCAAGTTTGTAAGTCACATATGCCACTTTATCTCAGTCCCCGTAACCCAAATACAATTGACCCCAAGGACCTACCCAATGTAACCCTCACTTAGCTGTCTTCCTCATCTTCTAGAATCCACCCCTTTTCCACCACACTTAGCCATGTTAGCTCCTTGCTGTTCTTTTGACATTTAAGACTGGCATGTTAAAATTATAATGTAATATAGTATAATATATGTCATGAAACAATGTTATAATAATTATGAATTATATACATTCTATACCATATATTTCCTATTTTATATATACATAATGATAATATATAATATACTACATATACAGTCATATAACCCATCATGACATTTTGGTAAATGGACCACATATAAGACAGTTGTCCCATAAGATTATAATAACAGATTTTTTCCTGTATCTTTTCTGTTTAGATATGTTTAGATACGTACATACTTACCGTTGTGTTTTGGTTGCCTACAGTATTCAGTACAATAACATGCTGAACAGGTTTGCGGCCTAGGAGCAATAGATACACCATACAGCCCAGATGTGTAGTGGACTCTACCATGTAGTTTGTGTAAACGCACTCTATGATGTTTTCACAATGACAAAATCACATGAAATTCATGGTGTCTGGAAATGCCCACAGGGTTTCCACGTAGCATTCTTGATGCATAATTCCAGGAAACCTCAGCTTTTGCTCTTTTAGACTTCTACCGGTTGGATGAGACCTACTCTCATTAGCAAGGACAATCTCCTTTATGTAAGGTCAATGATTGCAGATATTAATCACATCTGCAAAGTAGCTTCACAGCAATATCTAAAGTGGTGTTTGACCAAAAACCTGGGCATCATAATCTTGCCAAGTTGACATATATGCCTAACCATCACAATTATTCCCTACTGCTCCTTTTTAAAATCTACTATTCCAGGAAAGCTTGACAATATCCCTTTAGACAATCCGCAACACTTTTTTCCTTTATGTTATGGCTCTGTCATTTATCTAGATTCCTAGGTTGGCAACTCCTTTCCAAGTGAAGATTCTATTCCTGTTGCTGTGTTCCTACTGTTTCCTACTGATTGTGGCGGTTACTTGTGTACCTTACAGCATAAAGTCATCCAGGTGGTGTCATTGTAGCATGTACTGAAGATCTAGTCCACTATCAAACTCGCTATGTGGAAGTGGGAAAGAATGCTGTATTAGTCAGGGTTCCCTAGAGAGATAGAACTAATAGGATAGATGTATATATGAAATGGAGCTTATTAAGGAGTATTGACTCACATGATCACAAGGCAAAGTCCCACAATAAGTCATCTGCAAGCTGAGGAACAAGGAAGCCATTTCGAGTCCCAAAACCAAAAGTAGGGAAGCTGATAGTGCAGCCTTCAGTCTGTAGCAGAAGGCCTGAAAGCCCCCGGCAAATTTACTTGTGTAATCCGAAGAATCCAAACGCTGAAGATCTTGGAGTCTGATGTTCGAGGTCAGGAAACATCTAGCATGGGAGAAAAATGAAAGCCAGAAGACTCAACAAGTCAGCTTCTCCCACCTTCTTCTGCCTGCTTTATTCTAGCTGCACTGACAGTTGTGCCCACCCACACTGAGGGGGATCTGCCTCTCCCAGTCCACTGACTCAAATGTTAACTTCCTTTAGCAACACCCTCATAGACACACCCAGGAACAATACTTTGTATCTTTCAATCCAGTTAAATTCACACTTAGTATTAACCATCACAAGTCCACCCCTTGTCAACTTGAGCCCATACACTTCTCCTGAAATCATACATAATCTCCAAATAAAGAAAATAATAGGCCGGGGGTTCGGGCTCACGCCTGTAATCCTAACACTTTGGGAGGCCGAGGTGAGCGGATCACCTGAGATCAGGAGTTCGAGACCAGCCTGGCCAACATGGCGAAACCCCGTCCCACCAAAGATACAAAAATTAGCTGTGTGTGGTGGCAGGCGCCTGTAATCCCAGCTACTCAGGAGGCTGAGGCAGGAAGATTGTTTAAACTCAGGAGGGGGAGGTTGCAGTGAGCTGAGATCGCACCACTGCACTCCAGTCTGGGCAAAAAGAGTGAAACTCTGTCTCAAAAATAATAATAATAATAATAATAATAATAATAATAAGGTCATAATTATGCCTAACATAATACAGTTATCCCTTGTACAACTGGAAGCACACTAATCCTTAACCTAAATGCTATTATGTAAAGTTAACAACACTTAAATACTGATATAAAGTCAATAAATCTTATGTCACATGATAAAGGAAAAAGAAAATTAAATGAAGATATTTTCTTATTACAAGTATATTCATGCACAAACATATTCCTAACAAAATCAGGAAAAAATATTCGTGACAATTATAGTCCTCATTTCTGCAGCTGGTCACATGGTCGTAGTTGTTATTAATGACTACCTTCTTTTGCTACCCATTCTGTATTCCCTTTGCCTTCAGCAAGAACCTCAGGATGTCATGGTTTTTCTCCTGGTGGAGTGACCCAAACCTTCATTCCTGAAGGGTCTGGGCCATCTGTAGTCCTGCCTGGATCGGGCTGTTATAGTTTCCCATTGACCTTAATCACAAGGCATGGTAATACTAAGAGACACTCTAAGTGATCGCCTGTGTTCCACTCATACTCCTCCTCACCTCCATTATGGAGTAGTAAACTGATTTCATCTTGATAGTTGAGGTCAATCACCCCAGCAAACACTGTAACTCCCTTCTTAACGTGTTGACTTAAAGGTAGGAGGAGCCCAAAGTATCCAGGTGGCAATCATAACTTCCAGTTTAATTTCATCATTGTTGTGTCTCCTTGTGGCAGCACTCCTCCCTCTGAAACTAAGACCTCTAGATCAGCAGAATGTAATGTCACAGGAACAGGAAGCAAAAATTTTGCCAATGGATCACTAGGGATGATGGCGAGTGGTGCCACTTCTACTTTCACCCCTTGATTCCTGGACCCCTGAATCCCGGTTATGGGAGAAACAGTACCATATATTAGATGCTGATTCAGAGCATACACAGCCTTCTGGAGAACTTTGCCCCAGCCCTGCAAAGTATTGTCACCTAGTTAGCATTGTAATTGTGACTTCAAAAGGCCATTCTACCATTCTATCAATCCATCTGCTTCCAGATGATGGGGAACATGGTAAGACCAGTGAATTCCATGAGCATGAGTCCACTGTCACACTTCCTTAGCTGTAAAGTGAGTGCCTTGGTCAGAGGCAATGCTGTGTGGTATACCATGACAGTAGATAAGGTATTCCATGAGTCCATGGATGAGAGTCTTGGCAGAAGCACTGCCTGCAGGATAAGCAAACCCCTATCTAAAGTAAGTGCCTATTCCAGCGAGGACAAATTCTGCCCTTCCCATGATAGAGGAAGTCCAATATAATCAATCTGCCACCAAGCAGTGGGCTGATCACCCCGAGGGCTCAGTGTTGGTCTGTGTTGCTGGCAAATTGAGCACTCAGCAGTGGTCACAGCCAGGTCAACCTTGGTGAATGTAAGTCCATGTTGCTGAGATCATGCATAACCTCCATCCCGCCCACCATAGCCACTTCGTTCATGCGCCCATTGGGTGGTGACAGGGGTGACTGGGGTAAGGAGCTGAGTGGTGTCCACAGAATGAGTTATTCTATCCACTTGATTATTAAAATCCTCCTCTACTGAAGTCACCCTTTGGTGAACACTCACATGGGATAGAAATATCTTCACAGTTTTTGCCGACTCAGAGAGGTCCATCCACATACCTCTTCCCTAGATTTCCTTGCCACCAATTTTTCAATCATGCTTCTTCCAAGTCCTTGACCATCCAGCCAAACCACTCACTGCAGCCCAGAATCAGTATATAATCACGCATCTGACCATTCCTCCTTCCAAGCAAAGTGCACTACCAGGTTCTCTGCTCGAAGTTCTGCCCACTCAGAAGATCTCCCTTCACCGCTGTCCTTCAGGGATGTCCTAGAAAGGGACTGTAGTGCTGCAGCTGTCCACTTTTGAGTGGTGTTGGCATATTGTACAGAACCACCTGTGAACCAGGCCCTAGTCTTTTCTTCCTCTGTCAACTGTTAATAAGGAACTCCCCATGAGGCCAACTGTGCAGGGTGGCAGGAGTAGAGACCATGGGCATTTGAGCCACTTCCTCATGTAACTTACTTGGGCCTTCAGGATCTGCTCAAACTTGATCACGTATATACCATTTCTATTTGACGATGGAAGGCTGCTGCTCATGACAGCAGGGTGCTTTCTGACCCAGTTCATGACAGACAGCTCAGGTCACATGGTGACTTAATGACCCATAGTCAAATGTTCAGTTTCCACCAAAGCCCAGTAACAGACCAAGAGCTGTCTCTCAAAAGGAGAGTCGTTATCTGCAGAAGATGGCAGAGCCTTGCTTCAAAATCCTGGAGGCCTCTGGTATGATTCACCTATGCGGGCCTGTCAAAGTTTCCAAGCAGCTTCCCTATCTAGCAGTGACACCTCAAGCACCATTGGATCTGCTGGGTCATATGGCCCAAGTGGCAGAGCAGCTTGCACAGCAGCCTGGACCTGTTGTGGAGCTTTCCCCTGTTCTGGATCCCACTCAAAACCAGCAGCCTGTTGGATCACTTGATAAATGGGCCAGAGTAACACACCCAAATGAGGAATGAGTTGCCTCCAAAATCCAAACAGGCCCACTAGGCATTGTGACTCTTTCTTGGTTGTAGGAGGGGCCAAATGCAGCAACTTATCCTTCAGCTTAGGAGGAATATCTTGACAGGCCCCACATCACTGGACCCCTAGAGATTTCTCTGAGGTAAAACTTCCCTGAATTTTAGTCAGATTTATTTCCCATCCCTTGGTATGCAAATGTCTCACCATAAGTTCGGTGTGTTTGCTACTCCTCGCTCACCAGATCCAATCAGCGTAATGGATTATTATCCATTATGACCGGTGTGATATCTTGTGAAAGGCAAAAGCAATCAAGACCTCTGTGAACAAGATTGTGACACAAAGCCAGAGAGTTTACACACCCCTGTGGTAGGACAGTGAAAGTATATTACTGGCCTTCCTAGCTGAAGGCAAATTGCTTCTGGTGGGCCTTATGGACAGGAATAGAGAAAAAGGCATTTTCCAGGTTGATGCCTGCATATCTGGTACCAGCAGATAGGCTATACTCTGGACTGAGGTCAAGTGAAAGAGATGGAGCGCTCTTGTTCTTCCAGGTTCTACTACAGTGCTTCCAGCAAGTATTTTGTCCTCTGGCTGCCCTTTCGTTGATATAGTAGAAAGAGCCTAATCTATATTTTCAATAGTAAAGACCTGCCAGGATTTGCTAAATTAGCAACCTTGGTTGAGTAACTTAAAATTTCTGAGATGCAATTTCTCCATTTGTCAGTTGCGAAGAATGATACCTAGCACTGCTGTTTGGATTAAATGGTTATTACATAGGTTTAAATTGAGACAAACTCACCTCACGAAGCTGCTATAGTCATCATTGCATTTCCGACTCTCCCAAGGAGCCTCAAACCAGATCCTGGCAATCCAAGCAGTGAGTCTAGTGAGGGCAAATGAACTACCCGGGGTTCAAAATCGTCTCTCTTACACAGAGCGTGGCTTCAGACAATGCTGAATATGTTTGTCTTCTTTACAGTAATGTTTAAATTAACTCTATGGTAAACTGAAGTTGGCTCTTTTTCTACACCATTAGTCTTCATTTAATCTATTCCTAATCTTGATTATGACTTTTGCTAAAAAAAGATTTTCAGTCAATGTCTGGCACATTTGCCACTGCTCCTTCTCCCTTACAAATACTAGAGAGGGCTCAGTGATTATTGAACCCTTTAAGGTAGATTCAAGAAAAGGGGCACAGACTCAGAATCCTTCACTACATGACAATTCAGGCAGCCACACTCACACCATCAGCATCATCATTTTAAATATGTCACATGGATCAATCTCAGAGTGGAATGTAAAATGTTCAGGCAGACTGTGCTATCTCCCTTATAGAGCAGTACTGAGTGTGCACACAACGTGCTGAATAGTTACACAGTACTTAGAATCATGGTGAAGTCCTCCAAAGATAGTTCTTAACAACCAAATTGGAAATCTTAGGAGTATGATGATAAAAGGCCCTAAACTATGAGAAAAAAAGACTCATTAAAACGTTTTGGAACAAACTTGTTTCAACATAGATATTAATATAACACATGTAATTAAAGCATATATCTCATCAAGAATCCAGAACAACTATAGGCTGCTTTGTAATCTCCAGCCCTGCTATGTAAATGTAGACTTGCTTCCTACAGAGCATAAGACAGATGTCACTTAAGGGCAGGTCCATTTACCTGCATATGAAGGTGAAATTTTATATAAGTTAATTCCTGGAAACAACATAGTATGAAATCATTGTTAAATCTTGATTATTTACACAGAAGTGCAGAGCGGGTATGTGTGATTCAGAGAATTCAGGACACAATTCCTTTGGTTGTAGGGGTATTTTCCAGAGAATTCACTGATGAGCATAATTGGAGGCAATTCTGATTGCATGAACATCACAGTAATTTATATGTTAAATATGGTGGAGGGTCATTTTAAATGAACAAAGCAAATCACTTGGGGTTAAAAGACATCAAGTTCTGACATATTTTCTATTAAAAACAAATATCATGGATCTCTTGAACTTATTTCTCCTGCTTAACTGCAATTTTCTGTCCTTTAACCAATATCTCCCTTCTCCACCCACCCCCATGCCCCTTCCCTCCCAGTCTTTGGTAACACCATTCTATTGTATGGCATGGTGACTACTGTTAATGATGATACACTGTATTCTTAAATATCCTTACAGCCTGGATGTTAACAGTTATCACCAAAAAGTTGATAACTATGAGAGGTAATGCAAATGTTAATTAGCTACCTGTAACCATTCCACAATGTGTATCTACTTCAAAACATCATGTTGTAAGTGATAAATATATACAATTTATGTGTCAATTTAAATAAATAAATAGATAAATTTGGGAAAAGTAAATAATATGGTTCTTTACATTTATTTTGTTCTAGATTTATAGTAACTTTTAATCTGTAACTTGTTACCTTTCATCAGTCTCGGAAAATTCTTAATGGATATATCTGAAAATATTGTGTCTATCCCTTTTTTTGGTACAGTAGGCTTTTTTTTTTTAAATAGGGTCTTGCACTGTTGCCAGGCTGGAGTATAGTGGCATGATCATGGTTCCCTGCAGCCTCAACCTCCCAGACTCAAGCAATCCTCCCACCTCAGTCTCCCAACTATCTGGGACCACAGGTGCACACAACCATGCCCAGATAATTTTTTTACTTTTCTGTAAAGACTAGGTCTCACTATGCTGCCAGGCTGGTGTTGAACTACTGGGCTCAAGTGATCCTCCTTCCTCAGTCCCACAAAGTGCTGGGATTACAGACATAAGCTACTGCACCTGGCGTCTGTCCCACTTTCTATCTCTGTTAGAGTACGTGGAGACATAGATGTGAGCAGGAAAGGCAGCCCTGGAAACGTTGTCACACTAACAATCAGAGAAAAACAATAGTCACATCTTTAGCTGGGTGTGGTGGTGGGCACCTGTAATTCCAGCTACTCAGGAGGCTGAGGCAGGAGAATCAGTTGAACTCAGGAGGCGGAGGTTGCAGTGAGCTGAAATCACGCCACTGCATTCCAGTCTAAGCAATAGAGCAAGACTCTGTCTAAAAATAAAAAAAAAAAAAAAAAAAAAAAAAAAACAAAGAACAAAACAAACAAAAAAAATAGCCACATCTGGAATTACAATTAGGCTTCTGTGGCCCTAATTGGGAGTTATCTGACCCTAACAGAAGAAAGCTTCAGTAGAGACTTTCCCCACTAGTGAGCATGCACACTTTTGATTTGACTTGCACTAAAGCTAACTTGTTGCTTATTATAGTAGTTAAAAAAAACACACCTCTGGGTGGATATTTGATGCTAATGAGACATACAATGTATGTACTAGCATGCACAGCCACAAGGCATTCATACCCAGTGGACTATCCAAAACATGCCTGTAAGTAACATCTCTTCACATCCCTTTCATAAATAATCACGTAAGACCTCCATAAAGGGGGTTCCTCACTGTCAGCCCAGTCTGTCTGTTTTTCAGAGCAGCCCACTCTGACTCAGCTTTGAGTGTACTGTCACTTTAACAAAACCCTGCTCCTGCTTCAATGTGTCTGTGTGTTACTTGGCTAAATTCTTCCCTCTGAGAAGACAAGAACTGAGGACCCTACACTTCCCAGTATCATCTCCACTTATTTTGGGGCTTCAATTATATATAATATTCATTCATATGCTAAACCTTGGCTCCATGTCTCTTTCATATTTTACACCTTTGTTTCGCTTTCACTCCACCTTTACTGCCAGTGCTTCAGTTGCCATAATTTTCTTACAACCTGCTCCCGGTTCATTAATCCTCTCCAACTCTACCTAATCTGCCCATAATTCTATCTATGGCATTTATCAAGTTAAGAATTGTATCTATAAAGGTAAAAATTATATTTCAGCTTTAGAATTTTACTTCTATTTTGAAATATATATTCTGCTAAATTTCTCAGTTTTATATTTATTTCCTCACATCTACTAATCACAGTTTTTGAAGTTTATGTCTAATAACTTTGATATAAAAAACTATGATTATATTAATAGTTTCTCCATCTTCTTGTTCTTCTTCTTCTCCTTCTCCCTGTTCTTCTTCATTTTCAAGCAGTTGGTCTTTTTTTTTTTTTTTTTTTTTTAATATTCCTGTTGACCGAACTGAAACAGATACTTTGTATTAAAAAAAAGGTGGAGATATAATTGAGGCTGTAGTAATACTTTACTTTCCCAGAGAGGATTAACTTTAATCCAATAAAGTATGGAACTGATTTCAGGCTACCTTGTGGTCTTTTTATGAGGTAAATTTATGGCTCTAGATTATCATCCCTCAGAAATAACTGGAAATCTGTTTTTTTGTTGTTGTTTTTGTTTTTGTTTTGAGATGGAGTCTTGCTCAGTCGCCCAGGCTGGAGTGCAGTGGCATGATCTTGGCTCACTGCAACCTCTGCCTCCTGGATTCACGCCATTCTCCTATCTCAGCCTCCAGAGTAGCTGGGACTACAGGTGCCCACCACCACATCCGCCTAATTTTTTTGTATTTTTAATAGAGATGGGGTTTCACTGTGTTAGCCAGGATGGTCTTGATCTCCTGACCTCATGATCCACCCACCTCGGCCTCCCAAAATGCTGGGATTACAGGTGTGAGCCACCACACCTGGCCACAAATCTGATTTTTTAAAAAACCCAGGGCCCTGCCTCCTTGAAGGATGTAGCTGAATTAGTCTAATTAAGCTCCTTGCAGGTTTTTGGTCTCTTGACAACTGCTTATGCTAGAAGCTGATGCTGACAATACACACTTGGACTGAGTTGATTTAAGCCTGGGTTTTAAGCTTTCATTAACATAGTAAAAGCCAGTCTAACTTTCCTGGAAGTGAAAATCAAAGTATGATCCTCAAGAGAGAATTTTTCAGTTGGCATACAAACTTATTAATAATTAATTGGCTTGGAATTTTTATAATTTGCTTAGGGTGCTTAAAGGGCCTGATTATGAGAAACTATAACCTCAAATTATTCACTGCATAATGGTAATGCATATTGGAGATAGCATTTTAGAGAGAAAAAGGTTCATGTGATCCTCTCTAATGTGATTATTATACGAATATTCTAATAATCCTACACCGTCCCTTCGAATGCAAGTGTGGAGGTCGGAGGATGGGGAGAGTAGAGGAGACAGGGTGCTAGAGAATGAGGAGATTGAGCCTCCGATTAAACAAACTGAATCAAAACATAGCACACACATCCAACACAATTTGAAAATCCTTTCAAGGCATATGCTTTATTGGTTTCTTTGCATTCCCTTGACAAAGAGAGCAGATCATGTGAACTAGTTGGGTATTTCCAGTGCAATGTAAGGAAAATGAAGAAACCACAGTGAGAAAAGCAGGAGACAGAGAACTCTCCTAGGCAGATGGGCAGGGTCCTCCGAGAACTTCTGACCACCCAGGTCATTGTGCACAGGGTGCTTGCCTAAACATGCTCACAGTAAAAAACTTCCGTCCCTTAACACATGCCCAGTAAGGGAACTAAATCAATGTAGAGTGGCTCAGACTAAGGGCCCACATATGCGCTGGAAGAGCTGGATGTGCAAGGGAGGAGCCTATTCTCTTCAGCTCGTGTGTGGAAGTCCCGGTACTCCACTGTGAGGGAGAGAATCCCTGTCTTTGCTGAGTGCTTTCCTTTTGCTTATAAATTCTGCCCTCCTCACCCTTCAATGTGTCTGTGTGCCTAATTTTTCCTGGTCGTGAGACAAGAATCCAGACTTAGCTGAACTAAGAAGCAAAAATCCTACATCAACGGGGCAAGGAAGCAACAACACCTCCAGCAGGAATGCCACCAGAAATACTGCAGTCAGCCTTGCAGAACCTTGGAGTTACTGGGGAAAAGGGTGTAAGGCAGCAGAATCACATTAGACACAGGAAGGGACAGTCAGCATTATCCTGGTGCAGGATTTATTTGTTTCTTACATCTAAATTCTCCCATATAAAACAGCCTCCTTTACTCTCCTAAGCAGAAAGAATTTGAAGAGTAAGGGAGGGACAGGCTGAAGCCTCAGTGGTGACAATTCCAGAGAGCAAAACTCTTTAATTGTATGGCCATGACTTTAAAAAGTGGGGGTATTTTATAAAACTTATTACCAGATAATGCTTCTGAAATCTACTCTCTGAAAATCAAGGTTTACTTATTTTAATGTATAAGATTGTTTCAAGTATACTAACAACTTTTTAAAAAATCGTAATTTTCTCACATTTAAAAGTCATTTACTATGCAGTCTATTTTTCTTGTTTTGTGCACATGTGCAGGTGTGTTTTTGTTGATATTTGGTGTGATGGTTAATTTTATGTGTCAGCTAGAGTTATGCCATGGTGTCCAGCTATGTGGTCAAGCATTATTCTGAATGCTTTTCTGATGGTGTTTTGGATTAGTTTAACATTTAAATTGGTGGAAGTTGAGTAAGTAGATTACACTCCATAATGTTCCTGGGTCTCATACAATCATTTGAAAACCTGAATAAAACAAAAGACTGACCTCCCTTGAGCAAGAAGGAATTCTCCAGCAGTTGGCCTTCAGACCTCAACTGCATCATCAGTGCTCCCTGGATCTCCATCCTGCCAACCCCCCATCAGATTTTGGAGTCACAAATCCTCCACAATTTCATAAGCCAGTTTCTTAAAATAAATTGCTGTCTCTGTCTCTGCCTATCTGTCTGTCTCTCACAATGGATACAGCACACATGGATACACACACACACACAGACACTACTAAAAACAATGACAAAATTGCTGTTTCCTTTCATTCTTCCACCCCACTCCCTCTGCAATAATGTTACAGTGGTTAATAAAGTATTTATTGATATTTTCATTTCAAGAGTTAAATATGAGTATATCTTATTTGCTAAATTAAACAATACAATTTTTCTCTCAGCTTTCAAATGAAGCTGTTAGCTTGGTATATTTGTGGGAATATAAAGAATTTATACCACTACCCATTTTCTTTATGTCATTCTTTGCCAAATGTTATTAGTTGTATCACTTCTTTTTGTCAGGATTATAAAATATTTCCAATCTGTTTTTCACCTTAATCTTCACATTTATTTTCGCCTTAATTCAATAGCTAATTCACCACCATTTTTTTTGTGGATAAGTCATTTCCTTTTTGTTTTCATTAATTAATTTTTAAATAGCTTTACTGAACTATAACTAGCAAACAATAAACTCCATATATTTAAAATTGTAATTTGATAAGTTATTTTTCAAAGGTGTCTATTTTATTTTTCATGTGCCTGGTAGTTGTCTATTCTATTAAAATCTTTACCTAGCCTAAGAACACATATATTTTCTCCTATATTTTCTTCTAGGAGATTTATAATTTTAGCTATTAATCTAGGTGTACAATCCTTTCTGAGTTAAATATTTTTATTTGACAATATTTAATTTTAAAATATTTAATGTAAATATTTACATGAAATTAACTATATACTTTCCTTATTCATTTTTCAAAAACAGTACAGAATTTTATCCATTTACCTTCCTCTAATGTTAATGTCTTACATAGCATGTTGGTTAATTGTAGACGTCAGTTTGGCTAGCTCAAGGGTTATCTCGTAGCTTGTAAAGCATTATCACTGGATGTGTCTGTGAAGGTGTTTCTGAAAGAGAAATCAGTGGACTAAAGAAGATCCACCCTCACCAATGTGGGCAGGCACAATACAATCAGCTGAGGTCCCAGATTTTAAAAAAAAGGCAGGAAAAAAAGGCAAATTATCTTTGTCTTTTCTCTAGGTGCCCCCGTCTCCTGCCCTTTCACATCAGAACTCCACATTCTCTGGCCTGTGGACTCTGGAACTTGCGCTGGTGGGCCCCCAGTTTCTCAGGTCTTCAGCCTCAGCTGAGAGTTACACCATTGTCTCCCCTGGCTCTGAGACTTTCAGACTTAGACTAAGCCACATTATCAGCTTCCCTGGGTCTCCAGTTTGCAGACTGCCCATTGTGGGACTTCTCAGCCTCAATAATCATGTAAGCCAATTACCCTAATAAATTCCTTCTTATATATCTATGTCTATGTCTAAACCTATATCCATATCCATATCCATATCTATCTCATTGGTTCTTTTTCTTTGAAGAAACCTGACTAATACACGTAGCCATAGCACAGTTTAAAAAGCTAAGAAATTAACTTGGGTGCAATGCTATAAGTTAAGCTACATATGTGGATTTCACCAACATTTTAAATCATGTAATTTTAAAATATTCTAATAAAATTATTTAAGTGTGGTAAAAACAAATAACATAAAATTTACCAGCTTAGCAATTTTTAACTTGATCGTTCAATGTTGTTAAGAATATTCCCATTGTTGTGCAACCAATTTCCGAAAACCTTTTCATCTTGTGAAACTAAACCTATACTCATTAAGGAACATCCCACTTCCCCTCTACCACATTCCCGGCGACAACCATTCTACTTTCTGTTTATATGACTGACTACTCTACATAACTCATATAATAGAATCATACAGTTTCTGTCTTTTTGTGATGAGATTATTTCACTTAGCATAATGTCCTCAACGTTCACCCATGTTGTAGTATATGTCAGAATTTCCATCCTTTTAATGGCTGAATAATATTTCATTGTGTTTATTCATTTTGTTTATTCATTCCTCCATAGATGGACATTTGGGTTGTTTTTACCTATTGGCTACTGTGAATAATACTGCAATTAACTTGGGTATGAAATATCTCTTCAAGATTCTGCTTTCAATTATTTTGGATATTCACTAAGAATTTGGATTGCTAGATAACATAGTAATTACGAAAAGATTTTTTTTTGAGGAAGAAACCACACTGTTTTCAATTGCAACTTACTTTACATTCTGACTAACAGTACACAAGGATTCCAGTTCCTCTATATCCTCATTAACCATTTTTAAACTAGTAACAATACTAGTAGGTATGAGGTAATATCTCATTGTGGTTTTGATTTGCATTTCATTCGTGATTTTGAGTATTTTTTCATATACTTGTTAGTCATTAGAAATCATTTTTGGATAAATGTCTATTCAAGTTCTTTGTCCACTTTCTTAATTTACTTCATTGGTTGTTTTGTGTTGTTTATTTGTAAATCTTTGTCTATTTCGGATATTAATCATTATCACATTTGTGAAGTACAAATATTTACTCCCATTTTGAAGACTTTTTGCTTTGTTGATTGTATCCTTTGTTGTGCAGAAGTTTTAAGTTTGACTTAGTCCCATTTCTCTATTTTTGCTTTTGTTACCTGTATTTTTGGTGTCAATAGTTAAGAAACTATCCTCAAATCCAGAGTCATGAAGCTTTGTCCCTGGTGTTTTCTTCTAGGTGTTTTATGATTTAATCTTTGATTCATTTTGAGTTATTTTTTTGTATGTGACATAAGGTAAGGGCCAACCATTCTTTTGCTTGTTTTCCCATTATGATTATTCAGTTATCACATTACAATTTCTTGAAGAGTCTGTCCTTTTGCCATTCGTTGTCCCAGAATCCTTGTCAAATATCATTTCCCATATATAAGAGGGTTTATTTGGGGACTTCTATTCCACTCGCCTAGATGTCTGCTTTATATCAATATCATGCTGTTTTGATAACTTTAGCTTTGTGCTTTTTGATTTTTAAATAAATTTTATTTTATTTTAGTAGGCAAATAATTGTATATATTTGTGGAGTATGGTGTGACATTTCCATACATTTATACATGGTGGAATGATCAAATCAGGCAAATTAACATATCCATCGCCTCACATATTTATCATTTATTTGTGGTGGAACATTTAAGTTCCACTCTTTTAGCAAGTTTGAAATATATAACACATTATTATTGACTATAGTAACCATGATGCTCAATAACTCATTAGAACTTACACCTCCTATCTAGCAGAAACTTTGTATCCCAACAATCATTTTCCTTTCTCACCCACCATGCCCCACCACAGTCTCTGTTAACAACTCCACTCTATATGAGTTTAATGTTTCCAGAGTTCTTGTGTGAGTAAAGAAGGTGAATCTGTGAATTGAGAAAAACAATATAGTGGTATTAATGAGCAGTTTGTCATTGTTGGCATTTGGGGCTGGTACTACTGGTTACTCTCAGAGGAACTACAGAGAATGGAGGGATGGGTTAGCCAACATGTGTACCCATCAATTCCAGCCTGCTAATTGCTTGAAGGTTGCTCCTATGGGTGTTAATTACCCGCAACTCAGGGTTTTCAAAGGAAAAATCTGTGCAAGATCCCAAGGCAACCTCCCAAGCCCTCTGGAAGAGAAGCAGAAATATGCAGGTGATAAATTTATTCTGCTAGAAACTGAAGTGCTGAGAATAGGCTACTTTTTGCAGAAAACTCAGATGTGGGCCAGGTATACATGTGGTTGTGTGTCAATCGTGTGTGCTACCATACACTTCTGTCCTACTCAGGATTACTCATGCCCACTGTGAATCTACTTTGTTACTACACCTCAAGTTGGTAGCCAACTGTCATCTCTGAAAGTAAGTGTTTAAAATTGGAGAATATGCAAGACATGCCATAGTTCTCCTGCTGCAATTGGTCCTCTGGCTACAGCTTATTTCCATCATTTCTCTTCTACTAATATAACACGCACCGTAGATTCCTACTTTTTAGCCAGTTTTTCCACTCATTTAGTTTTATTGTCCAGTTCAAACACACTTTCTTGAGGAATCTGAGTATCTCATTAACCTGACTTCATCAAGTTCCTGTTGCTCTAAATTCCATTTTACTATTCTCACCAATCATGGGACCAGTAAAAGTTACCCAGCTGAATCCCTGGGTTCCATACAAACTCATCCAGGCCCCCATATGTAGCAGTCATCTTAAGTCCTCTGATTATTCCCACTAGGATATAATTTTTTTTTTTTTTTTTTTTTTTTTTTTTTTTTTTTTTTTTTTTGCTTGGTGGTTTACCAACAAGACCAGGTGTTCACTGTGGTTTTAGAGCCAGTGGAGCACTTACTGTATACTCTTGGAAAAACACCCTCCCTCAACACAGGCACATCTAATCATACTCAGCCTAAAAGTGTGGAGGGATAAGAGAAATTCCCCACATGGGTCACTTGGAGTGAAAGTGGAAGGAGTAAATTCTCTTTCCACCTTCTTGGTTCCCAACCAAGAAGATCCGTGAATACTCAAACACATATAATGGACTTATGTTCAACATATATACTGCATCCTGAAAGAGCACTACACTCCACAAGAAGACATACTTGGCCAGGTGCTCAAGGTGGCTCACGTGTAATCCCAGCACTTTAGGAGGCCGAGGTGGGCGACTCATGAGGTCAGGAGATCGAGACCATCCTGGATAACACAGTGAAACCCCATCTCTACTAAAAATACAAAAAATTAGCTGGGCATGGTGGCACGTGCCTATAGTCCCAGCTACTCGGGAGGCTGAGGCAAGAGAATCGTTTGAACCAGGGAGGCAGAGGTTGCAGTGAGCTGAGATTGTGTCACTGCACTCCAGCCTGGGCAACAGAGCAAGACTCCATCTCAAGAAAATGAAATAAAAAATAAAATAAAATAAAACAAAAATAAGACATCCTCAAGAAGACACCCTCACTAAGACTTGACTACATTTCCACATTTAACCCTGACAGCTGTTTCTGGAGGATGAAAGGAGATTCTATCATCATAGTTCCATTGTTCATACCTATGTCACCATAAAATGAGTCCCTCATTCAAAGATAATGTTATTTGTGATTTAATGTCAGTAAGGAAGAATGTTTGCAGCTCTTTTAACACTGGTAGAGGTACTACTGACAATAGATAGAATCCCTTATTCAGATTAAGAATCAGTTGTATTAGGGGCAAAATATTGCCCTCCCCATGACTGAAGAGGTCTGATGTAACCAACAACTCAAGCATTGTTTTTGGTCTCTTTGAAGTAGGGCACCATATATATAGCTCAGCATTCATCTTGATGGTGTGTTGGATGTTCAGAAGAGGCAGTAGCTATGTCAGCCATGTAGAGGAAAAGTCTATGCTGTTAAATTTGCATGTAAACAGAGGCTGGCTCACATCCACTGGGAATATTCTGTGCAATACTTGTTTGTGACTTCTTTGCGCTAATGGTTCACGATGAACGTTGGTGTCAGATACAAAGACCCTTACACTTCGTGTAAATTCCAGAGGTCCATCCACGTGCCTCTTACTCAGGTAACTTTTTCTCTGATAATTTAATCTTTCTCCTTCCAAGCTTTTCACCAATAACCCAAGCCATTTACGACGTTGAGTCTCTATCTGCACCTCAGACCACTTTGTCATCATATTGTATAAAACTCTATGGCAGCTTGAGTGTATTACCCAAGCTATGAACACTGAAAGAATGTATCCTTAACTGCCTTTAGGGTCATCCGTGAACCAAGCCCTAAATAATTAAGAGTCGTGGGGTCTTTTCTCAAAGGTATCCAGTTTTCCCTTTATTTGATGTGCTCAGAATCTGAGAGCTGGTTCAGAACAACAAGCAGGCCAAGGATCATATATTCCTTATTAGGGATACTGAAAACATCACTTCACCTATCAGTTATTGATCTCCTTTGTCATATAAGTCAAGTAATATCCTCATTGACTCACCCATAGGCACTCTATCCTATATTAGCTAAATTCAATGATCCTTGCATTTTAATGTTCCCTGAATCATCTCCTGACCTTGATATCCTCCAGTTCCTCACTGTTTCTAGGGATGGGTGACATCTGTTAAAAAGTAGCTTTCTTTGATACTTTGAATAGTCTTATCTCCTCTGCTTCTCTGAACCAAACTTTCTCTGAGAGGGCTTCTGCTGCCATGCCAATCACTCAGGGACTCTCTCAAAATTGGTATGTACGATTTATATGGCTTCTTGTTAAGTGAGCTCTCATCTTAAAAAGTGTGCATGTACAGAGACTTTCTGAGACCTGCCACCTCTGGACTGAGAGGCACTATGTCTCTACTCCCCTTTTGTTTTAATGTTTTATTGATGTTGTTCCAGTGTATTTCCTTCCTCGTGGGTGCTGCTTTTTCTTTGTTTGCCCCATTCCTAAGACAGGAACTGGAACTTTGGAGGAAACATCTCATCTCTGTAGTACTGGCACGTTTGCTCCTTCTTTCTCAGATGGACCATCTTAGCAGGCACCATCTTCTTTGGTACTCCCCCTTTCTGAGAGATGTGCCCAATTGCAGCAGGCTTGGAAAGTAATTAAACATATTTTGGAGTCTCTAAGTTGTACAGTTCTTTGATTTTTGCTGCAAATGGGGTTTGTGTACCTTTCTCCCTCACTCATTCACCTTGTTGCTGTAGTGATGTCCTGGAGGACAGGAAAAATACTGTTTCACATCACATTGCTTGTATAAGAATATGCAGATTAGGACAATTGAAAAGAGAGAACCAGAACTTCTTGCCTGATTACAAAACTTTAATACAGATATTTCAAAAGTTTCAGTATCTTGAATTTATTATAAGGACATTGCAGCTCATGGAGGAAGGCAACTGACCAGCCTTACAACTAGTTCTAAATGTATTATTTTCAATTTATTTTCTGTTCCCTTTTCCTCTTCTACTACATTATTATGAGAGTTACACACAGAAGTGATTGAAGTTTCACTGGCAGAGTAAATGTAGAAGTTGTTTACTACATCAGGCAAGGAGTTTCTCATTTTCGGAAAAGCTGTACTTTAAGCCAAATCAACCAACACACATGCCACAGAGAGTCCGAATGACAAGTTAGTATCATAATTTATTTTTATTTGAAAGTCAACAAAAATTCCACATACTTAGATGAATTGATAAAATATACTATTTAAAAAATTGTGTTAAAAATAAATTAATATTAAACCATAACCAAGCCATGTTTTGGATTTGTGTCCCCATACAAATCTCATGTCAAATTGTAATCCCCAATGTTGGAGGCGGGACCTGGTGGGCATTTATTGGATCATGGGGGCAGAGTCCCCCTTTGGTGGTGTTCTTGTGATAGTGAGTGAGTTTTTATAAGATCTGGTTGTTTAAAAGTATGTGGCACCTCCCCACTCTCTCTGTCTTTCTCCTGCTCAGGCCAAGTAAGAAGTGCCTGCTTCCCTTTTGACTTCCACCACGATTGTAAGTTTCCTGAGACCTCTCCAGCCATGTGTCCTGTGCAGCCTGAGAACCATGAGCCAATGAAACCTCTTTTCCTTATAAATTACCCGGGCTCAGGTATTTATTTATAGCAGTGTGAGAACAGACTAATAAACATCTGAAATCTTTGTTAAGGAGGGCGTGGTTTGACATATGTCTGATATTTGTAATCATATCTGAACTGGAAACAGCTGAATAGTCCAATTAGTGTTTTTTAAAAAGTTACGCTTTGCTTTACTCTGGTTTGTATATTCTCATTCATCATATTAGCTTTCTTTGTCCCTTTGCTTCTGTGATGTTAAACCTCAAAGCTACTATCAATCATATTTTCACCTTTTGCACTTTTCCATTCTTAAGTTTCCAAATGCTATTGGTGTTCATCAGAGCTGAGGTATGAATTGGGTTAAAGAACATTTTACTCCTTCAATATCCATGATCTATTAATTCCTGTCCTCTCTAATCTCTCCAGCTCATTTAGAGGATTACAGAGAGTCAATTTGAGCATGACATTGCTTTTTAGTTATTGGATTGGAAATCAGGCTTACATTAAAGAGGCTCTTCTTTCATTTGTGGAAAGGTTAAACTACAATTGATAATTCAAAATCAGGTACTTCTGACACCACTGGATTAGCAAATAAGTAGCTCGAAAGGAAATTGAAACAATATTCACTAGATTGCTTGGATAGGTAGATGTGTGTGGAAAATGGCAAGAAAGAGGAGTAATTTTTTTAATGACTAAAAAGTGCCAAATGCTGAACTACGGAGAAAGAGACAAATAGAAAGACATGGAATAAATGAGTGACAAAAAGAGACAGAGAAAAGAGAGTTGGTGAGGCTGTTCATTTGGCACATGCCCTCAAAATCCATTACCCAATCTTAAAAATTATTTCCAAGAATGATTTTATCATTTCATTATTTTCTCTCCACTTTAGCCGAATCTTCATTAACTTTCTCTTAAATCTATAAGTGCTTGTCCTTTACAAAATTGGCCCCTCCCCACTGGGGGCTTTTCCAAGTTGAAGCTGCAAAGCTAGCTTCAGCTTGTCTTCCTCCAAGAAGCATGGCTCCTTCTCCAGGCCCCTTAAGGGGCAACCTCTGTGAGCCAGGGCAGGGCTCCATACAAGGACTGGCACTGGGAGAAGGGCAAAACTTCATAGGCAACAACATACACTAATCAGGCTGGTATCTTTACTAGAGAAAGCAAAGTATCATTGCTAGAGAAAGAAGCCTCTTGCAAAATCAAGGCCAGTCTTCTTAAGGATTTCACTTATCTGAAGCAATGAAAAGTAAGGGAGTGGAGCAGAGGTACGGGGCGTCCAAATGGGAAGTTAGGCTAGATGTGGCGGCTCATTTCTATCATCCTAACACTTTGGAAGGCCAAAGTAGGAAGAACACTTGAATCCAAGGGTTTGAGACCAGCCTGGACAAGGTAGTATGACATCATCTCTGTAAGCAAGTAAACAAACACAAAATAAAATAAGAAAGTTGCTTTCTATTGTGTGGTCCAAGAGGAGAAATCAGGACGAAATAAGTGGAGAAAATAGGAATCACCTAGACATTAGAAAAGGGAGCTAGGGAATGGGTGCGGTTGCAGGGGCTGGGATAACAATAAAGATTAAGAGAAGACACACAGAGGATGCAAAGGATCATGGTGACAACAGACTCGGTCACATCCAGCCACAAGATGGTGGCTAGGTCTGCTTAGTGATGGAGGAAGGCTCTCAGCATCTACCTCTCCCTCCACCTCAGCATCCCTGCTTGAAGTTAGAGGGCTTAGGATAAGATATTCCAGTTGGACATTTTTTCCTACTGCAGTGCTTTGCAAATGCACAATTTGTAGGCAAAGACAGGTTGTAAAATGAGGATCATTGCAAGGCCATTCTCCCCACAGAAATAAGAAAGCTCACAGGGACTGTCTCTAGAAAGGCCTAAGCTTCTTTTTAGGATAATAAGGTGTTTGGTCTACAGCCATGACTCATATCCCATTTGAGATTCTCTTACTGCCTGGCCTCACAGGGGTAAGACTTTAAAAGAATTTGATAGCTTGAATGCCCAGGTCATCATGACTTATGTATAGCATCTTAAAAAGGCTGAAAGCAAATTTACAAAGTCTGAAAGGTGGTCAGCATTTCAAGCATGCAAAACCTCTATGGCCAGAGCTCTACGGAAAGCATAATATTAACCTGTCTGCGCAATACAAGGAGTCATGAATATTTTACAAACTACTGTAACTGTATAAATAAATGTTCATTGAATTGGATGGGAACAGTGGTAATAAATGTAATGAAGAAGGTAATGTTTACAGAGTACTAAACTTGGTCTCATGAATTAAACAAAACCCCTCTTGCCTAGCAGAGCAAGGCATCAGCATAATCAGAGTAAAAATTGTCAAATAAATTAAACAGAATGCTGGACTCCTTCTGTACACTATTTTCTCTTGTGGAATTAAGGCTACCCATGGGAGCCTTGTTTCCATCTAGGCTTCCTTCACCAGCATTGAGAGTTTCTGGCAGGATGGCAGCCAGAAGTTGACATGCTCAGGCCGCCTTCACATAGCTGCTCTCCTCACCCCATCAACATTTGCTGATGAAGCCTAGATAAAGGGCATTTAACAGCAAGTATTCATATGGAAGAAAGGAGTAGGCCATCAAGAATTTATCCATGGACAGTGAGAGGCAGATGGTTCTGGAAGTGAGAGGGTGGCTTGTCCGATGCAGTTGGTGATGAATTGTGTTTGATATTGCCCCGCAAACCCATGCATTCTGAGCGTAAGACAGCTCCGTAGCCTCTTCTCATGGTTGTTCTTGAGGATATAATCCCTCATATCTCATGGAAAGGGAGTGCAGTGAGAGGCCACATATCCTCTCAATACAAGAATGTAACAATGCCCGGGCTTACCCATGAGAGGCGATGTCAATGAACAGAACTGCTTCAGAGACCTACACTGACATCAAAATCTCATCCCTGGATAGATGTCCTTCTGGTGTCTGGCCTTCCCATATTCTTCAGTGAGTGGTGGGAAGAGGAGATTTCTAGACTTTGATTCATTTCCAGTATTTTATTTTTTTCAGAGTGGGTCCAGCCCCCAGAAATGTTCAGTTGCTGTTTTCAGATGTCTTAGGGAATGGATTGAAGAGCATTCTGAACTTACACTGAGTGCAGGCTAAAACAGAAGGATGACTGCTATGTCTTTACTGCTTTCGGGCTGGTAGGATGGAAGAAGCACAGCTCAGGAAACCAAGGAAATGTGGGTTTGGGTCCTAATTCAGTGCCCAATTTTAGTTATGTAATTTGGGGCTAACTATTTTATCGCATGGCATCAGTTTACTTACTGGCAAAGTATATAATTATTCATATCATTATTAATATTGTTAGAATTTTAGAGACAGAAGTAATGCATCTGGTGAGTCTCTACCTTCTAGATAACAAGCAATAAGCCTACCATCCCATATCACTTTTCCTTTCACCCTTCCCTTTTCTCACCCTCCTTACTTTGTGACCACTAATAGATCTAACACAAGACAGAGAGACCCTAGGTAAGGAAAAACATGTGGCCAGAGTGCAGATCATCGCGTGCCTGAATACTGTTTTCTAAGAATAAGCAGGACGTATTGTAATCTAATAAGATCTAACATACCTAGAAATCCAAACTTTCTTCGACTTTCTGTTTTTTTTCTCTCAACAAGTCTTCATTTCAATATATTCTTCAACACATTCCTTATCAAACTTTTCCCATTCTCAGGACACAAGTGTTTTTGAGAGAAAATTCTTTATTTTTAGTCAAATAACCACAATGCTCAACAGTATGGTGTTTTTTCAAGTTCTATTGATTCTAAAGAAGTTACAAGAATAACCTGGATTATGTCATGTGTAGTATAACAATCCCCTTGAAATGTCTACATCCTCATCCCCAGAACCTGGGACTATGTTGGCTTACGTGGCAAAGGCGAACTAAGGTTGCAGACAGAACTGAGATTTCCAATCACATGACCTTAAGACAGGAAGATTATCCTTGCCTCTCCAGGTGGGCTTAATGTACTCACAGGAGTCCTTAAAAGTGGAAGAGAGATTCTGAAGAGAATCTCCAGGAGAGAAGGCCACCTCTGGAAGCTGCAAAAAGCCAAGAGGCAGATTCTCAGCTAGAGCCTTCAGAAAGAAATGTACGCTTTGCACACCTGGATCTTTACCCACTCAGATCCATGTCAGAATCTCAATCTACAGAACTGTAAGAAAATGAATTTGTGTTGTTTCAAGCCACTATGTTTGTGGTAATTTGCAGTAGAAAACTTAAACAGAAAACAATGTATGAGCAGGAGGAACAGAAAACTTAAAACTACTATAATGATTTCATGAAATGACATTATTGACTGAGAAATCCTAGTACTTGAGAAAACTATTGATTTTGTGTTGTGCATGCCAACTCAGGTGCTGAGTTGGTTGACTGACAGAAGATCTCCATTGACATCACAATTATTTCTTTCTTTGTCAATAGGCAACCTGTGCACTCTTTCATGACACATTTCCAACATACAATGAGAAAAATCTTTGCATAGTTGTGATCAGAATGAATTACTATTAGGACTAATATGACATACATAGAATTATAAAATAGTTATAATTTATATTTATATTAAGATGTTTACATTTATATAAGTATATATATAATATAATAATGCATATTTTATATGATGTTATTCATATTTAAAAGTAGCATAAAATATATAACCATAATTATTTTATATCATAACCAAAAATATTTATGGACAGCACGTACTCAGTCTAGGAGGCAAATAAAACTACATCACAGGCAAGTAAACATCCATTATAAGGTAAAAATGAGGCTTACAGTAGAATAACAAATTTCTTTTTGCTGGATATATTTCCAGAGTATTTTAGGCTAAAAAAAGAGCATCTTGGCCAGGCACGGTGGCTCATGCCTGTAATCCCAGCACTTCGAGAGGCTGAGGCAGGTGGATCACGAGGTCAGGAGATGGAGAACATCCTGGTCAATGTGGTGAAACCCCGTCTCTACTAAAAATACAAAAATTAGCTGGGTGTGGTGGTGTGTGCCTGTAATCCCAGCTACTTGGGAGGCAGAGGCAAGAGAATTGCTTGAACCAGGGAGTCAGAGATTGCAGTGAGCCGAGATCATGCCACTGCATTCCAGCCTGGCAACAGAGTGAGATTCCATCTCAAAAAAAAAAAAAAAAAAAGAAAGAAAAAAGAAAAGAAAAAGAAAAAGAAAAAAAGAAAGAACATCTTCATACTTTAAGATACTTTTAGAGAGCATGATTAAAAAACTTTAGTTGAACAATTCTTTGTGGCAGCACATTGCCACAAATTGAAGATTATTAGGTAAATTGTTTTAACTTTTCATTTATGGACTACCACAAATATCTATACATTTCCCTTTTTAATCTGAGAGCTTGGATTAATTAGATAAACCTATGAAAACAGAATACATAAAAAGCTTCGATTTCATGATGTGAGTCCAAAATAATAAACCTTCCTAATGTCATCTAAGTTTTCAATCCAAGGTAAAGAGAAGAATTCAGATTTATTTCTGGAAGACATTGCAGTAAGAGTAAAGCCAAGAGTCAACCCTAGAAGAGTGATAGCTGTGCATTTAATTATTGGGTCTTTCTCCATGGAATTCAGATAATCATTTTTAATTTCCCATTAGTATTCAAATACCAGAAATACGTATTCAATAGATTTAACTCATAAGTTTTCACAATTGAACATATTAGGGTCAAGATATGTATTTTGAGATGAAAAAAAATTAAGTTTGTATGACTACACCCTGTATATCAATTGGTGAAACGTTATCTGCATCGTTTGTTTTAATTTATGATTTATCATTATGTGAATTGAATGTTTGACATAAACAATGTCAAAACACAGGATACACAGCAGAAAAAAATAGAAAATACTGTAATTCTGCAACTGAAATGTAATAATTTTCAATATTTGGATGTATATTGTATATTTTTTATGTACATCATACTGAAACTTCTACATCTTAACTAATCTAATTAATCATCAGTGTTTTTGTTAGACATTTGGGTTGTTTTCTCTAAAAGAGAAAAGCTATTATAAATAACAGTGTATGTTGGTGGGAGTGTAAATTAGTTCAACCACTGTGGAAGACAGTGTGGTGATCCTCAAGGATCTAGAACCAGCAATCCCATTACTGGGTATATACCCAAAGGATTATAAATCATTCTACTATAAAGACACATGCACACATATGTTTATTGCAGCACTGTTTACAATAGCAAACACTTGGAACCAACCCACATGCCTGTCAATGATACACCAGATAAAGAAAATGTGGCACATATACACCATGGAATACTATGCAGCCATAAAAAAGAATGAGTTCATGTCCTTTGCAGGGACATGGATGAAGCTAGAAACCATCATTCTCGGCAAACTAACACAGGAACAGAAAACCAAACACATCATGTTCTCACTTGTAAGCGGAAGTTGAACAATGAGAACACGCGGACACAGGGAGGAGAACATCATAGGCCAGGACCCCTCAGGGGATAGGGGGCAAGGGGAGGGAGAGCATTAGGACAAATAGCTAATGCATGTGGAGTTTAAAACCTACATGGGGTTGATGAGTGCAGCAAACCACCATGGCACATGTATACCTATGTAACTAACCTGCATGTTCTGCACATGTATCCCAGAGCTTAAAGTAAAATTAAAAATAAATAAATAACAGTGTAAAAACCTCATTTAGATAAATCTTTGTCATTGGCAAAATGCATCCGTATGACTGGTTTCAAATGTCTGGTGAAACTGCTACGCCAGAGAAAATATACAATTAAAAATTTTAGGGCCGGGCGCGGTGGCTCATGCCTATAATCCCAACACTTTGGGAGGCCGAGGTGGGCGGATCACGAGGTCAGGAGATCAAGACCATCCTAGCTAACACGGAGAATCCCCATCTCTACTAAAAATAGAAAAAATTAGCCAGGCATGGTGACAGGCGCTTGTAGTCCCAGCTACTCGGGAAGCTGAGGCAGGAGAATGGTATGAACCTGGGAGGCAGAGGTTGCAGTGAGCCGAAATTGCGCCAAACTGCACTCCAGCCTGGGCTACAGAAGCAGACTCCGTCTCAAAAAAAAAAAAAAAAAAAAAAAAAAAAAATTAACAGTTAAATTCAAGCTATTTTTCACTAGAAATAAGAATGCATATCCATTTATCTGTAAATCAAAGAATAGTAAAATAGTATTAATTTCCCTTTTATATTGTATTATTTTGTGAATGTTTACTCATATTCCCAGGTCCATTTTTCTACTGGGATTTGTCATGCTTTTTGTTAGAAATTTTAATACTTATGTATGTTAATGGATATTGCAAGTGTTTTCTAATGTATTAATATATATGTGTTTTGGTTGACTTAAAATATATAATTTAACATCATTATATACAACTGTTAAGTAAAATGATAATTCTGATTTTTGCCTTTTTTGTTTTTTGTGTGTGTGTGTGTGTGTGTGTGTGTGTGTGTGTGTGTGTAAACAGAGACAGAGAGAGGCAGGGAGATAGAGACAGCGCCTTTAATCAGAGCCAATCCTGATGAGTAAAACAGACCTGCCATCTAGATACTTATTAATACATTCTACTAGGCCTATTCTTTATTTCTGGACCCTGATGTCCGCTTTGTTTTTTAAGTAATTCAGATATTAGATTTATACAGTTATACTCTTGTCATTTGAATTATGCATTGTTCCTCCTTGTCAATATTTTCACAACTCTACTCGAATATTTACTCTTCAAAATGGATTTTGCAATCATTTTATCAAGAACAAAAAAAAAACATGCTATTGAAAATTTGGCTGAAAAAGTAACAATACAGAAAACATAAATTTAAGGAGCATTGACATGTTAGAAATGGTGATGCTTTCTCTTAGGAACATAATATGTCTCTCTTTTAAATCAATCCTCCTTTCAGTCCTTTGTCAAGTTCTATAGTCTGCGTACACTATTGTTTTTGAGTACTGTAAGCAGTCTTTCTCTGCATGAAGCAAAACAAATTCATTTAGCAGAAGGAGCTTACTACCCTGAGTGCCCCACACATAATTACCAAGACCTTCTGTCTTCAGCAGACACCTCCCAAAGGGGTCTCTGGCCCTGTGGCTGGGACAGGGTCCACTGTGCTCACATCCTGAGGCTCTGCCGGTCACCTTCCCCTTTCTGCCTGCAGGATTGGGTCTGCACAATTGCTTGTGTTGCTGCCAATCATCTCTAAATCCCTGAATTACATTAGTGACACCCCAGTGCAGGCCTGTTCTACAGTCAACCTCCCCTAAACTCTTGGTTTGCCACCCTCTGCAGTCACAAGTCAGCAGAAATGTTCTATCCACCTCTGGCAGCAGCCGTTTCAGAAGGGCTCCCACAGCAAAGGTGATGCAGTTTGTTTCCTTTATAACACAAGGTTCCAACCACTGGTAGGCACATGGAAGAGTGGGTAAAAGTTGTTCAGGAATGCATGAGAAGAGTTGCCCAGGCCCTGGTGGCCTTTCCCTCTGACAACAAGGCCTGTGGTGCCATCTGTCTCAAAGCGCAGGGTAATGGCCCTCACCCCTGCTGACTGCCTTCCTCCTCTGCTCAGATTCTGGCTTGCAGAGAATCACAGTTCCATATTCAGGTTCTACCTTCTGCCCTAGCCAAAGGCCTCTCCCCAGTTTTCTGCCCCAGGGAGCAACCATTGTTAGTTTACGTTCTTCCAAAGATATTCATTGCATACACAATCTTCTATGTGAACTTTCATACATAAAATGTTTCCAATCAGATTGTTCTTATATTTATATTAGACTACTACTCCCCATTTTGTGTTTTGCTATTTTGTGAAAATGTAAGTCTCTCAGGGATGATAATTGCATTTAGGTCCATAGGATAAAAAGTGACATCATTTGTAAACTGAATATTGTTCCACGGTATAAATATATGTATTCATCAATCCCATAATGATAGGATTTTATGCTCTTTCTGTACTTCACTGTAATAGACAAAGCAACACCTTTAGGGACATGTGCTTTTTTCCACATTTAAATCCCCATCTATGTGCTGTGAAACTGGCCTCCAAAAAGATCACTCTGCTCACCCTCCAATCAACATGGAGTTACTTGTACACCAGGCACTTGAAGATGACTATCTCATTAAAGCTTTAACTTGCATTTTCCTTATTATGAGTGGTATTGATGCTGTTTTCATATTTAGTAGGCCATTAAGAATTCCTTTTCTGTAAAATATCAATTTATGTTGTTGGCCTATTTTTCTACTAGAATCTTTCTTCTAACTGTCTTACAGCTTATTAGTTTAGGAGAATTACAATTTTTTCTGAGATCAAATATTTAAAAATCTCAGTTTGTTATTTTTATTTCAACTTTAAAAAGTGGCATTGACCAATTATCTCTGTCAATTGTCTTTTAGTTTCACACCGTAAAATGGATTGACTTTGGAGTGGTTTGGGGATTTGTGTATGGTAAGAAAAACATTTCATAATTTTAGTAATGTAAACAAAAATCCCATGGTTCTAGTAATTTATGTTTGCATTTTTTTTTATTCCACATGATGCTACTTTGAAAGTTTTATATTATATGAATACAAGATAGCTATTTGTTTGTCAAGGAACAAAGACAGTCAATGTTGTAAGGTTGACCATAAAACACACACATATTGTAGGCCAAATTAGCATCATGTTAAATAGGGTAAAAATGCAACTAAATATGAACGTACACATATATATTATTATTTTTCATTGAGCACTTTTAAATTAAAAGTAGGTATTGAATTGACTCAATGCCTTCTCAGCATTTAACATACTCAGATTTTTTTCTTGTTTGATTATGACTATAATGATTCTGACTTTTCTTTTTTAATTTTTTCCTCCTGGTTATAAGCTCCATCTGTTCTTGGCAAATTACTCCTCTGATATGCTGCTTGTTTATGTCTACCAACATTTTATTTCGAATTTTTAATCAGTGGTTATAATTAAGATTTTACTATAGTTTTTATGAATTTGAACACTCATGTATTTTGTTTTTCATATCAAGATCATGCCTCTTTCATGAAAAAAACTTGGAACAGAAATGTGAACTCTATCTCTGCACACTCTAGAGCAGTTTGGAAAGATTAAGGCCGGCCAGGCATGGTGGCTCATGCCTGTAACCCAGCACTTTGGGAGGTCAAGGCGGGTGGATCACCTGAAGTAAGGAGTTCGAGACCAGCCTGGCCAGCATGGTGAAACCCTGTCTCTACTAAAAGTACAAAAATTAGCCGGGTGTGGTGGTGGGCGCCTGCAATCCCAGCTACTCGGGAGGCTGAGGCAGGAGAATTGCTTGAACCCAGGAGGCAGAGGTTGTAGTAAGCCGAGATCACGCCATTGCACTCCAGCCTGGAGGAGAAGAGCAAGACTTCATCTCAAAAAAAAAAGAGAAAAGAAAAGAAAGATTAAAGCCATGTGGCTCTAATTCATCTGTGAAATGTGAATCTCTTGCATATTTTTTCTTTGATTAAATTACTGCTTTTATTATTAATTTTGATATTTCAGCAGCAGCTTTTGACCATTTTCACTTTGCTAGAAAACTGACCTATTAAACTAGCTTTTGAATTATTTTTGGAAATATATTTCCATTTCCAAAGTGTCAATCCTTATCCTATCAGCTTTCACTGTTGTGTGTCTTATTTGGAGTATTTTGCTTATTTGTACTTAAAAAAAGATTTTTCTTACTAGTTTCCCTCAGAGCATATTTTATTTTAATTTTCAAAGAACAAGCTCTCATACTAATACATATCAGCTTTATTTTTCTAAAATGGCATCCTATGTTCTTCCAGAGGATGGCACACAGGGTCTGAAGTCATAGAGCCCACCAATCTCAAGCCTGGTCAAGAACATGAAATTTTCCCTCTTTCTCTGTCTTCTTCATCCCTTCTTTTACTGTATTTTAAACTATTCATCTTTAGTATAATTACTGAAATTAGTTAAGACTTTTACAAGAGAGCCCAGGGGTTGTCAATTTGGCCTTCAGTCCTAGAAATATCTTTGAAATAAGGAAACAAAAAAGGTCTAACTACTTACTAGAATGAAAGAACAGTACTCAAATGTATAGGTAAAAGAAAAATTAACACCTCATTAAGACAATCTTACACACTAACTTTGTCAAAACACATTAGAAAAATATCCATATTTATTTTCTTCTCTAGGTCAATTTATATTCCTTGAAATTATCAAGTTCCTATAAATCAGAATTACTCTTTTTACAAAATTGTATTATCAATGTTTTAAAGACAATTTATGAACATTTGTGATTTACATCTTCTGTACTTAATAGTGTCTCATTTTTCATAGTTCTCCCTGGCAAATTTTTGGTAGTTTGTATTTTTCTAGAAAAGTCTTTCAATATGGTATAAGCTAAGGAAGTAGACATAGTAATTTTTAGTTCAATAAAAAATCACTTATTTATATTCACATCTTATCTTTAAAAAGAGTAGTAATACAATTCAAATATTATAAATCCATGAGGACAACAAATATATTTGTATAGGTCTTGCTTTGGATGAAAAGCAGAGAGCAGAGGAAGGAATGGTAATTAGTGAAGCAGGACAGAGGAAGCTTAGGTGAGAATAGAAGCATAGCAGAGTGTCTGCTGCAGATGAGGAGGAGAGAAGGTGGCTTGAAGAGACAGAGAGAGGACTGAGGCCTAGAGAAGTTGTTATAAATGTGTATAAGAATGAGGCAGGACTATAAAAAAGGAGTTCATAGCATCTCTGTATTACACACAGAAGCATCAACGCTGGCCCTGGCTCCAGCCTACTTAAAGCAGAGTGGATTGCAAGTTTATGATTTACTGCATAGGCAACACATTGAAAGATGTTTCTCTAAAGGAAACAAATCAACTCTTTGGGGGCCAGTCCTAAGAGAGATATTGAGGCACTGGTACCCTAAATCAAAGATTGTCACTCTCAACGAGTATTGTTAAAAGCCAGACACAAGTTAAAGGTGATAAAGACAGATTTTATTTAGTAATAACTACTGCAAGAGATGTTAAAGCCCACTGTATGCCTGTAATCTCAGTGACTAGAGAGGCTGGGGTGGAAGCGTCACTTGGGCCTGGGAGTTCGAGACCAGCCTGGAAACACAGTGAGACCCTTTCTAAGAAAAAAACAAAAGAACAAAACAAAGACACAACCCAAAAAAACCCCATTGTAGCCTGAGGTGAATTCTGCTGAAACAAAAGGCAAGAGAGTTTTTAAATGCTATGATATACAAACAAACAAACAAACAGAAACAAAACAAAGCAAAACAAAGAATCGAAAAAGGCAGTGAAGGGCATTATGATGGATTTGGTCCCTGAGACTAGCCAATCTGGGTTTGTGATATGGTTTGGCTCTGTGTCCCCACCCAAATCTCATCTGGAATTGTAATCCTCATGTGTCAGGGGAGGGACTTGGTGGGAGGTGACTGTATCACGGGGGCAGATTTCCCCCATGCTGTTCTCATGAAAGTGAGTGAGTTATCATGGGAGTTGATGGTTTAAAAGTGTGGCACCTCCCCTCTTTCTCTCTCTCTCCTGCTGCCTTCATTCCCTTTTGCCCTGTGCCATGATTTTAAGTTTCCTGAGGCCTCCCCAGCCATGTGGAACTATGAGTCAATTAAACCTCTTTTCATCATAATTACTCAGTCTCAGGCAGTTCTTTATAGCAGTATGAGAACGGACTAATGCAGTTTGCTAATTGGTGCTTTATAGAGGAGAAACAAACATCTCATACCTTCACGATAGGAGGTAGTGATGCAAGTTGGAAAAAGGTGACCTCTGAGATTAGGCCCTTCCCCTCCCTCAGGGACTGTGAGAGAGAGTGAGAGCTACTCTTTGAGTGTTTGCATTTCAAAGAGGTGGCTCTCAGGTCCTTGAGGAGACAGTTCTGGGCAGTAGAAGATTTATATCTCAAAGGGGTAGAGAAAGGATTTAGAACTATAAGCTTTCTAAACTAACTACTCTGAGAGGTGGTCCAGGGGCTTATCTGGCCATCACTGGGTTTTGGCTAAAACCAACAGTAAATTCTTCTGGCAATGTTGAGGTTTCTCAGTTGGGCATTGAACAGCAGATAGGATGATCCAAAGGGCATGACCCGAAGCTGCTAGAAGTCATGCTATAGTTTGGTCAGGTCTCTTAGTGAGGCATTTGGGCAGAGTCGTTATGTATTAAATGTGAATGGTGACCAACATATTCGAGGAGAGCTGGCAACTGGAAAGACAAAGATGAACTAAAAACAATGAGGAGAAAATAGGCCTAGAACAAACGAATGATGCAGATTCAGGGTACAGAGGAGAATTAAGCAACAACAGAGTGAAACTAGGCCAAATCTATCTTACAAACCACTAATTGACATCCTTATAGGCAGACATCTATATATTTACACAAACACATCAATGTGTATATGTATATATATATAAAACAAATCAATTTAATTCAATAGAATACCTTTAAAATAATGTTGAAGATTATTATCTCAAAAAAAAACAAAACAAAATAAAATAATGAGGTAAAGATTTAAAATATTACTAACATTTACACATATAAGAGAACAGAGAATGAGTCCAAAAGGAAATATCAATGCTGTCAAGGTCAACAGGCAGCAGATTGCATGGGTACAGTTAATGCCCAGCACATTTAGCGAAATGAAGATCCACAACTAAATCCATAAGTGTGAAACCTTAATACATCATAAAAGCTTTTAGAATGTAAGTAAAATCTCCTAAGAAGGAATAAGGAGTACTTGAATATCAGGCTTCTCTTTAACACTCAGTTCACCAGAGGTTGATTGAAGAAGGCCTTTACATACTGCGGAAAGGTTTCAAACCTAAAAGACTAAATCATCTCTGAAAATAGAAAATAAATGCAAAGACAGGATAAACAAATTTGCAACTCATCTATTAATTCTAATTAGAGCACACTTATGGAAGAGTCCAGAAAGACTCTTGGGAATGAGAGAAATAAAATGTTCCAACTAATGGAACTTTAATCAGCCCAGAGGTTATGAGGAACGGCAGAGTGCAGTACAGAAAACTGTTCACATTTGCATCCAGAGTAGTTACATCTGAAAGTCACGGGGGTCATGACTTTAGGCCTAGAGAAAGGAAAGCATAATCATAGTACGCAATTTGTGTGTTAAATAAACCATATTTAAGTAGTGATAATTATGTACCAATTGTTTATTTTTAGAATCAATCTGCAAAATCAAATATCGTTATGCTTAGTAATATGAACAGTACAAATGAAAAGATTCAGAGTTTGGGAGGTGGAGGTGATGGGAAGGATAAGACGATCTAACATGAAATGGAAATTTGGGCAGGGTGCAGTGGCTCATGTCTGTAATCTCAGCACTTTGGGAGGCCGAAGCGGGGGGATCACTTGAGGTCAGGAGTTTGAGACCAGCCTGGCCAACATGGTGAAACCCCATCTCTACTAAAAATACAATATTAGCTGGGCATGGTGGCGAGCGTCTGTAATCCCAGCTACTGGGGAGGCTGAGGCATGAGAATTGCTTGAACCCTGGAGATGGAGGTTGCAGTGAACAGAGATAGTGCCACTGCCCTCCATCCTGGGCAACAGAATGAGACTCTGTCTCAAAGAAAAAGAAAGAAAAAAAAAATTTGTTCACTGACTTTTCTATTGGGATCTGCTAAAGAGCTAGAAGTATCCTAAATTGTGGGAAGAAAATGATGGTGGAGAGGAGGCTGGAGGAGGTGGCGAGAATGCACAACTCTCACATCAGTGTCCCTGAGATACAGAAATTGGTGTTCTGTGTATTGGCCTCAGCTTTATGAGGTGAAGCCCAGCCATATTACGAAATAAATAGGGCAGAGTTTCATCCATTTTGTTCCATCTGCCTAAGAGTGAAGATAGGGCCAATATTCTGCCATTAGAATAACTGGCAAGTTTATTTTTTAGAGTTTTATTTTCCAAAATTTTCTCTTGATTGGCCTGTTTTATTTGGAAATTGGAAGAGGTTTTATGAAAGCTGTTTGCCAGCTGACATTTTGTACTAGAATTATTTTGATGGATCTGAATCAGTTGAGAGCACTGGCCTTTCCAAAGATCTTTTCCTGGCATGAAAGAATTACACTCAAGTAACATATTTTTGCTGCTGAGGTTCTAGATAAAGACACAGTTGTAGACCAGTAGAGAAGTATTATTCATGCATTTCTTCTTTGTACTCTTCTAGAATTTGTCTTTATGCCGTTAAGACTACTTATTTTTCTGTGTTTTTCTTTAATATTTGCAATTTTGAAAGTATTTAAGCATAAAAATTTGCTACTTGGAAAAGCTCCAATATGTTTTGTAAAGTTTTCACACGCAAGGTTTGTATTATTGTCCAAAACCTTAATAATTGGACTTGAATTTCCTCTTTGATTCAAAACAATTTCAGGAATGTACATTCAATTTTTCAGTGGTTGCATTTGTTCTGACATTTTTATTAGTAATATGTGGGTTTAACCAATTGCTACCTCCATCCATGACTTCTCTGAAATATCTCCACCTAGACGCCTGACTGCCATTTCTGGTTTGATGTGGCTGGAATAGAACTCTAGATTCCACTGCCCCTCCACAATCTTTTCCTCTTCCAGTCTTGTCCTAACAGAACTGAGCAAATGGCATGACAAGCCATTTATCACTCCAAATGTTCATGCCAAAATCATAAACACTATCTATAATTCTTACTGTATCTCCAATGTCAAATCCATCAGCCAGTTCCATCTTACCTGTGTGCACCCCTGTTACGCCCACTTCTCTCCGTCTCCACCTCTACCTCCTTACTCCACCCATAGCCACCTCTTCCTTGTGCTACTGCATGGTATTGTTATCTGTATTCTCACTTCTATTATTTAGTTCTTATAATCAAATCACAAAGCAGCCAGTGTGATCTTAAAATAGAAAACAGATCTTGTCATCCTATCCACTGTATTTGACAAAAAACTCCATGCTCTTTGCAATGGAATAAAAGCCTGCACATGAACTGGTGCCTGTATAATTTGGAGATTTTGGCTCTTCCCACTGTCTCCCTCATTTACTAAACTTTTTTCTGTGCATGCACTTCCCAAGCTCATTTTGACTTCATGACTACTTGGAGTTCTCTGTGGCTGGAAACTCTGCCCCATTTCTTCGCATACCTGGCTCTCCACATAGAGCCATCCCTTCATCACCCAGCATAAATCAGTCCTCCCCATCTCTGCTTAGTCACTTTCTGTCCTAACATCTTATTTTTTTCCTTCTTATATTGTTTCCCACCTTTTGCAACCAAATAAAGTTCATATTATTTAAGGTATTAATCCTGTTTTAATTATAATATTGGTTACCTCAAATAATATTTAATTGTCTAATGGCAATTTAATATTTAAGTCTGGAATTATTACCATCATTTAAAATGCCTAACACAACTCCATTAATAATTTTAGTAATTTACAAAAAAACAAATGAGTCTCATTAAGAAAACACAGATAAAATTGTTCACATATTCTCAAAAACAAATCTTCAAAAAAAGTATATCAGGACTATTAAAGCAACTATAAAGACTTGAATAGAAATTTCACTCATCACAAAGATCTACATGGGTAACGCCAGAAACCTTAGACCAGTTTTGCATGGAAAAGTTTTTATTTTAATGGCAGTACTAACAATATTCTAGGGCAGAAATGATACTCCAGTTAAAACAGAGACATAAAGCTGGAGATGGAGAGCTGATAGGCATTGATTGTTTCTTATTGTTGCCTGTTGCTTCTTGCTTTGAACACACAAAGCAAAACAAGAAAACAAATATCTCATTCGCTTTGGTCCAGTTCATGAAATAACAGCCACAAATTGATTATTCTGACACCATAGCCACCTTAAAAGTGAAGTGAAGAATAAACTGCAACCAAGTGCAACATCTGATAAAATTAATGGGAAGGAGATGAGCTGTGTGATGGCCAGGAGGCAATCAGAATTTTAGTAGGCACAGAATATCTGGTGTGGTTCATTAGGCAATCGGAATGCCATGTGTGTATATACACACACATACACACACACCTACATAAGGTTTAACTTACAGGCACACACACACACCCGAGAGAGAGAAAGTCTAACTTACAAAAGCAAAGATTAAATCAAATGCCTTATAGTTTGGGTGTTGGCAACTAAAGATAACTTCCCACCCTCATATTAGAGACCCATCCCCAGAAGAAATCCTCTGCCTCAGGACCCAGCTGGCATGAAGAAGTGAGCGAGCTGTATAGCACAGGCGCTCTCCAGGGTGCTGCAGTTGACCCACACATTTTCCTTCTCCACCAATGATTTCATCATCTATCTTTAGCGTAGCTCTGAGGGATTTCAAACATCTTTCTACAGTTTCTCATGCCACCAGTATAGCAGTAGGTATCAGGATTTTAAGCATTTGTCTTTTTAGACATCTTTGTCTTGACATTTTTTCTTGGTAAGCATGTATTTATCAACAGGCACATGTATTTTCTCTTAATCTCTGATAAGTAATTTATCAAGGTAATGTAATATGAGAAATGTAGGCATTTGTATTGTATTTTCTCCATAAATTATGTCTGTTGTTGCCCATTGAATCACCACTATCATTTCTGTCCAGTTTCTCACTGGGGCTTACTTGGGATATTTTGAAATAAACACAATCAATCAGGATTTTATTATGCAAGTGCCATAAATGAATACACATATCATTTTTCTAAAAAATTAACTTGGAGGCTGGGTGTGGTGGCTCATGCCTGTAATCTCAGCACTTTGGGAGGCCCAGGCAGGTGGATCACCTGAGATCAGGAGTTCGAGACCAGCCTAGCCAACATAGTGAAATTCCATCTCTACTAAAAATAGAAAAATTATCTGGGCATAGTGGCAGGTGCCTGTAATCCCAGCTACTTGGGAGGTTGAGGCAGGAGAATGGCTGGAACCCAGGAGGCAGTGGTTGGAGTGAGCTGAGATTGCGTCATCGCACTCCAGTCTCAAAAAAAAAAAAAAGAAAAAAAAAAAGAAAGAAAAGAAAACATTGACTTAGAGCAGAACATGTATCTTTTATGTATTTAATGAAGCACAAATTAAAATAGTTTAATTGTAGGTAACAGAGAAGTCTGGATGAAGCAAAATCATTTTTTTTCTAGCCTGCTGTTAGAAGGTGAAATAAAGCAAAATCTGGACTAACATAGGAACTCACGTAAAAAAAAGGTGCTGCAGTAACTGACCAAGCTTTAGCAAGGGGATGAACATTACCATTGAAGAGGAGAAAGTTGACTACATTACATTGTGTGACCAGTGTCAACATGGTCATGGAACTGATATTTTTACCTTCAGAGACAGGTCTCTAAACACTTTGTCACACTGAACCCGTGTCTTTCAATCTTGTCTACACAGTAGAATTATCTTGGGGTGGTGTGTGTATGTGTGTGTGTGTGTGTGTTTAATGTCAGTGTCCTATCTTTGAAGTTGAATTGTGTTGAAGCCCTATTTTGTAAATAGCTTCCCCGTGATTCCAATGTGAAGTCAAGTTTAAGAAGTTGAGAATTATACTGATTTTTGTGATGAGGAATCAAAAAGAGCCATCTGTCCCCACAGACAATGCTTAAGACCTACAGTTACTATTCTCAAATTTTGATCCAGTCTTTGGAATCCTGGAGTTGTACTGGTTGCTCCAACAGTCAAAACTTGTACTTCCTGGCTGGGCGCAGTGGCTCACACCTGTAATCTCAGCACTTCGAGAGGCCGAGGCGGGTGGATCACCTGAGGTCAGGAGTTCTAGACCAGCCTGGCCAACATGGTGAAACCCCGTCTCTACTAAAAATACAAAAATTAGTCGGATGTGGTGGCAAGCACCTGTAATCCCAGCTACTTAGAAGGCTAAGGTAGGAAAATCACTTGAACCCGGGAGGCAGAGGGTGCAGTGAGCAGAGATCGCCCCATTGCACTCCAGCCTGGGGGACAAGAACAAGACTTTGTCTCAAAAACAAAACAAAATAAAACAAAACAAAACAACTTGTACTTCCTGAAAAGACACAGACTGGACTGTCTTAAGCCAGATAACTGACTTTTATTCTTTCTCTGCTTGATGTAGAAATATTTATCTACATTTATTTTGACATCATATAACCCAACCCCTGTCAGTACCAACTTGACAAGCAAGAGCAGATACATATGAAATCTAGAAGGAACAGGATCGGATATACATAGCCAGGGGATTTACATGTCAGGAGATAGAAGGGACTGGGCATGGCAGTTGTTCATGAGGCTCAAAGACCATCTTACACAGAAATTGGGGCACAGCATTATCATTCATCATCATGCGCATGGAGTCCAGGGAAATCAGAGGCAAAGCTCTGTTTGGAAGTGGGTTCACAGGTGGATTCCCCTGGCTCTGACTTTGGCAAATGGTTAATTTTTCTCAAATGATTTTTTTTAGTTTGGGTATGCGAGTGTGCTAGTGCAAGACCACTACTCAAAGTGATTACCAGATAATTGTGCGTGTGTCAATTTAGTTATGGGCTATAGTTGTTCTGTTGGATTATGGGAAAATAAAAATATCAGTTCAGTGAATGGTTGGACCTTAGTCAGAGCGAATCACCCAGGACTGGCTGCAGCCATGGCAGTATGGACCTCCGCTGTCTGGGTAACCAGGGATTGAGATTGTTGTTTAAAGGGATAAAGAATTCTTCTTTATCTTGGAGGCATGTCTTCATTAGTGCTAGGTGCTATGTTTCTGGTAACAGAAGCCCAGTTCCCAGGTCACGGGGCAGAATGAATAGGATTTCTCATTCATCCCCAAGGGCTGCCGGTGACTTTTGTCTGTTTATCTGTTGAAACCCATTTTGTGGACGTTAGCACTCTTATATTCTAAATTACTGATATTCTGGTGCTAGTCAACACCTTTTTCCATCTTCAAACAAGTCCTTCTCCCTCCCCAGCAGAAAAAATAAACTCTGGTTATGACAACATAATCAACCATAAGGCCTCTTTTTATCCAGGAAATACATTTGTGGTCTATGTGAGCTAAGAGCACCCTGCCTGGCAATGATAAATGACCCAGGAATTGCATTCATCATAATAGCAATTATGCCAGACTTGCACTGATATTGTATCCAATTTTTAAGCCTCATTTAGGATCTATGTCTGACTGAACTTAATACTTTACAGGAATAATGTTAATTTTTCATTTGACTATGGATGATATTTATTAACAGGTACACTGGTGTTTATTTCAGTGTAAGATCTTGACTCTTGATTTCCTACAATGCAATCTGCACTCTTGTGCCTCTGGCAAATAGTACCATCTACGGTTACAACTCTTGGAATCAGATAATAAAATGACCCCTGGGTCAGTGCAGTAAAGACTTTGACATTGACTGATGCTTTAATAGCTTGTGATGAGTTCTTGTGAACAGGATCCCTTGGAAATGGTCTTTCTTCCAGCACTTCCCACCCTTCTTTCTCAGGTTAAGGCAGTGAATTAATGGTGCTTTCACTATTGTTTAACTTTGAGCTTTCCTTTCAGTTAAGTGGTGTTTTATGATGTTTTGCCCTAAAGGATATTGTATGAACTATCCCTAAAATGTTCACAGGGCTTGGAAAGAAAATTTCCCAAGTTTGGGGTTTATTAAAATAAAATCTTCCCAAATGACAAACTATATTAAACCTATTAGCTGCCTCCCCTACCATGAAGAAAGTTTACTCCTCCCTTAACGCAAATTTTATATGCTACACTCCACACGAAATGTTCCACAGGGGTTTCTGGTCTACCTCCAAGAGCTCCCCTCTCCTGGATGCTTTTATAGCACTCTTGGGTCTCCATTGTCTGGGAATTAGGGAACTCAGCATGGACTGGATATTACCCTCCTATTTTTTCCCATCTAGCCCAGTAGCTAGCACTCAGTGAGTGCTCCTGAGCTCCAGCCACCTACAGTTTTCTTTTTCTCTTGGATTAAAGCATGCCTAATGTTGAATTACTTACATCATATAAATTTTGAAGCAGTAAAGTGACTTATATTTTGACTTCAGTATTTATGAAGGTACATTATTAAACATTTTAATAACTCAATAAAGGATAAAAATACATCAGTATAAGCTGAATTCATTATATATATAATCTACATGTATAATGAGTATATATGTACTTCAGCATGCTTTCCCTCTAAATATGGAAATATTTATATTATTTTAATTAATTCTTCAACATAACTAGAATTTTAGTAATAGACTGTGTTCACTTTTGAGGCTGAATTTTCACATATTTTAATTTTCTCAGATATTTGTCTTGTTGGGCCAGTTTTTCAAAGGGGGCCAGCTGGCTAAGATAATCCTAGTGTTCTTTAAAAAAAAATAGAGAGTTTAAATTTTTAATTCCAATGATGGCATCAAATTATTTTACCCAATCTATTTGCAACACATAAGTTTACTAACTCTAATACCATTACCTCTCACTTTTAAAACTTTTTAAACTCTAATTTTGTCTTCTAGAATGTGTCATTTTTCCAAATATAATTATGTCATCCTGAGTCCCCCTTAGGGGGAAAACCATACTTGGCGTTTTTCTTTGTAGGACTCTCCCTGGATGTCTTCTTTCTCTATGATCAAATTTTTTGAAAGATGCCATAATCCTGAACCTTTAGCTCCCATAGCTCCCAAGGCTACCTGTCTCCCCAGTGCATCTCTCATCTGTGCAGTCATTCATTTGTGCACACTTGCATGTTTTCATTCTCTAAGTCAGGAATTATGTCAGAACATCTCAATTTTCTTTTTTCTTCTTTCACTTTTCTTTTCTTTCCTTTTCTTTTTTCTCTTCTTTTCTTTTCTTTTCTCCTTCCTTCCTTCCTTCCCTCCTTCCTTCCTTCCTTCCTTCCTTCCTTCTTTTCTTCTTCTTTTCCTTTCTTTTCTTTTCTTGCTCCCACCAGGCTGAAGTGTAGTGGTGCAATCTCAGCTCACTGCAACCTCTCCACCTCCCGGGTTCAAGCAATTCTCCTGACTTAGCCCCCTGAGTAGCTGGGACTACAGGCACGCACCACCACACCCAGCTGACTTTTGTATTTGTAATAGAGATGGGGTTACTCCATGTTGGCCAGGCTGGTCTTGAACTCCTGACTTCAGGTGATCCACCTGCCTCAGCCTCCCAAAGTGCTGAGATAATAGGTGTAAGCCACCACACCTGGCCAGAACATCTCAATTTTCAATGATATTTCAGTGTTTATTATTAGCCATGTATAAAAAAATTATTCTCTCTGCGTAACTTCTGTATGCTGGAAATGTTCTAAATTAAATTTCTAATTGTTGATTTCATGATTTTTTTCAAGATGATAAAGGATCTGGCAACTTTCCACTGGTTTACATGGAAGAATAATTTACTTTTCTCTTTCTCATTTAAAGAAAGAATTTTTTTGTTAAGTTTCCAAGGCTTTGAAAGAAAAAGCCTGGGTTCTGGCAATAAATTTTCAGGTGCGATTTTCTCCTGAAATATTTGTAGGGATACTTATCATAGTGAAAAAGCGAATGTGACTCCCCTTGGGGAAATACAGCCCAGTTCCCTGGGGTCCTGTACATTACAAGTATTAATATGTTCAAGCAATATAAAATGATCTTGAAAACCCAGTGAAATTAAAATGGCTGTATTTTATTTTTATGTGTGTGCAGGGAATGCTTTCTGGCCTAGAGAGTTGACACCAATTTCTGTGTGTGTGTGCTGGTGTGATTTTTATGTGTGTGTGTGTGTGTGTATGCATGTTTGTGCAAAAAAACAAATACAAAGATATTTTCATTTATAACTGTCTGCTCTTGGTGCCCCAGAGGTGGGTGCCGTGACCTAGAGAAGCCCATTCAGCAGCCATCTCATCTCTCCTGAGTTCTCTCTTTCCTGACAGTAGCACCAGACCCAGTGACCACCTCAGTTATTTGTTCCAGTTAAATACTTCGCTGTCCTTTTCCATGATCTTCTCATAAAACTTGACCTTCATTAAATCATTATTACCTACTCAGCCTATCTTCATGGTTGTGTCTATCAAATCTTTTATTCTGCTTTTTCCAAATCATAACAACCACTGGGAAATAAAATGTTTTTATAATTGTCTTTAGCAAGAATAAGAAAATGAGATTCTATTACAATTTTAGGACCTCCTTGCCACTACCTTTGCATGGTATTCCCAAGGGGGAGCCTGAAAGACACAGGATGAGGTTTTCTGTATTCAGAGTTTATATAAATAACCATGCGGTTCAAAAATGTCTCCAAATATACTCTTCCAATTAAGTCACATCTTTTGACAAGCTCATCTTTTGAAATTATCATCTTCCTATGAATAATTTAATCAAGTAATCAGATTGCCTAAAACCTAATTAAATTCTACCACGTTTGGTAGGAGCCAGAGACAGTTCTGGTGCATTGGAAAATTCCTAGAACAGACTCCCCGCACAGATTTTCCCAAAGAGGCTCCAAGGCTGAGTCATAGAGGAGCTGCCCCTCCTTCTCTAAACTGAGTCACACCAGATTGGATGGGAAGGGACTACAGAGGACACACAGTGAAACAGGTCCCCACCACTCAATTTCTAGAGATGGAGGAGCACAGCCGCCCCTGGGTTGCATTTTGCCTCTTGTCTCTTCTTTCTTTTGACACCCAGGCACTCAGGACTTGAGAAACTGAATTGATGTAATCTCTCATTCATTCATATTTCCAACCATCTAACAAGCATTAATTGTCACACTATAGTAGACTCCCAGTTTGTTGCTTGGTGGCCAGGAGTGGTGAGGTCTTAGAAGTTCAGCATCTGTCTTAGTATTGGCTTATACTTGTTTGAGGAAAAGGATCACCACCTTGCCCTGTTTTCCTGTGTTATGTTCATTTAGGTATTTGTCTTTCCAAGAGATAAAAACTTTGAGTTTTCACTTTTAACTGCTTTTCTTTATTTTAGGGGCATTTTATATTGTCTTGATTAATAAGATTTTATATAATATTAACAGTAATACTGTTGCAGTTTTATTTTACCATCCTCATCTCTAAGCTCCAATCTTTTATAACTGGAAATGTGTTGATAATCCAACTAACAAGTGATTAACAGAGACAGTGGGGAAATGGAAAAGTGTTGGTTGTGAGAGAGAGAAAGGAGGTCTCCTTGGTTCCCTGGTTTCTGATCCAGGTATCTAAAAGGACGGTGATCGTGATGAATTTACTGTGAATATGCTGCATTTAAGGAACCATCCATAAGAAGACGTTAGGCAGTTTGTGACAAACTGGGATTCTGGCAAGACCCCTGGACTGTAGATGTGGATTTCTGCCTTGCCAAGATTCTTCTTCTCCCCATCTTCTCTTCTAAAATATCCCTCCCAAACTGCTGCCACAGATGGTTGTTTCACAGATTTTAGGGGGAATATATAGGCCTGGTTATAATACATCTTAAACATTATACAGTAAACAAAATAATGAGATAAAATTTAAAAATAATAATAGTATTGAATTATAGCAAAAATAATAAATGTCACAAGTCTATATGGGTATAAGTACATGATTAAATGCATACAGAGAGGAAAAATGACAAATCCTTTTTACAGAAGAATTCCAAATATTAAATGTAAAAGGAAGGAGTGAAAAAGAAAATTACCATTAGAATGGCACCATAATAATTGCAGCAGATCCACAGATGAATACTAAAATTTGTAGGTGAAGCCTTAACGAGAAACAGGAAAATAGCAAAGCCTCAGAGTACCTTCCCCCAAATATTTAGTGGCTTTTAGATATGTCTCCAAGTTCTAAGGTCAGGCATGGTTGCTCACACCTTTAATCCCAGCACTCTGGTTGGCCAAAGCGAATGGACCATATCAGGAGATCAAGACCATCCTGGTTAACACGGTGAAACCCTGTATCTACTAAAAATACAAAAAATTAGCCAGGCTTGGTGGCACACGCCTATAGTCCCAGCTACTCAGGAGGGTGAGGCAGGAGATTCGCTTGAACTCGGGAGATGGAGGTTGTAGTGAGCCAAGATCACGCCGCTGCACTCCAACTGGGCGACAGAGCAAGACACCGTTTCAAAAACAAAAAAGAAGAAGAAGATATTTACCCCAAGTTCTTTAATATTCTTCCTTGTGGGAGGTAGAACTTCATTCCACCCCCACTGAATATGGACTGGACTTAGTGACTCACTTTGAAAACAGAAGACACAGAAAAGGATGAAAATGGTAACTTTGCATTGGAGAAACCTGGAAAACATCATCAAATGACCAAGGTCAACCTTACAAGGAATAACTCATGTTGATATGATGTATCCCATTATATGATTCAATGAGAAGAGCAATTTGGCTTTATCTGATATTTGCTCATGATTAGACTGGGGTTATACATTTTTTTGGAAGAATATCAGATAAAACCAAATTGAATGACATGCTACAAAATATCTGATCCATACTCTACAAGACTGTCAAGGGCAAGCAGATGCACAGAGTGGACTGAGAAGACATGACAGTGAAATGCAAATCGGTGTCCTGGACTGAATCCTGGAACAGAAAAGGCATCTTAGTACAAAGACTTATGAATACTTTCTGAAGTTTTGTTAAAGGTATTCTAGTGATGTTAATTCTTTAATTTTGATAAATCTACCATGGTTATACAAATTGTTAGCATTAGGGGACTGGAAGTGAAGAGTAAACAAGGCCTCTCTCTATTATCTTTGCAACTCTGCCGTAAATCTAAAATTATTTCAAATACAAAGGTTTTGAAATGTTATAGAGTAAACATTACTCCTGTTGATTATTGTAAGTTCAATAGACATGCAATTTAAGATCCTGTAGCATCCATCAAATTAACATATGAAATGAAAGTTAAAGCCTCGACTGTCCCTACAAAAATTAAACCTTACGAAAGTCATTCAAAATCATTTACTCTTTGCTGCTTTTGGAGGTACTGTGATTTAAAAATAGACAAGGGGAAGTGAAGTAGGTCATGTAGCAGAGATGGTTGCTTTTGGCACTGCAGACTTTGCTAGGATGAAACAGTTGCAGACACCAGCCACCAGTAAGTTAGAATAGCCCTGCTGACACCTATGAGGGTGAGATGGTAGCTGAGACTCTGGTAAGAAAACAGATATCTTGTTGACTGTCTTGAGCTCTGAGCTGACCCCACCCTGCACAGCACTGTGGCTACTTAATCTCATCAGCCTGGAGGAGGCAGCACGGCCCGCTGCCATGGGGCAGAGTATGGAGAGAAGGTCAGAGCGAAAAGATCACAGCTTTCGAACTAAACTGCAGGACAACTCTAGGCAAGAGATGAATGTAACAATGGGACTGTGAACAATGATACAAAACAGAGATGGCCACATTGGACATGTGACATCAGAAACACGCAAATCACCTTCTCTCTCAGAGACACAGATACAAACAAGATCAATCCTCATATCTATAGATATGAGAAATTCAATGCATGGGAGACACACATAAATTAAGGGTTCGTCGTGATTCATGTTATTCTGAAATTCTATGACTATGTACCCTTTTGTTTTATTCTCGTCATGGGTCCATTTTGTCTTTAATGAAATGATTTCCATTCAACACTCTATTCCAGTTTCTGCTATTCAGAGACACTTTAGGTTAATAATAAATGTTCTATGAAAGAACGTTCATCAACATCTCAGAAAAATGTTCATTATATCTCAAATATCTGTCAGAGCACCCACAAAAGATGTTCTGAATTAAATTCTTATTCCTAACTCTCGGTGGTCCTGTAGCTAACATAAAATATTTTCCTATTCAGAGGTGCAGAGTGGCTGTTTCCTTTCCTTTCCCTTTCTTCGTTTCCCCCTTCTGTTCTTATCTTTTATTTCCTTCCTTCATTTCCTTCCTTCCTTCATCTCCTTCCTTCCTTCCTTCCTTCCTTCCTTCCTTCCTTCCTTCCTTCCTTCCTTCCTTCCTTCCTTCTTCATCTGTGAGAAGCTTTACTGTTGTTATTGTGGTTATTATATACTGGGAAAAACAAGTGTTGCAAAGGAAAGAAATTCTGGTTTAAACAATTGCTGATTGATGCTCAATGACTTATTCAGCTTTGCTGTGTGGACTACATAGGACTTTGAGTAATACACTCTTGATTGTTCAGCTAGAAGTTGAAGATACAATTATGAAATTGAATCAGTTTGAGCTCTCCTTCTTGTTGGTCTATTTTTATCTTAACATGTTATGGGAGAAATAGTTGGAGTGCATCAAAATGAATAAGCAGGAGAACATTACAAGTTAAAAACTAGAAGACAATCAGAGTAATTATCCCTAGTGTGACAATCATGACGGTCTTATAAATAAAGGTTGCTATGATGTCTAATGCTCTTTTCTGACAGAAGGTGGAGTTAATTTATATACCTGCTTCTTTGCTCCAATATATTCTCAGTAATTCTTATTTACTGACACTAAAGGAGCTTATTAGTTGTTTCATTAGTCACCATTTCCCAGGGCAGAAAAGTGATTAAGACATATGAAATACAGTCATTGATTATGAAGAGGAAAGCTGGATTTGAAATAAAGCCTGGAATTGAAGGACCAGATAAACTGCCTAAATAGGAGAAAACAGGTCAGACAGAGCTGAACAGGTGAGCCCTAGGAATGTAGACAACTAAAGGCAGAGAGTTTCAACTAAAGAGCAGCACCAGCCTCACTCCACGTAGTTTACAGACACTGGCAGCCCTTTCCCACCCGAGCCTCCTGCATCAGGGCGGCTGCTGCCGTTCTCCTTCTTTGTCAGTTACCTACTGCTCTGTTCTCTGGCAGCAGGCCTTCAATGTGGACACCTGGAGAGATCCCAAGAGAGTCAGAAGAACAAGTATTGTTGTCTCTTTCATTTTGAATGCCACAGAATTACTGGTAGAATACAAAGCAGCTCTCAGGAGCACTGCACTTTTCTGTTACATGATTGCTGCCTCTACGCACCTTCTGAGGTGCTCAAGTTGGCCCCCAATTCTCTGGCGTAGACAGATGAAAAGTTGATGAGAACCGACAGGTGAAAATTTACCTGCAGAGCAGGTCATTTCTCTGTCCCGTCACCCTCCTCTTTAAAACTTGGTTGCAATGTTCCATCAGTAGGTGGAAGCCTAGGCTTGCCAGCCGAGTCCCAGAGCCCTCACACTCTGTCCCTACGCATACATTCTATTGTTTTCCTACCTGGCATTCACTGCAGTTTCCAGTCTCCACGTCTTTGCTCGTCCTGTGTTTTCTGCCTTCTCCATCTTTCTCAGAATTCTAATGATCTGAAATGTTGGAAGTCAACTATTAGCCTCTTAAGCAAAGGCTCTCTTGCACTACTCTCCACAACATAAATAAATGAATGCATTCCTGCTGTCCATTCTCTTTGTCATGATGCCCTGCTGTACATAATGACAGGCATATCATCCATTCTGACCTCTAATATTATAAATTCTTTATTCATTACATCCTAAGCTCTTTAAAAATAAAAGGCCATGTCTGACTCATCAGTGTAACCTTTTTAGTATTTATCACACTTCTTGGCACATAAGCATCTCCTAATACACATCATGAAAGTCACCACAATGACACTGATAATATTTTACCTTCAGAATATGTTTCCTCCTATCTGGAATCAAGGAACATATTTTTTCTTGTCCATTGTGTGGAGGAAACAAGAACTGCAAATGTGTGCCAGACATAGCAGCATTCTCCGGATGAAGAAGGGGCCAGGTGTAATGCCTGCCCTTAAAATGTTCACAGTCTACGAACTGGAACAGACATGCAGCGTGGCCAGCACAGTGCCCGGGTGTCAAAGGAGAGATTTGTTCTCAGTGTTTTGGAAACACAAAGGAAGAGCTGATTGGTTTTACTGGGGGAAAAGAGGCAACAGGACCAAATATTTTAGAGAAAAAATTGTGCGTGCAGATCTGGCCCAATTGAGAAATGAGAAAAGGGAAATCCAGGCAAGAGAAGAGTCCACGCATGGGGTGGAGTTGAACTGCGAAGATGATCACAGACTGAGATTACAAGGAGAGATTCCCATAATAATACAAAGTGGCTATAGCACTGATGTCTCCAAACACTGATAGCCACACACATTGACAAACAAAATGACTTGGCATAAGACCTTAAAAGAAGGATATCTCACCTTAGATTTGGGTGGACAGGGGTATTTCGGTGGAGGAGGTGGACTTTGAGCAGAGCAGAATCTTCAATGACTAATATAATTTAAACCAGGTAAGGAAACACAGGAGAGCCTTATAGAAGGGGACTTTGGTTTGACCAAAAACATGGATATAACAGTATATTTAAACATTGCAGAAATAAATTTGGCTAGAACAGAAGATATGCCAAGTGACATTAGGAGGTAAGCTTGATAAGCCATTGAGAGTTTGAAAATTATCCCAAGATCTTGGATTGTAATCTGTTAAAAAAAAAAATTGAAGATTTCTGAGGAAGAAAATTATGTGTTAGAAGACATGCTAGATGAATAGATACACAAAATATGGTAGAAACATAGGACAGAATTATTGTTCAGCCTTTAAAAGAAAGGAAGTTCTGACACACAATACAGCATGGATGAACCTTGAGGACATCAGGAGAAGTGAAACAAACCAGTCATCAAAGGGCAAATACCGTATGATTCAACTTATATAAAGTACCTGGAGTAGTCACCCTCATAGAAATAGAAAGTGGAGTGCTGGTTGCCAGTGGCTGGAGAGGGGACTAAGGATTTGCTGCTTCAGGAGCACAGATTTTTTGTTTTACAAGATGAAAGGAGTTAGGAAGATGGGGGCGGTGATGGTTGCACAGTATTATGGACATAATACCACTGAATTGTGCACTTAATATGGTTAAGACGATAAACTGTATATGGATTTTACCACAGTTTAAGATAAAAAATAATAAAGTAACTTATTTTAAGTGAGAACTTGCAGTGGGTAAGTCCTCAGTATCATGTTATTAGCAAGGGTGATGCGATGCCCTGAAGATGGAGGACTGTGGCAGGATCCCATCTTCAGCTCTCTCTAGGCATCAGTTTTCTTATGACCTGCCCCACAGTGTTGTGAGTTTAATTTTTTAAAAACAAACTTAGGCTGGGTATGGTGGCTCACACCTGTAATCCCAAAACTTTGGGAGGCCAAGGCAGGTGGATCACCTGAGGTCAGGAGTGTGAGACCAACCTGGCCAACATGGTGAAATACCGTCTCTACTAAAAATACAAAAATTAGCTGGGCTTGGAGATCCCCGCCTGTAATCCCAGCTACTTGGGAGGCTTAGGTAGAAGAATGTCTTGAATCCAGGGGGCGGAGGTTGCAGTGAGCTGAGATTGCACCATTGCACTGCAGTCTGGGCAACAGAGCTAGACATGGTCAAACAAAAACAAAAACAAAACAGAGAAGAAGACATGTTAAATAAGATTAATCCTGAAGCAGTAGGCTTCATTTCCATGTTAAATTTATTTCCATGCCAAATTATAAAAACATTTTGGGGCTGGGCACCGTGGCTCACACCTGTAATCCCAGTACTTTGGGAGGCCGAGGTGGGTGGATCACGAGGTCAAGAGTTCGAGACCAGCCTGGCCAACATGATGAAACCCTGTCTCTACTAAAAATACAAAAATTAGCTGGGCGTGGAGGTGCATGTCTGTAATCCCAGCTACTGAGGTAGAGGCAGGAGAATCGCTTAAACCTAGGAGGTTAAGGTTGCAGTGAGGCGAGATCGCAGCATTGCACTCCATCCTGGGCAACAGGGCAAGACTCCATCTCAAAACAAAACAAAACAAAATTTTGACGATGGCTTTGTGACAAGTCCTGTGATTGTGTGCCAGAGAGAGTGCACTGAGGAGTAGCAGGGCCTGGCAGGAGCAGCAGCATAAGGTGAGGAATGTGGCTGGCAGTAACGGAGGATGGGTAAATATTGTAGACGTGCATGTGCCACAGTTCCCCATGGTGTGCCTGCCTGGGTGATAGCAGGGAAACTCTGAAGACGTGGACAATATGTCCCTTGATTGTTTTGTGGGATGACCACAACCCTAAGTAAGTCATTCCTGTCCCACACATAATTGTCAGGAAACTGTAGGGTGTGCCAGCATGTGAGGTGAACACACAATGTCAAGAGCATCTGTTTTTTAGCCAGCCTGGCTGTTTCTTGCCCATGTTCCCCTGAAAAGCACTGTCCCCCGCAATGCAGCTGCCTCACCACGGTGCCTGCTGAAGCCCTTACTGAGTACACTGCCATGGGGTACTGGTATGGTGCTCTTCTCAAAATGACTATAGTGTGCCAAGCTACTAATGTCCACAGAACATCGATGCAGCAAAACTATTGAGGATTTGCTGAGAAGTGGAGGAGAGTCCATTCTCTGACCTTAATGTCAATTGTATTCCACTGGCCTTCACACGATGTGTTCTTGTAAAATAACATCTCACAATGATTTTTGTGAAAAGTGACCTGAAATTTCTCTCAAAGCCTCTTTCCCTCAAACCCAGGTAAATGTTCACAAGGGTCTTGGCAGGAGGTCCATCTGCTGAGACAGTGCTGGCCTGAGAGCAGCCTTTCCCTTTGATTTTATAGGTCAAATGCACTTGCCTGACTTTTACTTCCCTTCAGAAGAGTTCTTCAAAAATAAGTCTTTGTGCACTCAGACCCTTGGCGAGCTTGTGCCTCCTCCAGAAGTGCTCAGACATTTATTCATCCCAGGATGACCCTGGTTGAAATTCAGACTGAGACAATCTCTACCCCTGGTTGAGAGAATAAACACACGGGGCAAAACCTAGAGCTGGAGATCGCATGAGGAATGACCCATATTTGCTAATGTAAGAAAACACCCAGTATGTAACCATTGCTATCCACACTTCTACTGACAACAGAAGCACAATTGACCTCAACTGCAATATTATACTTTTAAATATTTATTTAATTGTAATATCTAAGAAAGAAGTGAAAATCAAAAGAAAATGGTATGCAATATTGCAGTTGTAACTAAATAATCAACAAGACCCTCTCATTAGACCGTTTATCTTGAATAAGCCATAAGTGGGCAGCTAGCTAATGTTGCTTACCCCTGCATATCTGAGGGTAGAAGGATTGATCTTTTGGTCACCAAAATGCAAACTAATCTCCAGAAATAATTTAATAAAGGCAACGTTAATAACCTTCAAGTTGGTCTCACTAGAGATTCGTATTTTTAAATGTCTCAGGTGCTGTTACACACTTAACCAGCAATCGTCCTGACAGACTGTCATCCATAATGTAAGGACCACTCTGTGGGACAGTGGCTCTGGCGCTGCCTTGCTCACAGCCCTGAGGCACTGCAGAGTGCTTCCAGGGCTGCCTGCGGAAAGGGGAGGTTGAGCTCACAAGGCAGGATGCTTTCACCTGCACTACGAATCACTCTCCTTCTAATTTTTCATATATTTAATTTCTGCAAAAGATTTTATACAAAAAAAAATTGCTGTTTGAACAAAAGTAATGCTATGTTTGTATCTAATAAATGAAAAAAAAACTAGTAAATCAGACATTTGGACACTGTGTCATAGAATAAAAGGTCTTTTGTCAAAAAAGGAAGGAAGGAAGGAAGGAAGGAAGGAAGGAAGGAAGGAAGGAAGGAAGGAAGGAAGGAGAGAAAAAAAGAAAAGAAAAAAGAAAAGGAAAAAAGAAAAGAAAAGAAAGAAAAAAGAAAAGAAAAAAAGAAAAGAAAGAAAAGAAAAGAAAAGAAAAGAAAAAAGAAAAGAAAAGAAAAGAAAAGAAAGGAAAAGAAAAGAAAAGAAAAGAAACCAGCAGCCCAAGAGCACTCCGCTGCAGAGTTGACCCGGAGCACTGCAATCCGTGCACTAGGCCACGTGGCCATTCGTCCACTCCGGCACTAGGAATAAGACCTGTGTTTTTTTCTGATTAATCCATGGGCCATAGGTTTTATGTCATGAGGCATCCATTTAGTTCATTATTAATGACTGTACTTCATTATTTAAAAAAAACTTTTTTGATTAGAATTCATTATTTTTTTGCTTTACCAACTACGCTCCCCTATATGTTACATGGACAAAAACATCCTCCTACAGAACCAAAAGCATCTGTTTTACATCATTTACATCATTCTGTCTAGTATTTTTTTCTTCTTTTTTTTTAGTGGAAAATAAATTAATTCTTATACGTATTTGATTTACTGGGGTTTATATTAACAGAAAAGGTCACACTAGTTGTAAAATGTTGCCATATATTACACTTATAGACCAGTTTATGGCAGAGATCTTTGTTCCTCTTGTTATTTAATTGGACACATTAGGTTCACCATTTTCATACAAGACATTAAATACTCAAGGGCCTGCCCAGGTGCTGTGACTCACGCCTGTAATCCCAGCATTTTGGGGGCTGAGGTGGGCAGATCTCCTGAGGTCAGGAGTTCGAGACCAGTCTGGCAAACATGGTGAAACCCCATCTCTACTAAAAATACAAAGATTAGCTGGGTGTAGTGGTGTATGCCTATAATCCCAGCTACTCAGGAGGCTGAGACAGGAGAATTAGTTGAACCTGGGAGAGTGGAGGTTGTTGTGAGCCAAGATTGCACCACTGCACTCCAGCCTGGGCAACAGAGCAAGACTCTGTCTCAAAAATAGTAATTATTATTATCACCATTGTCAGGCCTCTGAGCCCAAGCCTGCACATATATATCCAGATGGCCTGAAGCAACAGAATAATCACAAAAGAAGTGAAAAATGGCCGGTTCCTGCCTTAACTGATTACATTATCTTGTGAAATTCCTTCTGGACAATGAGTCTCAGAACCTCCCCACTGAGCACCTTGTGACCCCTACCCCTGCCTGCCAGAGAACAACCCCTTTGACTGTAATTTTCCACTACCTACACAAATCCTACAAAACTGCCCTACCCTTATCTCCCTTCGCTGACTCTCTTTTCGGACTCAACCCACCTGCACCCAAGTGATTAAAAAGCTTTATTGCTCACACAAAGCCTGTTGGTGGTCTCTTCACACAGATGCTTATGACATTTGGTGCCGTGACTCAGTCAGGGGACCTCCCTTGTGAGATCAGTCCCCTGTCCTCCTGCTCTTTGCTCCATGATAAAGATCCACCTATGACCTTGGGTCCTCAGACCAACCAGCCTAAGGAACATCTTACCAATTTTAAATGGGGTAAGCGCTCTCTTTTTACTCTCTTCTCCAACCTCTCTCACTATCCCTCAACCTCTTTCTCCTGTCAATTTCACTTCCACCCTTCAATTTCTCCCTTCCCTTAATTTCAGTTCCTTTCTTTTTCTGGTAGAGACAGAGGAGATGTGTTTTATCCATGAACCCAAAATTTCAGTGCCTGCCACAGACTCGGGAAGACAGTCTTCCATTGGTGTTTAATCACAGCAGGGACACCTGCCTGATTACTCACTCACATTTCAGAAGTATCTGATCACCGTGGGGACTCCTGCCTTGATCCTTCACCTTAATGGCAAGCACCACCTCCCCTGGGCAGCAAGTACCACCCCCCACTGAGCGTCTCTACCCTCTCTTTCCTTTGGGCTTCCCTCCTTCACTATGGGCAAACTTCCACCCTTCATTCCTCCTTCTTCTCCCTTACCCTATGTTCTCAAGAACTTAAAACCTCTTCAACTCACACCTGACCTAAAACCTAAATGCCTTATTTTGTTCTGCAACACTGCTTGATCCTGATATAAACTCGACAGTGATTCTAAATAGCCAGAAAATGGCACTTTCGATTTCTCCATCCTACAAGATCTAGATAATTCTCATTGTAAAATGGGCAAATGGTCTGAGGTGCCTGACATCCAGGCATTGTTTTACACATTGGTCCTTCCCTAGTCTTTGCTCCCAGTGCAACTCGTGCCAAATATTTCTTCTTTCTCTCTTGTCTGTTCCTTCATTCTTCACCCCAAGCTCTCAGTCCTTTGAATCCTCCTTTTCTACAGCTCCTCACCAGGCCGAGCCAGGTCCCAATTCTTCCTCAGCCTCCACTCTCCCACCCTATAATCCTTTTATCATCTCCCCTCCTCACACCCAGTCTGGCTTACAGTTTCATTCAGTGACTAGCCCTCCCCTACCTGCCCAACAATTTCCTTTCAAAGAGGTGGCTGGAGATGAAGGCATAGTCAAAGTTAATGCTCGTTTTTCTTTATCCAACTTCTCCCAAATCAGTTAGCATTTAGGCTCTTTTTCATGAAACATAAAAACCCAGCCCAGTTCATAGCCCGTTTGGCGATAACCCTTAGACACTTTACTGCCCTAGACCCAGAAGGGCCAGAATGCCGTCTTATTCTCAATATACATTTTATTACCCAATCTGCTCCCTACATTAAAAAAAGCTCCAAAAATTAGATTCCAGCCCTCAAACCCCACAACAGGACTTAATTAACCTTGCCTTCAAGGTGTACAATAGAGAAGATTTGCAATTACTTGCAACTATTATCCCTTTAAAACCTAATCACCCTTACCCCACTCAATGCCAATATCCCATCCACAGCAGGCTTTAAAAAGGTTAAAGCCTGTTATCACTCGCCTGCCACAATATAGGCTTCTAAAGCCTATAAACTCTCCTTACAATTCCCCCATTTTACCTGTCCAAAAACCAGACAAGTCTTACAGGTTAGTTCAGGATCTGCGCCTTATCAACCAAATTGTCTTTCCTATCCACTCCATAGTGCCAAACTCATATACTCTCCTATCCTCAATATGTCCCTCCATAACCCATTATTCTGTTCTGGATCTCAAAGATGCTTTCTTTACTATTCCTTTGCACCCTTCATCCCAGTCTCTCTTCACTTTCACTTGGAGTGACTCTGACACCCATCAGTCTCAGCAACTTACCTAGGCTGTACTGCCGCAAGGCTTCATGGACAGCCCCCATTACTTCAGTCAAGACCTTTCTCCTGATTTACTTTCTTTCCATCCATCTGCTTCTCACCTTATTGAATATTTTGATGACCTACTTTATAGCCCCTTCTACAAATCTTTCCAACAAGATATACTCCTGCTCCTTCAACATTTATTCTCCAAAGGATACAGGTACCCCCCGCCTCCAAAGCTCAAATTTCTTCCCCATCCGTTACCTAACTCGGCATAATCCTTCACGAAAACACGTGTGTTCTCCCTGCCAATTGTGTCTGGCTGATCTCTCAAACCCCAACCCCTTCTGCAAAGCAACAACTCCTTTCCTTCCTGGGCATGGTTGGATACTTTTGCCTTTAGATACCTGGTTTTACCATCCTGACTAAAGCATTATATAAACTCACAAAAGGAAACCTAGTTGACCCATAGATCCTAAATCCTTTCCCCACTCCTCTTTACATTCATTTAAAACAGCTCTAAAAGCTGCTCCCACACTAGCTTTCCCTAACTCATCCCAACCCTTTTTCATTACACACCGCTGAAGTGCAGGGCTGTGTGGTCAGAATTTTTACACAAGAGCTGGGACCACACCCTGTAGCCTTTCTGTCCAACCAACTTGACCTTAACTGTTTTAGTCTGGCCCCCACATTATTCCTGATACCACACCTGACCCCATGGCTGTCTCTCTGATCCACCTGGCCTTCACTCCATTTCCCCATATTTCGTTCTTTCCTGTTGCTCACCCTGATCACACTTGGTTTGTTGATGGCAGTTCCACCAGGCCTAATTGCCATTCACTAGCAAAGTTAGGCTATGCTATAGTATCTTCCACATCTATCATTGAGGCTACCACTCTGCCCGACTCCACTACCTCTCAGCAAGCCGAATTCACTGCCTTAACTCGAGCCCTCACTCTTGCAAAAGGACTGCATGTCAATATTTACACTGACTCTAAATATGCCTTCCATATTCTGCACCACCATGCTGTTATATAGGTTGAAAGAGGTTTCCTCACTATACAAAGATCCTCCATCATTAATGCCTCTTTAATAGAATTATTCTCAAGGCCACTTTACTTCCAAAAAAAAAAAAAAAAAAAGCTGGAGTCATTCACTGCAAAGGACATCAAAGGACCCCAGACCCTATTTCTCAAGGCAACAATTATGCTGATAAGACAGCTAAAAAAAACAGCCAGTATTCCTACCTCCATCCCTCTTGGCCAGTTTTTCTCCTTCTCATCAGTCACTCCTATTTACTCTCCCACTGAAGTTTCCACCTATTAGTCCCTCCCCACTCAAGGCAGAGGGTTCTTAGACCAAAAAAAAAAAAAAAAAAAATCTCCTTCCAGCCTCACAGGCCCATTCTATTCTTTCTAATTTTCAAACTTCTTTCATGTAGGTTATAAGCCGCTAGCCTGCCTCTTAAAATCTCTCATTTCCTTTCCACTGTGAAAATCTATCCTCAAAAAAATCACTTCTCAGTGTTCTATCTGCTATTCTACTACTCCTCAGGGATTTCTCAGGCCCCCTCCCTTCCCTACATATCAAGCTCGGGGATTTGCCCCTGCCCAGGACTGGCAAATTGACTTTACTCACATGTCCTGAGTCAGGAAACTAAAATACCTCTTGGTCTGGGTAGACTCTTTCACTGGATGGGTAGAGGCCTTTCCCACAGGGTCTGAGAAGACCACTGCAGTCATTTCTTCCCTTCTGTCAGACATAATTCCTTGGTTTGGCCTTCTCACCTCTATACAGTCCAATAACGGACAAGCCTTTAATAGTCAAATCACCCAAGCAGTTTCTCAGGCTCTTGGTATTCAATAGAACCTTCATACCTCTTACCATCCTCAATCTTCAGGAAAGGTAGGATTGACTAATGGTCTTTTAAAAACACACCTCACCAGGCTCAGCCTCCAACTTAAAAAGGACTGGACAGTACTTTTACCTCTTGCCCTTCTCAGAATTAGAGCCTGCCCTCAAGATGCTATAGGTTATAGTCCATTTGAACTTTTTTATAGATGCACTTTCTTGCTCGTCCCCAACCTTGTTCCAGACACCCGCCCTCTGGGTGACTATCTTCCAGTCCTCCAGCAGGGTAGACAGGAAATTCACCAGGCTACTAATCTTGTCTTGCCTACTCCAGATTCCCAGCCATATGAAGACACCTTAGCTGGATCCCTAGGAGTCTGAGTGCAAGACACCTTTTTTAATAGTCCTTCTCAACTTTTCACTTTGCATTTCCAGTTTTGCCTTGCACAAGGTCTCTTCTTCCACTGTGGCTCCTCTACCTACCAGTGGCTACCTGCTAACTGGACAGGCACATGCAAACTAGTTTTCCTTATTCCCAAAATTCAACTTGCAAATGGGTCCAAAAAACTTCCTGTTCCCCTCATGATACCAATACTTCACTACTATTTTGTTTTGTTTTTCTTATTATTAATATACAAAGAGAGGAATAGGCCTCGACTTACTGCTGAAAAAGGAGGACTCTGCATATTTCTAAATGAAGAATGCTGTTTTTACCTAAATCAATCTGGCCTGGTATATGACAAAATAAACAAAAAAAAAACTCAAGGATAGAGCCCAAAAACTCACCAACCAAGCAAATAATTACACTGAACCACCTTGGACACTCTATAATTGGATGTCCTAGGTCCTCTAAATTCTTAGTCCTTTAATACCTGTTTTTCTCCTTCTCTTATTCAGAAATTGTGCCTTCTGTTTATTTTCCCAATTCATACAAAACCGCATCCAGGCCATCACCAGTCATTCTATACAACAAATCCTCCTCCTAACACCCCACAATATCACCCCTTACCCCGAAACCTTTCTTCTGTTTAATCTCTCCCACTCTAGGTTCCCATGCCACTCCTAGTCCCACTTGAAGCAGTCCTTGAGAAACATCACCCATTATCTCTCCATACCACCCCCCAAAATTTTCGCCACCCAAACACTTCACCACTATTTTGTTTTATTTTTCTTATTAATATAAGACAGGAATGTCAGGCCTCTGAGGGCAAGCCTGCATGTATACATCCAGATGGCATGAAGCAACTGAAGAATCACAAAAGAAGTGAAAATGATCGCCATTCTAACTGGTGTGAGATGGTATCTCATTGTGGTTTTGATTTGCGTTTCTCTGATGGCCAGTGATGATGAGCATTTTTTTCATGTGTCTGTTGGCTGTATGAATGTCCTCTTTTGAGAAATGTATGTTCATATCCTCTGCCCACTTTTTGATGGGGTTGTTTGTTTTTTTCTTGTAAATTCGTTTGAGTTCTTTGTAGGTTCTGGATATTAGCCCTTTGTCTGATGAGTAGATTGCAAAAATTTTCTCCCATTCTGTAGGTTGCCTGTTCACTCTGATGGTAGTTTCTTTTGCTGTGCAGAAGCTCTTTAGTTTAATTAGATCCCATTTGTCAATTTTGGCTTTTGCACACCAGTTAGAATGGCAATCATTAAAAAGTCAGGAAACAACAGGTGCTGGAGAGGATGTGGAGAAATAGGAACACTTTTACACTGTTGGTGGGATTGTAAACTAGTTCAACCATTATTGAAAACAGTATGGCGATTCCTCAAGGATCTAGAACTAGAAGTACCATATGACCCAGCCATCCCATTACTGGGTATATACCCAAAGGATTATAAATCATGCTGCTATAAAGACACATGCACACGTATGTTTATTGTGGCACTATTCACAATAGCAAAGACTTGGAATCAACCCAAATGTCCATCAGTGACAGACTGGATTAAGAAAATGTGGCACATGTACACCATGGAATACTATGCAGCCATAAAAAAGGATGAGTTTGTGTCCTTTGTAGGGACATGGGTGCAGCTGGAAACCATCATTCTCAGCAAACTATTGCAAGAACAGAAAACCAAACACCGCATGTTCTCACTCATAGGTGGGAACTGAACAATGAGATCACTTGGACTCGGGAAGGGGAACATCACACACCGGGGCCTATCATGGGGAGGGGGGAGGGGGGAGGGATCCCATTGGGAGTTATACCTGATGTAAATGACAAGTTGATGGGTGCTGACGAGTTGATGGTTGCAGCACACCAACATGGCATAACTATACATATATAACAAAATGTAACAAACCTGCACTTTATGTACATGTACCCTAGAACTTAAAGTATAATAAAAAAAAAAAAGAAAGAAAGAAAAAGAAGTGAAAATGGCCAGTTCCTGCCTTAACTGATGACATTTATTTATTTATTTATTTATTTATTATACTTTAAGTTCTAGGGTACACGTGCACAACGTGCAGGTTTGTTACATATGTATACATGTGCCATGTTGGTGTGCCACACCTGTTAACTCGTCATTTACATTAGGTATTTCTCCTAATGCTATCCCTCCCCCCTTCCCCCCACCCCACAACAAGCCCTGGTGTGTGATGTTCCCCACCCTGTGTCCAAGTGATCTCATTGTTCAATTCCCACCTGTGAGTGAGAACATGCTTTGTTTGGTTTTCTCTCCTTGCGATAGTTTGCTGAGAATGATGGTTTCCAGCTTCATCTATGTACCTAAAAAGGCCATGAACTCATCCTTTTTTATGGCTGCATAGTATTCCATGGTGTATATGTGCCACATTTTCTTAATCCAGTCTGTCGCTGATGGATATTTGGGTTGGTTCTAAGTCTTCACTATTGTGAATAGTGCCACAATAAACATACATGTGCATGTGTCTTTATAGTAGCATGATTTATAATCCTTTGGATATATACTGCAATAATGGGATTGCTGGGTCAAATTGTATTTCTAGTTCTAGATCCTTGAGGAATCGCCACACTGCCTTCCACAATGGTTGAACTAGTTTACACTCCCACCAACAGTATAAAAGTTGTCCTGTTTTTCCACATCTCTCCGCACCTGTTGTTTCCAGACTTTTTTTTTTTTTTTTTTTTTTTTTTGAGAAGGAGTCTGGCTCTGTTACCCAGGCTAGAGTGCAGTGGCATGATCTTGGCTCACTGCAAGCTCCGTCTCCTGGGTTCACGCCATTCTCCTGCCTCAGCCTCCTAAGTAGCTGGGACTACAGGTGCCTGCCACCACGCCCAGCTAATTTTTGGTATTTTTAGTAGAGACGGGGTTTCACTGTGTTGGTCAGGATGGTCTTGAGCTCCTGACCTTGTGATCCACCCACGTTGGCCTCCCAAAGTGCTGGGATTACAGGCATGAGCCACCTCACCCAGCCTGTTTCCTGACTTTTTAATGATTGCCATTCTAACTGGTGTGAGATGGTATCTCATTGTGGTTTTGATTTGCATTTCTATGATAGCCAGTGATGATGAGCAATTTTTTCAGTGTCTATTGGCTGCATAAGTGTCTCCTTTTGAGAAATGTCTGTTCATATCCTTTGCCCACTTTGTGATGGGGTTGTTTGATATTTTTCTTGTAAATTTAAGTTCTTTGTAGATTCTGGATATTAGCCCTTTGTCAGATGAGTAGATTGCAAAATTTTTCTCCCATTCTAGATTGCCTGTTCACTCTGATTCTTGTTTCTTTTGCTGTGCAGAAGCTCTTTAGTTTAATTAGATCCTATTTGTCCATTTTGACTTTTGTTGCCATTGCTTTTGGTGTTTTAGTCAAGAAGTCCTTGCCCATGTCTATGTCCTGAATGTTAATGCCTAGGTTTTCTTCTAGGGTTTTTATGGTTTTAGGTCTAACATTTACGTCTTTAATCCATCTTGAATTAATTTTCGTATAAGGAGTAAGGAAAGGATCCAGTTTCAGCTTTCTACTTATGACTAGCCAGTTTTCCCAGCACCATTTATTAAATAGGGAATCCTTTCTCCATTTCTTGTTTTTGTCAGTTTTGTCAAAGATCAGATGGTTGAGGATGTGTGGTGTTATTCCTGAGGGCTCTGTTCTGTCCCATTGGTTTATATATCTGTTTTGGTACCAGTACCATGCTGTTTTGGTTACTGTAGCCTTGTAGTATAGTTTGAAGTCAGGTAGTGTGATGCCTCCAGCTTTGTTCTTTTGGCTTAAGATTGTCTTGGCAATGTAGGCTCTTTTTTGGTTCCACATAAACTTTAAAGTAGTTTTTTCCAATTCTGTGAAGAAAGTCATCGGTAGCTTAATGGGGATGGCATTGAATCTATAAATCACCTTGGCTGTATGGCCATTTTGATGATATTGATTCTTCCTATCCATGAGCATGGAATGTTCTTCCATTTGTTTGTGTCCTCTTTTATTTCGTTGAGCAGTGGTTTGTAGTTCTCCTTGAAGAGGTCCTTCACTTGCCTTATAAGTTGGATTCCTAGGTATTTTATTATCTTTGAAGCAATTGTGAATGGGAATTCACTCATGATTTGGCTCTCTGTTTCTGTTTTTGGTGTATAGGAATGCATGTGATTTTTGCACATCGATTTTGTTTCCTGAGATTTTGCTGAACTTGCTTATCAGTTTTAGGAGATTTGGGGCTAAGACGATGGGGTTTTCTAAATATTTAATCATGTCATCTGCAAACAGGGACAATTTGTCTGCCTCTTTTCCTAATTGAATACCCTTTATTTCTTTCTCTTGCCTGATTGCCCTGGGCAGAACTTCCAACACTCTGTTGAACAGAAGTGGGAAGAGATGGCATCCCTATCTTGTGCCAGTTTTCAAAGGGAATGTTTCCAGTTTTACCCATTCAGTATGATATTCAAGGTATTATTATTTTGTGATATGTCCCATCAATATCTAGCTAACTGAGAGTTTTAACAGGAAGGTCTGTTGAATTTTGTCAAAGGCCTTTTCTGTGACTATTGAGATAATCATGTGGTTTTTGTTTTTGGTTCTGCTTATATGGTGGATTACATTTATTGATTTGCGTATGTTGAACCAGCCTTGCATCCCAAGGATGAAGCCAACTTGATCATGGTAGATAAGCTTTTTGATGTGCTGCTGGATTCGGTTTGTCAGTATTTTCTTGAGGATTTTTGCATTGATGTTCATCATGGTTATTGGTCTAAAATTCTTTTTGTTGTGTCTGTTCCAGGCTTTGATGTCAGGATGATGCTGGCCTCATAAAATGAATTAGGGAGGATTCCCTCTTTTTCTATTGATTGGAATAGTATCTGAAGGAATGGTACCAGCTCCTCTTTGTACCTCTGGTAGAATTGGGCTGTGAATCCATCTGGTCCTGAACTTTTTTTGGTTGGCAGGCTATTAATTATTGCCTCGATTTCACAACCTGTTATTGGTCTATTCAGGGATTCAACTTCGTTCTGGTTTAGTCTTGGGAGGGTGTATTTGTCCAGAAATTTATCCATTTCTTCTAGAATTTCTAATTTATTTGCATAGAGGTGTTTGTAATATTCTCTGATGGTAGTTTGTATTTCTGTGGGGTTGGTGGTGATATCCTCTTTATCATTTTTTATTGTATTTATTTGATTCTTCTCTCTTTTCTTCTTTATTAGTCTTGCTAGCGGTCTATCAATTTTGTTGATCTTTTCAAAAAACCAGCTCCTGAATTCATTGATTTTTTGAAGGGTTTTTTCGTGTCTCTGTCTCCTTCAGTTCTGCTCTGATCTTAGCTATTTCTTGCCTTCTGCTAGCTTTTGAATGTGTTTGCTCTTGCTTCTCTAGTTCTTTTAATTGTGATGTTAGGGTGTCAATTTTAGATCTTTCCTGCTTTCTCTTGTGGGCATTTAGTGCTACAAATTTCCCTCTACACACTACTTTAAATGTGTCCCAGAGATTCTGGTATGTTGTGTCTTTGTTTTCATTGGTTTCAAAGAACATCTTCATTTCTGCCTTCATTTCGTTATGTAACCAGTAGTCATTCAGGAGCAGGTTGTTCAGTTTCCATGTAGTTGTGCAGTTCTGAGTGAATTTCTTAATCCTGAGTTCTAATTTGATTGCACTGTGGTCTGAGAGACAGTTGGTTAAGATTTCTTTTCTTTTACATTTGCTAAGGAGTGCTTTACTTCCAACTATGTGGTCAATTTTGGAATAAGTGCAATGTGGTGCTGAGAAGAATGTATATTCTATTGATTTGGGGTGGAGAGTTCTGTAGATGTCTATTAGGTCTGCTTGGTGCAGAGCTGAGTTCAAGTCCTGAATATCCTTGTTACCTTTCTGTCTCTTTGGTCTGTCTAATGTTGACAGTGGGGTGTTAAAGTCTCCCATTATTATTGTGTGGGAATCTAAGTCTCTAAGGACTTGGTTTATGAATCTGGGTGCTCCTGTATTGTCTGCCTTTCCAACTGAGGTACCAGGTTCATCTCATTGGACTGGTTAGACAGTGGGTGCAGCACAAGGAGTGTGAGCCAAAGCAGGGCAGGGCATTGCCTCACCTGCGAAGCACAAGTGGTCAGGGAATTCCCTTTCCTAGCCAAGGGAAGCTGTGACAGAGGGTACCTGGAAAATCAGGACACTCTCACCCTAATACTGCGCTTTTCTGATGGTCTTAGCAAACAGTACACCAGGAGATTATATCCTGCGCCTGGCTCAGCAGGTCCCACGCCCACGGATCCTTGCTCACTGCTAGCACAGCAGCTGGAGATGGAACCGTGAGGGGGCATTGAGGCCGAGGGAGGGGCGCCAGCCATTGCTAAGGCTTAACTAGGTAGACAAAGCAGTGAAGAAGCTCAAATTGGGTGGAGCCCACTGCAGCTCAAGGAGGCCTGCCTGGCTCTGTAGACTCCACCTCTAGAGGGAGGGCATAGCTGAATAAAAGGCAACAGAAACTTCTGCAGACTTAAATGTCCCTGTCCGACAGCTTTGAAGACAGCAGTGGTTCTGACAGCTTTGAAGAGAGCAGTGGTTCTCCCAGCACGGACCTTAAGATCGGAGAACAGACAGACTGCCTCCTCAAGTGGGTCCCTGACACCTAAGTAGCCTAACTGGGAGACACCTGCCAGTAGGGGCCAACTGACATCTCATACAGCTGGATACACCTCATACAGTGGATCGCTCAGCAGAAACTCTACAAGCCAGAAGAGACTGGAGGCCAATATTCAACATTATTTTTCTTTTTTTAGACAGAGTCTCACTCTCTCACCCAGGCTGGAGTGCAGTGATGCAATGTTGGCTCACTGCAAGCTCTGCCTCCTGGGTTCACACCATTCTCTTGCCTCAGCCTTCCGAATAGCTGGGACTACAGGCGCCCGCCACCACGCCCAGGTAATTTTTTGTGTTTTTAGTAGAGACAGGGTTTCACCATGTTAGCCAGGATGGTCTCGATCTCCTGACCTCGTGATCCACCCGCTTCAGCCTCCCAAAGTGTTGGGATTATAGGCATCAGCCACCGTGCCTGGCCCAACATTCTTAAAGAAAACAATTTTCAACCCAGAATTTCATAATCAGCCAAACTAAGCTTCATAAGTGAAGGAGAAATAAAATTCTTTAGACAAGCAAATGCTGAGAGATTTTGTCACCACAATGCCTGCCTTACAAGAGCTCCTGAAGGAAGTACTAAACATGGAAAGGAATAACCGGTACCAGCCACTGCCAAAACATGCCAAATTGTAAAGACCATTGGTGCTAGGAAGAAACTGCATCAACTAACAAGCAAAATAACCAGCTAACAAAATGACAGGATCAAATTCACACATAACAATATTAACCTTAAATGTAAATGGGCTAAATGGCCCAATTAAAAGACACAGACAGGCCAATTGGATAAAAAGTCAAGACCCATCAGTGTGCTGTATTCAGGAGACCCATCTCACATGCAGAGACACACATAGGCTCAAAATAAAGGGATGGAGGAAGATCTACCAAGCAAATGGAAAACAAAGAAAAGCAGGGTTGCAATCCTAGTCTCTGATAAAACAGACTTTAAACCAACAAAGATCAAAAGAGACAAAGAAGGCCATTACATAACAGTAAAGGCATCAATTCAAGAAGAAGAGTTAACTAAATTGATGACATTATCTTGTGAAATTCCTTCTCCTGGACAATGAGTCTCAGAAGCTCCCTGCTGAGCACCTGGTGAACCCCCATCCCGCCCACCAGAGAACAACCCCTTGACTGTAATTTTCCACTACCTACACAAGTCCTGTAAAACTCTGCCACCCCATCTCCCTTCGCTGTTTCTCTTTTCAGACTCAGCCCGTCATCATCACCATAGTCAAGGGCCCAGTGTTCAGAATATTAATCATCAGGTGGACTCATTGAATAAAAGACATGTCTTCCCCTTATGCAATTGTTGGTTCAGTTTTTCTCAGCATCGAACCCACTCTGGTGTATTCTGTGAGGCTGGGTTTGGGTGCTGCAAGCTTCACTTCCCACACTCCCTGCCAACTGACTTCTTGCGGCCAGTGGGAGACCTGAGAGGGAGACTCAGAGCTGAGAGAAGGGAATAAGGCACTTCTTTCCTGTGTCTTAGTTCCTGGCAAGGATCCCTTGGTGGCTGATTCCCATGCCTGTTTTTTGACCTTCTGAGTACTTGATGCAAAATGGGTCTCCTTAAAGGTCCAAACCTCAGCTGTGCAGTCCCTTTGTTGAGTGTTCAGCCTTTCAATACCTGCATCTCTATGACCTGCATTCAACATCTCCTGTGAATAGTCTGTAATGCCAGTTCTGCTGTCCTGACTAGATCTGGACACACACAGCCTTCAATCTTGGAAAAACAAACTCATAGAAGTTAAATTATCTCCAGTCTCACAGATAGCAAATAGATTATAGAATTCTAAGGTTGGAATGATCCTCACAGATGATGGAATCTTCAATTTATAGATGAATTTTGCATTGTTTTAAAAGTTAGGCAATTTACACAATATGATTCAGCTACTAAATGGCAGAATTAAAACTCGAGTTGATTTTTTTGGTACATACTTTCATTTGAATTTAATTTTTATGTTCAAAATGCATTGTGGAAGATCCAAACTAACATGCTTTAAATAAAGCTATTGTCAATGAGAGGTAAGTTGAGAGTTTTCAATGGAGAAAAAGGAGCCAGCTTATTTTAATGTCTGTCATTTTGTACACAGAAATTAATTAATTCTCCTAGTCAATTTTCCTTTCAACATGGCCACAACAGACCTTTTTTAGTGCAGAGATACATGGACACATTCTCCAGAATCCCCCAGATGGAAGAGCAGAACTGAAGAGATCAAACTGAGTTGAAAATGAATCCATCTCTGTATTGAACTTCTGACCAAATGTTTCATGTCTCGTCAATTAGACCTCTTGACCAGTGCACTTTTTGTGCTTAACAAAGCTCCCTTAAATTCATTGCTCATTAAGCATGTCTAATCACCCCAAAGTCTTGAACAGACAATTCACATGAACAGATTGCCTGCAAGTTTTTGATGCTAAGCACCACTAAACATATGCTTAATGTCTCAACATTTCAAACCAGTTCGTAATAAGCAACTTTCCATGGTAAAGTTTATATTTTTGACAGGTAAGTTAAATCTTTCTTCTTTGCAGTTCTGCTAATATTTTTGACCTTGAATACTAATAGCAAAATTGACTTAAATCACTATATTACTATTTTTAACAAAAAGTGTTTCATATTGAAAGTAAGCTCTTTAAAATAAATTCATTTAAGTGTCTTTATTATCTAGTTGAAAGAAAAAAAATGCTTTGATTTTCCTGAGAAAAGGAGTACTTCTCATTTTTTAATGGATATTTCAGCAATTTTAGCTCACTTCTAATTTATTTATGTCCAGAAAGGCAAGACATGATTTTTATTTGATGCCATACTTTTCACTTAAAAGGGATACAACTATTGCAAACCAAATTCACGCCAAAATCATAATGAAATTGAGATCTTAGTTTTGCTTTCTATTGGTTTTAATTTTATATGTGAGAGACTATCTCAGTTTAAAAAACGTATTTCAAATATTTGAAATTTCAAATGAAGTAAATTCATTGAAAGATTTCCAGAAGAGAAAAACTGTCATTAGTTTCTATCTTAGTAATAAAAGTGTGCTTATCATGCAAAAGGAAGAAAGTATCAAAATGACTTGAGCCTTGAAGCCCCTGTCAGCAAACAGCCACCAAGGTTTGACCAGAAACTCAATGCAAAATAAAATAACTCACTGGGTAACTGGTGGTGTTTTCCTTCCCTAAAAAGTACCGGATAAGAATATCAGCAACCCCCTTAACAAATCCTCACTCTCTCATTCTACCTCTTACATTTCATCCTCTGAGAAAACAAGTCTTTCATTGGATGACAATTGTACTCTAATTTTAGACACATTCATGAAGGTCTATGTGGAAGGGACATAGGATTTCAGGAGCTCTGATTCAGGAGCCACACCACCTGCCTTCTGTGCCTCAGTTTCCACCTTCATGAAAGCAGGATAATAGCACCTCACTAGTGGAAGTGTTGTGAATAGTGAGTTAATATACGTAAAACTTAGTATAGTGTCTGACCCTACCCCCCAGTCTCTTAAAAAGACTAAATTCTTTCTGAATATTAGCAATTCTATTATTTCATTCTTATTCTTCTTTTTCTATTTTGTGCAAGATTTCTAAAAGATTGATTTATTCAATATGAATTTTGTATCTGGAAAATGAAACACCTAAGTTTATTTTTCATGAGAATTTTTGGGTGTATTGGGGCCTAAAATCTTGCTTAAAGATTATATCTTTTTAGAAAAAAATAGAGTTACATTTTCTATCCTAAATATGATTGATTCAACATATAATTAGTCACATTGCTCTCTGTCTTCCTATCCCAAAGTCTTTAATCTCAGGTCTAGAGTTACTACCTGGTCGTAATATTAAGTTATTTCAATGAATATCAACTTTCATTCTGCAAAACAATATTATGATTCTAATCATTTTATACAATGTCATGAACTTCTTTTAAATGTGGGGTGGTGTTCTAAAAACATGTCTAAAACACTGTGGAAATCAGTTATTCAAAATCTAAGCTGTAGTCAGGCACAGTGGCTTATGCCTGTAATTCCAGCACTTTGGGAGGCTGAGGCAATGGGATCACCTGAGGTCAGGTGTTTGAGAGCAGCTTGGCCAACACGGCAAAATCCCATCTCTACTAAAAATACAAAAATTCCCTGGGCGTGGTGGTGTCATGCTCCTGTAGTCCCAGCTTCTCAGGAGGCAGAGGCAGGAGAAATCATTGAACATGGGAGGCAGAGGTTGCAGTGAGCTGAGATTGCATCACTGCACTCTAGCTTGGGGAACAGAGTGAGACTCCATCTAAAAAAAAAAAAAAAATATATATATATAAAATACACACACGCTATTAGAACTCATTATTTTGAGCCTTAAAGGAATATGATTATGGGGTCTGTGTCAGGTGGCAGGCAGCTATACCTGAGGCAGCTGTAACCTTTTTTCCCTGATTATAAGTTACTCTTCTTCCTTATCTGCACAGTTTTCTAAATGTTGTAAAGGACTCACGGATGCCAGGGAAGACTCCTTTTCACGTCACTGCTGATCATCATTATAAATGAATTTCTCTCTTACCTTTCTTACACAGACTTCATGGCTACCACATTGTCTTAAGATGGAATATTAATACACCTTTTTAAGTTGAAAAGAAAAAAAAAATCACCGCAAAGAAAAGAAAATGACCCTTTTGTAGTTCATAAGCAGGATAACTGGGTTTTCATGCTCTTGTGTGAGATGCGCCTCGCTCAATGTTGGCACATTACCTGTCTGATGTGAAAAAAAAAAAAAAAAAGAAAGGAAAGGAAAATAAAAGAAAGAAAAGGAAAAGGAAAGTAAAAGAGAAATGGAAAGGAAAAAGGAAGAGAAGAGAAAGGAAGCAGAGGAGGAAGGGAAGGAAGGGGGAAAGGAAGGAAGAAGGAAGGGGGAAGGGAAGGGGGAAAGGAAAGGGGAAGGGAAAGGAAGGGGGAAGGGACAGGGAAAGAGAAAGGAAGGGAGAAGGAAAGGGAAGGGAAGGGGGAAGGGAAAGGAAGGGAGAAGGAAAGGAAAGGAGAAGGGAAGGGAAGGAAAGGGAAGGGGGAAAGGAAGGGAGAAGTGAAAGGGGAATGGAAGGGGAAGGGGAAGGAAAGGGAAGGGGGAAGGGAAGGGGGAAGGGAAGGGGAAGGGAAACAGAAGGGGAAGGGGAAGGGGAAGTGAAGGGGAAGGGGAAGGGAAAAATGGAAAGGAAAGGGAAAGGAAAAGGAAAAGGGAAGGAAAAAGGAAAGGAGAAGGCCAGGCACGCTGGCTCATGCCTGTAATCCCAGAACTTTGGGATGCTGAAGCAGGTGGGTCACTTGAGGTCAGGAGTTTGAGACCAGCCTGGCCAAAATGGTGAAACTCCTTCTCTACTAAAAATAAAAATACAAAAAATTACCTGGGCATGATGACTGGCGCCTATAATCACAGCTGCTCAGGAGGCTGAACCTGGGAGGCAGAGGTTACAGTGAGCCAAGATCATGCCACTGCACTGCAGCCTGGGCAATAGAGCGAGACTCCATTTCAAAAAAAAAAAAAAAGGGGGGGAAAGGGAAAGGAAAGGCAGCCATTGGGAAAAGGAAACAAACTGCAACTAGTTAATTTGCTGTTAATTCTCAAACCATCCTTGCATAGAAAATATTGCAATCCTGTAACATTTGTTTTTTCTGCCTACAAGCAAGAATGTAACTTTTAACTTAAGAGCACTGAACCCCTTTCTCTGGAGTCTATGTGTCCCAAATGGACATTCTCAGCTTTTTGTTTGAATAAACTCTTTAAAAGTAGATTCTGATTTTTAAAAAAAATTTCTGGTTTACAGTGCTGTGGTTAATATATTATATTAAAAAATAAAACTGTATGCTAGACAGAAAAGGGAGGAAAGACTAGAAAATTAGGAAGTCTCTTTTAGTATTTCCTAATTACAGAGGTTGGCATTAGGGTGGTAGTAATTGTATAATACCTGCCTTTTAATGGACACCAAAGTCTTTTTCAGTGTGTGTATGACAGGAACACTTAACATGAAGCCTGTCCTCTTAACATATTTTTAAGTGCACAGTACATTATTGTTTACTATAGGTGCAATGTTGTATAGCAGATTTCTAGAGCTTACTAATCTTTCTTAGGGTTCAGAACAACATATTACAAAATATGGCACCTGGGCATACTGACTATTCTAAACTGAGGAAATTGAGGAAACCATAGAACCAGAGAGTCATTCTCTGACTTTCTCTCAGCTTTCTCCTTTAAGGCCATGAAAAGAATTATCTGACCTAGCTAATCTGGAAGTAAATCTTAAGACCCTCATTCCACAGAGATCTCACTGTATACCCAAAAGTCAAGAATAATCTCAACAAAGAGGCCTTGCTAAGTTCCCTCCAGCTTATTAGTACTAGGTCACCTGCCCTTTTAGTCCAACTATGTTTCTCCACATCTATTCACGTTTTTCATCAGATTTCACATAAAAATACAGTTTGTCCTGAGTTTTTGGCTCTTCATTTCTGAAGGCTGCCATGCCATGTAAAACTTTGGTTAAGTTAATTTGTTATGCTTTTCTTTTGCTGATATATCTCTTGTCACAGGGTTGTCTGCCATGGACCTTGGCGTGAGTGTGGAAAAGAGAGTATCTTTTCTCCTCTACATCTTGCTTGACTAAAACATTACGGCCCTAGTTATTACCTGGCCATTTACACCTCCCTGCCCAGCCCCTGATAATCACCATTCCACTCTTTGATTCTACGAATTTAACTGTCTTAGATACCTCACCTAAGTGGAATCATACAGCATTTTTCTTTGTATGACTGGCTCTTTTTTTTTTTTTTTTCCCCCCCAAGATGGAGTCTCGTTCTGTTGCCCAGTGCAGTGGCTGTGATCTCGGCTCCCTGAAAGCTCCGCCTCTTGGGTTCACGCCATTCTCCTGCCTCAGCCTCCCAAGTAGCTGGGACTACAGGCGCCCACCACCATGCCCGGCTAATTTTTTGTATTTTTAGTAGTGACAGAGTTTCACCATGTTAGCCAGGATGGCCTCGATCTCCTGACCTCATGATCCACCTGCCTCGGCCTCCCAAAGTACTGGGATTACAGGCCTGAGCCACCGTGCCCTGCATGACTGGCTTATTTAACTGAGCATAACATCCTCAGATTTCATCCATGTTGTTGCATATTGCAAAATTTCCTTCTTTTTAAAGTCTGAATAATATTGCATGCAATGTATATATTGCATTTCCTTGATGCATTTGTATCAATGGCATACATATTTATGCATTTTCCTTAAAATGGGGGAGAGGATTGCAGTGAGACAAATGGTTATGTACCCATGAGACTTTAGTTAATATGCATTAAATCTACATTTTACATACGATAAGGTGAATATTTGAAAAAAAAAAAAAAGAAAATAGAGGAAGCAGATATCTCAGGGAAGGGTGAAGGAGAGATTAACATCTTCTTGTCTTTGTTCTGTACCTGGAAAGTTTAGCTATTAATGGACATTATCAATGTGGAGTCTTCTGAAAGGGCTGGTTTTCGTTTAGCCCTTAGGGACAAAAGCCTAATAGTGGCCAGCAAAGGTGGGGATTAAGAGGCATGCCCCACCTCCCGTCATCTCGCCATGGTCTGGACCTCAGCTTCCAAAGTTTCTCTGGTGTCTCCTTAGGCAAGATGGAGTCCAGTCAGTCAGTTGAGGGCTCCTAATTTTATTTTTAGTTTTCACCAACATGTGCTGTCTTTTATATTTTTTCTTATAAAAGTCATTCTGATAGATGTGAAGTAGTGTCTTGTTTTTATTTGCATTTTCCTGATTGGAATGTTGGCTAGTGACCCTGAGTAGTTTTTTCATTTATCTGTTGGCCATTTGCATGTCTTTCTTGGAGAAATATCTATTCAAGACGTTTGCCCATTTTTAATTGGGTTATTATTTTGTTTACAATTGAGTTGTGGGAGGTTCCTTCTATATTTCTGAAATTAACCCCTTATCAGATACATGGTTTACAAATATTTTCTTCCATCCACAGGTTGCCTTTTCACTCTGTTGATTTTTTCCCTTGCTGCTCAGAATATGGTTAGTTTGGTGTAGTCCCACTATGTTTATTTTTTTATTTTGTTGTCTGTGCTTCTTAGGTGTCATACCTATGAAATGTGGTATATACATAAATGGAATAAGTTTTCCCTTTAGCTTTCTTCTAGGTTTGTATAGTTTTGAGTCTCACATTTAAATATTTAATTTATTGAGTTAATGTTTGTGTATGGCATAAGATAAAGGCCAGGTTTCATTCTTGTGCATGTGGATATCTAAGTTTTTCCAGCACTATTTGTTGAAGAGTCTCTCCTTTCCTCATGGTGTCTTCTTGGCAGCCTTGTCCAGGATCCACTGGCCTTACATGTGTGGATCTGTTGCTGGGCTCTCAATTCTGTTCCATTGGCCTATGTATTTATATTTTTATGGCAGAGCCATATTGTTTTATTTATTATAGCTTCATAATGTAATTTAAAACCAGGAAATGTGATGCCTCTAGCTTGGCTCTTCTTTCTCTTTTGTGGTCTTTTGTGGTTCTATGTGCAAATTCAATGCGCTCTCAATCAAAATTCAGATGGCATTTTTAACAGAAGTAGAAAGGATAATTTTAAATTTTCTCTGGAATCATCACAGTCTGCATTTGGACCTCTCGCGGCAGCTATTGTGGTAGAGCACCTGGGGTGTGAAACAGCCAGCTCTTTGGACAAGGGGCAGGCTCTGTGCTCCTCTCACTGTGCCTGCTCCTACCCTACTGTCAGAGGCTTACACTGACCATGCCCAAATCCCCCACATTAGCTTGGAATTCAAGCCAGGAGATGACCAAGCCAGAAGACAAGGCCATGTGGAATCCCTTCATACAGTTAGTATGTGTTGACTGGTTACTTTGTGCTAAGCATGGTACCAGCCTCTTCCCAAACAAGACTAAAATTTGCTAGTGAATCAGGCAAGTCTGTAGGTTCTCTCTTCTATTAAAATATCTACTCTTCAAGAAGTCTTCATAGCCTCATACTCCAGAGGGTTACAAAAATAGTTTATCAGATGTACCCAGATGTATATTATTTCCAACTCTGTGTGCTGTTGCTAACTCAGGTGAAAATATTGCTACATTTTCATGTAAATGCTGAGTAGTAAGCATTACTTATGTATTGATTGATCATTTCTGCATATGCAAAAATATTATTTCTAAAGGAAAAACTGTTTCACGTTACCTTTTCTAAGATTTTGGGGATGCTGGTGGTAGCATAATTCTATACACCTTGAAACTCAGCAGAACAGGGTTTTCTTCCACTTACAGAGACTTAAAATGAGGAAACAGTATGAAAGTTTTATATTTCAAAGCTACTGATATTCCTCCTTCGCTGCTCCAAAGTGAGGCCCAGAGCTCATAGCCTTTGTTTTAGCAGAAACTTTAAAGGGTCTTTTGATATACAAAGGCAGACACAATACAAGTACAAAGTGAAGAGCTAAATTTCTCTGTATAATAAAGTAAAGAGAATTGACAGCCAACTGAAATAAAGCAAAAGTGAGATTAAGAGGTCAGCTGAAACAAGAATGGAGGAGAGTCAGAAACGATCACAAAACATAGAAACCACAAAGGAACTGGGTAATAGAACCAATTTGATTTAAATTGCAAAGAACAGGGTGACCTTAGCTAATACCTAGGTTATATCAATACAATTGAACGATCTTATCATGACAGGTACAGGCTAAGCAAAACTTCCTCTCCATAGACTAAAAAATTGGGAATTGAGACACTTTGTCTTGATGTGGTGAAAGTCATAGGCTCTTGGTCCACCAAAATTTCATTACAAATCACTGACGTGAAACAGATTGATTACCAGAAGAAAAGGCATACAAATTTATTCAATGTATATACACAGGAGCCTTCAGAATTAAGACCCAACTTCCCAGTGAGTTACAAATTCTTACAAACCATTTTGAAGTCGCAAAAATAGGGGGCTTAGATTCTGGTAAAAGAGGTCACAGGAGAAGGGAGAAGAGGCTTGGCTAGCAAAGGTGGTCTCGTAATGAAGCCTTCCTTAGAGGTAATAGAGAATAAATGTTTCTTTTTGGACTTTTAAAGGTGTCAGACTGAATCTCTCCCAGATCCAGGAAAACTTAAAAAGGGGGAGACCTGGCTGCATTAATGGTGATTCCTTACAGATGCAAATTTTCCCCTCAAAAGATAGCTTTGCAGGGCCACTTCTGTCTCCTGCCCAAGTGGCAGCCATGTCAAAATATGTCAAAGAAATATATTTTGAGGTAAAATATTTTAATTTCCTTCAATGTTTAGTAGAAATGTGTTCACTAGAAAGTGACTGGGAGTTAATGAATTTCTTTTCCATTACTTATTCATAAATGTGTAATGGCCCAGTGGGTGCATCTTGCCTGTTTCACAGATAAAACCAGTTCACCGAGATAGTGGTATTGCAGTAGAGAAAGAGTTTAATTAGCACAGGGCTAGCCAAGCAGTGGATGGAAGGGTATTATTCAAATCAGCCTCAGAGCACTCAGAGGCTAGAGTTTTTCAAGGATTTTTTGGTAGGCAAGAGGCTAGGGAGTGGGAAATACTGATTGGTTGAGTTGGGGATGAAACCTCAGGAGCTCAAAGCTGGCCTCTTGCACTGAGTCATTTCCTGGGTAGGTGGTCAAAAGACCAGCTGAGCCAATTTCTCGACATGAGTGACCAGTCCAGGTGGCAAAAGCTGGTCTGTCAGAATGCAAGGTCTGAAAAATACCTCAAGCACCAGTCGTAGGTTTTACAATAGTGATGTTTCCTATAGGAGCAATTGAGGAGGTTACAAACTTTGTGACCTCTGATTACATAACTACTGAGCCATAATTTTAACTTTATGGGTAATTTGTTGGTTTTACCAAGACTGTTTCAGTCCCTGAGCAAGGAAGGGGTTAGTTTAGGGATGGGGCTGTTATTCATTGTTGTTTTAAAGTTAAACTATAAACTAAATTCCTCTCACAGTGGGCTAGGCCTGTGCCCAGGAATAAACAAGGGCAGTTTGGAGGTTAGAAGCAAGATTGAGTCAGTTAGGTCAGATTTCTTTCAGTGTCATAATTTTTCTATGTCAAATTTGTCTGACTGTTATAATTTTTACAAAGGCAGTTTCATATGTGGGTAAGACAAATAAAATCAGCATACTCTGTAATTCAATACAGATTATAGTACTGCTATAATGTAATTCCACTTCTGTAAGAATTTATGTTTTTAAATAAGATTTAAAATATTTACTAGTTAATAAAAATATATTTTATCAATATTTAAATATATCATAATTTTCTTTTTCTGGAAAAAATTATTTTTATATATTTTAGTCTTGATGCTCTTTTTACATTATCTGATACTATTATTATACAGTTTTATAATAAGTTTAAATGTTATTTATTAATCAACCACTCTTTTTAATAGTATCTTGTGAACCTGTTTTTGTGAGAAACTGAACAAAAATTAAAGTTCCTGCCACTTTATTTCTATTCTGCTAGCTATTAGATTTGTAAGTCACCCTAACATTTTGATATTACCTAGATTAAAATATATGAATTATTCCCTAACAGTAACACAAGCTTTTTGTGTTATAGGTTTATTATGGTTTTCTTAACTCAATAAAACAATATGTATATAGTAGTTTTATTGTGTCAATAGTAAATATTGCAGAACCAGTAATGTCACTAAGCAGATAGATAGCAACATACATCTATCAAGTCCTACCCCTAGAAGAAAACAGAATGAAGGTCAAACCTAAAAAACTTCTAATTGGTTCACACATCTCATGAAAATAATGTTTTCCTACATTTTGTTCCAATTTTGGTTGAATACTGAACACACACACACACACACACACACACAAGTGCAATTTTTAAATTTCTAAGAATTTGCATGTTAAAATACATACATTTATAGTATACTTAATTGCTAATTTAAGTTGTTATAGTAAAAATTGTATTCTCTCAGAATTTTGAAGGCATTGCATTGATGTCTTTTATCCAGTGTTACTGACAAGAAAGCATTTGTAAGTTGATTTTTCATTCTTTATATAAACCAGCTTAATGTTTCTTCAGATGTTCAGGACTTCGATGGAGTTTACAGATGCCCAGTTCCACAAGACTGGGCCTAGTCTTGGATTTGCTTCATGTTTCTGCCCTATTGGGCAGGACTTTCTCACCTGAACCATTCTTTAACACAGGGCAAGTGGCTGCTTTCAGATCTTTACTTACTCCTTTGCAGACTCTCATGTTTCTCTCTCTAACACCCTATTTTCCTTAACATTTCCCAAATGCCTATCTTTGAGACATGATGTCCATATCTATCATTCTTTAGGTTCTTGAAGAAGGAGTTCTTTAACTTGATTTTCCAAATCATCAGTCTCTTTAGTTTTATTTATTCTGTTATTTAATCCATCCACTTACTTCTTCTTTTAATTTGGACACAAAATATATTTATTTTGTTTTGCAGAAACTATTTTGTGATGGTGGCTCACGCCTGTAATCCCAGCACTTTGTTAGCCTGAGGCAGGTGGATCACAAGGTCAGGAGATTGAGACCAACCTGGCTAACACGGTGAAACACCATCTCTACTAAAAATATTTTAAAAAATTAGCCAGGCATGGTGGCGGGCACCTGTAGTCTCAGTAACTCGGGAGGCTGAGGCAGGAGAATAGTGTGAACCCGGGAGGCGGAGGTTGCAGTGAACCAAGATCGCTGCCACTGCACTCCAGCCTGGGCGACAGAGCGAGACTCCATCTCAAAAAATAATAATAATAAAAATAAAAAAAAGAAACTGTTTTGTGATGTCTAATCCTTTTTCATAATGATATATCTATGTTTTATAGATTTAATAATTTTTTGAATCATGCCAATTCCTAGTCAATTCCTCTGCTTGTGATAGATTGATTTCTCACTATGCTCATTCTCCAACTTGAGAGTTTACATTGCAAGTGGAAAGCTATAAATGGAACCACCTCATATTATGGCCTGTGGACATGAGGAAGCAAGTTGTGAGATATCCCAGCCCCACACCAGGGAACATTGCTTATGTCCATCCTAATCATTTTCTGCTGTTAGTTTATAGGTGTGTGTCCTTGGGGAAGGGGTGGACATTGTTCCCAATATTTGCGTTTCTGTAATTGGCTGAGAGCCTGAGGTGTGCACAAAGTTCCTCCCTAGTTGGTGTCCTTTCTACTAACTTTGATTGGGTCAGTTACCAACATCTTATGAGGGCACTGTGTGTTGTCTGTGAGCTCCTAGTCCCGAGTCCTAGCTCCTCTCTGAGTTTCCATCTACTGAAAATTAGTGTGTTGCTTCTGTGATTGGTGGAAGCAGATGATAGCTGGGGGGTCTGAAACCAAGATACATCAACAATGTTTTCCTCAAACTGTTACATTATTGCTGGTTTTCTCAGTCTAAACCAAATCTGTAACTCCTTTGGGCAGAATCCCTGTCTCTTACATGAATTTATACCATAATTTGAATTTAGGTTACTATCTTTTCAAAGAACTTTGATACACCAAGAATTTTCTTTCTTTCTTTCTTTCTTTCTTTCTTTCTTTCTTTCTTTCTTTCTTTCTTTCTTTCTTTCTTTTTTTTTTTTTTTTTTTTTAACAGGGTCTCATTCTTCTGCCCAGGCTGGAAGTGGCAGAGTCATGGCTCACTGCAACCTCCACCTCCTGGGCTCAAGTGATCCTCCCACATTAGCATCCTGAGTAGCTGGGACTACAGGAGTTCACCACCACACCCAGCTAATTTTTCTATTTTTTTATAGAGACATATTTTGCCCAGGTTGGTCTCAAACTCCTGAACTCAGGCGATCTGTCCACCTCAGGCTCCCAAAGTGCTGAGATTATAGATATAAGCCATAGTGCCTGGCCAAGAAAATTTTAAATATCGCAGTGCTAATCAGGAAAACTTTTGATAAAAATAAAATTGTTCAGAGGAGACGTCTCTTAGTACAGAATGAGAATAAAATTACATTCATTAATCTGCATTATTTTTATTGAAATGAGGAAACTCCCCAATGAAATTCAGATACCAAAATCACTTTCTTATAAAATTATTTAGATATAAGATGTAAAATATTTTAAGTGATTTTTTTTTTTTTTTGATTACGCCAAATGACAAATTGAAACTAGTGGTCTTTAGCCTACTATCCATCCTCCTCAGTCTTATGTGTGTCACTTTTCCTCTACCTCTACCTTTTTACCAATCCAGTTCCTTCTTTCAACACAGCTGGGAATCCCTTAAAGCTCAATTGGTCCTTGTATTTAAATCCCTTTATAACAGGGCAAGTCCCTCAGGGAGTTTTTCAGCCCTGGTCTCACTCTGGGCTTACATATATAATCACTATAATCTCTGGCTACCAGATCTATATTGATGATGTTAGATGTTAGTAGGCACGAAAGAGAGAGAGAAAGAAGGAAGGAAGGAAGGAAGGAAGGAAGGAAGGAAGGAAGGAAGGAAGGAAGGAAGGAAGGAAGGAAGGAAAAGAGAAAGAAAAAGAGAAAAGGATGGAAAACCTGAGTGAGAAAATGCTGAGAAATTGCAGAGAAGGTCAGAGAGACTTGGAAAAGCTGTAGGTAGTAGCCAACATTTTGGAGGTTACTTTCAAAGTCTTCTTGTACAAATTGACTAGGCACTAATCCAAATGCTTTAGAGGCTTTAAGGATAAGGCCTTTCACAACTTTACAGCAACATCTAAGAATAGATCCTGAAGCAAATGTGACCCCAGCTCTTTCTTACTTTTATTGAAAGACGTTAAGTCAGAAATTGGGTATTTAATATGTAAACATATACAGAAATATAAAACTTCCCTGTTGCCAATCTCTTCACAGAACTCTTTCATAGGATTTTACAACAAAGACCAAAAAAAAAAAAAAAAAAAAAAAATCAAATAAGAACAAAAAACTTCTCAATATAGTAATGGCCATATAAAGATAGCAACTAGATGCTCTAACCCAAGTCATTCAGTACCTGAGGAGAGAAATGCTTGACTAAAATGTCTGTGAATACTGTAAATAAATAAAAAAGAACATTAGCAAAACAATTGTCCTATACCGCTAAAAAACAAAAAGAAAAAAAATGAAGCAGGTAATGATTAATTAAGGTTTATTATCCTCTGAGCAGAAAACAAAGTTCCATTTCATATTTTAGCCCTAATTCTTATTACTAAGAGTGCTACACCAGTCCTGCCACTATGTTACATAACCTGTTCACTAGAGCTTGTGACTGTCACCATTGAACCATCTCTGGAAACCTTTGCTCCTGTGGCCCCATGCCTGCTGTCTTCATAGTTTGGGGTTTACTATGCAGATGGAGTCTCCAAAACAAATGCTCCACCAAAGGCATTTTTGCCATTTAAATGATAATTTAAAGATCACCATGAAATTTGAGACATTCTGTAGGGGAAAATATTTATGATTTCACCTTCAGTGCTACCTAAGGCTGAATATTTTATTGTTATAGATCTTTTTACTGCTTTCTTCAGTTGCTCTAGATCAAGAGAATCAGGACTTGTTTGACTTTTTCTACAAAATTCAACACTTTACCTGAACAGTGATGCCTCAGAGGCTCACTGAGGCATAGATTACTAATCAGGACTACCAGGACCTTAAATTTAAATTTATCTGTGACTCTACCTTTAAGTTATATGTGGATGAAATGTCTTATTCCAAAAATAAAGTGACGACTGTGATTGATTCCTCCTATCTACTCATGTTTTAATACTGTTTCAAAGGAAAATTTACAATTTTGGGGGGAAAAATATATTAGATGGGCCATGATTAATTCCAAAGAATTAAATACCTCCATCCTGAGAGATTATAAGAAGCTCAAAATTTCTCTTGAATGCTCATGAAGAGACAATTTATAGAGATTTTCTAGATTTTGCTGTCTACTGTAGCCAGCAGGTACCCAATTTCTTTATAATCACCACATATGGAACACATTGCAAATTTTTGGTAATTTAACTTTCCCCCGCAGCCTAAATATGAAGGATATTTGGTGACTTAAAATCAGTCTTCAGGCTGGGTGTGGTGGCTCACATCTGTAATCCCGGCACTTTGGGAGGCTGAAGTGGGCAGATCCTGAGGTCACAAGTTCAAAACCAGCCCAATCAACAAAGTGAAACCCCATCTCTACTAGGAATACAAAAATTAGCTGGGCATGGTGGCACATGCCTGTAATCCCAGCTACTCAGGAGGCTGAGGCAGGAGAATCACTTGAATCCGGGAGGCAGAGGTTGCAGTGAGATGAGATCGCACCACTACACTCCAGCCTGGATGACAGAGCGAGACTCTATCTCAAAAATTTTAAAAAATAAAGTAAATAAATAAATAAAAATCAAATCTTCAGTGTCACCCCACTCTGGATGTTTCCAATTATCATAAATCTTTACACCTGTATGTACATGAGCGCTCTGGGCAAAAGTTTGCTGTTCTGACTCAATTCAAAAGAATATGGATAGACTGGATTCTTACTTCAGCCTTTCTTTAGGTCTAGAGGGAATCCTGCTCACCAGGTCTAAACAGCCAGACCCAAATAAGTGAAGATCTCCACTGACTTAATCTTAAAGTGTCTTTGATGGTGGTGTCTTAGGCTGTGCGATCCTTGTTCACATTTTTCGGTAGTCAGGCTTAGCTATTAAGGAATTGAATTACTTTATTCTCAGTACATTTCTATCAGTCGTGACAACACTTCAAATTGTGATACTCTTCTTCTGTTACCCTATGAAAGGAAATCCATGACTCTCTCCTCTAACTGAGAATTGACTATCTCAAAAACTATTAGATGGTCCTTAAAAATTCCAGATTTAATCATGTTTGTTGACAGGTCATATCTTAAGACTGAAATGGAAAATGCTCGGGCAAGATATGCCTTAACAGATTTCAATTTATTTGTAAATTATAGCCAAAACCTAAGTAAAAGTTGCCCATATGGCAAAACCCATTTCACTCACAACAGACTGCCAAATGAGAAGAGATAAAAGAGTTATAGTATACACAGATAACAAGACTTTGAAGCAGTCCAAGGTTTTGAAATGCTATGGAAACAAGAGTTTTCAGCCTCAGCAAGAAACAAATTAAAAATGGTCAACATATTAATGAACTGTGAAATGTTCTAATGCTTTTTAAGATGGTAACTATCATTAAAGCCTAGAAAGAAAAGGAAAGCATTTAGGGAAAAGAAAATGCCCTAGTTTATCTTCTACAAGTAGGAAACTCCTGAACCAACTCCCCTGGATCCCATGATATGGTAAGAAGTCAGATATTTGAAGAGGTTCAAGATGTTATTAGAAAGTACCAGTTATTGACTCTGGAATCTGAAGAGTTATTGGAACATTTGGTTGAAAGCTATATAACAATAATCTCTGAAACTTTCATGAAAGCTACTAGCTTGTGGCAGAGAATCCCAAATCAAACTTGCCAAAGATTCTCCATGAAATACGCCAGTCACGTAATGACAAATCGTCTACTATTGTCGACATTAATGGAAACATTTTACAAAGATCGCTGAAAATGTCTCTGTTTCAAAGCTCATCTGTTGTTAGCACATGATAAAACTAAGAAAGTGGGAAGTCAATAGGAGTCTCAGTTGCCTCTATGAACACTTCCACGTTTCTTCTGTGGATTTTCTTTTTTTTTTTTTAATTATACTTTAAGTTCTGGGATACACTTGCAGAATGTGCAGGTTTGTTGCATAGGTAAAGACACGTGCCATGGTGGTTTGCTGCACCCATCAACCCATCATTTATAGGTATTTCTCCTAATGCTATCCCCCCTACCCACTGACAGGCCCTGGTGTGTGATGTTTCCCTCCCTGTGTCCATGTATTCTCATTGTTTAACTCCCAATTATGAGTGAGAACATGTGGTGTGTGCTGAGAATGATGGTTTCCAGCTTTATCCATATCCCTGCAAAGGACATGAACTCATTCTTTTTTATGGCTGCATAGTATTCCATGGTGTATATGTGCCACATTTTCTTTATCCAGTTTATCTTGTTGGCTTATTCTCAAGGTAGATAGAAGCTTTTCTTTACTGAAGAGATACAGCTCTGATATTAAGGGAAAAAAAATTAATGAAACAAAAAAATTATATTGTATTTCTAACATGGGAATTCCCACCTCTATCTAGTGATATAGCCACTCTTTTGGCTGACACTGGTATTAGAGAACTTTTCAAAGCCTTGCCGCTTACTCAGAAACTGTTTTCTGCTATGACCCCATCCATCACCTACAATCCTCAGGGGGAGGACAGATAACCAAGTCATTTTAAAACTCAAATGATCAGAATGACAAAATGATCTGGAACTCTCTGGCTTTGTCAACTGAGAGTATAATTTCTTGCTCTCAGGACCCTGGGAACAACATTCCAGACTGCATTAATTTGTTTCGGGTTATCTGTAAGGTTAGATATTTCTCTCTTGATCTTCAACTCCACCTCATTTCTGTCAGACATGGCAAAGCACTGCAACCAATGGACAGAACATATCAGTATTATTACCAATAAGCACGAGATGTCTTTACATCCTCTCAAGAAGTCTTCTGCCCTGAAATCATGTTGAAAAGGTCCTTGTTTAGTTTTACCCTTAGTACAGCAATTAAATGTGAGGATGTAGCTTCCTGGATTCACGTCTCTAAGGCAGAAAGATACGATGTTATGTTATAACCTTCAACACTGGGAGTGCCATTTTGTCATTGTTGTTGTTGTTAGGGAAGGATGTATAACTGAAAAATCTAAGAATACTTCAAAAGCATACAATCTTCAAACAATGACAGCTTCCAACATATCTTCAGGTTGAGAGGTTCCACGACACAGCTTCCTCCTAAAATCTATAGAACAAGAGCTAGACAACTAACTAGAGCCACAGATCATCATCTGTGTTTTTCTTGTTTGTTTCGTTTTTTGTGTTGTTGTTGTTTTTCATGCTTTTGTTCTTGATTTTCTTAGCTATTTTCTTTACTCTTTACTGAATTAAGGTTTTGGATTATAAATAAACTCTATGTTTCAGCTGTAATCCTTACAAGGTCTTTACCCTTTGTTTTTTTTTGTTGTTGTTGTTGTTTTTTTGTAGTTGTTGTTTGTTTGTTTGTTTTTTTGCCTTCTTAGCTATTACTTAGTATGAGTCCAAAATTTAGCTTCAATTTCCTTGCAGTCTGGCTAAAATAACTAATTATAAATGTGCTTGGCATGATGGCTCATTCTTGTAATCTCAGCACTTTGGAAGGCTGAGGTGGGCAGATCACTTGAGTCCAGGAGATTGAGACAAGTCTGGGTAATATGGTGAAACTCTGTCTCTACAAAAAATACAAAAAAAAAAAAAAATCCCCAAACAGTAGCCAGGCATGGTGGCACACACCTGTGGTCCCAGCTACTTGGGAAGCTGAGGTGGGAGAATTACTTGAGCCTGGGAGGTGGAAGCTGCAGTGAGCTGAGATCATGCCATTGCAGATCCCATGAAAGAAAGAAAGGAGAAAGAAATAAGGAAAGATGGAAAGGAAGGAAGGGAGGGAGGGAGGGAGGGAGGGAGGGAGGGAGGGAGGAAGGAAGGAAGGAAGGAAGGAAGGAAGGAAGGAAGGAAGGAAGGAAGGAAGGAAGGAGGGAAGGAAGGAAAAAGAGAAAGAAAAGAAAGAAAAGAGAGAGAGAAAGAAAAGAAAGAGAGAGAGAAAGAGAGAGAGAAAGAAAGAAAAGAAAGAAAGAAAGAAGGAAAGAAAGAAAAAGAAAGAAAGAAACAAAGAAAGAAAGAGAGAGAGAGAGACAAGGAGGGAGGGAAGGAGGGAGGGAAGGAGGAAGGAAGGAAGGAAGGAAGGAAGGAAGGAAGGAAGGAAGGAAGGAAGGAAGGAAGGAAGGAAGGAAATTAGTAATTAAGATGAGTCATGTGCACACATTTTCGTCTAGTGCCCAACAACTTTTTATATTATCAGTTCTTTATAATTAAATATTTGACTTTATCAGTGTATTAGTTGGTTTGGGCTGCCATAACAAAACACCATGGACTATGCAGCGTAAAGAGTTGTATTTCTCATAGTTCTGGGTGCTGGAAAAGTCTAAAATCAAGGTGGTAGCCAATACAGTTTCTGATAAGGGCTCTCTTCTTGGCTTGCAAACAGCCACCTTCTGACTGTGTACTCACTTGGCTTTACCACAGCAGGTGTGAGGACAGAAAGAAAGAAGATGCTCTCTGGTGTCTCCTCTTACAAGAACATTAGTCTTCTCAGATAAGGGCCCCACACTTATGACCTCATTTAACTTTAATTGCCTTATAAAGGCTCTGTCTCCAAATACAGGCACGTTTGAGTTAGAGCTTCAACATGTAAACTGGTGGAGTAAAGGGAAACAATTCAAAATAATCAATGAATAAACTCATGAATAAAGTAACCATGATGACAGATATGGAAGGCATTTATCAACTCAGAAATTTAGACTTTAACTCACCTAGGCCAACCTATGTATGGTCAATGCTGAGTGCCCAATCTGCCAGCAGCAGAGACCAACACTGAGTCCCATATATAGCACCATGCGCCAGGGTGAGCAGCCCACTATTTGGTGGCAGGTTGACTCCAATGGACTATTTCCATCATGAAAGGGACAATGTTTTCTTCTTATTGGAATAGACACTCTGCATACAGATTTTCCTTCCATGCATGCAATACTTTTGCCAAAATACCATCCATGGGCTTATAGAATGCTTTATCCATTGTCATGGTATTCCCTACATCATTGCTTATTGATCAAGAAACTCATTTCACAGGAAAAGAAGTGTGGCAATGGGTTCATGCTTACAGATTTCAATGATCTTACTATGTTCCCTACCATTCTGAAGCAGCTGGTTTGACAGAAGGGTGGAACAGTCTTTTCAACAGCCCTACTTAGGTGGCAATACCTTGCAGGGCTGGAGCGAGTTCCAGAAGGTTGTATACGATCTCAGTTAGCTTCCAATATCTGGTGTTTTTTCTCCGGGATTCTCAGGTCCAGTAATCAAGGGGTAGCAACGGAAGTGGTACCACTCACAATTTTCCTGAGTGTCCCATTAGCAAAATTTTGCTTCCCGTTTCTCTCTGAAGGCAGACCTTATGCTCTGCTATTGGTTTCAAGATCTTAGTTTCAAAGGGAGGAATGTCCCCATCAGGGAAGACAACAGTGATTCCAGTGAACTGGAAGTTAACACCTTCCCCAGCCACTTTGGGTTCCTTGTGCCTCTGAGCCAAGTAGCAAAGAAGAGAGTTACAGTGCTGGATGGGGTAAATGATGCTGACAAACAAGGGAAAATTCCACAATGGACTCCTATTCCACAATAGAAGGAAGGAAGGGAATGTCTGGAATGCAGGACATCCATAAGAGTATCTCTTAGTATGAGCATGCATTGTGATTAATGTCAATGAAAAACTATGGCAACCCAATCCAGGCATTAGTACTAATGACCCACATCCTTCAGATGTGGTTTGTGTCACACCCCCAGAAAAAGAACCATGACTAAATCAAGTGCTTTCTGAAGTCAAAGGTCATACAGAATGGGTCATCGAATGAAAGGTTGATATAAATATCATGTGACCAGTTCCAGCAATGAGGGCAATAATTATCAGTAATATTTCCTCTTTACTTTGTTATAAACATGTAGGTGTGTGTATGTAATGTTTTTGTTTTCTTTCCAATCATATTTCTTTATTATATAACATAGGATGTATTGAGTTTATATCATAGCATTTAAGTACTGTGAACTTTATGCAGTAGTATTTAAGTTAACGTTAGCAAGATAAAGAGTAAACATCACGCAAGTGTTTTGCCTTTTCTTCTGGGAGAAGGGTTAGTGAGTTTGGGGATGTGTGCAGAAAGGTTTTGTGCTGTGAAGTAGAATTATAACCTTGTGTTTTCTTCAGTTGGATATTAAGTATGGTTTTAAAAATGCATACGAATGTCATGTTGATGAGTAGCAAACTTGTGATGGTTAATTTTTTGTGTCAAATTGACTAGGCCACAGGTTGACTAGTTTGATGAAAATATTTCATCAAACATTTTTCTGGATATTTCTGTGAAGACATTTTGATGAATTTAATATTTAAATCAATAGGCTGAGTAAAGCAGGTGGCCCTCCCTAATGGAGGTGAGCCTCATCTGATGAACTGAAGGTCTGAAAGGAACAAAAAACTTGACTCTACCTTGAAAAAAAAAGAGGCAGGGAAGTGGTTTTATCTCTAAACTTTTAGCTGAAACATCCGCTCTTTCTCGCTCTGGTTCACGAGGTTGCCAGCCTTTGGGCTGGAAGTACACCTTCAGGTGTCCTGGGCCTCCAGCTTGCCGACTGCCAATCCAGGGACTTGACAGCTTACATAATGTTGTAGGCCAATATCTTCTTCTCTGTGTGTGTGTGTATTTGTGTGAGAGTGTGTGTGTGTGTGTGTGTGTGTGTGTGTGTGTATCCATGTGTAGCCCACTGATTCTGTTTCTCTGGAGAACCCTAATGCAATCAGTAATTGGGCTTAATTACTAATTCACTTTTTATATGGCAGATAATACCATAGGCCAGATACCTAGAGATCTAAAGCTACATGTAACATCACATATAAGGAAAAGTGGTTTCTGGATCCCCCAAAACAATGCTCAGAAACCATTTCCAGAAATGAGACTCTGCAGAGACTTTGGAAGAGCAAGGGTCAGAACAGAAAATAGATACCATATATTTAATACTTGACTACGTGTATAGAACTTACAAGGAATGCTCAGTATTTAGGTGAATCTTCTGCTTCCTATCAAATCTAACCCTTCATCTATGTTCATCTATTTCATTTTTCTACTTTATGTTCTCTCATCTGACACTGGGTACTTTTGAGTCACTCTATATTTATTAACATTAGAATTTAAAAACTTCATGAAGGATACGGAGGTATTTTTGCCAAGAGAGGTCATTGAAGAGCCCCAGCGACTTTACTGAATTTGTGGTGCAAAAGTTTCAGCAGTAAGAAGATCTTTGTACTTTTAACTTGATATGTGTTCTTTGGGACGGTTTCTGATATCACTCAGGGTACATTTTGGCCTATGCTTTCCTCCTTATGGGAAAATAAAGTCACTGGAAAAATTGATTCAAAAAAGGAAAAAAACTAGACCTAATTTTGATACACACACTTAACCTTTCAAGGAGGTTTTCAGATGATGCTCCACTTTTTAAAAATCACTTGATACTATAAGAGTCATAGAAAATCGAGACAATCCTAGCTAGCAGGGAAGTTAGACCACAATGTGAGTAAGGCCATAGAAATACCATCTGAGAAGTTAATGAGATTTTATAGGTATTTGTTCAAAGTAGAGGATTCCTAGACACTTATCAAGGAATCACTCTTCATTTTTAATGGGAAAATGTGTATTTACAATGTTAGTAATTTTTTCAAGATATTTAATATTCTTAGAAAGATCAAGAAAATAAATTTAAAAATTATAAAATTAGTATATTACTCCTACATTTGTTTCTTTGAGCTTTTTGAATTGGGGATGGAATCTTCTTTTGTTTGTTTGCCCATTTCTTTAATTTGAAAACTCCAGGCCTATAAATAGGAAGTGGAAGAAAGCTCTGATTATCGTTTCCTTTTTGTATTTGTTGATGTTACCATATCTATGTGTGATATCCAGATTCTTAAATACTGTTGCACATCCACAGATTGATGAAGTAAGTGAAAAAATGATTACTCAACAAAAACAACAGGAAAATCTAGTGTTGATATCAGTTGAAACGACCACCACCAGAAACCAGACATACCATAATGGTTTTCCAAACAAAAGTGCTGTCTGTTAGGGCTGCCATAACAAAATACCAAGGATTTGGTGTCTCAAACAACAGAAAACTATTTTCTTACTATTGTGGAGCCTGACATAAGCAAGGTGCCATGATGGTTGGTCACCGGGGAGGCCTCTTTTCCGGTTTTTTGATGGCTGACCTCTTACTGTATCCTTTGTGCCTCCTCTCTGTGCATGTTGGAAAAGGGAGACAGAGATCCCTGGTGGTTCCCCCTTCTCTATTGGACCTATTGGATTAGAGTCCCATCCTTGTGACTTCCCTTAGCTTTTATTACCTCCTGAAAGGTCCCATCTCCCACTACAGGCATACTGGAAGTTGAAGCTTCAACATAGGCATGTGGAGGGCACAATTCCATTCATAACAAGTATGGATATGAATTGATCAGGTCTCCAGAGACAATGATTCATAAATCAACGTAAGTTGAAAAATGACTGAAAGGGAGCATTGAGAACCGAGACCATCTTTGTCAACAGGGCTGAGTTCTAGGAATAGTAAGACTTATATCAACAATTTTTTTTCCAGGAAGCATATGTTTATGAAAGAAAAGGATAAACAAATAAGTAACTTTATTATTTGTTTCAGAAATTTTCTGTAGATAAATTGGACAAAACAATTTACCCGCCTGAGAAAACCACTTACATATCAAACAACAGTCTGCTTCATAAACTTGTTTCAAGTCTCTCTCAATTCATTACTGAAACACCAGGGGTTTGGTCTCTGTCCTACTCCTCACTCCACAGAAAGCCAGTCACTGAGACAAGTATTGCCAAGGAAGAGGCTTTAATTGGGTGTTAGAGCCAAGGACATGGGAGCTCAGCCTCAAATCCATCTCCCTGATTGACTAAAACCAGGGGTTTGTATAGTAGGGAAGAAACGTAACAAAGTATAAGAAAATAGGAACTAGGAAGGGGCAAGGAAGTAGTTATGATGAATGAGGGGTCCCCATATCTGGTGAGTTTTAGTTCTTTGATAGTTTTTTGTGAGTCCTGAAGGTTGCTCCTGATGAAGGAACTCAGATAAAACAAATACGAGTTTCAAGCCTTAAGACAAGAAGTGTCCATTTCTATGTTTATATATATATATATATATAAAAAATAACTATCTATAGGACTATCAAATTCAGTGTGCCCAACAATCCTAAACTACTGTATTGTGAAATTGCTCCAGTTCTAGTTATTAATTCTCTGCACCTAAATACCTGTCTTAAACCACTTTAGCCCAGATGACCAAAGCCTTACAAATTCTCTATGATTGACTTTCCATTCCTAAGATCCAGGTAACACTCTGTTTACGTTTTATCAATCCTTATTGTTTTACTAATGGATTGCCTGGAACTATTGGGATTGGGGGGAATTCTAATCCTTTAAGAGTATTTTGACCGGGTGCGATGGCTCACCCCTGTAATCCCAGCACTTTGGAGACCGAGGTGGGTGGATCACGAGGTCAGGAGATTGAGACCATCCTGGATAACACGGTGAAACCCTGTCTCTACTAAAAAACACAAAAAATTAGCTGGGTGTGGTGGCAGGCTCCTGTAGTCCCAGCTACTCAGGAGGCTGAGGCAGGAGAACGGCATGAACCCGGGAGGGAGGCAGAGGTTGCAGTGAGCCGAGATCACGCCACTGCACTCCAGCCTGGGCGACAGAGTGAGACTCTGTCTCAAAAAAAAAATAATAATAAAAAAAAAGTATTTTGAAATTTTTCAAGATATAGTTTAGCATCCAGTTCAATTAAAATTTCCAAATCATGAGATTTTCTTCACAGCATATGACAAAAGCATGTCATGCAACAACATATCTATCACTATCCATTAGTAGCTTTCAACTCTCTTTTTAGGACCCACAATCCAGAGGATTATGGATACTGTCTGAGATTACTGCACACCAGACAAGAGCAAGTTTTTCACTTCTCCTCAAACCTCAGTTCGAAATACTTATAATTTGATCCTGAAATGCTGAACTTGGGAAGTACATATTGCCATACTATAATTGAAAAATTCATAACTTACTTTGAAGCTCAAAGTCATATATAATGACCTAAATTACAGTTTATTTATACAGTTTAAAAAGTAATTAACTTACCAATAGGAGCTGGGCCTCCATCTTCATGCAAAATTAATGAAGAGAAAGTGGGTGGTGGGAGGCTGGATTAGTCAAAATTCTAATGTTACCCTCACCCGCCCTGATGGGGCCTTATCTAATAACATCTCCACTCAGAGGCAAAGAGGTGGTGAAAGTTCGGGGTCCCACATTTACCATAAAGGTATCAGTGCAAACAAGGGGGGAGCTAAACCTCCACCCCACTCATCCGCTGAAAGCTGCCATTAATTAAAGCCCCATTTTTGTCTGGGTGGCATCATTGGAGCCCAGTAGAAGACTAGCATAAAGCACCACCTGCAAGGTCTTGGGCAACACCTCAGTAGAGGACTATTTGTCAAAAAATTTTAAGAAAAATGTTTAAAAGATTCAACAGAATATAAAGTTTTATAATTTGTACAAAAAGTTCAGGATAAAATTGACTAAAATTTCTCACCACACCAAGAATCAGGAAAATCACAACTTTAGTGAGAGAAGATAGCCAACAGATGTTAAGAATAAGATGACATATTGGAACCATGTCAAAAGTATTTCGAAGAAGCCATCATGCAAATGGTTAAGCAATCAATTACAAATCTTCTTGAAACAAATAAAACACGAGGAAATGTCAGCAAAGAAATAGGTTATAAAAATTACTAAATATAATGGAATTATATACTAGCCAAAATTAAACTTAAATAATGAAACAACCTCACCGATGGGTATAATTGTAGAGTGGAAATGACAAAAAAAGACAGTCATTAAATTTGAATACAGATCAACACAATTTACTCAAATTGAACAACACAAAGAAATAAAGGGGAAAGCCGGGCTCGGTGGCTCACACCTGTAATCCCAGCACTTTGGGAGGCCGAGGCAGGCGGATCACGAGGTCAGGAGATCCAGACCATCCTGGCTAACACAGTGAAAATCCATCTCTACTAAAAATACAAAAAAATTAGCCTGGCATTGTGGCGGGCGAGTGTAATCCCAGCTACACGGGAGGCTGAGGCAGGAGAATGGCGTGAACCCTGGAGGTGGAGCTTGAGTGAGCCGAGACAGCGCCACCGCACTCCAGTCTGGGCAACTGAGCGAAACTCTGTCTCAAAAAGAAAAAGAAAGAAAGAGAGAGAGAGAGAGAGAAAGAAAGAGAAAATAGAGGGGAAAAAAGTCTCAGGAGTCTGTATAGAAAAGAATTAATATTCATATCATGAGAATTCAATGAGGAGAGAGATGATGAGACTTTTTTTTTTTTTTTTTTTTTTTCCTGAGAGGGAGTCTCGCTCTGTCACCCAGGCTAGAGTACCTTGGCACGATCTTGGCTCACTGCAAGCTCCGCCTCCTGGGTTCGCACCATTCTCCTGCCTCAGCTGCCGGAGTAGCCGGGACTACAGGCAACCGCCGCCACTCCCGGCTATTTTTTTTTTTTTTTTTTTTTTTTTTGTATTTTTATTAGAGACGGGGTTTCACCGTGTTAGCCAGGATGGTTGAGAATGAGATTTTTAAAAAACTGCATGAAGAAATTTTGCAAACATCCCCGATTTGGCAGATGACAAAAATCTGTAGGTTCAAGAGGTTGGCTATACCCTGAATGGGATTAACCTAAATAAGTCCGTACTAAAAAATCACAATTGATATGCAGAAAGTAGACAAATGAAACTCATGAAAATATTCAGAGAGAAATGAGGCATTACTTACAGGGGAGTATTAATTTGTATGACAACTGATTTCTCATCTAAACAATTGAAGCCAAAAGGGAGCAGCACAGTGCTTTTCAAATGCTGAAACAAAATTGTGAAGCACAAAGTCAGTATTCAGTTGCAGTATCTACCAGGCATCAAGAGGAAATAAATACATTCTCGGACAAAGGAAACTTAGGAGAATTTATAGTTAGCAAACTTACCCTAAATGAAAGGCTAAAGCAAGTTTTTAAACAAAAATGGAATGATAACAATAGAATTATTGGATCTTCAGAAATGGAAGAAGAATATGAGAATGTGTAAAAATTGGTGCAAAAATATAAAAATGTATCTTTCTCATGAATTTATAAAGTTGTATTTGATGGTCGAAGCAAAAACTATATTACTATTTGATGTGGTTCTCAATATATGTAAAGAAACAATGCAAGAGAGTTATGTTTTAAGAATACAGATGATAAAGAGAACTAAATGGAAGTAAATTTTCTACATTTCACATGAAATGGTAAACGTAGGTACAATAGGCTATGCTAAATTACACAGATACAATAAAATACCTGTCTAAATTGCAGTTCATTTATAGAGTTTAAAGCTACTACTAAGAAAATAATACAAAGCAATAGACTTAAAAAACATTCTTCATAAGTCAACCAGGGAGGCTAAAATGTATTTATGCAACTATTGGAAAGTAAAAGAACTTTTTAAAATGTGAAACAGATAATAAAAGAAAACCAACATAATAAGCAATAAAGTGACACATCAATGCCATAATATTTTAAGAATTGCCCTAAATTTAAATGGTCTAAGTATGCAAGTTAAAAAATATATATGAGCAGACTAGGTTAAAAAAAAAGTAGACTGACTTTATGTTGCTTACAAGAAATTCACCTAAAGCACAATGACAGGCCTGGAGCGGTGGCTCACGCCTGTAATCCCAACACTTTGGGAGGCCGAGACGGGTGGATCACGAGGGTAGGAGATCGAGACCATCCTGGCTAACACGGTGAAACCCCGTCTCTACTAAAAATACAAAAAAAAAAAAAAAAAAAAAAAATTAGCTGGGTGTGTTGGTGGGCACCTGTAGTCCCAACTACTTAGGAGGCTGAGGCAGGAGATGGGCGTGAACCCGGGAGGCGGAGCTTGCAGTGAGCCGAGATCGCGCCCCTGCACTCCAGCCTGGGTGACAGAGCAAGACTGTCTCAAAAAATAAAATAAAATAAAATAAGAAAAATCACAATGACATAGATAATTTGAAAGTAAAAAGACAAAGTATACTGTGCAAAAATTAACTTAAAAATACACAGAAGTGGCTATACATTTTTTAAAAATTCACAAGAGTGGCCATACTAATATCAGGTACCATAGACTCTGAAGCAAAGAAAAAGACTATAGAAAAAATTACATGTAATTATAAAAAGATGAACCCAACAAGAAGGCATAATGAAATCATTATACTATAAAAGTCTTTGCGATGAACTATAAAACTTCAAAATACTTAAGACAAACCCTGATGCAGATGAAAATAGAAATAGATAAATCCTTAGTTATTGCTGAGGATGTCAACATCTCACTGTCAGCATTTAAAAGCACCAGTATTCAGAAAATCAGCAAGGATACAGAAGTGAACAGCACAATCAACCAATAGATTTAAACACACTTATAAATCTTCCACACAACCACACCAGAATGCACATTTTTCTCAACATACGTAACATTCTCAAAGCATGTAACAAGCTGGACCATATCCTGGGCTGTAAAATGAACCTCAATAAGTTGTGGAAAACTAAAATTGTACTAAGAATGTTCTTTGACCATTATGTAATCAAACTAGAAATCAAACATAACCAAAAAATAAACACTTGAAAATTAACAAAAATATAGATCAAAGAGGCAGTCTCAAATACATTTTGAAATATACAAAACTGAATGAAAATAAATATATAGCATATTAAAATATTTATGATACAGATAAAGCATTGTTGAGAAGAAAAGTTACACACTAAATGCTTACATTGCAAAAGAGGTTCTCAATAATCTAATTTCCTGCCTCAATAACTTTGAAAAGTAGAGAAAAAATATGCAGTAAGCAAAAGAGAAAAATGGAAATAATAAAGAACAGAAATCGGTGAAATTAAGAAAAGGAAAATAATAAAGAAAACAAATGTACCAAAAATATCGTTTTTTAAAAAAAACGAATAAAATAGATAAAGCTCTAGTAACACTGGCAAAGATGAAAGGAAGACAGAAATAGTTATTTTCAGGGATGAAATGGAGGCTATCACTACATCCTGCAGCTACTGAAAGAATACTATAAACAACCATATGCTTATAAATTTGACATCTTCAAAAATTTGACCAATTTGTCAAAACTCATGAAGTACCAAAACTCAATGAAGATGAAAGAGGCAATCGGCTAAATCAGCTCAGTAATTGGTCAAGCAATAAAACCACAACCAGTAGAGCCACTGCAATTGGGTCACCACCTGGTTAACCTCACGATAATACACTGTCATTCTCCAAGACCTATCTGTCTTCTACACAAGCCAGAAAGAAACATTGAGTGGGAATGCAGGGGGAATTACCACCCCTGTGTCTTTCAAGTCCTTGGTATGGCACTAATTTCTATCATCCCTCTGAGAAGGCAAATTGCTCTTGATTTACTATGTATATTCCTAGGTAGAGGCAGTTCTAGAGGTTTCTACTTGGCCTCTCCCACCATAGTAGCCTTCACTGTAGAGGTCAAGAGACACATGCAGGGGTTCTGCCAGCTGCTGAATATGTCTACTCCAGTTGTTCATCTAGAACTGGAGAAATGACCACAGGATGAGAATGGGGATCCCCTGGACTGGACCCACTGTGAGGTGCACTGGAGCTGAAATTGTACTGATTACCTGCCCCCCTTTCTTTTCCAAAGAGTCACCTCACATTAACAGTAGACATCCTGCAAGGCTGGGAATTTAACTTGCAAGTCTGGAAATTTAATTCATCCCATCACGAGCTGTGGTACTCTGTTTGATTTTTCAGCAATTTTAATCCTGTAGCTACAGAAGATAAGACTCTCAATCAAAACACCTAGACGATCTTAGGTTATTTATGTGGCACTTGAGCTGAGAATCTGATTCCTTGAGCTCATCCTTTTCTTTCACCACCTTGTCCAGTAACACTAGGAGCAAACAAGCAATGTCATCATCATTATATTTCTCAGTTTTGAAAAAAAATTCAAAAGTATTACAGTCAGAGTCACTTAGCTCTTTCTTTTAATAGCTGATTATTAGAGGGTTCAGTGTGGATATTTTAATATCTCTATAAACTTTTTTTTTTTTTTTTTGAGACAGAGTCTTTCTGTCGCCCAGGCTGGAGTGCAGTGTCATGATCTCGGCTCACTACAAGCTCTGCCTCCCAGGTTCACACCATTCTCCTGCCTCAACCTCCCGAATAGCTGGGACTACAGGCGCTTGCCACCACGCCATCATGCCTGCCTAATTTTTTTTTTTTTTTTTTTTTTGTATTTTTAGTAGAGACAGGGTTTCAGTGTGTTAGCCAGGATGGTCTCGATCTCCTGACCTCCTGATCCACCCACCTTGGCCTCCCAAAGTGCTGGGATTACAGGCGTGAGCCACTGGGCCTGGCCTAATATCTCCATAAACATTTTACACCACGGACTATTAGTGTTCTCTTTACTATGAGAAATAGAGTTATTGATGTATTTAAATCTAATTAGATTGGAGAGTCAATTCCAGAAAGCCCAGAGACAACTAAGAAGATACATTTTTAAAAATCTGTTCCTTTATAACCACTTTTGGTACCAATATCTATGTTAGTAAGGTTTCTGCAGAGAAACATAAACCATACTGGATATATATGTTTGCTTTTTAATTTATAATGGGAATTGGTTCATATGGGGATGCAGGCTGAGAAGTCCCATGATCTGTGTTTGTAACCTGGAGAGCCAGGGGAGTCAGTGGTGGACTGGGACTCATGAAAGCTGGTGGTATAATTCAATCTGAATCCGGAGGCCAGAGTCTGAGTGCCAGTGTGTGAGGCTAGGAGAAGACAGATGTTTCAGCTCAAACAGAGAGAGTGAATTCATCCTTCCTCCCTGCCTTTTACCTCTATTTGAGTCCCTAGCACATTGGATGATGCCTGTCCTCATTGGTGAGGGCAATCTTCTTTACTTGTTCTATTGCTAGTCAAATGCTAATCTCTTCTGAAAATGTCCTCACAAATACACCCAGAAAAAATGTTCTACCAACTATCTGGGCATTCCTTAACCCAGTCAGGTTGACACTCAGAAATCTCCATCACAACAGGTTTAAGACATGAAGGGACAATTCGCTGAACAGTGTATACAGATGACTCATGATGAGAAGTTCAACATCATTAGTCACCAAAGAAATGCAAATCAAAACAAAATAAAGTACCACTGCACATCTATCAGAATGGTAAAATATGAAATAAAGATTAACACTACATGCCAGTTGTAGAGAAACTGGGTCACTTACACATTGCTGCTGGGAATACAACCACTGTAAAAAAAAAAAAAAAAAAATTGGGTAGTTTTTGTTTGTTTGTTTGAGACAGAGTATTGCTTGTTGCCCAGGCTGGAGTGCAGTGGAGCGATCTCAGCTCACTGCAAGCTCTGCCTCCCAGGTTCACGCCATTCTCCTGCCTCAGTCTCCTGAGTAGCTGGGACTATAGGCACCTACTACCACACCAGGGCTAATTCTTTGTTTGTTTTTGTATTTTCAGTAGACATGAGGTTTCACTGTGTTAACCAGGATGGTCTCAATCTCCTGACCTCCACCCGTCTCAGCCTCCCAAAGTGCTGGGATGACAGGCGTAAGCCACCGCACCCAGCCAAATGAGGGTAGTTTTTAAACAAAACTAACCGTATGCTTACTATATGTCCCATAAATTTTGGCATCATCTCAGATAAATGAAAGTTTGTTTTAAAAAATATGCTTATCAATACATATAGCACCTTTTTAAAAAATGGTCAAAACCTGGAAATGCAAATGTTTATCAATGGGTGAATGGTTAAACAAACTGTCCATTCATTGCAAGAAATACTACTCAGAAATAAAATAAACTTGACTTTATATAAATAACAACTTGGATGCATCTGAAAGGAATTATTCTGAGTGAAAAGACTGAATATCAAAATGTGACTCATTGTGTGATCGTAGTTATATTGAGTTCCCAAAATGACAAAATTATAGAGTAGGAGAACAATTTAGCAGTGAACACAGGCTGGGGAGGAAGGTAGGGAGGGAGATGGATGGGAGAAGACAGGGAGGCAGAAGGGAGCTGTGACTATAAAGTGGTGGCATTAGGAATCTGTGTGATGAAACTCTGGTGTGTCTTGACTATGTTTGTGGTTACATGAATCTACACACAAACAAATGAGTACATGTAAAGGTGGCAAAATTTAAAGGTAAATGGATTTTATTAGCATCAATTTCCTGGTTATGATATACCATATTTTTGCAAGATGTTGCCATTTGGGGAAATTGAGTGAAAGGCACATAGGGTCTTTCTATATTATTTCCTACAAATGCATGTGAATCTACAATTATTTTTTTCTAAAAAAAACCTCTGCATTAAATATCAAATCAAGGATTACACTGGCATCCAGTGTTAAATTGTCAGAATGAGTAAAGCTTTTGCAGAAAGAACAACTAATTAGATTGTGGCTTTTTTTTTTTTTTTTTTTTTGAGACAGAGTCTCACTCTATTGCTCAGGCAGTGATGTGATTTTGGCTCACAGCAACCTCTGCCTCCTGGGTTCAAGTGATTCTCCTGACTCAGCATCCTGAGTAGCTGGAATTACAGGTGCCCACCACCATGCCCGGCTAATTTTTGTATTTTTTAGTAGAGAAGGGGTTTCACCATTTTGGTTAGGCTGGTCTCAAACTCTTGACCTCAGGTGATCCATCCGCCTTGGCCTCCCAAAGTGCTGGGATAACAGGCATGAGCCACTGCATCTGGCCAGATTGTGGCATCCTTTAGACTTTTATTTCACCAGTCATCAATGATATCCACAGTTATCCCTAACTCCTGGGGAATCTAGGGAGTAGATATTTACCTAGGCATAGTGATACTCTCAACAATAACAACAAAAACTGAGGAGAAAATCAACTCCATAATTCTCATTAGAAACACTACATTTGACAAACCCTATCGGTTATTCATAAATAAAGCCTATCAAAGCAACATTAATAATAATAATAATAAACTAGAGCTCATGAAAGAAAGCAATAGCATTCTAACTACAGTTTTCAGTGATTGTGTGCTACTGATTAGTATGAGTTGTGGTAACATAAAACGGTACCTCCCAATGCACCTGGTACATTTATTTTATATATATATAGCATACACATCATATATATAGACATTTGTGTATATATATGTATATAGATATATAAACATTTGCTTGCAATCATTCAAAGTTTATAGAAAAAAAAGCCTACCAGATGGTGGAGTTTAATTTTTAAAAATGTATTTTTATCTTGATAAATTAGATATTTAAAATCCATTTCACAAACTCCCGTATAAATTTTAGAAATTATATACCTTAGGTAAAATACTAGTAAATACTCTCGCAACAGTAAGCAAACATACAAACAATAAAATTAGAAAATGTTCAGAAAACCTGATGAGATATTTCACCAAAGAGGATATACATAAGTAAACATGAAAATATGTTCACAATCATTTGCTATTTTGAAAAATCAAAATAAAAACAGTTTGATGGATTTAAAACACTAAAATTGTGTTCGATATCACAACATACCTAATCAGAATGCTAACATATAAAGTACTTTGATGAAAATACCATAATTCTGTCAAGGATGCTGAGAAACTGGATAACCCATATGTTTACAGCCACTCTGAAAGAGTGTAAGGTACCTTCTCACAAAGTAAATGAACAACCAGAAATTGCCCGCTCGGACATTTATCTCAGTGAAATGAAAAATTATATTTATACAAAACCTGTACATAATGCTCATAATACCTTTACATTTAATAGCTAAAAGTGGTAACAACTCACATATCCTACAAGATATGATTACTTGTTGAACAGTGGTACATTCATACAGTGAAAACCCACTTAGCAATAAAAGGAAGTAACAATTGATAGACACAAAAACTTTGATGTATCTCAAGGGAATTATGCCAAGTTAAAAATAAGTGCCAATTTCTAAAAGGTTACATACTATGTGATTCTATCTACATAACATTCTAGAAATGACAAAATTATAGACATAGAGAAAAGATTATGGGTTGCCAGGGTTGACGGAAGCACAGGAGGCTGTTGATGATGGAAATATTCTGTGTCCTAACTGTGGTTATCCAAGGAATCTACACATTTGATAAAATTGCACAGAACACAAGTACACCAAAACACAAAATACACACACAGGAGTGTTTGAAAGATTGGTACAATCTAAAAAAGGCAAGAAGGGTGTTTCAATATCAATTTCCTGTCAGCACTATTGTATTATGGTTTGTGAAATATTACATTAGGAGAAACTGGGTAAAGACTACATGCGATCTCTCAATGTTATTTCTTGTGACTGCCTGAATCTACAATTATCTCAAAGTGAAAACCGAGAAGTGAAAATCAATCTTAAAAACTATTTTTAAAAAATCCTCGGCCAGGCGCAGTGGCTCATGCATGTAATCCCAGCACTTTGGGAGGCTGGAGGGTGGATCACCTGAGGTCAGGAGTTCGAGACAAGCCTGGCCAACATAGTGACTAAGATACCAAGTATCTTCAAACTCTCAGACTGCAGCTAAAGCCACATTCTTTTCATTAAAGGCCAGGATTTGATCTAACAATAGCATGACATCTTTCCAAGCGAGATCGAAGGTTTGTCCTGGACCCTGTAGGACATCTATGTGCCTATCAGGAGCATCTGAAAACTTCCCCAGGTCTGCCTTGATCTGCTTTAAATCAGAGAGGGAGAAGGGGACACCTACCCGGGTTGGGTCAAATTCCCCTCCCCCTACAGTTTGAAGGGGACATAACTGAGAGCCTGGAGGTTTTTGTGGTCCTTTGGAGATTTCTTTGCTTATTTCCTTCTGGGTAGGGGAGACTACAGGATTATCATTAATAGGAAGGGGAGCTATAGGGAGGCTAGGATATAGGGGTAAGCTGAGAAGTCCTCTTGTGGGATGTAAATTGCAAGCTTTGCATAGTTGTGTATTCTCCTTCAGTGAAAAGAAAGTGTGGACATAAGGCATTTCACTCCATTTGCCTTTGCTCTTACAGAAAAGGTCAAGCTGCAGGACAGTATTATAATTTGTTCTTCCCTCAGGTGACCATTTTTCCCCATCAGAGAGAGAATATTGGGGCCAAGACGCAGTGCAGAAAAAAAATGAGCTGCCTGTTTTTCAGGGTTTACGGGTCAAATTGCTCCTAATGGCTTAGGATGCATTTCAAGCGTGAGCCTGTTGATGCCTGAGTACTTCCCATTGGAAAGACAAAACCGCCCACAGTTTTGGTTTGTTTCTCCCCCTGACCAAGAACCCGCAACAGTCCCTGTAACCTGCTGATTGGAATAGTTGCGCTCACCGATGCAGCAGCAGCAGAAACACTAGCTTTCCTCCCAGACCACAAGAAGGACCAAGGAAGGTCGGATTTAGTGGCCCTTACTGATGCATTCTCGAAACCCCGTACCCTTGCCTGTCCTCTTAGACCACAAAGAGGACCGAGAAGAATCAGATTTAGTGGCCCTTACTGACGCATTCTAGAAAATCTCTTAGAATCCTAAGCATTCTCCTCTTAGTTCTGGGACCTTACCCATCTCCTACAAAGATGTTATGCCCCAAAAATGAAGTGGAGGGCCACACCCTGATGGAAGGGAGTGATCTCCAGAGTTGGAAGAGTGACACCTTTTGTCCTTACTTATATGAATAGGAAGGATAAAATTTCTGAGGCTCCCCATATCCTAGCTTCAGGAACAGCTTTTGTTAGGCCTGCTTGTCTGGGAAGGGATCCTAAAATTCCAGATAGTCACCCCTACAGTGGGGCTTTGGGCAAAAATTATGTCTTTCTGATTGGTGAGCCCAGGTGCCTAAAGAAGGTAATGGAGTCCTGAAGTTTATACTAGGAATCATTCTTGTAGGAGAAACTAGAAAAGTACCAGGGACAGGGAGAGGTTTTTAGAAGCGGGGCTAGCCTCAGAGAAGAGAGGTGAGAGGAAGTTTGTCTGGCAGGCATTAGGACCCAGGGGGCAAGGGTCAGGGTAGATAGAATAGATGGGTCAGTCTTACTTGGGTGACATGCCTTTGAGAGTTCCGCTCATGGCTGCAGGGTCAACCAACTTGTTGTCGGAACCTTGGAGCAGAATGGCTTTCCTCTCTGTCAACCCTGGGTTCAGCCCAGAAGTACAGGAAAAGCGGAAGCTGGTTCCAGGCAAACGAAGGCTCCCAACTCTGAAGAGTTCGGGGTTGTTAGAGATCCCTTTGCCAGAAAGCCTTGGCACTTGTATCTTTAGTCTGACGGCTGTGCTAGTTGCTTTTAACTGGCCAACAAGTGCCCGGTATTTAGCCCCCGAATCCTAAGGAAAAATAGGACAGAATAGCAAGTGAAATGGGCCCCATGTTACTCACATGGCAATGGTCCCATCTGGGTCGCCAAAATGCTTCTGGAATTGGTGGATTCTTGGTCTCACCGACTTCAAGAATGAAGCCAGAGACCCTCACAGTGAGTGTTATAGCTCTTAAAGGAGGCGCAGACCCAAAGAGTGAGCACCGGCAAGATTTATTACAAAGAACTAAACAACAAAGATCCCTAATCCCTTATTTGACCCCATCCACATCTTGTTGATTGGTCCATTTTACAGAGTGCTGATTGGTCCGTTTTGACAGAGTGCTGGTGGGTCCCTTTACAAACCTTTAGCTAGACACAGCACTAATTGGTGCATTTATAATCCTTTAGCTAGACGGAAAAGTTCTCCAAGTCCCCAGCTGACTCAGAAGCCCAGGGGGGTTCTCAACATCCTGCAAAAACATTCCTATGGACTCTCCACACACATGATTCCTTGAATTGTTTTTTTTGTTTGTTTGTTTGTTTTTTGAGATGGAGTTTTGCTCTGTTGTCCCGGCTGGAGTGCAGGGGTGAGATCTCAGCTCACTGCAAGCTCCACTACCTACCGGGTTCACACCATTTTCCTGTCTCAGCCTGCCAAGTAGCTGGGAACATGGGCGTCTGCCACCAGGCCTGGGTAATTTTTTGTATTTTTAGTAGAGACAGGCTTTCACCCTGTTGCCCAGGATGGTCTTGATCTCCTGAACTTGTGATTCGCCGGCCTTGGCCTCCCAAAGTGCTGGGATTACAGGCGTGAGCCACCACACCCAGCCAATTCCTTGGATTTTATGGTTTGACTTCCCAGATTTGACTGCATTTATACACTCTCCTGCAAAATATGAAGCGCCAGTACTAATCTAAGTTACGATTTTTTTTAACTACATAGAAGGATTCTGAACAACACTAAGAGTCACTTGTTAATTACATAATATGTAGGTATATCGTCTGACTTCCATTAACTCATAAACTACAAATTAAAATTTCTTTACTAAAAAGGGTCGTGTCTCCTTGGATTGGAAACAAATATAATAAAAGGTTGCAAATACTAAATGATACCTGTGTTTGGGAAAGACAAGGTGATATTATTCTAATATCTGCTTAGCCATTTTTAATACCAAAATATAATAACTACACATTAGCGATGATAATTATTTGTTGATTTACTTGAAAAATATACTACATCCATAAGCAGATATTGGAAAGAATGATGAAAAGCAGTGATTCTCCAAGTTTACTGCATATTGAAAACCCTTGTTTCCCTCTCAAAAATCCTCAGGCCTTTTCACATCCCATACTAATTACATTTGATTTTCTTCGGGTGAGATCCAGCCATTGGTATTTTTCAAACCGCAATGTGACTCTAAAGTTCAGCAATGTTTTAGAACTACTGAAACAGAGCATGCTTGTTTAAAACAGAGTGATTTTAATTTCAGAGTAACCAGAAATCAGCTTCTTATTCAAATTAATGAGAAAAGAAAAACAGGTGCCAATTTCTCCTCATTTAAAAAACAAAAGAGTGATATCACACTAGAAATGCAAGAGAAAAGTCTTGGCCAGGAATGACCAGTAATTGAAAAACTCAATAAAGCATTAAATGTAATTAATTTCAAAGTTGAGGAGATTAAGACTCTAGATTGGAAAGTGTTACATATGCCAGAGGCCGATATAATTCAATGTTAGTGCCTTTGGGCTTCTGAACTTACAAGAAGCGGGCTTGTCCAGGCTACTTCTGTAGGAATACTGAGCTCTTTTAATTATTGAAAATCACTCTCTTCTTTGCCTTCTTATTACTGCAATACTATGTCATGAAAGGTTCTGCAAATTTAGATCTTCCTTACCTGAAAGACTCATGGAATAAGTGGAAAAAAAACTGTTCTACCGAAAGAAAGGACCAATGCATGTTTTCAGATGCTGATTACAAAAGACAAAGAAACAAAAACAATTCTACAAAATTTATTTTCATACCAACTTTAAATGTGATTATATGGTTTTGTTCACTTCTGTCACTAAATTTTTCCTCAGGCTTTTTGTGATTATACGGTTTTGTTCACTTCTGTCATTAAATTTTTCCTTCGATGTGTTTTTGTTGAAAAAAATCTTGTTTATGATGATAGGTAGCCAGACACAAAGAGAAAAACACACAGCCACCTAGTTTGAGATACAGATTAGGAGCCATGTCTTAATTGACTCCTGTATGACATTCTGCTATTACTACTTCATGTCCCCAGCAATAGTTTTCTGAAATCAGAGATAATCATTTTATTTTATTGAGAGTGTTTTTGTAGCTGTAAATATATTGCTCAGTTTTGCCTGCCCTAGAACTTTAAAAATGAAACTGTAACGTATATATTATTCTGTGACTGATTTCTTCTGCTCAGGGCTGTATTTATGATGTGTATCCATTGATTCTTTTAGAAATAGTTCATCAATTTGCACTTTTGTACAGTATTTCATTGTACAAACAGCAAAATTTATTTCTAAATTTTACCATTAATAAATGTATTGCCATTGTTTTTGTCATTATGAAAAATCCCACTTTATACCACACACACACACACACACACACACACACAATTAGACATGGATTATAGACTTAATGGTGAAAGGTAAAAATATAATTATTTTCGGAGACTACAGAGGATGATATCCTCATGACTAGGAGTTAGAAAAATGTTTATTAAATAGTACATAAAAGTCATAAACTATAAGATATATTAAATATAAATATTAAGACTTAACCAACCATTATAAAATTAAAGAAAAAATTGATAAATTAGACTTCATTTAAACTAATAATTTTTAAATTCTTTTCTTTCTCATTACAATCCACAGGGCTAATAAACTAATAATTTTTACTCATCAAAGGACACCATAAAGACTTTAGCTTTTGGCCAAGAGGGAGTAACTGATGACCCTCTTTCCTGACAAATAACTACAAAACTGGGAAAAATATTCCATACCTTGATCTGGGTGGAGATAGGTAGATCATAGATGGATAGGTAGGTGGGTAGGTAGGTGGATAGATAGATAGATAGGGGGCTGGGCACAGTGACTCATGCCTGTAATCCCAGCACTTTGGGAGGCCAAGGCGGGCGGGTGGATCACAAGGTCAGGAGATCGAGACCATCCTGGTCAATATGGTGAAACCCCGTCTCTACTTAAAATACAAAAAAATTAGCTAGGCGTGGTGGTGGGCACCTGTAGTCCCAGCTACTCGGGAGGCTGAGGCAGGAGAATGGCATGAACCTGGGAGGCGGAGTTTGCAGTGAGCCGAGATTGCCCCACTGCACTCCAGCCTGGGTGACAGAGTGAGACTCACTCTCCAAAATAATAATAATAATAATAATAGATAGATAGATAGATAGATAGATAGATAGATAGAGACATTCCCACCCAATAATGCTAACTTATTCATTTTACTCTTTGTAAATAACTAAATAAAATCTTTTTAAAAACACAAAAAAATGCTTTTCACTTTTCACCATAAAATGTCATTTTGTTACGGTAACTTTTATGGAGAGAGATATTCTTTATCAAATTTTAAAAGGTGTCTTCCCTTACTATTTAGCTGCCTTTTTTATCATTAAGATATGTTGCACCTCATTCAATGTTTCTTCTGCCTGTGTTCATATCATCATTCCTGCTAATGAGGTAAATTATATACATTTAGTTTCAAGTGTTAAGCCAACCTTGCAATCTTGAGGTAAATCTAATTTTGTCTTTATGTTTGATCTTTCTTAATACACTATGGAACTTGTTGTGATACTATTTTATTCAAGATTTTCTTCTCCATGTTCATAAGTGTGATCAGATTGTTTTCTTCCTTATGCCTTTGCGAGTTACAATATCAAGAGTATGCCAGTCTCACAAAATGAGTGAGAAAATGTTACCCTATTTTTCTCAAATATGAAATAATTTTGGTAATTTTAATTTACTTATATCTTGAAAGTTTCATAGAGTTGCCCAGAAAATTATTTCAGTTTGAAATAAATTTTTGTGGGAAAATTTTAACAAATTTATTTTTTGAACAAACTACTCTTCAAATTTCTCTTCTTTTTGAGATAATTTTAGTAAGTTTCGAACTTTATTTATTTATTTATTTACTTATTTATTTTGAGATGGAGTCTCGCTCTGTCACCCACGCTGGAGTGTAGTGGTGCCTTGGCTCACTGCAACCTCCACTTCCCTGGTTCAAACAATTCCCCTGCCTCAGCCTCCTAAGTAGCTGGGATTACAGGTGCATGCCACCACGCCCAGCTAATTTTTTTATATTTTTAGTAGAGATGGAGTTTCACCATGTTGGCCAGACTGGTCTCAAACGCCTACAGACTTAGTGTAGCTAAGTTGGTAGCTGTTTCTGTGGAATCTTGAGAAGATGGAAAAAGTGTAGCAGTTAGAAATTTACTAACTTAACACCTGCTAAGCAAGACACACCACAGTTGCACATAAACAACGAGATAGCAGAAGTCGATTGAAACATGGACCTTGGAGACAAATGGACAAGTGTGTGCGTTAGGATCCTTCTACTTACTGTTAGAATGTAGCTATGCATAAGTTAATTACAGGCTCTGGTTCCAGTTTCCTCATATATTAAATGTGAATAATAATCATAATATTTATTGTTAAGTCTAGCCTATGTCTGCCCAAGTCTTATCAGTATTGGTGTGCAAAAAGTCTTACATTAGCAATAGCTTCCTAAATTCCATAAATTGTTACCACTTGATTTCAAACTACAGTGCTTCTAAAGGTCCTCAACTTTTACTCTGCCATTTCTTGGAATGTACAGGATTGTATGATATGAGTCAGGAAACAGACTTCTCAAATTCTCTTCTTGCCCTGTCTTTGGTATTTTTTGCCTTTCAGACAGATAAGGTTAGTGTCTTACAACTCCTACTTAGTGACTGATGTGTCAATTTTAAAATTTGCAACAAGTGCTTATTTTTCAGAGCTGCTGAGGACACAAAAAACCTCCAGGGTACAAACAGGGCACTGTGTCCCTGGAGATTCTCATTGTGCTGAAACCATATGAATTTTCATAGAGAAATGGGAAGAATATGTCTTTTTTATTCACATCAGTGCAGCCATAACATACCTCTGGGTCTCCCAGAGGCTTTAGTTAAACAGATTGTTCAATTATTCTCATAAGCACCCTCTTTATAGGGTTAGCTTTAGGATCAGGCCCCTGGAAGGGCACACACTGCTTCCCCTCTCCTTTCGTGTATCTCTTAAGATACTAATTAACAGAAAGCCAAACATGACAAAAGCAAACATCTTATAGTCAATAAACCCTAAACAAAATGAATTTCCAACTGGGACTCATGCATGCACTAAAATAAGCCTAAATCCCACCTCAGGCTACAACTTGTACTCTACTGCATAGTAGGAGTCTTGCAAAAGGAGCACATCAAATGGCTGACCTAATAAGGGACCCCAATCAATGTTTACTATTAAGGACTTTGGCACGAAATTCAAAATAGGAAAGTCAATTAATGCCTTTTTTTCCATTTAAGAATTATAGTTGAGGTAGTTTGGAAGAAGACAAGATAGATGGAAATCTGTCAAAATAGGCCACCCCAAATGATGTTTGCAATTTTTATTCAATCATGCCCATCCTTCAGGGCATCAATTAAAACCATTTTAATCTATTTTAATTTCAGGTCTGCTTTAATCTACTGTTTATTTACAGAAGTTCAAATGTCACAAGCTCATTGGAAAGCAATCATTTTGTCAAAAATTCAGTCAGATTGAGAACATGGAATGATGCTAAATCATTAGTAATAATGTCGTTGGACGTTGTTGGAATATAACTCTACCGGGACCAGTGTAGTGAGTTTTCTCTACAAAATAACTCATTAGCTTCACACAGAGAGAGCTCTAGTCCTCAGGTTGCAGACTGGACCATTGACCTCATTCGGCCGCCTGACAAACATCTGTCACCAGGCTTGAGGGCTCAGGCTGGGAGAGGTCAGCCCCATCCAAACCACTATATGAAAAGTAATTTGCTGCATCTGATTTACAGGTGGCATTGAAGCTTGTTATTTATTATTTTTTGTATTAAAAACATAGAATTTCAGTTCTCTATTTTACTTAATTCGTAGAGGGAAAACACTATACATGTTTTGCTGATTTTGATGAAGATTAAAACTTAAATTTTGGAATAAAATTTTTGCCTCTAATGACGAATCCGTAGACTGTTCTAGACAATATAGGGTGTTGGAACTGATTAGAGATCCAACCCTAAAATAAGAAAAAGCAATTTGATACTAGGTAAACAGAGAATACAAATAGCCCCAATGAAGCAGCTGAGCACATGCAGTGGCTGACATTTAATTGATAGCCCACCCCTTGTGCTCCACAGACAGGGACACAGCTCTGTGTACTTCCCCACCATCTGCAATGCCCTAGGGGTCCCTGGCTTCAACTCTTAGCTGTGAGGAGTGTCTGAAATTTGAAAGGGCTAGCCAGGGTTCCCGTGGAGAGCACATGTATGGTATGAAGGGCAGTTGTCCAAACGTGCAAATATTTAAATAGAATTAAAGGCATACAGTCAACGTTGGGCTGCTGTTCTGCCCATATTAATTGTGACAAATCTGCTTTCTGTTAATTTTGTAAAATGGAATACACTGGAGAAAGATTAGTTACATCACGGTCTTTGTGACTTATTGCAAATATTCAAGAAAACCTAATATATAATGCCCACCAAGTACAGCAATAGAATAGCAATTTTCATATATTTTTAAGAATACAACTTTGTAGATGGCCGGGCATGATGGCTCCCACCTGTAATCCTAGCACTTTGGGAGGCCGAGGTGGATGGATCACGAGGTCAGGAGATTGAGATCATCCTGGCTCATATGGTGAAACCCTGTCTCTACTAAAAATACAAAAAAAATTAGCCGGGCATCGTGGCAGGCACCTGTAGTCCCAGCTGCTCAGGAGGCTGAGACTGGAGAATGGTATGAACCTGGGAGGTGGAGCTTGCAGTGAGCTGAGATCCTGCCTGGATCTGCCAGGCTGCACTACAGCCTGGGTGACAGAGCAAGCCAGAGTTGTATTCCTGTGGCATAAAACAAGAAGAAAAAAGTAAGTAGAACACAGAAAATTCCAACATTCTTAAGTAGGTATAATTACTAAATACTTAGGTAGAATTTATATGTAATTCTTTCATAATGAACATGGAATATTTATGAATATAAGACACCTAATAAACCGAAAAAATTTTAAGTTATATCACCAAAAAGTATGCTAAAAATCTCAAAAAATAATTATTATTAACCACTCATAATTATTAGTCAATTTTATGTTGTAAAGTTAGCATGTAAATTAAATTGCATTTAATCATAATATCAAATAACTAGCATTAGCAATTAATTAATCAATCTTCAATTAATACTTAATGACAGGAACTTTTTATCAACTCTTGTGAACCACAATGTTCCGTGGTCATTGGTGAAGTCAAGAACCAAGAATGTAATCATAATCGCAATAATAACACATTAGACAATAATAGTAATCACTACTACTATTAGTAATCATTTTAGAATAAGCATCACTACTTAGTCTAAAGACCAAAACCTAAACAATTGTGGGAAAAAGTCAAAGACTTAAATATTTTTCCTTAAGAAGGAAGAAAACATGGCCAGGCGAGGTGGTTCACGCCTGTAATCCCAGCACTTTGGGAGGCTGAGGCGGGTGGATCACTTAAACCACTATATAATATGGTGGCTTAAGGGTTAGGTTCAGTAGTCACATAGATTTTTGTTTGCTTGTTTGTTTTAATTCTAGTTCCTTTATTAATTTTGGCAAAAATCTTAATCTTTCTGGGCCTTAAATTTCTACAACATAATGGTGACAATAATATATACCTTACTGTGTTATTGCTTTAATTAAATTATATGTTACATAATGTTCATAACCCAATACTAACAAATAGACTAATAAATTAAAAACCCAATACCAAGAAATAGGCCATGTGTGGTGACTCATGCCTGTAATCCCAGCACTTTGGCAGATCAAGGAAGGCAGAGCACTTGAGGTCAGGAGTTCAAGACCAGCCAGGCCAACATGGTGAAACCCCCTCTCTACTAAAAATAAAATAAAAAAAAAACTAGCCAGTGGGATGGTGGGCGACTATGAGGCTGAGACAGGGGAATCTCTTGAACCTGGGAGTCAGAGGTTGCAGTGAGCCATGATGACACAACTACAAGCCAGCCTGGGCGATAGAGTGAGACTTCCCTCACAGTAAAGAAAAAAAAGAATGTAAAAGTGAATAGCTTAGCATTTTTTCTTTTTCTTTTTTCTTTTCTTTTCTTTTTTTTGAGACAGAGTCTCGCTCTGTTTCCCAGGCTAAAGTGCAGTGGCACGATCTCCGCTCACTGCAAGCTCCACCTCCCAGATTCACACCATTCTCCTGCCTCAGCCTCCCGAGTAACTGGGAGTACAGGCACCCGCCACCATGCCCGGCTAATTTTTTGTATTTTTAGTAGAGACGGAGTTTCACCATATTAGCCGGGATGGTCTGGATCTCCTGACCTCATGATCTGCCCACCTCGGCCTCCCAAAGTGCTGGGATTACAGGCATGAGCCACCATGCCAGGCCATGAATAGCTTAGTACTTCTAAGCAAAGGAACAACATATTTTAATAGAATATTAAGATTGAAGAAGTTAGAAAATAAGAAATAAATTAGAAAAATGGGCACAGTGGAATTTATAAAGAAAAGTAAGAAATAGATCCCTTAAAATTTTATCAAGTAGATAAGACATAATGAACTTGATTTAAAAAAACCATAAACAAATAGATATAAGAAATGTGAAACTGTTCCTTGAAAAGTTAAAATATGAAATAAACTGAAGATTAAATATGAGAAGTGTTATTTATATGGTGAGATATTAAAAAGCCTAAATCTAAAAATATATTTTAAAATTTTATTAGTTTTCAAATAATTATGAAGATGTAGTTTTACATTGATAAGTAAGCTATTTCAAACTTCAAATTAAGAAACAAAGACCTTGAACATACAGAAAGCAAAGCTTCCTATGACATTCTACAAATTAAATATAGCAGTGATTCTAAAATCTGATAAACGTGCCACAGAAAGAAAACTACTTATCAGCAAAATAGCAGAAGAAAATATCAACAACCAATAGAAAGCACTTAATTGAATAAATAATGCATTGTGACCAAATAGGTCCAAGTTCAGAGACGCAATGATAGTATTCAAAGGCATTCAGGGGCCACCCTGCACAGGATGAGTAGGGTGGGATGGTGGGACAGTGAACAAAATGAGCCAGTACACTCCCATGACATGAGTAGACAAGGTAGAGAGAAAGAAAGGTGTACTGCAGTTGATGCATTTTACATACCAGTACAGGAAATGGGGTTAGGAGACAAAGACCAGTTTCGTGTGAGCACGGGACACTGTTCTGCAGTGTCAGCACCTGATTTTAGGCAAACATGGGTCAACACTTTCCTCAGAATGGTGTGAGACTAGGCACAGAATTTAAAATGTATTCCAGACTCTAACTTGCCATGAATTAGAACATTTAAATTTAGCTATGCTGAGATGTTCAAAACTTCCTGTGCTTGCTATTTATTTTGAAACTCCAAGTTTTTACAAGCTTTCGTGAAGTAAGCTTTTATTTTTACTCAAATATCTTCTCTGCCACCTCTCCACAAGCTGTCCCTTCCGTGGACTCCCACTGTGTTTTGTTATCTGAAAAAACATTTCATTAAAAACAAAGGAACAACGACAAAATCACATTCTGTTGTTATGAAGCATGATCTAGGTATGCATCTTACTGGAAGATTAGGACATGCATTTTGGATGTTCTCACCATAAAGAGATGATACATGTTTGAAGTGGTAATACACTAATTACTCTGATTTGATCATTTCACAATGTGTATGTATATCAAAACATCACATTATATCCCACAAATATGTACAACTATTATGTGTGAATTAAAAATGAAATAAAACTTTAAAGGACTCAGGCATTAAATAGAAAATTCTTTATTGTCTCTTGTAAGCAGAAAAATCCATGATTCTCTAATTGTAACTTGAAAGAATACAAGAAGATATGACAACTCTTCCCAAGTTAAGTTATAGATTTAGCACATTTCCAATTAAGAGCCTAATGAGATACTTTATGAAAGCTGACAAAATGATTCTAAGACTCATTAAAAAATAAATGAGTAAGACTGCTTAATAGATTCTGGAATAAAAAGAATAGTAACAAAGGAATGAAGATCTTATCAGATATTAGAACCCATCATATATCAAAAATATTAAACTTGTGGTGAAGGAACATAAAACTCACAGAAAAAAAATCACTGAAACAATGTAAAATATAAACCAAGGATGATACATGAAGGAAATAGTTTGAATAATTCTTAAACAGAGCCAATAGTTCTAAAAGGAGACAATTAACAGTGTTTGTTCTTCGTATAACTGGGTAGCAATACACTTCCAGACTATACAGTACAATACAGAATGTAAAGCTTCATTTTCCCTTTATGAAGCTATAGAGTTTGATGTAGTTCATTATTTTACAAGGACGAGCTACAGATTGTGGTCCAGGGAAGACAGTCAGAAAAATGTGAATTGTGACCAGTACTGAGACATCTATCTATTATCTGAAAAAGTAATTGTGATCTACAAAGACTGATAGCGAGTATTTGCATTAATTTCCTACTTAATGGAAATAAGGAAATGCAATCAGTTTTCTTGGAGCATTTTAATACCATTTCAGTGACATTAGTCTTTTTGTATATACATTATACCCAGAAAGCAATGGATGTGTGGCAAAAGTAATATATGCAGATTTAATCATAGCTTCAAGGCCAATAGTACTCTTCGTTATAAATATGTTTTCACTGGACTTTACATATACTGCATCATTCTTAATATTTACTTTTTTCCCCTCAGGCAATAGCCAAATGGGAAAATATACACAAATACATACATAATCATCATGCTATAATTCCTGGCATTAAAATTTTTCTGTGTGCAACCAAAGTGAAAAAATGGTGGTGAAAGTTTGTGAATATGACCACCCCCCCCCAAAAAAAAAACAGTCAAAAAAATTACTGAGGCTGGGCGCAGTGGCTCACGCCTATAACCCTAGCACTTTGGGAGGCCGAGGCAGGTGGATCACAAGGTCAGGAGTTTGAGATCAGCCTGGCCAATATGGTGAAACCCCGTCTCTACTAAAAATACAAAAATTAGCTGGGCGTGGTGGAGGGCGCCTGTAGTCCCAGCTGAGGCAGGAGAATTGCTTGAACCTGGGAGGCGGAGGTTGCAGTGAGACAAGATCATGCCACTGCACTCTAGCCAGGGTGACAGTGTGAAACTCTATCTAGAAAAAATAAAATAAAATTACTGAGTGCTACAGAATAGTGAGACAATGGGATGAGAGGCCAACAGATGCATGTCTGCTGCCATAAACAAATAGCACAGAGACCTCCTAGTTCTACTTCCCACGCGTTCACTCACAGGTCCTGTAGGTCCGGGTCCTACCTCTCCTCCCACTCTTTGGAGCCTCGCTAATCAGAGAGGATCTAAGGAACACCCGGTCCTATCTTTCTTCCCACTCATTGGAGCCTCTCTAATCAGCTAGAAAGGATTTATGCTCCTGAATAAACTTGAGGCAAGAGCCACTCAGGCCTGTTTTATGCTCCAAGTCAAACCACAATACCCACAACTGAGTCCATCCAGGAAGGCTAAGGTCTTCACATGTTAAGAACACTGAATAACTGTAATTACTGAATGTAAAATGCATGCCTCTTGGGTCGTGGCATTATTCTAAAGTCGTGCATTTGCCTTATATCATCTCTATGACATTTCAGTGTAATTTATATCAACCCTCACATAAATTGCATGTGAATCATGGAGGCATGAACTCAAGAAACACGGAAGTGCTGGGCCAGTTGAATACATATAAGAGGAAAATAGTTTGTAAGAAAGAATGAAAATAGTCAAGGAGTGTTAAGGCAGACAAGATCGTTGCATTTTATCACACAAGAATTTGTTTTGGCAACTCAGTCAGTGAAAAGTATCTGGGGTATTAGTGTACATGTGAAAAGAGAATGTAAAAAGTTCTGCTAGCTACCAATTAGATGATACAGGTAGAAATGTTAAACAAAACCACAGGGAGGGAATCAACAACATCTAGACTGTAAAAAATTCTACAGCAATGCTGCCTACTGTGCGAAGGACCAGTTTGTTTGGGTAGTTAGTTGTAATTTCCAATCCATTTTAAATTTCCAGTAATTTAAAATATAAACACACACACACACACAAACACACATATACACACAGACACATATAATCACATACTTAAATTGTAAATAGCTAAAAAAAAGATTTTTAAATCCTAATTCATTTTACTGTTGTTTATTTTTGAAATTTTACACACAGCAAGTTCTAAATATTGCATGGGGATAATGGAACAATATTTTCAACTTATACAAAGTTTGAATTGTGCTGTACCATCTAAAAAACAAAAAACAAACACATTTTCTAAAAAGTATCAAAAATACCTTGTCTAAAACATATAATATTAACATTGCTTCCCAAAGAAATAATACTTATTATTTCTAATATACATTAATTATATTGATAAAATATTTTAAAGTGTATATAAATATATATATATATATATATTCAGTTAGTATTTTTCCAAGGAAAATGTACTGTTTTTTACAGCATTCCTACCTTTTCACTGAAATAGATTAAACATTAATCAGAAGTCAAACTATCCCTATTTGCAGACAATATGATTCTCTACCTAGAAAACCTCATATTCTGAGATCTGATAAACAACTTCAGCAAAGTCTCAGGACACAAAATAAATGTACAAAAGTCAATAGCATTCCTATACACCAACAATAGCTAAGCTGAGAGCCAAATGAAGAACACAGTCCCATTCACAATAGCCACAAAAAGAATAAAATACCTAGGAGTACAGCTAACCAGGGAGGTCAAAGATCTTACAATGAGAATTACAAAATACTGCTCAAAAAATCAGAGATGACACAAACAAATGGAAAAACATTCCACGCTCATAGGTAGGAAGAATCAATATTAGTCAAATAGCCATGCTTCCCAAAGCAATTTACAGATTCAATGCTATTCCCATTAAACTACCAATGATATTGTGCACAGAATTAGAGAAAATTATTTTAAAATTCACATGCAACAGAAAAACAGCTCAAATAGCCAAGACGATCCTAAGTAAAAGCACAAAGATAGAGGCATCATGCTACCTGACTTCAAACTATATGACAAGGCTACAGTAATTAAAACAGCATGATACTGGTGCAAAAACAGACATATAGACCAATGGTACAGAATAGAGAGCCCAGAAATAATGTGGCACCCCTACAACTATCTGATCTTTGACAAACCTGACAGAAAGAACCAACGGGGTGAAAAGGACTCCCTACATAATAGACAGTGCTGGGATAACTGGCTAGCCATATGCAGAAACTTGAAACTGGACCCCTTTCTTTCACCATATACAACAATCAACTCAAGACAGATTAAATATTTAAATTTAAAACCTACCACTATAAAAACCCTGGAAGATAACCTAGGGTATACCATTCAGGGCATAGGAACATGCAAAGATTTCATAATGAAGATGCCAAAAGCAACTGCAAAATAACCCCACAAAAATTGACAAGTGTGACCTAATTAAACTTAGGAGCTTCTACATAGCAAAAGAAACTATCAACAGAGTAAACAGACAACCTACAGAATGCAAGAAAATATTTGCAAACTATGTATCCAACAATGGTCTCATGTCCAGCATCTATAAGGAACCTAAACAAATCTACAAGCAAAAAACAAACAACCCCATTAAAAAGTGGGCAAATGACGTGAACAAACACTTTTCAAAGGAAAACATACATGGCCAAGAGCTTATGAAAAAATACATGACATCACTGATCATTAAAGAAATGCAAATCAAAACCACAGTGAGAAACCCATCTCTGGCTTTAATAATAAGCCAGTATGGTTATTATTAAACAGTCAAAAAATAACAGATACTGTCAAGATTGTGAAGGAAATATAATGCTCACACACTGCTAGAGGGAATGTAAATTAATTCACCCACTGTGGAAAGTATTTTGGCAATTCCTCAAAGAACTTAAAACAGAAATGCCATTTGACACGGCAATCCCTTTATTGGTTATCCGTCCAAAGGAATATAAATTATTTTGTCATAAAGACACATGCACATATATGTTAATTGCAGTGCTATTCACAATAGCAATGACATGGAAACAACCTGAATGTCCATCAGTGGTGCACTGGATAAAAAAATGTGGTACATATACACTGAGGAATACTATGCAACCATAAAAATGAATGAGATCATGTCCTTTGCAGCAACATGGATGGATCTGGAGGCCATTATCTTAAGCAAACTAACACAGGAATGGAAAACCAAATACACATGTTGCCACTTGTAAGTGGGAGCAAAACGATGAAAACACATGGACACAAAGAAGGGAACCAAAGACACTGAGTCCTACTTGAAGGTGGAGGGTTGGAGGAGGGAGAAGATCAAAAATCTACCTATTGGGTACTAGGCTTATTACTCAGATGATGAAATAATGTGTACACCAAAACCCTGTAACACACACTTTACCTACATAACAAACTTGCGCATGTACCTGTGAACCTAAAATGAAAGCTAAACAAGAATTTTTTAAAATTGAAAATAAACATTAATCAAAAAACAACTCTAAATTTATGCAGCTGTGTCTATGATATTGTAAATTGGTCTCTTTATTTTTAACCTGCTGAATAAACATCTTGAGATAAATTCCTTTGAGTAGGATTACTAAAAAAAAAAAAGAAGCAATTTTTTTTACTGGAATTTGGGAAATATTTCTATTCAGTTCTCTGAAAGAATGGGAAAATTTTATAATGACGGTAAAGATTTGTCCATTTACCTAGAGTTTCACCAACAGTCAGTGGAGTTTATAACACTTTTGAAAACTTAACTAATTAAAAATTTAATTTAACAAACATTTATTTTGTAATGTTATGTACAAATTAATAAGTTAGGTATTGAGGAAGTGCTGTATCTCCACATAGGTACATCATCCACCATGCCTATTGACCTCTACTAAATCATTAAATTTGGAAATTCTTAAGGATCAATCCTGGTCTCTCTTCTTTGATCAATGTATAATCTCCTCCAATGCAAATTTATCTGTACACGTGGATTATTTGGCATATACACATACATGGTTGATTCTCTCTTTTTTTTTTTTTTTTGCAGTAGTTATGTTCTATAAACTTGCTGCAAACACTGAATTAGTGAATGCACTGAATTAGTGATACATGGCTTTGAAGGGAAACATGGGGTTAAGTACTTGTGAACCTCTGATCACATTTCCATCAACTAATCAATACAAAACCTTGTTTTACATGTGTATCTGTTTATGGACAACATATTTATTATATACTGTTGACTAATTAACATGGAACCCCCAGCCAACAGCACTGTAAATCATGCCTTCACTAAGTTTCTCTAAGACTTGTATTTTCTTCGTAAGACATATCATAGTCACACTCTGCAGGTATTCTAAACATCTAAATCACCAACTAAAGCAGAAGATGCAAAAATATGCCACTAAATAGACTGTGACAAGGCCCCTTGCTAACATTATGAGAGCTGAGACAAGAAAGCGGAGCATGGCCTGGTTGCCCTCAGCACAGAAAATCTGTACCAGGGGACACAAGAGCTTTTGCTGCTCTGGGCATGTCCATACATGAGCACAAAAGCACCATGTGTATTGACTTGAGGGGTTACAAGCAAATTTTAGCGAATAGGTAAATTGAAAAATGTGAAATCTGATAATAATGAAGATTGATTATGTTGAAAAAAATAAAAATTTTATCTCTAATTCAGATTATCATTTACGGAGTATTTTATGAGTGTAGAATACTCTGTTGTCTAAAATTAGAATCATGACTTTCCACCATACACATTTCCACTGTAAGTGACAGGTAACATCCTCCACCCCTCATGGCAAGCAGGAACCTGGCAGTCACCTTTGGTAACTCCCGTGGCTGACCCCCACACCTTTGATCACTCCCCAAGGCCAGCTGATTATACCTCATAACTACTGCCAGAGATTGTCTGCTCTCCATCACCACTGATGAAACTGATATTTACGCCAAGATGATCTCACCTAGTTACTTGCAATGGCCATATTGACCTTTTCAATTTGTTATCTACCCTGGTAACAGAGTAACCTTTTAAAGCCCAAATCAGACATATCACCTACTTTAAACTCTTCACAGTTTTCCATTGCTTTTCACTGTAAAAAAAAAAAATCAAGGCAATAGCATGGATTTTAAAATCATGTACATTTTAAAAAGCACGCAAGTACTTTAGATACAATTGGGTGATGATGAGATGCTTGGAGCTGCTATAATTATTATGCAAGAAATGAAAAACTGAAAAGTACAGCCAAAATCTGAGGATGAGAAAGCAAAAAGATGGATAATTAGGTGTGAATGTGTGTATGTATGTTGTGTATGCTGTAGAGATTAACTGATTTATTCACATGCTACAAAAAGGCACCTAGATTTCCCTTTCCAAGGGTGATAGCTGCTTCCTGTTTCTTGATTCGTTTCCAGGAATATTCTGGGTGGCTATATAAACACATCTTCCTTTTCAGTTGCGGATATGAACATTGTCATACATCTTGCTTTGTTCACTTCATATTCAACTTTTGGAGTTATTCCACCTCAGAATAGTTAGGTCTATTTAATTTTTTTTAAATTGGACACCAGCATTACACAGAATGGTTGACACCATTTATCTTATTAGTTCTTTTTTTTTTTTTTTGAGACAGAGTCTCACTCTGTCACCAGGCTGGAGTGCAGTGGTGTGACCTCAGCTCACTGTAACCTCTGCCTCCCAGGTTCAAACGATTCTCCTGCCTCAGTCTCCTGAGTAGCTGGGACTACAGGCGTCCACCACCATGCCCAGGTAATTTTTGTATTTTTGGTAGAGATGGGGTTTCACCATGTTGGTCAGGCTGGTCTTGATTTCTTGACCTCGTCATCCTCCTGTCTCGGCCTGCCAAAGGGCTGGGATTACAGGAGTGACCCACCATGTCCTGCCACTAGTCCTTTACTGAAAGACATTTGAATAGTTTACATAATTTTGTAATTACAAACAGCAATGCAGGGAGCATCTTGTACATATGCTCTTGTTTAGCAGAGCAAATATATCTATGGCAATGCTGGATCAATATAGGTATGTGGTTGTTGATTTTGACGAGTGAACTAAGAATCCTTCTGGAGAAGTCCTGTTAGTGAGCAGCACGGGCTTGTGGTACTGAGTAAGAGTGCCTGTTTCTCACATTTCCCTCAATGCCATGCATTATATGGCCCACCCCTACCAAGACTGGCCAACCACAGAAAAAGCATGGCAGCCACGCTGAAAGAGTCAACGCAGGCATTATCAGGAGTCACAACCTCACACCCTGTGACATTTACAACCTGTCAGCCTCTCATGGATCAACTCAGCAATGTTCCGATGGGTCCGTGTTTCTAACCTCTCCAGTTTCTTGGACTTGTCCCTCCTGAAGACCCATCCTGGCTTCCAGGGGGCAAATGGACAGGGTCACTTCCATGATGAAGGCTCCACCTAGCTGGCGTCCGTTGGGCAGGGTTTGGCTGAAGCCCCATCTCTTCCAGGACTTCGTTCTGTAGTCAGGCCACCTATGTGTCTGTTTCTACACTTCTCTTAGATGCTTGATCTTTGGCTTTTTATTTTCCTTGTCCTTGCTTTCTGTCCTTTTCTAGGAAATTGTCATCCACAGATCCACTTCCTCCAGCTTGAGTTTGCTGAGCTAGCAGGCTCTAAAACTGTTTTGTCTGTATCTCCTTGTTCTATGAAAGAATAACACTTCATTATTCAAGCCAATGTTAATAGGGTTTTCTGATATTTAAAGTGGCAGCCATCCTGAAACCTAATATCAAGAGTTGGAAAGAGGGTTTTGAAGTAAGTTATCAGCAGACTGAGGCCATGGCACCAGGATGATGTTAACCTAAATGAAGCTCTGGGAGAAAGTGGATCCTGATTGAGCCAGTAATGGTGAGGGCTCACATTAAATTCCCTTCCTGTGACAAGGGGCTGGTTCTAGAGCAGTGTGCAAGACACAGGGCTGTGCCCAGTGCTGTGCATTCAAACTTCCTGAGAAAAACCAGATTTGAAGAGCGGTTTTCAAACCAACAGCAACAAAGTTATCTCCAGCGGGGCTGAAAGATTTCCTTCTGTGGAAGGAGTCATGAGATAGAAAAGCTTCGCAGCTTTGTGGCTGCAAGAGAAGCGCTCACTGATGGCAGGGATGTTAGGAGTGAGCAGAATGGAGATCAGAAGAAAGACAGGATTGGTCCGGGGAATCTGGCCCCTGAGGCCCTGACCGCCCTCATCAGTGGCGACGCCCCCTAACTCTCTGAAAGCAAGGAAGATCTAATAGAATGAATATCTCAAGGAAAAGAAAATTGACAGCTGCCACAGGTCTGGAGATGCAACGTTTCTTGGGTAATGTTCAGGCATTCTTATGGTGTTGAATTAGAGAATAGTTCTCATAAGAAAAGACTTCAGTTATTTGTATTATGATTACTAAATGTTATTCATTTATTTTCTGAGGAATAGATGCTTATAAAAATCCACAGCAGGTCTGGCGCGGTGGCTCACGCCTGTAATCCCAGCACTTTGGGAGGCCGAGGTGGGCGGATGACGAGGTCAAGAGATCGAGACCATCCTGGCCAACATGGTGAAAGCCTGTCTCTACTAAAAATACAAAAATTAGCTGGGCATGGTGGTGCATGCCTGTAATCCCAGCTACTCAGGAGGCTGAGGTAGGAGAATCACTTGAACCCCAGAGGCAGAGGTTGCTGTGAGCCGAGATCGTGCCACTGCTCCCCAACCTGGTGACAGGACAAGAGTCCATCTCAAAAAAAAAAAAAAAAAAGAAAAGAAAAAAAAATCCACAGCAACACTTATTCTGAAGTATAACTTTAAAAACTGTGTGATAATAACCTAAGGCTTTATATCGAAGGAAATTGTCATTTGACCCTAAATTATGGATCATAATTTTATATTTATTATGGGAAGAAACTATAATAAGAATATTTGCAAAATTTTCTCTAAGTTCCCCACCTTTATACACAGTTTCTTTCTTTCCCTGTTAATATCAATTCGCCACTAACATGCAATTTACAGACCTGTAGTCACATTATATGATCAAGGTCGTTAGTGCTTTTTTTTCAACTAGTCTTGCAATAAATTACATATTGACAACTGTCCATGATTTCCACACTTACATCAGGTAACAGGTACAAGATATTAAATAATTTCTTACTCCTCACTCTTCCAAAAATGTGCTTTGAAAATTTCTCTTTCTACAGTGTTTGCCTCTGAGGAACGAATTCTTCATGGAAATTCCAAGATGGAAGTCATTAACTTATCTAATGTGATATAATCTTTCCCAATTAAGTATTCTAACCCTGGCATGAGAAATGTGGTCAATTATTTCAAAACTTTTCCAGCAACAGATGTTACATTTTGAAATACTGGATAATTAAATTTATGTGAAGGTTTAAACTAATAGGATATGGAAGAAATGATACCTCTCTGTAGTTTCAATGTGTAGCTCTTTATGAATGAGGCTGAGTAGTTCACATTTGCACTCCGTATTTGTATTTCTGTGTCTGTGAAATGTTTGGTCCTATCATTTGTATATATTTTTGATATTGAGTGACAGTGACTTTTACAATTAATTTATAAGACTTCTTAGTATATTAAAGGATTTAAACTTTTGGCTGTGTTATGATTTGGAAAAATGAATAATTTTTTCATTTTTGCATTTATCTTTTGAATCTGTGTATACATCTATAAGTTAGACAGAGTCAAATTTATCAACCTTTATTCTTCTAATTAGGGCTTGAAGTTTTCTTAATATATTTGGAAAGGTAATTTTTTTTATGTAATGTGTTTCATTTTACAAGTCAAAAAAAAAAAAACATAAGCAAAGTTAAAAAACAAACTGGGAAAAATACTTATATCTCGTATTACAAACAAAGGACTAATTCCCCCATAGAAATTGCTGAAAACATCAACATCCCAGGAGAAAAATGAAGCAAGTTCACAGAACAGGAAACACAAGTGGCCCTTCAACAAATGAAGAGGGACTCGGCCTGTCCTGGTGAGATGACAACCTGGAAGGTCTAGTCCTAGAGTTTCCTTAAAAATCTAGGCCAGGGCTGGGAGCGGTGGCTCACACCTGTAATCCCAGCACTTTGGGAGGCTGAGGTGGGAGGCTCACTTGAGGTCAAGAGTTGGAGACTAGCATGGGAAACATGGGGTAACGGCTCTCTACTAAAAATACAAAAATTAGCCGAGCGTGGTGGCGCATTCCCGTAGAGTCCCAGTTACTTAGTAGGCTGACAAGAGAATCACTTGAACCTAGTAGGCGGAGGTTGCAGTGAGCCGAGATCCTGCCACTGCACTCCAGCCTGGGCGACAGAGCGAGACTCCACCTCAAAAAATATATATATATACACATACACACACACACACACACACACACACACACACACACACACACACACATATATATATATATATATATATAAATCTAGGCCAGATTGTTCTCACTTCCCGGTTTAGCCCTTGCCAGGGGCCGCTCATGGACTCGGGTGTTTGTGTTTTTGTTGACTATAATTTTGGTGTCCTGACCTGTGGACGAACACGGTTTTCCCCTGGCGCAAAGTGAGGATATGCACTCTTCCCCGTCGTCGTCCTTCCCTGCGGTCCGCAGGCCCCGCCGCCCGCATGTAGCCCCGCGGTGCCAGAGGAGGCGCTGCAGCTAAGCACGCGCACTCGCTGTGCGGCCGCGGCCTAAGCAGCAGTTTCCAGGCGGTGGCTGGCAACACTCCTCAGTCCACCTCCACAAACTTCGCACCTAACTACGGCGGACGCTCCAGCCCTGGGACGCGGAGGGGGACCTAGGCTGGGATGGGGCAGGGGCCAGGGCTGTGTGTGAAGGAGAAGGCAGGGATGAAGCAGCCGCGTCCCAGACCTGCTGTGTCCCGTCCCGCCTCTGCACGCCTGCCAGCAGCCCGGGCGCCACGTGCCTCAGTTTCTCCCGGAGCCCGGGAGCTGGCTTGGACTGCAGCTCCTGCAGTTATGGAGGCTGGAGACGCTTGCGGACGCTGCGGGCCATCCCGGGAGCCGGCGGGGAGCTGCCGTAGACCGTCGGGGGCCAAGATTCCCCCGCCAGGTCAGGGAGTGCCGGGGCCTCGCAGGGAGCTGGCTCTGAGATCCTTGTGGAGTCCTTGGGGGGTCCTTGTGGGGTCCTCGTGGGGGTCCTCGTGGGGTCCTTGCAGAGTCCTAGTGCCTTGCAGGGCGCCAGCTCTGCTGAGTACTGGGCGCCTGCGCTCAGCGCACTGAGGCTCTGGAGTCCGTCCTGGCCTCACCGGTGTGGAGCTGGCGTTGGCGCTACAGCAGGGCACCAGCACCATCCGCAGCCTGCCGGGCTAGCGCCTCCTTCCCAGAGTGACAGAGCGCTGCCCCAGGTCCACGAGTCCGCTCCGCCCGCAGGGCCCAAGCACCAGGTGCATCCTGTGCCTTATGAGTTCTTACTACATCAAGGGCTCTTTATGGAATTCCATATAAACAAAAACTTTCCTGCCAAATTTCACAAAAAAAGTGTATTTTCTAACAAGAATAATTTGTGGTTAACTGTGATTTATGACACTCTAAAATAGTAACAATAAAAATTAATAAAATTAGTTTTAATTTGTTTATCATTTTATTTATTTTTGAGACACAGTCTTACTCCATCACCCAGGCTGGAGTACAGTGGTTCCCAGACCAAACTGAGAATAGGGCTGCTATTTTTCCTGGCCCAATAAGGAGAAGCATGCCGAGCGTGGTGGCTCACGCCTGTAATCCCAGCACTTTGGGAGACCGAAGTGTGCGAATCACAAGGTCAGGAGATCGAGACCATCCTGGCTAACACGGTGAAACCCCGTCTCTACTAAAAATACAAAAAATTAGTCAGGCGTGGTGGCGGGAGCCTGTAATTCCAGCTACTGGGTAGGCTGAGGCAGGGGAATGGCGTGAACCCGGGAGGCGGAGCTTGCAGTGAGCCGAGATGGTGCCTGGATCTGCCAGGCTGCACTACAGCCTGGGCAATAGAGCGAGACTCCGTCTAAAAAAAAAACAAAAAACAAAAAAAAAAAGGAGAAGCAGATGAGCTGGGGAGGAAGAGAGCTTTTATTTCTGCAACTGGTTACAGGGAGAAGGCCTGGAAATTATTGCCAGACCAACTCAAAATTACAAAATTTTGCAGAGCCAATATACCTTCTGAGCTATATGTCTCTCTGTAAGTGTGTATTCATCTGAAGACATAAGTAATTAACTTCTTCTAATCTATAACTAAGGTCTGAGTCCTGAGGACCTTCCCCTGGAGCCAAAGTAAATTTACTTAATCTAAATGGGTCCAGGTGCTGGGGTGATTACCTTCATCTTGTCTCCTACTAAATCACGGAGGTTTGGGGAGTTCCTTCAGACCCCCAATAAACTTGTTTGTGGAGGCCTGGGGAGTTTCTTCAGACCCACAGTAAAACTCATTTAATCCTAAATGGGTCCTGTTAAGAATTCCTTGCTTTTTGTCATGGTTTGAGGCCCAGAAAAGGCCTAGGAAAAACTCTTAGCGGGCTTTTGTTACATCCCAGACTTTGTATAAGGGGACTGGCTTTTAATATTTAACTTAACCACTCAGTCAGTAGCGAAACCGTTGTTATGGAGGCCTGTGTCAGTGAGACCTGGCCTGCCACACAACAGCACTATCTCTGCTCACTGAAACCTCTGCCTCCCACATTCAAGCCACTCCCCTGCCTCAACCTCCCGAGTAGCTGGGATTACAGGCGCCTGCCACCACGCCTGGTTAATTTTTGTATTATTAGTAGAGACTGGGTTTTGCCATGTTGGCCAGGCTGGTCTCGAACTCCTGACCTCAAGTGATCTGCCTGCCTCAGCCTCCCAAAGTGCTGGGATTAAGGCATGAGCCACCGCACCTTGGCTGTTTCGTTTATTTATTAATATTGGGCTAAGAACATTATGTAACATATAATTTAACTCAAACAATAGCATAGGTATATATTATTGTCACCATTACACACTTACAGAAATTTAAGGCCCAGAAAAATTAAGACTTTTGCCAAAATTAATAAAGGAACTAGGATTAAAAACAAGCAAACAGCAAACTACTCTACTGCTGAACCTAACCCTTAAACTGACATTATATAGCACAGCTCTTATTGTGTAGTTAAATTTTGTAATATGCTTATGCTTATTATAGATGTCTAAGGGAAGACACACATTCCAAGCTGGTTCAATCTTATTTGGTAAACACTTTGTTAACAGTATTGAGGAATTTCCGTGGAACACACACAGCCAAGTGCCATTGTCATCAGGCACAAAGTGTAGCCAAACATTAATTCACTTAGTACATATTTATTGAAGGCCAAGAACTGGGATACGGTGATGGCAAAAAGAAATATATTTTTTAATAAAACGGCTTAAGGGATAAAAAAAATAAGTGCCATGTTGGCTCAGGAAACAGTTCTTCCATTTGTAGGAGGTGTTGAATAATGTATGAGCTGGAGAAATAAAGCCTTGTGAGTTAAGGGGAAATTCATCTGTGACTCTGAAGCAGGATCTCCATCTAGTCATTACTGGGATTCGTGCTGTCTACCTCTTGTTTCCACCCAGCACGCTGAATACTGAACACCTGCCCTTGTGGCTGGGTAGGGCAGTGTGACCAGTCCTGGTCAGAGGATTGTGAACACAGAGGAACATATTTTCACGAAACTAAAGCATGTAGTTGCTGCTCCGACACTCTGCATAATTCTGGCCCCACTGCCTAGCCTATGTCCTTAAGTGATTAGGGGCAGAGACTCCTGCTGACCTAGAATGAACCTGTATAAGGATTGTAAAGTAAATTTCTGTTATATTAATCAGCTGACAAGCGGGAGTTGTGACTACAGCAAAACCTGTATCTTTACTATTCTGACTGATAAAATCTACCAGCCTCTAGGAACTCAGGGTTATTGTCCGTTTCATCACTATGTCCTTGTCCTTTTGTAACTCATCTCACTGGCCATCACTGGCCTTTGTCACAAGTTTTGGAATACCATGAAAGCAGGGATCATAGAAGAGTATTGTGTTGCTGCGTCCCGAGCATATATATTACATGAAGCTTAGCACTATGTAAGTGTAAAGTATACACTTATGGATGAATTAATGAATATATAATCGAAAGTGTTACATACTTTCTTTACTGAATGAAATCATGCATCATATAAGGAAATAACTCCTCAGACATTACCAGGACTTAAATTTTAACATAAAATATATAAATAATGGTGTTAAATAATCTTACAATTGTAAATTACACATGCCTTTTGTTATACCAGACTTTCTGGGAATAAACCACGAGGCAAGCTCTTCTTTGGATATGACACGGGAGCAGTAAATGCCTTGTGTTGAGGATGTGTTTGAGCACACTGGTCTGGTAGCTCTGTTGCTGTTGAAATACCATCAGGAACATCAAAATTATCATCTAAATGCCCATGTTCACAACCATAACATTAAACAGTGTTTTTCATTATGTATCCCTCCATCTCCATCACACCTTCTTCTCTACTAAACATCAATTTCCCAAACTAAATGTAAACTGCCTCATCCCTGATCCAGATTGAAGGCTGAGGCTGCAGAGCTGTCTGCAGCACATCGGGAGACCTCTGGAATACTAATGGCGGCAGCTCCACCTGAGCAGCACGGAGCTCTGGGTTCTGCGGACGCCGCTTCCCCTAATGTTCTGGGAGAGAGGTCGTGCATGCACCTCACCACAGGTGGGAAAGCAAGGGCCTAACGACACCGACTGAAAGCTTTCCCAGCTGACACAACACTGGGACATTTTCAGAGTTATGTTACCTCTGTATTAAAAGTCTAGCCTCCTCCTATTATTTGGGACAAGCAGGGCAACTTGCCAGTAACTTTGGGCCCGTGGCATGGGCTTTGTAAGGAAAAGGAAAAGCAAGATTGATTGCCTAATGGAAGCTCAGGCGGATGCCACAATTCTGCCTGCCAGTTGGTCAATTACTTTCCATGGTGAACACTTCTTTTGGATAAGTAACCCTGCACCTTGTAGATAGGAAAAAAGAAAGATCATATGCTCTTAAACTAGACTCATATCCGAGTTACTCATAGCATATGTTAGCATCATGATTTTGGCTAATCTGTACTGTTTCCTGTGAAGCAAAATAAATAGCTCTAGCCCTAGCTTAGAAAAGGTTAACATTTCCTGTCAAGGGTTTTGAAAACATATTTGTTTTAATATCTATAATTCAATATATCTTGTAAGACTTTCTCTTTTAAACATACAAAAAGATGATTTAAGAAATAACTTTTGCAAGGTTAAAATGGTTCTGATTTTGACCAAGGTAAAGTCTGGTTATTTTGAGCCTAAACTAGTAAACACTGTAGATGTGTGTTTCATTAAGTAATAATTGGCCAATTATGGTTTTAGAAAGGTTATCTCAGACACTTCCTCTTCACTCAGTGGAGGGTATGCATGGTCCACCATAAGATACATATGTTACATTGTATTTTACTAGAATAGTAAATAAAGAGAAAACTAACAGTCTGGTAATTTATCCCCCATTGTCCAGATATTTGTGGTAATTCAAAATTTCTCTAAAGTCTGAATAAATAATGACACATTAGAGGAAGCTAAAGGAGTAATAGGTCATACTGAGTGATCTGATGTCTTCTAGGAAATATCTAAAGCAAGCTGCTCTGAGAGTAATATTTTGATTGGGAGAAAAGTTCTCATTAATTTATTTATTCAGCAAATATTTGTGTATGTTCTGTGCTCATATTTTGCTGGGCCTAGAAGGGAAACACACAGTAGGCCCCTTGCTTACTGTAAGTTTGCGATATCCACAGACACTTTATATTCTCTTCATACCATAGGATTCGGTGACAAAAGATATGTAGCATAAAAACAAACAAACAAACAAACAGGATGCAATAAGTTGGAGAGTAAATCCATCTGTTTGGCAGACCTGGAGCAGTTAGTGTCTGCTGCTAAGGATTCCATTACAGATGTGAGAAAAAAAAGTGTTCTTCTGTTTTCTGTCTGTCTCAGTGGCAACGAAGATTGAATGGGGGATATGACAGAAGAATGTGGTAATACAGGAAAATACATGGACAGAGAATTTTCACAACTCAGAAATAACCTTGTAAACAGAAAAAGCCCAACTACCGTAACTTACTGTTGAAAAAAAGTTATCATATATCTTTAGTAATGGTTGCATTTTGAAAAGACATTTATCTCTGCAATCTCATTCGTTGAGAAAAACATTTATCATATACATACATATGTATATATTTTACATATATATAATTTTGTTGCAGGCATAATAAAAAATGCTACAAGGAAACTTTCAGAATCTTACAATCTAATTAGTAGTTGGATGCAACAGTTAAGATTTTTAAAATGGCAAAATATAACTTTTGGAAGCTTTTTTAGTAAGGGTTTCTGTGTGATCTTGTTTCTAAAGTATATAGATTTTTATTATTTAGATTATAAAGACAAAGTAAAACTTAGCTTATTTGCCCAGATTTGTTTCTTTTCTTAGGGAGAATTTATGATGCTTGAAAGGATCAATAGTTCTTGCAACAAAAATCCTATATTTATCCAGAGAACATAACAGAATGTCACAATAAATAAGTGCTACTTTAAGGCTCAACCTCTTTCTGCTACAGAGAGCTGCAGGCAGTGCTTGCCTATGACAAGATTAAGGAGGAGCCGCGTTCTGCGCCTGGTGTCCATGCTTCTCCAGCTAAGGCTTTAGCCCCTGTAGCTTACTTTCCTATGGCACGGCCTGCTCTTACCCTACCCACACGTAGATCGGACTCTCAGAGAGGCTCTACAATGCAGTACGTGATACTCGAGATAGTCCTCCCTTTACTGTACACTGTGAACGATGCCCAGCTCCCTATATGATGACACCTTGGAAAACCTCTGACAAGGGCCTACCTACCTACTCTTCCCAGGAGAGTTTGCATTTGGCAGAAAAATCCTCACACTTTGTCAGTACTTTCTAAAGTACTGAGAAATGGATATCAATTGGTGATTTTCAGTGAGCTGAATAAAGGAAGTATGCAAAAGAATTGCCGTGAGCCAAACTGGACCTCCAGCTGAACGCCGAGGGAGATAAGGTGGGTGGACACCTCCGTGCCTCCTTGCAGGAAAAAGCACATCCTTCTCTTTTTGTCCTCTGAGATATTCCTTTATTCAGTGTGACATTTCTGGTAATATGCTGTACTTCCTTTCATCTCATAACTCCATAGCTATGCACAGAGATTTTAAAATTTGCTTCCTCATCAGTGCTCAAGTAAGTTTTGGAAACTAAATTAGATAAACCAGTTTCTTCACTGCAGGAATGTTCAGAAGACTCAAAAGAATAAAGCACTATGCAAAGGAATCATATTACGAGACAGTTTTCAAAACCGTGTTTGCCATGGTACTCGTGTGTGTGTGTGTGTGTAGATGGAGGTGTGCATGACTGTTTTGTATCAATTAATCTCTCAGAAATGATGTTCCATGAAATATGAAGCAGTGAGCCAAGATCCAGATAGATACAGGTAGATGTTAAAATACTCTTTTCTGGCTGGGAATGGTGGCTTACGCCTGTAATCCCAGCACTTTGGGAGGCCAAGGCAGGAGCATCACTTGAGATCAGGAGTTCGAGACTAGCCTGGCCAACATGGAGAAACCCCGTCTCCACTGAAAATACAAAAAATTAGCCGGGCGTGGTGGCACGTGCCTGTAATCCCAGCTACTCAGGGGGGCTGAGGCAGGAGAACGGCTAGAACCTGGGAGGCGGAGGTTGCAGTGAGCCAATATCGCATCATTGCACTCCAGCCTGGGCGACAGAATGAGACTCCATCGCAAATAAATAAATAAATGTGTGTGTGTGTGTGTGTATATATATATATATATTCATCTTCATATTTATTTTTTATGATCTGTGCTGTCTTTGTATTTGCTCACTCACTGATGATGAAAGAGGCAGAAAACACATGGCTCTAAGCAATACCTCTGCCAGCAGGACCTCAGGAGAACCCTGATCCAAATGCAGATTTTCAAGGGAGGATTCCATGGAATTAACAAGTACAGAAAACTGAGAGCTTCCAAGAGAATCACATAGGAGTCCTGAAAACAAACCTCCCTGAATCGTGGGTAACATTAATCTTTGTAGAGGTGTGGCTGCTGCCTTTCTTGATGATGGCATCTCTGTTTATTGCAGACCATGGGTTGTTATGGTGATGGACTCTGGAGTAGGGAGGATAGATTAATATGGATAGGGATCTGGGGCTGTGAATACTCACATTTTTGGGTTGGGCTTACGGCAGCACAATTCACAACCAATTCACTGATGTGGGAACTATAAACCAAAGAACTTCCGGCCGGGCGTGGTGGCTCATGCCTGTAATCCCAACACTTTGGGAGGCCAAGGCAGGTAGATCTCCTGAGGTCAGGAGTTTGAGACCAGCCTGCCCAACATGGTGAAACCCGGTCTCTACCAAAAATAAAACAAAGTAGCCAGGCATGGTGGCAGGCGCCTGTAATCCCAGCTACTCAGGAGACTGAGCCAGGAGAATCACTTGAACCTGGGAGGCAAAGGTTGCAATGAGCTGAGATGGCACCACTTCACTCCAGACTGGGTGACAAGAATGAGACTCCTCTTTCCAAAAATAAAAAGAACTTCCTAGAATGATGTGCGCTAGACGACTAGACTGGCTTCTGTCTTCAATGTATCACCTTGTATCCCTACGGAGGTCATGATTAGAAAGTCAATCATCCTTCTACTACGGGTAGAACACTGAACTTCAGGAAATGCAAAACAGGGCCAGAGATTTAGTTTGGCAGCTGGGACAGTTTTGCATTTTTCAAATCACATGAACAACATCACCAGTATGACTCTGCTTCCATTCTTTTTTACCTTGACTTGGGTTATGCTGTGTGGTGATTATGTAAATTAAGGACAAGGTAAATTAACATTTGTTGGTGGGAAGGCATTACATAGGAATAGGCCGAAAGGGCTAATTAATTTCTTGAAATGTTAAAGATGATGATATCTTTGAACTTCAAAAAATTCAATTAAGTTTGACTTTGTTATACTTGGCCGTGGACAGGAAAAACCTTTAGGTACAGTAATCAGAAATAACATCGACTTAACATTTAAATATATACTAGTTTTTATTAGAGGCAATTGAATGTCCTCCAAAAAAAGACCATGAGTATTCATAGGTTCTATAGAGGTTAAACCCACCTAGATACAGAACATCATAAATGTAATGTGAATAATTTGTTGCCGCTCCGACAAGAAAAAATAAAATCAAAGCACGATATCACAATTTAATCACCTATATATGCAGAATAAGTACATATAAATAGAAAGTATTGAAATTTGTTTCATTCCCATACTAACAAAACTTTTACTAAGCCAAGAATAGGAGCATAATGTAAACTTAAACTATAACTCTGAAAACATCTGTCTAGTTGAATAGCAAGCATGAATTTTATATCATGACAACTGTTCCATGCACGTTAACTAGAAAACAATGTAAATTAACAAGATGAGTCCTTTTTACAACAAATTCTGTCTGTGAAGTGAATAATACATATTCAACTAATTACAGTACTGTAAGACCTATATGTAGCATGCTTTGTTGGAAAAAATGAAAATGGGCTCTACCACTTGCTAGTTGGATAGCCTCTCTTATGTGTTTCCTTTGTTCATCAGCACAATGGAACAGTTTACTTGTTTTAGGTTATCGAGAAGATATAGTTTTTTTTTTTTTTTTTCCTCTCCGAGACAGGATCTCACTCTGTCGCCAAGCTGGAGTGCGGTGTCACAATCTCAGCTCAGTGCAACCTCGACCTCCTGGGCTCAAGCACTCCTCCAACCTCAGCTTCCCCAGTAGCTGGGACTATAGGCACACACCACCACACACACCTAATTTTTGTTTTGGTTTGTAGAGACGGGATTTTGCTCTGTTGCCCAGGCTGATCTTGAGCTCTTGAACTCAAGTAATGGACCAGGCTTGGCCTCCCAAAGTGCTGGGATTACAGGCATGACCATGCCTTGCCAACAATGTATTTTAAAGTGTTGATATATAAACATAGTTTCTAATACCAATCGCCACTACTTTTACTCGAATAAATGTCAATATGCAAGGATGCTATTGTGTCCAGAATTGGTTCCTTCCGATGGGCTCTCGGTCTCACTCACTTCAACAATAAAGCCACAGACCCTCATGGTGAGTGTTACAGCTCTTAAAGATGGTGTGCCCAGAGTTTATTCCTTCAGATGTTTAGATGTGTCCAGAGTTCTTTCCTTTTGGTGGGTTCACGGTCTCGCTGACTTCAGGAGTGAAGTTGCAGACTTTGCCATGAGTGTTATAGCTCTTAAAAATAGCACATACAGAGTCATCTGCTCCTTCCAGTGGGTTCCTGGTCTCGCTGACTTAAAGAGTGAAGCCATAGACTTTCCCAGTGAGTGTTACAAGTCATACAGGTAATGCAGACACAAAAAGTGAGCAGCAGCAAGATTTATTGTGAAGAGCAAAAAGCAAACCCTCCTCAATCTGGAAGCGGATTGCTATGCGTTGCTTGCTGCTTGAGCTGGTGGTCAGCTTTTATTCCCTTATTTGGCCCCACCCACATCCTGCTGATTGGTCCATTTTACAGAGCACTGATTGGTCCATTTTACAGAGTGTTGATTGGTCTGCTTTTACAGAGTGCTGATTGGTGCATTTACAAACCTTTAGCTAGACACAGAGTGCTGATGGGTGTGTTTTTACAGAGTGCTGATTGGTGCGTTTACAAACCTTTAGCTAGACACAGAGCACTGATTGGTGTGTTTATAATCCTTTCGCTAGACAGAAAAGTTCTCCAAGTCCCCACTAGACCCAGGAAGTCCGGCTGGCTTCACCTCTCACTATAGGAGTACCAATAACAGAATTCCTTATTAGGCAAACAATTTTGAGGAACTATCTCAAAGAAAGCTTCACAGAGGAGAGGACGTTTAAGCTAAATCAACAAAGATAAAATTAGAAGGAGTTTGCAACATAGGTAAGGATTTGGAGCAGAAAATCTCTTGTATACAAATGAAGAGTCACAATTCCTCGATATTTTCCTATTTTGCTAATTCAAGTTAAGTAAATACATGTGGAAAACCTTTGCTAAGCTCTCTAAAGAGGAGTGCGGTGAAGCAATGCCTGGCAGCAGTCTGCTTGGCCACGGCTACAGCTGGGCCTAGTAATATCCTGGGAAAAGGAGATGAGCAGGGAGCTGCTCCACATGAGATGCAGCCATGAGGCCCATCTCAGACAAGGAGTAGGAGCCCAGCGGAAGGGTGACTGGAGTAAGGAAAGCCTGTGTGCTGAGAAAATCTTTACCCTAGCTCAGAGCTGCAGTTGGCCTTGAACTGTAAAGCTATACGGGGGACTCATTCTCCAGTAGGGGACCACATGCTTAGGATCAACTTGGTTGAACTGGTGTGTTATAAAGGCAGGAGACAGCTCTAGCTGTATTTCTGCCTGTACAAGAGCTGCTAGTGGTGGGAAGGGGGTTGGGGGAACACGTGTAGATGTCACTTATTTATTCTGCAAGCTCTGCAAACCTCTCATCTCCAGGTTGTAAGTAAGTTACAATATTTAGCTGGTAAGAACCATGTCAAAGAACTACTTTCCTCTGGAATGTTCCAAGTATGAGCCTATCAATTTTTTAAGAATTACTTCCAACAAAGGGAAGGATCCTTCAATAGTAATTCCTGCCTCCATAGCCATTACCCTTGTGTTGCATTTTCTAATCAAGTTATATAAGACACCATCACACATTTCCTATAGAGAAATTGCTTGAAACAGTTCATTTATATTTTTAAGAAATTCATTGTTTCCTAACCATCCTCCACTTACTACCTGGCCACAACTACAATGTCACATGTTTTTTTAAAACTGCATGGTATCCAATTCTAGGGTCAGATTTCTGTTTCAGTTATCTATTGCCTAAAGAAAATCTCCAAAACTAGTGACTTAAAACAACAGTGATTTACAATTTCTCAATTTGGTTGGATGACTCATGGTACCTCACCTGAGCTTGAAGATTCAAGATGGAGATGCTGACTCAGTTCTTCTTGAGCAGGCCTCTTATCCTAGAAATCCAGTAGCATAGACCTGCCACCATGCAGGACTCCAGGGTTCCCTGGCTTGCAAATTGACCAAGGAGAAAATCCTACAGCAGTGGGTAACTGTGTAATGGGTCACAACAGGAAATCTATGGGACAGATTCTTAAAATGCTGTGGCAGAAAGTCACCTCACACACAGCCCATACAGATACAAGAGTGATTTCCAGTAACTGAAGTAAGGCTAAGTACCTGAAACATAGAAGTTGGACCAAGAAGAGAGAAAAATAAACAAAACAGAAACAACCACTTCCCCAGCTTTTGTCTCTCTGTAGGTAGAGAAGCACTCTACAGTGATTAAAAGGCTGGAGAAATGATCCATGAACCAAAGTTATTTAAACAAATAATTTTCCTCAACATTTATTCTAAGACCAAGTTTCACCACAGTGTGACAGTGCTAGGGAAGGAGGAGGACAGATAATGGAGCCTGCAGCAGAATGGGGCTGTGACCAAGAATGTGGTTGAGAACAGGAGCCCCAGGTGCTCACACCTCACATTTCTGGGCTTATGTTTCTCCTTCCTAGATGGAATAGTGCGAGAAAGGAATGATGGCTGAGGTCAGGAGTTCGAGGCCAACCTGACCAACATGGCAAAACCCCGTCTCTACTAAAAATACAAAAATTAGCCGGGCATGGTGGCAAGCCTGTAATCCCAGCTACTCAGGAGGCTGAGAGAGGAGGATTACTTGAATCTGGGAGGCGGAGGTTACAGTGAGCTGAGATTGTGCCATTGCACTCCAGCCTGGGCAACAGAGGGAGACTCTGTCTCCAACAAAAAAAGAAAAGAAAACAAAAGAAAGTAATGGTGGCGAACGAGTGCCAAAAGGAAGTCAGTGGAAAAACCACAATCTTGCAAATTACTTCATTAGTTAATAATTAAATAAAATAATAATGAAGTAATTTTTTGTTTTGTTTTGTTTTGAGAAGGAGTCTCGCTCTGTTGCCCAGACTGGAGTGTGGTGCAATCTCAGTTCACTGCAAGCTCCGCCTCCCAGGTTCACGCCATTCTCCTGCCTCAGCCTCCCAAGTAACTGGTACTACAGGTGCCTGCCACCACACCTGGCTAATTTTTTTGTATTTGTGGTAGAGACAGGGTTTCATTGTGTTAGCCAGGATGGTCTCAATCTCCTGACCTCATGATCTGCCCACCTCGGGCTCCCAAAGTGCTGGGATTACAGGCGCGAGCCACTGCGTGTGGCCTGAAGTAAATTTTCAAAGAAACAATTTAGAAAAACTCAAAAACAATAAAGGATACCTGGAGAAATAAAAGAAAAGAGAAGCTTTTCTTTTAGAAAATAGTTAACATAAAACTTTAAACTTAACAGATGTTAATCTTTAAAAATAAGATAAAGTAGGTCAACCTCAACTAAATCTCATCAGAAATATAGGAAAATATACTAAACATTGAATGAGAAAGAAAATCTAAGTAAATATAAAGAAGGCATTAAAATTTAAGAGATTGTTATGCAGAACTGTTTGCCAATAAATTTAAAAATGGACTATTTTTGGGACAATTAATTTAGTTAAATTAGCAACAAAATGAATAGGCTTGATTAGACCAATAACCATGGAAATGTATAAGACATGTTGACAACTTAACTCTAAAAATGCTACATGTACATTCCATAGTTAATGTCCATCAAGCAGAGACACCAAGAATAAAAGTGCTGACCAATTCTTTCCATTAATATAGAAGCAAGAAGACTAAATGCAATCCTGGCATGTGATGCCCAGTATACATTAGCGATTAATGCAGCAGAGCTGGCCGGTGGGCAAAGCAGCTCCAGAGTGGACAGCTGCATGGTTCAAAGATGTCAGTCAAGAGGCTGATAGTTGGCGTTTCCCCTCTCCTGTGAAAATCAAACTTGGCATAAGTCTGAGCCCTTTTGCTGACGGAAAGTGGATGCCAGGAGGAAGTAGGGGGATGCGTTTCCTTTTGGATATCCAAAAAGAAGAGGAGGGCTGGCTCTATAACTGTCAACTGTGATTAAAGAATGTATTTAGTTTCCAGCAAACCTTTCCTCACTTCCGTTTGGCCAGAATTGGGTCACATGTCTGCTTCTGACCTAATAATTCATGGAATGTGTGGAGCTCTCCTCAGCCCAACTAGAGTCACACCTACATGAGATTATTGTGTTTCAGATGTGAATTAAATAATAAAATAGGGTTTCCTTACAAAAAAAAGCAGCAAGTTTGATGCTCATTGGGCAAGTTACCAACATTGGGCTTGTGTATTTTTTTATTTTTATATTTTTTACCACCTGAATCCTGGTCCCAGCTGTTCTCTCTCTGAGCTTTGATCAACCATTACCTGGAAAAGAGCTCCCAAAAGTACAACAGAAGTTATCAAACAAGGTCACTTTTACAGATTATGTTATATAGTGGAGAGGAATTGGATGAAGCACAGTTCAAACCCAGTGGAACTGTATACTGGAGATGAACTTCCTGAAATGTCTTTGAAAATTCCCTGACAATGGAGATTGCTCATCTAAGACATTTCATGGCACCACATTCCTCTGCTATTTTGATACCTCTCTTTTTTACTCTCAAATCTACTCTAGAAAATTCAGCTACTTCAAGTCCCCTTTGTGACTCCCTCTTCTTTCAGAACATGCACTCGAGGTGCCTCAGGAAGTGTTGCTAAACATCTACCCGTGAAGGCAGATGGTGCTATTCCCCTAAGAGGCTTAGCAGAGACGACTAAGAATTTGTGCTGCTGTTTTGTTTGTTTGTCAACACGTAAAGTACATACCTCAGAAAAGAAAACTGCAAAGAAGGGCATGAACACGTCAACAGTGGTTCATTTGTGGTGGTGGAATTGACAGTCATATTTATTTTCTTCTTTGAGTGCTTCCACACATAGTAGGTATGAAACTCTGTTGACAACTTGGATGTGGAAAATACGATTTTAATTTTCTAAGATTAAACTTAATTTACATTTTTCTGAGAAAGAGTCTCACTCTGTCACCCAGTCTGGAGTGCAGTGGTACAATCTCTGCTCACGGCAACCTCCACCTCCTGAGTTCAAGCAATCCTCCTGCCTCAGCCTCCCAAGTGGCTGGGATTACAGGCACAGGCCACCAATCCCAGCTAATTTTTATATTTGTCATAGAGATAGAGTTTCACCATGTTTGGCCAAGCTGATCTCAAACTCCTGACCTCAAGTGATCCATCCACCTGAGTCTCCCAAAGTGCTGGGATTACAGGCGTGAGACACTGCACCCAGACTTAATTTACATTTTAAATTCCCACTTCTTCAGAGTAGTTACAAACCTGTTCTTTAGTAAAGAAGCGTCCCTCCAACCACTCCCTATTATACCAGATTTTATCTAATTTTCAGAATATTATGGATGGAGGCCAAAACTCAACATAGATTTCTCAAATGTATACGTCAACACAAGCACCTGACATTTGGTCACGTGCCCATGGTCCTATCTGTTCTTTGACTCTTATTCTGGTCTGCCAGACCCTTCCAGGTGCGTCTTGTGCTCACCTGCTCCTGTGCTTATCTGAAGAGCTAGAATGAGAATTGTGCTGAGAATTCTGGGAGATCCCTGTATAGACTCACGAAGCAGCACTTTTCCCATAACTGGGGTCTCTTACCCTGGATACAGTTTTGCCTGAGGAATGAAGCGTGGGCCCTTTAGCTGTGACACCCACCAGACCCATTCCATTTGCTTGGTTATCTCTTCTCCCTCTTCTGGGCTTGAAGTGTTAATTTATTAATTTTTTTTTACACTAGTAAGTGAAGCATATTCTCAAATACTCAGTTTGTGCTATTTAACCTGTAAGGATGGACATATTATGGAAAATAAAAGTTGGGCCGAGATCTCAAGATGATGTGCCTCCTATCTGCTGTATGTCACACCTCCGTTGACAAAGTGAGGAAATGGGAACCTGTCCCCAAGAAGCTACAAGTTATTTACAGAAGTGGTTATATTTGTAATGCAGTTTGTAGAAAGTCAGATGTAAGTAGAGTGTGAAATATGTGACCCAATGAGGAACTGTGAGAGTCTGTAAGGCATATCAGTGTTCCCTCAGAACTAAGCTTCCTGGGCCCTGGGATAGGAAGAAGAGATATTTTGCGCATTTTTTTGAAGCAAATAGGTTATGCAAATTATCTGCTTTTTCTGTCTGTATGCATTAGGTCCATTCCTATGGGCCAGTTACTGTCCCTTACTTTTCTAGTCATTAGTACTTCTTTGTTTTTAATTAAGTGTATTCTCTTAAGAAATATACTACGTGTCCCTTCACAATGCAACTTCAACTTAATGTAGTCTGTCCCTGAAATCCAGTGCTCATTTCCTGCCAGATTAATGACCCTGAAACAGTTAACCATTTTTAATATCACTGACAGTTTCCATGACCCTAAGAAAGAGTTCTATTAAATAGATGATTAAACTTAAATATTATCACCCTGATTTTAATGCCTTCTACACAACCCTGTCTATGTCAAAATACCTCTTGCTTCAAGGCACTCAAATTTATTTGAGTGACATTAGGAAGATTTGCCAGAAGGAAAAAAAAAAAAAGAAAGTGTTCACCCTTGGGTGGATTAGAAAAGATACATGAAGGAGAAGGAATTTTAGTTCCAGCCTGAAGGTGGGTCCATGACATGTCGAGGTGAAGGAGATCACAGGTTGTGAACTACCTTAGTAAAGGCATGGAGCGGGAAAGGAGTCGGATAGGAGTGGGGATCTGCTTGCCATCGGCTACTGGGAAGGCTCTAGCAGAGGAAGGTTTAGCGGATAGCTTCAATCCTGATTCTGGCAAGTGCCCACTCCCAGCATGTTTTCTGAAATTCCATTCTCAAGAGCAGCAGAGACTCATAAAGCCCTAACTGACTTGCTTTTGGAGAGGCATTTTACTATAGTGGCTAAGATCCAGGGCTCAGGATTTAGAACTGTGAGGCTCTTATCCCAGTCTGTCAACTGCTAGCCATTACCTCGGATAAAATTTACCTCGGCTTCCACACCTGGAGAAGAGGATACTAATAGTCCCTGCTTCCTAAGATTGTTATGATGAGTAAAGAAGTTCCTATACCAAAGCACTCAAAACAGTACCCAGCCTGTTATTCAGTAAGTGTATTAATATGTTCTTTCACTGCTATAAAGAAATACCTGAGACTGAATAATTTTATAAAGAAAAGAGGTTTAATTGGCTCACAGTTCCATAGGTTGTGGCTTGCAGTTCCACAGGCTGTACAGGAAGCATGGCTGGAGGCCTCAGGAAATTTACAATCATGGCAAAAGGCAAAGAGGAAGGAAAAATGTCTTCACATGGCCGGAGCAGGAGGAAGAGAGTGAAGGGGGAAGTTCCACACACTTTTAAACAACCATATCTCATGAGAACTCGCTATTCCGAGAACAGCCAGGGGGACATCTGCCCCTGTGATTCAATCACCTACCACCACACCCTTTCTACAACATTGGGGATTACAATTTGACATGAGATTTGGGTAGGGACACAAGTCCAAATCATATCAATAGGTGTTAGCTATGATGATGGAATTTTCATCTCCCCAACAGACTATCATGACCCTTAGGATAGAGCCTATGTATATATGTTTTCTTCAACCTAATGCATTACATAAGTGAGGCATAGAATACATGTACCAGAAATGCATCCTTGTCTTATTTATAACATAGTGATGCAAATCAAAGCAAAATGCATCATAGAGGAGAATATGGCATTTGTCTAAGTTGGCTCTGATTATTTTTTAAGATCCAGATAAAAAACACAATTAAGACTCATGAGAAATGAAAAGAAAGATTTGGGAAAAGAAATAGCACCTAGACGATCTTACAACTCGATGAGATAGGCACTTCAATTGTATTTGGCTCCTGCTGAACTACTTTCCCTTAAGAAGATACTTAAGAAGCTAAATTTAAGCACAAGTTAAATGAGAAACTGGAGAGCCACCTACTGAAGTATTTTCATACCACTTGACTTCCCTAAAGATATTCAGAAATTTTATGGCTATGGATACCCAGACTAGGAATTCAAAGCTGACCTCTAACTTGAGGTGAATAAAGGTAAGGAGGTCGTTTCTCCCTGTTTAGGGAATGGTGGGGATTCCAATCTGAGGGTCGATATTACTAACTTTGATTTTCTCCTGATATAGATGCCTTAGAGATAGCTGTGATGTTAGGAGGTAAAATAAATGGGACATTCAAGAAAGAAATATTATCTGTTAGTTATGTGAGGCTAAGAAATATTTATGTTCCATAAATGGAATGAGCAAAGGCTACAGTATGTTCTGTAAATCAAAATCAGCAAAGCAGTCTGAAGGGACCAGACAGGCTCTCACTGTCTTTGTCTCTATGTTCATGAGTGCATGTGTGTGTAGACTCCACGGGCTTGGGCTGGGGAGGAATTGTATGCCTACACTTCGGGGCAAGGGTATGGGGAAGGCAGAGTTCTTAAGAATGCCCCAGAAGGGGTGAAGACCCTAGCTCACCTTTCTCACTAACTCCAGTGGGAAACAGACACACATCAAAATCAGAAAAGGTCACTTGCAATTGGAGAAACCTTTGAATTTCAATGCTGCTATTAATTCCTTTCTGGTGTTTCAGGTGGCCTGCTGAGTAAGTGAGGTCCTTAGCAATGCAGCAAGCTGGATTTTTTTCAGTCCAAAAAAGCTATTTGCCTGCTGCAGAGAACCTAAAGTTCTTTTCTTTTCACTATACTATGACTTAAAACTGAGTAAAATTCCTGACATGCTATAGGATTTCAGCCCATCAGCTTCAAAACAAATGGTGCAACTTTAGCATAAAGTTCTGGACATTTTCTAGAAAGAATTGACTTTTTCACACTTAATCCTCAAACCCTACTGTTGCTTGTTCTGGTGACAATTTAAATCAGTTATTCCCAGTTTTTTACAAGAAGAATGAAGGACCTTTTGAGGATAGAGAGTATTTACAGATTTAGTTAGTGGATATACTCATGAAAGCATTTCTGGTCATAACACTGCCAGAAATTCACATGGAGAGCCTCTGGGGGCAAAAATATGAATATATTAGTTATCTACCACTGTGCAACAAACTACCCGCAAAATACTCAATCAGTTTCTGTGGGTCAGGAATTTGGGAGCAGATTGCCTGGGTGGCTCTGACTTACTATCTCTCATGAGGTTGCAATGAAGATGTTCTCTGGAGCCAGCAGTCACTGAAGGTTTGACTGGGGCTGGAGGATCCACTCCTAAGGTAGTTTTTTCATAGGCCTGGCAAGTTAATGTTAGTGCTTTGCAGGAAGCCTTATTTCCTGCTAATGAGCATCTCCAAACGGCCACTTTGGGGTTCCCAGAGGAAAAACTGGAAGCTGTGATATCTTTCATTACGTAACCTTGTATGGCTGTCAGCTTTTCAAATGGCTCCTAATTATCATCACCTGCTGGTATTTACCTCTGATGTGATCCCTTCTCCTTGTGTGTGGGCTGGACCTTGTGACTTGCTTTAGTGGGTAGACCAGAGTTATGGGATGCCACTTCTTAGGTTAGATTATAAAATAGTATTGTGTCCTGCTTACATATTACATACGTTCTCTCTCTCCCTCGCTTCCTTCTCCTTTTTCTCCTCTTTCTCTTTTGCTCTTTTTCTCCCTCTTCCTTCTCCCTTTTTCTACCCCTCCATCTCCTTCTCACTTGCTTGTTTTGATAAAACACGCTGCCATGTTGTTAGCTGCCCCGTGGAGAGGACAACAGGACACGGAACTGCGAGACGCCTTAGACCTACAGAGAGAAACTAAGGCCCCAGGAAAACAGCTTGTGAGATCATGAATACTAACAGCAAAGCCTGGGTGAGCTTAGAAATGAACCCTCCCAGCTCAGTCAAGTCTTAACTCGACTTCAGCCTTTTGAGGGACGCAGCCACAAGAACCAGTTAAGATACTCTTGATTCCTGACCCACAAAAATAGAGAGATAATGTGTATGTGTTATGCAAAAATGGACAACAATACAACTTGAACAGTCATTTTTGCTATATTCTATAACTTACACAGGCCAGCTCTATTCACTGTGGGAGAGGAACACACAGGCGTGAATGGCAGGCAGTGAGAGTCTGGGAGCAGGGTAGTGCCTGCCTACCGCAATACACATCATGTCTTTTCACTGATCCGCTCTGAGGGAAAACCATGAAAAGAAGAGGTGACTGTGGTTTACTTCTGTCCAAAGACGACATGGCAAGACACTACAGGACCTGGCTCCCTCTTCAGTTAGCTAGAGAAAAACACGCCATAATTCTGAGCAGGATTGTAACCCACTTGCATGGCAAGGAAGGAAGGAACAACTTCAGTGAGGCTCTGGGGCTCAGTCTTTAGGGGTCAACAAACAGCAAGACTAAGGCAGATGTTTCCAGAGCTCTCTCGGAGAACACATTTCACGTACTGCAGAGAAGTGATGGTGGACAAACATTAGCAGTTTCTTGAGAGGTAAGTGCACCCCATGAGCTCGTCACTAAGTGGCAGTCAGAACGGGCCTTTGGAGAGATTGTGAAGACAAAGGACCATGCATACTGATGCCAGGAGCAACTTGGAGTTATGCAGGCTTTCCTACATAAGGTTCCTGTTAAGTAATTGCTTCGTCATGAAATATAAAGCTTTAATAATTGTTCACTTTTCATATGAGCTTCACAATATTTATTATTTGTAGTTTTGGGTTTTGTTTTGCTGTGTTTTGTTTGATTGGTTGGTTTTTAGTATTATCAATTAGATGTGTCAATGTTCTCCAAACCAAAAGTGGTCTTAGCAGGATCCCCAGTGGCCTCGACATGTGAACCTTGGTGGCCAGAAACTGGTCCTCATCTCCCTTGATTGCCTGTCAACACTGTTGCTCATTATACCAACCTTCTAGAAATGCCTTTGCTATCTTTCTTCCAAGACAACACATTCTGCTGGTTTTAATTTTAGCTTGTTGAATGTTCCTTTTCTTTTCTTTTTTTTGAGACAGAATCTCGCTCTGTCACCAGGCTGGAGTGCAGTGGCACAATCTTGGCTTACGGCAACCTCCGCCTCCCGGGTTCAAGTGATTCTCCTGCCTCAGCCTCCCGAGTAGCTGGGACTACAGGTGTGCACCACCTACTTTTTTTGTTTTTGTATTTTTAGTAGAAATGGAGTCTCACCATGTTAGCCAGGATGGTCTTGATCTCGTGACCTTGCGATCTGCTTGCCTCGGCCTCCCAAAGTGCTGGGATTACAGGCATGAGCCACTGTGCCTGGCCTGAATGTTCCTTTTCAATTTTCTTCTCTGCATCTGCACATCTCCCAGCCTCTAAAACTTGGAATACCCAGCGGCTCAATCCTTGGACTACACTCTGGCTTCATATACATCCTCTGGCTTCATTCGTATACATCCATCTATATGCTGATGAATCCATATGCATATCTAAAGCACAGACGTTACCCTGAAGTCTAGTCTTGTTTACCTACCTGCTTCTTTAATACACTCATTTAGATAGTCACAAGTGTCATGAACTCTACAGTGCTAAATTCAATTCCTGATCTCCCTCTCCCAGCTTAACCCTGAATCCTTTTTCCTTCCATTGTTCCTATCTCACTGCAACGCCATATCCCCATCGCTCAGTTTCTGCCTTTGGCAGCGATCTATAGTTCTCTGTCTGTCATCCATTCCATTAATAAAACACCTTCCATTCTACCTACAGAGTAGATTCAGATGCTGACCAGGTATCCCCACCTCTTCTCCCACTGCCCTACATAGCCATCCTCTACATTCCCCTGGACTATTGTGATCAACCTCTGAACTGGTTTCTCTAAGTCTACCCCAATGGCCCTACAGTGTGTCCTCAAAAGTGCAGTGAGTGATCCTTGTAAAATATTCTGTATCATATCAGTTTGCAGACCACACCTCTATGGCTCCCATCATACTCAGGGTAATCCTGAAAGCCTTTCAATGACTGTAAGACCTCACAGTCCAGTCTTCCAATACCTCTCCAAGTTCGATCACTTAGATTTGCCTCCTTGCTTTTCCTCCAGAACACTAATTATGCTCTCATCTCAAGGCCTTGATCTCACACTTGCATCTCTTCTGGCAGACATACTTCTGGCCATTACATAAATGTTTCTGTGAAATTTTACCTTCCGACCCTTCATTCCCTTTACCAATTTTATCTATACCATGTGATTTATGATATATTTTTTCTTATTTATTTGCTCCTTTTCTCTTCCACTCACTACAATGTAAACTACATAAAAATAGTTTTGTCTGTTTTGCCTGATTGATATATATATATATTATTTGCATAGAATAGACTTGATTTCAGGTGTCTGAATGTAAGCATCACCTTAGCTGTGTTGATGAGACAACCAATTTATACATACATATATGTCTATGTATACATTTAGACATACATTTTGTATATGCATATGTATAAAATTTATACATATGTGTATATATAAAATATGTAAAATAGATAAAATATAAAAATATTTAAGTATAAAATGTTCATAAAATATGTATGTGCAATTTTATATGTATATGTATAAATTGGTTAAATCTCAACAGTGATAAATATGTGTGTATATGTGTATATGTGAGTCTATACATATATATATCCACAAAATGTTTTTCAAGTGTCTACTGCTGATCACCAATATTTCGTTGGGCAAATAACCATGAGTTCCCTCACAGGCAGGCAGCAAAGACTCCAGCTAAGAAGAGTTTATTCTTTTACATCACTCTCTTTGGGTCAAGAGTTATCACACTTGTAGGGTCTGGTCCATAAAAAGTCACTCATCTGGAATTATAGGTGGCAGAAGAAAGGTAAAGGAGGCCTTTTTTCTTCCACTTCTGCTAGTATTACTTGTGCTTTTGTTTTAAAAGCCTAGATATCAAGTTTGGTTAATTTAGGTGGCCTCTTGCAGTTTGGGAAATAGAAGAAAGCTCAGTGTGCTGGGGAGAATCAGAGGAGACGCCTCTAGCATCAGGTGATCACCAAAGAACCCAGAACATTTCCCGCTGGTATTCTACTGCAAGAGACGGGCTGTTAACCCATGCCCATGTTCAGGCTTCCTATGCCTTTGGGCACATGTGGGGACAGGGACAGCTAATGAAAATGGCATCAAGCCGGTTGGTGGGTCAGCAAGTTGGCTGGCAGGGTGGAGGCCATCCAAGCAGCTCCCAGCCACACCCAGCTGGGGTTTACCAGAATTGAGTCAGCCAGGACAGCAGGGAGAACGAGGGCCTGGGCAACACCTGTTTAGTGATTGCAATAACTATAGCTAGTCTGGGTGTATTTCAACAGCTGGTTCAGATGATTATTAGCCTAGGTCATAGGGATCATAGTAGATAACAGTATGGACAGTGTGCATCCTGGGCCTTCTCTCCTGCAACAGCTCACAAAGAGTGACAAGAGGACTGCATTGGTAGGCATGAGAGCTAGTGCACATCCAGCCTGGCGTCCTGAATCTCAAGGCCCAAGACATGCTAGCACTCATTAAAATCCATGTGGCTGAAAGGAATGAAACAGAGAATGAGTGAGATTTGTGTGGGGCTTGGACTCTCCTTCCAATGAGATTCCTGGTAGAAGTCTAATGAGCCACACTCCTGCTTTACTCTCTTCTGTCTTGGTTGCTCCAAGCGGCACAGCCTGCATCAATATAAGTCCCCTGGAGGGCTCATCCTGGGTAGAAATCTGACTTTAGACAAGAAACAGGTCCTGTGTAGACTGAATGAAACGTGGACTCACACCATTTCCTGCTGGTTTAGGAATTAATGAGCTAAAATGGAATTCTGAAGGCTCATCCTATATTTTTCTTCTGAATCACAGCATGCTTCCTTTGATGCTTATGAGAGATTCCCAGATAAGATATTTATGATGGGGTCTGAATATTGGTGATTTTTAAAAATAATTGAAGAATAGAAGATAGTAAACAACAACAACAAAAAAATCACGACTTGGATAGTGCTCCTTGTCATTGACTTGCTTCAGGCACACGCCATACCCTTACAGTTATTTGGAAAATACCTGGTCTCAGAGGATTTTGTTCCATTTTCAAAGGAGGCTGCACGATCTTTCCTATCCTTAAAAAATAAATGAATACAAACAACAGAGTTTGACTCTCCAAAACACTACCTTAACTGATAAATGCCCACTTTTCTAATGGTGTTGACTTTACCACTCATAACTCTAAACCTATCTCCCTATAGCTTACTGTCTTTCACCTAGAATCTTAAAAAATAGTAAAGTGAAATAAATTTTAAAAACATTTATTATTTATCAGCTCTGTGTCTAGAGGAAAATAATATATGCATATATCTTCCTGAACATGAGTTTTTCAGATGGGAAAATAACTTACCTATTATCTTTCAAGGTCATTTTAAGAGTTAAATAAAACATTAAATGTTAAATTACTTGTGACCTCCAACATATTGAGCAAGAAAACATATTGGACTTTCATCCCCAAGGTGATAGGAAATGCGCATAGTTACAAGTAAAGGAGGGAAAATTATGAACTTCAGTGTGGCGGTAAAGCTAATAGATAGGCAGCAATTGTAGGAGTATGGGCAAGAAATGGTAAACTGTGAGCTGGGCACCAGCAATACGAATGCAGTGTACGTGTCTGAGATGATAGCTGCCCTTGACTGTCAGCAAGTCTCAATTACCCAAATCCCCAGCCTTTCTCTTCAGGGTGATGTTTCTGTTTAGGGTGATGTTCTCCAGCATGCAAGGGGAGAGAGGTGCAGCAGTGTGACATGTGACATTTCACTCTCATAAGGGTGTTCCTCGTAAATGGATCACAACAGCTGCAATGCCCTGTAATGACATTAAAATGACTCCAAATCCTAAATTGTTTCCTTCCACATTTAGGAATCTTCTCCTAGACATTTTCTGGAGATCCCACAGGGTTTTCTAATATTGCATTTGCTTGTCTCCACTGTCAGACACTGGTTGAGAAGAGCCAGAGGGCTTTTCACACTAAATATAGTCTTTTAAAAAATCCATGACACTTGACAAATTGGTTAAAATTAAAGTCCTTTCTATATTTTAGGGGAGAATATTTAGTCGGTTACATATTGTAGCCTAAACAAATGCTTCAAGACCTTGAGTTGGGCGTAGGGAAAGAAATCATTCTCGTCTCTTCTACATTTAATAACAGGTTACAGAGCTGGCAAGTAAAAGATGGCAAATCTGAGAGAAACCACATAATGAGAATGAACTAACCCATGCGACATAATGAATTGTGCTGAGAGCTTCCTCCAGGAAGGACACATGGCAAAGCAATGGCAATCATTGCTATGAACAACTTGGTTTCTGACTTTGCTTCCCCAGACAAGAGGAGAGGCTGTTAGCAAGGCTGCCGTCGATGCCATTTATAATCTCAGTACTCAGGCCTGCTGCCACTTCCCCACTTTTTCCATAATCCCAGCATGTTTCATTTGTCATTCTTCACAATTATTATTTGATGTCATGAATTTTGGCACGTTACAGAGAAAACCTCTATTCCTGCTCTGCATTGTCTTATGAGTGAAGGTTGCAGCTCTCTTACTTTTTGTTGTCAGATTTAGTTGATTAAACGTAACATTGTTTTAACAACCTGTGACAGGTGACATGGAGAGGATTTATAGAACATATCCTGGGAATCCATCCTCCATCCTTAAAAATGGTGCCTGGTATGAGGCTATTAGTCAACAACATGGTGGAAGTACTAGCAGCAGCACTTACAATGTAGTAACTTAATTTATGATATTCTTAATGCAGCAGAATTATTTTAGAAGATAGATTATCATGTTATTTTTATCAATATTGCTAATGTTCTGATGTGCATTGTTCGTCTTTGGATGCCAGTATTCTAGAAAATAGCTGCAAGCAAGTGAGTCCAGAAAAAGAGATAACCATCTTGGGTTATAAAAATCTCACCTTCCCAATCCTGAGAGTAACCAGTGACATGTCCTCTAGAAGATGGTACAAAGCTTTAAAGTGTAACCCCTGCTTTTTTGCCAATGTTCTAATTAAAATGAAGGAAGATTTATGACCTTAAGGTATTTAAAATGACTCAAGTGGCATTTTTCATAAGGTAAAGCAATAATGACAAGAAAATCAAACAATGGATGTTTAAATACCCAGTGAGCCCTGTGCCTGGAGGAAAGGCTGGACCATGCCTCATACATTCTCGTCAGTTACACGTCCACCTCTGCAGCCGAACGCATCAACCCTGGGATTACCAAGATTAACCTTTCTCTTCATCCCAGTTACCAGCAGTTAGGTTGACAAGAAAATTGAGAAACCCATCCTTTCGAAAGGCCTTTGCATTTTGCTCTTCTATTTTCTCCTCAAGTTTCTTCATTTATGAAGAAGGCAGTCAGTTCTGTCAATCCTTACAATTGGGGGTGGTGAACGTAATTCATTAATCAAAATTGTTTCCATTGCAACTTTAAAGACTCCTTTTGAGGGAGTTTACTTGGTATGTTCAACAGCAGATCGATTAATCAATTTTCGTCTCTTGCTATTCTATGATTTATGATTTGTTTTTCTAATGCATTTTGAATTCTAGGTCTCATCAGCTAAATTATATTTTTGGATCCCAACAAAGCATTAAGTTACATGTTAAGAATAAAACTGCTTTCTCCTTTAATCATATTATGACTCATGGTTCTTTTATTTTGTTTTGTTTTTGAGGAGTGGGTGGTGGGAACAAAATGAAAAGAGCCAAAATGTTCACCTTCCTGAGAATCCCTTACATTGGAAGCATACCATTTTCTTTGTATCTGAAACAGAGCAGATATCAGGGCTTTATGTGCACACCAGGTGGAGAGGTTTGTAATCGACAGGAGAGGGGCTCAGACACTGTTCTCCTACCTTGTTATGGTCTCATAGCAAGCTCTCAGAGGAAGCCTATGTATTTGGCTGGCTCTGCCTCCTTACATGGAGGCTATGTGGGCAAATTACAGGCAGAGGTGTTCTCTTGCAAACCCTCAACATCTACACAGATCTACTGTAAAGCAGGTGCCTGAGTTAATTAAGAATAAAAGGCATCCATGACTCTATAGAATGGAACTTGCCCTGTTTCTGACAGGTTTGTTCCAGTAGATTTGTTTGGTAATTTTGCCTTGCATGGCTCTGATGGCTCATTGTGGCCCCTTTAGTGCATTTTTTCTTTTATTCAGGTATGTTTAAATCTGTTTAAATTAATTTTCTAAAATTTGGAATAAATTTTTTGAGGAAAGGTAAAAACAGATCCTTACGATCAGCTCCTGGTTTGTTCCTCAGATGTATCTGCCTGAGCAACATTAGAGATGAGAGGCTGCAGTGCATATTCAGAGTTTTCCATTTTGCTTTTTCTCCATGTATTGCTCACTGGTTTGTCCTCAGCAGTTAAATATCTCAGCCATTGGAACTATCACCTTGACCTCCACCTGACCTGCTTCCCATGCCATCAGCATGATAATTAAACTGAAGCCATCACATAACATCATTTACCCATTTTCCATCTTCCCTCAAGAAGATTCCCCATATAGGACCATATAATATGTTATTTGATTATATATGATTACATATGATCTCAGAATTTCATTTTGAGCATCCATACCGTGGGATACTCTCTTATAGCAATTATTATACTAGCGAGAGGCTCAAGATAAAACATACGGTACATGAAAAATATAATACTTTGAGGTGTGTTTGCACATAGAGAGACTCCCTACCAAGCCTGGAGTACAGAGTACACAATGATAGTGCAACAACCTGGAACTCATAGTGGCCGAGCTGTAGTCACACCTGAGACCAGAGAGATGATGGAATGGAGCAGCTGCTGGAACCCAGCAGGAGAGCCACTGCCGTGATTAATTTTATGTGTCAACTGGGCTGGGCCGTGGTACCCAGTTTTTTATCACACACCAATCCAAATGTCACTATGAAGCAGTTGTTCCAATGAAATTAACATTTAAAGCAGTAGCTTTGGGTAAAGCAGATGACCCTTCATAATGTGGGTGCTCCTCCAATCAGCTGAAGGCCTTAAAAGTAAAGACTGAGGCTCCCCAAGGCAAAGAAATTCTGCCTCCACATAGCCTTCAGATGTGAGACTGCAAGATCAAGTTTCCCTAGGCCGCCAGCCTGCCAGCCTGCCCTGCAGATTTCAGACCTGAACACCCCCACATTCACGTACACCAATTCCTTACAATGAATTAGTCTCTCTCTTCCTCTTCTCTCTCTGCTTATATAATATATACTATATTATCTATATCATTATATAAGTATGTTATATATTAATGTATTATATATAATAAGATAATATATTAATAACATTAAATTACATATAAACACAATGATATATAAAACATTAATATATTACATATTATCAATTATAAAATATGCAATTTATATAATATAGCACATACTTTTATATTTTATTACATTTTACATTATATATAACAACAATATGTACATTGTACATACCATATTATATATGGTAAATATATATATATATATTTGTGTGTATGTGTGTGTACCTATTTCTTCTGTCTTTCTGGAGACCCTGACTGATACAGTCCTGATAATGAATCTCTTCCTTAAGAAGAGCAGTGACCTTCAGTCTCAGATAGCCCTGGTAGCGCAGGTGAAGGGACTCAGGTAACCTCCTCAGGAGGAAGCCAGGCTTGTGAATACTCTGGCCTCTCTCTACTCCCTCCTTAAATTCCTGGTAGAGCTTGCCATTGACTAAACTCAATGAGGAAGAGAGGCAGCCTTCAGTTCATACATCTCAGCTTCCCAGGGTGACCAGGGGAGAAATGGGTAAAAAGAATCTAGGGGGAAGTCTATGGTCGGGGCAACACTATCACTTGTTCTCTACCCTTCACTTGGTCAGCTCTGAACCTCACTGGTAGACTTGAGAAGAAAAACCTGGACACATTTGGTCTCCCTTTATTCCCTAGGGAAGGCAGCATTTGGGGAGCAAGTGCCCTCTGCTCCTTATGCCAGAATCTGCCATATGCACTGAATTGGCACATCCTTAATAATATTAACACAACCTTAACAATACCAGTGGGGGTATGTTCATTTCCCTTGCCACTCACTTGGCTTATTTCTCTATTTATTTACAACTTGTATAGGAAAAAGGAGTCCTGTTAGTAATGATAATAATAATGGCAATAATGAGATATTGGTCATTTTGTTCTGCTAATTATTATTCAAATGTTGTTTATGTAATTATTCTACAGCTATATGTGGTCACCTTATTTCCATTTGACTAATGACAGCTTGAAACTTGCACTGTGGTGGTGATTTCCCTTGAATATCAATTAAAACCCATCACTTTCTAATTTCAAAGTCAAGCTTTTCCCAATAATACAGCATTCCCTCAACTTATAACACAAAAGCAAAGTCAAGGAAATAAAATAAGTTATATTTAGAAACTGTAGCCTTGACTAGGGATTCCTAAATTGAATCAAGTACATTCTACTATTGATATAGTTTGGTCCTGTGTCCCCACCCAAATCTCATCTTATAGCTCCCATAATTCCCACATGTCGTTGGAGTGACCTGGTGGGAAATAATTGAATCATAAGGGTAGGTCTTTCCCATGCTGTTCTCTTGCTGGTAAATCCCATGAGATCTGATAGTTTTAAAAATGGGAGATTCCCTGCACACACTCTTTTCTCTTGTTTGCCCCCATGTGAGATGTGCCTTTCACCTTCTGCCATGATTATGAGGTCTCCCCAACCACATGGAACTGTAAGTCCAGTAAACCTGTTTCTTTTGCAAATTGCCCAGTCTCAGGTATGATTTGTCAGCAGCATAAAAACAAATAATACAAATATGTTCCTTTACATACAAATTATACAAAAAATGTAACCTAAATTTTCCATGGAGACTACAGTGACAGCATCTGATGAGCTGAGTACTGAAGACAGAACTAGGTCTATACTGTGTTCACATTTTATCTAAATTCCAGTGAAATAATCATGAGTCATTTGTTACCTTCACATGCAGTTTTTCAGAAGGAAAATAGTGGCATCTCAGAAACATGTGAAAACTGAGGGGACATGCTGAACTCAGTGCAAACTGACCACACAAGATTGATTTTTACATGGGGCCTGTCTGTACATTCCTCTCCAACTCCTATTTTCTTCACCTGGGGTAAAGCATGCCTCACAATCATGGCAGAAGGTGAAAGGCACATCTCACATGGTGGCAAACAAGAGAAGAGAGAGCTTGTGCAGGGAAACTCTTGTTTTTAAAACTATTAGATCTCATGAGACCCATTCACTACCACAAAAACAGCATGGGAAAGACCCACTGCCATGATTCAATGATCTCTGTGGTAAGGTAACTATAGAGGACTATGCCACGCCCTGGATGAATTTCTGATGATGTGTTTAAACTGATTTCCATGAATGTTTTGACCAAATCCCCAAAAGGATGGGTGGCACTGTTCAGATGGAAATGCTGTGATATAAGGGACACAGGAAGGACATCTTTGGAAGAAGCCCAGCCCTCTGCAGAATTGCCAGATTTAGGAGGAGTAGGCACAAAATGCCCAGAAAAATCTGAATTTTAGGTCAACAACAAATAGCGTTTTGATGTCAGTATGTTTAATGCTATATGCAACTGAAAATCATTTGTTATTCATCTAAAATCCAAATGTAACAAGCATCTTGTATTTTCTCTGGAGACTCCAGTTCTGTGACAATGGCAAAATAATGATGATCTCTCTTTAAATGAAAATAATCATCAGCCTGTTAGAGGGCAGCTTCACATGAGCTTATGGCTTCCGGAGATCTGCAATGCAACAATGACTCACTAGTCAGAATAAGGCCTTGGCCCCAGTCTGTTTAACTATGGGTCCCAGTTGGAGCATGGGTTCATACTGTGGTTTTATTCTCTGTCCCAGATTGCAAAATTCCCATATCAGCTCTCTGGCCGTGGGGATGAAGGTTGTTGTGATAAGGAGAGCCAAATGGAAGCCCTCTGCCACATCACAATAAGAAAGCAAAAGCAAAAGCAAAACTGCATCCCTGGAGAATGTCCAGAAATTAGTGTTGCCTTAAAGACTCATTCCCACCACATCCTCATTTACTGGATTAGCCACTATAAACCCTACGTGTGTGGTGAAGGATGACTGTGGATGATCTTAAACTGAACCAGGGACTGATGATCATGAAGGCTGTCTTATTGGATATGTCTACTGGAGAAACCAACAATCCGTCCCCATCATGCACACACACACTTGGCAGGGCTATTGGCCTAGAAAGTCTTGTCAGGAAGGGAATTCAAAAGCAAGTTTCAATTACGTAGCAGGGACAAAAAAGTGGCTTCATTGTTTTGCTTCAAGACTGTGACCACCATCCTGCTGGTTCCTAAAATATAGCTCAGAGAGACTTTGGTTAGCTTCACATCCCATATCATTTATTTCTAGCTTACTATATTCTAGACATTATTCTACCTTGATCCAGTGAATAGGGAGCAATAGACTCTGGACACTGTAATAAGCTTGCTGGAGGTGTGAGATTAACCCTACAAAATTTTAGGGTTTGTCATACTGTTACATTTCTAGAGGGACAGTGTATTAGGATATCTATTCCAACCAAATGGGAGGCGGGTGACTTTACCTTGTATCCTCCACAAAATACAAAGTTGCAGCAAACTTGGGGAGGGTTTGAGGTGTGTTTCTTCCACTCACTTGCCCTGGGAAGCAGTAGCCTAGTGGTTTTGAATGAGAAAAGGAACAACATCAAAGAACTTCTGGGCGACTGGGCCTGGTGGCTCATGTCTGTAATCCCAGCACTCTGGGAGGCTGAGGTGGGTGGATCACCTGAGGTCAGGAGTTCAAGACCAGCCTGACCAATATGGTGAAACCCCACCTCTACTAAAAATACAAAAATTAGCCGGGTGCACCATAATCCCAGTTACTCTGGAGGCTGAGGCAGGAGAATTGCTTGAACTCAGTAGGCGGAGGTTGCAGTGAGCCGAAATCAGGCCGCTGCACTCCAGCCTGCGCTACCGAGCAAGACTCCGTCTCAAAAAAAAAAAAAAAAAAAAAAAAAAAAAAGAACTTCTGGGCAAGTCTAGGCAGCTGCACAATGTGCCCCAGGACTTAGGCCTTGGGACCTGGCAGGACTGTTAGTGTTAGCAGTGTCTGGAGCAGACACAAATGCTGTTTGGAGTCTGAAAAATGGCAACAGGAGAAAGTGCAGAGCACAAGGATTATGGAGTCAGGCTCTGATGTCCTAATTCTCTAATTGAAAACCAGCTCCTGACTTCTAACTGGACCTTGGTAGAGACTGACCGTGGACCCCAAAATACCGCAGGACCCAAACTGTCCACCATACAATGGGTGTGGCTGAAGTGACAAACTGCACAAGTGGATGTTCAGAGCAGCATGCCCTATGACGTCACATTTAAAAGGCATGTATCTGAGAGCAGTCCAAGGCAGGTCCTGAAGAAGGAATAATCTGCATGAGGAGGCAGGAGGCACCCAAGCGTCCTGCTTCTCTGCTTTGCCGCTCCATGGGGCACCCACTCTGTGTCCTCAAAGGAGTTCCCTACAGCAGGCACAAGTAGGGGAAAAGGCACAGAGCTGTTTCCCCATGCTGGAAGGCAGCCAGGCCAGCAGCCATGCTTTCAACCCCACCCCATGGTAGAAGGAAGTCTACTCAGTGGACAGGATTTGGGGCTGCAAATTCAGTGGTTCACTTTTTGTGGAAGGATATGTTAATTGATATTAATTACCAGAGGAAGATTGAATTGCTGTTAAGCTAAGTTTTAAATCTAGTAGAACGCCTTCTAATACTTCCTTACCTAATCATAATTTTGATAGAAAACTACAGCCATCTAAGAATTAATGCAGCAGGGACTCAGCAAGTGGTTAACTTTGGACCCAGAACTTACCTTTGTCTGAGAGGAAATTTCCACTACATGCTATCTCCGTTCTACAGGAAAAACACTGGACTCTTTGCTGCTTTCTTTTAACATTGATAAGTATGCAAAGTGGCAGCAGGTTTAGTTGGAATGGCCTCTTTCCCTAACATATTCAAGACCAGTTAGTTTCTGTCTCTTCAAGGCATGTATTTCTGGCATCCAAGTTCTCAGCTATTAACAAAGCATGATGACTTCCTTGGGGGACAGAGTGCTGTGTCACAGGACTCTTGCTATAGATTTGTCTAGGGAATCTAGGGAATTGCCATGCAACAGTCTAGGGCAAAGACATCTACATACTAAGGAATGCTTCTCAACACTACAAGATTAAGCAACCCAGAAATAAGTAGAAACCCTCCCCTGTCATGTGGACAGGCCCTGGGAATCCCAAGTTAGTATTTCTTTCCTTGCTGTAACCACATGATGGAGTTTGAGTTGGCTGTACAGTCAATACCAGCCTATTTAGCCTGGGCAGAAGAGAACTTTAGTTGGTGCTCTGCAGTTTAAAAAGAGTAAATATTCTCTTCTGGATATATATCCAAAGGAAATGACATCAGTTTTTTGAAATGATATTTCCACCCCGATGTTTCTTGCGGCATTATTCACAAAAGCCAAGACATGGAATCAACCTAAGTGTCCATCAATGGATGAATGGATCAAAAAATCTGGTCCAATGGAATACGATTCCACCTTATAAAAGAAGGAAATCCTGTCATTTGAGACAACGTGGATGGACATGGAGGACATTAGGTTAAGTGAAATAAACCAGGAACAGAAAGACACATCCTGCATGATCTCATGCATATGTGGAATCTAAACAGTTGAATTCATAGGATCAGAAAGTAGAATGGTGGTTGTGAGGAACAGGGGGTTACCAAGGGTAGGGGTTAGGGAAATGTTAGCCAAGATACACAGTTTCAGTTAGATAGGAAGAGGAAGCTCTGGAGATCTATTGCACAGCATGGTAACTACAGTTAACAATAGTGTACCGTTTACTGGAAAATTGCTAAAAGAGTAGGTCATAAATGTTTGCACCACACCAAAATGATAAGTATGTGAGGTGATGTATATGTTTATTAGTTATATTTAGTCATTTTGCATATACTTATATGAAGATATCCTGTTGTATATCATAAATATATACAATTTTAATTTGTGAATTGGACCTTAATAAAGCTGAGGAAAAACAGTAAATATTCTGTTCCTTGATATGCATGAGGCTAGTATAAGACAGTATCTTCAGTCTATAACTGAGACATCACTTCTGATGTGCCTGCTTAGGTAAGACTCCATCTGCACCGGAAGTCTTACTTCTGAGGCTGCCCGCATCTGCAGAACCCAACCCAGTAAGGGCTCTGACTGGAAGCCACAGCACAAAGACGTCCAAGAGCTTGCAGAGCCAAGATGGCTGCGAAGCCAGAATGTTGTAGGCACTCACACAGCCTGCATTAAATAAGAAAAATGCTTCCGATCTACACCTTTGCAGAAGCCCCTAAAACTAGGCTTGTTTGCTGAGGTCTGAAGCTTATCTCTTATACACATTTGATTCAACAGAGGATTTGCAACCACATCACTAAAGAACAGCCACGTGTCTTTGAGCAAAGCTGTAGTCTGGTATCAGGGTCATTTGACTATGTCTTTGGGCTTGAGATCTTGTACCTAAGCTAAAATGGAGAAATGTTAGCCAAGTCCAATATTAGCCTCCCCAATCCCCCAGTGTGAAAATATCCTGCCCACACACTAAGTCAAAGACACAATCCCCTGAGATCAGCAGAAATCTCAGTAATTCCATGTATTATTTTGACTCCTCTACACTCTATTGTATTCCTTGATTCTCCTGGTGCATATAACAGGTATACACCAGGGGTTTTTGAGGGGCTAAATAAGTAACACATCTCATTTGCATCTGTATTCTGAAAAAATTCAGTAATAAAACTGTTGACTGCCTGATGGGCAAAATAAAACTGTTCTCATATTCTTTGCCTCCTTTCCCTTTCCCTAGTTATTTTCTGAAATTAGATACTCCACCAGTGAAATGGTTCTCAATTTCTCTTGATATTTGATGATTCCAAAACTTGTATCCTCTCTCTCCTGAACATATCCACTGTCTTAGTCTGCTTTGTGTTGCTGTAACAGAATACCTGAGACTGGGTAATTTATAAAGAAGAAGGTGACTGGGCATGGTGGATCACGCCTGCAATCCCAACACTTCGGGAGCAGAGGCAGGTGGATCACCTGAGGTCAGAAGTTCCAGACCAGCCTGGCCGACATGGTGAAACCCCGTCTCTACTAAAAATACAAAAATTAGACAGGCCTAGTGGCGGGCACCTGCAATCCCAGCTACTCAGGAGCCTGAGGCAGGAGAATTGCTTGAACCTGGGAGGCAGAGGTTGCAGTGAGTGGAGATTGCACCATCGCACTCCAGACTGGGCAACAGAGCAAGACTCCATCTCAAAAAAAAAAAAAAAAAGTTATTTAGTTAGAAATTCTGCAGGTTGGCCACCAGCATTGGCTCAGCCTTTTGTAAGGACCTCAGACTGCTTTCACTCACTGCAAAAAGCAGAAGAAGAGCGGACACCTGAAAAACAACAACATCACATAGCAAGAGGGAAAGCGAGAGAGAAAAACTGAGGAAGGGAGATTCTTTTTACAGCCCACTCTTGCGGGAATTAATCCATTCCAGCAAGACTGTGAACCCATACGCCCCTAAGGGAAGGCAATCTATTCATGAAGAATCCATCCCCATGAACCAAACACCTTCTACTGGGCCACACCTCTCAACACTGCCACATTGGGGATCCAATTTCAACATGAGTTTTGATGGGGTCAAACCGGGTATAAACCACAGCATTCGTTCATTGAAAATATTTAAGACAGACCTATATACACTAACAGCTAAGTGTTAGGAATACAGAGTAAGCACAATTAGGAGAAAGCACTACCTTCATGGGATTTGCATTTTAATGGGGAAGATACAGATAAAAAGGAAATAGGTAATTGCATAAAATACTAACAAGACATTTTGTCTAGAGAGATAGACCGTAGAGATTTGGACTGATGAATGCTGAGGAATATTTAACTGTAAGTAGAACATCAGTGTAGCCCCACTCAGAGTGTGACATCTCATCAGCAACACGATGAACCACATGTGGCTACTGGAGTTTTTCAATCCCAATATATTGGCTATGAGAATGCTCCTCATAGCTGTCATAGGTAATGACAGTCCTACCTGGTGTGCTTGAGGCAGGATGAGAACACAGGTGTGCCTGGAGGAGGGTGAGGAGGACAGAGGGAGGACAAGACAGGGACAACAGGGGAAGGTCACATCAGGCCTCCTTGGCTTTTACTCTGAGTGACATGTGGAGCTATTGGATCCTGCTGCAGAGATCGACAAGCTGACACATTTTCAAAAGAACATTTTGGCTCCTAGGTGAAAAAGAAACTGTATGGTCAGGTTGGAAGCCAGGGTTCCAATTAAATGATTCTTGCAATAATCGAGAAAGAAATGATCATGGCTAGTGGCAGTAGAAATGGTGAGATATCATTGGATGGAATTTGTACTCAGAAGCATAGGGAAGATTATAGTGTTTCCTATGCTCACCTGCAGTCATTGACACATAGACAGTGGTATGTGCAGTCATGGAATGCTCTTGTTCAGGCTCTCAGATGCATAATGCTGGACCATGATGCTACATACACATGCTCCACTACAGAACCACAGCCCAGCACGGTCTCCAACTCCCTCTATACTCTATATAATTTATGGACACTAAATAACTGTCAGCACTGTGCTAGCCCAAAATTATTGCAGCTTTAAATAACAAATTTATATGTAAATATAGATAAAAACATTAGCTTACATATCTATTGTGGTAGGACCCTCCATATAGTGTGAGTTAGTTCAGTTTTGTCCTTTGATAAATTTAATTGCATACATTTTCCTTTAGCTTGATATGTAAACATATTTCTCAAATAATTGCATCAATTTTTCAAATCCCAATGTATTGGATTTGATTCTTTTCCTAATTTTGCCCATCATAAAAGCAACTATTTCCTTACAGAATCTGCCTAAATTCCCCACTCCATGAAGTCAGTTTGTATTTTTCATCTTTCCTGATGTCAGCATCTCTCATTACCTATCAACAGAAAGCTACATTTACTTGAAGCTTATCCCTCCATCATATAATTAATTAAGAAGTTAATTAATAGCAGTCATATTGTTGGCCTCTGTGACACTTCATTAAACACTTCCTTCCTAAAGACACTGTCATTTATTTCAGTTGTTATTAATGGTCTCCCAACTTCAGTTCTTTTTAATGTCAAAACTCATATTTAACCCATATTGAATTAATTTTGCAAGTGAAACTTCATTGAAAGATTATTGTATTAATTATTGACCTAAAGCATTGTATTACCTTCTAATATGTGGGCTGAGTTTGTTTTTGACTACCTTCAAATTCCAGACACATGAATGACAGTTCAAAATTTGCCAGGCACTTTCTTTCTTAGCTATTATTATATATTTTATAATTTTTTATTTAATGCAATGAGCAAACTCCCCTTCAGTTATGATAGGTTTAGTGGAAATTCCCACTACCTCCTTGACTTTATAGAAACTTGATTGCTAGGTATACCACCTCTATATACTTCTCTTTATACTATACTTGTATATAATATTGTATATACATTTAAATATTGTTTATCTTTCATTGGCTTCCTTTTCCTATCTCTTGAAATTTGGGGCAAAATTTTCCTTGTTCCCTATTGCTTCTTCTAGCAAATACATGTTTCTCCTTATTCTCTAATTCATTACTACACTAAGACTTACACTTGCCTACTACTCCAGTTCCCCTGCTGTAGATCAATGGCCCTAAATGAATCACCTCCTGTATTAGTCTGTTTGCACATTGCTATAATGAACTACTTGTGACTAGATAATTTATAAATAAAAGAGGTTTAATTGGTTCATGGTTCCATAGGCTGTACAGAAAGCATAGCTGGGGAGGCCTCAGGAAACATTCAATCAAGGTGGAAAGCAAAAAGGAAGCAGACACATTTTCATGTGGTGGATGAGAAGAGAGAGAGAGAAGGAGGAAGTGCTGCACACTTTTAAAAAACCAGATCTCATAGGAACTCACTATCATGAGAACAGCAAAGAGGAAATGTGCCTCTGTGATCCAATCACTTCCCACCAGGCCCCACCTTTAACACTGGGTACTATAATTCAACATGAGATTTGAGTGGGAACACAAATCCAAACTATATTATTCTGCCTCTGGCCCTTCCTAAATCTCATGTTCTTCTTACATTGCAAAATACAATCCTCCCTTTTCAACAGTCCCCCAAGTCTTATTTCAACATTAACTCAAATGTCCAGAGCCCAAAGTCTCATCTGAGACAAGACAAGGCAAGTCGCTTCTGCCTATGAGCCTGTAAAATCAAAAGCAAGTTAGTTACTTCCTAGATACAATGGAGCACAGGTATTGAATCAATACATCCATTCCAAGAGGGAGAAATCAGTCAAAACAAAGGGGCTACAGACTCCATGCAAGTCCAAACTCCATCAGGGTAGTTATTAAGAAAGCTCCCAAAGAATCTTTTTTTACTTCTTGTCTTACATCCAGGTCACATTGATGCAAGAGGTGGGCTCCCAAGGCTTGGCCATTTCCACCCCTGTGGTTTGGCAGAATACAGTTCCCTCAGCTACTTTCATGTGCTGGTGTTGAGTGCTTGTGACTTTTCCAGGTACTTGTGGCTTTTAAGCTGTTGGTGATCGACCATTCTGGGGTCTGGAGAGTGGTGGCCCTCTTTGCCCTCTTCTCAGAACTCTACTAGGTAGTGCCCCAATGGGGACACTGTATTGGGGCTCTGATCCCACATTTCCCTTTTCGCACTGCCCTGGCAGAGGATCTGCATGAAGGCTTCGGCCCTGCAACAAACTTCTGTCTGGACATCTAGGTGTTTCCACACATCCTCTGAAATCTAGGCAGATCTATCATTCTGAGGTCTGAAGGATAGTGGCCCTCTTCACAGATCCACTAGGCAGTGCCCCAGTGTGGACTCTGTGTGGGAGCTCCAACCCCACATTTTCCTTCTGCACTCCCCTAGTAGAGGTGTCCATGAGGGCTCTGCCCCTGCAGCAGATTTCTGCCTGGATATCCATGTATTTCCATAGAACCTCCAAAATATAGGTGGAGGCTCCCAAACCTCAACTCTTGCCCTCCGCACACATACAGGCTTAACACCACATGGAAGCCACCAAGGCTTACAGCTTGCATCCTGTGGAGCAGCAGTCTGAGATGTATCTCAGGCCCTTTTAGTCATGGTTGGAGCTGGAGCAGCTGGAACAGAGAGAACAGTGACCTGAGGTTGTGCAGGGCAGCAGGGCAGCAGGGCCCTTGGTCCAGCCCACAAAATCATTCTTCCCTCCTATGCCTCTGGGACTGCAATGGGAGGGGCTGCTATGAAGGTCTCTGAAATCCCTTTTGTTGTGGCTGTTAACATTTGATTCTGTTCTCAAAGTGCTATAAAGAACTACTCAAGACTGGGCAATTTTTAGAGGACTGCCCAAGACTGGGTAATTATAGAGGAAAGAGGTTTAATTGATTCACAGTTCTACATGGGTGGGGAGGCCTCAGGAAACATACAAAAATGATAGAAGGTGAAGTAAACACATCCTTCTTCACATGGTGACTGGAGACAGAAGTTCAGCGCAAAAGGGGGAAAAGCCCCTTATAAAACCATCAGATCTCATGAGAACTCACTCACTATCATGAGAACAGTATAGGGGGAGCATGCCTATGATTTAATTACCTCCCATGAGGTTCCTTCAGCAACACAAGGAGATATTTGGATTGCAATTCAAGATAAGATTTGGGTGGTGACACAGAGCCAGACCATATCAGGCTCCTCTTTACTTATGCGAATTTCTTCAGCCAGCTTGAATTCCTTGTAAGAAAATGAGTTTTTCTTTTCCACCACACAGTAAGGCTGTAAATTTTCTAAACTTTTATGTGCTGCTTTCCTTTTAAATATAAGTCCCACTTTCAGATCATCTCTTTGCTTACACATATGATCATATGCTGTTAGAAGCAGTCAGGCCATATCTTGACTGCTTTGCTGCCCTAGGAATTTTTCTGCAAGATAACCAAAATCATCACTCTCAAGTTCAAAGATCCACAGATCTCTAACTGTGAGATCTGTGATGTTGAAGGATGATGCCTCCAACTTCTTTGTTAACACATAACAAAAGTGACCTTTGCTGCAGTTCCCAATAGGTTCCTCTTCTCCATCTGAGACCACTTCAGCCTGTACCTCATTGTCCATATCACTATGACCATTTGCTCACAACAATTTAACAAGTCGCCATGAAGTTCCAAACTTTCCCTCATTTTCCTGTCTTCTTCTGAGCCCTCCAAACTGTTCCAACCTCTGCCTGTTACCCAGTTCCAAAGCTGCTTCCACATTTTCAGGTATCTTTACAGGAATGCCCCACTCCCAATACCTATTTTCTGTTCTCACATTGCTATAAAGAACTACCTAAGACTGGGTAATTTACAAAGAAAAGAAGTTTAATTAACTTATGGTTCCCCAGGCCGTACAGGAAACACTGCTAGAGTGGCCTCCAGAAACTTTCATTTTTGGTGGAAGGTGAAGGGAAAGCAGGTACATCTTCACATGGCACAGCAGGAGAGAAAGAGAGAAGGGAGAGGTGCTGCACACTTTAAGCAACTAGATCTCATGAGAACTCACTATCAGTAGAACAGCAAGGGGGATATCCAACCCCATAAGCACTTGCTCATGGGGGCTTGTTCTGTCTCCTGCTGCTCTTAGAATCAGGTTGCCATATGAAAAAAATAGCCCTAGCCTGCTGGAGGTATGTGGCCCCCAGCATAGTTGTAACAGCTTATTACACAGTCAAACATGTAAGTAAGGCTACTACCTCTTTCACCCCAATTAATTGACTTTCCAGACAGTTGTATGTGCACATTGACTCCAGGTAAGACTAACAGAAGAACAGCCTAGAGAAGCCCAGCCCAATTTACTTACCCACAGAATTATGAACTAATAAAATAGTTGGTAGTTGTTCTGAGCACCAAGTTTTCCCACTCATCTGCTAATGGCCAGGTTTCATATTTTAATGGAAAACAGAGGCAACAAATGAAAACTACCTTTTCTCCCTAGATCAAAATGAGTACAATCCCTGGGGTCTGTAGCACCCTCTTCTGTGTGTCAAAATGGAGATAAGCATAATTGCTCATCTAAAAATTTGCTTCTCTGTGAATTCTATGCATCCTTTCCTCTATTGCCTCCTCTCAATCTTCACATTTTTGGTTAAACGAAACCTTTCTTCTATATCACCATGGTCTCATATTCTACTTAACACATTCTGGAATCTTATACATGCATAGTTAGTACCCACTTCCTTAAATAACATTCCTGCCTTTATCCTTCTTGCCCTTGTACCTACTACCCATTTTTTGTTAATCTTTAGAGTAACCTCCTTTAAAGAGCTGTCCCAAGTAATCTTGGAACTTTCTGATTCACTGATTTCTTAAAGCACCACAACTGGCTTCTTTTCCACCACATAACCAAAACTGCTTGTTTTTATATCACCAACAACTGTGCTGGCAGGTCTACAGCACGGTCCATTGTGTTCATTTACCAAAACTGCAGCTTCAGTGTAGTGGACACGTGCTCTTTTCCACAACAGCAACTCTGTTGGTTTCTCCTGGATTCACTCTAAGCTCCCTGCATCTTGATCAATCTCTTCTTCTGGCTACTGGGTCCCACTGCTAAATGTTGCACATTCTGAAGCCTAACCCAGTGCCTCCATCCGCTTTCTCTTTTTACTCTCTCCGTAGGTTTTCTTGTCCATTTTCTTGACTTGATTAGCAGCTTGTGTTGGTGTCCTGATTTCTCTCTCTCATGTATGTTCAACTTCTACTTAACACATCCTCTTGGATGTCCATGGGCATATAAAAATAGCATGTCCAAAACATAATTCCTCCATCCTACTCTCAATCCTAACCCATTCTCATCACTGCCTTCTCTAATTCAGTTCTCAGAAAATCAAAGTTCGATCTGCTAAGCCAGTGAAGCACAAAACAGAGACATAATCCTTCATGTCTTTTTTCTCTTACTTCACAGTCAATTCTTCAAGTTCAGTCATTTCATAAGATTAAGAATATTTCATTTTGTTAGTTATGTAAATCCATCTACTATCAAATTTTCCAAATGCACCACCATCTCTCAGTGAATTGCCACAATAACCTTACTGGACTGAGTTTCCTCTGTGTCTTTCTCAAATCTCCTCTCCACATAGACAACACAGCAAGTGCAATTGTTTTAATTAATAAATTGAACAGTTATGCTTCTACTTAAATTCTTCAAGGGACATCATTATATTAATAAAACCCAAAGTGATTATTGAGACTTAGAGATATTTCTTGATGAAACCCACAACTTCATCTCATATCAGTTCTCACCTGGTGGTCTTCTCCTATGTGGCCTGGTTTCAGATGCATCTCCTCTCCCATTTCTTCTTCATCCATTTCTTTATCTTTGGAAGATTCCTTCTCGTCCTTTAGTCTTCAGCTTGCAGGCCATGTTATCAGAGAGCTCTTTAGCCACTTTAGACCCTTCATTACCTCTTATAGACACTCTTTTTGGAGGGAATATATATTCCATAGGTTATCATTAAATATTTGTGCTTTGTTTTGGTATGCTTTTTGTTGCCGATCACTCTCACAGGGTGCAAACTTCATAAGACCACTTACTGTGTTTCTATAATCTACCATTGCATTTTCAGTGCAGAGTGCAGTGCCTGGCATATCACAGGTAGTCATAAAATAACTGTTCAATGAGTGAAGAAAACTATTGTAATTATAGCTTTAGAGATGTGAAGGCTAAAATTTAGAAAACATAAGAAATACCATGTTCTAGCAACATTCTTTACATTTATCTTATTTAATTTTCATAGTAATTTTAGGGAGTTGTGTGGTTAATCCCTTCTAAAGATGTAGGCCTATTATTCAATGCTTGCCTTGGGGAGAGCCGGCATAGTGCCCACCACTTTACATATGTTCTCTCAGTTTTTTATGACCTGGGCTTGGCTATTCTCATTTTACAGAAATAGCCTCAAGGAGGTCATGTTAATTATTGAAGTATATCCTCAGTGACAAAATGGCACAATCAAACTTGAAATATACTCAAGCTCTTATCCACGACTTACGCAGCCTCCCATTCATAGAAACCTCCTGAGACCCTACATCTGTTTCCTAGAATTGTTGTAACAAATTACCATAATCTGAGTGGCTTAAAAGAACAAAAAGGTTTTCTTTTACAGTTCTGGAGGCTAGAGGTCCAAAATCAAGGTGCTGGCAGGGTCATGCTCCCTCTGTAGACTTCTAGGAAGAATCCTTACTTGCTTCTTCCAGCTTCTGGTGGCTTCACGAGTTTCCTGGTTTGCAGCAGTGTCACTTTGTTCTCTGCCTCCATCCCCCCTTGGCTGTCTTCTGCCTGTATTCTCCAAACATTTCTCTCTTTACAAGGACACCAGTCATTGGATTTAGAGTCTAATCTAAAATGACCTCATATTAACTTGATTGCATCTGCAAATAACCTATTTCTAAATGAAGTCATAATCACAGATGCCAGAGGTTAGGAATTCAACATATCTTTTTAGAGGGACACAATTCAACTTAGAACAGAACCCTCAACAACAGAAAGGATCCAGGAATGCAGACAGTGCTCTAACCTGAAAACTTCTTTCAGCAGGAGTTTCTTTGACTTCTGTAGATCCCTGTCAGACCAGGCAGGACTCAGGACTCACAGGCAAGTCCCAAATGCCATTAATTCCTAACATTCTCAACATCCAGACCAAAGGCAGCCCTGGTACAAATGTGGAAAATGTTTACTTAATGACAGAAACACAAGATTCAAGCAGGATCATCCCCACTTCTCCAGTTGCTATTCTTGGGATAGTACTTGAAATATCAATACTTATGAATTCTCACTGATACACCCTAATACAGGAGTCCCCAACCCCGGGGCCGCACAGCAGGAGGTGAGAAGCCGGCAAGTGAGATATACTGCCTGAGCTCCGCCTCCTGGCAGATCAACAGAGGCATTAGATGCTCATAGGAGTGTGAACCCTATTGTAAACTGCTCATGTAAGGGATCTAGGTTGTGTGCTCCTTATGAGAATCTAATGCCTGATGATATGAGATGGAGTAGTTTCATCTGGAAACCATCTTTCCATCCCCACTAGTCCGTGGAATAATTGGCTTCCATGAAACTGGTCCCTGGTTCCAAAATGGTTGGGGACCATTGCTCTAATAGCAAGATAAGCAGATTGAGATAAAGGCATGCAGATCAGGAAAAATTTAGCATACAATTCTTCAAAATCAGAGCACAGAAAAACCCTGGAAACACTCAGGACCTCAGAAGGGGAAAAATGGCCAAGCTCCACTCCTATCATGTGAATGAAAGAATCCCAAACCTACATCACCCTTTCACAGGAAAAGGATATCCAACAAGGAGATGGAGTCACCTGAGGCAAACACTTCTCTAAATTGCCAAAAGGAAGTTCAAACACTATTTTTCTTTTCTTTTCTTTTTTGAAATGGCATACCACTCTTGTCGCCCAGGCTAGAGTGCAGAGGCCTTATGCCGGCTCACTGCAACCTCCGCCTCCTGGGTTCAAGCAACTCTCCTGCCTCAGCCTCCTGAGTAGCTGGGACTACAGGCACCCGCCACCACACCTGGCTAATTTTTGTACTTTTTAGCAGAGGCAGGGTTTTACCATGTTGGCCAGGCTGGTCTCAAACTCCTGACCTCAGGGGATCAGCCCACCTCGGCCTCCCAGAGTGCTGCGATTACAGGCGTGAGCCACCGCGCCCGGCTTCAAACACTATTTTTCTAACAAATTATGAAGGCAGGGGAGCCCTCACCCATCTGCCCATTTGTGACAAATATTAGGCCATTAAGATGGTGCCTAGCTGTCATACTGCAGTTGGGAGAAGAACAGGCCTGAGCAAAATGAGAAGAGAACAAATTAAAGTACGTAAAATGTCTAAAAGGAGCTGCCAACATGAAGCATGAACAAGATGAAAAGAAACAGCTTCGTAATTATGCACATATATTACGGCCAAAAGGAAGGCAGCTTAGCAGGCACACAACAATTAAACAATCCATTCTGTACTCCCTCTATATATACTCTGAGTGAAAGAAAAAGATGCGTAATAAGTCCTTTTTAATTTAGGAATCCTGAAGAAGACATGACTTCAATAAGAACAAAGACAAAAAGGTGAAATAGTTTAAGAAAATTAAAAGGGAGACCAAAAGGGATTTCTTAAGAAAATAATTTGAGGACCAAGGCAAATCATGAGTTAGAAAAAACTCAGAAACATTAAACAATACACTAGACAAAGCTTAAAATTGAAACGCTCTCGTAGCTTGAATTAATTCCATTAAATAAAATACATAAAGCAAAAAAAAAGAAAAAAGAAAATATAGGGAGAGGGTATTTTAAGTGGAGGGATATTCAACATAAGTTTAATGACATTATATGGATTCAATTCAATATCAGTTTAAACCCTGAAGCAAAGAAACCAGTAAATGGAAGGTAAAATATTTTTTAAAGTATAAAAAGATATTTTTTTCTAAAACAAAGAAATTACGAAATCTAAAAATCAAACTAGTCTCATCTATCCCCAGAACGAAAACAATTCAATACTCAATATTGTGAATTGGTGACCAAACTTCAAGAATAAGCACAGAGTTGTTCAGGTTTACAGAAATAACTTTCACAGGAAGAAGATACTCAGACTGAGCTGAGACTTTCCAAGGCAGTTTTGGATCCATTGAAAACATACCTCCCTTCATAATGTGTGGTGTGTGAGTGCTACTAGAGGAGATCACAGAGTATGTGGACTGTTGCCATTATCAATCTTTCATCGGCAACATCAACTGAGCCTGGCTCCTCTTTCTTTTTTTTTTTTTTTTTAATTTATTTATTATTATTATACTTTAAGTTGCAGGGTACATGTGCATAACGTGCAGGTTTGTTACATATGTATACTTGTGCCATGTTGCTGTGCTGCACCCATCAACTCGTCATTTACATCAGGTATAACTCCCAATGCAATCCCTCCCCCCTCCCCCCTCCCCATGATAGGTCCCGGTGTGTGATGTTCCCCTTCCTGAGTCCGAGTGATCTCATTGTTCAGTTCCCACCTATGAGTGAGAACATGCGGTGTTTGGTTTTCTGTTCTTGTGATAGTTTGCTAAGAATGATGGATTCCAGCTGCATCCAAGTCCCTACAAAGGACTCAAACTCATCCTTTTTTATGGCTGCATAGTATTCCATGGTGTATATGTGCCACATTTTCTTAATCCAATCTGTCACTATGGCTCCTCTTTCTTTATCTCAATGCCTTAACATGCAATTTCTTTGCTAACCCTGCTTTCTCTTCTTGGAAGTCTACCTCATATTTATTTTCGTAATTTAATTCAAGGGTCATAACTCTATAAAAACTCTTTTCATCCTTTTGGTTGGTATCACTTTTATTCATTGTATCCTACTGAACTGATACATAATTGTATCATCTAGCATTAGTTTTTACTACGAAGGGCACATTTCTGTTTGAAAATCTAGCCTGTCCTACTGTCATCTGCAGACCTAAGGGTAGGGGCTGTTTGGTGTTCTTTGATTCCCCAGGCCTGTCATTGTGGAGGCCACCTGCAGGAAGTCTTTAGGTATTTGTTGAATTGAGTGAATTGACTGAGATAAAGGTAAGCTAAGTAGCCAGATCACAAATCTAATGTGTGAAAAATCCCACGTTCCAAGTTAGGCTTCTCAGACTGTAAAGTAAGGGTTCCTTACACTATGCTGTGATCTCACTGAAAGAAACGTATTTCTTAATATTTGTGGTTTCTTGTCCAAATACAGTTCAAATACAAGCGTTAGGGAAAAATTGAAACCAAAAGGCATGAGGAGGCATGAATCTTACTCTAGTGCAGAGTGGTTCAAGACCTTCCCTGGGCAACAGCGTCTGTGCCAGGCACAATCCACTCTACGTACAAAGGTGATTTTCATTTTCCTTTCTGAAGACGATAGATTCAGGGGGGCAAAAAGGTATATGTTCACACATTTTTCAATGTCTTTTTGTTTAGGGAACTCACAGATGTTTTATTGCTCATAACTGGCAAAAAAAAAACCCAAAAAAGCAATTCAAGGAAAGCTTATATCAATATCCTTTGAGTTATAAGCCATGAGATTTAAATCTCTGATGAAAACAAAAATAAGCTCTGAGGGATAGACACTAGAATGTTAGGAATATTTGTTCAACAAAGATTTACTGTTTGAGGAGGTAAAACATGAACTCAAAATAAAAAGGGAGAAAATTCAAGAAATATTGAGTATCTAATCACAATGCAGGAAGAAAGAACTATGGATTATTTGATAATTGTTTCTGATTTATAAAAATTAGGTGATAGTTCATCTTTGCCTTTTCTAATGTTTTATTTTAAAAATATTTGGTGAATATCTTACATCTTTCATTTGTTTCCTTTTATTTTTTCTCCTCCCACAAAGTCTTTCTATTATCAAATATTCTGGCCAGCTACACAATAATCAAATTGATCTTTGCTCTGTTGCACAGAGTAGAAAAGCCTGATGCTACTATTGAAACAATTGTTTTTAAACAATTCTTGTTTATTATCCAATTTACCCTGATATTGGATGCATAATGGGATTGTGAGGCATAGAGATTTATCCAAAAATGTATTTTTTCACTCCAGACATTGATAGTCTCATGCCTTAGGAGGCAGTGTTTTAAAGAGGGTTTCAGCAAACCTAGGTTCAAAGCTTGATTTCACCAGATGCTTTTTCTATGATATCACAAGTGTTTCTAAACACGTGAGCTCTGATTTCTACAAAGTTTTTAAAGCGTTATCTCCCACACAGCATTGTCGTGCAGATTAAATGAGATGCAGACAGGTGGATGAATAGTCAAAACAAGACACACACTGGACTTCTAGGTTAAGTTTGAGTGCAAGTGTATAAGGTAAACGTGTGGGTAATTAGAGGCAGCAAGCTGTTAACTCGTTCTTCACCCAGCCCCTTATGGACTGTGTCTCAGTAAATTTATATATCTATTCAATATATTACAGATTCATTCATCTTTAAAATACAGCTATCATTAGTACTCTCAGGATCAAATCAGAAGCACAAAAGTTTGAATACAATAGATGTTCCCCAATCACTGCTTGTATCTCTATTCATTCAAAATCTTTAATTCCCCTACAGTTGACATGTGAGCAATGCATTATTTAGGCCTTTCAGAAAGATTTAATTTTTATTGCATCTGATTAATGATATGTACCTTTCATAGTCCTGTGCATATTTATAAAATAAAGACTTCTTTATATCAAAATTCAAGATAGGAATTTTTTGAAGACAAAAATAATGACTTTGAGGAAACAAATGAGATTTTTGAGGCTGAATTTATTAATAATGGTGGAATATCTCTCACAAAATACGTGCTCCATAAATAGTTGTTGAAAAAATGAATACTAAATAAATATATGCATTCAAATTTTACATTTAAATTTTTGGGGGGGAAAGGGTCAGAAAACTGGTGAATAATCATTTTATTCCTCAATTATTAGTAAGTCATCTAAGCTGAACCTAAGCTTCCAGCTGCCGACGTCGGAAGGTAGCTTCACATAAAGAGAAGGAGACCAAGGTCATTCTGATGAGACAAATTTCTATGCTCACCATTAACTGAGCTAACAGAATATGGTCTTACAAGTACTTGACCGTCAGCCCCATTACTTGTTTCTGAATTCCTCAACAACAGGAAATATGATCATGTCCATGACCTGTGAGATATCTGGAACATACTCAAGTGATGTTGTTGTAGCAATTGGTGAAATAATGCAACATAAGGAAGTGCATGAACTGTTAATTAAATACATATTATGATCCTGTGCAGGTTGGTCTTAGCTTCTCAAGCAAGGGCAAGAAGTGTTTCTGTATGCATTGAATACACTCTTCTGCCTAGAGAGTGGCTTTTTAATGACCACTCTCATTGTAAAGACATGTATAACTAACAGCATGGTACTGGTACCAAAACAGAGATATAAACCAATGGAACAGCACAACCCTCAGAAATAATACCACATATCTACAGCTATCTGATCTTTGACAAACCTGACAAAAACAAGAAATGGAGAAAGGATTCCCTATTTAATAATTGGTGCTGGGAAAATTGGCTAGCCATAAGCAGAAAGCTGAAACTGGATCCTTTCCTTACTCCTTATACGAAAATTAATTCAAGATGGATTACAGACTTAAATGTTAGACCTAATACCATAAAAACCCTAGAAGAAAACCTAGATGATACCATTCAGGACATAGGCATGGGTAAGGACTTCATGTCTAAAACACCAAAAGCAACATCAACAAAAGCCAAAATTGACAAATGAGATCTAATTAAACTAAAGAGCTTCTACACAGCAAAAGAAACTACCATCAGAGTGAACAGGCAACCTACAGAATGGGAGAAAATTTTTGCAATCTACTCATCTGACAAATGGCTAATACCCAGAACCTACAAAGAACTCAAACAAATTTTCAAGAAAAAAACAAACAACCCCATCAAAAAAAGGGCAAAGGATATGAACAGACATTTCTCAAAAGAAGACATTCATACAGCCAACAGACACATGAAAAAAATGCTCATCATCACTGGCCATCAGAGAAATGCAAATCAAAACCACAATGAGATAACATCTCACACCAGTTAGAATGGCAATCATTAAAAAGTCAGGAAATAACAGGCCCTGGAGAGGATGTGGAGAAATAGGAACACTTTTACACTGTTGGTGGGATTGTAACCTGGTTCAACCATTGTGCAAAACAGTATGGCGATTCCTCAAGGATCTAGAACTAGAAATACCATATGATCCAGCCATCCCATTACTGGGTATATACCCAAAGGATTATAAATCATGCTGCTATAAAGACACATGCACACGTATGTTTATTGCGACACTATTCACAATAGCAAAGACTTGGAATCAACCCAAATGTCCATCAGTGACAGACTGGATTAAGAAAATGTGGCACATATACATCATGGAATACTATGCAGCCATAAAAAAGGATGAGTTCGTGTCCTTTGTAGGGACATGGGTGCAGCTGGAAACCATCACTCTCAGCAAACTTTTGCAAGAACAGAAAACCAAACACCGCATGTTCTCACTCATAGGTGGTAATTGAACAATGAGATCACTTGAACATGGGAAGGGGAACATCACGGGGGCCTATTATGGGGAGGGGGGAGGGGGGAGGGGGGAGGGATGGCATTGGGAATTATAACTGATGTAAATGACGAGTTGATGGGTGCTGATGAGTTGATGGGTGCAGCACACCAACATGGCACATGTATACATATGTAACAAACTGGCACATTGTACACATGTACCCTAAAACTTAAAGTATAATAAATAAATAAATAAATAAATAAAAAGACATGTGTAACTTATATTCTACATTTACTTTTAAATAAAAAGAAGGTAGCCTCTTATGCTTGACCATTTAGAAAAGGTAAAGGAAAAGACACTTGTGATTGTATCCCTGTTTTCCTAGGGGATAGATATTTTACTTAATTCCAAGGTAGTAATATTTCAGTTAATTACAAATTTCTGAAGTTTATTGAAGTGAGATTTTTACAAAGTAGATTTTAAGCATCTAACTTAAGTTAAAAAAAAAAATTGTCTTTTAAATTCCATCATAGATAGCCCTTTCTCCATAGTTTCATTTCTCTGATTGAAATTTAAAGTCTAGGTCTTTTATACATGTTGATTATGAATATATCAAAGAACTTGAAAAGGACTACGTTTTTATGTGACAAAAATCTGGGCTTGATTGGTATCACACAACCATTGAAAATTAAATTTAGTTAGAGTGCTACTGCTTTCTTTAATGAGCTCTATGTTTTATTAATTTTGTTTTGATATGCTTTATTCATGAAATAACCTATAGGGTTAATTGACCAAATTAAGTGTTTCTAATGAGGACTGTGATATAAATTTCTACCTTATTCATTTAAAAACAATTCTTTGAAGACCAGTAATATGCCCAGATAAAAATATCCTCTTACCACGCTTCTCTAGTAGTTAAGGATGGCTATGGATACTGTTGCTGACTAATAAAGTAAAATAGAAGCTGAAGGGATGCCACAACTTCAGTTTTGGTCTTGAAATTACTTTACTGATTTAGAGGATTTTACAGTGGATATCAGTGAGAACCTCAAATTAATTCCTAATGTAAATTTTAATTTTAAAGAGGTTTTGTGATGATTGTAGAGTCAAATGCAGTAGTGAGAAGTAATAAACAGAGACTGTGTGTACTCTGAGGCAGCTTATCCCAGTAGCAACATCTTGCATCCCTATAGTAAAATATCACAGTCAGGAAATTAACAGTGATACAGTCCATCTACCTTCTTCTGGTTTCACCAGTTTTACATGTATTTATTTGTGTATCTTTGTGTGTATGTGTGTGTATTTCATTCTATGCAAATTTATCACTTGTAGATGTGTGACCAACCAACACAGTCAAGATACAAAATAATTACATTTCAGATATTTCCCATGCTGTGATTGTATAGTCTCAGCCACTTCCCTCCCTTTCTACCTGCCTAGCCACTGACCATCATTAAACTGTCTTCCAACCCTATAATTGTTTTGCTTTAAGAATGCAATGTAAATGGAGTGATATAGCATATAAACTTCTGATTTCTGATATTGTCTTTTTTTCTTTCTTTCTTTCTTTTTTTTTTTTTTTTGAGTAGTCTCACTCTGTTGCCAGGCAGGAGTGATGTAGTGCAATCTAGGCTCACTGCAACCTCCACCTCCTGGGTTCAAACGATTCTCCTGCCTCAGCCTCCCGAGCAGCTGGGACTACAGGGGCACACCACAATGCCCGGCTAATTTTTTGTATTTTTTAGTAGAGATGACGTTTCACCACGTTGGCCAGGGTGGTCTTGGTCTCTTGATCTCATGATCAGCCAACCTCGGCCTCACAAAGTGCTGGGATTACAGGCGTGAGCGACCGTGCCCAGTCGATATTGTCTGTTTTTGCTCAGAGTAATGCCTTTGAGTTGCTGTATATATCAATAGCCCACCCTTATCATTGCTGAGCAGCATTCCATGGTATAGGTGTACCACAGTTTAACTGTTCACTACTTGAAGGGGATTTTGTTTGTGTCCAGTATGGCTATTAAAAATAAATCTGCCACAAGCATTTGCATATATGTTTCCTGTGGGAAGATAAGTTTTCATTTCTCTGGTATAAATGTTTAACTGTGCAATCACTAGGTGAGAGGGTCAGTGCATGTTTAGGTTTGTAAAAAAAAAAAAAGAAGGCAAAATATTTTCCAGAGGAATTGTACCATGTTATATCCCAACAAGCAATGTATGAGTGACCCTGTCTCTCCACCTCCTGAACAGCATGTGGTGTTAGACTATTAGTCATTCTGATGGGTATATAATCATTTCTCAATGTGGTTTGAACTTGCATTTCTCTAATAGCTAATGATAATAAACGTGCTTTCCTGCGCTTATTTGCCATCTGCATATCCTTTTGGTGAAATGTTACCATGTTCCTTGCCCATTTCCTAACTGAATTGTTTTTGATGCAGAATGATGAGTGTTCTTAATGTATTCTAGATACTATTTCTTTGTTATTTATGTGGTTTTCAAATACTTTCTCACAATCTGTATTGTGTCTTTGTATCCTTATATGCTTTCTCAGAACAAGCATTTTTTTTTAATGAAGCCAAATTGACCATTTATTCCTCTTATGGATAATGCTTTGGTGTCAAGTCTAAAAACTTCTCATCTAAGACTAGAAAAATTCCCAAATATTTTCTCTATTATCTTCTAAAAGTTTTATAGTTTTATTTTTCTCATTGAAGTCCATAATCTCTTTTGAGTTAAGGGTTTTTTGTTTTGTTTTGTTTTTTATGTTGTTAGGTTTAAGTCATGGTTCATTGTTTTGCCTGTGGGTATCCAAACCCTCCAGCATCATTTGTAGATAGGGCAATCCTGCATCTTTGTCAAAAATCAATTTGACCCATTTGTGGGAGCCTATCTGAGTTCACTGCTTTGTTCCATTGATTTATATGCTTTTTTCTACACAAATAATACATTTTCTTGACTACTGTAACTTTATGTTCACCCTTAACATGCAGTAGAATGATTTGTCCTACTGTCCCATGTAATCCTTTTTTCTTTCTTTTTTTTTTGTAAGACAGGGTCTCCCTTTTATCACGCAGGTTGGAGTGCAGTGGCACAGTCTCAGCTCACTGCAACCTCCACCTCCTGGGCTCAAGCAATTCTCTCATATCAGCCTCCCAAGTAGCTGAGACACCAACATGTTCCACCATGCCCAGCTAATTTTTGTATTTTTTGTAGAGATGGGGTTTTATCATGTTGCCTAGGCTGGTCTTGAACCTGCAGACTCAAGTAATCCACCCATGTTGGCCTCCCAAAGTGTTGGGACTACAGGTGTGAGCCACCATGCCTGGCCTCACTTCACTCTTCCATGTCAGCATTTTTTATAGCTATAGAGAATGTGTGTATCTCCAAGTAAATTTTAGAATAAGTGTGTCTATAAAATTCTTACTAAGATTTTGATAGTAATTGTATTAAACTTAAAGAGCAATTTGGAGAGAATTGGCACTTGTACTATGCTGAGTTATCCACTCCATGAAAATGGTATCCCTTATCACTTATTTATGTATTCTCTAATTTGTGTCATTGGTGTTTTATAATTTGTAGTATATAGATAGTGCAAATGGCATCACAGATTTAAACCTATTTATTTTGTTTTCTTAGGAGCTATTATAAAATGGTATTGTCTTCTGATTTCAGTCAACACATGTTTACTATTAATATATAATACTGTGATTACTTTGCATGTGTTGTTTGTAGCCAGTAATGACCAATTCTTTTATTAGTTCTAGAATTTTTTTGCTAGAGCTTTTGAAGTTTTTTATGTAGCAATCTTGTTATCTACAAATGACAACAATTTTATTTCTTCCTTTCCAATCTACATGACTTTTATTTAATTTTTGTTCTTGCTTTAACATGCTGGCAAGAATTTCAGTACTATGTGGAAAGACTGATAACAGCATATATCCTTTTCTTATTCCCAATATTAGGGGAAAACATTCAGTCTTTCATTATTAAATCATATTATTACAGATTTTTTAGATGTTCTTTATTTTGTTAATGAAATCCATTTTTTCTAGTGTATTTTAAGTTTTTATTTTACTTTATTTCATTATAGTCGGGTTTGGATTTTGCAAAAACTTTTGACCTTAATAGATATGTTTATGTAATCTTTCTTTTTTAGCCTATTGACAAAAATATTCAGATTATCATTTTTATCTTGGGCAATTTTTGATAGTTTGCAGTTTTAAGGAGTTGGTCAATTTTTACTAAGCTGACAAATTTATGATAAAAAGGTATTTATAGTATCCTCATTTTTTATGAAAGTGGGATCTGTAGTGATGTCTCATAATCCTGATAATGGTGCTTTGTGTGTTTACCTTTATATTTGCTAGTCTTGCTAGAGTTGTATCAATTTTATTGCAAAAATAGTTTTTATACTACTTTCTCAATTGTTTTCCTGTATTTTAAAGAATTTTGTTGATTCTCTAACCTTTAGTGTTTCTTTTCTCCTTTGTGCTTTACAATGGTTTATTTTACTTTTTTTTTTTTTCTGTTTCCTCACCATAAAAATTTAGATGATTGCTTTGAGACCTTTCCTCTTTTTAATATAAGCACTTAGTGCTATAAAAAATCCCTCTCACTACTGCTTTGGCCGCTTCTCTTATATTTGATATAATTTATTTTCATTTTCATTAAGTTCTATATTGCTTTAAAATCCCTTTATTTTTTTTTTAACCCATGGATTATTTGGATGTCTGTCAGTTAATTCCAAGTCATTGGGTCTTATTGTTTATTTTCTTTTATTATTGATTCCTACATTGTTGATTCCATTGTGGTCAGATAATATATTCTGTGTGATTTCTAGTCTTTTGAATTCTGTTTTGTGGAGAAAGGTATGGTCTTGCTTGGTAAATGTTCCATGGGCTTTTGAAAAAAACATGTGTACTTGCTGTGATGGTCTGTTCTATATGTGTATTAATATCATGTTGACTGACTATATTGCTAAAGGGTTCTATATCCCTGCTGATTTTCTGTTCATTAGTTCCTCTAAATGCTGTGAAGCCCCTAACTCTTACTGCAGATGTGTTTACTTCTCCTTTTATCTTTTAGTTTATGTCCATCTTTCTATTGGGCACTCCAGATACTATGTGAGAGTGTTGTGTGCCCACTATTCTATGGGACCAGGGCCTGGGGTGAAAAATCAGCTTTCCATTTGGTCACACAAAAACTTTGGCAGGGGCAGTTTTTATTCCATTGGTACTTGGTTTGAGTTAATCAGATATTGCCAAAACAAACAAAATCTGTATTTTAGTCTACTATTCCCGTCCTTTTGCTAGAGGGACAGGCTTTTGTGGAACAGTTTTTGTATACGCCTTCTGGCTGTTTCAGTTTGGAGGCTTTTGTTGCACCTACCTGGGATATAGGAGAAGCAATGAGGAAACCCAGGAACTCAATGCCAGGACATTTCTCAAGTCCCAAGACCTTCAGGTGGCTTAACTTCTTCTTCCTGCTTTTCTGTCTTCCTGTGGCAGCTTACTGCATTGTGTTCAGGGCTTTTTATTCATTAGAGGGAAGACTGGGGAGGAAGAGATACTCCATCTTGGCCTGAAAAATTATGTTTTTAATCTGCCTGGCTTAATTTTGTTTTTTATAGGTTAGGGGTTAAGATGTAACTGGCATATGAAGCTCTGTAATTCTGCACCTGTTTGACTTGCTCTATCCCAAGCTTGTCCAACCCATGGCCTGCAGGCCACATGCAGCCCAGGAGGGCTTTGAATGCAGCCCAACACAAATTCGTCAACTTTCTTAAAACATTGTGAGATTTTTTTGTGATTTTTTTTAACCTCATCAGCTATTGTTAGTGTTAGTGTATTTTATGTGTGACCCAAAACAATTCTTCTTCTAATGTGACCCAGGGAAGCCAAAAGATTGAACCACCCCTGCTGTATCCCTTCTCAGTCCTTCCTATAAACCAGTCACCCCTTCTTTGAGCTTGTGTATTACAATTTCTTTTCAATTGCAGTTTGTTGTAATCAATTCTTACCACGTATGTTCTGTTTGTTCAACCTCTACTTAACATTACAGATTAATTGAATACATTATTAGCCTTCCAAGATATCCCAGGCAAGAGTTTTAGCAAATGTTTCCCACTGAAGAAAAGGGTCACCATCCAAAGCCAACTTCTAAATTAATCGGATAACAAATAATTCCCAAAAGTCTGTGTCTGAGAACCACACAAACTATATCTTTCTGTTATCATATAGCCAGCACCACCATCAGGGAACTCTGCTTCATGTCACCTTCCTTTTAGACCCAGGCTGATGCACTAACCACCCTCTTGAAAGTCCCCTTTCTTATAAGTGAAAACATGCAGTGTTTGGTTTTCTGTTCCTGATTTAGTTTGCTGAGAATGTTGGCTTCCAGCTTCATCCATGTACCTGCAAAGGACAAGAACTCATTCTTTTTATGGCTGCATAGTATTCCATGGAGTATATGTGCCACATTGAACAATGAGAATACATGGATACAGAGAGGGGAACATCACAAATTGGGGCCTGTCGAGGGGTGGGGGACAAGGGGAGGGAGAGCATTCAGACAAATACCTAATGCATATGGGGCTTAAAACCTAGACGACAGGCTGATGGGTGCAGCAAACCACCATGGCGTGTATATACCTATGTAACAAACCTGCACGCTCTGCACATGTATCCCAGAACTTAAAGTAAAAAAAAAAAAAAAAAAAAAAGGTCCCCTTTCTTATTGTGACAGAGGGAAAAGGAGTACATGGTGAAACACGTAATGACTTTTATGGCTTTAATCCAGAAGAAACACATGTTACATCTCCTCATATTTCCTCGGTCACACGAAGTTTGAGTGGCAAAGTTCAATCCTACCACATGTTTGTCAGTGGAAAAAAAAGTTACTATGAAAAGGCTTAGTGATTTGACTTCCACAGTAATGTTTCAGAAAAGGTTTCCAAGATCCAGAAATGTATTTTAAGCTATATGCAGTATGCAAATGAGATTGGAGGGTTGTTATCTTTGGGGCCAGAATGACTTTGTACTGTGGATGGGAAGAATAGTAGTTGTAGGCATTGGCTGATCCAAGGGTTGAGGTAGGCTGAACACTGCTTGTTTGAAAATAAGTATTTTTCTCTGGTTTCTTATTACACAAAATTTTAATTTGGGTTAGAGACCTAATGTCCTAGTTAATAATAAGAATGGGGAGATTATGTATGCTGGTATTAGATGGTGCTGCTTTCAGAATCATCATTGTTATATTGATGAAAAGGGTCTAGTAAGCCTATCAAGCAACCATTGATTTTCCCATATGCTTCTTTTGACTGGCAATGTAACAATCATATGTGACTATGAAGATAAAAATAATAATCTGCAATGCATAGTAGATCAGAAACATAGAAGATCCTAGGTACATAACAGTGTTGCAGAGGCATACATTTAATCCTGTACTGCCAAAATTGACACTTTTATTGACATATGAAAGAAATAAAAATCTAAATGATTAAGCCATCTTCTCTTAATTTCAGTTGCATGCACCTAATATAATGTAAGTTTAACTGATACAACAATTCAGAGGCATCTCTATCTAATATTTAGTCAATCCAACAATATATATAAATAGATAGACTCTATTTATCTATCTATCTATGTATCCATCTATCTACCTATCTATTGAAAGACACAAAGAGACAGAGACAGAGATTATGTAACTTGTCCGAAATCAACATCTAGGAAATGGCATATCTAAGAAACAGATATTTCAGTTCAAGTCTATAAAGCTATAAGTTATGTTATTCTATAAGTTAAATGCTTTCTGTGGTTTTATTTTCAAATATTTGCTTTCTATTTTCCTGTGAAAAATTTTCCTAAAGTACTTGAAATGTTATAGAAATACATGAAGTACAGACAAGCTCTTCATTATCTCTAACCCCTCAATGTTTCCTCATAGTTTCTAACAGCTAAATATTAAATTTTAAAGAGTATGTGAATGCAACATCTAAAATGGGAACTATTCCCCAAATAAATGCCATTAAACATTAGAATCAATGAGAATGTTTAAGCCTCTTATTTATGCCTACTACTGTGCTAGATGGAGGGTAAATTGTCATGAAAGAATACAGACGTAATAACTCATTTTAAACAGCAACATTTATCTAATCTTATAAATTTTCTACATAAACAGTCATATCATTGGCAAATAATGGCAGTTGTTTTTAAATTATTTTATCTCTCATTTCTTTTCTTTGCCTTGCTGAATAAAAGAAATGGGAAAGACAGGTTTTTTATATGATTGACCATTTAAAAGAACATTTTAAATGTTTTTCCATTAAATATTGTGATTATTACAGGTATTTTTTGCACACTGTTTATTCACTAAAGAAGTGTCTAGCTATTTCTATGTTGCTAAGTGTATGTGCTTTTTTCTTTAATTTATAAAATTTATTTCATATTAGTTTTAAGTTCACAGCAAAATTGAATGGAAAGTGCATGTTCATAGCTTCCTTTATTATTATTTCAATTATTTCTTCTGCCTACTTTGGATTTAACTTGCTCTTCTTTTACTAGTTTTAGATCTTTCTTCTTTATGCATGCATTTGATGTTATAAATTTTCCTCTAAGAACTGCTTTTGCTACATTCTACAAAGTTTGTCAAGTTCTACTTTCATTTTGACTTATTTCAAAATATTTCTTCTTTAACCCATGTGTTACTTAGATGTGTACTCTTTAATAATCAAGTATTTGGGGATTTCCCCACTATCTTTCTGTTAGAACTTCTAGCTTAATTTCACTGTGGTCTGAGAGCAGACACTTTATGTTGAGCCATCTTCTGTGGCCAGGAACATGGCAGTCTATTTGTGAATGTTCCGTGTGAGCTTAAAGAAGAGATGTGTAATCTACAGTTGTTGGACGAAATCATTTCTAGATGTCAATCATAACCAGTTGATTGACGGCGATGTGGAATTTAAATATTTCTTTATTGATTTTCTGCCTCTGGATCTGTACATTTCTGAGAGAAGGATGTTGAAGTCTCCAGCTATGACAGTTGATTCATCCATTTCGCATTGCAGTTCTATTACCTTTTGTCTCTTGTATTTGGATGCTGTTGTTAGGCATATACACATTAAGAATTTTATGTCGTCTTGGAGTATTTACCCCTTTATTATTTTATAATGTCCCTGTTTATACTTAATAGGTAATATTCCTTGCTGTGAAATCTTCTATGTTTGAAATTAATATAGCTACTTTCACTTTCTTTTGATAAGTATTACCATGATACATTTTGTCTTCATTCACTTTTGATCCGTATGTTTTCTTATATTTAAAGTAGGTTCCCTATAGACAACATATAATTGAATCTTGTTTTTCAATCCACTCTGACAATCTGTCTTAAAATTAGCATATTTGGACTACTGATGTTTGAAATGATTATTGATATAGTTAGAGTTTTATCCAGCATAATTGCTGTTGTTTTTATTTCTTGCCCTTTTTGGTGGTTGCCCTAGTGTTTGCAAGATACTTTTACAACTGATCCAGTCCACTTTCAAATAATACTAGATCATATCACACAGAGTGCAAGTACCTTATTATAAAACAAAATATTCCTAATATCTCCCTCTGGCCCCTTGTGTCATTGTTGTTGTTCATTTTATTTATATATAAAATATGTATGTTCATTTTATTTTATTATATAAATATATATAATTTTTATATATGCAATCAAATAAATTGTGGTTATTACTATTTTTAATACACAGTTATCTGTTAGATAAATTACAAATAAGAGGAATAAAAGTTACTTTGCATTCTTTTGTTCGTTTTCTGATGCTCTTCCTTTCCTTATGTAGATCTGAGTTTGACCTGTATCATTTTCCTCCAGTCTGAAGGACTTTTAAAATATTTCTTGCAAGACAAGTCTAATGTCCACAAATTTCCTCAATTTTTTATTTTCTTAGTATTTCTCCTTCAGTATTGAAGAAAAATTTTGCAAGGCAAAGAATTCTAGGTTAGTGGAATTTTTTTACTCTCAATGATTAAAATATTTCATTCCACCCTCTTCTTGCTTACATTATTCCTGGGGAGAAGCCAGATTGCTCCTCAAGATAAAGTGTTCATTTTCCTCTGGCTTCTTTCAAGATTGTTTTCTTTATCTTTGTTTTCTGAAGTTCGGATATGATACCTGTATGTGTAGATTTTATGATGTTTATTCTGTTTGGTGTTCTCTGAGCTCCCTGGATCTATGGTCTGGTGTCAGAAATTAAACTGGGGAAGTTATTAGTCATTGTTTCTTCTACTGTTACTCCTCTTTTTTTCTTTCTTTTTCTGATATTCCAATTGTGTGTATGTTACATGTTTGGTAGCTGTGCCACAGTTTTTGGATATTTTGTGGTTTTTTATTTCACTTTTTTTCTCTTTGCTTTTTAGTTTCAAAATATCCTCAAGATTATTGGGATAACCTCGAGCTCAAGGATTCATGCTTCAGCGGTGTCCAGTCTACTAGTGCACCTTTTACAGGCAATCTTCATTTCTGTACAGTGATTTGATCTCAAGCAGTTTTCAAATTCCTTTTTAAAATTTTCACCTCTCTGCTTCCACTGTCCATCTGTTTTTAGATGGTGTCTAATTTTTGCATTAAAGCCCTTAGCATATTGATTACAGCCTTTAAAAATCTGTGGCCTCATAACGTCAACGTTCTTGCCATATTTGACTTTGTTTTGGATGCTTGATCAGTCTGTTAAACTGGCTAGTTTGTTTGTCCAGTTGGCTGGTTATTTTTACCTTACAGTTTACCTTATGCCTTATGGCTTTTCCTTGATAGCAAGGAATGATGAAATGGGTGAAAGAAACTGTATATATAGGGCTCTAGTTCTGTGGTAATAAGGTATGGAGCAGGAGAAGCATTCTATAGTCCTACAGGCAGGTCTCATCCTGTGGCGAGCCTGTGCACCTGCATTGTGAACTTCAAACATGTGTCTAATGTTTGCTTCCCATTAAGGTAGGAAAGAATGGCTAGAGGAGGCTGGTTTGGGGTATTTTCCTTCCCCCAGCAGGTTAAGCTCTGAGTTTCTCCTGAGGTAGGCCTTGTTAAGAACAGAATGTTCTGGGGGATTTAAAAATTATCGACTGGGTGTGGTGGTTCACATGTGTAATCCCAGCACTTTGGGAGGACAAGGCAGTTAGATCATTTGAGATCAGAAATTTGAGACAAGCCTGGCCAACATGGTGAAATCCTGTTTCTACTAAAAATACAAAAATTAGCCAGGCCTGGTGGCAGGCCCCTGTAATCCCAGTTACTTGGGAAGCTGAGGCAGGAGAATTGCTTGAGCCTGGAAGGCAGAGGCTGTGGTGAGCCGAAATTGTGTCACTGCACTCCAGCCTGGGCGACAGAATAAGACCATGTCTTAAATAAATAAACACGTTTTTTGTTTTTGTTTTTTTTCTCTTTATCAGAAGCAAAGAAAGAATTTTTCTTAGATTATTTACTATGTGGTCCTGGTAGGCCTCCTATGGGTAAAACTCAAGTAGGGATACTCTTATGACTGGGCCCCTTAGAATTTTAAATCTGAGACTTGCCCAACCTATGTCTGCAGCAATTCATCAACTGCAGGTGAGGATTTTCTGCCCCAGCACTGATGCCCATGGAGGTTTGTGCTCATGGGTTCCTGCTCCAATAAGCCAATTCCCTGTATCTGCCTGCATCTCGAGTCTTTGGGACAGGGTTTTATGTTGTATTCTTACTTGTTTGATGGCTCTATGAAGAGTTGTTGACTTTTTTTTTGACTTGTTCAATCTGTGTCCTTTAATGTTACATGCATCTTTTTGTCATTTTGTTGATATTTTATTGACAATATGTACATATTACTGTATTTTATAATATACTCTCTTGACCTTACATTAGAAAAGATTCAATATAAAATATCATAATCTTTGTTAAGCACAATGCTTAGATACTTGAACTTGAAAAGTCACTTATCTATTGTCTTTCATTGTTCTCCATTCTTTTCTGTACATCTGTATTAGTCACAGCTCTCCAGAACCAATAAGGGATGGGATAGATAGATAGATTGATTGATAGATAGATAGATAGATAGATAGATAGATAGATAGATAGATAGATAGATAAGAAATTGGCTATGTCATTTTAGAGGCTGAGAAGTATCAAGATCTGCAGTCAGGTAGTGGAGACCCAGGAGAGCAGATGATATGGTTCTAGTCCAACAGCATGCAGGCTTGAGGCCTAAGAAAAGCCAGTGTTTCTGTTGGAATTCACAACCAAAGAGAGACTTATATCCCAGCTCAAGACATCAGACAAGGGGAATTTCCTTTTATTTGTGGAAGTGTCAGTCTTTTTGTTCTATTCAAGCCTTCAACTGATTAGATAAGGGCCACTTGCATTAGGGAAGGCAATCTTCTTTACTCAGTCCACCAATTCAAATGGTTATCTCATCTAAGAAAAGCCTCACAGACACATAATAATGTTTGACCAAATAGCTGGGCAGTCCATGGCTCAGCCAAGTTGACACATAAAATTAACCATCACAATATCCACGATTCTCTCTGAGATACTTCTTGCTTCAAAATTACCTTTTAGTCGTTCTTGTAGTGTAAGTTTTGCAAGTCATAAATTTTCTTTTAAGCACTTGAAAATATCATTTTATTGCCTTCTTGCTTCTTATGTTATTATGTTATATTCTTTATGTTAAGTAGTCAGGTCTCGACGTAGCTTGGAAAAATTCTGTGATTTTCTTCAAAATTTACTTCTTCCTCTATTTAGAGGCTACTCAATCTTATAATTACTACCTCTTCATTATATAGTGTTTCTATCTCTACATTTTAAAGTAATTTTTAAATTATTGTATTTTTATTTGCTTTAAGAGAATTCATAATTGCTTGTTAAAGCATTTTAATCATGGCTGCTTTAAAATCTTTGAATGTTCTATCATCTGATTCATCTCAGTGTTGACATCTTATTTTTAATAATTTCAACTTTTATTTTAGATTCAGGGAGTACATGAGCAGGTTTGTTACATGGGTATGTCATGCAGTGCTGAGGTGTGGGGTACAGTTGATCCTGTCACCCAGGTAATGAGCATGGTATGCAATAAGTAGTTTTTCAACCCTTGCTCGCTTCCTCCCTTTTCTCTCTAGAAGTGCCTAGTGTCTGTTGTTGCCGTCTTTATGCCCATGAGTACCCAAAGCTTACACTCATGAGTACCAAAGCTTAGCTCCCACTTATAAGTGAGAACATGCGATATTGGCTTTCTCTTCCTGTGTTAATTCACTTAGGATAATGGCCTCCAGCTGCATTCACGTGACCTCACAGGACATAATTTTACTCTTTTTTAGGGCCACATAGTATTCAATGGTGTACAGATACCACATGTACTTCATCCAGACCACCACTGTTGGGAACCTAGGTTTGCTCCATGTCTTTGCTATTGTGAATAGTGCTACAATAAACATGTGAGTGCCTGTGTCTTTTTGGTAGAATGATTTATTTTCTTATGGATATATAGCCAATAATGGGATTGTTGGGTCAAATAGTTCCATTTTTAGTTCTTTGAGAAATCTCAAAATTGTTTTCCACAGTGGCCAAAGTAATTTACATTCCCACCAGTAATATATAAACAGTCTCTTTTCTCCACAGCCTCACCAGTATCTGTTGTTTTTTGACTTTTTAGTAGTAGCCGTTCTGACTGCTGTGAAATGGTATCTCATTGTGGTCTCGGTTTGCATTTCTCCAAAGATTAGTGACGTTAAGCATTTTTTTCAGATGTTTGTTGCCCACTTGTATGTTTTCTTTTGAGAAGTATCTGTTCATGTGTTGGCATCTTTTGATATTATTTTTTCTGTTTAGAATTGTGATTTATCTTTTTAGTATAGCAAGAAAACTCTTTTAGTACAACAAGAGGTGTGTGTTTTTTAAATTTTATCCCAGGTATTTTGGATATTATAAAAACCTTGATATTATTTAATCTTCATTCTTGGCAGACACTCTCCCTGTTAAGTTCTAGTATGAAAGTCAGGTGATTGCATGTGTGTAGCTTTCTGCTGGCCCTGCCAAAACTACCTAAACAAAAGTGGGACACTGAGTCCCACTGCCTCATTGCTGATGAGAATGGTGGACCTTGATCTTCCTCCTGTGTCCCATTAGTGCCAAGGAGGAGGGACACTGAGGGCTGACTCACACTTTCTTGTTGCTACAGGATGAGGACATAAGCCCAGCTCCCTACTGACTCTATAAAAAAGGAGAAGTGGAAGTGGTTCACATACCAGTCCCAAATCCCATGACCTTTATTGGTTTTTTTTGTTGTTGTTGATGTTTTTTAACTCATTGATTGCTGAGTGAGGCTGGAAGCTCAGCTTCTCAGTGAGCCCTGCTGACATCAGGCAGTTGAGGGGAAATAGTCTTGCTGAACCCAGCCGCACACTGTTCCATTCAGTCTTATTGCTGCCTGAGGGTGTGGAAGCTCAGCTCTCACTGGCCCCCTAGCACTGGAGAGTTGGGGAGTCCGTGTGCTCCGAGTGGTGACTGTAGTTCCTTGAGCTGCTTTGTTACTGTTGTTGCCATCAGGTGGGTGTGGAAGCTGAGATTCTAACAAGATTCTGTTAACCCTATCCTGGTAGGAGAATCAGAGAACCATGTACTTCTGCCAAGCATGAGTGGACTATAACCTTCCTACTCAGCGCCACTGACACTACTTCAGCAGCTGAATGAACCCGTTGTCTGCTTCCACTGGGCAGAGGAGGAAGATCAGCTCTCTGCTCTGCCCTTCTGATACTACTCTTCCAGAAAAGTTGGAGCACTGCTCATGTCCGCTGAGTGAGGATGAAAGAATATAAAATGCTGATTCCTGGTGACGGCACTGGAGGGAGAACTCTGAGGGGCTTCCCACTCCCATGGCGCAGGGATTGGATTTAAAAAAAAAAAAAAAAATTGCTTCTCCTTTCAGCCCTGTTGGAACCACATTGGTGGGAGAGGGTAGTTTTCCATTAGTGCTTGTATACAATAGAGTGGATACTGGCAAAAAGCCTTTGCGTTCTGTGATAGACACTACCCTTTTCCGGGTTCTTTGGCTAGAAAAGGGAGACTTTTATTGGATCGTTTTTGTCCGTGCCTGTTTGTGGTTCCAATTTGGAGGCTTCTGGTGTGTCCGAGAGGCACAAAGAAAGCCCAGTGAACATGCTTTCATGTCGTTCCTCAAGTCCTGAGCCCCCTAAACAGCTATCTTCTCCTTGTCACCTTTCAGAGTCTTTCTATGTTTGTTGTTATGTCCAGGGACTTTTACTTGTAAGAGAGAGACCTGGGAGAAATAAGATAATTTCACATTGGCTGGAACCGGAAGTCCTCATTTTCCCTTAAAACAGAGAGAGAGAGAGGGGGAGAGAGAGACAGAGAGAGAGAGAGAGAGAGAGAGAGAGAGAGAGAGAGAGAGAGAGAGAGAAATCTGTCTCCTCTGTAATTGTAGTTTTTATTGCATACATCTTTGGCATGGAGACATTGTAGTGTTTTGGAACCTCTGCAACATTCACTTTTGCATGTTCTATATGGCTTCCACATTGTGAAAATTTAGTAAATAAGTTTGATTGAATTTACAATGTCATCCTAATGTTATCTGAATTTGGTGAAATGTACAAAGCTTCTTTTACATGGTAACTTTACGATGATATTTTTAACATGCACACACACACATTTGGGCAACAGGCTTAAAACTATAGATGCTTATTGATAATTAGATTCTCATACAGAATCACAAAATAATTCACTTGTAAGATGAAGGTTTGTAGTTAGTAACATTAATAACTCAAAGTTAAATTGGAAATATTAAAAATATACACACTCTTGGAAGGAGGACAGCAGGGAACCAGGGGCAGGGTGTGCAGAGAGGTGGAGATACCTGTGGAGCTAGAAAGCAAGGTGCATATAGGCCAATGCCGGAAATACGGACTTCAGAATCAGGAGGGTCTGGGTTTGAATCCATCTTTACTGCACTTAGTCAAGTGCAGTAAAGGCATTTAGGCATTCCATATAGGCATTTTATTAGACCCTTCAGTTCGTTTTCTTCATTTGTAGAATGAGAATAATAATTTGAAACACTTTGCATATAGCAATGTTTTCTTTCCCAAATCCATTCTCTCCTCATGAATTCACTGTTGCATTATGGAGAAAGATGGGTTACCTCTGATTTAAGGTCCTGCTCTCATTCCATCTACTCTTCCACCTCCACTCAGTCCTACACTCAGACAAAAGATACTGGCAGCAGCATTACTTGGAAATCAGCACTCACAAAGAAGAGAGAACATAAATATGTAAAGCATCTTCCTACAATATGCAAATTGCACCTAACATAAGTTCCTCCCTTTCCAAGATTCTCCCTTCAACCAGTTTGGGAGTGAAAAACATCTTGTGTTTTACAACTACATTCGTTATTACAAAAACATGCGACTCTATAAAAAATGAGTGCCACACAACCCTTTCTTAACAGTTCTTTCCTGTAGTCCAAGAGGCTTTATCACAGCACTGATAATAAAGGCAGAGCTAGGCTCATTTCCAGTAACTTAATGAGTTTTCCCAGCTGCTATGACTAGCAAAATACCCTTAAATAGGAAGATAGAGTTACTTTGAAAGCCTATGCTGATTTTTATCTTCTGACTACTCTTCTATAGTGCACACTAACACATTTTCTCAGATGGCTCCTTTATAGCATGTAAATTATGACCATTGAAAATAAACGCTCACTTATAGTGCTATTGGCTTTCCTATGTTTAAATAAGGCCTCTTGCATCTAATACTGTGATGGTTTTGAATAACCACCTACAGGTCATCTGACAAAGTTACACTTGCTACATTATTACCAGTCGCAGGGGTCATTTTTCAAATGCTTTTCTGGTTTAACATTCTTTCCTCTTCCCTTAAAAATGCCCAAACATAAAAGGGAACAATAAGGACTGCAGGCTATAATAAAAACTTAATTTACTCATTCTAAATGTAAATGTACATAGATTACTGAGATAAAATTGACATTTTAATTATAGATTGCCAAGGAAAAAGGCCATATTTCATGGAATATTTTGAAGCTATTGCATTTAAATGGCATTGCACATAGAGTAACCCAATCAGTCATTGCTGGAGGCTTGATGATCTTGGATAAATGTGGAAATTTGCACTTCTAAATAATTAGTTTAAGTATCATTAAGCCTTTTAAAACTCATTTCTGCTTATTATAGTTTACATATTTAAATGTATTTACTGAGGTTTTGGATTATTTCACGTGTGAGAGGCGATAGACTAAAAATATATTAAACTACCACTCTCTCAACTGATGTATGCTTCCAACTGCCCACCTGTGTGATTGTGCTGCGTTTCCCCTGGGCCCTGTGGCCACTCTTCCATTGTACTACGGTATCAAGATAGCAGTTAGTATATGTGATATATAATACAGAGTCTATATAATTTCTGGGCATGTGGTCATGTTCCTGTCCAACACTTGAGACATGAAGAAACAAACTCTGTGAAGAGATTCCGTAGGTCAGTATGTGTTCAAGAATGCTGACTGTAGGCCGGGCACAGTGGCTCACGCCTGTAATCCCAGCACCTTGGGAGGCCGAGGTGGGAGGTTCACAAGGTCAGGAGTTCAAGACCAGCCTGGACAATATGGTGAATTCCTGTCTCTACTAAAAATCCAAAAAAAAAAAAAAAAAAAAATTTAGCCAGCCATGATGGTGCGTGCCTGTAATCCCAGCTACTCAGGAGGCTGAGGCAGGAGAATCACTTGAACCCGGGAGGTGGAGGTTGCAGTGAGCCTAGATTGAGCCATTGCACTCCAGTCTGGGTGACAGAGCAAGACTCTGACTCAAAAAAAAAAAAAAAAAAAAAAGAATACTGACTGTAGTTGAGACTCCTCCACTGGCTGAGGTTTATTTGGATATCATCATGTATATTCCAATTTGTTGAGTACTGAACCAATACTGTTCCCCAAAATTTAATCACTTCTAACTCAAAATAGTATCTGGTTAAAAATTTCAATTCCAGTTCTCTACATTTTCACTAAAATAGCCAGGAAAATAATCAAAAATGTAAAAACTCACTTGAAAATATGGACTGGAGCTATCTGGCATGAATAAACATTCATAAGACAGATGAAAATAATGTAATCAAACTTCAAATTTTAAATTATAAAAATTATACTTCTACAATACTATGAAATGATACTATAAAATGATTTGTATATCTCTATCATCAGTGCCGTAATTATGAAATTTGAAACCAATATCAGCAGTACTCAACATGTTACTCTCAGACACTCTCAAGTGAGTCCACGGGTCAAAATTATTTCGATGTCAATACTAAGTGTTTGCCATTTTCCTGTGTTGACATTTTCTCTGATGTTACCAAAGTAATAGTGTGTGATTTGTACACCTTAGCATAAATCACGGCAGTAGCAACAAGCTCTACAAATAGTCATTATTTTCTTAACTGCTATCTACTTGGAATTTAAAAAAAAAAAAAAGATGCCAATTTCATTTAGGAATGTTTTCAATCTTGATGAAGCAGTGAAAGTTATTATTTTTAAAAAAACATCCCCGAGTATATATCTTTTTATACATTTGGCTTGACAAAATGGGACTACAGATAAAACACTTCTGCTGCTCAATATTTATCTCCACGAAAACACATGTAGACTGAGTTGTTAACTAGACTGGTTGCTTTTTTCATGGAATACTATTTTTAATTGAAAGAAAAAATGGCAGACAAAATAAGGCCATTCAGACTTGAATATTTAGAAATATATATATTTTTTGAGAATAAAAGAAGAGGTTGTCACTTCCAGGAAAACAACTGACAGTATTTTTTATTATTATTTTTTGCAAATGATAAAATTCCTTCAAGGTAAAATTGTAGAATTTTTCAAAATTTGAATTGACCACCTTGAACTCGGCAGCTTTCTAAAACTTATACCTTTCTGAGGATATTGGTAATGATATTAATAACCATAATATTTTATACACATATTTTTATATGTGTCAAAATTTCAGAGATGAATACATCAGTAAATGGGTATTTTCCAAATCACTAATGAATGAAATTACCTAGTTGTACATGAGTAAACGAATCCATTCAAAATGCAAAATATACACTGAATTTCAATGTAACTGAGTGTGGAAAAGTTATTGATATGGATTTAGATTCCACAACACATCTTTTAAAAAACTACTACCTACTGTATTTTGGTATAATCTCAAAGAATAGCTGAAATATTAGACAAAGCCAATAAAATATTCTTCCCCCTTTCAACTACACATCTGTGTGAAGCCAGCATTTCTTCCTATACATCAATGAAAACAATACATAGAAAAATCTGAATGCAGGAAAATTATCTGAATCCAGCTCTACTATTTAGCCAGACATTAAAGAGACTTGCAAAAATGTAACAACAACAACAAAAAAGACAGTAAAAATTCTATTACTTTTCTTCAGGATATTATTGAAAATATGTACTGGAGCTATCTGGCATGAATAAACATTCATAAGACAGATGAAAATAATATAATCAGACTTCAGATTTTAAATAATAACAATTATACTTCTATGATACTATAAAATGATTTGTGTATGTATCATCAGTTTATTTTCATTTAAAATATGCTAACATTAACATATAATCAGTTAATTATAATTTTTAGTGAATTAAAACATATTTTAAAATTTCTATCTTAATTTTATATACAGTCAATATCAGAACTATAATGCATGGAAACAAAATCTCTATAGGTCCTTAATAATTTTAGGAATGTAAAGTTTGAGGACTACTAGCTTATAACAGGGCTGGCCATAAAACTGAGTGAATTTACTTAACATTCAATGGAGATGAGAAGAATTATGTTTGCCATATTAGCGTACATGCTACCATTTGGTCATATTCTTACATATTGGTAGAGACGCTACACGATGACACTGTCACAAAATGATCAAATCAGAATAAAGTTATTTTTAGAAATAGGCTTCAAACTTTTGTTTGTATTTCACAAGGATAGCAGAAATGATGTTCAGCCAAAATGAGACAGTGTGCAAGTCTGAAGAGAATCTTGTCCTGTTGGGAGGAGTTCGAGAAAGCACCAGAATAAATTTTATCAAGTGGAGGGAAATGACAGAATGTCTGGTATATTTGAATACATCTGTAGAGAACATTAGTAATTGGGAGGAGATTTGATAATCCGTAAGTTATTTAAAAAGTGAAACAAGGCCGGGCGCGGTGGCTCAAGCCTGTAATCCCAGCACTTTGGGAGGCCGAGACGGGCGGATCACGAGGTCAGGAGATCGAGACCATCCTGGTTAACACGGTGAAACCCCGTCTCTACTAAAAAATACAAAAAACTAGCCGGGCGCGGTTGTGGGCGCCTGTAGTCCCAGCTACTCGGGAGGCTGAGGCAGGAGAATGGCGTAAACCCGGGAGGCGGAGCTTGCAGTGAGCTGAGATCGCGCCACTGCACTCCAGCCTGGGTGACAGAGCCAGACTCCGTCTCAAAAAATAAATAAATAAATAAATAAATAAATAAATAAATAAATAAATAAAAGTGAAACAAATTCTCAAAAATGATTACTAAACACTAGAGAAAATAAAAAGAGCAGGAATGAAAATCGTTAAATCCTAAAATACGCCTCTTTTACTATTAATATTTCATAGTCCTGATGAAATAGAGAGAACATGAAATTCCTCTTGGTTTCTCTCTCTCTTTTTATCTCTCTCTCTCTGCTCCCATCATCTCTTTCTCTCTCCCCCACTCTCTCTCTCACTCTTCTATATGGGTGGTCAAAGGAAAACACCAAAAATAAAAATAAAAATTTAAAATTTGTACCGGTTTCAGCATATCATTTAGAAATGTAGTAATAAATAATTTTTTTAAATTTATGACAGCTAAAAGAATAGAGCAGATTTGCTCTGTGGAATGTAGAATACAGGACAGTGTCAAGATATCTCCTTTTTTATTGTTTTGCTTATTTTGTTTTTTAATCTTGTGAAAACTCTTTAATTCTAAATTATAGGTAGGTATGGCTTAAAATAAAAATTTTAATTAAAGTTGAGTAAATGAAGATAAAAATGGAAACTCCTTTATTTCATGGAAAGAACTCACTTGATCATGACAACGAGAGAAAGAAAATAACTGTCAAAAATGATTTTGGAAAAAAAATACATGTAGCCATCAGTATCTATAAAAATATACTCTTTATATCTTCTCCAACTCTGGGAAAAAGTGAAGGCAAAGAAAACAATCAACAGTGCCTTAAAAATGGGAAATTTAAAAATGCTGATTATTGAATTGTCTGTTGTAAAAATAAATTTTAAATAAATTATATTTAAAAACTAAAGAATCTTTTGAGTTTTTAAAAGATAACAAAATTCAAGCACATGATATTTGTAAGACTTTCTTCTAAAGTTATATAAAACGTTTTCTCAAATATACAAAATTAAAACTCTATCTTAGACTTACACTTGTAATCCCAGCATTTGGGAGGCTGAGGTGAGTGGACAGCTTGAGCTCAGGAGATAGAGACCAGCCTGGCCAACATGGTGAAATCCAGTCTCTACTAAAAATACAAAATTAGCCAGGTGTGGTGGTGGGTGCCTGTAATCCCAACTACTCAAGGGAAGATGGCTAAAGCCCTGGAAGCAGAGGTTGCAGTGAGCAAAGATTGCACACTGAACTCCGGCCTAGGCGAAAGAGTCAGACTCTGCTTTAAACAAACAAAGAAAACAAACCACAAAGAAAACAAACCACAAACAAACAACAAAAACCAACTCTATCTTCCATATTGTAAGAAAAATAAGGCATTATGATTATAATACCCTTCAAACAAAATAAAACTTTAGAAATAAACCAAAAAGTGTTGTTTTATGTTGGTGGAGAAGTCTTGAAGTGAAATCAAAGGAACTAATAGAAAATATCATGGCAATGCATGTGTATTTCGAAATTGTTAAATGAGGAAGATCAGGGCACAGTGGCTCATGCCTGTAATCTCAGCAATTTGGGAGGCCGAGATGGGTAGATCACCTAAGGTCAGGAGTTCAAGACCAGCCTAGTCAATATGGTGAAACCCCATCTCTACTAAAAATACAAAAATTAGCCCAACATAGGCCGGGCACGTTGGCTCACGCCTGTAATCTAGCACTTTGGAAGACCAAGATGGGCGGATCACTTGAGGTCAGGAGTTCGAGACCAACCTCACCATGGAGAAACCCCGTCTCTACTAAAAATACAAAATTAGCTGGGCATGGTGGTGCATGCCTGTAATCCCAGCTACTCGGGAAGCTGAGGCAGGAGAATTGCTTGAACCTGGGAGGTGGAGGTTGTGGTGAGCCGAGATCACGCCATTACACTCCAGCCTGGGCAACAAGAGCGAAACTCTGTCTCAAAAAAAAAGAAAAAAAAAAATTAGCCCAATGTGATGGTGGGCACCTGTAATCCCAGCTTCTAGGGAGGCTGAGGCGGGAGAATCGTCTGAGCCCCGGAGGCTGCAGTGAGCCGAGATCGCGCCACTGCACTCCAGCACGGGCGACAATGCGAGACTCTGTCTCAAAAAAAAAAGAAGGTGTAATGCAAGACTGTAATATACATCACTTAAGCAAGTATTAAACTGGTAGATAGAATATCTGAGCAATGTAGAAAATAATTATGTAAATCTACTACACTTATGTCTTTTATTATGCATAATATAAGCAAATAGTACATTTCTTTTACAAAACCCACAGCACATTTACAAATTGATAATATATAGGCTTCATAGTTGCACAAAGTAGATAACCATTACTTATATTAAGAATATTTGGCATTTGAGATAACTAAATAAATGTTATACCTTGGAATTGACCACAGGATCTGGCCAGAGAAATACCTTTATTTCTAATGTCAAAGTCTAGGTAAGGAAGGTAAAATGGTCAAGACAACAATGACTAACTACCCACTTTTCTTCCGGAACCTTAGAAAGAAAAGGGCTAAAGAAACATGTTTCTTTTTCGAATAGATGAGTTTGAGGGCTATGAACCAGTCAGCTATGGAGCTGTTTCTAGTGGACAGTGGTATGCATGTATGTTGGGGGCAGGTGCCTGATGGTGGAAGACAAGAGAACACTGTCAAGAAGTGGATCTGTAGTAGTCACATTTTTTGGTTTCCACTACAATACAGATTCTTTCCCCCTACTAAAAGAATCTAGGAACCAAGAGTGCAGAGGCCAGCATGGTCAGGTGGTATGAGAGACCTCACCCACACTATGTCCACATGGAAACAAAACGCTCAGATCAGTGCAACGTGAAAGGAGTTTGCAGAGGAAGAAAAGCAGATGAGCAACTGTTACAGTTTCTCCTTTCTTTTCCTTTATTTTTCTCCTACAAAATAAAGATGACTATCCTTCTTTTTCTATTTCTGTTTTGCCTGTAAAAGTTGATGCCTTGTATTAGCATGGTACATTTCTAGCAATTGATGAGACCATTGAATACATTATTCTTAATTGAAATCCATAGTTTACATAAATGTAACTCTTGGTGTACAATCTGTGAGATATGACGAATGTGTAATGACTGGTATCCAACGTTATAGTGTTGGGCAGAAATAGTTCCACTGCCTTAAAAATGCCCTATTTACCTCTTCCTTCAACTCGTGGAACTCCTGGAAAGTACTGACGATTTTATTGTCTCCATAGATTTTTCTCTTCCAGAGAGTCAAATAGTTGAAATCATACAGTATGCAGTCTTTTTTCAAATTGGGGTTTTCACTAAGCCATATGCATTTAAAATTCCTGCATGGTTTTTTGTGCCCCTTTATTTTTTAATCACTAAATAGCATTATATATTATGAATATACTAGTTATTTTATCCATTCACCTGTTGAGGAACATTTTTGTTGCTTTAAAGTTTTGCCAATTGTGAATAAAACTGCTATAAATATCCAAGTTCAGATTTTTGTGAGGACATAACTTTTCAACTCCTCTGGGTAAATACCGGAGTATGACTACTGCATCATATGGTAAGAGTATGTTAGTTTTGAAAGAAACTGCAAACTATCTCACAAAGCAGCTGTGCCATTTTGCATTCACATCAGATGTAAATGGAAAGTTCTTGGTTAACTGTATCCTCACCAGCCTTTCATAGTGTTAGTGTTTTGTTTTAAGCCATACTAAGAGGTATGTAGTGGTATATCTCTATCCTAATTCGCAATTCCCAAATCTTATATGATGTTGAACACTTTTTCATATGCTTACTTGTCATCTGTATATCTTCTTTGACGCAGTGTATATTCAAATCTTGTGCCCATTCTTACAGCTAGATTTTTGTTTGTTTATTGTTTAATTTTAAAGGCTTCTGTATATTTTTGATAGTCCTTTATCAGATATGTTTTTTGCAACAATTTTCTCTCAGTGTTTGGCTCAATCTTTTTTTCTCTTAAGGAATGCTTTTGCAAAGCAGAAGTTTTTAATTTTAATAAAGTTCAACTTATATATTTTTTCTTTCGTGGACTATGTTTTTGATATTGTATCCAAAATGTCGTCACCAAAACCAAGGCCACTTAGATTTTCTTCTATTATCGTCTAGTAAGCTTTATGGTTTTGCAATTTCACTTTTAGGTTGAAAATCCATTTCAAGTTAGTTTTTTTGAAAGGTATAAGGTCTGTGTCTAGATTTTTTCTTTTTTCAGTTTTGGCATGTGTATGCCCAGTTTATTCAGAAACACCACCATTTATTAAAAGTATTGGCTGAGTGTGGTGGCTGACACGGCACTTTGGTAGACCAAGGTGGGAGGATAACTTGAGCCTAGCAGTTTGAGACTAGTCTGAGCAACATAAGTCTATCCCACTCCCTATAAAAAATACAAAAATTAAAGAAGATTAGCTGGTCTTGGAGGTGAATGCCAGTAGTCTCATATACTCACCTTGGCTGAGGTGGGTGGATTGCGTAAGCCTGGGAGATGGAGGTTGCAGTGAGTTGTGATCATGCCACAGCACTCCAACCTTGGCAACAGAGCAAGATACTGTCTCAAAAAAGGAAAAAAAATTTTTATTGAATTCTCATTGCCCTTTGTCAAAGATTGATTGATTGTAATCGCATAAATCAACTTCTGGGTTCTCTATTCTGTTCCATTGATCTATTTTTCTTTTTTAAAAAACTAATACTGGCCAGGCATTGTGGCTCACGTGTGTAATCCCAGCACTTTGGGAGGCTGAGGCAGGTGGATCACGAGGTTAGGAGATCAAGACCATCCTGGTTAACATGATGAAACCTCGTCTCTACTAAAAGGTACAAAAAATTAGCCAGGTGTGGTGGCAGGCGCCGTAGTCCCAGCTACTCAGGAGGCTGAGGCAGGAGAATGGCGTGAACCCGGAGGCGGAGCTTGCCCTGAGCCGAGATCGCGCCACTGCACTCCAACTTGGGTGACAGAGCAAGACTCTTTCTCAAAAACAAAACAAAACACAATCTAATACTATACTGTCTTGATGTCAGATAGTCTCAGCTTTCTGAGTTTGTTTTTCCTCCTTCCATGTTGTTGACTATTCTTTTACTTTCCTAAATAAACTTCAGAATAAGTTCATCAATATCCACAAAATAATGTGCTGGAACTTTTATTGGGATTGCATTGACTTTATAGATGAATTTGGAAAAAAATAGATGCTTGACAATATAAAGTCTTCTTTTGCATGTGCATGGAATGTGTTTCCATTTATTAAATCTTTTAAATTCATTTCATTCGATTCTTGTAGCTTTTTCCATATAAATGTTGTGCACATTTTCTTAGGTTGCCAGTATATTTTTATGTAAGAATGAAAAGATAAAACACATTTAAACTGCAGTAATTATAACTGCTAACTGCTAATATGAAGACAGGCTGGAGTGCAGCGGCACAATCTTGGCTCACCGCAAGCTCCGCCTACCAGTTTCACTCCATTCTTTTGTCTCAGCCTCCCATAGTATGGATAGTTTTTTTAATCCTCACCCTACCCCTACCCTCCACCCTCAAGTAGGCCCTGGTGTCTATTGCTCCCTTCTCTCTGTCCATCTGTACTGAATGTTTAGCTCCCACTTATAAGTGAGAACATGCAGAAAAAAATGGTATTGTTAAAGGTGGAAAATTGTGTAGAAAGATTTTTACCCCAATCGCTGTAACATAAAATATGTGAGTTAAGTTTTTTAATTAAATGTTTTAAGTAAAAACAAATATATGGACAACAACAAAATACACAGTCTTCCCAAAAGCACTTGAAACATTTTCCAGGATAGACAATATATAATGACGAACAAAATCTCAATCAATTTTTAAAAGATATATATGATTAAATTATCTTCTCCAGCCACAATAAGATAAAGTTATAAGTTAATAACAGAAAGAAAACCGGAAAATTCAAAAATTTGTGAAAATTAAACAACAGACACTTTTTTTTTTTTTTGAAGGAATCTTGCTGTGTCGCCCAGGCTAGAGTGCAGTGGTGTGAGCTCAGCTTACTGCAACCTCTGCCTCCCAGGTTTAAGCATTTCTCCAGCCTCAGCCTCCTGAGCAGCTGCGATTACAGACATGCACCACCACTCCTGGCTAATTTTTGGATTTTTTAGTAGAGAGGGTGTTTCACCATGTTGACCAGGCTAGTCTCAAACTCCTGACCTCATGATCTGCCTGCCACCAAACCCGGCCAACAACAGACACTTAAACAATCAATGCATCAAAGGAGAAATCACAATGAAAAATAGAAAATACTTAGAGATGAATGAAAATGAAAGCACAACATATTAAAACCTATGGCATACAGTAAAAGGAGTGCTAAATAGTAATTTATAGTAATACATGCTTAAACTAAAAAAAGAAAAAAAGAAAGATCTCAAATCAACAACATACTTAAGTTTACAGCTAAAGAAAAAAGAAAAAAATAAAAAATAAAACTAAACCCAAACCTAGCAGAAGAAGGAAATAGCAAAGGTAAGAGCAGCAGTAAATGAAAGGATAATAGATAAATAATTTAAAAAATTATTAAAACCAAAGTTTGTTCCTTGAAAGATCAAAAACATTGACAAACATTTAGTTATACTGACTACAACAAAATAAACAGTAAAGACATTTTTGATTACTAAATCCAAAATGAAACTGAGGATTATCACTGAGTCTATAGATATAAAAAAAGATTCTGAGACAGTACTGAGAAGAATTATACACCAAGAAACAAAATAACCTAGATAAAATGGACAAATCCCTAGAAATACAAAACCCATTTAGACTGAATAATAAATAAATAGAAATTCTTAATAGACCTATAACTAGTTAGGAGACTAAATCAGTTATCAACATTATCCTGACAATAAAAGGCCCCGGACCTGATAGCTGCACTGCTAAATGCTATCAAACATTTAAAGAACTAATATCATTCTTCTCAGTACTTCCTAACTCAATCTATGGAGCCAGCATTATGCTAATACCAATGCCAAACAAGGACATTGTAAGAATAGAAAACTACAGACCAATTTTCCTTATGAATATCAATGTAAAAATCTTCAGCAAAATACTAGTAAACAGAATTCAATGTCATCTTAAAAATGATCCTACAGCATGGCCAATTGAGATTTATTCCTGGAATGCAAGCATGATGCAACATATGGAAATTGATTGGTGTAATACATCACATTTAACAGAATGAAAGGAAAAAACCCCATGATCATCTCAATTAATACAGAAAGAGCATTTGATAATATTGAAAACGCTTTTGTGACAAAAACACTCAACAAGCTGAGAGTAGGAGGAAGCTGCCTCAACATAATAAAAGCCATATATGAAAAACCCACCATGAACATCATACTCAATGATAAAAGACATGAAACATTTCCTTTCAGGTCAGGAACAAGGTAAAGATGTGTATTTTCACCGCTTCTATTCAATACAGTACTGGAAGTCCTAGCTGGAACAATTAAGCATGAAAAAGAAATAAAAAGCATATAGATGGAAAAGGAATAATTAAAATCACCTACATTCACAGATGACATAATCTTATATGTAGAAAACTCTAAAGATCACACACACACACACACACACACACACACACACGGGGTGGGGGAGTGAAGAGAAACTGTTAGAACTGATGACTGAATTTAGCAAAGTAGCAGGAAACAAAGTCACATGCAAAAATCAGGTGCTTTTCTACACACTAGCAATGAACAATCTAAAAAAGAAATAAAGAAAACAGCTCCATTTGCAAAACATCAAAAAGAATAAAATTCTGTGAAATTAACCTTGGAAATAAAAGTCTTGTACAACGAAAACTACTAAATATTGCCAACAGAAATTAAAGAAGAGATAAATAAATGGAAACACATCTTATTTTCATGGTTTGGAAGACTTGATATTGTTAAAATGCCAATATTGCCCAAAGAATTATACAGATTCAATGTAATCCCTATCAAAATCCCAATGATGATTGTCAAAGGTTTAGAAAAATCTATCATAATATTTGTATGAAGTATCAAGGGACCCTGAATAGCCAAACAAGTATTAAAGTAAGGAAAACTTGGAAAAGTTACATTTCCTGATTACTTATTACAAATCTCGAGTAATTAAACAGTGTAAGACCCGTACAAAGGCAGACCTATAGACTAACAGAGCAGACCAGAGAGCCAAGAAATATGTGATTAAATAATTTTCAACAAGAATGTCAAGACCATTCAGCAAAGAAAGGTCAGTATTTTCAATAAATTGTGCAGGAAAACTGGATATGCACTTACTAGAAAATGAAGTTGAACATTTACCTAACAAACCATACACAAAAATTAAGTCACAATGAATCAAAGACCTAAACATATGAGCTAAACTATGAAAGTCTTAGAACAGGGGTGTCCAAACTTTTGGCTTCCCTGTGCCACATTGGAAGGAAAACTATTGTCTTGGGCCAGCATAAAATACACTAACGCTAACAATAGCTGATAAGAAAAAAAAAAAAAAAAAAAACTGCAAAAAAAATCTCGTAATGTTTTAAGAAAGTTTACGAATTTGTGTTGGGTCACATTCAAAGCCATCCTGGGCTGCATGTGGTCCTTAGGCCCAAGATGGAGAAGCTTGTCTTAGAATAAAACATAGGGAGAAAATTTCACTACATTGGATTTGGCAATGATTTGTTAGATATGGCACTAAAGGCACAGGCAACAAAAGAAAAAGTATTTGATTTCATGAAAATAAAAACCCTCTGTGCATTATAGGACATTATCAGCAGAATAAAAATTAAACCTTTGAAACTGCAAAATATATTTTCAAATCATATATCTGATGAGGGATTAATGTTTAGGATACAGAAACAACTCCTCAAATTCAAAAGCAACAACAATCACAAAAATCCTGATTCAAAAATTGGCAAATTACTGAATAGACATTTCTTAAAAAGAGGGTATATAAATAGCCAATAAGCACATGAAAAGATGTTCAATATCACTAATCATTAGGAAAATGCAAATCAAAATCACAATGAGATATCATTCCATACCTATTAGTATGGCTACTATCAAAAAATAGAAAATGACAAATATTGGTGAAGATGTGAAGGAATTGGAAACCCTGTGCACCGTCGATGAGTATGTAAATTGTTATAGCCACTGTGGAAAACGGTATGGCCATTTCTCAAAAAACTGAAAATATAATTGCTATATGATCCAGCAATTTCACTTCTGGGTATGTACTCTGTGTTAGTCCTTTTTCATACTTCTATGAAGAACTGCCCAAGACTGAGTAATTTATAAAGGAAAGAGGATTAATTGACTCATAGTTCTGCATTGCAGGGGAGGCCTCAGGAAACTTACAATCATGGCAGAAGGCAAAGGAGACGCAGGCACCTTCTTCATAATGTGGCAGGGCAAAGTGAGTGCCAGCAGGAGAAATGCCAGATGCTTATAAATCCATCAGATCCCTTGAGACTCACTCACTATCACAAGGACAGCATGGGGAAAACCATTCCCATGATCCGATTCCCTCCATCTGGTCCCACCCTTGACACGTGGAGATGATGGAGATTACAATTCAAGATGAGATTTGGGCTGGAGACATAGCCAAACCAAGATTACACTCCAAAGAGCTTTAAGCAAAGTCTCCAGAAGATATTTGCATACTAGGGTATGTTAAATCCATTCATTTTAAAAGATGAATACCATTCCATTGTATGCATACAACACATTTTGCTTATTCTTCATCTGTCATGGACACTTGCGTTGCTCCCACGCTTTAGCTATTGTGAATAATGTTGCTTTGCATTAGGCTGTAGAAAGGACCCAAGAAGAGATTTAGGGTGGGGACGCAGCCAAACCATATCATACTCTAAAGAGTGGAGTTTCTTCACATCTTCACCAATATTTGGTGAATGAGATGGTATCTCATTGTGATTTTGATTTGCATTTCCCTAATGATTAGTGATATTGAATGTCTTTTCATGTGCTAATTGGCTATTTATATACTTTTTGAAGAAATGTCTATTCAGTAAATTGCCAGTTTTTGAATCAGGTTTTTTATGGTTGTTGTTGTTATTGAATTTGAGGAGTCCTTTCTATATCCTAATGCATAGCAGGATTATTCACAATAGCTAAAGCATGGGAGCAACTCAAGTGTCCATGACAGATGAAGAATAAACAAAATGTGTTGCATGCATACAATGAAATGTTATTCATCCTTTAAAATGAGTGGATTTAACATATCCTACAACAAGCTTGTCCAACCCGTGGCTCAAAATACCTTT